>NC_062215.1:141026139-142276139 GCF_902686445.1 Sciurus carolinensis | reverse complement strand
TATGAAATTCATCTGGAAGAATAAAAAATCTAGAATAGCTAAAGCAATCCTAAGCAGCAAGAACAAAGCAGGGGGTATTGCAATACCAGATCTTCAACTCTACTACAAAGCAATAGTAACAAAAACGGCATGGTATTGGTACCAAAATAGACAGGTAGATCAATGGTACAGAATAGAGGACATGAACACAAACCCAAATAAATACAATTTTCTCATACTAGACAAAGGGTCCAAAAATATGCAATGGAGAAAAGATAGCCTCTTCAACAAATGGTGCTGGGAAAACTGGAAAACCATATGCAACAGAATGAAATTAAACCCCTATCTCTCACCCCACACAAAACTCAACTCAAAATGGATCAAGGACCTTGGAATCAGACCAGAGACCCTGCATCTTATAGAAGAAAAAGTAGGTCCAAATTTTCAACTTGTTGGCTTAGGATCAGACTTCCTTAACAGGACTCCCATAGCACAAGAAATAAAAACAAGAATCAACAACTGGGATAGATTCAAACTAAAAAGCTTTCTCTCAGCAAAGGAAACTATCAGCAATGTGAAGAGAGAGCCTACAGAGTGGGAGAATATCTTTGCCAACCATACTTCAGATAGAGCGCTAATTTCCAGAATCTATAAAGAACTCAAAAAATTCTACACGAAGAATACAAATAATCCAATCGACAAATGGGCTAAGGATATGAACAGACACCTCACAGAAGAAGATGTACAAGCAATCAACAGATATATGAAAAAATGTTCAACATCCCTAGTAATAAGGGAAATGCAAATCAAAACCACCCTAAGATTTCATCTCACCCCAATTAGAATGGCGATTATCAAGAACACAAGCAACATTAGGTGTTGGCGAGGATGTGGTGAAAAAGGAACACTCATACATTGCTGGTGGGGTTGCAAATTAGTGCAGCCACTCTGGAAAGCAGTATGGAGATTCCTCAGAAAGCTTGGAATGTAAACGCCATTTGACCCAGCTATCCCACTCCTTGGCCTATACCCAAAGGACTTAAAATCAGCATACTACAGAGATACAGCCACATCAATGTTCATTGCTGCTCAATTCACCATAGCCAGATTGTGGAACCAACCTAGATGCCCATCAGTTGATGAATGGATAAAGAAACTGTGGCATATATATACAATTGAATATTACTCCGCAATGAAGAATGATAAAATTATGGCATTTGCAGGCAAATGGATGAAATTGGAGAATATCATGCTAAGTGAGATAAGCCAATCTCAAAAAACTAAAGGACGAACGATCTCGCTGATAAGCGGATGAGGACATATATTGGGGGGTGGGAAGGGTTAGCATTAGGTTTAGGGTTAGGTTTAGGGTTAGGGATAAGGAGTGTGGTAAGAATGAAGGAAAGAAGGACTGTATAGAGGGAAAAGAGGGGTGGGAGGGGTGGGGGGAAGGGAAAAAAATAATGAATCAAACATCATTGCCCTATGTAAATGTATGATTACACAAATGGTATGCCTTGACTCCATGTACAAATAGAGAAACAACATGTATCCCATTTGTATACAATAATAATAATAAAAAAAAGAAAAACACAAATGTCAGTTTCAATAGAGACAAAGAAAAATCCAGAGAAGAAACAGAACACTACCCTCATAAAACCAGTCAGTATAATACCATGACAAAGGCAGATTTTGCTCAGTTCCTGGTCTTGCTATAAATAGTATAACAGAAAATTATAATACAACTACTCTGCCTTTTCTCAGAAGTAGGCTTTCCAAACAGAAACAGCAGTATCTAGCAAGAAACTCCAACAGAAAACTCTCCACATGATCAAGAAGATCATATATCTAACATGGTCGGTAATAACATTGTAGGAAAATACCAACAAACTCTATTATTAAAAACATTGAAATATGAATAAATAGAATTAGTAGAGTAATATGGTAATTCTTTAGTTGTCATAAAATTTCAAGTTTTCAATAAAATTATGAGATATTCATATAAATGAGAAAATATGGTCCATAAAAAGGGAGAAAAACTGAAAAAAATAGAGGAAGTTCAGGGATTGGACTTACAAAACAAGTACTTTAAATCTTTAATAATAAATGTATTCAAAGGAATAATGGAAATTGTGTCTGCAGATAAAAGGAAAAGAGGAGAATCATGCCTCACCAAATAGAGTATATAAATAAAGCTATAAAAATCACTAAAAGTATCCTCTGGAAATTCTATGATTGAAACATACTTGCAATAAAGTAAAATATTCACTATTGTGCTAAGATTTGAGCTAACAAATGAAAGGTTCAGCAAATCTAAAGATGGGTCAATTGAAATTATTCAGATTGTAGAGCAGAAAGGAAAAATTATCAGACTTTCAGAAACCTCTAAGATACTGTCAAATGTAATGACATACATAATGGAGAGTGGGCTCCTTGGGAAGAGACTGGAATTTTTATTTGCTTTGAGACACACTTACACTACTTTTAGGAGAAAGAGAAAAGCACTACCTGCTCTAATAAGCCACGCCCAAAGACGAGTGTATTGGTGCAAAAACGATTTAGTTCTTTTACAGGAAAAAGAAATGTCAATGGTCCTTGCAGGCAGAATTTCTAGAAAAATTTACTCAAATATTGGGCCTTCTACTAAAGCTGTGCATCCTTACTAGAAACAATATTGTCTTTATAAAAAGGCAGAGAGTGAAACATTTGCACATGGGAACTTTGTTTTTTGTGACAGTCTGAGTAGTAGCACACATTACTTTCAACGTGATGTGTTAGATCAAACAAGTCATTTGTACCTCCCCAGCAGAGAGAAAAGAAATGTAGTCTTCCTTTATGTCTTTTGGGGCAAGAAAAACAAATAAACTTCTTCCAAATTGAAAGCAAAGGAGTAAAGTTATTTATTTTCATATGCTACAATCTTATACAAAAACCTAAAGTACACACACACACACACACACACATACACCTAAAAGTGCTAATAATCATGCTCAGCAAGACTGCGGGATATAAGATCAATGTACAAGAATTAGTTGTATTTTATAAATTAGCAATGAATAATCTAAAAATGAAATTAACAATTCTATTTGCCATTAAAAAAGATATTTTTTTCTCAATAAGCTTTGGGTGGTAAAATAAACTTTTATTTGATGTTAATTAGTAATACATAAATAGAGCAATATAAGTGAGAAATATGGTCTCACTTTTATTTAACATTTTATTTTGTTATCTAAAATGCATTACAGATTTCCAAGAGTATCAATGTAAGCTTTGGAAAGAACCATTGACCTCCACGTAAGTCTAATGACTAAATTCAACTTTGCTTCTCTGTGCTGATTCTATTGAAAAATGTTACTGGGTTTTCTATTGAAAAATTTTAAAGTATAGGGGAATGAATATAGAGATACAATGATGGTAGGTTATTTAAAAGTACAGCAAGTCAAAAGGAACCATATAAAGTAGCTCTATTCATATTTGATTACAATTTTATAGAAGAAAATTCTCTTTGGATGCCTATGTTGGTTCTGTGTTCTCTTGTGATCTCTAATAATCCACTAATGGGCATTAGGGAGTACAATCGCTCAGCCCAAACTTGTTCTTTAAAGTCACATTATTAGTGTGTATGCTGGGAGGATGTGTCCTCAAACAAATGGATTTTTTTTTTAGTTCGACAGACATCCTAAAACATGAATGTGTTTTTATTTTACTGAGTGATCTGAAGAAATATGTACTCAAAAACTCCCACCTCGTATTAAGTCTTAAATTGTCTGAAGACAATCTGATATGTGCTCAAACCTCAATAAAATCACTTATTGCTTACATGACTTGGGAGAGATTCCTTAACAGTATGAGCTTCTATTTTATTATTTGTAAAAACAGATGCAATACTAACAGATGTTTGTTTTATTTAAGAAATGAATAAAAGAATTTAGAATGAATGTGACTGGTTCTCTGATTCCTGCTAAGTAGTTGAACACATGCTATAATCCCTTCCTTTTTTGCCTTCCTTTCTCCTTCCCTCCCTCCCTTCTTTGTTCCTTTCTCAGGGATATTTCTTTTTGATATTCTGCAGAATACAAGTTTTGTGTCAATGTTAAAGACATAATAAACTTGGATATCAATTTAGATCATGTCTGTGAGAAGCTCCCAGGCAAACATATATAGATATGGAACAATCATATGATATCAAGTGATTTTGAAAGCAAACAGGGTTTAAAATACTCCAAAAGTATAAAATGATTGAAGGGATTAACCCTATAGAAGTTCATATGAAATATAACTGAAAGACTAACAATAAGACAATGTGTTGAAAAGTTATGCAGGTTTATCTTTATTTTTAAATGGATCACTTATTCAGCTTTCTGGAGCAGGGGAAGCCAAGCTATGAAATAAACCTTAGCACTTATAAAAAAATTTTTTTTTCTTCTTGGTAATACGGATTGAATCCAAGGATACTTAACCACTGAGTTACATTCCTAATCCTTTTAATTTTGAGACAGTGTCTCACAATGTTGTGTGAGTTCTCATGAAGTTAATGAGGCTGGCCTCAAACTTGTGATCTTCCTGCTTTAGCCTCCTAAGTCCCTAGGATTATGGATGTGTGCCAATAGGCCTGGTTAAAACATTTTCAAGTTAAAGAAAGAGTATATATTTCAAAATAGATACAAATAATTTTTATCTATACTAACAATTGGTAAATATACTGGAAAAATATCCTAATCACAAAAATAACAAATTAGCAATGTTTCTAAAAGCAATCTCAATAAACATGAAATACATATATATTTGAAAACATTGCTGCCATACATCATGCTTGAAGTAAATACTGTGGCACTGATTTAAAGGAAACTTTTCTTGTTCTTGGATTAATCTATTCCTTTAATATAATTTCTAGAATGCAGAATCCTTATTTGCTAGGAACTTGCCTGTCTTCAGTGCTGAATCCTTAGCAAACAACTAGAACAAGATCTGATTCAAAAGACAGGATTGGCCATGACTGACAGAGGGATGCTGTGAAACCAAACACTGGAGGCAGAGAGAAATTGGGGTATTAAAAAGCTAAAATCATTGCATGAATAGTAAACCACTGTAAAAGGTAAGTAAAAGTAGTGTGAAGCAGGTTTTTTCTGAAGTCAGGAATCACAAAAATATTTTTATAGTTCATTATCTCTAAATTGAACTGTTTGTAAATCATGAAATGTCATGCAATTGAAATTAAATTAGAATTTGGGTTTTATGTAATATTTAAAGCACATGCCCTTAACAACTTAAATAATTTGTCATTAAATTTTAATTTTATCATGATATTTGGAAGTACAAAACCAAAATATAAACAAAAAACTCACTAGATAACAAATAAAGGATAAAGGTAGTTCTCAAAATCACAAGTAAAATTATGTGAGAAAACGTCTATATTATTAAGTAATCAGAAAAATGCAAATTAAATAAGCACAACATAATATTTTTCTCATCCAATTGTCAACATTTTAAAAGTAAAATATAAATTGGTAGCTAATTATGTAAAATATATCCATGCTAATTTCCAGAAACTTCAAGTTGTTTAAGGTTAATTACAATGGGAAAAATTATTGTAATCTAAATGATCTATTGAAGGAGAGTATTATTTAAATTATGGGATACTGAAATGATAAATAATTGAATACAATCTTTAAAATGGTAAATTGTTGGTTATTTGTGATATTTTCATAAAGGGAGATTGTATATTTGGAAATTTTTTTAATATGGCACATATATTAAAAATTTAATGGAATTTATTTTTGAATATTGTTAGTAATAATATTGTTTTCTTCTTACAATTTCTATACTCTTTAAAATTTCATGTGCACACAAGGATAAGCAAACACAATACTTATACAACTCAAAACTATATATTTTCTGCATGTACATTTGTAATAAAAAAAAGTAAACTCACCTTTAACCTGCCAAGAAAAAGATGCTTCTGAAGCATTTAAAATTTTCTGTGAAATTTCTTTAAAGCGAGTTATATGTTCATGTATCAAACAACTATATATTAATATGCAATGAAAGTATTAAACTCATCAAAGTTCTGGTTAGTAAAATAAGTGGAGAACAAGTCAGAATAATAAATGTATAGCTAGTTTCTTATTTATATTCTATTCATATTTCTGTTGAACACTATTAGAAGTCAAGGGGAAATTTTAATTTTGTATCTATGCACAATACAGGTCAAAATTGTGCATTGTATGTTCCAAATTGACTCAAATAATTGATTCATCATTAAGCTACAGCCATTGAAATAAACTTGACTTGTCTTTATATTGATGTTTCTTCATTGAGTAGGATTATTTGTCAAATATTGTAAACAGTCCAGTGCCTGTAAAAGAAGATAGATGATGAACAAATTTTTAAATGAGTCATTAAAATTCGAGCTGTATTTTTTTAAAAGCAAATCCATTTCCATTATGCAGCATGATATAGTTTACTATTCAGTATGTATAGGAATGAGAGATCTTGGAGGATATATGTGTGTGTGCGTGTGTGTGTGTGTGTGTGTGTGTGTGTGTACATATATATATATATAAATTTATATATATATAAAATTTGGTGTATTATTTCTATTATTGTAATTAATAAGTGATTACATATTTTTGCCTCTAAAATTAGCATAACTATCTAAATTGAAATAAAAAAATTATCCACCAGAAAAAGAATTATAGTGGAATTTTTTAAAAATCCTGGAAGCAGAAAACATTTCCCTGAGACTTGCAGTCTTTATGCTGTTATCTATTTATTAAATTGGCCTATAAGTACATTCTCAAGGTTCAGATGAATGATCTGCTGGCAGTATTAATCCCCATCGAATATGTTTAGACCAAAGCTTTATGACCTCTATTTATTATGGCAGACAATGTTACCAGAAAATATCCACTTTTAAAATCTTATTACTGTCAAATTCTTTATCTAGACCAGTGACTTGACATTCTCGCATGAGTGAGCATTAAAGCTTTTGCCTTTTTAACCTCATGATCCTGGAGCATAAATCATTTATAATGGATTCAATTCTCTGAGTCTTTTCAGTGTTATTGGAGACTTAGCATTCATTCTGGTCTGTGTTTCCGAGTTAAGTGTTCCATGCTTGTTTGCTTTGCTTTCCTGTTCTCCTTCCTCCCTCCCTCCTTCCTTCCCTCTTTCCTTCCTTCCTTCCTTTCTTCCTTCCTTCTTTCCTTCCTCCTTTCTTGCCTTCTTTTCTTCCTTCCTTCCAAATTATGTTCATTTTTGTGGTAATGATTTTCTATTATATCTTTGAACTTAAAAGGACATATTGAATTAGATTTCAGGGTTCTTTTACACCACAGCATTTGGGAATAATTCATCAAATTATTTGTTTTGCTTTTGGTGCCATAAAACATTTCTCCATTTAAAGAAATAGATATTCCTGTACTTGAGAACATGGACATTTCTGCATAAAAGAACATAGAAAACACAGATGAGCTATACCATTTTAAATCTAGTGACTCATTCTTAAGTAGAAAATTTTGACACATTCAATTTGGCCTTCATGTAAGAAGTCGGTTTCGCCAAAGAAAATGACTACACATTTATGACTTTATGATAATTAAAGAAGGGATATCCTAAGAGATTATATTTTCTGCCTTTTAAAATATAAAAATATTGTGCTAAAATATAGATTAAGGAAGAAACATACAATTGTGATAATTATACACTGTTGTACATTATTTCCAATATCATTATATTCCTACATTATGCATTACTAAGCTCTTCTGTTTCATTAAAACATATTAAAATGAGCTTATTCTCTGACACATGACAAATATGTTATTCACATTATCCAAAGTACAAGCTATCTCAATTTTTCAGTCAAGATTACTTCCATCCCTTTTCAATTTTTCCATTTAATCTATTGTTAGAGATACACCCTTTCTTTATCTTAAATTTTCATCTTTTCCTCTATTATCATCTTGTTTCCTGCCAGACATTTATTTTTACAGTGTCTCTCCTGTAGGCAGTTTCAATAGTTGAACATTCCTTTAAAAAAGATAAGAGATTTATAATTATTATTTATGAAGTTATCAAAAAACATTCACCCACACTTTCTAGTTTGGAATGGGACTAGGACTGGAAAAGGGTGTCAAACAATAAAAATGCTTTCCTTTAAATGTTTTTTTATAAAACCTTTTCCATAACAGATGTGGATAAAACTATGCAGAAGAATGTGTTGCTTCGATGTTTCCCTTGAGAGCTTTTGTGTCCTAGTAAAAGAACTAGATTTGTCATCAGTATTATAAATACTTGATATGATAGTCAATTATGAAAAATATGATTTGACTATGCAGATAATCCATAAATATTCACTGCATTATTTTGAAGTTATGCATATAAGGCAAATAGAAATTATAGTTAGTCTAGATGTCATCCACAAGATTCTCACTGTGTTCCAATAAACTCAAAGTGTGTTTTTTAGGTCATATGTTTACATCAGGTTTTGATGCAATGATGTAATTAATGTGTGTATATATATAAGCATATATATACATTTAGAGTTATATGGTTATCTGTACACACCTATATACATACATAAATATAATGGAATAGAGGTACAGATAAAGAGTCACACTTTTATGTGTGACTGATTTTCTTTTAAGGTGCCAAAAGAATTCAATGAATAAGACTTCAACTGGGTGAAAGAACAATTGGATATCTGTATAGAAGAGAAAATAAAACTTCATAAACTCTAAGCAAACACAAAAAGTATCTAAACAATAATATTTCAATTACTTACATAAACTATAAAAATTGAGTCAAATTTCATGTGAAAATATAAAAATTAATTCTAGACAAATGATAGAATTAAGTGTAAGAAGAAAAAAACTAAAAAAATTCAAAATTAAAACATTGAATAAAATGTTCATAACATTATGTCGGTCAAGACTTTTTAAGCCAGACACAACCCGTGAACTATGAAAGAAAAAGTGATAGAATGACCATCCCCAAATTAAAATTCTTGCTCTTGAAAAGATGAAGTTAGAAGAGAGAGAGTAAAGAAATCACTGTATTTTAAAAATCAGGAAAATTCCAATAGTACTAAAGCATGAGTTTTAGAGAGTCAATGGATATCTACTACATGAATGAAAATATACCATGTAAAATGAGATTGTGATGGATCCTGTTGGTTCAGTGCACACATTTCTTCAGTATTTGTTTTTATGTGCCAAAAACCATTCACCACAAAACTGACTGACTTACTAAGGGTTTCTTTTACTAACTATAAAAGTCAAATATTTGGCCTGTGCATAAGAGAAGATAGAATTGTCAGTCCCCCTTAGGTACACAATTAGGAGATAATACAAATACAGGAACTGAACTGTTTTCAATTGTTGAGATATTTTTTGTAATTTTTCTCACCAGTGTTCTTTATTTATAGTTATCATGGTGAAAACTGGATTAACAATAAACCTTTTTTTGGTTACTTCTTTTATATCACCGCTGGTCTCACAATTGCTGAGGTGGTCATCCAAATTGTTTGCATTTGAATCTTTGTATTATCATCTGCTTCCAGAATCACTCAACCAAAACTCACATTGCTTTCCAATTTCTCAACAATAGCAACAGGGAATGAAATATAAAAATTTGCAGGGAGTAAAATCTAAACCAAACACAATAAAACAAACAAAAGGCTTTCACCAAATTACCAACAAATGGAATAATATATCATGATTCCTACAAGTCTAGAAGATAATACTGCCATATCTTCAAAGTTCAAAGATCAAATAATCCAATCACTAAATGGGCTAAGGAACTGAACAGACACTTAACAGAAGAAATACAGTCAACAAATACATGAAAAAGATGTTCAACATCTTTGGGAACTAGAGAAATGCAAATCAAAACTACTCTAAGATTTCATGTCACTCCAGTCAAAATGGCATTATCAAGAATAAAAGCAACAATAAAAGTTGGTGAGGATGTGAGGAAAAAGGTACACTCACACATTGCTGGTGGGACTGCAAATTGGTGCAACCATTCTGGAAAGCAGGTGAAGATTCCTCAGAAAACTTGGAATGGAACCACCATTTGACCCAGTTATCCCATTCCTTGGTTTGTACCCAAAGAATTTAAAATCAGCATACTACAGTGACACAGTCCCATCAATGCTTATAGCAGCTCAATTCACAATAGCTAAACTATGGAACTAACCTAGGTGCCCTTCAATAGATGAATGGATAAAGAAAATGTGGTATAAGTACACAATGGAATATTACTCAGTCAAAGAGGAATGAAATTATGGCATTTGCAGGTAAATGGATGGAACTGAAGAATATCATGCTACGTGAAATAAAACAATTCTAAAACACCAAAGGTTGAATGTTTTCTCTGATATGTGGATCCTAATTTACAATAAGTTGGAGAGGTCTAGGGGAGAATAGAAGTACTTTGAATTAGAAAAAGGAGAAATAGGAAAGAGTGGAAGGAATTGGACATTACTATCTTATGTGCATATATGATTATACAATCAATGTAATTCTACCTCATGTACAAGTAGAAGAATGAGAAGTGATACTCCATAGAAGTAGAATATGTCAAAATACATTCTATAATCATATATAACTAATAAGAGCAACAACAAAAAATTCCTTAGGAGTTATACTCTCTGACTTGCAATTCAATGTGGAACTAAAGACTCAAATAGTAGAGACAAATACAAATATGTATGAATTTGTTATTTTTTAAAAATATTGTATACTGCCACTTGCCACCGCTTGCCGCCAACCAGCAGGACAAACGACACGTACACTTCAGAGGTTCATGAAGCAGCTTCTGCTTTATTCGGATAACACCCTCAATATATAAGCAGTCTCATGCATAAGCAATTGTAACCAGATATGTCCATCCAATCCTATTAAAGGTCAAGCGATCACGAGCTCAAGCATACATGTAAGATATATCTGTCCACGCACTAGGTGGCTGAACTAATTATCATACAGCCAATGGTAAATGCTTCCTGTTTTTCTCAAGGTGCATTCAGCATGCCTTTGGCTCTCTGCCAGTCGCCATCTTGGATGCATGTGGCATAACCCCGGGCCCCGGGTCTGGCCAGCCACAGTATACAGTATATTATTTCTCAGAAAGTGACTAGAAGTATAGAAAGTCAAAGGATTCAGGAAAAAGAATATGAAATATGAAATTTCATTTAAGAAAATTTATTTAGTGTATTCTAATTTCTAAGTATCAATTTTATGTTTGCTGTTTCTTAGTACACAAGTAAATTTTAGGTGATACTATTTCATATCAAGAGATTTAAACTATTTCAGTGCAATCATATTTCCAACATATTAACAAAGGCAGTTTCATTATATTTTTGGTACTATATCTGTTCACCAACCTGAATGCTGATTTTGTGGTTTGGGTAGACAAAAAGAAGTATATTTAGTTCTTTACATTACTTTAAACCATTTACATGAGGTTTCAATAGTAGATACAGATTTTGTGTACGTATCTACTTAAACTATCACATATTTATAAATGTATTTCTCATATAACTTATAATCTTTGTCATAGAATTGCCTTCTAAGCCTACCAGTGTGCAAGATATATTTAGAATGACTCCTAGTGTTTAAAAATTCTGGTTTTGGGCAGTATCTGAATTAGCAGTTCAGATTTCAGAATTCTCAAGATTGTTTAGGCCTTATATGAAACAACAGCCTCTAAAATATTTCTGTACAGAATTCTGTTCAGGCAGGATTTTCATATTTTATTTTAGGCATGCTAAAGGAATAAAATTAGGGTTTCAATGTAGGGGAAGGAACAAAATTAGTAATAAATGTATATGTAGAATTTGTGGTTAGTAGTGCATAACTTTTAAGTGGACAACCCCCAAAAAAAGGATAATAGGTAAAAAACTATCCAGGATACATTGGGAGTGTATTACCCTTATAATATTATTAGTGATTAATTTTAATTTAATTATGCATATGATTTTAATATGCTCAAAATGTATACTTAAATACATATAATACATATACATAATTTCATAATGATTTTGGAAATTACAATTAATATATGGTTTCTGAATTTGTGCAATTTTGTGAGTATATACTTACAAAAAAATTGATAATGTTGATTCTAACTCACCTTTATCAGTTCTATAATTTCACTAAGCCATTACTTAAGTAGTTGTAGCCTCAATATGCAGATCTGTTTATAACTTATTTTGGATGAAGTCTGCTCCTTTATTTTCTGAGGGATGGTCATAAATTTGTGGCTTAGAATGAAGAACACATGTGAATAAATAATAAATAATATGCATTCTATAAAACTAGTAATATCAAATGAAACATTTTAATATTAATAAAACAGTGAGTAATTGCATAAATTTTGGAAAAAAATACTTTTTAAGTTAACATGGGTAGCATAATTACTTATAAAAATAGTTGGGCTTGAAAGTAAGTCACAGATATATTTTATTCCTTAAGATGAATTATTCAATTAAATAATAATGTAGTATTTATTTATTTATTCTTTTGGGCACCAGGGATTGAACTCAGGGGCACTCAATCACTGAGCTATATCCCCACCGTATTTTATATTTTATTTAGAGACAGGATCTCACCGAGTGGCTTAGCTCCTCGCTTTTGCTGAGGCTGATTTTGAGCTCATGATCCTCCTGCCTCAGCCTCCTGTGCCCTGGGATTACAGGCATGTGCCACCATGCCCAACAAGTATTTAAATGTTAGAGAAATTTATTATAGATAATTCACTAAGTATAATTATCTGTATTTCTGTATGAAAATTACATAGGGAAGTTTAACAGATAATTTTATTTCAAAATTTAATAAAAATAAAAAAAATTTCTTAACAAATCAGCCAAACCTTTAACCAACATTTAAACAGGAAGTCTGTAGTTTCTTCTGAAATAAGTAACCAAGAAATGAAATGGAAGATTGTAACACTAATGATTGTCCCAATAACTTCATGAATGTGCTAAGAAAAACACTAAAAAGAAAAAAAAAAACTACTTCCCAAATCAGATTGAGGGTATAAACAGGTAGTCTGGCAACATTTGGAAAAACACACAGAAAACAGAAATCAAATTTAAACTACTGAAGAATTTCAGGAGAATTTGTGGTTAGTAGTGCATAACTTGTACTTGATCTACTTGTACTTGCCCCGTCAGGAAAATGTGTTGAGACTGAAAAGTAATCTTGTTCCATAGCTTCTTCTTACTTATTGATTTGGGTTTAGGATATATCTCTCAACAAAAAGAATACCTTGATGAAGTTTATTTATTAAGACCTCATAAGACCAAGCAGAACCCATGTCTTTCTGGAAAGACTGAATCCATATCCAGCAAGCAATTTTCTGTCTAAGCTTTCCAATATTTCATGATAGAAAAATTGAATAGAGAACAGTTCAGTTTAAATCTGTAAACTTCATAAAAAACAATCAAGCTTCAAATAGTACACCTCTATCTTTGTAAGTATAAGAAGAACACAATATTCAATGAGCCAGAAAAAAAGTAGAAAGATGTCAAGAAAAATTATAAAATAAAAAGACAAAAGAAAAAACAAAAGGAAAGATGTAACTTACTCTGGGGGAAACACCAGAACAAAGGAAAAAATGAATAACTATGGTTAAAATTTATATCCAAAAATAGAATAAAATCAAGGTGTGTAAGAATCCAGTCTTAGGACTCCCATAGCACAAGAAATAAAAGCAAGAATCAATAACTGGGATAGATTCAAACTAAAAAGCTTTCTCTCAGCAAAGGAAACTATCAGCAATGCGAAGAAAGAGCCTATAGAGTGGGAGAAAATCTTTGCCAATCATACTTCAGATAGAGCACTAATCTCCAGAATCTATAAAGAACTCAAAAAACTCTACACCAAGAATGCAAATAACCCAATCGACAAATGGGCTAAGGAAATGAATAGACACTTCACAGAAGAAGATCTACAAGCAATCAACAAACATATGGAAAAATGTTCAACATCTCTAGTAATAAGAGAAATGCAAATCAAAACCACCCTAAGATTCCATCTCACCCTAATTAGAATGGCGATTATCAAGAACACAAGCAACAACAGGTGTGGGCGAGGATGTGGGGAGAAAGGTACACTCATACATTGCTGGTGGGGCTGCAAATTAGTGCAGCCACTCTGGAAAGCAGTGTGGAGACTCCTTAGAAAACTTGGAATGGAACCACCATTTGACCCAGCTATCCCACTCCTTGGCCTATACCCAAAGGACTTAAAATCAGTGTATTACAGAGATACAGCCACATCAATGTTCATAGCTGCTCAGTTCACAATAGCCAGATTGTGGAACCAACCTAGATGTCCTTCAATTGACGAATGGATAAAGAAAATGTGGTATATATATATATATACAATGGAATATTACTCAGCCATAAAGAATGATAAAATTATGGCATTTGCAGGCAAATGGATGAAACTGGAGAATATCATGCTAAGTGAGATAAGCCAATCTCAAAAAACCAAAGGACGAATGATAGCGCTAATAAGTGGGTGATGACACATAATGGGGGGTGGGAGGGGTTAGTGTTAGGGTTAGAGTTAGGGTTAGGGAGGGGGGCAGGAATGGAGGAAGGAAGGACTGTATAGAGGGAAAAGAGGGGTGGGAGAGGTGGGGGGAAGGGAAAAAAATAACAGAATGAATCAAACAACATTACCCTATGTAAATTTATGATTACACAAATGATATGCCTTTAAGCCATATACAAACAGAGAAACAACATGTATCCCATTTGTGTCTAAATTGCTAACCAACTTTTTCTAAGGTAGATTCACCAATATGTGAGTATTCTTCTATTACAGCAACATTCTCACTGCAGAATTTTTTAAACACATAGAAATTATGGTTTAAATATTTAACTTAAATTCTCCTTTGGATTAGTAATAAAATGAAACACTCCTGAGTAACAAAGAAGGATGAAAAGAAGACTGACAATTTGACCTGGTTTTTCAGCACCTCCTGGAAAAAAAAAATGCTTCCAATAATTTCATATGTGGCAGGAAACTAGAAAAGCTTCTTATATAATACTAGCAGTCAAAACCACATTGTAAATGGAGGCTGAAATTGTTCTTTCTGCCCCAAATATTGTGAAGCTGAACACTGCATATTTCTTGCCCTTGACCTAGCTTAAAAATAGAGAAGATCAGGAAGTAGAAGCTAGTAGGTCTATGAATGCATAGGGCATATATCACCAAGGTGTCAAATACACTTATTTGTGTAGGAGATACCCAAATCACTCATGGTCTGTCAGGAGAAGAAATTCAAACTCAACAGGGCCAGGACTCAAAGAATGAGTAATCTACCTAAAGGGAGAGGCATGAGTGGGTTTATGTCCCCTTTCTACCATCACTAAATGTGTTCCAAAAAATCATAAAATGTACAGGAGAAATTTCTTGGCCAATACGATTCTGAATACTTGGGGAAACAAACCTATCAGAAAGACATTTGAAAATGTACTCAGGGTTAGAAACGTGGGACTTGTTGAAAGTGATAGGAAAGGATTGGTTAAAAAGGTTATAGAGATATTATTTTAATGGACACAAGGATAAAGTGGTTCTTTGACAGGAAAATTTAAAATATCAACATAGAAGATATGTGGTAGATTGTATGTGTATAATAAATTATATGGAGCAATGATATCAAAATGAATGGTGGAAAAGACTCAGCAACAGAGATCCTACTCGAGGTTCCCAGGAGGAAAACACTGTTTCTAGAGGCAAGGATACAGTTGTATTAATTTGCAACATAGCTTTCTAAAAATCTCTGTTTAGACAGAAAAAGAATGGAAGGTATTCTTCAGAGAATTTGAAGCAGAAACTTTGCGTATCCTAAAGCAGAAGTACATTACATAGTAATTACTAACTAACTACTATTCACTGGATTAGGACATTTAGGTTGCCTTTTATAGTAGGACAAATAATGGGCTTCACACGAATCACAACATACCATGCTAACATTCACAGTAAAACTATAGCATTTATATTTTCAGGAGAGTTTTGAGTAAGTATATGGTGATTGATGTTTCAAATATGTATCTGAAAGTTTTAAAAATAAGCATTCTATATTTTTTTCAGGTCAGATTTCTTTTAATTTAGACTTAAGACCCTTAGCATATAATTTATAACTGAAAAATTTCCTCAAATCTACCAAGGCTTCTCACTTATTCACTGCAAAAATTGGTATAGTGCTTAAAGCACCCAATCATGTAGGTTTGTTCCTTTATAAATCAAACATGCAAACACAATGAATAAATAAGCAGTCAGTTGGTAGATTCATGGCAATGAATGGGGTGTAGAACATTTGTTCAGCTTGACAGGTGCAAACATTTCTCTACTGATGATTTATATAAATGTCCAAGGTGTATTCATTTTACTGAGAGAAAAAAACTGCAAAAACCATAAAGTGCAAGGGAAAGTGTGTGTTATTGGAAGGTCTGATATTATATATAAGTTATAACATGAATATTTCAGAGTGACTTTGATAGTCCTACAACTGTAGTTTCTCAAAAAAGAGAACATAGACTCGTCTCTGTGATTATTTAAATGCAAGTCCAACCCAAGGTTGCAATACATTATTTTTATAGTTTCCTGGTGCTAGAAGTTTAAGTAAAAAATTTCAAAACCTATCAAAATTTTAAAACTACAATATAAACCTTACAAAGATCTATGATGTGGGAGTGAAACATTGGGACAAGTAGGTATCCTTGAACAGACTCAGGGAAGAACAAAGTTATATTTTCAATGCAAAGACCCTTGAGAGGAAATATCCTAGTTTCTTCAACAATAACAGTACCAAAATCAGAGAAGAGAAGGATATCTTCTATTATGTTACAGTTGTCATTTGTATTGTTAATACAATATCTGATTTCTGTAAAACTAGGTTCAAAAAGATTTCTATTAAACATAAAAGAACACTTTGTGTACAATAACTTGGATTCTCTGGAAAGCACAACCTGAGACAGAGACTTAGAACTATAATAGGACACAGGATTGGGGAAAAGAAGAGGAATGAAAACAATACAGGAGAGAACAAAACAAGACCATTGAATTAAACTGGACATACCAAAGGCAACTAGTACTGATTCCTTTAGGGCATTATGACTAGTAAAATGTGTCTCAGAATTTTCAGCTCTGAAGGGCAAAAGATGAATAAATTTATTTATTGACTTCAGTCTTCAAATATGAACTGTGGTCCTCAAGACCTTAAATTCCACTACATCTGGGTTATGCACATTCCCTCTGTTTTAGGGTAGTTTAGGTTTTCTATGCCTCTAGTGGTTTGGAGTAGGGGGAGTTAAATGATATTTTCTTCACACTTCCTTCTCCAACTCTTTATGAACCTTTTCTAGATATGGGACAGAAAGGAAGCATACGAAAATTCATGTCTGCTCATTTGATTGAGTGACGTTACAATCTTTACTGATGGTGACCCATGTCTGGGGGCTGGATGTGGACAGAAAAGTTCTCATTTCTGGACACATATTCTGGGCATTGGCTCTCCCAGAGGGTATCTGGTAACTTCTCTCAGCTGGCCCACGCCTGTCAGCCTGCACACAACAGCTTGTATGTTGCACATACCAGAGCGATGCCCTTAAACAAGATGAAGTTCATGACCTCACCTGCTCTCTTCAGTCAACTCTTGAACTCTTGGACCCATCATTTGTGTTACTCCTGAAACCCTAGAAGCTCTGGGGCCAAGGGTCCCAAATCTTTCTTTTCTCCATGAAGAAGTTCTTGATGGTATCTTTTGCCAAGAAACAGAGGGTTAGGTAAATTGATAGCATATTATGTCACCCAAATCACTCTCGCTAATGGAAGGTTTATTCTCTCATCTGCTGGTAGTATTGCTGGAAAGTGGTTTCAGTTGTGAGTCTTCTGGGTGATTTCCAGATTAAAGAAAAGAGTCTTGTCCAAACTTATGCCTCCTTCCAGGTGCAGGCTACATACTATTGTTGCATAATGCAAGGGTGTGAAGGCCTGGCTCTTTCATTTGATTTAGAGCTGTGTAAGCTCCAGAGTTATCCATAGGGCTTATTGAGTCTTTCATCGTAACTGCACTGAACTACACCTTAACTTCTGCTGTTCCTTCTGAATTTCTTGCTACCTCTGACACAGGTGTTAGTTTCCAAAGCACTCCCTAGTAAGCATCTTGCTTCCTATAGAACACAACTTGAGAAAAACGGAAAGGTCATCTCCATTCTCAAGGTGAGGAAATCTCTCTCTCCAAGACACTGTATTTCCCTAAAGAGAAAAATCTCTCTGGTTAGGAGTGAATTTAGGTTTAGTTCTATATCTCCTAGGAAATATTGTTGACTGGAACTCATTTCTCTCTCTAGTATATCTATGAATATAGGGTTGGAGAGTTCCTTTGGTTCTCAACTTGGGGCTAGTCCCTATTTCTTATTGAGCTATAAGAAAACTCTTCTCAACATCTGGCTTTATTTTTTTCTTTCAAATGACATCAACCCTTTGATGCAAATTTATCTGTTTTTCTTCTTTAAGACAACAAAATATATTTACTTACAATTAAGAGACTATAGTAACTGATAGAGAAGAGCACAGTTTATCAATATCATGCTTTATGCATATGTATAGAATGTATTATATTTAAATGTGTGCTGTATATTTAATAATATCCATTAACAACACAGTTGATTGGGCCTTAAGTTTTCACCAAGTTGAAAATAAAATTACTTTTTGTACTGTTTTCAATGAGTAAACAAAAACACAGTATATCTTAAATTATATTTTGGATTTTCATTATAATGCATTACTGTTCCTTTGCTTGTATGTTTAATATTACACAGCTTTGTCTTCATTTACCCTTCAGTTACTGAGGTGAAAATTCTGACCTAGCGCATTCTAATTACTTGGCTTATTAGCTTCACATTACATCAGTAATGGGGTGATAGCCAGCATAATTACTATGACTTGAAAAATTATGCCTTGTTTTACTATCATGAACTTTGAGATGTTCTCAATATTTTACAACTCTTCTAAGGTTGTTAAACAAAATGTTCATGCTTCAAACTTTTAGGAGAAAAAGGATATTTTCTTTTTGAAAGTGCTGTTTTAATATTGCCACAATAATCTATAGAGAGGGATAAAAGTCAGATAACATATTTCTGTGACATCTTTCATGATTTCAGCTCAGAATAAAGATTTCCTCATTTAATACATTATTTTCATATTAAATTGAGTGACTTTTTAACGTTGTAATAAAGCAAATATATTTTAGTCAAAACTTCTGATTCTTGAATCTCAGTGGCATATGTAATGTAACATGAGAGTGACCAACCTGTAACATACCACCACCTGATTTCCAGAATTGATTTTCTGGATGACTACTTTTATGTCTCTCAGTTAGTCACATATGCACCTCTTAAATCTGCATCCTTATTTACCTGAAATGGATACAGGGTACATACAACCATTCTTGCCTTACTAGAAACACGAATCCATTCTTCCATTTCTTGGTGATTACAAAATCATAAATTATAAGAAAATATTTATTGAAAACAAACAATCAACTCTCCACCCTGTCTGTGTAAGACTTTCACAATGTATATCAACTTCTTTAAGGACAAATTTGAGGAAAGTCAGGGATCTAATTTTTCTAATTAAGTTTAATATTTTCTTTCATGCTAAATGTTATGCCTGCATCCCAGTAGGAATAGTTATAATTTTGCTTATTAGAATATGGTCTCATGAATTTCCACAATGACTCATGTGAATGATTATCCATTTTTCATTTTATTGTGATCTTAATATAATTAATATATGTTGGGTAACAACAAATTTGATGACTTCAACAGAAAATCAAATCAATGGCAAGCAAGTTAGATGAAAGAAGAAAATATTCCATATATGGGAATAAACTAAATTGCTAAGCTGAAATAGTTGATTAAATATTTATTGCATATTCATTCTGTGCAAGGTATTTTTTAGATGTTGGAGCTACAACAGAAAACAAATAAACAAAAATCCTTGTCTATGTGAAGTTTCGATTAAATTTTGCAGTGGGATAAAACACTGATATACAGATACTGCTTAAAAAGTACATATAAATCTTGGATGAAGAAAGGTAGTGAAAAGATTGGGAAGAGAAGTTGGTTCTTTAAAATAAGATTATTCAGAAAGGTCTTACTAATAAGCAATTACTGCTCAACGATTACCACAAAATTTAATAACGTAGAAAAATTAATATTTACTATTTTTCCTAGGAGTTTGGGCCAGCCAGGTTGTTCTTCAGTTCTGGATCATATCCAGCAGATCCTAGTTAGACTTACTCTTGCATCTATACTCAAGGGGTGGGTTGACTTGGTTGGTTAATCTAAGAAAATCCCTTCCCCATATCTGGCAGTTTTCAGTCTATTGACTGGAGTAACAAAATGACTGGGATAGCAATATCTTCATTATCATCATCATATGGAAGACTAACTCAAGACCGTTCATCTGGCAGCCTGGCAGAGATTTAAAGACAGGAGCAAATATATGCAAGGGCCTTAAAGCATAGGCTTGGAACCTGCACATCATCATTTCCACTTTATCCTATGGGTCAATCAAATGACAAGACAGCTCAGATTTAAGGGAAAAGGAAATAGATTCTTCTTCTGAATGGAAGACATGAAAAGGACTATTGCTAAGAGGTGTGAATACCACCTGATGCTAAGATTACTGGCTAACAAACTGAAAAGGTAAAATCAATGGGGTACTAAATTCAGAGATAATCCAATATATTCCTCAACTCAAGTCTGGAAATAATTATTATGAGAGATAGATCTTGGGCACCATGCTTAACAATTTTTAAAGAATATCAAAAACAGGAAAGTTTTAAGACATTTTTTTTCAATTTTACTTATTCAAAATATAGTGTATCCATACTATAGGTCAAGAATTCTGCTATACAATAGGAATATAAAGATGAGAAGAACAGTGTTTTAAGCTAGCGGAGGTTTTTATTTGCCTAATCCCTATTGGCTGTCATGACTCTTATTTCACCTAATGGTTACATAGATCTTATTTCCTCCTTTGCAAATTCTTGCAGAATTTTAGTGTAATGAGGGAGGCAGAAAACAAACAATAAAAATATGCTAAGGGGCATAATGTGAGAAAATAATAAACAGAAACACAGCCAGCTAATCTGGTGGAAAAGATCTAGGAAAACAGAGAAGGAAGTGAGAAGCTGGACCTGGGATTGAAGAGAGGCTAGCCAGACAGGCTATGAGGAGAGGATTTCTCTGTGTCATAGGAAATAAAAACGTTAGTTTATGAGGTCTTGGACAGTTAAACAATGTGGCAGATGGGTTAGTGGTTCCACATCTGCACATTTATCTTTAAATAGATATCACCATGACAGTGATTTTTAATCCTTCAACTAAATTTAAAATTTTTGCTTGTGTGTTTTACCTTGGCATGCCATTACACCTAACATTAGTTTCTGCTATAGGTGGTTTCAGAGAAATTAGTAAATGGAAGGCTCATGGGAAGACGGCAATGGCTACACTGGAAACCTGTATAAACATGGTCATAAGATGCTCACTGTGTGACTTGCCACAGAAGACCTTAAACTTGGTGCTAAAATTGCAGATGTGGGAGAAACAGGGTAGGAAGGAGGCAAGAGACTTGAAAAGACTTTTTGACCTAGTGAATTCATATTAAGAAATGGAAGGTATTTCAATGACAATATTTCCAGCTTTTACTGTGATGCTCAGCCAACTCTAAAAACTGATTCTTTAAATTTCAAAAGCAGCTGAGTTCCACATGAGTGATTAAAAAATAAGGATATTCTAGCATTAAAATGTTAGTTCAAAATATAAGTAAGCTTTGCTAGATTAGCAGTACAATTCCTTTCCTATTAACATTTTAAATTTTATTCAGGTGGACCAGGGTAACCTTAAACCGTATGGTGAAAAGTTGACTCTGAATTTCTTCATTTTGAAAACCATGACTGTGACTTTTATGTCAGTGTTTTATTCACAGAAGACTGGTTAAAGACATACAAACAAAGAAATAACAGACATATATTATTAAAAAATAAAACAACACAATGTGAATGCCTGAAATGTTGCAGATTTAATGGCTAAGGACGTTAAAAAATCTCTGTTCCTTGTGTTCCTTGAAACTTTTATATCTGGAGTTTACATTACTCCCCAAATCATGAAGGACCTAAAAGCTTCTTGGGAAAAAACTGCTTCCAAATATCATATCAAAACTCATTAACTAGGGAATGTGAGACATTTTCCTTCTCAGTTTGGATATTAAAAGAAAATGCAGAGGACAATGAAAGGGAAAATGAGATGTGGTGAGCAGATGAATATAAAAAGAAAATGGATATGCACTCAGGGATGTGTTCTTAGAGATGATTAGGCATGTTTGTCCATAGATCAGTACTAGTATCTGAATCGAACAAAAGGAAGTAAAATATCAAAGCAGATTGCAATGACTACACTGGAGGAAACAACAATTCAAAATCTTTTTAGATGCACTCACTTTAAGTTGAACAAAGAATTATTTTTTAAGAGCAAAGAGATATCAGTTCCTAATCAGGACAAAAGTGGTTGGTTAATAGTTGTTGGTCATCCACCCATGAAAATCGATTCCAGCCAAAGAAATAAAAGTGATTGCTCAGGGAAAAGTTTCAGAATGCAAAGAACTAGGCTCACACACTGATTCCAATGTTTTTTGGCAGTTGACTGTTTGAGTAATAAGTCTAAATATTACACTTCTAAATGATACTAACTCACCATTGATATTGGCAACAAGAGAGATAGGTACCACTTTAAAAAATATTTTATTAGTTCATTATAGACATACATACTATTAGGGTTTATTTTGATATAAATATACAAGCATGGAATATAATTTGCTCCAAATCAGTCCCCACTACTTCTCCTTTTCTTCTTTTCTCTCCAGCCTGCTGTTCCCATTCCTCCACTCTACTGACCTATCTTCTATTTATTTATAGTTTTTTTTAAAAAAATAATGCACAATGGATGGACATAAACAGAGAGACAAACACACATAGATACAGTCATCTGATTCTTGACAAAGGTGTCAAAAACATATGTTGGAAAAAAACTTTTTAACAGATGGTGCTGGGAAAACTGGATATCCATATGTAGAAGAATGAAACTTGATCTCTTATCTCTCACCCTGCACAAAAGTCAACTTAAAATAGATCAAAGATGTAGGATTTAGACCAGCTAGATACTATTACTATGCCGATTTTACCAAGACATTTGGTTAGTTTTCCAAGTTCAAATTGCTTATAAATTTCAGAACTGTAGTCAAATTAAGTCAGTCTGGCACTACAGCACATGTTCCTACTCCATATTCTATAAAGGAACTGTGTGCAGAAGTCTGCAAGACACTAATGTTTAAGTATTGGAAATGGAAAGAGTATGTAGTGACTTTTGAGATAACCAATGTGAAGGGCAAGTACCATATGCTCAAAATACTTAATTTTCTGATAAATCTAATTTAATCAAGAACTTCATGATTTCAACAGCATTGACAAATGACATGTTTTTCAATATTATCTTCTGTAGCGTTTTCTTTATGCCATGTTTTTGATGGGAACTGAGGATAAAGTAAGATTGTATTATATAGTAAAATTCAGCAGAATTGCAAGCCTGTTCATTAAGGCAGTTAAAAGTTTCAGAAAACTAACAAAAAGTGACTGCATGGAAATTTTAATATGAAAAGTAAGTCTCTGATATTACTTGTTTTTTATTAATAGTTTATCACATCTGTTTACATCAGTGGAATACTGAGATGTATAAGGCTGAAACCAAGATTATCTTCAGGAATATAATTTATATTTCATTAAAATGAGATACCAAAATTTCACCATGTGGAGATTATTTTAGTCAAAAATTTATAAAGGTGTTATAGTCATCAGATGTACTATGATTTGTCCAATTCTAGTATTGTGTTTTGATGTGTCTGCTCTATAAACGCACATTGCATTTGTTTTAGAAGTGATCTGAAACCTAATGCCAAATAAACATCCCCCCCAATCTTGTAAAATTCATTCTAAGCTTTCATGCCTGTCAAAGTAGTTGGCAGGTGTTATATAAATATTCAGATACCTAGAATCTATGAATATTTATGTGTTAAAGTTGCATTTATTTTTACATACCTTGTAAATAAATAGGCAAAGACTGGTAAAAGAGAACAATTTAATAGTGTCAGGTGGTCTATAAATAAATTCATCTATGTGTGTGATATCAATTTTAAATTAATTCAAAGTAGAATACTGAATGTGTTTTCATCATGAAAAATTGCATAATCAAATAATTTTTAGAAAACCTGAGTCTAATAGTTAACCTGATAACCTGAATGTAAATGGATGTTTTAAAATTGATCTCCCTAAATTATGAAATTATATTTTGCAACTGTATGAATAATTAGAAAAATAAATGACTTAGTTTTTGTTTCCTTTTACACATAAAACTAAACAGTACTTGGGCAGAGTATGCATATAACTGAAGGGAAGGGAAGAAATTATCTGGGAAGAGTATTTGTGTGCCTAAGAATGTGAATCACTGTCTTCCCACATAAACTGACAGAAAGACACATAATCTCACCAGCTCATTTGGTAGAAGGTATTGATAATGATGCTCAATTCTCTAATAGGATCCCTGTGTCAAATAATTAATATTGCTCAAAAGCTAAAATACTTCTTAATAAAAAAATTTAAATTCATTGTTGTCAGGGACTTTGACACTCCTGGTAGAACAGTGTTTAAGATCTTTAAATTTCTAATTTAAAAGAAGACAAAGATTTATCAAAACAGATTTTGATAATCTGGGAACTTTTATTTTCCTTATTAGGTAAAAATGCCAAGTAGGAAATCAGCTGTGTAAACTCCTGAATTCTGACTCGAAGGTATCCATTTCCAATGAAGACGTATCAGTCACTAAGAGAATACTGACCTCCGTGTTCAATTTTATTTTGTTTTCATTTAGTCCCACCAAGTCACCCACATGGAATGGCTGGGTTTGGGGCAGAAGGAGTAATAGTAATGTTTCTAAGGAAGTTCTTTTTTTGATATATTTTGTGCCTTATGGCAGCTAGTCTATAAACTCTACCAGATTTTTTTAGATGTTACAGAAACTGCTTCCTCCCTTTGTGTCAATGAGAAATTGATTTTCAAGTAATAAGCAATACTACATGATTTTATATGAAAAGGTAGTTGAAGTTATGGTCATTTATTAGGAGATAATGTTCAATCAGGATCTTTTTAACACTGCAGAAACACTTTACAATTCCTGATGCTTTAAGACAACATCCCCTAATTTTGGTGAAAATTTCACTGACACTAGAGGTCTTTCTGCACACATAAGTGTCCTAAATTGTATGTATTACTTTGAGTTTTTAATATTTATTCTTCTGGGAAAATAGCCCACAGATTTGAACACATTGTCAATGGATAGGTGCACTTAAAATAGTAAGAAACTCTAAGATAATGTTCATATTCCGTGAGCATATTTAAAAACTAATTTGAAGTCTATGGATATACTCTTCATAGTCAAGACAGTACATTTTTGAGGTCTAGTTTCCTTCACATAGTTTGAAGTTGAATCAACAGGAATTCATTTCAGATTAATTTAGGAGATAAGATTTTGCCCTAAAACATTTAACTTGATGATTACACAACAATTCATAGTAGAAAGTAAGGAAATAATCATCTATTATTGTCACTTAACTTTTATCACAGAAAACCATTTTATAAATGGTGATGAGTTGTCCTGCTTAACTCTTTTATGTATGATATTGCCCAGCTAGTGCCAACATTGCTTCCAAAGAAAACTGAAGTTTATGAAATAAACTTAAATTGAACTTTCTGAAGAGTTTGTCAGTTCATTGGGAACTGTTTATTTCCCATGATTTAAATGGTGTTCTTATGGACAATAAACCACAGTATGTGAGTAGTTTTCCTGAAATGTTTGAGAGGGTCATTGAAACTGCACAAAAGATAAATGCATTAACTTAAGAAAATGCTTGGTTTGGTCCTTGAAAAATCTGCGACTTTTAAAAGTACACATTTCACTTTTAAGAGGTTAGAGTCATAGAAGTTGTACTTTCCTAGGTCCTAACAGAATGCTTTATTACATGTAGTATTTACTTTCATTTTTAGCAATAGAAAAGTCAGGGCAAGCTTTCAAGGATGCTTGTGTCATAACATCTTGTCCTATTCATTCCAGTTTATAAGATCACAACCAAGTGTTTACTCCTTCCCCCAAATGTTGCATATTTATAATAAATACAAAATTGTATACATTGCCTGTTATGTAGTAATTATGGATCATATTCCAAAAATGTATTTTGAATGTTGAAAAATATTTTTCACAGGTAGAACATTTTAATTTGATCTTGATGGTCTGTAATAAGCACAGAATAGTATAACAATATTTTAACTGTATTCTTCAGAATTCTTGTAGCACGTGAAATGCTAAAATGTTTTCTATAGAAGTTAAACTGTTTGAAACAGTTATACATGGCCTGATGATAGAGGTATGTTCTGAGAACTCCATCCTTAGGTGATTTCATTATCACAGAGTGTACTTACAAAGGAACACTTGCTGCATAGGTCAATCACTCAACTTCTTGATGCAATCAGGAGATGCAGTAAATGAGATGTATGAAACTGTTGTTAGGGTAACATGCATGTTGATTTATGTAAACATTTTTCTAAATAGAAGTTGTTCACTCTAAAATAATAATGAATTGCACATGCCCAGCAAACCCACCCACCCTGACAGATGGACCTTGGCTTGACTGTGCCCATGCTAACTTGGCACACCCATGCACTGTGGCTCCCCAGCTTCTTTGGAGGCTGGTGCAGACATTTTGAATTATCACTGAGGGCGTGGCCACCATCATTGGAGGTACCTTTGACAGGTACCACACTTGAGTTGAGATACTGAGAATTGGGAAGTTTGAATAGTGGATGACTGTGAACCATAGAATTTTTTAAAATTTAATTTGTAATTTTTAATTTCTTCTTTTTTTTCTCACTCTATTTTCCTTTTATTTTCCTATTCTCTTGGAGTCTCTTTCTCCCTTTTCTCATGCTAAAGACCAAGTTTTTTTGATCCCACTCTTAATCTTCCCTTGATCAGTTCCCTCTATTTACTCACTTCTTTTCCCATTAACAGTTACATTCCACAACCCTCCCCATCATCTTAGTCCACCACTAGAAATACTGTAGATAATAAATGAACTCATCCTGTTTATTATAATAATGTTAAAACCTTTATAGGGGCTATCTGGTTTAGGACTGTGTATTGTTTGCATTGGGTGCTGCTAACATTGATCTCCCCCTCAAAGGAGAGGTACTGAAACCTGCAGGGTCACAATAGGCCTACAAGGGGGAAACTGAAGTACCTCAGATCTTCATTGCTAGAGTGGAATATACAGAAACAATGTAAAAAAAAAAGTAGAAGAAAATGTTCTAACAAACCAAGATGCTATTTTGATAGAATCCAATGACAGCATGGCAGTAGAAATGACAGAAAAAGAGTTTAGCATCTGCATAATTAAAATGATTCCTGAAGCAAAAGATGAGATAAAACAGCAAATGAAGGCAATGAATGATCACTCCAATAAACAGTAAAAAGAGCAAATGCAGGAAGCAAAAGAACACTTCAGTAAAGAGGTAGAGATACTAAAGAAAAACAAACTAAATTTCTATCTCTCACCCTGCACAAAACTCAACTCAAAATGGATCAAGGACTTAGGAATTAGACCAGAGACCCTGCATCAAATAGAAGACAAAGCAGGCCTGAATCTTCATTATGTTAACTAAGGATCAAGACTTCCTTAACAAGATTCCCAAAGCACAAGAAATCAAACCAAGAATCAATAATAAATGGGATGGATTCAAACTAAAAAGATTTTTTTCAGCCAAGGATAAAATCAATAATGTGAAAAAAGAGCCTAAAAGAGTGGGAGAAAATCTTTTCCACATGCACTTTAGATAGAGCACTTATTTCCAAAATTGATAAAGAATTTACACAACTTTACACCAAAAATATGAAGAACCCAATCATAAATGGTCCAGGGAACTGAACCTTACAGAAGAAGACATACAGGTGATTAATAAATATATGAAAAAGTGTTCAACATGTCTAGTAATTAGAGAAATGCAAATTAAAACAACTCTAAGATTACTTCTTACTGCTATTAGAATGGTATTATCAAGAACACAAACAATAATAGATACTGGCATGGATGTGGGAAAAAAGGCACACTTTCACATTGCTGGGGAGTTGCAAATTGGTGCAAATACTCTGGAAAGCAGTGTGGAGATTCCTCATACAACTGGAATGGACCCATTTGTTGACCCAGTTATCCCAATCCTTGGTTTATACCCAAAGGACTTAAAATTAGCATACTACAGTAATGCAGCCACATCAATGTTTATAGCATCTCAAGTCATAATAGCTAGATTGTGGATCCAACCTAGATACCCTCCAACAGATGAATGAATAAAGAAACTGTGATATATATGTATATATATATCATATATAATGGAATTATACATATATAAATATAAATTATATATATATAATGGAATATTATTTAGTCATAAGGAAGCATAATATATATATACATATATAATGGAATATATATATACATATATAATAGAATTATACATATATAAATATAAATTATATATATATAATGGAATATTATTTAGTCATAAGGAAGCATAATATTATGGCATTTGCAGATAAATGGATGGAATTGGAGAATATCATGATAAGTGAAATAAGTCGATCCCAAAAACCAAAGGCTGAATGTTTTCCCTGATAAGCGGATGATGATACATAATGTGGGTGGGGGGTGGGGGACAATAGAAGGATGGAGGAACTTTAGATTACATAGAGGGAAATGAGAGGGAGTAAGGGGGTATGAAAAATGGTGGAATGAGACAGACATTATTACCCTATGTACATATATGATTACACAAATGGTATGGATCTACATTGTGTACAGCCATAGAAATGAAAACATGCATCCCATTTGTGTACAGTGAATCAAAATGCAGTCTATAAAAATAAAAAAAAATAATTTAAAATAATGATAAAAATGCAGTAAATATATAAATGAGTTATATTTTATTTAGTATCATCATCAATCATTATGCATTCTGTTATGGGACAGGCAGTGCAGTAGGTTTGTTTAGATCAGCCTCATCACAAACATGTTAGCAATGTGTTGCACTACAGCATTATGAGTGCTCTTTTATTAGTAGATGACAGAAAATTTTCAAAACCATGAGAAAATATTATGGGACCACTCTCAAATATGTGGTCCTTCATTCACCAAAATATTGTGTGATATATGACTATGTATAACATAGGATATATGAAGTATAATTTACAGAATAATTTTTGGTATACATGGTATATATTAACCATATATTATTTAACTACATATATATACACATATATTTATACATATATACATGTATTTTAACATTCATTGTTGTCTTTCTAATGATGTATTGTTCTTCACAGGCACTTCTTAGCATTTATCATAATCAGGTATCTTTTGGACGATATTTGTGAAATCTGCTACATCCAAACTTCATTTGCAAATAAAAAAAGAGTCCAAATTGAAGAACAGAGGTATATTCAACTCCCTTTTCTTGTTGTTATTGGATGCAAGAAGTAATGATGGAATAACAAATATGGGCATTGAATACTTGGTGGAGCCCAGAGTCTCTTTATAATTTTTCCTGCTGAGACATAAAGTTATAAAACAATTAAGAAGATTTTATTTAATTTAGGGAGATTCTAAAAAGGAATTTTACATTTAGATTGTTCTAAAAGATAATTGTTAACAGTGAACATTTTTATTATTATAACCAGGTAAGAAGAACTATCCTGTGGTACTGAAAGTATCAGTGGTCAACATTATGAACTGTAACTAGACTCCACAAGAAAATCATTTTAGAGACCAAGATGCAAATGTTTACCTGAGTTTTCAATTGAACTTGATAGAGTATTTGGGAAACTGGTCAATGGTAAAAAGATAAGAACAAATGTGTGCTGGGGCAGTAGCTCAGTGGTAGAGTACATTCTTGCATACAGGACATCCAGCATTTCATCTCCAGCACTGCAATAAATAAACAAGAAAAGAAAAAAGAAGCAGATCTGTATTCTGTATAAAAGCTATTTTATTTTCACTTTTAGAAACTTAGCATGATAGTTTACATTTAATTGTATGTTATCAGTTTCTTTGAGACTAATTAGTCATTACTTTGGATCAAAACCCAGTTATTAAGCATTGAACAATACACATGGTAGACAGAACAAAGTGTATATTAATATCCTTCATTTTGAAATAGATAAAACCTACCTCTGAATGTAATACACAATAATTCTTCTCACTTTTGGAGGTTGATAAGAGATATATAAAATTGGTCACAGGTACAAAATTATATACATACCATGATTTTGAGAATATTGATGGTACTTTGAAAAAAGCTTACTCATTGAATATATCAAATTAATCTTGTTTACTAACACTTAAACACCTAGAAAATAAGATCTGAGATTTCCTTGTTCATCTTAATTTCACTAAGTCCATATGTTAAGCTATGATTAGTTTTTTAACAGGCTGGATTGTCCCTTCAGATGTGATATGTAATTCAGATTGAGCACACCAGTGATGATCACAAGAGTCCTTGAAATGTAAATGCTGAAGCTGACAAGTAGAGGTGATAGGTTGTCTTTGTACATTCAACATCCTTGAACAAAATTCAAGCAATGAAAATACATCAGTATAATCTTTAAGAACATAAAGGTACCAATTCAAAGGGGATAAGACTGATAAAGAGGACTTATGATTTCTTGTTATGATTTGAATGTGAGGTATCCTGCAAAAGCTCACATGTGAGAAAATGTAAGAAGGTTCAGAGGAGAAATGATTGGGTTTAGAGGATTTTAACCTAATTTGAGAGTCTACCACCCTCTTCCACCATGATATTCAGCCTTACCTCGAGCCCCGAGGAATGTATTGGGCCTTCTATGGACTAAGACTTCTGAATCCATAAGCCCTCAAATAAATCTTTCCTCCTTTACAGTTGTACTGGTCATGTCATTTGGTCACAACAACAAAATAGTTGACTAAAACACTCATCAATGCAAAAAAGTAGACTTTGAAAAAAAGGCAGCGAAATCCATTTCTGAATTCATACTATTAACTGTAAAAATAAGTGAAACATAGTGTCAAATTTATGTTGTTAGGGTTTTATGAGTTTTAAATTTGATAAAGTAAAAAGTATCTGGTGAAAACAAAATAGATTATAATAGAGCAAGCATCAACTGCTCTTTCAAGTATCTACATTTACATTTGATAAGCTGTCATGGGTACACTTTGTTTAAAATTTCATCTTTTATAGAATATTGAGTATTGAAATGTTTGTTAAAAGTTTAAAAGTTCATGTAAGTTCAAAATATCTAGAAATTCTTTAACATTACATTATATTTTATACTTTGAGAAAGGTTATGTAGATAAAGATAATTTTAAAAATATACTTTGTTCAAATTCCATTCATTTGGAGTTTCTCAGATTTCTAGATGGCATCTTTATCTTGCTTTTTCTATTTTTTAAGGAAATGTTTTCCTAAAGTTAAGTGTTATAACAAAATGGATTAATTTAACATAAAACCCTAAGTTTTCAATAAGTAAATATTGTCATTTTAAAGTACTTATAACGTAAAAATACCAAAGAAAAATTGTGGGAAGACCAGGAAATGTAGTCACTGAAGAACATGAAATAAGAGAAATTGGGTTGCCCTGTAAGTTAACTCATAAAATAATTCTGTGATAAAAATCACACAAAGTCTTCTTGAAAGGGAAGGAGGAATTGAGTTAGAACTCAGAGAAAATTGATATTATACAAATAACACAATAGTCATAATTGTACATTTATAAGCAATACAAAATACAAAAGCACAATTCAGAAGGAACATTTGGACAGTGATTCTTTGACCTGGATGTAAATCGTAAGAAACAGAAAGTCACTTAAGTAGTCTTGGAGAAGTGATTTTGTTTAAAGATGAAACTATGACTGCAAGTCTCTCTTATATTGCTTTTCTTTATAGACCGGCTATTCTCTCTGCACTAGGCAATGCAATCTTTATTCTTTATCCTTTCTGTATACATTGACATTGTAAACTGTGTTAATATTCTGATCATTTTAATATCAACATTTCAGTTTCATTCTATTATTCCTACTCCCTTCCAAAAATATGAGAAAGTAAACTGAGTAATTCATCATTTTGAACCAGAACACACAGTGGTCACGGAGTGCTAATCAGTTTGGGAATCCATTTCTTAGGGTCTGCTGTTTACTGATGATCCAAATATCCTGAACAGTGGTTGGTACAGATATATAAACATTTGGCAGCAAGAGAAACAAGGTATATATTCTTGAGAACTGATAAGGACATGGCAGACAAATATCATTACCAGTTCAATTTCCACTCAAGCCCTGTTCAGGGGGAATTTGCCTGAGCTAAGATCAAGTCTGTCTGATCTGAAAGACAAGAATAGCCCATGTATATTGGAAATCTGAGTCATTATCTTCCTTCCTCTCATGGCATCAAGACTTTGCATCTTAAATCTTATTTTTCCAGGCACAGTAGCACTTACATATAATTCCAGTAGCTCAGGAAACTGAGGTAGGGAGATTGCATGTTCAAGGTCAGTCTCAGCAATTTAGGGAGACCCTAAGCAACTTGGTGAGACTCTGTCTTAAAATAAAAGCTAAAAAGGGCTGGGGATGTGGCTTAGTGGCTCACTTCTCCTGGGTTAAATCCCCTATGCCCCCTAAAACAAAACAACAGCAAAATATTAAAACCTGATTTTTCCATTCAGGCCTCATACTCTCCCTACAGACCTCTGATTACATGTGTTTCCTTGTCTTCTGGCAAAACATACACTGAACAGAGAACATGCTGGTCTAGTTTGCTAGGCAGTTGTATCATTGTATAAATAATAGACATAATACTTATGAAGCTGCTTCTTATGATGTTTGTTGTTTTGAATCAAAGATACTAATACTTGTTGATTTTGAGAAACTGACAAATGCAAGTTTTCTGAGCCTGCAAAATTGAGTGCCAGATACTGCAATGAGACAGATTCATGAAGATAAACATCAGTTGGAGAGGCCTCTTGAGAGTCAGTGAGCAAGCTGACCTTCCCTAGCTGAGAAACTGATCACTTTTCCTACACACATTCATATGTATAAATGCATACAAACATTCTCACTGTAAGAAGTTGATCTTTAGTTGTGGAAATTAAATTTCAAAGAACTTTAATTTGTGGCAATTTTCATAAATAGATTCATTTTTATAGCCATGAACAAGTAAATTCAGTTCTTTCTAGATCACATGTTAACACTTTTATGAAAAACATAATTGAACTGACATGACAACAAATTTTATTATTCTTTGCTATCACTTGGGCGACCCTCCTACTGATTATTGAACTAATTATTTCTGACAATATAGTATTCATTATAATATTGTTGATAGTTTTCTAACCTAAAACTGTTTGATCTTTTGTGCAATGATATTAGAAGAAAGGGAGTTTGGACAGTTAATATTAGTTTAAATCATATGAAATTGACAGATTTTAGTTTTATGACTTAAAAATGGCAATTTCATGTGATTCAAATTAATAATTCCCAAATACATTATATATAAAAGATGGTATTTTTTCAGGTGCTCCCACTAGATTACACTGTGCCTTTTAATGTAGAAAGATATAATTAATTCTTTGCTTTTCACTATTTTGTTTGAAAGACTATTTTCACAATTCAAACCACATAACACAATCATTAGTGATATTAAAACTGAAGACAGAGTTAATGCTGTGTCCTGGATTTACAAGCTCATGTCTGTATGATCTTAGAGAATTTCTCTCAAACTGGTTACCACAAAATCAGAAGAGTAATAATATGAATGTCATAGAGTTATTATAAGGATCAAATAATAATTTTCATAATCATTAAATAACATAATTAATTAATACATAATTAATACTAGCAACAGTTTAATAAATATTAGCTGTTATTAGCTATTATTTTTAATAAACATAAATTATTATTTCTAGCATTAATTGGTCATTATTTCAAATATAATAACTTATCTTCTAAACTAAAAAGTAATAATTCTGCTAGGAAGAAAACTTCAATTATGTTGTACATCCTTAACTTCAGGAAGATCCAATCTCATTTAACTTATATCATGTGCAGATGCTTCCAAGTAAAACTGATAATCAATTGCATAAGTGTGCTCAGAATCTAAGCAACCTGCTCAAGCTAATGTAACACATAGTTATTGAGACCTGTGTTGTGTAAATTACTGTTTTAAGTGACTGAACCATGAAACCGTGTTCCAGGGAGAAGTCATAACATAAAGTTGCAGATTGAATTTTCCTAGGGAGTGGGAGTGTTCAAATTGTAATGAGCATTCAGTTTTTGTGGTAACCAAGACTCTGTATAGATTTATAACAACAACAACAACAAGGAAAGACAGGAAAGGGATTTGAGAATCATGCCCAAGAACCAGTGCAGTCCATTTTTCAGTTGCCTTGGTCAATGTCTCACTGCACAGTTAATGTAAAACAAGAACTTCCTTGTTGAGCCTAGTCAATCTTCAGTATCATGAGAAATAACAAATCGTTGCTTTAATCTATTAAATTTAGTATACTTTATCATTAAGCAGCAACTGATAACTAGAATACCAAACAATTCTTTGTATATGTGCAATAGATGATAAGCATGAACCAATAATTAATAATGTAGTAAAGATTTTTGTGTGTGTGTTGGACCTAAATATACTTTCAGAAAGTTTTATTGAAATAAAAACAAAAATTTTGTTGGGAAAAAAAAATCTTTTGTCAAAAAATATACTTCGGCAGGTAATCATGAAGTTAACATTTCTAAGAATCTCTTTCAGTTTCCTATTGACAGAAAAATCACTTATACAGATGTCTGTCACAGGTTCCTATAATCCAAACACCTACCAGAAATGGGAAGTTGAGCTCAATGGTTTGCTCCTCAGGAGCATGAGCGCAAGCTGAGCTGTTATTCAGGCAGCAACCCTCTAAGTCTCCAGAGGCTTCCCTCAGCCTGCCTGTTGGCTTCTGCTCTCCCCCAGGACCTCTTGATGACACAGCCAGGGGATACTGCGGATGAACTGATCTTGCCCCCCAAACAGATTCATGAATATAAGGAGAGGCTAACAGCCTAGAAATAGGAAGAAGGTTATTTGTATTAAATGGAGCTTTAAGTATTTTAAAAGTATTGATGTCAGCGGAGTGCCTGCAGGAATTTTCTAATAATAAGAGCACTTTTAAGGTGAGAAAATTTTCTGTTTTTTAAGGTAATAAGATCCACTTCCTCCTTCCCTCCCTGCACCCTGTGTGTGTCTCATCTCCACCTTCTTCTACTTGTATTTATACACACACACACACACACACACACACACCCCTCCCATCATTTATCTTATTTAATATCTATTTCATCTATTCTTAAAAACAAACACAAAGGGGAAGTCTTCTTGAAAAGGTTGGGCTGGGCTGATAGCTAATAAGAAATACTTTCTTTTTTTATTTTTAACTACACACCAGTTCCTATTAGTGGACAATAAACAGCAATTGTTTGTGGTATTCCATTTCTTCATTTAAAAGGCAATAGGAAAACTTGAACCAGATCACAGACAGAAGACTTTTACAGACAAATGTTTTTATTTTTCTATTTGAACATTGATTATATCTGAATGAACTTTGGAGTCATTTTTTTTCCTATGAATTCTTGTGAATGAATCTTATTGAAATTAGAACTATTAAGGAAGTTAGGTCCTAAGACAGCATGATGAAGATTTGGGTTCACTTTTTCTTCTATTAGGCACAGGGTCTCTGTTCTAATGCCCATGTCTTTGATCTACCTTGAGTTTTGTGCAGGGTGGAGAGAAGAGGTTTAATTTCATTTTGTTACATATGGATTTCCAGTTTTCCCAGCACCATTTGTTGAAGAGGTTATCTTTTCTCCCTGTATGTTTTGGCACCTTTGTCTAGTATGAGATAATTGCATTTATGTGAGTTTGTCTCTGTCTTCTACTCTGTACTGTTGGTCTACATATCTACTTTGGTGCCAATACCATGAAGTTTCTGTTACTATAGCTCTGTAGTGTGTTAAGTTTGTTATTTTGATGCCTCCTGCTTCACTCTTCTTGCTAAGGATAGCTTTGGCTATTCTGAAAAAAAAAAAAAAAAAAAAGTAGGTCTGTTTCTATATCTCGGTTTCTATATTTCATGCTGAATTATCTGGAATGCCAGCTAGTATTGACCTTATATTGTGAAAATTAAAAAACAGCTGGACTTTTTTCTTACTTTCTAACTAAACATGTAATGATTCATAGGTAAATAGAAGAAACCTTCTTATTGATATGTTAAATAAGGGTAACAACAGTTTCCTAACAAAGACAATAAAGTGCAAACATAGATCCCTTTAAAGATTACCTAATCCCAGACTCTTGATACTTACAAGTGCACATGACCATTCTTTCCCTGTCCCGCCCCCACACCCCTCCATAGAGGTCTAGTTTTGCAAAGAAGTTTATTTTGTTTCTTACCCAGTAGTTGCTATATCACAACCAGGTTCCACAGTAAAGTAACAAGGTTGTCATTTCTCCCACTAATGATGTTTGTCATTTGTGGCAAGGTAACTTTCCACAGAATACTTTGGTTTTCTCATGATGGGAGAAGGAAAGAAAATCAACTTCTCACAGAACACTGATATTCTTATCCTCTGTCTTTCTCTTCTTTTATCACTAAAAAAAACAATTTGTAGAACTCATTCATGAAAATAATGAGCAAAATGGTGAACTTTTTTTTTTTAAAGACCTAATTAGAAATAATTGGGATGCGATATTTCCAGTTAGTATTTCCTTTAACTGTCTGTTTGTGCTCTCAGATGAACTAATATCTCCCACTACTCTTACTATTCATATAAATGTAGAAACTGACTGTATATAGACATATGTATTAATGTATAAATAATACTTATGAAAAGAAAATCATTCTATAAAATAAATTTCCTCAAAATTTCCCATTCAACTCAAGAATGAAAGATGGAATCCTGTAGTTCCCTAAACAAATACATTGAACCAATCAAGAATCATTCTGACCATAAATTCATTTGGACCTTTCTTAGCTCAAATCCTTCTACATGAAATCTCTCCCCTTTTATGTAGATAGGGGCAGTGACAAATATTGACTACTTTGTGTGGTATGATTACATACATAGTTTGCCTATATGCCTGACTAGGATATGAAAATTGGACTTCCTTCCCTAATCCTCATTTCAAGCAAATAATACTCAAATCTTTTTGCACCACTAGCTGGCTGGTTGATTCCGTAGTCCACCTTCCTTAGAACTTGCCTAGCTAAGTCAGCTAGATAGACCAATCTTGGCCTCTTTACTTTAAGTTGGACCACTATTCAAAGATGTTTCCTTTCAGCCCCTGAAGCACCACATGCTTCTGTTGGTTTTGCAGGTAGCAAACTTCAGCTGAAAATTAAGACCAGCCTCTGTATTCAGAAGAGTTCCCCACTTTCTGGGCAGCCTTCTTCACTGCAATTACCTAGGGAGAAGACAGGAAAAGCATACTATTTTTATTCTTTCTTTAGCACAGTTCTTCAAATTCTCCTTTTATTCCTTCAAGCTCTTGTTGTTTTTGAATCTAGTCTCCCGACAGGAAGTTGAGAAGAACGGGGAGAGAGGATTTAGAACAAACCTTTTGCACATACTGTATTCTCAATTCTTTTGTCCCCTACTTTTCTAGATATCTAGCGAATCTTGCAATTCATTGCCTCATGTCTTTGCCCTTGCCTGTTTGTACACACAGTGTATGTGTGTGTAGGAGGGGGAGGGAGGACCCCAGGAGATTATGAAGTACAAGTCTTTGTCCTTCTCATTCCATACCTCAAGTTACTGCTGCAGGAAAACATTTTGCTTATCTCTTTGCAGAAATATTCTACTGTGGTAATAAATATGCTCTGGTGGCACATCTGAAAGCAAAATATGTCATCAATATTTCAATTCTAGACCACCTATAATTACTAAAGCAAGGTGCACTGTGTTCAGTATTTTTTTAGATGATTATTTATGGTACTATTCAAAAAAATGGTTTCCATAGCAACCTTGTCTGCAGATAGTTTCAGGAATAGCCTTTATAGATTCCGAATCATGAGTGTATTTCATCCACTTGGAAAAAAGGAAGCCAAACAGTTTTTGCAGTTAATTTATTTAATATCATGAAGGACTGATTCTCTCTAAGCTACCTGCTTTTACATACCCAAAATATCATGAACAATAATGCCTTCCATTTGTAGGGGAGAGAGAGGAAGGGAGGGGATGGGGAAGAGATTGATTCTTTATACTTCTCCCTAAAGATGAAAACTGCTCTCTGATGAGAAATTCAACTTTGTCTGTTTTCTTAAAAAGCATGTTATAATTGACTGAAGTGCATTTCATAAAAGACTGTCATGCCTCAACTAAGTGTTCCAAGAGTGATTATTTCGTATGTATAGGAGATTGATCACATAGTATTTTCCCTTTTTAATGAACATTTATTAAGCACCTTCTAATACAAGACACTGTGGGGAATGTGGCAGTAAAAGATGAGAGTGACAATGTAGGTGCCGTGTAGTGACAAAACATCTGGGAGTTGAGTAACAGTGACTGTCAGGGAGAGATGACACAAAGTTTGTGGGCAAGGTAGGAGCCAGATGTGAACACAGAGGGGGCGGGATACCAAGTGTGTGTAGGGAAGCTTCTAGGAGAAGTAATGCAATAGCTGAGTGCACAAAGATAAGTAAGAGATTGCCTCAATTGGAAATGGGCTGGGAAAGATTCAAGTTGAAGAAATAGAATGACACGTGACATATATAATGGAATATTAAGATATGGTAGACAAGACAAACTAAATGTAAGCATAAATGTAGAATTGAGTAGTATACATATAGCATGACATTTCAATAAATAAGGTGAGACAGAAATTTTAAGTTTTGAGAAGGTAGAGATAAGAAAATATTAATGTGTGATAATTATACAAATAAACACTATTGTAGGTTTCAAATTGCTGGAGTTAATACAGATCTAGTGACATAGTTTAAGCAAATGCCAGGGGGAATTCTAGGTTCAATAAATACTTTTTATGAGGCTGCGTTTAGACTGGCACAAGAACATTGATGGCAGTAGTTAAATCCTTTAACTATAAAGTCATAAAAAGTTAGAAACAGTGCTCAGTCTCCCAGGGCACCCACGGTGTTCTGAGGTGAACTCATAACGTCCTTTCCCTCCATTAATGTATGCCAAATTCTGCCAATGGGATTAGTCCCTTTAAGAACAGACAGCCCTGTCTCTATAAGAAATGACAAGAGGTAGTAACAAAAAAAAATGTTTAAGTTTATTCTAAAACAGAATTGCAAGTGTGTGTTCTCTGTCATAATTTCATTAATAACATAAAAATACAATATATAAAATACAAAATAAATAAATAAGAACTTATAAAGCAGTTCCAATCATACTGTGGCCTGAGGAACATCTGTCTTCATCACTAGAAGTCACTGTACCACTCCTGTGGTGCCTCAAATTGCCACCAGTTTTCTCCACTGGAATTACTTGTGCCATGAATGACATATGACATATGTTAGTGTGTGTAAACTATTGATTTTCATAATAACCAGAGGGATACCTACATAATGAATACCTACATTCAAATTTTATTGAATGGAGTTTGGAATTTTCTTTGTGATTTTAAATATTCACTAGTTTTATGTGTGAAAGGAAAGAATTAAAATAAATGATACAGATTACATGAAAGAAATTGAAAGAACTGAAGTTCTTTCAATTTTCAGTAATTCAAGTATCTTTCCAGTACATTCCGTTTCTTGAGGAAATTCCTATTGTGTGCCCTAATTCATTCCTTCTGAAAAGAACATTCTGGCTATTCTGTTACCTCCATGACAACTGTGCTTCTTACGACTTTACTTAAGACATCAAGACCTGTCAGTGGCTTCTCCTTTCCTCTGACTTTTTAATTAGTTTATCGAATCTTTGAACTATCTCCCTAGAGCTCAGAAATTTCTGCTTCTCCAATTTAACCTTTCTTTGTCAATTACTTGCTCTAGCCTTTATTAGAGTGCCAGTCTTCTGGGTACCACAAGAAATCTAGTGAATCTCATTACTAGAAAAAACAACTATTTTCACCAAATTTCTCTCCCAGTACCTGCACTTGAAATATTTTATTATTTAGTAAACTGAATAATGAAGTAAGATAGAAAAAAATCCACTTAATTTTCATAAAACTAAATTATCTCTGAAAATTTCTGGGGTCAAATGATTCATCTGGTTATTATAAAAATCAGTAGTTTACATACACTAACATATGTCATGTGTGAAATATTTTGCTGTTTTATGGAAGTGATTTTCAAAATAATCTAGTGATAGTAAATGGAACCCAAATTTTTCTTTTGTTTTGTTGAAATGATTGAGAAAATAACAGTTCGAAAAGACTGAATGAATTGACTGATGTTTGAAGTGAAATACGTGGCCAAAGATTCAAATAAAGATAAATCAGCCCCAAAACTTGAACTCACACCATTTTGCTGTATTTTATAACTACATTACCACTGAAGAAATTTTAGAAAAATTAGGATAAGTTTCTCTTTCTCCATCTGAGACTTTACTTTAATGAATGCCATATTTTTACTGTAAGAATTCAGACAAACAGCATTTTTCATGGAAGATTCATGCCTTAGGCTCTGAAATGATCTGAAGTCACATTATTCTCCTTCAGGGTTTGGTTCAAGAACCATTCCCATGATGACGTACTTTGATGTACATTAAATTTATTCTGTTTTTATGCAGTTTTCTGATTTCTTTTAACATTGCCACTAGTTCTATTTTAATTAGCTGTGTTTGGAAGCTTTTTTTTTTTTTTTTTGGAAATTCTCTAGAAAAATCTGGTCCATCAGAAATAAGTCATATTACTTTCTAAGTCAAATTGAACAAGGAATCAGAAGAATCTGGTTCATGGATTGTAACTATTTAGCTGTCTGATTCCAACCTTGAAAACAAAAGTCACTTAAACTCTCTGGAACTCTTGCATCATAATACAGTGACTGAACACAGAAATTTCCAACTTTCTTGCGAGTCCAATATTATGTATTTTTTTTCAGTATTCAACTTCCTCTACACAGTGTCTCATAATCTAGTCTAAGTCCTTGTTCTCTATTCCAGGGGCTTCTCCCATTAGGAGCCCAGAGCTTATATAAAGCAGAAAGTAATCTCTGCAGGCTTTTCACAACTGTCAAACCATCCCCTGTTTCTTCCAATTAGTTTCCATCTAAAAAGGTGTAATACTGCCAGCAATATTTAGACGGGGTCAACTCAACAGAATGGAGTTTACTACACTGGTCAAATAAGTTAGAAAAATCAGGTTACCTTTACAAAAAATATTTGGGGTTAGAATTCAAAGGAAGCCAGTTTGTGTAAATGTCTTAAATCTTTAGGGTAACACCACATCACTCCCTCTTTCATTTACTGTGTTTCACCCATGCTTGGCTTCTTGCTGTTTGATAAACTTGCCAGGCACATTGGCACCCTCAAGTCTCCGCACTTGTAAGCACCTTTGTACATACATATGGTTCAATTCCTTTTCAGAGAGGCTTTTCTTCACTATCCTATTTAATTATCTCTCCCAATAAAATTTCACTCTGTTTCCATGTTGTTTTTCTTCATAGAACTAGTTGTCATATTCTCTATCTTTTTCCTTATAACTCAAACTTCCTAAAAGAGGGCAGTACATCCTTTATGGCTTTTTTTCCACCCACTCCTCTCCTTCACAAATAACCCTATTAAAATCTCTTCAATGTACAATCTTTTTCTACCAGACTCCTGACCATTTACACTAGTACCTTTGAAGTCTTTTAGTAAATGAATAGTTACAACTATTAGCATTGCTCAAACGCTGAATCAAACATTTCTGGCAAGTACATCATTATGGAGGAAAAGCAAAAACAATTAAAAAATCTTCTTCTCCTCTGGATTTACCTCTTTCAGAATTCATTGTCACATATATTCCTCATAATTTTGCTGATCTAAATTAACATCTTTGTGCAATTCTTAGTGTTTAAATCTCTGGCTTCAAATTTGAAAGCAGTGCCCTGCCTCTGAAGTTGCTTTGTCTCAAAAAACTGGTTTTCCACAAAATAAGAAGGGGTTTGAATCAGCAAGAAAAACAAGTTAGGGGGAGAAAAATATCCATCTGCAACAACACAGACAGAAGAATGTACAAATTCATTAAATTTGACACCCTGCACAGCTGTAGAACCATTAATTGTTGGACTGTCCACATTTCTAGGTAATGAAAGATGGATCTTTTCCTTCCTTCTCTGAAGGACAGCACCTGAGGATTGTGTTCTAAACTACAGTATCATGGAAGGCCTACTATACTTTATGTAAAATCTATTTTCTGCACTTCCCTTCTCCTCTCCCTCCACTCTTATTTATCTCATTGGAAACACAGGGCTAAGTAATCCAACCAAACTTTTTAAAGTTGTGGATATTACATCTAACATGTTAATCAGTCATCCAATAAGAGCAAAGTATTCTCAGTCTTGAGTCTTCTTTCATGTGATTGGAAATGGGCAGATGGAATTGGGATGGGTAATTACTGATGATCACCACAGTTTTAACCCTTTATGTATGTCTTTACATCCAATAGAGTCTCCTTGCTCAGTCCATTTTAGAGTTAATTAAAAACAAGTGTTTCATTTTGTTGTGTTATCCAGATTGGTAGAATACAGTTGATATTAATAGTTAAAGATAGGTCACCAAAATTATCTTAGAGGTAGTCTGCTTTTGTCAATTTTGATATTGACCATATACCCAGACTTCTGTCTTAAGCTAATAATACCTTCATTTATTATGTCCTCAAACATTCAACTGATAAACTGAAAAGCAACTAGGAAAATAACAATACAAACCTGATATTGAATATAATATTTATGTAGTTAATAGAACCTTTCTCACCAATAAAGTGCTTCATATACAGGATTTCTAAATACAGATATTGCCCAGATACTTTAAAGGATTTTTGAAAAAGTACGACAGAATTATGAGACCACAAGCAATGGTATCCCATGAGGTTTGAGTTTAGGATGTAGCTTGACCATTGCTTGCTCTGTGACTATGAACAGATCATTTAAGTTTTTTAATGGAGTTTCAAAAATTACCTAATGTACATGGTCAACAGTATTACCCACATCAAAGAACATGCACAGGAAACACTTATCACATTAAGGGGGACAAGCACTAGCTATTTCTACTATTGCTGTTTTTGTTGTTAATATTATTTGCTTTCTATTAATTACTTGCATAATATCAATATGTAAGGCATTGATGATCTTGTCTGCAGTAAACTGAAGAAGCCACAGGTTTTCTAGGAAATAGATCAATTTAAGAGTAGCCAGTGTGGGAAATGAAGGCAGTTATTTTATAAAACTTTTTTCCCAAAATTGATTTTGAGACATAGCAGAAAGGACAATTACCAGTTGTGGTTGCTTTTTGGTTTTGTTTTTCAATTCTTTAAAGACAGATGAGTTTAAGTGAGGGAAAGCTTGAAGAGAGTGTAGAAAATCAGTAAGCCAATAGAAAAATTGAAAAAAAAATCATTTATGTTGCAGAAGGCAAATTTTATACAATTTTAAATTATTAACCTTAGAGATGAAAAGAGACATTTGTTATCATGACAGGAAAGACATAGATGAGAAAGAGGAAAGTTCTTAAATTTAAAAAAATATTGAAAAGTTGATAACATGATGTCTTCATCTTCCATATAAAGTAGTGGTTGGTCTCATGGTCTCCCAAAGTAGCAATAACTGGAACAAAGTGAGTGTGCTTTTCTGTTCTGTGCACATACATACCAAATGATTTTCACATAAAAGTACTAATTCATTATATCATATGATATCATACTACTGTGATATCATACTAGTTTATCAGTGGGTAGAGTCATTCCCTACCTCCACAACCAGAAACATTCAGCAATCATCCATTTATTCAAAAAGGATTATTTATATGCCAAGCGATGTTTTAGGTAGTGATGAAGAATGTACAGGAATTTTCTGTTCTCACTTGGAGACAATGCAGTGGGGCAAAACAGTTGATAAACAAAGTATACAATAAATAACCAATGACTATTCTCCATGCAATTATCTATCATATAGCTCCACTCTGCATTTATCCATGGTATTTCTAGATAGACAGATGATAGATAAGCAGATAGAGATGTAGAGTGACAGAGAGAAAAAGAGACAGAGCGGGGGAGAGAAAGAGAGAGAGAGAGAGATCCACATACTGGTTTTTTTTTTTGATGAAATATTAGCTTTTATTGAATACATGATATAGAAATTCCTTCAAAATTAATATTTCAGTTTATGCTGAAATATTTATCAACATACTGAATGCCTGTGCAGGAATTTATTCAAATTTGTTCCATTTTACTATTTGTTTTGTGCTGATTTTTTCCCCCCACCCCTCCCACCCCTCCCCTCCCTCTATACAGTCCTTCCTTCCTCCATTCCTGCCCCCTCCCTAAACCCAACTCCAACCCCAACACTAACCCCTCCCACCCCCCATTATGTGTCATCATCCACTTATTAGCAATATCATTCTTCCTTTGGTTTTTTGAGATTGGCTTATCTCACTTAGCATGATATTCTCCAGTTTCATCCATTTACCTGCAAATGCCATAATTTTATCATTCTTTATGGCTGAGTAATATTCCATTGTATATATATACCACAGTTTCTTTATCCATTCGTCAATTGAAGGACATCTAGGTTGGTTCCACAATCTGGCTATTGTGAACTGAGCAGCTATGAACATTGATGTGGCTGTATCTCTGTAATATGCTGATTTTAAGTCCTTTGGGTATAGGCCAAGGAGTGGGATAGCTGGGTCAAATGGTGGTTCCATTCCAAGTTTTCTAAGGAGTCTCCATACTGCTTCCCAGAGTGGTTGCACTAATTTGCAGCCCCACCAGCAATGTATGAGTGTACCTTTCTCCCCACATCCTCGCCAACACCTGTTGTTGCTTGTATTCTTGATAATCGCCATTCTAATTGGGGTGAGATGGAATCTTAGGGTGGTTTTGATTTGCATTTCTCTTATTACTAGAGATGTTGAACATTTTTCCATATGTTTGTTGATTGCTTGTAGATCTTCTTCTGTGAAGTATCTATTCATTTCCTTAGTCCATTTGTCGATTGGATTATTTGCATTCTTAGTGTAGAGTTTTTTGTGTTCTTTATAGATTCTGGAGATTAGTGCTCTATCTGAAGTATGATTGGCAAAGATTTTCTCCCACTCTATAGGCTCTTTCTTCGCATTGCTGATAGTTTCCTTTGCTGAGAGAAAACTTTTTAGTTTGAATCTATCCCAGTTATTAATTCTTGCTTTTATTTCTTGTGCTATGGGAGTCCTGTTGAGGAAGTCTGGTCCTAAGCCGACATGTTGAAGCTCTGGACCTAATTTTTCTTCTATAAGATGCAAGGTCTCTGGTCTGATTCCGAGATCCTTAATCCATTTTGAGTTTAGTTTCGTGCATGGTGAGAGATATGGGTTTAGTTTCATTCTGTTGCATATGGATTTCCAATTCTCCCAGCACCATTTGTTGAAGAGGCTATCTTTTCTCCATTGCATATTTTTGGCCCCTTTGTCTAGTATGAGAAAATTGTATTTATTTGGGTTTGTGTCCGTGTCCTCTATTCTGTACCATTGATCCACCTTTCTATTTTGGTACCAATACCATGCCGTTTTTGTTACTATTGCTTTGTAGTAGAGTTGAAGATCTGGTATTGTGATACCCCCTGCTTCACTCTTTCTGCCAAGGATTGCTTTAGCTATTCTAGGTTTTTTATTCTTCCAGATGAATTTCAAAATTTCTTGCTCTATTTCTGTAAGGTACATCATTGGGATTTTAATTGGAATTGCATTGAATCTGTGTAGCACTTTTGGTAGTATGGCCATTTTGACAATATTAATTCTTCCTATCCAAGAACATGGGAGATCTTTCCATCTTCTAAGGTTTTCTTTAATTTCTTTCTTTAGTGTTCTGTAGTTCTCATTGTAGAGGTCTTTCACCTCTTTTGTGAGATTGATTCCCAAGTATTTTATTTTTTTTCGAAGTTATTGTGAATGGGGTAGTTTTCCTAATTTCTCTTTCTGAAGGTTCATCGCTTATGTATAAAAATGCTTTAGATTTATGTGCATTGATCTTATATCCCGCTACTTTACTGAATTCACTTATGAGATCTAAAAGTTTTCTGGTGGAATTTCCTGGTTCCTCTAAGTATACAATTATATCATCAGCAAATAGGGAGAGTTTGAGTTCTTCTTTTCCTATTTGTATCCCTTTAATTTCTTTGGTCTGTCTAATTGCTCTGGCTAGAGTTTCAAGGACAATATTGAATAGAAGTGGTGAAAGAGGGCATCCCTGCCTTGTTCCAGTCTTTAGAGGGAATGCTTTCAGTTTTTCACCATTTAGAATGATATTAGCCATGGGCTTAGCATAGATGGCCTTTACAATGTTAAGGAATGTTCCCACTATCCCTATTTTTTCTAGTGTTTTGAGCATGAAGGGGTGCTGTATTTTATCAAATGCTTTTTCTGCATCTATCGAAATAATCATGTGATTCTTGACTTTCAGTCTATTGATATGGTGAATGACATTTATTGATTTCCTGATGTTGAACCAACCTTGCATCCTTGGGATGAAACCCACTTGATCATGGTGCACTATCTTTTTAATATGTTTTTGTATGCGATTTGCTAAAATTTTGTTGAGAATTTTTGCATCGATGTTCATTAAGGATATTGGTCTGAAATTTTCTTTCCTCGATGTGTCTCTGTCTGGTTTAGGTATCTGGTAGGGTAATATTGGCTTCATAGAATGAGTTTGGGAGGGTTCCCTCCTCTTCTATTTCATGGAATACTTTGAAAAGTATTGGAATGAGCTCTTCTTTAAAGGTTTTGTAGAACTCGGCTGAGAACCCATCTGGTCCTGGACTTTTCTTTGTTGGTAGGTTTTGATGACTTCTTCTATTTCATTACTTGAAATTGGTCTATTTAAATTGTGTATGTACTCCTCGTTCAGTTTAGGCAATTCATATGTCTCTAGAAACCTGTTGATGTCTTCGAAATTTTCTATTTTGTTGGAGTATAAGTTTTCAAAATAGCTTCTAATTATGTTTTGTATTTCAGTCGTGTCTGTTGTGATATTACCTTGTTCATTCCGAATTTTAATAATTTGGGTTTTCTCTCGTCTTCTCTTTGTTAGTGTGGCTAAAGGTTTATCAATTTTGTTTATTTTTTTGAAGAACCAACTATTTATTTTGTCAATTTTTTGTATTGTTTCTTTTGTTTCAATTTCGTTGATTTCAGCTCTGAGTTTAACTATTTCCTGTCTTCTACTACTTTTGGTGTTGGTCTGTTCTTCTTTTTCTAGGGCTTTGAGCTATAATGTTAGGTCATTTATTTTTTGAGTTTTACTTCTTTTATTAAATGCGCTCCATGAAATAAATCTTCCTCTAAGTACTGCTTTCATAGTGTCCCAGAGATTTTGATATGATGTTTCTTTGTACTCGTTTAACTCTATGAATTTTTTAATTTCCTTCCTAATATCTTCTGTTATCCATTCATCATATAATAGCATATTGTTTAATCTCCAGGTGTTGGAGTAGTTTCTGTTTTTTACTCTTTCATTTATTTCTAACTTCAATCCATTATGATCAGATAGAATACAAGGTAGTGTCTCTATCTTCTTGTATTTGCAGGACATTAGCTTTGTGGCATAATATATGGTCTATTTTAGAGAAGGATCCATGTGCTGCTGAGAAGAAAGTGTATTCACTCTTGGTTGGATGGTATATTCTATAAATGTCTGTTAAATCTAAATTATTGATTGTGTTATTGAGATCTATGGTTTCTTTGTTCAATTTTTGTTTGGAAGATCTGTCCAATGGTGAGAGAGGCGTGTTAAAATCACCTAGTATTATTGTGTTATGGTCTATTTGGTTTCTAAAATTGAGAAGGATTTGTTTAACATACATGGATGAGCCACTGTTTGGGGCATAGATGTTTATGATTGTTATATCTTGCTGATTTATGCTTCCGTTAAGCAGTATGAAATGTCCTTCTTTATCCCTTCTAACTAACATTGGCTTGAAGTCCACATTATCTGAAATGAGGATGGATACTCCAGCTTTTTTACTGAGTCCATGTGCATGGTATGTTTTTCCCCATCCTTTGACCTTTAGTCTATGGGTATCTCTTTCTATGAGGTGAGTCTCTTGCAGGCAACATATTGTTGGATCTTTCTTTTTAATCCAATCTGCCAGTCTATGTCTTTTGATTGATGAATTCAGGCCATTAACATTCAGGGTTATTATTGAGATATGATTTGTATTCCTGGTCATTTGGTTCATATTTAAAATTTTTGACACATCTTGGTTCCTCCTTTATTTTACAGTTTCTTTAGGATAATTCCTCCCTTTGCTGATTTGCTTCTTTGTTTTTTATATCTTCCTCATGAAATATTTTGCTGAGAATGTTCTGTAATGCTGGCTTTCTTTTTGTAAATTCTTTTAGCTTTTGTTTATCATGGAATGATCTTATTTCATCGTCAAATTTGAAGGTAAGTTTTGCTGGGTATAAGATTCTTGGTTGGCATCCATTTTCTTTCAGAGCTTGAAAAATGTTGTTCCAGGCCCTTCTAGCTTTTAGGGTCTGATTGAAAAATCTGCTGATATCCGTATTGGCTTCCCCCTGAATGTAATTTGGTTCTTTTCTCTCACAGCCTTTAAAATTCTGTCTTTATTTTGTATGTTAGGTATTTTCATTATAATGTGCCTTGGTGTGGGTCTGTTGTAATTTTGTGTATTTGGAGTCCTATAAGCCTCTTGGACTTGATTTTCCATTTCATTCTTCAGATTTGGGAAATTTTCTGATATTATTTCTTCAAATAGATTGTTCATTCCTTTTGTTTGTTTCTCTAAGCCTTCCTCAATCCCAATAATTCTCAAATTTGGCCTTTTCATGATATCCCATAGTTCTTGGAGATTCTGTTCATGATTTCTTACCATCTTCTCTGTTTGTTCAACTTTGTTTTCGAGGTTAAATATTTTGTCTTCAATATCTGAAGTTCTGTCTTTAGGTGTTCTATCCTATTGGTTATGCTTTCTATGGAGTTCTTAATTTGGTTTATTGTTTCCTTCATTTCAAGGATTTCCGTTTGGTTTTTTTTCAATATCTCAAACTCTTTATTGAAATGATCCTTTGCTTCCTGAATTTGCTCTGTTAACTGTCGATTGGTGCGATCATTCAATGCCTGCATTTGCTCTTTCATCTCATTGTTTGCTTCCCTAATCATTTTAATTATGTACATTCTGAACTCCCTTTGTGTCATTTCTTCTGCCATGCTGTCATTGGATTTTATTGATGTAACATCTAGATTTGTTTGGGGCATTTTCTTCCCTTGTTTTCTCATATTGTTCAGGAATCAGTGGGTCATTAAGATATTGCAGATTTCCTCTATCGACTTATAATGTCCCTGAAGATTGCTAGTATATCCCCTCTTATCCTTCAGTAGACTGAAGTCTTGGAGGAAGTTGATAATGCGAAGCTCCATGAAGAAGCTGCCTCTCTAGGGGTGGTGACCCTCAGGTGGTGTATATTCCCTGCTAGTGGGCAGAGGTGCCTCCACTTGTTGACCAATGGTCATCCAATGGGGAACTAGGCTGTGGGCTGAGGCAAGTCCTGTTTGTGCCTGTGTCTCTGGTTTTACCATCCCTGTGGGAAAACCTCCCCCAGCAGGGAAGATTCACCCAGTGGGGAGGTCTCCCTGGTCAGTTGCCCTCCTAGAGGTTCCCCTCAATCTACAACTAGCGCCTGGGCTGGGCTGTCTTCCTCTGCAACATTCCCAGGGGCCCGGACCTACCTCCTGGGCCTGGGATCCTCACCCTTCGCAGGCGAGTCTCCTTAGGCTGCCTCTCCCAGAGAATCTGCCCGCAGTCCTGGAAACTTCGCTCCGCCCCTAGGCGTGTCTCTGTGCGACTCTTCCAGCAAGAAGCCACCTAGCTCCTGGGACCCTGATCTGCACCTAATCGCCTGGCTATGCGGCCCCTCCTGTGAGCCGCCACCTGGAGCCCCGTACAATAGCTCCGATACCCAGAGACCCGCCACACACCTACTCCTCCGGACAGCGGCTGGGTTTCCGATGCAATCACTAGGAGTCCAAGCAACTCACTTCGCGTCTCCTCCTCCTGCCAACTGCCCGTAGCCCTAGGCAGTCACTCCGAGTCCAAGTGACCCGCCCTGTTCTTCCTCCTCCTCCTTGGGGTAGCCCCCTGGGTGTTCAGGAGCGGTGGCTTTGAGACCAAGTGACCCGCCACGCTCCTCCTCTTCCTCCCAGCAACCTCCCGGTGTTCAGGAGCGCTTGTTCTGAGTTCAAACAGCTCGCCACGCAGCTCCTCCTCAGGCAGCCACCCGGAGCCCCAGTGGTTGCTCTGAGTCCAAGCGCTGTACTGAGCCGCCTCCTCTACGATGATCCCAGTTGTCTGTGTTTACCGCTCCAGCCGGGGGAGGGGTGTCTCGCCGAGCAACTCTACTTCACAAATTCCCTGCGTTCCGGGGCTACCGCCCCATCCGGACACCTCCCCAAAGGAAGAGACTCACCCGGCGACTTTGAGTTGGTCCCAAGCCTCTCACTATCTCCTCTTTTGAATCCTGCGTCCTGGAGCAACGTGAAATGCAGCTGCCCTCTAGTCCGCCATCTTGAAAAACCCCCCACATACTGTTGACTGCAACCAAAAAATACTCTAGGATGGTTTGAACATTTGATACATGTATTTGTACAAGCACAATATACACACCATATATATACTTGGTAATCCTAATTTGGAATAAAAATGATAAAGGCAGTCAGGTGCAATGGTGCATGACTGATTAGAACTAGTACAGAGCCTGAGGCAGGAAAATTGTGTTCAAAGCCAGCATTGGCAACTAGAGACCCTTCACAAAAGGGCTAGGGATTTAGTTTAGTGATAGAGCATCCCTGGGTTCAATTGTAGGTGAAAAAAAGAAGAAAGGAGAAAGAAAAAAAGAAAGAGAGAGAGAGAGAGAAAGGAAGGAAGAAAGGAAGGGAGGGAAAGAGAGAAGAGAAAGAAAAGAAAAGAGACAAGAAAAGAAAAGTAAAGAAAAAAAAGAACAGAAGGGATGGAGGAGAAAAAGAAAGGGAACAATTAAAGAATCTGGAAACTGAAAGAGGACATGAGGTAGAGAAATGTTTACAAGGAAAAAATGTTTCCATGACTTCATTTAAACATTGAATTTCTTTGTACCTATTATCTTTGAATCTTCCAGAGCACTTTCATGGGCACCAAATGATCAGAGGGATGCAGTTGTTCCCTTAGGAATGTGCATGGTCACTACAACTCTCAAGGTAAATCTGCCTCACTTCAGCATCACACCTATGTCCTCTACAAATCCATGTCAGCTCTCTCAGATGAACTAGGATTATCAGCATCTATAATTCAGAATTTTTATTCCACTTAATCATGGATCTATTAAAAAATAAACAGAACCTTAAAACAAAGTGATGGGTATGGAATTTGCTGAAGGAGTTCCAGTTGAAAAGTCTATACAGAGTTATGAAATTATCTTTACTCATGTATTTTTTGGGGTTCGGAAGGGAGTACTGGGGATTGAACCCAGGTATGCTTCACAACCTAGCTACAACCGTAGCCATTTTTACTTATTTTTCTCAGATGGAGTCTCACTAAACTGATATAGTTGGCCACAATCTCACAAACCTCCTGCCTCAGCCTCTCAGAAGCTAGGATTACACTTTTGTGCCACCCTCCCCCCCAAAAAAAGTTGCTTCCTCATCTACTTTTGTGCTTAGAATTCTCAAACTCTAAATTACTAAATCTCAAATTCCCTAAAAATAGTTTTCAGGTTTTCACTTGAAATTATAAATTTTAATTTGATTTATACTTCTTTTATTTATCCATTAATGCCTATTTTTATTTTGAATGAGTGTCATGGATGCATGTCCATTGGCAAATATTCTTTAAATATTTAAGAACATCAAATGTTTAAAGAAATACTGTAGGTGATTATATAATTTTTAAATCCTATATATTTATGAAGATTTTCCCTTTTTGATTTAGTAAGATCAGAACAAGTTTTAAAAATGATTGCTATTTTTGCATTTATGAGTTTAAAATGAATACCTAAAACCTAAAAGCTCCTTATTAACAGGAATACAAATGAACTCCTCAGTTACATTTCAGTATTTTTCTAATCATAAAATCTGGGAAAAAGAAGCCTAACTGAAAGATTTGAAAAAGCATAATCCTATACTAAACCTTTTTTTTTTTTTTTTTTTTTTTTTTTTTTGAGCATCAACAAGTCTACATAATATGTCACTGTAAGTTGGGCAGATGGTAGACAGGTCAAGCATGGAATAAAGCGGAGAAATGAGAAGGACAGAAACAACCAAGAGTTCCAGTGGCAGAACTGAGGCAGGGGCATGAACCTGACCTTCAAATGTTTAGAGATACCCCAGGAGTGAGATTCCTATAGGAATTTTAGGGCAAATTAAAACCTTCAAAAAAGCCATGACCAGTCTTAGATGTGGTTTATGAAAGTTCTAGACTTCAGTTGTAATGAACAAATCAATTTTTCTTTAATTCACATACTGGGGTATGCTGAGGGATAGTCTAATTCTATTTAATTTTTTAATTAATTTGTTTAAAAATTGAATAAACTGATGGGGGGAGACTAAACACAGGTGGGTAACATTCTGTGAGGTTAAATTTGTTTCATTCACAGATTGCTTGCCAAAATCTAAATGTTGATTTCTACCAACCCCCATAATCCCTTCCATACATTAAAATAATGATAATTACAACAGCAGAAAGAATAAAGAAGAAAAGAAATAATGATAACTGAACTTATACTCCCTCTTGTGCGAAACCTCATGTACAGGGATGTTGCTTGACTCTATAGGTGAAGACAGGATTTACCTGTGGACTAATTCTGAGAGGGATTGGTTTCAATTATACTCTCTCAATTCAGTTGTTTTGTCCTTATTTCAGAACATCCATTTATTTGATCTGACACATCTCTCTTATCAAAAAAGTACATATACATATTCTTCAATTGATTTCTGTTCCAACTTTCAATTATTTCCTACTCTGTTTTTTCAAATAATGTTACAAACATCCTTATAATAAGAATATTCTAAGACTTTAGCTAGCAATAAAGGTATCACCTTATCTTCTGATACTAAACTAACTGATTCAGGGAAATGGAGGATGAATTCATCTCTACTTCATTAGCTTGTCATAGTTTAGAATTTCTTTTCCATATAAGCCAATTTGTAACAATTGGAATATAGAATGGTTATTTATTTGTTTGACTATGGATTAAAAATATATATTTTGGGATAATTAATTTCCACACATTTAGTCATAAAATATCTATGTTGTTAAAATGTGATTCAACAGTGAAGGCCACATTCTGTTTACTAGTATGTAGAACCAGAACTCCTTGACTATTAGGTTGTTAAATGAATAATAGGCTAACCAAAATAAACAGCATTGTGCATGAAATAAAAACACTCAATATTTTTTAATCAATTGAATAAAAAAGGTATGAAATGACTTGGTTTAAATACAGAATGAATAAATGGAAATTACTTACAACAAAAGTATAAAGTGTACTTTCTCTTATTTTTCTCTTTTCGTCGTTAAACTTCAAAAATCACTAGCAAGATGGTTCATTTGTTTCAATTCACAAATGGACAAATGGCACGAGGAATCTGGTTCCTGAAGTAAAAGTAGAAACTGAAAAAGCATTTTCCTCTTTTAATTGATGAGTACTGTGATTCATTTTCCAAATAGTTCCACATATTCAAACAAAAGGATGGAACTTGAAACAAATTGACACTATTATGACTTTTATTTATAATGAAATTGGGTCACAATGAGTTCCTGAAGATATTTTAGATTCACTTGCTGGAAAGTGGAGTGATAGATAAACGATGAAGAGATCTAACAAGCAAACACGACAATGCTTCTGCTACAATTCATCACCTAGATTTCTATTTTCAATGAAGTCTCTATATAATCATTCCTACTAGCTTTGCTTGTACATGTTTTGGAAATATTTGTGATTTCTGCCTCCAATTGTCCAATATCCAAATTAAGTAAGACAATTCTAATGACTAGGGTTTAACTTAAAGGCTTGACAGAAACCTGAAAAAACTTTGAGAAGAAATAAATTAATAGCAGCCAAATTAACGAAGTACCAGTTATGAAAATAACAGGTTTTTTGTTTGTTTGTTTCTATTAAAAAGCAATGTTTCTGCTTCATTCTTTTTGAGTGTTTGTACCTGTAACACATTTGAAATATGTAAAGCATTATCCAAAGTTATTCACAAATTTCTCCTTAAATTCTTATTTATAAAATGTTTTTGAAAATTTCACAGAAATCATCAGATTCTGAGTATAAGAGTTCACACTGGGTTCTGGAATAGACATTCATAATTCCCCATAGCTTTCTTTGGCAACATTGGAATAGTATAAGACCATTTAATATGAGTCTTTATCCTCTTGATACCCTGAAGGAGAATGTTATAGTGGTGTGAATGTCTTTTCAAACTGAATTTCAAATATCTACACAGAAATGCCTGATTAGACTGAGGTAGACTGAGTAAAGAAGATTATTATTCTGCAACATAAAGGTACTTCAATTAATATGGGTATCTTCTTTCCCTACAGGAAACATAAATCCTGAAAACTAGTTTACTGAAGGGATTAATTCTTTTTAAAAAAAGAAAATAAATAATATAGGAAATAGGTAGATATTTAGTACATTAGATACAAATGAAAATTATATAATGAAATGGAGAGACATCAGGCAACAGGAGAGGGATAACTATGAAAATAAATCACTTCAAATTAGAGAAAAATTTTAAAATTTAACTTTGACATGTTTGCCAGTGGAATTTTTTTATGAATGAATATTTGTACATTTTATTTTTCAATTTGGAATTGACTTGATTAAATATTATTTATTTTATCTTATTTTATTTTGTTTGTAATCCAACATTTCAAAATGTCTGTCCCAACAAAACCCTGTCTTCCTACTTTCATTTTTTTTCCAAACTGAAACATTATTTAAGAAATAGTGAATCTAGTTAAAGAGGACAATTGGAAGATTGGATGTTTTTCTCTTGAGTCCAGATTCTTATGGAACAATAAGAGAAAATATAATTTTCTGCTGGATTCATTTTGTAAGACTACTGTTTCAAGGTACAAAGACAAAAACCAATAGCAAATAGCAAATGAAAAGTTCTGAGGATGGAACTCTCACTTTTCTGACTATTCTTTTAGTCAATTTGGCATTTCTGACATGTAAACTTTACTCATTAAAATTTCACATGCAAAAAATAAAATCAAAGCTTTTTAAAATGGTGCAAGATTTCAGATATGCAGGAAAAACTAATTCTAGAAACTTAATGTGTAAGTATTTTGACAATTGGTAATAATATAGCATACTTTAATTTTGTTGTAAATATTCCTAGCAAAATTAATGGTAACTGAGGTGATACAATAATGGCTTCAGTTTAGTAACCATTCTATGATTCATATATACATACTTCAAAACATCATTTTGTACTTTTTAATTTTAAGTCAATTATAACTCAATAATTTGGAAAAAATAAATTAAAAATTGAAAAGGTAAAAAAAGGTGACTCTGATTACAAGAGTTCACTGACTGTTATGGAATGACTCCAGAGAAGTACTGCAGATGTTTCCAAGAGAAATTTTAGGAAACTACCACATCATAAGTTTATAATTAGTGAATTTTTTATCATAATCAAAAATTTTTAAACTTATTTAACATAGATTAATAGTAAAAAAGAATTGTTGATAGATGAATAGATCATTTATAATTTTTAAGTAGCTTGTTCCATTAGTGAATATGTTTAAGATGCTTAAAGTCATATCTGCTATTGAAAAACTCATGCACTTCATCTCACAGTAATTATACACGCACAAACACAAATAGACATATATACATACTTATATAATCAATGAAAGTCATATACATGAATTGGTATCTTAATTTTGACTAATATAAAAATAATTAATATATTGCCCACAGCATTATACATGCAGAGGTTTATAAATCTGATTTTTCCTTTTGTAGTTTTTCTTGCTTTTTAAAAAACATACCTAGAGTGCTGTAATGATATTTACTTTCCTCCTAAATTTTTGAGTAAAATTTTCAATAAGGCCTTCTAAAGAGAGAAATGCTTGTATAATTTTCAGCATTACTGTCAATCATTTCATGAAAGTTGTAATAGGCAAGGATTCTTTGAATTTATATTTTTTTTTTTTTTTTTTTTTTTGGTGCTGGGGATCGAACCCAGGGCTTTGTGCTTGCAAGGCAAGCACTCTACCGACTGAGCTATCTCCCCAGCCCCTGAATTTATATTTTCTAAGAGAAGTTGTTATGATTTGAACGTGAGGTATCTCCAAAAGTTCAAGTGTGAGATAATGTAAGAGGGTTCAGAGGGGAAATGACTGGGTTGTGAGAGCCTTAATTCAATCAGTGAATTAATCACCTGATGGGATTGAGTGGTGATTGAAGGCAGGTAGGGTGTGGCTGGAGGAGGAGGGGCACTGGGGGCAGGGGAGAAGTAAGTTGTCTTGAGTGCCCCCTGGGAAGAGTCATATCCACAAAAATTGTCTCCACCAGGTTTCCAGGAAGCTGGTCAGCAGCAGGCCATGTGAGTGAGGACTCAGGCTTTCACCCTCATTCACTTTGCTTCCACTCTCACTAGGAAGTGATATTTTAGAATACAGAGCAAGATATAAGAAATGAAGACCTCAGATATTAGCACTGCCTCCAAAGGACTCTGTGGCCTCAGAGGAACCATCTTCGTATTACTGAGAAAACTGAAAGAGAAAACCACACTGGGGCAGAAGTTAGCCAAGATGAGGAAAATGTTTAGAAAAGCAAATGGAAAGAAAAAGTAGTACTCAAGGGAATAGAATGAAATTGACAAAGGACTGGAAATGAAGGCCAAGAAAGTAGAAAATATTTAATAATACAGGTAAAGGAAGAACTGAGTGAAGGACAAATGAAATCAAAGGCATACAAAGTACAATGAAAACTAAATTAGAAAGAAGGATAGGTTGAAAGTATGTGAAATATAATGAAAATTGTGCACTAGAAATAAGAATGGTGACAATTATTCATTGTTTTAGTGAATACCCTTGATTTCCAATTATTCTGAGTAGATAAAGTTGGAGAAAATATTTTCAGTGCAACATGCCATAATTTTTGTCCTGATAAACAAATTTTTTATTTATTTTCTTTAAATTAAATAAAAACAATACCTAGCACTTATGGGTAACTTAGAATAGGCAATGATTGTATTGCTTCATGTGTAATAATTTGTATATTAATATATATGTTCATCACAACAATTCCATGAAGGGTACAGTATGCACGTATCTTACAGATAAGGAAAGTAAATTATTTACAGGATAAAGAAGTCACAAAGTATCACACAGCAAGGTAGTATAAAGACAAGAGGTTGCTCTGGCATCTGGTTTCAGAAGATGCTCTTAACACGTATCACATGCTAAAACAATAGACTGTCTTTGAAGAAGGGCAGTTAGTACATAAGTATAATGTTCTTGAAACCAGATCATTTTTTAAATAGTGAAACATTTTTTCACAAGTTTAAAATTAACAACTTCTCTTCAAGTATATATTTTATATTTTCGAATATTGCACAGTTAACAACTGGAGAAAAGACATGCCATTTTTGTTAAGAATAATGTGCAAACTTTAAAGATTAATTAATATTAAATATTAATCTGACTTGAGTTGGAAAAAATGAATCTCAGAAGAACAATTGAGATTATTTTCTTCTGAAAGCCCATTATTAGTAATTCCATTGGCAATAATTTACATTCTTTTGTGACATATATGAAGAATCCTGAATTAGATGTGATTCACATCAACAAGGACTGGATTTTATTTCTTTAAATTTTCCCAAATTTTGAGTACCTTCTCTCTCTCTCTCTCTTTTCTTTTTTTTTACTTCATTGTAGTTATACTTATTAATGGGGTTCATTGTGGCATAATCATACGAGCATGGAATATAATTTGTTCAAATTTAGTCCCTATTACTTTTTCTTTCCCTCCTCTCCTTCATCTCTCATTCCCTTTCCCTACTCTATTGGTCTTTATTTATTTATTTATAGTACCTTTAAATTACTGCTTTGTAGATATACATAGACGTGTAGTTTGCTGTGATATAGTTACCTATGTACATAAAATAGATTGGTCAATTTCATTCCATACAATATCTCCAATCTTTTGTCCCTCTTTCCTCCTCCTCACCCCCCTTCCTCTATTCCACTGATTTCTCTTATATTTTCATAGGATTTCTTCCCCCCATTTACCCCATTATTTTGTTCTACCTTTAGCACATGAGTAAAAACATTCAGCTCTTGATGTTCTGATAATGGCTTATTTCACTTAGGATGCTGTCTTCCAGTCCCATGCCTTCACCAGCAAATGCTGTAATTTCATTCTTATTAATGACTGCAAAAAACGCGGCATATATATACCACATTTATCCATTCATCTGTTGACAGACATCTGGGCTGGTTCCGTAACTTGCACTGCTATAAACTTTGATGTGACCGTTTCACTATACTGTAACAATTTTAGCTCTTTTGGATAAATACCAAGGAGTGGGATAGCTGTGTCATATGGTGGTTCCATTCCTAGTTTTTTGAGGAATCTCCATACTACTTTCCAGGGTGGTTGCCCTATTTTGCAGTCCCACAAACAATGTACAAGTGTACCTCTTCTCCCACATTCTCATCAATATTTTTATTACTCTCTCTCTCTCTCTTTTAAATTATTGGTTCTCTTTATTTATCTATGACAGTAGAAACCACTTTGACATAATTGTAAAATCAAGGAATATATCTTGTTTTAATTCAGGGCCCAGTACCTTTCCTTCCCCTCCCTTCCCTTTATCCCAGCCCCTATTCCTTTCCCTCTTTCTGTCATTTACCCACAGTAATATTTTAAATTAATTTCTTATGGATGTACATTATGGTGAGGTTCACTAGAGTATATTCATATATGTACATAGGCAAGCTGTATCAGATTCATCTCACTGTTTTCCCTTTCCCAACTCCCCTCCATTCATCCCCCTTTGTATACTCCACTGAATTGCTATTATTTTCTATTGGCATTTTTTATAATTGCCATTCTGACTAGAGTAAGATGAAATCTCAATGTAGTTTTAATTTGTACTTTCCGGATTACAAAAGATGTTGAACATTTTTTTAATACTTGTTAGTCATTTAATTTTTTTCTTTTGCCAAGTGTCTATTCTTTTGCCCATTTATTGATTGTTTTTTTTTTGTTTGTTTGTTTGTTTTGTTTTTTGTTGTTAAACTTTTTGAGTTCTTTATATATTTTGGATATTAGTCCCCTAAGAAGTAGGTGGCAAAGTTCTTCTCTCATTCTGTAGGCTCTCTTTTCACACTCCTGTTTCCTTTGCTGTTCAGACTTTTTTATTTTGATATTACCCCATTTGTTGATTCTTGGTTTGATTTCCTGAGCTTTCAGAGTCTTGTTGAGGAAGTTGGTGCCTATGTCCATATGTTGAAGCATTGAGCCGATATTTTCGTCTTGCACTTGCAGAGTTTCTGTTCTAATTCCAAGGACTTTGATCCAATTTAACTTGACTTTTATGCAGGGTGAGAGATAGAGATCTAGTTTTATTCTTTTAAGCATGAATGTCCAGTTTTCCCAGCAACATTTGTTGAAAAGTCTGTTTTTTCCAACAAAAGGTTTTGACACCTTTGTTTAGTATCAGATGGCTATAAATATGTGGATTTGTTTCTGTGTCTTTTATTCTATTCCATTAGGATCACTCTTTGCTCAACCCTGTTATAGCTATTGTGGGCCTCTTATTTCAAATGAACTTTAGAACTGTTTTTTTCTAGTTCTGTAAAGAATGCAATTGATTTATGTATGTTGATCTTGTATCCTGCGACTTTACTAATTTTTTTATCATCTCTAGATATCTACTAGTGAAGTTTTTTGAGTCTCCTAAATATAGAATTGTGTCATCAACAGAGATAAGTTAACTTCTTCTTTCCCTATTTGTTTTCCTTTAATTTTCTTCTCTTGCCTGACTGCTCTGGCTAGAGTTTCAAGGATTCATTGAGTAGGAATGAAGAGAGTGGGTATCCTTATCTTGTTCCTGATTTTAGTTGAAATGGTTTCAATCTTTTTTCTGTTCAGTATGATGTTGGCCTTCACTTTGCCATATATACAGCCTTTAAAATGTTGAGGTGAGTTCCTTCTATCCTCAGTTTCTGCAGTTTCTATTAGATTTCATCTCACTCCAGTCAGAATGGCATTTATCAAGAATACAAGCAAAAGTAAGTGTTGGTGAGGATGTGGAGGAAACTGTACACTCACATTGTTGGTGGAACTGCAAATTGGTGCAACCACTCTGGAAAACAGTATGGAGCTTCCTTAGAAAATTTAGAATGGAACCACCATTTGACTGAGCTATCCCACTCCTCAGTTTATACACAAAGGATTTAAAATCAGCATACTACAGTGATGCAGCCACATCATTGTTTATAGCAGCTTAATTCAAAATAACTAAACCATGGAACCAAACTAGATGCCCTTCAACAGATGAATGAATAAAGAAAATATGGTATATATATATATGCAATAGAATATTACTCAACATTAAAGAAGAATGAAATTATGTGATATGCAGGTAAATGGATGGAATTGGAGAATATCATGCTAAGTGAAACAAGCCAATCCCTCAAACCAAAGGCCAGATGTTTTCTCTGACATGCGAATGCTGATCCATAATTGGGGGAGGTAGGTAAAAAATGAAGGAACTTTGGATTGGACAGAAGGGAGTGAGGGGAAGGGAAGGGGCCTGGCTCTGGGGAAGGATGGTGGAATGAGGTGGACATTATTCCCTATGGTCTTGTTTGATTGCGTGAACAATGTGACTCTGCATGATGTGCAGTCAGAGAAATGAGAACTTGTGCTCCATTTGTATACAATGCATTCTGTTGTCATATAAAATTAAAATAAAAAAAAAGTCTTGTAGAAAGAACCAATCAAAAAATAAATAAGCAAGTGAAAGGAAGACCATTAGAGAAGAGGAAGATGCATAGGAGGGGAAGAGAGGAAGGGAAGGAAAGAGAAGGGACTGAAATGGAGTAAATCAAATTCCATGCATGTATGATTTTGTCAAAATCAACTCAATTACTATGCATAACTATAATGCTCTAGTAAAAGAAAATGAATGAATAAATAAAGTTTTAAAAGAATCTTTTAAAAGTGAATGGGTTGACATGTATTTCCAAAAAGAACGAATTTTTTTAAAATTTTAAAAATGAATGGGTGCTAGACTTTAATCAAATACTTTTTTATCTGTTGAGATAATCCTGTGATTCTTGTTCTTAACTCTACTTATGTGGTGCATTACATTTACTGACTTCTGTATGTTGAACCAGCCTTGCATCCCTGGGATGAAACGCGCTTGATCATGGTGCACTATCTTTAATGTGATTTGCCAATATTTTATTAAGGATTTTTGTATCTATGTTCATCAGAGATAGTAATTAAAAGTTCTTTTTATTTTTGGAGTGACAAATGAATCATTGCTTTGAATGCCATTGCCTTGGACAGCTAGATTGCCCTTTCTGGTTTCTCTCAGTACAACTGTCCTGAAAGACAACCCCCATTTGCAGGTTTCCTCTGTTAATGGGGCAGATTTCATGCCTGGTGTGGACTTTATGGGTTCAATAGTTTTGGGTTCAGATGCTCGCCTCCCTGAGGTGGAAAGAGATACCAGTGTGCCCAAGTAGCCTTGAGGGGTCAACTGCCTGTGGGAGGAAGAATTATTGTGCAAATGATAAGACCAACTTCCTCACAGTCTCCCTCTTCTTGTTTACCTTGAAGAGCTCTTCCCCACAATAAATCCCTTTGATGTGCTTCCCTTTAAATAAAGAATTCGAGGGCCTCTTTTCTCTTTTTCCTTTTTTAGAGATAGGGCTTATCAAGTCTGATCCACCCACCAGGCACCCACTGCAAAACTACTTTTTGTGTCTTTGTCTTTTTTTTCCAAATATTATTTTAGATGTTTAATTTCTTAGCTGGTTCATACCTCAGTGTGGTTTATCTGACACCTTGTTGTCCAGGACACAGTGACATCTTTCCTTGAGATCTCTTTGTCTGGTTTTGGTATCAGGGTGATAGTGGCTTAATAGAATGAATTTGGAGGTGTTCCCTTCTCTTCTGTTTTGTGAATAATTTCAGGAGGACTGACATTAGTTATTCTTCAAAGGTCTGGTAGAACACAGCTGAGAATCCATTTAGTCCTGGGATATTCTTTGTTGGAAATCCTTATATTACTGCTTTAGTTTCATTGCTTAATTTTTGTCTGTTTAAGCTTTCTATCTCCTGGTTCAATTTGAGTAGGTCATTTTTATCTAGAAATTTGTCAGTATCTTTAAGAGTTTTCTAATTTATTTGAATATAAATTTTCAAAGTAGTTGTGATGTTTCTTTGGATTTCAAAAGTGTCTGCAGTGATATCTCCTTTTTCATCTCTAATTTTTTGATTGAGTCTTTTAAATTTTTTTCTTAATTAGTTATTGATTTAATCTTCTCTCTTTTTCTTTTTGTAAGTTTGACTAAGGGTTTATCAACCTTCTTTTTTTTTTTTTTTTAAAGAAGCAATCTTTGTTTCATTGATCCTTTGTATTATTTTCTCATTTTCATTAGTTTTGGCTTTGATCTTCACTATTTCCTGTCTTCTGCTGAATTTAGAACTCGTTTGTTCTCTTTTTAGGGCCTTGAGTTGTAATATTAGATTATTTATTTGAGATCTTTCTATTGTCTTAATATAGGAATTCAGTGCCATAAACTTTTCTCTTAGAACTTCCTTCATACTGTCACTGAGATTTTATTTTTTATCTCTATTCTCATTTATTTCTGAGATTTTAAAAATTTTCCCACTGATTCCTTTTGTGGTTAATTCCTCATTCAAATGTGTATCATTTAATCTCCAGTTGTTAAAATATTTTGTGTTTTTTATTGCTGCTGCTGATTCCTAATTTAATTCCTTTATGAGCTGATAGGATACAAAGAACTATCCCTATTTTTTATAGCTGCTAACACTTGCTTCATGCCTTAAAATATGATCTATTTTAGAGAAAGTTCCATGTACCACTGAGAAAAAAGTGAATTTAGTTGTTGTGGATGAAATATTCTATAAATACATATATATATTATTATAGAATATATATATTCTATATATGTATATATATTCATATTCATATATATTCATATATATTCATATATATACATATTTATATTCATATATATACATATTTATATTCATATTCATATATATTCATATATATTCATATATATACATATTTATAGAATATATATATCAGGTTCATTTGATTAATAGTATTTTTTGTTTCTGAAGAATTTTTACTTAGTTTATGTATGGATGATCTATTTCATAGTGAGAGGGGTGTGCTGAAATCACACAGTATAATTGTACTTCATTCTATTTGATCCTTTATATTACGAAGGCTTTATTTTATGTACATAGGTACACCATTTGGGAGGAGACAAATATTTATGAACAGTGTATATTGTTGGATGATTCCCTTAACCAATATGAAGTGACTGTCTTCTTTGTCTATGATGATTAATTTTGACTTAAAGTATACTTTGTCTGATTTGACAGTAGCTACACTTGCTTGCTTTTGGCAACCATTTGCATATATACATTTCCCATCCTTTCACCTTCAGATTGTGGGTGTCTTTTTAGGTAAGGTGAGTTACTTTGAACAATGAATCATTTGGTCCTATTTTTCCATTATAACTAACAATATGACTTTTGATTAGGGAACATAGACATTACATTTAATTTTATTATAGACAGATAATTTTTATTTTCTGGCATTTTGATTCATTTTAATGCTTAATTCAGACTTGATTCTCCTTTGACTATTCTTCTAGTGGGATTTATCCCTACACTGGTTTTCATTTTTACTTTTCATTTCTTTTATATGCATGAAATATTTCATTGAGTATGTTTTTTAATGCATGCTTAATGATTATGAATTCTTTTCATTTCTGCTTATCATGGAAAATTTTTATTTTATCTTCAATTCTGAGGGATACTTTTGCTGGATATACTATTCTTGCTTAGCACCCATTTTCTTTCAGGGCTTGGTATATATAATTCCATGCCCTCCTGGGTCTGAGAAAACAGTTGAAATCCAAACTGGCTTATTTCTATATGTTACTTGTCATTTTTCTCTTTTCTCTTTTAAATCTTTATGTTCATTCTGTATAGTAGACATTTTAATTATAATGTATTTTGGAGAGGATCATTTTTGATCTTGCATATTTGGTGTCCTATGTATGTCATATTTGGATTTCTATCTTGTTCTAAAGATTTGGAAATTTTTTCAGATATCATTCCATTGAAAAGTTTGTGTATTCTTTTAGCTTGTATTTCAGAGTCTTTGTCTAGGCCAATATTCTTATATTTGGGTTCTTGGTATTATCATAGAATTCTTGACTATTCTGGTGATATTCTCTCAACATCTTTTGTTTATCATCAATTTTATTTTCAAGATTATATACTTTGTCTTCAAGGCCTGAGAATCTGTCTTCGAAGTACATCGGATCTATTGGTCATGTTTTCAACTGAATGTCTAATTTGACTTATTGAAACTTTTATTTCTAGGATTTCTGTTTGATTCTTTTTCAGAATTTTTATCTCTTCATTAAAAATGATCTTTCACTCCTGTATTTTCTAAGTTCATTCCTTACATCTTCTTTTAGTTCATTATGCATTTTTACTATGAACTTTCTAAATTTTTTCTGTGACCTTTCCTCCACTATGGTGTCAATGGGATCAGTTATTGGAAGTGTTGTCAGCTGATTAAATTGGTTTGTCACCTTACTTACTCCTACTGCTTGTATGCCTATTCATCTGCATGGGATGATTATAACTTCTACATTTTTGTCATGGACTATTTAGTGAGCTTTTTTCCTTTAGAAACCCCAGGTTAAGTGAATATTCAGGTACTGATACTTTCACTCAACATATATTCTCTGCTGTCCCCAGTATCAGCACCATTTTGAGAGAAGATTTTAAACCCTATTTACTGAAATCATTTCGGGGCAAAGCTTCATATTAATCAGTCTTAGAAAATCCAAAAACTTTTTTAATAATGTTCTTCACAATTCCTCATCAATTTCCCCAGCTCAAAATCCAAACCAGAATCACACTTAAATTGTCATGACTCTTTTGTCTCTTTTAACCTGAAATATTCTCTTATCTTTTCTCTCTGTTAATGAGAATAACATTTTCCAGGAGAAAAAGCCAATTATTTTTTAAGTTAGTTTGGATTATTCTGGTGTTTCTTCATGCTTAGAATTAGATTAGGCATTTTTATCAGTAATACCATTGAAAGGATACTACCTCTTTCTCTGTGAATCTTCTAAGGAGATAACTGAGGTAGCTTTGTCATAATATTGATGAGGTTGGTTGAGGTCATTCAAATTCTCTAAATATCTTCCAGGTTTTCACTATTATAAAATTGTACTTTTTTTCTTTTCTTTTTTTTTTTTTTTTTTGGTAAATACAAATAATAGATGTTTTAAAATTAAGTTATTGGAGTGATTCTTTTTATTTATTTATTTATGTATTTTTAAATTTTTTACAGACTACATTTTGATTCATTGTACACAAATGGGGTACATCATTTTGTTTCCATGGCTGTACATGATGTAGATTCATACTATTCATGTAATCATACATGTACATAGGGTAATAATGTCTGTCTCATTCCACCATTTTTTATACCCCCTTCTCATTTCCTCTACATAATCCAAAGTTCCTCCATTCTTCTCTCTCTCCCACACTCCCCGACCCCCATTATATATCATTCTCCACTTATCAGGGAAAACATTCGGCCTTTGGTTTTTGGGAGTGTTTTATTTCACTTAGCATGATATTCTCCAATTTCATCCATTTATTTACAAATGCCAAAATATTCTTTATGATTGAATAATATTCCACTGTGTATATATACCACAGTTTCTTTATCCATTCATCTGTTGAAGGGCATCTAGGTTGGTTCCACAATCTAGCTATTGTGAACTGAGCTGCTATAAACATTGATGTGACTGCGTTACTGTAGTATGCTAATTTTAAATCCTTTGGATATAAACCGAGGAGTGGGATAACTGGGTCAAAAGGTGGGTCCATTCCAAGTTTTCTGAAGATTCTTCACACTGCTTTCTGGAGTGGCCAACACCTATTATTGTTTGCGTTCTTGATAATAGCCATTTTAATTGGAGTAAGATGAAATCTTTGAGTTGTTTTAATTTGCATTTCTCTAATTTCTAGAGAGGTTGAACACTTTTTCATATATTTATTAATCAGCTGTATGACTTCTTCTGTAAAATGCCTGTCCAGTTCCTTGACCCATTTATTGACTGCGTTCTTTGTATTTTTGGTGTAAAGTTCTGTAAGTTCTTCATAAATTTTGGAGATAAGTGCTCCATCTGAAGTGCATGTGGAAAAGATTTTCTCCCACTCTGTAGGCTCTCTCTTTATGTTCTTGATTGTATCCTTTGCTGAGAAAAAGTTTTTTGGTTTGAGTCCATCCCATTTACTGAGTCTTTCTTTGAACTCTTGTGCTTTGTGAGTCTTTTGAGGAAATCTGATCCTAAGCCAACATGATGAAGATTTGGGCCTACTTTGTCTTCTCTTAGGTGCAGGGTCTCTGATCTAATTCCTAAGTTCTTGATCCATTTTGAGTTGAGTTTTGTGCAGGGTGAGAGATAGGGATTTAATTTTCTTTTACTGCATATGGATTTCCAGTTCTATTTGTTGAACAGGCTCTCTTTTCTCCATTGTATGTTTTTTGGCTCCTTTGTCTAGTATGAGGTGATAGTATTTATGTGGTTTTGTCTCCGTGTCTTCTATTCTCTGCCATTGGTCTGCCTGACTATTTTGGTGCCAATATCATGCTGTTTTTATTACTAGTGCATTGTAGTATAATTTAAGGTCAGGTATTGTGATACCTCCTGTTTCACTCGTTCTACTCAGGATTGTTTTGGCTATTTGAGGTCTCTTGTTCTTCCAGATGAAGTTCATGATTGTTTTCTCTATTTCTATGAGGAATGTCATTGGGATTTTAACTGGAATTGCATTGAATATGTATAGCATCTTTGATAGAATGGCCATTTTGACAATTTTAATTCTGCCTATACAAGAACATGGGAGATCTTTCCATCTTCTAAGGTTTTTCAATTTCTTTCTTTAATATTCTGTAGTTTTCATTGTAGAGGTCTTTCACCTCTTTTGTTAGATTAATTCCCAAGTATTTAATTTTTTTGAGGTTATTGTGAATGGAGTGATTTTCCTAATTTCTCATTCAGAGGATTTATCACATATGAATAGAAATGCATTAGATTTACACATATTGATTTTATATCCTGCTACTTTTATGAATTCCTTTATTAGTTCTAAAAGTTTTCTAGTGGAGTTTTTTGGATCTTCTAAATATAGGATCATGTCAGCAGCAAAAACAACTTTAGTTCTTCTTTTCCTATTTGTATCCCTTTAATTTCTTTGGTCTGTCTAATTGGTCTGGCAAGTGTTTCAAGGACAATGTTGAATACATTTTTTCTTAATTCCTGTATATTAAGTATTTTGTCAGGGGGAGATACTTTGAAGCCATGCATATATATTTTCCTCTTTAAACTTTTACCCACTGATTTAACATGTGTTATTTTTAGTCTATACTTTATTCCTGTACTCATTAGGTAGCAGTGAATCATAAGGAAGACCTTTCTTTTCTTAATTATTATTAACTTATGTTGGTATAAAACAGGAGTTATTTTACTCAGTGAGTTGCAATTATTATTCAATGACTGTTATTTGAATTCAATTATTTTATTCAGAGTTAAAATCACATTATCATTAATTGTTTAGAAGATGATATTGTCTCAGATTTAGATAGTGTCCCTTTAATCAGCGTCAGTGTCCATTTCTCATTTTCCCATGATTTTAAAGCATTTCCTAATTTTCTGGCACACCAAAATGCACAAGGCTGAGCTTGTTCTCTCCCTGTCTCAACCCTCTAATTACTCTTATTTACAAAAGTGTTGATTCTTTCAGTGCAGTGATTTCAGAAAACAAGATCTGGGTGCTAAGTGTGTTCATATGTTACTGATACTTCTTGTTCCTAAGCATCATCAATGGAAAGAATGGGGATATATCTATTTCTATCTCTGTATTTATCTATGAATCAAAAGTGAGAAAGAGAAAGTGAGATCAAATTGAATTTCATTATTTGTGCACTTCTATTGCACAAAATGGCTAGAAACACTGAATTAGTGAATACTAAACCATTGCTCTCAGGAGAAATATAAGATTTGTTTCCTGGGATTCTCTGGTTACAAGATTTTCATCAACTGATGAATATACAATCTTGTTTAATGCATATCTCTGTTTATAGATACTTTATTCATATATTTCTTTAAAATATTTGCATGTTGAATTTCTTAATAATTAAACACTAGCTAAAAAAGAATTTAACATTTCTCTGAGCTTGAATAACATGGCCCTCCATTTCTTTAGCTCTCAGATTCCCAACTTGCTGTCCACTAAGCTCTTTCTTGGTTGTCATCTTATGAATGCAAAGATTTAGTTGCTTTTCTGTCTTTCCTGAAGTTTTATTATACAATATGAATGTCATTTGAACATTTCTAGGGAGACCTCATGTACAGGTTTCCTCTCTTTTTTCTCTTAATGCACATGTAATTGTTTCATTACCATTGAACGCAAAACAAACACAGTATAATTTATGTCTAGCAAAGCTTTTCTAAACATGGGTTTTTAGCATAAAGTACACATCACAGCCTTATTGTGCTTTGGCACCTTTTCAGATTTCAGCACTACACATGGGTCCTTTTTACACAGCAAAATCACCAATTGAAAAGCACAACAATCTGAAAAAAACATGGCACAAAATAGTTTGTGAAAAGGCTATCTGTTTATACTATGAGAGGTAAAGCAAGAAGGTAGAACATCCCCTTATTCTAGCTTAACTGGGAAAGTGTGCCTTAAGCAACTCCAATTTTTCTCCACCCAGTCCTTGTCCATAAAGGACTGTGAGAGCACTGACAATAATGTAGGGGTTGCAAATATATTTTATCAAGTTAGCAAACTGGCAAATATAAAATATTTGAATAATGATTATCAACTACAAATTATAAAATATCAAACATTATATAAATATGTGAAATATGTAAAATTTATATACATAACTGTAAGTATATACTAAAAGTATTTTTAAATATGCAAGTATAAACATAATATTTATAATATATATTTACAAAATATACATCTGGAGGACACACACACACATACTTACTAATTTTGTACCAGGGTTTTTACCCAGTGTACTTAACCATTAAGCCACATTCCCAGCCCTTTTCATTTTTTATTTTGAGACCGAGTCTCACTAAGTTGCTTAGGTCCTTGCTAAGTTGCTGAGTCTGGCTTTGAACTTGCAATCTTCCTGACTCAGACTCCAGGCTGCTGGGATTGCAAGCATGCAACACCATACCCAGTCACATGTACATTTATTTAGTTCTTTCTCCCTCTAACTTTCCATATATAGAGATATATAGGTCATTCCAAATTAGATAGATGTCATATTGATATTGATATTTACACTAACAATCTAACATCAGAGTGTTCTCTGTGTGCTTCTCTTCCTAATCATAAAATATCTCCCATTATCGTCAGTACATTAATTAAGTTACTGAATCTAAAATATACAGAAAGAACTTTCAGTATTTCTTACCTATACCAGTGAGAAAATTAATGGTTTATACTAAAGATTAATATACTTCTATAATTCTATATTAAGTATATTTGAATAAATTTGAAGACAACTTTCATATTTAAAGTGAATATTCCAAGAATGTGGGAAAAGCTGACATTTACATTCAATATGCTGACTACGTTTTCTATAATAGACTTCCTAACAGTCTTCTACATCTAAACACTTCTGAAACTTAGAAAAAATATAATAAAATAAAGCTAACTGAAAAAATTTTGTTAAAATGATTTAAAACCTCTTTAAAATTGGTTTTAAAAGGGTTTGGTTGTATGTGGGAATTGCCAAGAAAGATAGCATAGGGTCTAAGATCTTCAGCTATCTCCACTGACACAGAAATTTGAGCAGCTATTCACACACCAAAATCCTAGCACAAGAATTAAGGAAATCATGATGTGGAGATTCACTCTGTTGTATTCATATATGTACACAGGAAAGTTATGTCAGATTCATACTGTTATCTTTCTTATTCCTATGCTGCTTGCGGTGGTCCTTCATTCCCCTTTGTCTAATTCACTGAACACCTATTCTTCCCTTCCCCTCTCCCCTTGTGGTGTATCAGGAACCACATATCAGAAAGAACATTAGAACATTTGAGTTTTAGGGCTTGGTTTATTTCACTTAGCATCATTTATATCCACAAGACTGGGATCCTAATTTGAATAAGATATACTCCATGTTTATATAAATATGCCAACATAGACTCTACTTTCATGTATAACTAAAGAGAATAAATAAAAATAAATAAATAAAATAAAATAATTGAATTCCCTTTTTAAAATTGAATTAGATAAATCAAGTGAAAGATCAATGTAGTATATAAAATCACAATCTTATATGAAGTGTGTCCTGGAACTTTGCTCATTTTATATTTTATTCATTTCTATGTATTAGAAAACATTTGAAACATAATTTTCATTGGAAAATATTTTAATTATGGATATTATAATTTATTCAATCCCTATAATTGGGAAATGAAGTTTTTCAATATTGTAATGATTCAGTGTATATGCCAGTATACGTATTCTTGAGTCTATAAATATTGAATGAATGGTCATATTTAATGAACTTGGTTCTGGCTATATAGTGCATGGAAAAAGGTCAAAATCTTGCCTTCATAAGCCTTAAGTCTACTGGAGCAAATACATAGAAAGCAAAGGAATAAGGATATAGTTACAAAATGTGATGGGCCATATGAGAAGAAAGAAATGAAATATTAAGAACTTCTCTTTCTCTCTCTCTTTCTCTCTCTCTCTTTCCCCCCCCCCTCCGTTCCCCTCCCTCCCTCCATCTTTTCCTACATCTATCTATCAATCTATAGGACAGGAGCTACAACTGAAATAAATAGCAACTTTACATTGTCCCAAGGTCTAATCTGATCTTGAATTTTTGGATGGGGCCAACCATGAAAGTGAAAACAGAGAGAACATTCCCGGTAGAAGAAAAAATAATATGTGAAAATATCCTATCATAAGAACATAATGTGTTTAGGAACCAAAAGAATCCCTGCAAGTCTGCAGCATATCAAAAGATCAGGATGTAGAGCTACCTAAAGGCAACCCTGGCTCAGACATCTTGGTTTGAGTTGTACTCTCTCTCTCTCTCTCTTTCTCCTTTCTCCATTTAGAGCAACTTCTTTTCCATGCTAAGAAAAATTCTCATAGCCTACTTGCTACATTCTTATTTAAGAAAGACTCTTATGATTTTGTTACGTCGGAGTTCAATAACTAGAAATCAAACAAGATTTTATTCAAAACACACTTTTTAGAGTAATGTTAAATGTCCTCCCTTCCCAAAGCTCAGGATGCTTCAGACTGGGAGCCTGCTGCTTTCCAGAGTCAAAGAGGGGCACAATTAGATAATCTTGCTCACTACGTGTATCCGTTCACCAGCTTACCCACCCTATACTGGAAAGGTTCTTTGCTGCAATATTTGTCCATTGTCCTGAGAATTCTCTGGTGCCCACTGTCTTCCCTGTGACCTACTCTATGCTTTTCTGTTAAGTCTGCCAGGACTACCTGCTATGATTTTCTCACAGGTGGCCCACGCAGTCTTTCCTGGCAGGTCTCACTACCTCTTGACTGTAGTCTTTAAGATACCATGAAATTTTTAGCTTTCTTATCACTGCCAACGAAACAGTCAGTGCTTTGCTTGCTTTCCAGATTTCTAAAGTCAAGATTCTCACAAATATTCAATGACTCCATTGATGCCTAATTCATCACAACTTCCCTCTCTCCCTGAATAAGTGCTAACTGATCTGTTTCCACCATTTTTGCCGACACTTAATACTATTTCTCCTATTTGCTATTGGGGCTATTTTTTAAAAATTATATCATTTTTCTATATGAAATTTCTCAGTGACTTCCCGTCCCCCCACTCTCTACCTTTCTCTCTGTAACAGTGCTAGGGATTGAAACCCAGGGCCTTGCCCATGCTAGGCAAACTTTCCACCACTGAGCTACATCCTCAGTCTCTCAAAGGCTCTTTACTGCATACAACATAAAATACTCTGTCCTTAACATAGCCTTCAGCTTCATTCTCAGTATCTGTCTTCCTCATCATCACGTACATTGAGATATGCCCATACACTGACCCTTCCTAGGTATGGGCTCAAGAATGAACAGTTTCAATCCTTCTATGTCACATTTCCTGTCCTGAAAACTCCATTACCTAGATTCTCTTTTACTCATTGTGTGACTAACAACGCCCTACACTTTGATAATGACCTAGACTACACAGCTGTGTTTCACTCTGCTGTGCTCTCGAAGCTCCCTTGACTTCAGTCTAATTCTCCTGCCATGCACTTAAGCTGTCCTTTTACATTTGCTTGCTTGTTTGTTAATGTTCCTTATAAGTCATCTCCACTTTGACAGCAAGGATCACGCCATTTTCTCACCATGGTATCAACAGCATATAATATGATGCTTGCAATGATTAATGTTTGATAAATATTTGTGAAATTAATTAATGAGTTGAATCGATATAGTGGTGGGTATCTGACCAAAAAAAGGTTTCTCAGAAGCTTTATTTTTATCAAGACTCCAGTCCAACTTCCAGTCTCTGAATTCACACTTCTGATTCTAGGCAGAAAAGATATCTGATGGGTCCATTTTAATTCCAGTTTGTAATTTCCAATTAAGACAAAGTTAATTAATTCCAATTAAGAAGGAGTATGTGTATATTGACACTTTATCATTATACATTGGCAAATATTTTCTCCCCTTCTCCCAGTGGACTCCATGTTGATCACTTTATTTTTATAAAGTACTTTTACATATTTTAATGTTGAAATTGAAGAATATACTAAACCTTTTCTGTAATTCTGTTCTCTGAAGGAATCATGAAGCTTTACTTATTTATAGATACAATTTTGTGTTTTCTTTAATTGAAAATGGATTAAAAATATTTTCAATTACGTACATATACAGATATTTACATGGAATATCTTCATATTCATCTACATATTTTGATGTCATGTAGAATACAGTGAGGATTTAATTGGTCATAATTTTTTTCCTGTGTTGAAATGAGCCCATGGTGTTCTACTAATAAGCTTTATACCCAGCTCTTTCCATTCTTTGAGACACTAAGTTTCCCAGGCTGGCATTGAATTTGTGATCCTTTTACCTCAAGTTTCTTGTTGCTGGGATTACAGCTATGCACTACCACACCTAGGTAGTAGGTCATAATTTTTAACATTTTTATTCTACAATATTCTGATAATGGAAATTTGGAATAGTCATTTTCAACCTGTTAATTATAATTACCCCATAATATTAATATATTGCTGACACTAAACTTACAATTAAACATTTTTTTCTAAATTTAAAGTATTTGTAATTACACAAATGACTTTAAATAGAGAAATTTGTTACAAAGTAGACCTTTTTAAAATGAACAACTTCTGAATGTCTAATGACAGGAAAGAACAGTTTCTACCACTTAGTCATTCTGGCCAAATTATCTCTCCTAATTACTCAGGATCAAGTTCTCTTTTGACCAAACTTTCTACAGTTTTTCAAGTCAGTCCCTACCCTATATCTATGATTTGGATTTTGAAATTTTTTGCTTCCTCAGAAATTTTCATCATTATTCACTTTTTTGAAAATGGAATATAAATATAAATGTGGTAGACAACATGGATGATTTTAAACATATATTTAAAGCTGACTTAAATGATATATTCTTCATATATAACTAAATTTTACTTGCGATGAATTAAGGGGTTGAAGTCCTTGACAATCTAATATTAGTTTACCTCATTATTCTTAATTTTTTTCTTCTTTCCGCTAATGGATTATTATTTTTGGCTTTTGTAATACATGGTCATTCTCTGTTTTCATAATATTTATGCAAATTCCTCCAGGTCCTGGTGTGAAAAAGCTGTGAGACTTTAGGCCTAGATCTAGAATGGACCTTCGTGAACACAATTGAACAGATATTCTTTTCTAGTTCTGGACCATTATTTTGAATGTGCGTTTATAATTAACCATAGTTTTGAGTGTTTATTGACTACTGTGCTTTTAAGTAAATCCCTTCGGGGGGATTATACAAAAGAATGTTGTATAATATTTCTGCCAAATATTCACCTTTCTGTTTTTGTACTTATCCTTCCCTTTCAACTAATGTATATAATAAAGTTTTTCTGTCCCTTGACACTTAAGCTAAAGTGTCATGATTGTTCTAAAAATATGTGAGTAACCAGTCTCAGTTCTCCATCTCTCAATTCATCCTTATCTAATGGGAATTTGGCTCTGGTCTGTATCACTTCATTTCATGTGTCCTATGGAAGGTACCAAATGACTTTAAAGTCCTAAATCTGTGGGAAATTTAAACTTGTTTTATCTTTCTAGAAATTGTATAAAGACTTTAGTCTCATAAATTCCTCCAGTGCCTACTCTCATTTTTCTTTGCCCTTTGTAAGTTTCTTTTCTCAGGAAGAGTATACCCTTTGCCTGTGGCTCATATCTGCCAGATGGTTTTTCTAAATACTTTGACCTCTGTCTTCTTCTTTACTTATTTCTCTAAATAACACTTATTTTCCTAAGAATCATAGACACTTGAAAGGTGGCTGTTGAAGAATCTTCAAAATAATTTTTGAAATACTTTACATATAAATATTTTAAGAGAGTTGATTAATAATATAATTGTATATTTATCCCACAAGGTTAATAGTTATTGTCTTAAATTTTCTTCTTATAGAATCACACCCTTTTTAGAATTTTAAATGTCAACTACAAGTTACAAGTTTAGAAATATGACTTTAGTTGCTCTGTAAAAGTTCATTTCTCACATCTTGCCTCCAACATATTTAGGTAATCCACCTTTTATTCCTATAATCCTATACTTAAGTGCATTGTTGAATTGTATACATTATATTTAAATTACATTTTCATATGTCTCTTTTCCCTAGATAATTAGATCCTAAATCATAGGGTTCATTTTAAAAACTGTGATACTCTAAATAACTAGCCTATAGATCCTCAGATTTATTTGCTGATATATCTTGGTCTCTTATTTTGGATTTACATTTATTTATCATGGTTTTATATTTTGTATACTTTTTACATCCTCTGTATTTCCCTACGGACTCTTTCATTCTATATTTGACTTTTCAGTGACTGAACTTTTTTTTTTTAATCTGAAGAACCAGGAATATATATATATTGTTTGAAGATCAGAAATCACCTTGGGACTATAATTATATAATTACTCAGAATTACAAGCCTGCTTACTATTGTCTAAATGAAAAATGAGACCAGAAAAGGAAACTCTTTTGATGAAGTGCATGGTTATGCTACCTATTAGCATTGGTAGAACTTTAAAGAAAGGAATTTTTGAACCCTATTATACTATCTGCCAAACCTTCTCCTGGGACCTGGGAAGTGGGGGAGATCTCTATTTCAGGGTACCTTGGAATTAGGCTTTACCACAAATCTGCTTAAGTTACTACTCTTATATCAATTGCTTTCCCTATCTCACTAATGAGTGCATAATAGATATATGATTTAAAAGTAAAGTAGAAGATATGTGTCCTACTAGCTTTAAAACCAACATAATCTCTAAGTTAATAGTACAAGTTAGTTTTATAAATACTGAGTCCTAATGAATATATCCTATAAAATCAACATCATCAAATAAAGCTATCATTATTAAAAGTAATACTTACAAACAAGACCCATTTATCTTTATCATATTTATCTTATATTTATCCTTTAACCTAACAAGGGATATATGTGAATTTTTATACAATTCTATAATTATCAGCGTAAATGAATAAAAATGCTACCATGCTCCTGAAAATGTCAACACTTTCAACACTTGAATCTGAAAATTCTACAGAACTGCTAGTGACTCCAATTTGACATTAAAAACAAAACTCGGTTTATGAGAACTTAAAAAAAATCTTCTGCATTTTACACTTATAATTTCTTAATTACCTTTTAGGTTGTCAGATTCCCCAAGTAACAATTTTAGTACTCCAGGTTGCAGATGGACTAAAATGGTGCTGGAGCATAGAGAAAAATAAAAGCAAATGCTAGGAGTTTTCTAAGCCTGTGCATGTTACACAGTACATACACACATGTACATGTATTTTATTTATTCATATATATTACAATATATTATATTATATTATTAATATATATATATATTACAACAAACTGAATAACTGAATATGAAACCATTGCTTTGTGTTATGCCAGGATTCATTTTTGTGACCATGTGAGCATGTATGAAAGTTTACCAAAAAGCAATATGTATTCAGACCCTAGGTAACTATATGATATACTTAAAGTAAAACCAATTAAAGGTCAAGGGAAATTACTAAAATTTTAGGTTTTGTTAATCATTCCAAAGCAAAATGCTGTAATCAGGAATCATATTCTGGAAAGTTTTGAAGTATATATGCATAAGGCATGTAACAGGAGTATGTCCTAGGAAGATATTTTCCTTTACTTCCTTCTCATACATCAATCTTGTGCTATTTATTCATTTGCCATTTTTTTTTTCTCTTTCATAGTACATATTCAAAGCAAGTGTCGTGTTTCCATGTGGCAGTCTTACTGTCATACCATGTAAATTCTTTTCACTTTGTAGAGAACAAAGCTATCCTTAGAGAGACCATTAATAATAGAACAGGGCTTCTAACACCTCTGTTTAAAGTCCATGTTCTGTATTTCACAATAACCTTCTCTGTATCATAAGCCTTCTCTGTATCACTTCTTCAAAGGACTTTCAAAGTGAAGGAATAACTTGATAGAACTTGTATTTTAACTCAGAAAGCCAGAAAAGATGTATGCATTTCCCCTTCCATCAAGAAACAGATAATCAGCATGTTTATGAGAGCATTTTCTTTTTGCTAATAGTTAAGCTATGGGTGAGATATCGTAGCAGAATCAGCAAGGCTTCTGATTTTTCTCTTTAGAGATCTATTTTCACAGATTTGGTTTTATTAGTGTAACTTAGGATAAGCCTGATCCAGACTCTCTCAAATACATATTTATATTCATACCATAATTCAATTTCAATTTTAAATTGAGATGTAAATAACTTGCAAGTTGACTACAGTGCAAATATTCCTTGGTTAATGATTTTATTTTCTCTTTTGTAATGCATATTTAAAACATGCAGAAAAGAAGAGTTTAATGAGCACCCACATCCGACATCAATAAGATTTAACACCTTATTATTTTGCTACATTTGATCCATCTATTCAAGCTTTCACTGAAGTATTATAAAATTTACAGTTACAAAACCATACAGATATAAATGTTTCAAATGGCATCTGTATAGAAAGAGATTCTTTTCCTTATAGCACCACTGTTGTTGTTATAACTAACAAGATAAATAAGTTCATAAATTTCTAAACTGTGGCCAAAGTCACATTTATCCAGTTATTCACTAAATACCATTTATGCAAGTTTCATGAAATCAGTATCCATCAAGAACCAAGCATTACATTTGCTTGTTATATCTCTTAAGTCACTTTAATCTAAAAGACAACACCAATACTGACAAACACAATGATCAAACATACACTCTTTGTCCTTCATAGTACTGTCTTGTTGAAGAAGTTCCAGAATAGTTCTCCTTATATATTTGGGTCTTCTCACATTAATTGTTCTTTTGTTATCTGAAATACTGTAACTGGGAAGTTAGATTTAAAAGATGGAACAAATTAGCGTTGAACAGTTTTGCAAAAACATGTTAGAGGAGGTGCTAAGAATTTCATGTTGCAAGAAGTACAAAATGCTGGATGAGTGACAGTAAGACTGATCACTGAAGTAGTGTAGTGACATTCATCATGAACAAGTAATCTACGAAGTGATACTTCATTATAACATGAGTACATGGTATCACATCAGTATTTCAGATGATGGTTTTATCATCAATTATGATCATTGCCTGAATCAATGCTTTAATTGAAGATTACAAAATGTTGATTTTCTAATTCCATCATTCTTCCTTTTAACTGCCATTCCATTAAAAAGATTTTTCTCTCACTAAGCTCTGCTTAACTCTTTCCCTGTAACTATTAATTTTAGAGTAAATAAAGTTACAGTTATTATAAATTGTGGTAAAATGTTTTTTTTTTGCCTTTTCTAATACTGAGTACCATATGAATTAGTGGATATTTTAATATGTGAAATGTTTACATTAATAATAGAATTTCTTTATATGTGCTCCATTTAACTCATCTTGTCAGAGGACTTAAACTGTTTGTGCTTTTGACATAGTTCCATTCATTTCTTTGTTTTCTGGTACAACAGGATCTTTTAGGTTCACATTATGAAGAACTAAAACAAAACATGCCTCCAAGTAGCCTGAGCACAAATAAAATACGAATAATTATTAATTAAATTCTGGGAACTAGAGATATGCTTTGCTACCAGAATTATTTCTTCTCGAGTACTTTGGGAGATAAGATATTTATAGTTGTCAACAATTAAAATTATTATAATGAAGTTTTTATATATTTTTCTCTTCTTATACTGAAAGCATTGGTTCTCCAAAACTTTTCATGCTACACATAAATTCTAAGTTCTCAATTAAACATTACAAGCAATAAATATTAATGTTTTAATGATTCATATTAAATACAGACATGTGCTACATTTCAATCAATAATGGACTTCATATATGACAATGGGCCCATAAGACTGCATTTCCTAGTGAAGTCATAGCCATCTTAGATTGTGTAAGTATGATGTTTGCACATAAGTAACACATGACTGTATCCTCAATGGAATTTATTATCTCTAGTGTTCTATTTATTAAGTATATTCAAAACAAAAACTATAAATGTTCAGATTATAGAAAAAGCCAGATTTTGTATATTAATTTCTTGAGTCTTCTTTCCTTTTTTTCTACTCAATTTAAAAGGTGAATCATAAGAAGCGAAGAGTTTCCTACATCACCATAAATCTCTTTGAGTTCATTCTTAGTCAAGGAGTATATACAGTGTGAACTATGACAGGAAAAGAATTTGGTAACCTTTGTACCATTTGAATGTCAAGAGATTCTCAGTGAAATTCCTAATGGATTCTTACTGACAGAGATCTTACCCCTGTACCTTCTCAACATCAATAAAAGCAGGGAACAGTATTTTGAACCAGTAAACTCATGGACCTATGAGCATATTCTGAAACCATGAATCGCCCTCATGGAAGGAGCAGAAATATCTTAATGAGAAAATGAACTAATACTATCCATCTTTTCTTGAACTTTATTTTCAGACAGATCCTCGTTTCCTGTTACTTTAATTACTTAGTTTCTATGTCTCATGTTCCTTCCCTATAAAATAGGCATGCTAAAAGTTCATCATTCATACATCTATTATAATTATTTAATTAAATGATTCAAGCAAAAATATTGGCTCAATGAGTATAAGAATTATTATGCTAGATACATGTATTTTGGGAAACAGGAGAAAAGATAGGTGATAGACATGAACTGGATCGCCTTTTTCTTGTAGAAATCTTAAAGATACCAGGAAAGGAAATCTATAACAAATTACAAATTCATATGAAATTTTCAAGTTAGTGTGAGGGAAATATTCATCCAATGTCATAAAGTGAGCCCCAAAATGTCTATTTTAAAACCTAGATCAAAGGCAGTCAAGCCATGGGATATTAAGAGGCCTACAGAAGAGGAACTGGAACTATTTAATCCAACATATTGGGCTCTGAGCTAATGTTGCTATCCATTGTTTCCTAGGATTGGAAGTTATGAATACAATTCTGTTTGCAGCTGATGTATCATGGAAGAAATATGTCTAACTTCAGTGGCAGAAAACTTTCTAATGAACAGAGAAAACAAAGTGAAATAACCCCTGCAATCTAATCCTGAGGTAAATAAAGAATCAATGTGGGAAATTCATTCAATGAAATCTATCACATATTTGTAATCTCTCACTTAGAGTCATAATTCTTCCTGCCTAACTTTAAATGGTAATGGGAAATAAATCTTCATACACAAGGAAATTTAAGGAAAAAAAAACTCCGGGTGCGGTGATACACTCCTGTAATCCCAGATACTGATACAGGAAGATCAAGAGTTCAAGACCAGCCTGGGCTACTGGGCTACTTAGTGAAACTCCATCTCATTTAAAAAAAAAAAAAAAAAAGAAAAGAAAAGAAAAAGGAAAAAGAATCTTAAGTTGTGTCTGTGTCTCATCTTCCTCAAGGTTATATCTTCTTCCTTTTGCATAATCTTGAAAGGACTGTTGAGTTTTCTGATGAACAATGTCAAAGGTCATTGATAAAATTTAAAAATAATTTACTCAATATTATTTTGCACCATCTAGTTGAGTTCAGTTTTTCCTTTGAAAATACATGTTGATAAATACACACATTAAAATTATTTAAAAATAACTTTGGGCTACAAGTTCTGTTTCTTGCCCCTATGTTCAAGGAACCTTTCCAATATCAAATCTGCAACATTTAAAATATGTCAATAGCACCAATTAAAAAAGAATGTCAACAACATCATTTCAAATGAAGTGATTAGAAGTAACTTTTTAGAGTGGTTTATATATGATTTTTTTCTCTAAAATTCACTTCTTAGCTATTCATTCAATTCATTCCATCCACTTACTTTATACTGTGAAATGCTTTAATCACTTCATGTAAAACTCTATTTAAAATTCTGTTAGAAAGTAATAGTAATTATCAGTCTATAAATATATTTTTATACCTTAGATTCCTAATATTGTTCAATATTCTTAGTAGAATAAAAATTTGAATGACATAAATTAAATTACTTATATATCTTAGGTTATTTCTTTGTTTTCTGCCCAATGGTGACTATAATAAATAACCTATTTATATATACTTGTAAAGATAATATAAATATACAAATATACAAATATAAACTTAAATATCTAAGAATTGTTTTGTAATAAAGCATGACAGTTTTAACTATTTTAGAGTCTATTAAAATTACATTTATTTAGAAATTTGTAGAATTTATTGTTACAAATAGATTTGAATTTATTGATTTAAAAATTTTAGTGAAAATAAAAGTGTGGAATAAAATGAAAATAAACTAATATGTCTTCTTACTTGAAATCATCTTACTACTGTCTACTTTTATACAATTTTGTCTTAATTGGAACATCTAATACATTTATGCAATTACTAAATGATTCAATTTAATTCTATCATTTTGATAATTGTTTTCTATTTTTTCCTCTGTTCTTATACATTTATTTACCCTTTCATTTTTCTTTTAATTTACTTTAATGCATACATAACCAAGCAAATTTTGTATAAATTCATGGAGCACCTCATAATATTTCAATAATAAAATATTTCTCTTCTGCCTTCTTTACTAGATTTTAACTTACATAGTATTTGTATAATTTGTACAGAGTGTGCTGTATTTTCAATTCTGCAACGTCCACTGGTATTGAGTGGCCAGACCTTTAAAATGGGATTGTGAGATTTGGTTATTCACGTATTTGAAGAGTGAATACTTGTAAAGGGAAACAATGCATTGGTCATCTGTAGTATGAGGGGCATCATATTTAGTGATAGTAAAGGTGTGTCTTGGAAGCTGGTTTTCAGGGTACTAGGGAACACACAAAAGGTCAAACTGAAGATCTTAAAAGCACAATTAATGGGGCTAGGCTTATAGATCATTGATAAGGTGCTTGCCCAGCATGTGCAAGTCCCTGAGTTTGATCCCTGGCACTGCAAAAAATTAAAATTAAAAAAAAAAAAAAAAAAAAAAAAACTCATTACAATGTTTAAAATCACAATGGCTCTATTGTAGCCTTGGTAGTTTCTTTTGTTCTGTAACTGAAAAGGGACTGTTTTATAATGAAGCCTAGGACCTTATAGTAAATAACTCCATATTATGACTAGTTTTTTTTTTCTTTTAGTATTAAGATAAAGAAAGATATTTAGAAGGAGTGACACTGAAACTTGAGGAGGGTACATTTGGGCAAACAATCAATAGTAGATATTTGAACCCATAAGACCTACTGCAGATTTCTTTGCTGGCAGCATCAGTATCCTTTCCCAGTAAAGGGGTTAGTCTTCTTCTACATAAAAGCCTTTCAATGATTACCATTTACATGATAAAAAAGATGATACTATCCCGCAGGACCCTTTCCCCAGACCTCATCTCTGTTCTTCTAGAGTCTAAATCCATATAGAAAAGAAGACTGGAGGAAACTTGGATTGTGTAGAAGGAAATGGGGCAGGAGGGAGTGGGGGAAGGAAAGATAGTGAACTGAGACAGACATCATTACCCTATGTACATGTATGATTACACGAATGGTGTGAATTTACATCATGTACAATCACAGAAATGAAAACTTGTACCCAATTTCTGTACAATCAATCACAATGCAGTCTGTAAAAATTTAAACAAACAAACAAAATAAAAACAGCCCTTCTAATTTAGGCCCACCTTAGAGACAAGCTAGCTTAGACAGAAAGTGCTGCTGTTTTTTATCAACAGGAATCAGAGGAGAATCTGTGTGTGGATTTTAAAAGTTGTAGACCAAAGGAGAACAAAATATGAACCTTGGCTTGGATACATTTATTAATAGGGGATTACAGTCTACATTTCTGTACTTTAGGCTTGAAAATATTGATTTGATCCTAATTGAGAGTTGTTAATTGAAACCTTGGCTCACAGGTGATATTTGGTCATTGAGGTTGTGATATCCAACCTCTTGATATGTTATTAGAGGAATTCAAAGACCAGGGTATTAGGAATGCTGGAATTTATTGTGTATATTCCAAACAGATACTTCTCTACTGTATTTTCCACAAACTCTGCAAAAGATACATGATGCAAAGAGAGAGCAGCAGAATTCTTGCAAAGCTCTTGCCTGCTGTAGTGGCCACAGGAAGAAAGATCACAGTAGAATTGGGTTTTGTGTTTCCAAGGACCCTAGAACTAAATGAAAAGGTGAAGTACCTTATTTAAAAAGAAAAGTACTAAAATGGTGTTGGAGATTTAGCTCAGTGATAGAGTACATGCCTAGTGTGAGCAAGGCCCTGTGTTCAATTTCCAGTACTGAAATAAAAGTACTAAAACATAAAGCATTTAATGGCATTCTGGGTTATAAAAATAATGAAATAAAAGTAAATTATAATCATGTGAATTTTAATATACATCTTTATGTGTTGCGACGCAAATGTAAGACATTGAAGCTGTTTGTAGAGTAACAAAAATTATAGTTATTTTTCTTTTATCTGAATATGTAGAATATTTTGTTATGTCCACAAGAGTAGAAATGTTGCATATTACTAAATTACCTGCTTCTGTTTCCCTTCTTGATATGTGAATATTCTACCAATACTCTCTCTTTGGCTTATTAAGTAAATATCAGCTAAAAGGAAAAGTAACTATGGTTGCCTTATCTTTCTCCTTTTGTGTCAAGAATTAATAAAGGGTGGTAACAGGAAAGAAAGAATGATAAGATTCCTTGATTGTTTGTTTTTCTTATAACATTGTTTTTAGTTTTCCATCCAAAGCAAGTTCTGTTTAACAGGAAAGCTGGTTCCCAGTGAGTCCACATTTTCAGTTGTAGCCACATCAAAGTAAACTTGTACAGATTTTGAGTCTCATTGACCTCCCATGCATAAAGGTTCATCAGAATTCTATGTAGGTTAAAGACCACTTGAAGATCAAGAATCTAAAACAGTGTTGGACAGCCATATTATGTGTATCTCCTCTCCTTGTATGCCTACAATATTATCCCATCAGTCTATACACATCAAATACAAGAACAAAGACACATTTTTAATATTTCAAAATAACAACATAAGAATATTATATGTAGTATCGTTCTGGGTTTAGGGCTTTGTTGTTGACTGAAGTATCTGTGCACTGATGGAAGAAAACATACGAATTGTTCAGAAAATATTTGATACTGGATATGCAAAGTGAAACTATTTTCTATTCACTGTATTTTAAATCCAGAGATCTGAAGTTGATGACATAGGTATCTTAGGTTACTGTGGGATTATATTATCATTTTCTGATAACTTTGCGAACCCCAGGATTTATAGTAGTAATAAATATTAAATAACCAAGAATGATCACATGGATTTCTTGTATATGAAGTAGAGACTATTTTGGTAGAAAGGACCAAGTGAAAATTCTTCATGCTCTTTCTCCCCACCCAGCAAGATAGAAAACAAATACTATATTCTTCATATAGCAGAAACGAGATCATAAAATGTGTAACTGATGTAGGGTTGGTGGTTCCTAAAACATACTTACTTAAAAGTGGTATGTTTGGCCAGTGTCAAAGTCACAACAGATCAGAAAGGCATGAATGTAATCTGGTGGGATACCTATTTCTGCAGTAATCTAGTGATTTAGTCAGCTATTTCACTGCTGTGACTAAAAGATCTGACCACAACAATTGAATAGGAGGAAAATTTATTTGAGGGTTCACTGTTTCAGAGGTCTTAGTTCGTAGTTGGCCAGCTCCTTTCCTTGGGGTTTGAGGTGAGGCAGAACATCATGAAGAGGGTGGCAGAGGGAAGCAGCTCACATCATCAAGAAGCAGAGAGGATCTCCACTCACCAGACACAAATATATACCCAAAGTCATGCCCCTAAATCCCACCTCCTCCAGCCACATCCTACCACTTCAGTTACTACTCAGTTAATCCCTATCAGGGCATTAACTCACAGATGGGTTAAGACTTTTACAACCCAATCATTTCTCCTCTGAAACTTCTTGCATTGTCTCACACGTAAGCTTTTGGGGGACAACTCACATCCAAACCATAACATCTAGAAATGATAGGATTACTAAAGCGGAATGCTTATATCTGGTCTGGTAAAAGATAAGCACCTGGTCTGCAAAAAGATAAGCAGCTTGCTTTTACATACACGTGAAGCACCTGCAGAACATGTACATGTTTAAATTTCTCCTTGAGAATATAGCGATTCTCCTGCATTCTGTCATTGAAAAAAAAAATGTCTTTCTCTCACTAAACCTGATTTTGTTATTTTTCTAATATAAACTTTAAGCCCAAAGCAGAGGCAAACTTGTCCTGGATGAGATCTACAAAACACTCCATGGCAAGTAGATTGTATTGATTACAGATTATGGAAGATAAAGAAATTTATCCTTCAACTTTCTACGACAGGATTTTCTTCTTTCACAGTACTTCTACCAGAGTCATTTCAGAACTTAGAAAGTGCCTTACTCCCTGTAATCTACAAACTATTTTCTTCAATTAAGACATTCATATCAAAGTAATAGGTATGGTGAAGTCCACCAGAAACAGCTGGCATGATAAAACAACAGACTAACCTGATAAAGCTCAGTACCAGGTAGGAATGAAAATCATTTGAAATTGAATTATCGAATTATTCTTATTTTTTTATGGGATGCAATGTAAACTTCAAAGAAGTGGCCAGTATCTGGGTGACTTCTTCCCCACAATCCCAGTACCCATGAGCATAAAGAAAGGTGATAAGCTTATAAATATTTAAGACATTTTTGTCCTTACTTCTGCCAATTTTGGTGGCCCTAGTGACTAAAGGAGAAATGTTGAACCTAGTAAATAAAGCAATGTCTCAATTAAATTTAGAAAATGAGGAGCTGGGTGTGTCAACACACACCTGTAATCTCAGCTTCTTCTGAGGCTGAGGCAGGTGGATCTCAAATTGGAGGCCAGTCTAGGCTACTTAGCTAGGCACTGTCTAAAAAAATAAATAAATACATAGGAGGGGGTGAGCTGGGTAGGTAGTTCAATGGTAGAGCATCCCTGGGTTCAAACCCCAGCACTGGGAGGAAAGAAGGAAAGAAAGAAAAAAATAAAGAAGAAAAGAAAGAGGAAGGAAAGAAGGAGGGAGTTGGGGGAGGAAATTTGACAGCCTACCTCACCTATTATGCATTCCATACTTCAGAATCAACAGGAAGGGAAGAGGTTACTCTATGGAACAGGGTGTCTGATCCCAGTTGTGGCTACACAATAGCTACAAGAAGTTCAGTCTCAACAATTCAGGGTAACCCAGTAGGGCACCAGTTACTGCTCATTTGTTTAACGGAGTTGAGCAGTAAGAAGCTGTAAACATCAGTTTAAAAAAAAAAAAAAAAAAGTTAGATCACCAGAAAGGAAATCAATCAAAAGAAGAAGTTAGATCATGTAAAAATGAAAGTTTGGGTTATTCTGTTGGAAATGTTATCTGGCCCAGTGAAGTTTCTGGAAGGAAGTAAAAGAAAATCTGAATCAGTCCTGGAAGAACAAACTATAATTATCCTCTTAATCAGATTTAGAAGGAGGGATTTTACTATGCTTTGTTAATTATTCTTCTCCCACCCACATTTGACTTCACATATAAAATGCAATAAGGGTAGATCCTGGAAGTTTCAGGTTGAATGGTGACTGAATTGACATAACCAAATAGCTGTCAGGATTTCCTGGTGCTTCCTTTTTTGGAGACCAAATATTGTATATGCACACAACAATAATAGTTGGGTGGTCTGGATATTCTCCTTTTTCTCTGCAGATGTTCTGTGTACCCTTCTCCATGATGCTCTGATTCATGAGTCTCTTTTTACAAAATCTATCAGGTGGGTTACTCTGCCTGCTTCTAATTAGTATTGGCAAATGCGAGTCACTTGCAGGAACTGATAGAGCTAAGAGTAGAGCAATGTTGGATTTAAGTACTCTGCGTTCAGAGTCATAAAAATGAGGGGTGACTGCATCTCTACTAAAAGTCACAGTACCCTTAAGAAGAACACTTCCATAGGTAAAATTATTACCCCTGGGTGCTGTAATTCCATTCTCCTTTGTCCTCTTACATATAAGGATGGTAAATTTTCTTTTTATGTTTGGTGCTTCACCACTTCTTTGGAAATAGTCCCTTAATTAAATTATCATTAATTATTCTGTTTGAGTGTAGTTTGAGCTGCAGGTTCAAAATATCAACTGATTCTCAATTTTATTGAATTCAAGAATAAAATACATTTTACTTAGCCTGATTCTCTCCAGTTTCATCCATTTTCCTGCAGATGACATATTTCATTATTTATGGCTCAATAATACTTCATTGTGTATAATTAACACATTTTCATTCATCTCTTGATGAACACTTAGGATGGTTGTATAACTTGGCTATTGTGAATTATGCTACAGCATAGTTATACATGTATCTCTATAATATGCTGACTTCAATTCTTTTGGATAGATACCAAGGAATAGTATAACTGAATTATATAGTAGTTCAGTGTTTAGTTCTTTGAGGAAATTCCATACTTATTTCCAAAGCAGTTGTACTAATTTACATTCCTACCACCAGTGTATAAGAATTCCTTTTTTCCCATTTTTGTACCAGCATTTATTATTTGTATTATTGATTATTGCCATTCTGATGGAGTAAGATAGATTCTCAATGTAGTTTTGATTTGCATTTCAGTCAAGACTAGAGATGTTGAACTTTTTTTTTTTTTTTTTGGTACAATTTTTGGCCATTTGTACCTCTTTGGAGAAGTGAGGGTATTGGTTTTTCTTGTGGCACCTCTGCTGCTTTATGACTAAGTTAAATTCCCAGCCATTTTTATGTTTTACTTTGAGGCAGAGTGAGCTGAGATTGGCATTGAGCTTGCAGTCCTCCTGCCTCCCAAGTAGCTGGGATAACAGGCATGTACCACCGCTTCTACTGAGGTGGACATTTTTGAGTTCTTTATACATTCTATATGTTAATTCTCTCAGAAGAGAAGATTATCTGGCAAAGATTTTCTCCCATTTTTTGGACTGCTGCTTCACACTGTTGTTTTCTTTTCTTAGCAGAAACTCTTTAATTTAATTCCATGCTAATTATCATCAGGTTAAATGAAATAAACCAGACTCAGAAAAACAAGTATTGTATGTTTTCCCTCATATAGAAACTAGAGGGAAAAAAATGAATGTCAATGTAGTGGAAGTGAGAACATCAGAATGGACCAGGGGAGGTAGGAGGTGAGGGTAAGAGTAAATGTAGAGGCATCCAATTGATCACATTATGTAAAGTGCACATACAAATATGCACTATTCAATGTAATTAAAATGCAGTATAAAAAATGATAAATACATGATGCAGAACCATTTGATAGGACCATATTTTGCTTCTTTAAAGAGCAATATAACAGAATGGTGGGGAACATATAACAAAACTACTTGATGATTTTAATTCTTATGGATAGGTACTAAGGAAGGGTATAACTGGATAATATGGTAATTCAATTTTTAGTCTTTTGAGAAACCTCCATGATTTCCACAGTGATTAGAATGTATTTAAATATTAAAATAAGACTTTCATTTTTAAAAGAGTAATTTTTAAGTAGAGTTCAAAGATAAAAATTGAATAATAAATTATTATTTTATATTATATGCTGAAATGTTTAAGGTATCTCTCATATTTTTTAAATTAGCTTAATAGAATTTGAGATATGAAACACTTTAAATAGTATTTTAATGAATTTCATTGTTTTCTTTTTATAAATAAATCATTTTTTTAAATATTCCTTACTCTGAAATTATTTGTGCTTGTACTATTTCTCAGACTGAATTGTATTTGTGGCTTTTAAAAATACATAAAAATAATAACCATTTTTAAAGAAATAAATGTTAACCATATAAGTTATCCAACAATTTCCAAACCATTTATTTTTCCAATAATTATTTAAGATCTGAATTCAATTTTTTAGTAGGGACTGAGCCTGATGTCCTTATTGCTTCTTTTTTCCTGTGAGGAGTAGCTATAACACACAAAAGGCTCCTTTATATACGTGTTCACAGAGAACTCCTGAGTGGGCAGTACTAAGGTGACCACACAGCCTGCTTTGCTTGGCATGGACGCCAGTCACACATACTGTCCTACTATACTTATTAATAATGTACCTTCTAAATGATCAGTTTGGATCATCACATGCTTGCTCAAGGCACTCTTACAAGCAGCTACTTTTACTTACAAGTCTTTGTATTTCATAATGTTTCCTTTCTTGTTATTTTTAAACATTCATATTCAAGAGCTTGCTTTGTATATTGCCTATTAGGTCATCATTGCTGTCTTTGAAACCTATTTAACATTTAGAGGGAAACAAAAGTTCTTGCAATCCCCAATGACTCACTGTTTAGCTCTGACTTTCAAGGGAATTAGCCCTGGTAATTCTCTGCTCATGAATGCCTGAGGAATTAAAATGGAACAATAGTTGGGAAAAGCCTAATGGTAAACACTCCCTGAAAGGTAATAAAAAGAGGTCATTATTTTTCACAAATTTGAAGAGGTCTTATTCTAAATTATCTAATTCATGTCCATGATATCTGAAATAGTCCTGACCTGAAATATTTTTAAATAATAATAATTAATAAGATAAATGCATGTAGATGAATTTTAATAATGCAAAATGTGATTCGAACAAAATTATTCCTGAAGCATATTTTAAAAAGGTCAAAGTAAAACAAAGGAAACCAAGCAATACATCTTTCTCATATCTTCCTTCTCATACATATTCCCAAGCACATTTTAGTAGCATTGCAGGTATGAAATTTATGTTTACATTTAATTAGTCTATAATTAGTCTCTTGGAAAATACTTAAATAATCTTCCTATTAATGTACAAGTTACTTCATTGTATTCAACCCAATCCTATGCTTTATTATTTTTAATTATGATTTTATTTTCAATCATATTTAATAAATAAATGTTAATTGAATACCTATCATGAAATCAGTTCTTATCTCTCAGAGCATTGGGGAAACATAAAACTATTAATATGATGAATTATAATGAAAGACCCTCATAAATTAATAAAAAAATAAATAAAACACATACACACACACACACACACACACCAGGCAAATGACTTACATAAGCTATTTTGATATAATATTTTGTGACCATAGTTTCAAAGTATATATTCTAATTGGTGAAAATCAATGAAATGAGTAATGTGCCAATGTTTCTCTCATGTCAATGAGAAATGGAATATATATATTCCATTATATATATATATATATATATATTCCAAATATATATATATATATATTTGTCTTTAATCAACTCAGTCTTTCCCATTACAGAGGAAATGTCTATTTAATGCATAATTAATTTTTAGCATAAGATCTTTTCTTTAGTAGTTTCTTATAACATGTTCTCAATGTTCCTATTTTGGTGATTAGTCAGTAAAGGTATGAATTTAGTGGTGTTGTGCAAGTCTACTGCATTAAGCATGAGGCATGGTTATACCATTTTGGACAATAATATATTTGATCAGTAGACTCATTAAATATTAAGTTCAGTCCTCTTTCATTAATTTGTACATATAGTTTTATCATCTACCAGTGATTATTGCATAGATCCATTATCTCATTAGAGTTGGTAAAATTTAGTTATTGATAAGAATTATTTTTAAAAGAATTGTCCTCAACTATGCAATTATACACAATACATAAAATAAAGACAAGGTGTATTACATGCTTCATTTTTGTTCTTTATTCATCAACTTACTGAAATCTCTCAGTATCCTAACAGTGTCAAGAGAGACAAGAAATGGAATGATTTTAGAACTTCCATTTAGTTTTAACCTAGGACTTTAGACATCCAAAAATAGAAAGACATAATTGCAGGATGTTAGTCATAGCAATCAGACTTGAAGATGTCCTCTTTCCTCTATCAATGGTTTAAAATTATAGAATTAACAGAATTTTAAACTTTTAATAAATGTCTTAACAGTTATGATTTTGCTATTTGTTAATAATAAATACATCCTTTAGCAGAAGTGAAACAAACTGAAAGAATTGAAAATAAAAGGGAAGCTTTCTCATTTTCTTTGCTCAGTGTCAAAATTAATTATTTTTCCTTACAGTTAGACTCGTGCTATCCATTATTTAATTGTTTGTGTTAAGATTAACATTACAAAAAACAGGGTTTTTTTTTTCTTTTACTTTAGATGGAGAATAGAAAAGTGAGGGAAATAATTTTATCATTCTATTATTGAACTATAAATTCTGTAGAGGAGAAGCCTCTTAGTTTTGACCTTTGATGCATTAAAAGCACCTGCCAGATGTTAGAAATTGCTCAATACTGTAAATGGCTTTTGATAATTTTCGTTAAAGTTATATGAGAGTGAAGGCAACCATGGAGTTTTACTGACATGAGATAAAAGCATTTCACCAAAATGAACCAAAAACATAATTAAGTGGGTATTTTCTTTCTTAGCATTAAATTATACCATTGTTCGTCAATTGCAGAGAAATAGTTGGGGGGATATAATGTTCCCTATATTAAGATATGTTAGATATCTGGATATTCAGGAACAATAATCAATTTTAATTTCTCTTCTAGTGGTTGGTGTTATCTCAGAGGGATGTTATATTAATAAAAGTGGAGATTTCTCCCTTTAATGACAGGAAAAGCTCATAAAATTTCATTCATGTCCAACATCCAATGACATTTAATTCTCCACAATATATGTTAGCCTTTGAAAATTTAGTAGACAATGTTTAAGCTTAAAAGTGCATTTATCTAATATTAATATTCTCTAATTGCTGATGCTCAGTTGCACATTTCTGAGGTGTTAACCCCTTCACCACTCTATCTAGGAAAGTTGGTTACATGTAGGAAGCAGAGCTTAGGTTTGTGCCGAAAATGTAGAGAAACAGCATGCTTATTATCTTGTATATAGCACACTTTTTTTCTTGCTGCTTTTATTTCGGCGAAGGTTTATGTTTGTTTTTCTTTGTTTAAACCAATAATAAACTTCTCCAAAGAAACTCCAGTGAACTAAATAAATAGGAAGAAACCCTTTGGCAAACTTAAGTATGCTTTTGTTAAGGGTTTGTTACTATAGTTAAAAACTCTGTGGGCACAAATGTATATTTTTAAAATATTCTTTGGCAAAATATTAATGACAGAAATATAAATTTCTCAGTGATGTGTTTGGGGAATTTCTGATTACTTAATTTACAAATATTCCAAACATTTTTATAGCCTGTTACAAAGAAAGTTTTCAGTAGTAAAGATTTTATTCAACGCAGTTTCACATATTGGCATTGATATTGCTAGAGTTAAACTTAAAAATAGCATGTGTAAGTAATTGTTTGTTTACATAATTGTTTACATAATTGTATGTTTTAAAGACTACTCCGTGGTTCATTTTTTAATATTAAATACTTAAATCACTAAAGTTATAAAAAATGTTTTAAGCCTTTCAGTTCAGCATGTATATTAGTTCAGCATATATATTTAACTATCCTGTTCATGTGTTTAGTGAGAATTAACATTCACTTTTTGTTGGCTCTTAGTAATGTTTGGTTCCACTTACAAACTTAATTAAACATCTTTGAGTATTGTTAAGTATTGAACTTAACAAAACTTAACAAAACTTCTGAATAGAAAGTAGTCCTCAATGCTTAATAAATTAAATATATAATGTGGAAAGTTAAGATTATCTTAAATGCTGTACACTATATAACATTTGTAGACTTTCAATTTGTCATCAAAATTGCAAATCACTTAATCATACTTTTTAAAGTTATAATCAGGAAATTTTGCAGCACCCATGTTTCTTATAAGTTTCTTATACAAAATATTAATATTACGGTACTTTTTTTCAAACTGAGTTTCAAATATTCCTGAGATGAATCAGTAATGAAGAAAAGAGTGTCATTCTCACTACCTGAGAGTAATGAACACTGGGTATTTGATTCTGTGTAAAACTTGAAACTGTAGATATTCACAAGTTTTTTCAACTTCCAGAGTAAGGTGAAGCCATTACACTTTCCAGAATAATTTTAGGAGTGCCTTTTTCAGCTTGCTTGGAGTCAATATAGATCAGAGATGTGGACTGCGCTGCTCACCAGATTTGTGGAGATGACATTGGTGATTCACATACTATCCTATTTATGGAACTCTTTGTCAATGATTCCCTAACTCAGAAAAGAGATTCACACAGATGCAAAATATACATATCACCTGATTCTTACAGACTCTGCCACTCTTACAAAATTTTATTATTAAACTGGAATTTGCATCTCTAGGTAAAGTATACACAAATGTTTTTTTCCCTTTTAGCACATTGTCAAGGTATTTACAGTTGATGTGAGCTTGAAATACATGAGAAATCACCTACTCTTGGATACAACATCCCTCACAGACTTTTAAAACTTAAATAAGCTTTATATCTGGCTATCTTCCATGGCTTGATCAGTGGCCCAGTGCATAAAAATAATAATACTGATGCAAGAAACATAAATTTCCATGGCTTATTAGAAAAGTTAAATTTTCCACTGAATCTCAGAATATTTTTTTTTATTCCAAGCACGATTCCTTGTATTTAAGAATATGTCTGTCTATCTCTAAGCACTATTTTCTAAAATTTGTTTTTTAAGAGTTCATATATGACAAAAAAAAAAAAAAATGGTTAGGACTTAGCAGGTTACACCCACCTCCTCTACTTCTGGGCTGCTCTGTTTGAACCTAGGACTGTCTGAGCCAATGAGCAGGTGTCAGCATAAACTGAGCGGGCTCAAAATAGGTGGGATTCCACCACGAATTTTCAGAAGAGCGAGGCCCTGCCTGGAGATCGCTCAAGCAATCCCACAATTCATTCACAACGCCCGACAATATTCTTTTTAAAGTTTCTGCAGATATGTCTTTCTTGTACATTGAAATAATTTGTACATATCTGTACATATGTCTTTCTCTACACTGAAATAATTTGAAACTATATGTGTTCTTTACTCAAATTTTTGTACTACAATAATTTTCTAACGGCAAGAACTTTTGTAGATCAATGTATAAAACATTTTGAAAAGATCATGAAAGTTTAGAACACAAGGGAAAACCCACAGGAAAGAAAGAAAAGTTGAAGGAATAGACGTTTTTTAAATAAGACTATGTGTCGTAAACTGAGCCTGATAATCGATAAAATTGTCTTATTTAATTCTTGTAGCAATGCTTTAGGGAAGATACTGTGTTATGAATTATACAGATGAAGAAACTGAGTTAGGATTGCAACTCAGATTTGTCTTCAAGCAAAAGCATTTGCCACCACAGCTACTTCTGCCACATCTCTTACAGCTGATATATAGTCCCAGTCTTTTTATACAGAGAGAGCATTCAGTTTAGTCCTGGAGAGCTAAATGCCTGCGTGGATTCATTTTCAGTAAGAAACTCCAGTGCTCCTGAGACCACACAGTACTTTTTACTTTCTATCTACTAACCTTTTCACCCACACAACAGATTCTTTTTAATATTAAATTTAAGAAAGACTTCCACATTGGGTGTTCATGTGCTCATAAATAGTTTGGAGTGCATTTATATCTGTCTGTAAGCGGGAAATCTTGATAACAGTCTGTTACTGTAAAAATGTCTATCAACATAGTACTTTACTCCAAATAAACTCTACAATGAGAACACTGAATGAAAGAATATCTTGGGAAAGTCATTTTAGGTGTGATGATTTGACATTTGAATTTTTTTCTCTGAAACATTTGGAATGAAAATGCTATCACTTATTTATTTTTCTTGAAATGTCATGTATATTTATAAACAATTGCCTAGATAAGTATGCCAAAATTTGGAGTTGCCACTAAACTAAAATTTTAATGAAATGAACATAATGATAAACTGATTTAAGCTCATTCTTACTTTTGAAGTTGGAGTCAGTTGAATTTTAGAGTATGATTAACAGAATTATGGTTGTTCACATAATATTCTTACAGATCTCAAGTACTACATAATTTCTGAAACTCAGAGGGGAGAGACAAGTTTTATAAGCAATTATGGTTGTAGTAATTCTCACTCTACTTCCAGCCTGGAGTAAATATTGTTAGATATTATCTACTAAAATTACATAAAAAGAAGCACTATGGCATGCTATTTCATGACATACTGGTACATTTTTATTAGCATCACACTAAAAGAGTCTCCAGAAAGCATTTCCTTAGGTCTGTAAGGTATTTATTTATCTTTGACAATTTTGTTTGGTTTTATTTAATTTGAGAAAGAGTCTGCAACTATGGATATGCTAAATCACTTTCTTAGGATTAACTTTGTTTTAAGGGAGGATTTGTCTTAAGCATTTTATATGGTTATGAAAAAATACTGCTGTTCTCTGCATTCAAAAGCTCTAACTGGTGACAATGAAATTACGTACATTGAAGAGAAAATGTGGGATTGAGCATCTAAATTCTTTATATCCCTTATAAAATTTTATTAGTATGAGTACTGAAAAGTTACTGGAAAATCATTCAGCATTGCTGAGCTGTCACCTGATTATCCTGAACTTAGTAATATTGTAAAAGTAGAATAAAATACCAAGTTAAAAAAAAAAGAGGTTAAAAAAAGAGCAATAGTAAAAACTACAGTTCAGGATATTAATTTGTTGAATCGTGTGAGTTTCTGACAGGTAATAAACCAGTGATAGATGTGATCTCTAAAATTGCATGTGTATCATGAGCTGAACCCTCAGTCTAATGCAGGGTCATTGTATTTTACAATCTCATAAGCTTCCAGGACTCTGCCTGGCACATCAAAACAATTGCTTAATGTGCAATAAATTCTACAGCTAGCCATCTGCTTACCCTCTTGACCTTTCAAATATTATAAAAACCCAAGCCCATAATTTTTCACTTCATGAACCACCAGATTTTTGGAATATGTTATATTCTACTGTTACTTCATCTTTTCATGTGACCTAAGAGACTTAATATATTGGATAATATTTGGCAGCAACATCCCTTTTCTATTGGAATGGTTATGAGAGCAATCACTAGAGTTAATAAGATTTAGACTGCTTCTATCCATAGTATTACTCTATGTGCTCATGTAGACAAATGTGTGCTAGTTATGGGGATTCTTAAAATACACAGTAATGCAAACTACAGTAAGTAAGGGCTCTAAAGAAGTTAGGAAACAGTAACATTAATCCAAAATATTTATTTTTTATTGGTAATGCTTAACTTTGTATTTGTACAAATAGAATATTCTATCATATTTACATTTTAGGGTTAGTCCATAAACAATTTGCTTAATTATTTAATGGAGAATTTCACTGAATGTCACAACAATATGATATACACTTTCAAAGAACATCATTAGTTTAGAGATATTTAAATAACAATTATGTATGTGTCAGGCATATCCAGTCTTAGAAATATGAGACGAAAATAGACTGCATGACTTGTTCAGGTTCCCATAGCTAGGGGAAGATCTGAGAGTTTCTAATCCCTATTTAAAAACTCTTACTAGGTTTGAGCATGATCTGATGCTTAGTCTTGGGGTGGAGAGGGCAGAAAACATATATCAGAAAAACATATAGTATCAGTACACTATTGGTTTTGACTTTGAAGATAAAATGTAGAGACTGAGGTTGATAATTGAAGAGAAACTGCAAGTTGGTTCAGGCTATGCAAGCAGGGCAAGCAAGAAATAATCCATCCATTTATCTTCTATTTATCTTTTGTATTGAAAAGTGTGCACAGGAATGTGTGAAGAGATGATTATTAGTTAAGCCATTCCAAAACTGAGAATTAAGATATAATCTTCCTTCATTCTTTCCTTTTTTTTTGAAATCAGATTAGTTTTTTCAAGAAAAACCTTGAACAATTTTGGGATGATGAGAAACAAAATTCTTTCCACTTTCTCAAGCAATTCCAATTCTAAAATTTCCAATTCTGAAATCATTTCATTTATTTCAAAAATTTAAAGGAAAAATTTTCAAACTCTCAGGAAAGCATGAAATTGAGTAATTTCAAGGAAAATAAACACATTTAACCTATTATCATAGATAATAGATTTCATTGAATTTTAAGATCTGACATCTATTCTCAATTGATATAGCATATAATTTATTGTTTTAAGGAAAACATTTTTTGACAAAGCTTTCCATTAACTATGGTTAGCTCTAGCCTCTAAAGTAAGGAAAAAACTCCATAAGGGTAAAGCACTTGCAAATATTTAGCATTATATTTCAAACAAAGGGAAATAACATTTAATTGAAGGACTGGAGCAAATCTGAAAAAATCACATCAAAACAACTGAAGAAATTGGTTCAATTATTGTTCATTACCATTATCCAACTTAAGTTGTCCAGAGAGAGAGAGAAATTGAGAACATGGAGACATGTGGACCTAATGCTGCTTTCTTTGGTTAAAGTTATGGTTGTTAAAATAAAGAGTTGGGTATTAGTATATAATGGGCTTAGAGAAATCTATGGAAATTTTCATACTGCTATTGTCTTTCAGTAATTTTTCTCATTTGATTAAGTAAAGATTTCCTCTACTTTCTTGTAATATACAAGGCTCAAAGAAGTGCAGAATAAATTGTTCTTGATAAGTTCTATAGTGACTCAGAAATAATGCATCCACTGCATCCTGGTCAGTTGTTAAGCTGGAACCCAGAATTCCCACTATCACTTGTAAAATAACCACCCCCATCACCACCAACAACAAACAACAGCAAGAACAAAATCCTGAGATATGATAGAACACCTCAAAGACCATCACTGAAGGTAAATTATTTGCTTGAATTTAAGTAAAATTTTATGTAAGCAAATATGTCATACTTCCTATGACTTTAATATTCCACAGTTACAGTAAAGCCAGGGAGAGAAGGTGCTGCAATGAACTTTAAGCAGGTACTAATTCATTTTCCTATCAGGTTGTGCAAGACAGGAAATCAAAGACAGTAAACACACATTCTTCTATTGTCTTTTGGTATATCAAGTGAAGAATAAAATACATAAAGTATGTCCATTTGTAAACAACCCAAATTTGTATATGCCAGCTCCAAAATAAGGTTTATAAATAATTCTCCAAGGTAAAATGTCTAAGTGTTTTAATTTAGTATTACAGTTGATTAGAATTTGGTGCACTATTTCTTGCTTGTATGGTTTAATCAAACATTAAATAGTGCATTTTTTTCTGCCCCTGATAACACCAGAAATATTTTAGATTTTTAATATTTGTTCTTTAGTAATAAAGTTCTTAGTTCTTTAATATAGTTCTTTACTTTTTTCTTTAATGTTATTCATGCATTCAATTTTCACTGTACCTATGCTTAGGAAAGTATTGTGTTAAGTAAAAAATAGTATTCCTTCTCAAAAGGAACACCACAGGCCTCCTACTATTACTGCTACCATGGATTACCCCACTATATATTTGTTTTGTGTTAGGCAAGGATAAATGTCTGTTCTGGAGTTTGACAGATTTCTTTAGTACTGGTGGTACCCACGGGGCGAGAGTATGAGGAAATTTAATAAAGAGTGAGAGTTTTTCTGAAACATTGGAGATGCAAAATCAACATTATGTCTAAGGAACTAGAAAACAAGGGGAAAAAAAGCAACATCTGTAAACTCATCCAGCTAATTTTCACTATGAACTGTTTGTGGTTGTTGTAGATAAAGTAGTGTAGTGTAATCATGAGTTTAAATTCAGATTCCATAAATTTTAATTTGGAGTAGGGAAACAGAATTCAACAACTCTGCCTTTTGGGAATTATACTTAAGATTATAATATTAGAAGGTTGTTTGATTAAAGACTATTCAAGTAAAAGGTCTAACATGTAATAAACTTTCAGTACTGGTCAATAAAAGGGAGATTGAAAAGAAAATATAAATGCTATATCTCAACTATTTATTACATTCAAACTACATGACTTGAACTATGTATTAGTGTCATATCAAATGAATTAGACAACACCATTATATTATGATTACCTAGAAGATCAAGCACTATTTTAAAAAAACTTAAGTGTAAAAAAACTTAAGTGTAATTATACATTTTTTTGTGGTTGTTGTTGCTTTTCTACTATTTCATACAACCTTATCAAACATGTTCTTAAATTTATAATATTAGTCTAGGAGTTCATCTCAACTCTAATATTTAAATAAAAACATAACGAGCAAAGAGGAGAAAAGCAAGCATTATTTGAAAAACAATATGCTATGTGATTAAGTTTATCAAAAATAACCACACCAACAAACATTAATTACAGTCTTCTCTTTTAAATCCAGAAGTTAACTACCCAAAGAAAAGTAAATCACACAAATTTCTGATACAATTGTTTGTCTTCCTATTTTCTTTTTCTACCGCACTCCCCTACCCTCACTACTATTATTTTACATGCAAAAGTGTTATTCTTCAATGAAGATTGTTGAACACAGTTTCACCATATTAGAACACTATTTGTATTTTTGGGGGAGGAGGTAATGAGGAATTGAACCAGGTTCACATTACCACTGAGCTACATCCCTGACCCTTTCTTTAAATTTTTGAGGCAGAGTCTCCCTAAGTTGCTGAGTCTGACCTCGAGCTTGCAATCCTCTTGCCTCAGATTCCCAAGTCACTGGGGATTACAGGTATGTATCATCACACCTGCACTACAACAACACTCTTTCTCCAGAACTTCCTGAAGCTTGAGCTCTCATTTCTTTTATCATTTTGGTTTGAAGAAGTGCCACCTCCATCAATAAGCCTTTTTTGATATTTCTATATGAAATAGCCTTTTTGTCCAATTTCTTTTCTTTGTATATTATTAGTTTAATTTTTCTCTATGAAACTTATCCCATGAAATTATAGTATATATTTGCTTTTTTTCCACAAGATTTTTTTCATGAATGCAAGTTCAATGAATGTTCAATCATGCTGTATTTTTTTGAAGAATCCCCAGTGTCTGAGATAGGCTTGAACACTTTGAAGTCCAAAGTCATATTTTTAATGAAATAGATCAGGACACTGAAAAGGGACTACTTAGATTAACTAATACTGAAAAAGCAGGGATGAATATAATGATGGAAAAGATATAAGGAAGAAAAATTAAATAATTAAGATTAAGGAATGAGAAACTCAGACAGTGAAAGCTTAATATATGTGCATAAGAATCCTCTCTCATTCCATGTTGCTTAAGTCCATAGGATGACTTCTTTCTTCCAGTTTGAGATTCCCGATTCTCCTTAGTGAAAAGTTATTGACTCAACCCTAGGTACGGTAACTGTAGGAATAGGGTTGCAGAGTCACTCAGAGTAGGTTCCATCAGTTAAGGCACAATTTTGCATTTTGTTGCCATTCCTGAAGAAAAGCTCAAAAACAAAAGATGTACCAGTTAATCTTAATCATAAGAAATGAGTGTTCTTCCAAGATTTCTCTGTTTATAATAGTTCTTTTGTGATTTGGTGATAAAATGACTTATATTTCAGGTTGATATTAAATAATTTATTAATATCTTGGTAGTATAATATTTTCAGAATAGTCATTTGCAGCTTACTCACAATTCACTGTGAATTGTTTTATAAAGTCAAGAATTCCAGGGATCCAAAATTGCTGCAAGAGAGTTAAGTATATATTTTAGTGCTTTTTGTTGTTCATAGTGAGAGTGGAAGGCAATAGCTTTCGATAATAGAGGATAATAGAAGTTCAACATCAAAAATTATGTTTCAGGATACAGAAGGGTTATATAACATTTTTTCTTGTTTTTAAATTTATTCAACCAAAACAGTTCACACACTTGTGATATCAGTGTTTGAAAGTACAGTACTTGTTTCTCCATATCCTCTCTGGCTTGGCTATAAGTTGAACATACAACAGAGAAAATTACTTTAAATTCTTGCTATATAGCTCAATCAGATTTTGCCATAGTACTACTTCTCCTTTTACTATAACATAGTGTAAAATATGAAATATCTATTGAGAATGGTAGAAATATTAAAAGACAGAGCACTTTGTTTTATTGAATAGATAATGGCATGGGATTGAAATAAAAACAGGAATGGGTGAGAATTTTTGCTGTACTATGTGGGACTTGAAAATGCCAAACCCCAAATTAAGTATGTATAAAATAAGCTAATAATTATCTCATAGAAATACTTGAAAATTATATGAGATAATATATTTAGCATAAATGCATATAACAAAACATAACATGACATGTACAATTTTAAAGATTTATATATTACTTAAAAATTTTTATTTTAAAAAATACCACATAATATTGGTAAAAAAAAGACCCACCTTTTAAATTAAATTGCAAACAAAACACTCCCATGGTATTTATTATAACTGAATATCCTGCATCACTAAAAAGAATATCAAAGTTCCCTATAAACTGATATATTGTTGAATGACCAAAACAAGGAAAAAATGGTGTGCATTTATGGTCTTACTTGTGTGCTAAGTGGAAGGCAATAAAATATACATTAATATATGTACACTAAGTGCAAAATTAACTTGGAAGAGTTACATGAGGAACTGATACTGGTGTTTGCCTCTAGAGAGAAGAAATGAGTGTATTTGTCAAGACTGAGAAAATAATTTCTTCGTATACCTTTGTGTATCCTTTGACTTATGAACCATTGAAATGCACTGCCAATAGAAAAATAAATACATGATGTTAAAAGCTAATTAAAAAGTTTCCCTGACTTTCCTACCTAATTCTTTAGAGAGGCCAGAGATATAGGGAATTTGATTCAAAAGTTAAAATGTCTTAACAGTAGAGATTGATTTTTAAATACTTAAGTACTGAGCAACATCAGTCACTTTAGATTATAAGAATTTTTTTCATCTCTCCCATTTAGGCCCTTTTAGTTTTGGTTTAGGAATAAAGTATTAAGATTGATTGTTGGGCTAGGGATGTTGCTCAGTGGTAGAGAACATAACTGACATGCATGAGACCCTGGGTTCAATTCAGCACTACAAAGATTAAAAAAAATGTTACTGAGAACCCTCCTCAATTGAATATTGCCTGTATTTTCAACTTTAGTTTATGATAATCTACTTGAAAAATAAGAAACACTAGGGAGAATACATGCATTATGTCAAATGTGGCTATCATATCAATATAATAACTATGTACTTTGTTCTTTATGTTTAATAAATCTTTTGTTTAATCTATTTTTACCTAATCTTATCAGCAATGCAACCATTCATTCAAAAATCAATGATTTTTGAGAGTTCAGCAAAATATAAAAAATAAATATTTAGCATGCTCCAGTTAAATCACTAGCAACTATCTATTGTTCCATGCTATTAAGCTTCTTATATTTATTGTAATCACTTTACTTTTGAAATGCAAAAGTGCCAAGAACTTAGGTTAATTTAAATTAAACTAAGTTAATTAGGTTAACTAAGTACATAGTTATTATATTGATATGATAGCCACATTTGACATAATGCATGTTAAAGAACATTCTATTCTCTGGAATGTATCTCTCTGCCAAATAATTCAAAACTGAAATTCACAATGAGAAGGAAAATGCAGAGAACACTTATTTTGTAAGATTGTGAACTGAGTAATATTTGTTAATCATGAAACAATAATGCCTTAGACTTAATGCTTCACACTTTCACATGTAGCATCTAATTTTATTTATACAACTTTATATGGAACACGGATCTTTAACAATGCCAATAATGATTCATTTTTTTCCCCATTGCTGAGCGTGGCATAGGATAAAAATAAAATTTGACAGGAACAAACATGTAATTCAGCAGAACATGGAGTTTAAAACAGTTCTTCTCCCCCATTGAAAATCAAATCTGCCGCAGACTTCATGGCACCTTGCCCAAAGGATAGTGTTAGAAATGCTGCACAGAGTTAAAAATTATGTCTATGTTTGCTGGCACTTATGTTCAAGCATAGTTGTCTTATCATATTTTAAAACCGGCAAAATTCCACTATGACAGATGGACAGAGCTGTAAGTACCAATGTTCAGTGTGGCAGAATCCTTTACAAAAGGCTTGAGTAGAAGGCCAAGAGCACAAAAGTGTTCTAAAATTCATCAATTCTGCTATTAAAAAAAAAAAAAAGTAAAACATTGCTTCATCAGTTAAGGCTTTGGGCATTTAAGATGACTAGTTAATCATACATTTGAGATTATGGCAATTATGGGTAGCAACAATAACAAAAAATTGCATTGATTTGAAGAAGCCAGGGATGCAATAAGATGCTTCAGAATGTAGGCAGTGTTACAAAAGACAGACAAAAAACACACTGAAAGGATGCTGAGGAAGAGATAAAAGCATTAAAAGTATTGTTAGGTGACCTGGCTTTCAGAGGCTTATTCAACTCTGCAATTTGAAGAGTCTACATGACTCTTTTCTTTCTGTGTAATTTAAAAGGCACTGGATAGAGTAAAATGTTATCTACAAGGAATCCCTAAAATTGTTTAGTAGTCTAAAGGTGCACATTGTGATTTTATTTTGATTTGTTTTTTTTTTTTTTGTTCGAAAGATACACATCAGATAATTTTCATATTAGGAATATATAGACCTTGGGGTTATCTCTGAAATAGAAAAATTACTTCAGAAGAAATAAGTCACGCATTAATTGTGCTAATGTAATGATATGATGTTTTTGACTAAGCTTCAAAAACTCCCTGATTAAGAATAATAAATTTTCCTTTCAACATCCTAGATGTGTTAGATTTCTATTTGTACTGTTTCACTAACAAATTACCACTGATTTAGTGGTTTTGAGAGATTTGTTAGAAGTTGCACACAGATCTCACAATTTAACATTAATGTTAGTAGAGTTGCATTCTTTCCTGAGGGTTCTAGGGAAGAATATACTCCCATGTTTTTATCTAACTTTCAGAGACTATCTGCATTCAAGGTCCATGGTTCCCTTGCTGTATCTTCAAATCTAGCAATATTGCATTTCTCTGATCATTCCTCTTTTTATCATATTTCCTTCTTTCTTCTGCCACTGTCTTCTACTTTTATGTATCCTCTGTCTAGAGTGGACTTTCTGAGATAACCCAGGAAAATCTCCTTATTTTAAGGTCATTTTATTAACAACCTTAATTTTAACTACAAACCTTACTCCTTAAGTCCTTGATTTAGCATATACACAGATTCTGGGGAGCCATTCCTGAATTTATCACACTATACTCTCTGGATTCCAAAGATTCATGTCCATCTCACAAGAACAATTTATTCAATGATCACCAAGGTGTCAAAAAGTCCTCAATCCGTTAGAATATGAACCTCAAGTCTAAAAGTCTACTCTTCATATCATCAGCTAAAAGAATCTCCAAAGTAATAGTCTAAATCACCCAAATTTAATTTGGAGAAGATTTTAAGTATAATCCATCTGAGAGTAAAATTCTTCTGTACTTGTAGACCTAGTAACAGAAAGGAAGCTGTTGAGTTCTAAAACACAATTACAAGAGAGATATAGGGTAAGATGCACAGATCTCTCCATTCTAAAGGTGATAAAATGGGGCTGGTGAGATAGCTTAGCAGTAGAGCACTTGACTAGCATGGGCAAACCTAGCCTGCACAAACCTAGCATACAAGGTTCAATTCCTAGAATCCCCTCAACCAAAAAAAAAAAAAAAAAAAAAAAAAGGAGAGGTAGGAATGAAAGGAAAGAAGGAATCACCATGTCCAAACTTTATCAAAATCTAGCTGATCAAACTCCCTTTTGCCTCAAGTTCTGAGAATGAGGTGGTGCTGCTCTGTCCTCTGGGTTTAAGGCTGTACTCTAAGGCATTCCTCTTTATGAAAGCCAATGTTTGTCCATGGATAGTTTAATCATTTTCCAACCTTTAGACTTTTGAGGTCTTACAACTTTTTATCATTTTATACTCTGTCCATTCAGGTCCCAAATGGCTATATATTTGCTGGTATCAAATTATTAAGAATGTTTTGGAACTTGTATGTTAGAGATTCACTCTGTTTTAGGGATACCTTCACAGATTTTTCTCAGGTAACCCTAAGGCGTCCTCTTCTAAGATAACTGAGGGGACCTTGGAATCACATGCATAATCTCTTCAAATTGCCTTTTTTGTGAGTAAATATTTTCACCATTTGATCTTCCTGAAAAAAAACAAAAATGTTTGTGTGGAGTCTGAGTGTAGGACAATGTTCTTTGTAGAATCTTTTTGGTCCAATCAAAGGTGATTACAGGGTTTTGACAGGCCTCAGGAGGGTGAGCAATTTTCACATGCCATGGATAACCAATGCACTGCAATTTTCTGTAGATAAGTGTAGTCAAGTATTCCACTCAAGCCCCACTTTTCCCAAGCCAACCATGTTCAAATGCACTTTTGCATTGCAAACCCAGGTGCCTCTATTTGGAAGCCTTCTTATCACAGATCTTGGCCGAGGAAATTGCTAGACACATTTGCAAATTCTCATTACTGGAGACTTTGGCTGAGGCACTTTTCTCCATTTTAAATGAATACCTTTCCATTCTTAGTTCTTTCTTTTCTTCCCACTTCCTGGCCTACAGCCTTATAAATAGAAACAGTTTGTTAAGGGCTCTTAGATAGCAAGATGATTCTCCTTGTTTTTTCCATATAGACTTAAGTGTCTCTCGGTGTTATTCCATGGAAGAAAATAGAACACTAGCAAGCTGCTTGCTCTCTTTATTACTCTTTTCACTGTCACAGTAAATTAATAAAATTTGCTCCCAACTTTTCATTTGGCTTGCTCTTCTAAATGACCACAACAGCTGATTGATCTACAAGTTATACCACCATACCCTTGGCATTTTCTCTCCTGGACTAAATTTCTTAATTTTATTTCTTTGCTGAGATGGTTGAAGATTTCTCAACTTCTGCTTCCTTTCTGCTCAGTAGTTCTATTTGTCTATCTCCTTCCTTGCTCATTTTATTGTGATCAGCAAGAAAGAAGCAACGAACTCTGCTTGAAATACTTTCAGCCAAGTGTCTATTTTTCTCATGTGTGAGTTTTATAAAACTGTGGGACACAGTTTGGCTAAGCTTTCTCTTAATATACAGGGAAGATCTCCTTTCCTCAAATTTCCAATAACACACCCCCATTTCCTTCTGAGCTTCCCTCCACAGGGCCTTTAATGTCCATGTCTTTATAGATTGTGCCTGGTTGTTTGTGTCTTAGCTAAGGCAGTGTGTTTTCAATACAAAGCTTCCCTCTTTCTTCTAAATATTATATAGAAGAGTCATTAACAACCAGATTATTACTACTTACTGTCTGCTCAAGGTGATCCAAGCTTTCTTGTCATGATTCTCAAAATTTCCCCAGTTTCTTCCCCTTGCCCAATTTTGAAACCACTCCCTCCCACATGTTTAGCATCTGTTATAGCAAAATCCACTCCCAGGTTTTCCATAGCAGTTCTACAGCAAATTACTCACATTTAGTGACTTAATGCAACATAAATTTAATATCTTATAGTAATAAAATAAAAAATAAGGTAATAAATGTATTATATAGGTCAGAGTCTAACATGGTTCTTACCAGCTACCTTCAGGTGTGGATTCTTTTTTTCTTTTTGTAGTGCTGGGGATTGAACCCAGGGCCTTGTACTTGGAGGCAGGCACTCTACCAACTGAGCCATATCCCCAGCCCTGGCTACCTTCAAAGTATCAATCAGGCCATATCCATTTTGAAGACTCTGGCACTTGAGGAGTTTTAATTTTCTTGCCTTGTCCAGTGTTCAGAAATCACCTTCATTAACTGGATGATGGCCCCCTTCCTTCATCTTCAAAACCTGTAATAATGCCTTTCTCTAACCATCCTTCCATGATGAAATCCCTCTTTTCTTTTATCTCCCACTTCCACTTTTAAGAAAACATATGATTACTTTGAGTCCACTTAGGTTATCCAGGATAATATCCCCATTTTATGGTTATTTGATTGGCAACTTTAATTCCTTTCACAAACTTAAATCCCCCTTGACATATGCTATGGTTTGAATATATCCCCCAGAGTTGATATGTTCAAAACTTATCCTTCAATGAAGCAGTTCTGAGAAGTTGGACCTTTAATAATTGGTTACATCATGCAGACTCTGCTGTCACAAATGGACTAATGTCATTATCATGTAAGTGGATTAATAATCGTGGGAGTGGGTCCTTGATGAAAGGATAAGTTTGGCCATCTTCTCCTCCCATGCCCCAGGTGTGCACTCTCACCAAGTCATGCCTTACATCTCACCATGTCACTATGTAGGAACAATCCTTCACCAGAAAGAGGGCCCTCAGTCTTGGACTTCCTAGCCTCAGGAACCATAAGAAATAAATCCCTGTTCTTATAAATTGCCCACTCTTAAGCATTCTGCTGCGGCAGTAAAACAATGAATGAAAATACCATACAACAATGTTATGATTTAGATATAAGGTGTCACCCCCAAAAAAATTCATGTGTAAGACAATGTCAGAAGGTTTAGAGGTGAAATGATTGGGTTATGAGATCCTTAACCTAATTAGTGTGTTAATCCCCTGATAGGGATTAACTGATTGGTGACCATAGGGAGGTAAGGTGTGACTGGAGGAGGTGGGTCAATAGGGGCATGCCTTTGGGGTTATATTTTACTTAGGAGGGGAACTCTCTGTCTCCTGGCTTCCTAATACTATGTTCCCTACTGGTGTTCTCTGTCACACTTTCCCACCATGATGTTCTGCCTTGCCTCGTGTTCAGAGTAATGAAACTGATTGTCCTTGGACTGAGACTGCTGAAATCATGAGCCTCCAAATAAACTTTCTCCTCTGAAATTGTTCTTGGTAGGTCTGGTGGTCACAGCAGTGAAAAAGTTAACTAAAACACTAACCGTTTTCACAGGTTCCAGGAATTAAAACATAAATATCTTTGGAAGCCTATTTTTCTATTTACCACATTATGATTAAGAAAAGCATCATAAATTCATGTAAGTTGTCTACAAAGAATAATACATCCATGTACTACAACTTATGACATTTCTGTAAAACGGTATCATATGTAGGGTACTTTGCAAATGATAATACACAGATTGTCATTATTTAATTTAGGGTGGGACCAATAAATTGGAATTTTAAAAATCTTTTCATAGAATACTTATAATCAGCTGAGTGTGTAACTGGAATTTTAATAACATCTCAATCATTTTGAGAGACCCAGTGACATGTTCTTCCCCAGAATTTGTAATAATTACAAGAAAAAGCAATGCAAAGATAACATGGTTGTTCAACCACATACTTGGATTTCAGGTTTGTTTCTACCATTGCAAGACATATAGGACTTTGATTTCTTTAATAAATTTTCTTTTCTGGATTGTGCAGAATCTTTGAAGATAAGTATGAGAAAACATTAATGAAAGTATTTTACTAACTTAAATTTCTCTCTTTAAACAAAGGATGTTCAAAGTTTAACGGCATGGGCTTCTATAAAAAAGGCTTGCTATAGTGTTTATTCGGACCTGCTATTACATCCACAAGGATGTTGAAGTATAATCATTACAAACAAGCCACTGCTCTGTATTCTTATCTACTTTATGGATTTGGGCTAAAGATATTTAGATCATTCATAAATACTCTCTTAACTATAATGACACTTCCACTTATTATGATGTAAATTTCTTAGATCTAATGGCATTCGATATCCAGAGCAGACATTAAAATTATCCATTACTTTTATGCTTTCTTACATTGAACGAATGTTATGGTATGTTGTTCACTTACTTTTGATTCAGTTTATGAGCTTGCTTAAAACTTGACTTAGTGTATTATTATCAGTTGCTATATTATGATATTAATGTCTATGACCAGTTGTGTGATACACATAAATTAATACCAATACGAAGATATAATTATTTTACCAGGTCCTTCTGAATTTATCACATATTATTCATAGATCTTTAAGCATTTTTTTAAAAGTATTGTTAATACTAATATATTTTTCATTACCCTGAGGTTAGCGGAAAGAGACAGAATAATGTACAAAGGGGTTAGATGACTTCTAAGATCCCAGAGAGACACTGTAGGGTAAGAAGTTCAGAATCAGTTTAAAACCTTGTCAATGATCAGAACTCTAATCCTTACTTTGTAAAAAAGAATAATTAATCATATAATCAAATATTATGTTAGGACATACAAAAACCTTTAATAGTTATGAAAAGAATTCAGGGATTGTCAAAAAGTAATTGAGTTTCTCAAAACTTCCTTTCAGGCATTGTAGGACTAAAATATAATAAGAGAATGAACTTGGTTTGAACTCTGCAGACTAACATTTTTTATCATTGTTAATACGTTTCACTTACATTAATAGGTCTCTGTGAGTTCCCTCTTGTGGCTAATCTAAAATATAAAAAACATGTTTTCCTCATTTACCTATGATGGCCCTGCATTAGGGAGATAAGTCCCTGTAACTGCCAGTTGTATGAGAGATTTGTGTCTCAAATTCTTTTCTGGAGTAGTTTCTTAAATCGGTTGATGATTAAAATGCATATTTTATGCTGCTGTTATAGAAAGGAATATATTTTCACCAATTATTTTCCTGGTTATTTCCAAACATATCAGAAGAATTGTAAAACAAATTATAACTCAAATACTGCCCTAGGAAATAATAAAATATTTTCTATGTACATACAAATATAAAGTGCACAAGAAGCAATATTTGTCTCAACAGGGAAATACTATTATAACTCTTTTCTCATCCATAAATATTTTGGAATCTTAAGTTAGCCTATTTTTTTCTTATGTTTTAAAATTGTACTCATGTGTCCTAATCTGGCAAACATTTTATCTCTACCATTCATATCTCATGACTTTCAATGTTTGAATGCACTCATTTAGGTTCATATCTAGTTTATCTTCCATAATACATTGTAACCATTTTGAAAATAAGATCCATGTCTGAAATAAACTTCCCACATCACCCAAAATCTTGGTCTAGTGCTCTGGTTTGTGGGCAATAAATAATGCAGAAGAAAATGAATTCTCATAATCATGAAATTTTTATTGAATGTTGATAACATGAATATTTGGATAATTTTGAATATACAATATGTATTTTCAATGAAAAATACAAGTAAACAAATTATCTATATTAAATAAGTAGTTTGATGGAATATTCTTGTTTTTTATATTCACTAATGAAATGGATTTTTTATATTATGCACAGAAACTTCATAAATGTCAATAATTTGTCAAATTATTTTCACTGGACTGAATATGAAGCTTTCTTAATATAAAAATCAGCTAAGGATCATGTTTTTAAGAGCTGCAAACATGGCAAGTTAGCAAATGCTATGCTGATTAGACATTAGTGTAGATTATTAAGTACTTAAACAAGCTGAAAATACCAGGTTTGTCTGAGAATTCTATACTGTTCTGTTAATTATAGTTGAAAAATCATGTGTGGAAAAAATACCAGATGTTGCAGCAACTTTACATTATTGGAAGAGGAAAAAATGTAAGGCAAACATACACATGAATGTACACACACACACACACACAAACTCCAAGCTTCCTGTAATTATATATAGGACCAGAAGAGAATTAATATTATATACTATACTTTACACATAAGAGAATGTAGAGATGGGAGTCTGTCTTGAAATTTAGAAAGAAAAAAGGAGAAAGAGAAAAAACAACTGTACACGTTGTTGAACCTAAAGTCATGTTCTTGTAAGAGTGGCCTTTGTTAACGAAGACATTTTAAGGAAAGTGGAGTTAGGCTGGAAAACTAAATATCTGTATACAAAAAAAAAAAAAATTGTACAGTAACATTTTGGGATTTTGTATTCTAGCAGTATTATACATTATCATAAAACCTTGATATTTTCTCAAACTTATAAGTCTTCTACATAAAACAGGCTTTTGCTCATAAATCTTCGTGGAAATAAAGGAATGGTATTGACATCCATCCTGCAGAAAAACCAAAAGGTAAATCAAAACAAAATAAAACAGGACTAAAACAGCATCATGGTGTTCAAAGAAGCAAGTGAATATGGTAGATTTGAATAATACTTCTTGAAAATGAAAAGAATCTGTGAGTTGATAAGACCAAACACCAAAACACCTAGGTAATTATGATGACTCATAGGTTGCACTTGATTAATAACTTTATTTAAAACCTTCTATAAGCTTAAAGATTCAAGCAAACACTACTAACCTATTTTCAAATTTTTCTACTATCACCAATACGAAAGAGTAAGAAAGCTATAGAACTTTGGGGAAAATATTGGTATGTATTACAAGTTATGACACCTGAATTTCAAATAGATTCTGAGACAAAATGAATTGAAAGCAGAAAGAAAAAAAAAGAAATGGATGAACTTCTGGATTAAACAGACAAAAAAAAATCAGGAATAATAATAAACAAACATATTTACGATTGGAACTTGTATTTGCTTGTGACCTGGAAAACCTTAAGGCAAGAATTTGATTTTGAGTTGACCCTGATTCATAGTACCCTTATTTTTGTATGAGAAATGAAAGAATATCCTAACTGTACAAAAACATTTTAGAACAACATCACCACATCTTTCAAAAATGATGAGTTTTATTCACATTCATAGAGCAAAAGTATGAATTGAGATGTTGGAGTTGAGAATAACAGTGGTTCTGCCTAAATCCCAGGCTTAAAAGAAGTCTAGTGAATCTGTTCCCTGGAAAATGAGATCTCAATGAACATTTAATAATAAATGAAAAACAAGGAATCAAAAACAAGTGTCAATATAAACAAACAAAAATATAACTGGACAAGCAAGGACTACGGATAATAAAATTTTCAAATAAAATATGAATACATTTGTAACTGGTTTAGAAATGAAGGTAAGTAATGAGAATTTATTTTTAAATTACCATAATGAAGAAAAAATAAGGAATGGAAAATAATGAAAAACTCATTGTCATTTGTAGTCAATTATACTCAATATGGAGAGTTTAAAATCCAAAGTAGACACTACTAAAAGAGTAATAAGAAAATGTAACACCAATTTGACTAACTTACCACAAATATAGTACAGAAAATAAAAGAGAGGTTTAAAAATAATGATCATGAAGAGAAAAAGTATAGCCATAAATTGTGTTTTCAGAAGGTGATGTCAGGTAATATAAATGGTGAAACAGACTAGATTAGAATACATAATACCTAAACATTTCTAGAATTAATGTGAGATTGGAATTACAAAATTTGCAAATCCAAATTAATCTTGACCAAGATACACTTTAAAAATTATATGCCTGGATACATCATTGTGAAAAACCAAAATATCCACTACAAAGGGAAAAAAGTCTTAAAACAACCAGACAAAATAAAATAAATTATATAAAGAAGCATTAGACTTAAAAGCTCAAAGACTGAAATATTATCATCAAAATGTAATAAGAAATATCACATTGAGTATAGCATGTATACCCAATAAAAATATATTTCAAGTAGTGGAATTAAAATAGTTTCCAGAAAAAGAATGTTGACACTGTTTATGAAAATTATTCTTGCTAAAAAATGTTTACACTTCATACTTAAGAGGAAATCATCAAAGAAGAAATACTGTGAGACATAATGATAAATAATGTGAAAATACTTAAATCTAAAAGATTCTTTAAGGCAGTTAAAACAATACTGAAACAGTAAATTAAAAGAACTTAAATAGTAGTATATATCATGGTAAGAATAGTATAATCATGGAGATGAAGAGAGATTTTAGAGCATACCACAAGATGTCTAATTTTTAAAATATATTAAGTATGAATATTGTCTGGGAAAAAACAATGACAAATTTTCTTTATCCTAGCAAAGTGAAATTATTGAAAAAATATTATCAATAAGCCTAGAGAAAAACAGAATAAACAGCACAAAATTAGACATGAAAATACATCTAAATGTACAAATAATCACAGTGAATATTAAAATAAAAGTCTCTCAGATATACATTTTCAAACTGGTAGCAAATCTGACAGAAATCTAATTCTAAATCACTTATAATTCAAAATAAAAGTAAATAGTCAATGTTAATATAATAACTGATTCAGATGCCTTATGATAAAACCAACATCAAAAAATAATTTATATTTATATAGTGACAAGCAAAAACATGTTAATGTACATTCATATCATCATATAAATCTGTCATATTTAAAAATAATTTTCAAAGGATGTACAAATCCAATATAAAGAAAAACATTCAAGACTCAAATAAATATAGTTATATATTATTTGTGGATTAGAGGATTTACATTATAAATGTCCCAAAATTATCAGTATGTTCAAGTGCACTCAAACTTTTGTTTTTTTTAAAATTCAAATTATAAGATACAAATGGAAAATCAAACTGTTAAGAATGATGGGGAATTTCTAGGAAGAAGTACATATTAAAAGGGCCTGAGTTGGTGATTTTAAGAGAGGCATTGAAAGCCAGGACATTGTCAGACTCAGGCGGAGTTATGATATAGTGGTTTGGGTTGGTGGGAAAAGCAAGGTGAGAGTTTGAAGTGAGTCCTGATGGTTAAGCTGCTAGTCTGTAATTTAGCTCTCTAGGAGCTCCCCAGGCTTATTTTCCAAGAGCAGTTATTTCCTATTGCAAACAGCTCAGTTATTTTTTTCTGGCATGATATTGCTTAATATAAAAACCTCTCAGATGTTTCATTCCATTGATTTTTAGCATAGAGACAGAAAACTATGTTTATTTTAAATATAATTTAACAAAAGTAATGGGTATTATTTTGGCTTCAATTCTCATTTGTTGATAATATAATTATACAGTGTTATAATAATATGACCTATGAGCATATATAATTATAGGGTATAATATTATCCTATGTGATTATAATTAATTATTACATTCTAATGCTCACTATACTATAATATATCATAATTATTAATAATATATATATATTTGGGCAATAAAGTACATATGTTATAAATTTCATGAAAAAGACATTACAAAATTTCTGAAAGTACATATTGGTGTTTGTGCCACAAGTAAATCATGAGCCCATTCTTCTCACCATTTTATGAGTTACAAATGGACAAATAGGTCTGCTTAAGATTTAATTTAAGATATTAAATTATCCATTAAAATGAAACATTCTGGAGAGCAGCTCTGATCTTTTTAATTTTTTCAGAAATGCTAAGTGCTACTTTTTTCAGATCTTGTGGGACCAATTGAAACAAGAGGCTGTCATCAACAGTTTGCAAGTTGGTGGAATGGAATAGAATAGGAGGTGATTTTTCACAGTCAAACCTCTTGAAAATCAAGGATGGAATTTCAAGGAGATACTATTTTAATGAAAAGTGGTGTCACACATCTGTGAAGGAGGATAGTTATTTCACCTTGGAGTTAAGCTCTCAACCATCTACTGAACTACTCGAAGGTCCCAGACAAAATTTATTTTGCTTAACATTAGAGACTTTAAAACAAGTGAAAGGATAAAAAAAAGAGAAAAATTCATAAAAGTGTTTAATGAGGCCTATGTGTGGATGGAGGAGGAGGAATTTCATCTCTTTGCTTTGACTGAATTTTATAAGAATATTACAGAGAATGGTGAACAATGATTGCAGTTATAATAGGTTTTAGAATTCTTAAGATTCAGTTTTACACTACCATTGCCTTTACTATCACCAAGTAAAATAAGTAAGATATAAATTTGGGGTTCAGTGGAAGGTCTGTGTATGAGATGAAAGAGAAAAATGGGAATTGTTATCATACATTATGTTAGCACAAAAAAATGGGGCAGGACACAAAACTCACAAATCATCTCAGCTCTTTATTCAGGAAGGGGATGCAGGAATGAAATGGTGCCAGTGAACCCACTTTCCTGGTGGAAAATGAACCACTGAAGAAGAAAAGGACTAGGTTTATTTATATAGGTTATTTTTGAAGGGTGGTCTAGTAAGCATATCAGTTTGGGCACTCAGGAACAGGTTTGTTGAGAATTTAAGAGTCTGTTTTTACTGGTCAATATTTTTACTTGGAGGGTCTTGGGTCAGTGTTCAGTGTTTATCACTTTCCCTTCAGTGTCCCATTGTACTTCAATGGGAAAGGAATTATTTGGGGAAGAATCAATGCTTTGGCTTCATTTCCAGGGACTGCTCTGTTATTGGGAAAGAATGTACTGAGAAAGCTATTAATGTACGGTTTTCTTTTTCATTCCCTTTTTTCAGGCCTTACTGTGTTGGGGTTTTCCATTTTCTACCTCTAATACATTATGCACAAAAGAAGTCATCATACCATCAGAAATATCATATATTATGTACATGTGAGATATTGTGTGTATGTATATGTACACACACACACACACACACACACACACACACATTTACTTGAATTTGAATCTCAGTGAAATGAAGGGTAAATTAGTGTGATATGTTCCATGAAGTATTGAGGATAATATCCACATAGGCGTAGTAAATACTTATCCATTGTTTTTCTGAAATTCAAATTTCACTGGGCATGCTGTGTTTTATCTACCAAGGCTACATGCACATTAAATGTGAAACTGTAGGTCCTAATGTAGAAGAGAAAAGGCTCACGGAGGAGCCTGGGCACTACAATGGTTTTATTTTAAATCAGAAGGGAACAGTCAAGAAGGACGAGAGGGACTGGCCAGTCACGTAAAACAGGTAACACACGAGAAGCAGAAAATCTGGAGTGATGTCTATAGATAGGTAAGAAGCCATTTGTGTACAATGTGTCAGAATACATTCTACCGTCACGAGTAACTAATTAGAACAAATAAAACACACACACACACACACACACACACACATTTACTTGAATTTGAATCTCAGTGAAATGAAGGGTAAATTAGTGTGATATGTTCCATGAAGTATTGAGGATAATATCCACATAGGCGTAGTAAATACTTATCCATTGTTTTTCTGAAATTCAAATTTCACTGGGCATGCTGTGTTTTATCTACCAAGGCTACATGCACATTAAATGTGAAACTGTAGGTCCTAATGTAGAAGAGAAAAGGCTCACGGAGGAGCCTGGGCACTACAATGGTTTTATTTTAAATCAGAAGGGAACAGTCAAGAAGGACGAGAGGGACTGGCCAGTCACGTAAAACAGGTAACACACGAGAAGCAGAAAATCTGGAGTGATGTCTATAGATAGGTAAGAAGCCATTTGTGTACAATGTGTCAGAATACATTCTACCGTCACGAGTAACTAATTAGAACAAATAAAACACACACACACACACACACACACACACACACACACACATACACAAATAGGTAAGAGGAATAAAAGATCTGGTATAAAAGTGGAGTAGTTGACTTTATTCACAAGCAGAGACAGCTCATGCATAGCATCAAGTACAAAAGCAGAGTACTGGCTGCACGTGTGTGTGGGAAAGGGCAGAGCTGGCTTGTGCAAATTCTATTCTGATTGCTTCCATTTGAATAGTGAAATGTACAGTAAAGCCATCAGTCAGGATAGAACAAGAGCTGTTGAAGTCTTCAGGTTTAAGGAAATCACAGAAGTACATATGAAATGAGTGAAAACTCGTTTTTAAAACAAAACTTTCTTTTTAATTTAATCGCTTTTTGTATATACCTCATTTTAATGATTCTTTTTTGTATCATGAAGCATATTTGCATACAGCATATACAAAACTGTTTTAAGGTAGTAAAATAATTTTACACATAAATGTATCAGGTAAAGTTGTAAAATAATTAATAATAAATATTTAGAACTTAACTTCTTCAATCTTTATTCAGCCTCCAAGAAAATGTAGATTGCCTTTACTGTGATGTGCTATTAACCTTACCTGTGTTGAATAATATATAAGATAGATATTTAAAGCAGCACTGATCTAGTACAGCCAACAAGTGAGAAACAACATTCTGTATCTTCCGAACCAGGACAATTTAGAGGGTGTAAAGGGACACCAGAAATAATTATTCTAGGGCAACAGGTGTGAACTGTTGTCTCTTTATTTTTGAATCTACCCCATTTTATCTTATTTATACCTATTTATGCTATTAAAGTTGTATTACCAAGCAAATTTTAAAAGCTATGACAATAGAGATTGTCTCAGTTACTGGACTGTGAAGTCTTTAGAGTAGAATTTGACAGTGTTTTGATTTGATTTAAGATTTGTTAGTATTGCATTGTGCAACAAAGAACTATTTTCAAGATTTTTATAAATTCTTACAATGACAGATACCCAAAATAAAACACTTGGCCTCCTTTATGCAGTGACAAAAGGGAGGCTGTACATCTAAGTCAAAATAGGCTCCCCAGCCTTCAATAAAATACAGGTCCCAGGACAGTGTTCTCTTATAGTTGGCACCAAATGAGGTGTGGTAAAACTGTCTTTTTCAAAATCAGTTTTATGTTTTTGTTTTCTGCATGTTGTGCAAATATGAAAAGTGACTTATTAAACTCTCAAAATAGAGCCCTATTCTGCTCTTCTATTTTGATTATAAAGATTTATATACTCTGATGTCCCAAGTAGTTATCCCTACTACCATTGAGAACATTCTATAAATTGCCTATTGTAACAATAGTTTCCATAATCTTCATATATTTTTAAGAAAAACCTGTGAAGGATATTAAGCAACAATAAATAGTTATGAGCATAATTTCTTTTTCTCTAAGTCATGAGTCTATAACTTAAAACATTAATGGATCCCTATCAATTTTAACAGCTTATATAATTAACATAATTATTGTCATTATTACATACCATAGAAAATCATTTTTGATTCAGAAGCTGAACACCAGCCTTTGTTTACATGCTGCCAGTATTGTATGCAAAATGTCTCCATAAGTTACCATTATCTACTCAGTTTGCCTGGCTCCTCATGCTTAATACCTTCATCTCTTACCTCATAGCTAGGCAAAAAATAGGGTTGCTTAATTGACCACAAACATTCCTATAATCCATTTAATGGTATTCTTCCCCTTGGCTACAGCTCTAGCTGATTTCCATTCCTATTTTTTTTATTAGACACCATTAAATTTTCGCCTCATGTGCTCACTGCCTTACTCACAGCTTCTTCTAAGAGAAATAGTCCCACCATTTGGCTATGCCTGTAGTGTAAACTGAAGTATTCATGACAGTTTACTCCTTAGATAGTTATGGTTTTGCTAATAGGGATTACCATTAATTTAAAAGTAATTGAACTGTTATTTTATTGTTGTTGCTAAAGGAAAAGTTAGGCTTATCATTGTATCTTCTCCAATGTGTCTTGGTCTCTCCGACCTTCTCTCTCTCTGAAATCCAATAAGTATACCAGAGGATACCTGAATCCTAATTCTACTGAGCTTTTTCAGATCAATAAAGTTCTCTAGCTCCATAAGGTCCTCCCCCATTGCTGTTTCTCTTCATTGTTATCTGTGAGGGTTCCTCTGTTCAACTGCTGTTTGTTTCTCTTTGCAGTTACACTCTCTTCCCTTGCTTGAGTTGGTCTAAGGAATTACCTTCACCTTATAAGCAGGAAGGCTGAACTAGAACACCAGAGTCCAAACTGTAGTCAGAACTCCGATCTTTGAATAACATCAATCTCATCAAGGGTGCCAGCATAACCCAAGTTACAAGTCCCATATGATGTAACATAGATTGCATGTCAGATCTCACTTCTTAACATTTTCACTTCACACCCTGGTCACACTACACTTCCTTGTCCCTCTATCGATCTGCTACATTCTCATTTATTTGTCAAGTATCAAATTAGGAGAAACCATCTCTGGAAATTTCTATTTGATTCATGACAAAAAAAAAAAACAATCTGAGTATTGTGTTCCTTTTATGTAATCAAGAAGCTTCCTACACTTTCCCCTTTAATTCATCACTACTGGTCCATGTTAAGTCTTACAGAGTTTTGTGCATAGGAATTCTGGTGTATCTGCTCCTCAGATACAGGAATAAGTTATAGTTATCATCTACGTTTTTCTTGAGCTTATGTGAACAGACAGTCCCTTGTTTGGAGCTAAAGCTTTTAGAAAGGAACAGCGAGTGAACAGAGCTAGAGAAAAGGAACATTTAAGATCAGTATGGCACTTAGGTGATACCGGTATTGAGAATCAATCAATGTCAGGGTCTGTTCCCCTTGTTGAAGATTGAACACTCGGGAAACACCAAAGTAAGCATAGAAAGCAAGTAGTTTTATTTAAGAAATAGACCGAACAGAGATAGGACCCAGAGCTAGTGCCCAAGGGAGTAGGGTTTCCTGTTCCTTTTATAGATTTTAGATTTCCTTTGTTCTTATGCCCTCCCTTCCTCTTATCTTGTCTTCCTGACCAAAAGGTGGGCCAGAATGTGGGAAGGAGCATTCCAGGTGTACAGGCAGGAAGGGAGCAACCCAGGAGGCATTCATTAACTACTCTTTGTTGGGAGGAACAGTTCCCTGGAGGCAGATGACCTTGGCAACAGGTGGGAGGAAAGGGAAGGGATCTGTCAGTATTAGCATTTTATTTTCTTTCCTTTTGAACCAACTCTCACCTTCCTGATCAGACCTGATCATTCGTGACCTACACTGACTATCCTTCTACCCGTGGGCCTCAGAGGGACCAATATAAAGAGAAAAGGCACAAGTTGTGGGTGTGGATTTGGAAGATGTGGTAACATTTAATGGGAAAATGCATATAATTTTATTCTGTAATGCTCATTCCTTTCTGTAAATGTATATTCCATGTTTCCAATAAACCAACAGGACAAATGCAGATTACTTTCATTTGTTCAAGTCCAACTGGTATATATATGCATGTATGTATGTTTTGTGTATACATACATATATAATTTCCTAATATGCCATCATCCTCAGATATGCATTTTGACTTTGTCATAATGTCTAAACATTTGGCACAAATGCTGTTTGTTGACCCAAGATAAAGTGGTTGCTCTCAGATTAATATCATATTCCATTTAAGGTAAGGAAATTACTAGGACCACTTACAAAGTTGTTTTCAGAAATGCTGTGATAATAAGCAAGCACTATGTAAATATCGATGTAGAACAGGAAGTAAAGATGGCAGCACCTAAGTTGGTTTCAAGGTTTGAGCAGTTCTTCAGGGATTGCACACATTCTATTAGTAAGTAATTGTGGTTATTTAAGAATGAAATAATTTTGTTTTATTTTCTGTATACTCTTCTCAAAGGGATAATTTATAGTCAGTAGACTATAAATCCTTGTGATGTTGTTTGGCCCTAACTTCTTAATACAGTGTAGTTGCTATGTATTCTTTTGTCTCAGGGGCGCTGGGAAAAATATTACCAAGACACTAAAGGAAATATATAACAAGAAAGTTTAGAAACTGCTGTTACCTGCTAATTAAGGCAGGAGAAATTTTGCTGTATTTTGCTTTTTTATAACTTTGTTTCTTTATTTCTATCTTCTTATTTCCAATCTGCCCCATTTTATCTTATTTATACATATTTATTCTTTCCTTTCTTTAGCAAGTTCATAAACATTTGGCAATCCTGGGTCTCCACTTTTTGGAAGAACTTTACCATTTATCTCAGGTGCTTTATAATTCAAATATTTTTCAAAGTGGCCTCATTGAAATTTGGGATTCTTTTTTGTAATAAGATGTAAGGATTAAGGATGTACATTCAGTGCAAAAATTATGTAAAACATAAAGGACTTTGCTTTGTACTCTAATGTTCAACCATATTCAATTTTACTTTTAGATTCCACTATTTCAGTAAGAGATCAAATAAGAAAAATGCATAAGTCTAGAATATTTATATGAAAGTGTGTTAAGATACTAACAAATTACAACTGAATTTTCTGAACAGTACTTATTTGAAAAGCTTACACATTTTATTCAACTATTTTCATAAATTCATTCAAGTACAATCTCACTCTTCATTCCTCTATTTTATGATCTAGGTCACACCACCCACTATGAAGCACATTTCCTGAATTAATTTGCATTGCCAAGAAATTGAAGACAGCAGTTTATAGGAAGCAAAACATATTATATCAGATGCATTTTTATTTGAGCATATTGTTTTCTAATACTATCAGTGTTATTTCATATTCTGTGTCATAGACGCTCAATCTGTATATTTTATTGAAGCAGTTCATACTGTAATTGCCTAAGTTTTCCGTAAACCATGATTTCATATGCAAAAATTAAATTTCATATAAATTTATCTATAATTATTAAACCATAAATAACATTGCCACTACTTCTTGGAAGTGGGCCTGAATTAAAAAGATCCCTTAATGCATTTATTCTTTATACATTATTCTATTTTAAAGCAGTATGCTGACAATGTTTACATAATAATGAAAGCATCTCCATTTGTGTTCAAGCAGTGAAGATTCCTAAGTTTATCTTCAGAAGAGTATTTATTCCTGATATTTAAAATACTAAAATACTAAATATAAACTATTGACATAATAATTTAATATTTTTATAAAATATCCTTAAAGTTAATTTCAAACTATACTCACAATAAACCATTTAAAGAGTAATATGTGAAAACATTCTATCCATGTAATTAACAGAAAATCAATTCCACTTAATGGTCCTTGTCTGGTTAATTCTCTGTGTGTTGCTAAAATTTGGGTACCTAATCTTTAAAATGACAATCAGTTTTTAAACTTGTTCTCATTAATTTTGACTTGAGAGATTTTTAAAACAGTTTACTCTAAAATGAGGTAAAAATATCCAAAATTAATTTTTGCAAAACAGCATGACTAGTGTATTTAGCAAGATTACACCTTTGAAGTATAGCGATTCCTCATCACTATGATCACCTATCAGCCATCATGTTGGACAATGATAGATTATGACCACAGTGGCAGAGGACTCTTTTAGTGGCACAATATTGTACTTCCTTTAGTCATTCATTTATCCACATGCATAGGTGACTTTTTGCACTTGCCTTCTTTCTCTTCAAACCTCAATTAAGTATTCTCAATTCTTACCCTTTCATTTAATCAATAAAACTGAAATTATCATGAAAGGCGGGGCACTCTTTCTTCAGTTCAACATGCAATAGCAGACATCATTTTGGTTTGTCCCTAAACCCAGAGGGAAGTAATTCCTTCCTTTACCTGAAGAGTGCTGTTGACCCTAGGATTTTCGCAGATGTCCTTTGAGGATAGTTTCCTACTATTTTTATTTACTAATAGTTTTGATCACTGAGGTGTTACATGCTCTTACATGTTTTTGAATACTTTATGTGTAATACCAAAATAATGTGGTTCCTCCTCTATCCTGTTAATATAATGCATTATAATAACTGAGTTTTGAATGTCAATCCAATCTTGCCATTCAAGGCAAATCCCTGCTCTTGTGGACACAGACTTATTATATATTATTTGTATTTCATTTGCTCATATTATAATAAGATCATTGTTCTCTTTATCCATGAAGGACATTCTTCTAGAATTCTTTCTTTTTTAAATTGATTTGCTAGATTTTTGTGATGTCTGTGTTGTGAGTGATTACTATCCACATAATATAAGTTAAGCAACTGTTTTAGTCAGCTGGGACTAAAGACCTGACAAGAACAATTAGAGTAGGGAACATTTACTTGGGAGCTCAGGGTTTCAGAGGTCTCAGTCCATAGATAGCCAATTCCATGGCTCTGGGCTCACAGTGAGGCAGACCATTATGGTGGAAGAAGGTGGCAGAGGAAAGAGGCTCAAGATTTTGCAAAAGGAAGGAAAGAGAGAGAGAGAGAGAGAGAGAGAGAGAGAGAGAGAGGTGAGAGAGAGAGAGAGAGAGAGAGAGAGAGAGAGAGAGAGAGAGAGGTGAGAGAGAGAGCTCTCCTCACCTTGATAAAATATGAACTCCAAAAGCACACCTCCAGTAAACCACCTTTTCCAGTCACACTCTGTTTGCCTTCATTACCACTCAGTCAATCCCTCTCAGAGGATTAACTCATTGATAGGGTTGAGGCCACCATAACATAATCATTCACCTCTAAACATTCCTGCATTATCGCACACATGACCTTTTGGGTGACACCACATATTTAAACCATAACAACAACAATCTCTCTTCTTTTGTATTCTGAACTATTTTGTGTAAATTGGTACTATTTCATCGTTCAGGTTTGGTGGAAAACACCAGTTAAAAATAAAAAAAAAAAAAAATTGGACATGGGACTGTTTTTCCAGTTTAGTTAATAATATATAGAACATCTTTATTAAGTTTAGGGTTTCCTATATTTATTTTGTTTTTAATTAATTAATTTTTTTGTGGTGCTGGGGATTGAACCCAGTGCCTTGTGTTTAACAGGCAAGCACTCTACGAAGTGAGCTATATCCCTACCCCCTCTATTTATTTTCAATAAATTATCTTTGTAGTTGAATTTTTTGTTATTAATTCTTGTTTTTATTTTTGTTTGTATTGCATTGTGACCAAAAAGTTACATGAAAGTTCTAATTGATGTAATGATGTTTTCTTTATGTTCTATTATAATTTTTATGAATCTGGTGTTTACATGAACCAAAATTATATTGTCTAATATTGATTTTTAAATGGTACTGTACATCTATAAGATGGTATTTTTAGTGTATTGTTCAGATCTTTTTAATTTCTTCTCACTTGCTTATGTTGTTCCTATTTCCTGGGCTAATATTGGCATGTTAAGATTTTCTATTTCTTTGTACTTCTTACCTCTCATGTAATTTTTGGTTTATGAAGTTGTTTTATCTATGACTGTTTTTGTAGTTAGTCATAACTGTTTTACATTTCCTGTAAATATGTTCTTTAGAATTTAAAGTTGTTCTTTATTACCATATTTAATAGTTTGGGTTTCAATTCTGATATCTTTCCTATCAGAACAGCAAAGTCTTCCATTTTCTTTTCTTTTCCAGTATATAATTTTCATTCTTTAAATTTGGTCCTCCAGAATCAAGTCCTTTTAGGCGTCTCATGAATATAGTATTGAGATGAATTTTGTTTTGTGAGTCAATTTCAGTGTTTTTTTGGGGTGGGGGTTAGTCATGGTTAATAGGTGATAATCACCCTCACATTTATTAATATAATGTTGTACTTAGTTTGAATTATCTTGTGACATTTTATTATATTCTTTTAGGTTCTTACATCATGTTTAACTATGTTCCTGCACACTGTTGACTTTCTTTCATATAATGGGTAGTCTTATTGCTCTATTGTTTAATAAATTTTTATTTGTGTTCCAGTCTATGCTTAAACTAAGAACATTTATAATGTTTTTATTGCTTCCCAGTTTAAACTTTTAACATAGGGTTTTGCAACTATAACAATTTCCTTAGATTCACCATGCCTATGGAAAAATTCATTTTTCTTACCTCTCTGTTCTCTATCCAAATATAAACTTGTACTATTTATATGTTGTTAGTATTAGTATCAATTAAGTGTAAGTTATAAACTCCGTACCAAAATTTGTCTTTGACTCATACCTAAATATATGAATAATTATGTAAATATAGTTATATATAAATACATACATATTTTAAATGTATTTGTATCAGCAAATACAAATGTCTGTAAAATATATGATTTCTACATAACTTTATTTGATGTGTAATTAAATATACATGTATTCTGTGCAAATTTCCATTGTCATCTCTTATTTTCTGGTAGATGTTTCAGGAGGATTCTAGGTACAATGCCTCCTTGCATTATTAAAGACTGACTATACACTTAATCCTTGAAATACACTGTGGCTAGATGTCAAGTTTTTGATTTTCCCTTTTTTTTTTTTTTTAGATTCTTATTGGATTATGCTGCTTGTTCTGTCAAGAATCAAGAATTCTGAAACCAATTAGGTTTTGTTTTCTTTGTAAGTAGACTTTGTCCGTTTGACTGAAGTTCTAAACATTATCTGTTTGATCTTTGTTTTTCTAAAATTTTGACAGAACCTGTATTAGAATGGATGGTTCCAGGTCAGTGTTCACAGATGCGCAAGTCCTTTTGACACACAGATTTCAGGTGTACTTTTATTTCCACTGTGTGTTCTCAAATTGAAGTGTATGAACTGTTCTGTTTTACTGTTTTATTTTGTATTTCACACTTTCTAAAGAGGTACCTAAATGTATGTACTTGTGTGTATGTATGTTGTGTATGATTTTGTGTATAGGTGTGGGTGTGGAAAAAGAAAAGCAGAGAGAAAAAGAGGAACCAAGAGGAATACAAAAAATTCAGAGAAACGAAAGTAAAATCAATCCAATAGAAAAGACTGGTAAAAAGACACTTTATCAGGGGTTCTCCATTATATCTGAAAATCACTGCATAGGATGTTTAATGCATATTGTTCATTTTGGAGTGTTGCTCTTTCTTAGTAATTACTCTTGGTGGGACTAATTAATTTTTAATTTTTTATTTCTTTAAATTGATAGACAACTTTGCACATTTTTATCTTGTACAACCTGATATTACTAATTATACATACTTGTGGAATAGTTAAACCCAAGTAATTAATGGATTTATTATCTCACATAGTCATCATTTTGTGGTGCTCTACTTATATTTTTCTAGAATACAATATGTCAAATTTACTATAGTTCACCTTGCTGCACAATAAATATTTTGAAAAAATTTCCACTTATCCAGCTGCAATATGTATCCTTTGACCAACATCTCCACATTCCTCTCTCACCTCCAACCTCCTGTCTCTGGTAACTGACAAAGTAAAATAAATCAAGCACGGAAAGAAAAATGCTACATGATCTCATTCATTTATGGAACTGAAAATGTTGAGGTTATAGAGATAGAGAAGGAGATTTTTATTAACTGGCTTTTTTTTCCAAGCATGAGTTCTACAATTCCAATTCAACATGGTAGACTTCATTCTAGTCTTCTACTTCGCTTAATTGTAACTTCTTTTTCCAATTATGAGAAAACCTAGTTCTTATTACCTGCAGTATTATTTCCTGTTCGTTTAAACTGAATATGTACAGTAATTTGTGGATTAGAAACATCAGTCTGATGTAGATACTCAGGTGGTATTTTCCAGAGACAGAGTAAAACAAATTACACAAAAGCTTGATGAACAAGACAGAGAGAGGTGACTGTTGAGTCCAGAAAATTAGTCTAAATTCAACCATGAACAACAAGCTGGGTAAAGAAAAATGTGTTAAGGGTATTAACTATGCTTTGCATATTCAGGGTGGGAACAAGCATAAATAAAAGCAGGAATAATCAGAATACATAACATATTTGCTTTCAAATATTATCTAGGTTGACTTTGACCCATTTCCACTCAGGAAAGAAGGGATTCAAATGTGGTTGGCTGTGTTCTGAGGATCAGAATTTGCACACAATTCTGCATTCACACATTTCTATGGCAGAGTTTCCTAGTATATTTTCCAGAGACTGTAATATGTTTTTTGAAGTTTTTAGGTGTAAAGATTATATGTATAAATGTGATCTTAAAAACATTTAACTTCTATAGAGCTGTACATTTTGAAATTTATTTTACCATCGTTTTGCTTTATATAGTTATTAAACACCTCAGGTCAGTGCCATAGAGCACCCTTGGGAAAGGTGGTAAGAAACTGATTCATTGGAACTACTTTTCAAGGGATAAGAAATATACAAAGACTTGTGAAAGAGCACAGTAGTGTTAGCAACAAATATGAATAGGGAAGCAGGTTTTTAAGTGGGCTTAGCATGCATGAAATTCATATTCCCCAGTAAAATTTTCCTGTTAAATGTTATAAACCCCAAGTTTGGAACAAACTAATCTTTCTTATATTTGAAGGTCACTATTTTAGAAGGCCTTACACATTTATACAAACAGCATATTATTTCCAAGTACTGAATTTATCAGGAATATTGTAAGCTCTGAATCTCTCCAATGAATCAGTAACCACAGCAACGGCATTAAATAACTTGATTATAGAGAACAGAGAAGATTTGAAATATATTATTTGACTGCTTTACTTCTCTAAGAATTTTAAAGCCAAAATAAAAGGTAGTAATATGAAATCTGAAAGAGTTTCTTTGAGATAAAGTTAGTCATATTTTGAAAAGAGTATCAAGTAGATTATCAAAACAAATGGAAATTATGATTTTTAATAAGTCTATTACTATACAGATTTCAAAGTTTTAATTTTTACTCTAAAATAAAATTTCCATTTACAGAATCACATAATAGTAATAATGCAACGAATTTTTATACAGAATAAACTCATTTCAAAATCACCTTATATTTTATGCAAATTACAAAAGACTTACTGTGACTGGTTGGATTACTTACCAAATAAAAGCAGTAAAACATATCCTTATATATAAATTAGACATGTAGATATGAATGACCTATAGAAGCAAATTCCACTTACTCCAGTGGCTTGATTGAAAAAAAAATTCATATGCATATAACTAAAATGGGATTTTTCATAAATGTTGACAAAATTTGAATATTTCAGAAACAGAGAAAAGGAGAGTGGCATACTATTACATCATGCACCTTGAATAGTCAAGAATTAGTTTTAAACTCCTGTTTAAAATTTTCTGCTGAAAACATATATTGAATTTCAAAAACTGATATAAATATCAGTAAGAATCAATTAATTTTTAATATTTGTGTACCTGCTTTTGATAACTTCATATAATTAATGGAAAGAAAAACAACTATAAATATGTAATAACTTTTGCCATTTTATTCTTAGAGTCTGCTTGTATCCACATAAAAATCTATTGTTTCTACTTATTGTTAAACATAACATTAGGGTTCATTTCGAAATAATTATAAAAACATGGAATATAATTTATTCTAATTAAGTCTCCAGTACTCCTCCTTTCCCTCCCCTCCTCCACTTTTCTGTTCCCGTCCCTCTATACTATGGATCTTTACTATTTACTTACAGTTTTTTTTTTTCTTTAATTAGTCTCTGTGGACACACAGGATGGGGAGATTCACTGTGGTATATTCATGTAGGTACATAGGAAAATTAGGTCAGATTCATTTCATTGCTCTTTCCCTATCCTTTCCCTATTCTCTCCCCTTCAATTCCTTTCATCTGCTTCACCCATCTTTCTTCTGTTTTATTTATCCCCCTCCCCTTATTTTGGGTTAGCTTCCACATAACAGAGAAAACCTTCAAACTTTGATTATGGAAGATTTAGCATGATAGTCTCTGGTTCCAATCTTTCACAAAGCAAATGCCATGATGCCATTCTTCTTTATGGCTTAGTAATACTTCATTGTGTATATATACCATGTTGTCTTTATTCAGGCATCTGTTGAAGGGAGTTTAGATTGGGTCCATAGCTTGTTTATTGTGAATTGTGATGCTATAAACATTGATGTGGCTGCATCACTGTAGTATGCTGATTTTAGACTTTAGGATATATACCAAGGAGTGGGATAACTGGGTCAAATGGTGATTCTATTCCTACATTTTCCATACAGCTTTCCTGAGTACTAGCGCTAATTTGCAGTCCCACCAACAATGTATGATTGTACCCTTTACCCTACATCCTTGTTAACATTTATTGTTACTTGAATTCTTGGTAATTGCCATTCTGACAGGAGTGGGATAAAATTTCAATGTAGTTTTAATATGCATTTTACTAATTGCTAGAAGTGTTGAACATTTTTTCATATATATATATATATATGTATGTATGTTTGGGGGAACTGAACTCAGGGGCACCCAACCACTGAGCCACATCCTCAGTCCTATTTTATATTTTATTTAAAGACAAGGTCTCATTGAGTTGCTTAGTGACTCACCATTGCTGAGGCTAGCTTTGAACTTGAGATCCTCCTGATTCAGCCTCCAGAGCTACTGGGATTGCAGGAATGAGCCACCACACCCAGCCTATTTTTTCAGATATTTTTGACAATTTGTATTTATTCTTTTGAGGATTGCCTGTTTACTTCTTTTGCCACTTTATTGATTGAGTTATTTGGATTTTTTGGTGTTAGGTGTTTTGAGTTCTAACAAAAAATGTGACTTTGTATGTGTAAACATGTATGTATGAATATTGGGGTTCTATTGAGAGAGAGAACTGGTTTTTGAATCCTCACTTACTCATTTCTTAACTCCATGGTTTCCATATCTTTAAAACATGATAATGTTTGTTACCTCAGAATATTCTCCCAACAAAACTTTTTTTATGATGGAACCAGCTCACCCTCGCTTTCAAAAGCCAAATGTAGGCATCTTTGTCTAACTCCAGTTCAGCAACATTACAGTGTTAGCTTGAAGGCAGCCATTGCTAGAATATTCTCTCCTGTGGAATCAAAAACAAAGTGAATCACCACCACCATTCCCAGAAGCAACTGCAGCACTTGATCAAGTAATGTCTTATTAAATAGTAGTCACAGAACTACTCTTCATCTACAGAAGTACTAGCTATATCTGGATTCAGTTATAAATTATGAATCTATGCAAATACTTAAGAGACTTTGAGCACAGGTAAACTTAAGGCTTGAGGATCAGTAATATAAAAATTTTTAAAAAATTGGAAATCCGAATTTCTAAATTAATCTTCAGTGACTTTTCTAATATACAGACACATTTATTTAGACTTGGGCAATTTTCCTAGAACTTGGTGATAAGCATAATATGTGCTATTGCTACTATCTTTTCAAATGATTTACATTATTTGTTTTCTTTTGGATTTCAGAAAGCTGTTAGTGATTTCATCTTGACATTTATATTTTGTTAGGAATATAAAACTTCCCTCAGAGTCTATGATTTTATGCTACTCTGAAAATAAAATTCTCTAAATTCTTAAAACACAAAATGTGTTTTAATGTCACATTATAGCAATTTGTTCTGGGCAAAAATACAAAGTGAATCAAATTTTGTGGCTGCCATTGGCAGGGCAATACCCTAGACTCCCATTAAGTTCAATCCTATAATGATGGTAACATTTTTTTAAGCTCTGTTTTCTATCAAGCTGCGAATTTCAATAGAAGTGCTAGTTCCAAATTTCCTTAATGGATTTTTTGCCTAAAGTATGTGCATTTAGTTGTGAGTGGGTAACACCATGTGCCAGCTTTTTAACAAGAATAAAATATTGTAGATTATTGTTATTATTTCAGTGAAGAATTATTCTTGGAGATAATATTGGAAATGAAGTGGAAGTACCATAAGAAAAATAAAAATAAAAAATTTAGGACTGTATAAAGTAAGGTCCTTTCTCATGAAAGGAAAATATATACCTTTCACTAGTGACTCCTCTCTTTTGGTATGTTAGTTGCTGGTATCCATGTGTGATTAAATCACAAAATACATCTTTTATACATTTCTTTCTTCCAGACCCTTTTGTTTTTTCTTCATATTCTCCATAATATGGAAATCACTTTTTGACTTTAAATAAAAAGTTTTCATGAAAATGCTAATTTATTTGTCTAAAAATACAAAAGCTTGAGTCTTCAATAGAACTTATTATAAAAAGGCTGGTGCAATATAGACACACTTTAAATAAAGCATTTTGGAAAGATTTTTGTTACATTTTGGTAATCAACCACTTTTGACTTCCCAGTCGTAAGGTTTTAGAATAGGTGAATACTTTTGCCTCTATGAATAATACTAAAATAAATATAAAGTTGAATTTGGGTTGTGGAACAACTTCATTTACTTTGAGTCTTTTAATGTAGTTAATTGTCAAATAAAGGAGTCATTGTATCTTTAATATTTTATATTGAGGAGACATATTATGGAAATTTCTGCTTCTATTTTAATTTTGATTCATTGAACACAAATGAGATATAACTATTGTTTCTCTGGTTGTACAGGGAGTCACACCTTTGTGTAATCATGCATGTACATAGGGTGATTCTATTTGTCTCATTCTATTATTTTTCCTTCTCCCTGCCCCCTCCCTATACCTCATGTTCCTCTGTATAATTGATCCTTTCTTCCATTCTTGCCTCCTTCCCACCCGCTGTTATGTATCATAATCCACTTTTCAAGAGAACTCATTTGGCCTTTGGTTTTTGAGTATTGGCTTATTTTACTTAGTATGATATTCTCCAACTCCATCCATTTACCTGCAAATGCCATAATTTTATTCTTCCCTATGATTGAATAATATTCCATTGTGTATATATACCAGTTTCTTTATCCATCCAACTATTGAAGGGCATCTAGGTTGGTTCCACAATGTAGCTATTGTGAATTGAGCTGCTATAAACATTGATGTAGCTGCATCACTATAGTATGCTGAGTTTAAGTCCTTTGGGTATAAGCAAAGGTGTGGGATAGCTGGGTCAAATGGTGGTCCCATTCCAAGCTTTCTAAGGAATCTATATACTGCTTTCCAGAGTGCCTGCACCTATTTGTAGTTCCATCAATGATGTGTGAATGTACTTTTTTCCTAACATCCTCGCCAACAACTATTGTTGCCTGTAGTCTTGATAATAGATGTACTAATTGGGGTGAGATGAAATCTTAGGGTAGTTTTGACTTGCATTTCTCTTATTACTAGAGATGTTGAACACTTTTTATGTATCTGTTGATTGCTTGTAAATTTTCTGTGAAGTGTCTGCTCATTTCCTTAGTCCATTTATTGGCTGGGTTATTTGTATTCTTGGTGTAAATTTTTTTGAGTTCTTTATAAATTCTGGAGTTTAGTACTCTATCTGAAGTGTGTGTGGCAAAGATTTTCTCCCACTCTGTAGGTTCTCTTTTCACATTATTGATTATTTCTTTTGCTGAGAAAAAGCTGTTTAGTTTGAATCTATCCTAATTATTGATTCCTGTTTTTATTTCTTGTGCTTTGGGAGTCATTTTAAGGAAGCCAACATGATGAAGATTTGGACCTATTTTTCTTCTTTTAGGTGCAGGGACTCTGGTCTAATTCCTAGGTTCTTGATCCATTTTGAGTTGAGTTTTGTGCAGGGTGAGAGATAGGGGTTTAGTTTCATTTTGCTGCATATGGATTTCCAGTTTTTCCAGCACCATTGGTTGAAGAGGCTATCTTTTCTGCATTATATGTATTTGGCTCCTTTGTCTAGTATGAGATAACTGTATTTATGTGAGTTTGTCTCTCTGTCCTCTATTTTGTACCATTGGTCTATCTGTCTATTTTGGTGCCAATACCATGCCGTTTTTGTTACTATTGCTCTGTAGTATAGTTGAAGTTCTGGTATTGAGATACCACCTGCTTCACTCTTCCTGCTAAGGATTGCTTTAGCTATTCTGGGTCACTTAGTCTTCCAAAAGAATTTCATGATTGCTTGCTCTACTTGTATGAGGTACATCATTGGGATTTTAATTGGAATTGCATTGAATTTGTATAGTACTTTTGGTAGTATGGCCATTTTGACAATATTAATTCTACCTATCCAAGAACACGGGAGATCTTTCTGTCTTCTATGGTTTTTATTAATTTCTTTCTTTAGTGTTCTGTAGTTCTCATTCTAGAGGTCTTTCACCTCTTTTGTTGAAATGATTCCCAAGCATTTTATTTTTTGGAGGCTATTGTGAATGGGGTAGTTTTCCCAATTTCTCTTTCAGAGGATTCATCACTTATGAATAAAAATGCATTAGATTTATGTGTGTTGTTTTTATATCCTGCTACTTTACTGAGTTTATTTATGAGTTCTTGAAATTTTCTGGTGGAATTTTTTGGTTCCTCTAAATGTAGAATCATGTCATTGGCAAATAGTGATAGTTTGAGTTCTTCTTTTCCTATTTGTATCCATTTAATTTCTTTGGTCTGTTTAATTGTTCTGACTAGAATTTCAAGAACGATATTGAATAGAAGGGGTGAAAGAGGGCATTCCCTGCCTTGTTTCAGTTTTTAGGGGGAATGCTTTCAGTTTTTTTCTCCATTTAGAATGATGTTGGCCTGGGCTTAGCATATAGCACCTTTAAAATATTGAGGTATGTTCCTACTATCCTCATTTTTTCTAGTGTTTTGAGCCTGAAGGGGTGCTATATTTTATGAAATGCTTTTTCTGCATCTGTTGAAATAATCATGTGTTTCTTACCTTCAAGTCTGTTGATGTGGTGAATTACATTTATTGATATCCAGATGTTGAACCAAACTTGAATCCCTTGGATGAAACCCACTTGATCATAGTATGCTATCTTTTTAATATGTTCTCATATGTGATTTGCTTAAAGTTTTTAAAGATTTTTCGCATCTGTGTTCATTAGGGATATTGGTCTGAAGGTTTGCAAAATTTTCTGATATTATTTCATTGAATTGATTATTCATTTCTTTGGTTTGTATCTCTGTGCCTTTTCATGATATCCATAATTCTTGGAGTTTCTGTTCATGATTTCTTACCTTCTCTGTTTGGTCAACTTTGTTTTCAGGATTAGATATTTTGTCTTTATTGTCTCAAGTTCTGTCTTTAAAGTGATCTAATTTGTTGCTTTCTATTGAGTTTTTAATTAGGTTTATTGTTTCTTTCATTTCAAAGATTTCTCTTTGTTTTATTTTCAGAATCTCTATCTCTTTATTGAAATGATCTTTTGTTTCTTGCATTTGCTCTTTTAACTGCTTATTAGTGTGTTCATTCATTGCCTGCATTTGCTCTCTTATCTCATCATTTGCTTCTTGTTCATTTTATTTATGTATATTCTGAACTCCCTTTCTGACATTTCTTCTGCTATGCTGTCATTGGATTCTATTGATACAGTATCTGGTTTGTTTGGGACACTTTCTTCCCTTGTTTTTTCATGTTGTTTGTGTATGTTTCCCTCTAGCATTGTGAATCTGAGGTATTATAGTTTTCCCCTTATAGACTTATAGTGACTCTACAGGTTTCCAATACCTCATCTTGAAGTGAAAGATCAGTATTAGCATGACACCATACAAACAATATGCATTCTTAACCCAAATAGTACCTATTAAGATATTAACCGTGTTGTTTTAATAAACAGAGATGATGAGTTTGATTACTATCTACAGCATTACAAATAAGTTTGCAGTAAGGACCACAATTTCTAATGATGGACAAAGAGGATGGGGAGGGGCATAGGATACAACTTTAATGAGATAAGAAGTGAGCCTATAGAGGTACTATTTTGTAGGAAGAGTGAAAGCAGAATTAAAAGAAATTGGTTGTTAGCATGAGAAAAGGGAGAAAGTCTCCAGGGAAACAGATAGATAAGAGGAAAATAGAGTGAGAAAAATATTAATAAAAGTAAAGAAAAGTAGGAATAATAGTAGGTATAATAGGAAAAACCATAACAATACCTCTAATAAAAAATTTCTACAATAAAACCATACTGTACTGTTCAAACCTCCTAGTTTTCAGTAGCCTGATGCCTGAGAGGAACTTGATAATGTGGTGTCCCAAGAAGGGTGCTGTCCTGTTAGGGATAGTGGCCTCCAGGTCAGAAATAATCTATGTTAGCAAACAGAGACAACCTCTTGTATTGACAGATGGTCAGTTGCAGCACAGGCACTAGACCTTGGCCTGGGGCATGTGTACTGAAGATGGCCAGCTGGGGTCCAGTGTTAGTACTGGAGAAGGCAGGTGCTGGCTGGGCCAGGTGTCTGCGTGGGAGATGCGTGGGCACTGGGCCTGATGGCTGGACTGGGTCTCGGTGCTCCGTTTCTATCTTGATAGAGAAAATTATACAATACTAGTTTATCCAACATGAAATAATGAATAATTGGAAAAATATTTTAAAATCCTATTTTATATATACTGCTCACAAAGCATCATTGGACAGCTTCTGATAGGAGGTAAATAAGCTAACTTCATTCTTTGTTCTTAGAGGCACATTAGGTACCAGGGCATAGGAAGGTGGCAGAACATAGTTGTCTTGCTCAATTGAGAAGACACACAGAGTTGTAACCAAGTCAATTATTATTTGTAGGTTAGATCACCAAAAAGAAAAGGATATAGCACTCTTCATAAAGATGCCCTCAAGTAGTGTCTTAGTGATGCCCAACTGTCTTGACATTCAGCAAAAGAAAAACTTTATGGCCTTATCGATGAGGATAAAATGAGTTCTTTGGCAGCTAGTATCATCATTATTCATAATCAGATTTCGCTGCAGAACAGGATTAAAAGGAATAAAAAAACTATGTGATTTTAAAAGTAGTACAAATTTTCTTATAACTTGAACTGAGAGCCTTAAAGATGTTAGGTACACACTCCACCATGAAGTATGTCTCCACTCCACACATACTTTAAAAATACAAAAATTAAGAGTTGATGCATCTCAAACAGACTTATTTTTATAGTCTTACATTGGTCATGCTCTCTCGAATTAGTTTACAGAAAAAATTCAGTATACATGCACAACATAAACTCACTTTTATCAAATTATAGTTACACTCACATTTGAAGTACAAGAAAATATCTTGTAAGAAAATCTAACTATATTTATTTAAAATTAGCTTAGCTTAAGTAATGCTGGATTACAGCAATTTCTCAAGTAAAAGGTCTAATATTTATGGGGCAATCAGATGAATGTTAATCTAAGGTGTCCATGAGGTATATAGTTTAAAAGAGACTTTGATGATCTGGAAAGATGACACCTTTCAAAACAAACAAACAGCAAAGCAAACAACAACAGACTGTCCTGCTTGATAGGGTCATGCATGAGGAACTTTTATGCAAATACTTAAATATGTAAGCCATGCTTACAACATATTTCAAAGAAAACTAAGTTTGTCTTTAATACCAGAAATCTTTAGGAACAAAATTATTTTAGGTAGTTCATCACCTTCTTCAGGAGAGTTCACGGGATGCAGCATAAGGAGAACCCAGGTAAATCCTGGGAAACAGATAGGGAGGTGGCACTGAGTCTATAAAGGTCAAATAAACTGAGTGTTGGCAAAGGACTGAAAAGGAGAGATCTTCATGGAAAGTAAGCTCCAGAAATTTCTGTATGGTACCTTTTTAGTTTTTATTTGAGGACTTATCAGTGCAAGCATATAAGGAAATTGTCAAGGACAACAAAAATGGAACTCCCAAAGAACTAAGGGAACCATCATCAGAGCTCAGGTAGGGCTGCAAATAGTTCTTGTTTTTACCAATTGAAGTGGGAAATCTAATAGTTCATAGTACTGTCTCAGTAGTAGTTGAAAACAGTCTGAAAATAATAAAATCTGTTGTGATTCTGCTTAACCAAGCTTGAACAATAGTATTCAAAGATTAAACTGCTTTCAAGTAATTTACCTGCAATCAAAATGTTTAAGGAAGCCAGGTTCTATGGCACACACGTGTAATCACTGACTTGGGAAGCTGAGGCAGGAGAATTGCAAATTCAAGACGAGCGTCAGCAATTTAGCGAGGCTCTGATCCTGAGTAACTCAGAGAGACCCTGTTTCAAAATAAAATATAAAAAAGGGCTGGGGATATGGTTTAGTGATTATGCACTCCAGGTTCAATCCCTGGTACAAAAAACAAGAAGTTCAAGGATATTTATAGAAAGATACAAATATTTAAAAACATACAAGGTAAAATTTAAGAATATCTGATATTCAATAAGCCATCACATGCAAACAAAATGAAAATATAACTCATAAAAAGGAAAATCAATCAATCTAGAATGATCTAGAAAAATCACACAACCTAAAGTTAGTGGTCAAAGATATTGAAATCTATTTTAATGATATTTCAAATCTTTAAGAAGGCAAGAATATGTGTAAATGGACATGGAAAAGTAAAAGTATTGTACTTCTACAGAGAAAAATTCCAATTTATAAGATGAAAAAATTCACTAGATGGAAATAACCAGAGTTTAGACATGAAGAAAAATTTAGTGAATTTGAAAACATTACAATTGAAAATATTAAAAATAAAAGTCAAACAAAAGATATAATACACACAAATAGTGAGCCATAAAAATTTCAAATGGTCTACTATAGGTATATATAAGTATCACTGGGATACTTGAAGAAGTGAAGATGAAGAAAGAGTATTTGAATATATAATCACCACAAAATTGCCCAATTCAATGAAAACCAGAGCTGGGAATGTGGCCCAGTGATAGAGAATCTGCCTAGCATGGTCAAGGGGTTCAATCCCCAGCACTGGAAAACACAAGTAAACAAAAGACACTAATTTAAGGAAAAACATAACTTCAGATATAGAAGCTTCATGAACTACACATGTGGGATATGAGAAGTATACTAAAACAAAATACATGACTGACTATTTACAAAATATCTTTTTGAGAAAATCTTAAAAGCAATCAGAGTACATAAAACATGACACAGAGAAACAGAGATGAAAGATGACAGATTTCTCATGGAAAAGTGCAAGTCAAAAGATAGCAGTTAGAGTTTTAATCTTCTAAAAGGAAAAAGCAAAAAAAAATATAAACTAAAGCTCTTTTGATGTCAAATTCTAGAGTTAGCAAAGGCATAGCTTTGAAAAAATGGTGGGGAAATAAAATAAAGACTATTGGACAGAGAGAAGATGAGACAATTAAATATCATTATAAAAATGTCAAAGAAAGTCCTCAACAGAAGAAAAACCACTCATTCAGATGATGCCCAACTCTACAGAATGAAATAAGCTCTGTGTAATCTCATGGTGACTACATGGGTAAGATAAAATGATATTTTAGAATTTTTAAAAAATTATCTTCAGTAGATAATTTTTAAAAATAGTTAAAAGTATACTGTAAAGTTTAAAATATATGTGAAAGAAAAATGTATCCCAATAAGACAAAAGTCAGTAGTGATAAACAAAAGCATAATATAAGAATATAAAGTTTGTTTATCAAATGTGGCTCAGTATTAGTTGAAAATAGACTGTGGTTAAGTAAAAGTCATATAAATGCATATTCTATATTAGCCACTATTAAATTCAATTAAAAGTCAAAAAAGAAGAAGGAAAACTACATAAAAAGGGAAAAAGACATACAGAATTAATAAAAAGCAAATAAGTGGTAAATTTAAACTCAACCGTAGTGATAATTACATTAAATATAAATCATCTAAACATTTCAACTAAATGGCCTAGATTTTTAGTTTGGATAAAACAGAAAAAAAATCAATGACATACTAATTAAAACATTATCTACTTTAAACATAACTATCCCCATGGGTTATATATACAGGGATGACTACATAATATGTCATTTTTCTATTAAACAAAGGAAAGCCAGAATGTATGTGTCACTCAACACAAAGTCAAAACATTTTAACTAGAGTTAGAAAGGGAATTTTACACTGATAAATGGGCTAACTCTTTGTAATTAACCAACAATCATAAGTGTTTAAACACTAAACTAAAGAGTTATAATATATGGACAAGAACAGATAAGATGGCAGGAGACAGACAAATCAGTTTCTGTACAAGTTTCAGCATTTTTCAGTTTCTATTGAGTACATTAAAATTTGAAAACCATCTCATGATCAAATAAAAAATAAATAGTATGTGTTACTAGAGTACTTATGTCTACAAAGTATATTATTTGATGGTATTACATAATTCATCTTTTTTACTTTTTACATTTTCTTCTCAATTCAGAAGTATATTAAAATACAGATGTATAAATATAATCAATTTTAGCAAATTTCATCACATACATTTTATATTATGGCAATCTTCATACTTGACCAGTTGAGAAGTAACTGACAAGCCAAAGGAAGCTAACACACCCCACTAATTCCTGATGCAGGACAAAGGTGAGAGAGAATCTCAGTGAGAAGACCTCACAGACCCACTGAATGAGCAGCACCAAAAGCAGGGCCAGACTAGGGCATATGCTCCTACAGCAAAGTGCTGATATATTTCTGGGACAACAGAACAAGATGTGCAATTTGAAGAACAGACAGAATTTGGGAAATATAAAAGAGAGAGCGGGGGCTGGGGATATAGCTCAGTTGGTAGAGTGCTTCCCTCAAAAGCACAGGCCCTAGGTTCAATCCCCAGCACCGCAAAAAAAAAAAAAAAAGAGAGAGAGCGAGCTGGGTTGCAAGTGCCTATGCTTGTCTTACATACATTCATAAATCAGACAAGCCACAGCTTATCTAGGATAAATTTAAGAAAAGGGGCAGAGAAAGGCTGAAGGTGTTCAATAATAAGCTTATTCAATATGATGGAAACATCAATAAGGAGAAGAACTACCTGTTCAGAGTCCTTAAAAATGTCTATATTAAAATGTCATTACAAATTCAGAAAATTTTTCTTTATTAAAATATTTTGCAATATAATATATAAAAATTCTGCTGAATAATATGAATAACATTACCATATTTCGTGTTTATGCTAGAAAATATTCTCAAAAATTTTCTGAATATATGTAATTCAAATGAAGTTTTAGAAACATCATCTAAAAATACAGATTTTAATCACAGATGTTTTATTTTTCATAAAATATTCTAAAGAAGATACATATGTTAAGTCAGAGAAATGTGTTTCAAACAAATACCTACTGGGAGTTTTTGTAGCAGTCTTTCTGTAAATAGAACATGTTCTGGAAAGCAATAGCTTTTGCATACTAATCAGAAAAGCGTCTGTGGCATTCTGACAAGATTTTTATCTAGAGTGTATTGTGCATCCTACTCCAGAAAGATTCCCCCAGATAAACAGAAAAATACAGCAAATCAAATTTCCCTTTTTACTGAATGTGTTGACAAATGGTAGGACATCAATGAGTAACATCTTTTGAAGCCTGAGATGAATCTTTAGAAAATGAAAAGAAGATAGGAGGGAAACTACTGTCAAGTCAAAAGCACCTTAGCTTGAAAATATTATGAAAAAATTGAGCTAAAGACAAAACAGGAGGTTGGAAGCTTAACATTGAATCCTCAGGGACTGCCTTTTGAGTGCTCCCAGTTATCAGCATTTGGCCTCTTACTATTATCTTCTCTGTGTTCTACAAAAGAGCAGAGGCTGTTTTGAAACACTCAACCCACCAAAATATCTAACGCATTATGTTTTTCCTGTGTTTCATCAGGGGAATTTTCAGAGATGATATTTAACAATGCCAAGGGTCAAACTAAGCAGATAGAAAAATGTATGTCTGTTTTGTTGAAAATAATTGGAATTGAAAATGATAGAGATGGAAATGAACCAAGTGTTCAAACCGATAAGACTGCATGGGAAAAACAATAAAAATCAAGGGGAACAAAGAAAGTAAATGAGCTCTTTTAATATGGGAGGTATAAAAATGATTGCTTGCATATTATTTAAGGATTAAGTTGAGAAGGTTAAGGTATGCTAAACCTGATGTGTAGGAAACATAATCACTGACTTCATATTTCACTGAGGAAAATTGAAGAATCTTGCAATTAACTTTTCCTTTTGTTATAAGATCTAGCAGAGAGAAAATGCGCACTCACACTCACACACAAATTCATCTTTGCACAGAAAAAAATTCTTTCTCTATTATCTGAAGATAATTTTAGTTTATTTTTTAATCTATGCAATTTTGGAAAATCGCACCTATTAGTGCATTTAATTGTACATAATAATGGGACTCATTGTGGCAATTTCTTACTTGCATATAACACACTTTGATCGTATCCAGCTTTCCTGGTTCCCTCTTCTAACCCCTTTCCCTGATTCCTATCCCCTTCTCTAATATTTCCCATTCTATTATTTTTCTCTACATAGAGAAAACCTGGGATATTGTCTTTCTGAGTTCGGGTTATTTTGCTTAACATGATAATTTCTAAGTCCCATCCATTTTTCCTGGAAATGACATGAGTTTGTTCTTCTTTATGGTTGAGTAATGTTCCATTACATACCACATTTTCTATATCTATTCATTCCTTTACAGGCATCACATAATTTGACTGTTTTGAATAGTGCTGTGATAAACATGGGTATGCAGGTATTTCTATGGTATGCTGACTTTGATTCATTTTGGTATCTACCAAGGAGTGATATTGTTGGATTACATGGTAGAAGAAGGTTTGTCTAACTTAATGCAATAACTTGACAAGCACAGGGTTTTGATGACATAATGTAAGTGTTTGTTTAATAATGGCAATAATTTGACAAGAATAGGGTTTATAGGCACATACTTCAATTATTTTGAAGGTAAGTGTTTCTAAATTTATTTTGGAATTAAGATTGGTTTAATTAAATATACAGGCTCTCAGATATCTGGACATGCAGATAGGAATCAATGAAGAATGTTTATCTTTTGTTTCAACTCATAAAATTTTCATGGAGTGGTTTCTTTGATATTTTAAAGATAAACACTTAAAGTTAAAACTCTAGAGTATTAAAAGGAAATATAATGTGCTGTAATTTCTTAGGGAATTTTCTTTCTGTTGTTTTATTTTTTTTGTATTTTAACAAAATATAACCCTTAGCTTCCATAATTTAAATAACAGTTTTTTTTTTCTGTTGAAAATAAGGAAGTTTGTATTAAATTCACTTTAAAAAATAAAACAAAGTTTGTGAGTTTCTTGTGGCATTAGAAATTAGTACTAAAGGGACCGGAGTTGTGGCTCAGTGAAAGCGCTTGCCTGGCATGGATGAGGCCCTGGGTTCGATTCTCAGCACCACATATAAATAAAATAAAAAGATCTGTTGAAAACTAAAGAAGAATATTTAAAAGAAAAAGAAAGAAATACTAAAGTACCGGGCATGATTCCATCCTGCACGTCTCTTCTCTAGGGCAGCAGCCTATTTTCTATCCTCCTTCTCACCTAAGTGCGTGCTTCCACCTCATCGAAGATTCGATGGAGATGGACAAGAGCCCCCTAAGACCCCAGATCTATCTTTTTGGTTGTGAACTAAAGGCTGACAAAGTGCATCACTTTATGGTGGATAATGATGAAAATGAACACCAGTTATCCTAAAGAACGGTCAGTTTAGGGGCTGGTGCAAAGGATGAATTGCACGTTGTTGAAGCAGAGGCAATGAATTATGAAGGCGGTCGAATTACAGTAATACCAGCAGCATTGAAAATGCCTATACAGCCCACGGCTTCCCTTGGGGGCTTTGAAATCACACCACCTGTGTAGGGCAGCCTGTGCATAGTAGTGGGAAGCACTTAGTAGCTATGGAGGAAGATGCAGAGTCAGAAGGTGAAGAGGAGGGAGATGTAAAACTCTTAAGTGTAGCTGGAAAGCGCTCTGCCCCTGGAGGTGGTAGCAAACTTCCCCAGAATAAAAGTAAAACTTGCTGCTGATGAAGATGAGGATGACAACAAAAATGATGATGATGATTTTGATGATGAGGAAACTGAAGGAAAAACTCCAGTGAAGAAATCTGTATGTTACTCCAGCCAAAAATGCACAAAAGTCAAACCAGAATGGAAAAGACTCAAAATCATCAACACCAAGATCAAAAGGTCAAGAATCCTTCAAAAAACAGGAAAAAACTCCTAAAACACCAAAAGCACCTAGTTCTGTAGAAGACATTAAAGCAAAACTGCAAGCGAGTATAGAGAAAGGTGGTTCTCTTCCCAAAGTGGAAGCCAAGTTCTCAATTATGTGAAGAATTGCTCCCGGATGACTGACCGTGAGGCTTTTCAAGATCTCTAGCAGTGGAAGAAGTCTCTTCAAGAAAATAGTTTAAACAGTTTGTTAAATATTTCCATCTTATTTCATTTCTGTAACAGTTGATATCTGGCTGTCCTTTTATTAACGCAAAGTGAGAACTTTCCCTATCGTATTTGATAAATGTTGTCCAGGTTCCATTGCCAAGAATGTGTTGTCCAAAATGCCTGTTTAGTTTTTAAAGATGGAACTCCACCCTTTGCTTGGTTTTGAAGTATGTATGGAATGTTATGATAGGACATAGTAGTAGTGATGGTCAGACATAGAAACAGTGGGAAGATAAAAATATACATGTGAAATAAACTCAGTATTTTAATAAAGTAAACAAAAAAGAAATACCAAAGTACCAATACATGTGCTGGAAGACTATGAACGAATATATTTTTAAAAAAAAAGAAGTGATGAAATTTCTTGCTAATTTTTTCATTATTATTCATTATACTGTGAAGGAAATAAGACACAGAAGGTTTTAATATTTTCTTTTCTTTTCTTACTTTTTTTCTTTTTTTTTTGCAGTGCTGGGGATTAAACGCAGGACCTTGTGTATGCAAGGCAAGCACTCTACCAACTGAGCTATGTCCCCAGCCCAGGTTTTAATATTTTCATGTCAAAGTTAAAATTAAACATATTTACATCACTTTCAAAAGAGTTTGCTAAAGCACTAAGTATGGAAAGAACAAAGTCATGTTTTTAGACAGATGAGGAATGATCTCAAATACAGTCCAGAGATCTACAAAACAAGTTAGAACCTTGAGGGAAATGTTTCCAGAGGAGTGCCTGTGGGACCTTCACATTTGTTGTCTTACGCTGCCTCAAGTCTCTATTCCCCACATATCGGTTCAGTTTCCCCATCCTTGGGTCCATCTGGTTCCTGATTCAGGATGCCACTCTGGAAGGCAGAAGCCAGAAACCTTGGCAGCATCCCCACAGAACCAATTCTGCAGGCTTAAAGATGTGGAGTCCTGGTTTCTTCCACCTAGATTTCAAAGAATGTTGTGGGCAGTGCTGGGACTCTTGACAAGATTGATCGTGGGGCAAAGCCACCAGGAGATTCCACACTAGGATACTGTCTAGTGGAGCTGTGTGATCACGACCATCTCCTCTGCCTCAGAATGGTAGAACTATCAACATGCAACTCCAGGCCAGAAAAACTACAGGCATGGGATTTCCAATGGTGAGAACTGTTGCTTGGTAGGTCCCAGCTAAGCCACAGAAGCAGAGCTGCCCAAGGCTTTGGGGTGCCTAATTCTTCTCCCACTGTGTGCAGAAGGTGGGAAATGGGTCAAAGAAAATCATTCTTCAGCTTTAAAATGCATTTTTCCTGTTGGGTTTTGTGCTTCCTAAGGCCTGTTACTTCTTTCTTGTATCCTGGCTGTTCCCTTTTGAGATGGGAATATCAATCCCACGCCTTTCCCACCTCATAATTTGGAAGCAGATGACTTGTTTGATCTCACAGGCTCATAGTTGCAGGGAAAGTGGATTAGAAAGGTCTTGCCTTGAGTCTCATTCCTGTCTGGTTTAGATGACTCTCTTGACCATGAACATTTCAGTTGTAATAAGTTATGACTTTGGGGCTATTGGCATAGACTAATTGTATTTTTTAATGCAAGAGGGTCATGAGTTTGGGGGAGCCAGGGGTACAGTGGTATGGTTGTACTATCTCTACTCAAAACATATGTTGATTCTTAATTGTCATTGCAGTAGTATTCCAACATGGGAACATTAAGAGGTTTTTAGGACATGGTGGCCCTCCTGCATGAATTAATGGCATTATCATGGAAATGGCTTCATGACCATGGGAATGAGATTGTTATAAAAGGGCAAGTTCCATGCTTACTCCCTCTCCACTCATTCTGTCACCTTCCATCTTGGAATGGTGCAGAAAGTTCTAGTTGATGCTTTCATATTGGACTTCTCAGTCTTCAGAACTATGAAGAAGTAAATTTCTGTTGTTTGTACATTCCTCAGGTGCAGGTGTTCTGTTAGAGAAGCACAACATTGACTGCTTCCTTGTCTTTTACTATTATTATTATTATTATTATTATTATTATTATTATTATTTTGCTCTAGCATAAATGCTTCTTTAAAAAATTAGTTGTTTGACAAAAATTCATTATCTATTTTTTATATAGATTAAATTTTACTTTCTTTTAAAGTTTCCCTGGTCACCTCCTTTCCTCCCTCCCCAAGCACAGGTAACTACTCAGTCTTCTGAAAGCCTGTTACAGCCTGTCTATAGCTTATTTGTCATGTTCAGGTTGCAACCATCAGTGAACCTGTCTTGCCATCAATGAAATATTGTACATTCTAGGGGGTAATAAATTTTATCCTGATTATCTTTTTATTCTTAAAATGTATCATAATGCCTGGTGTATGAGGGTCCAGAGAAAAAGGTTGCTTATGAATTATAGTCATGTTTCTGTTACAGATTAGCCAAAGGTCACAGTTTAGTGTACATACCTCACTCACTTCCAGTATTAGAATTCCTCCTAAGTAGGCCATTCACAGGTTTTGAGTTTCCCAGTACAATCATGGCTTATTCTCATTTGGGCATTTTGTCACATTGAGGTTTCCCTGGACTTATTGTTTTTTTTTTAATGAACAGTTTATTAATGGTTACTTTAAAATAGGCTATTTGGATTAGGTGGACCTTTAATTTATATTTCCAGTTAAAGTCATGATCTCACAGAGTGATATGTGTTAAATTTTGCAGTAAATAATGTTCTCACTTTAACGATTTGATACATGTGAGAGATGAACATCAATAATTCTTTTGTTTTTCTACTTTCTTGATAAAATTGCTAACCCCTCTGTTTTATTTTTTCCAGATTTTTACTGGTGCATTATAGTTATAAATAATGATGGAATTTGTTGTTACATATTAGTATACACACAACATATAACAATATAATTTGACCAACATCCCTCCCCAGCACTTCCTACTCCCTCCCAGCTTCCACCTCCAGGTTCCTTTCCTCTAGTCTACTGATCTTCCTTGATTTTCATGAAATGACCCTAACTTTTGTTTCTTTTTTCTCTCTAGTTTCCACATATGAAGGAAAACATATTACCCTTCATCTTCTGAATTTAGCTTATTTCACTTAACGTAATGGTCTCTCGTTCCATCCATTTTCCTGCAAATGACAATTTCATTTTTTAAGGGAAGAATAAAGCTCTATTGTGTAGATCTACCACATTATTTTCTTTATCCATGAATCCATTTAAGGACACCCAGACTGGTTCCACAGTTTGGCACTGTGAATCATGCATGTATCACTGTAGTATGATGACTTTAATTCTTAGAATAAATACCAAGAAGTGGAATAGTTAGGTTATACGGTGGTTACATGCCTAGTCTTTCAAGGAACCTCCATACTGATTTCACTAGTGGTTGTATTAATTTACAGTCCTATCAACAGCATAAAAATCTTCCATTTTCTCCACATCCTCTCTAGCATTTATTATCATTAGTATTTTTGATGTCTGCCATTCTGACTGGTAGGAGATGAAATTTCAGTGTAGTTTTGATTTTCATTGCTCCAATTGCTAATATGTTTATTATTGTATTTATTCTTTTGAGAAGTGTCTGTTTAGTTCATTTTCCCATTTATCAACTGGGTTGTTCTTTCTTTTTCTGGTTTTGAGTGTTTTGAGTTCTTTATATATTCAGGATATTAATTCCCTGTCAGAAGAGTAGTGAAAAAGATTTCCTCCCATTCTAAATTGTTTCCTTTGCTGTATGGAATTTTTTTTCCTTAATTTAATGCCATTTTATTTATTAACTCTTAGCTTTATTTCCTGAATTTTAAGGATCCTATTGAGAAAATCTTTGCCTGTGCCTTTATAATGGAATGTTGACCCTATATTTTCTTCTAGAAGTTACATAGGTTTTGGTTTAATTCCTAGGGGTTTGATGCATTTTGAGTTGAATTTCATACATGACAAAAGATAAGGGTCTAGTCTCATTCATATATATATATATATATATATATATATATATATATATAACCAGTTTCCCAATTACCATTTGTTACAAAGGCTGTCTTTTCTCCAATGTATATTTTTTGCACCTTTGTCAAAGATCAGATGACTAAGATGTTTATATTTTATTCTGTGTCTTCTATTTTTTCTTTAATATTTTTAGTTATACATGAACAGAACACCTTTATTTTATTTATTTATTTTTATGCAGTGCTGAGGATCAAACCCAGTGCCTCACATGTGCTAGGCAAGTGCTCTACCACTGAGCCACAACCTCAGCCCTGTGTCTTCTCTTTTATACCATTGGTCTATATGTCTGAGGGTTTTGTTTCTTTCTTTTTTCTTTTCTTTTTTTTTTTTTTTGTCAGTACCATGCAGTTTTTTTAACACCTCTATTTATGAATAATGCTCTAAGATGAAGTGCGTTCTAACAGAAGCACGTTGAGGGATCTCACTTTTACTGATATGGGATTTTATGGGTTGAAAGTGCTGGGTACTGTTGCCTCTGCTGGGCACTTTGTTTATGGTACATTCAGGTGTGCCATGGCCTTTCATGGCCAGTGCTTATTTAATTGAAAATTACACGTTCCAGGGTGACTTCTCTCCAGGGTTGATGTGGTAGCTTATCCAGTGTTCTGGCAAGATTGTTAGAGCCCTTATTTCCTAATTTAGGAGTAAAAAGATCTTTTATATAAATCCTTACAATTTCTGAGATTTATTTTGAATAGACAGATTCTGGACATTCAACATTTTATGTGATGTTTGTCAATCCTCTGAAAGGAGATGGGGCAATTCCTCAGGAAAATCCACGAACAGGCCTCATAAAAGTATCTGTATGGAGAGTAGATATAAAGTAGCAAATGAAAATATACCACACTGAGACTCTGGAATGTATTGGATTTTCTGTAATTATTAGTTTTATTTTATTTATAAGCAAGGCCAATTGTGTAGGTGTGCTCTCAAAATCAGTTTGAAATTTTCTCATTTGAGCTAGTTATACAGGTCAATGTTTCAGAAAAGTTTAAGTTCTAACACCAGGCTTGTCTTATTCATCAGATCTAACGTACGGTCCTCCAGGCTTTCCTGGGTCATCCAAGCATTATCTTTGTTTAAACATAATGTACTACCGTGGGCATTTGTGAAAGTACAAGCATGTTTTCCTTCTTCTATTTGAAGTTTATGAAAACATTGTGGTATATTATCATCCATTGAATGACTATCACAGTAATAAATTAGAATGAACTCAAATATTATATAAGTGTAATTAGTCAAAAGGAGAAATTAAAAATAATTAATATTGAGTTATATCTTATTTTTATTCAAGAATGGCTGTTACATGCCTGAAAAAAAAATGAAAGAAGCTTATTATCTGTAGAGAGATTAGACTGGCAGCGATAGCCTCTGGAGGATGGTCTGCTGAACCCTAACTCAGAGCCTGCCTTCACTTCAAGTTAGAGAAAATAAGAGATTTTGCTAAAAAACAATGAGAAAATGCTACTAGTTTTCTTTCCATGGTTTCTTTTTTATGTACATTTTTTAATCTTTGGAGAAACATTTGTAGTCATGCTGCCTGCAAAAATGATGTTTGGATGTATTCTGCAGAACTCGCAAAGCTAGTAACTCATAAAATATTCCTGAAGTTGGCAAGTTTCTCAAGATGAAAGGTTCACACAGCTCTAACAAGTAGCTAAAAAGGAGACTAGTGTAATAGGCACCAGCACAGCAGTTTAAAGCCTCGTGCTGGATACTAGGTTGCATTTGAATTCTTATCATGAACCAGGGAAGATAACACACCTACCATGCTTATTCTTCATTTGTGTGCTTAATTTTAATAGACCTTTCTCCAAAATAATTAAAAATAGGAATAGAACAGTTTTTTTTTTCCTTTCCTCCTTTTTTTTCTCTTGAAGGAAGTTTAGAATTTTCCCTATGAAGAGTATTTTAACATTTATATTTAGCTCTTTTTGCTCTAGCTTGCAAAATAGGTCTCTAGCTTCTGCCAGCACTTGTAACCAAGGAGAATGATTACCACATGCAGGTGTCACTGATTGGTTGGAATTGAAAGCTACACAGATTGGCTTGGAGGACTGAATCCGTCTGTCTACCCTCTCATCTCAGTTACTTCTGCCAAATGCCATTAGAGAGCAATCATATCTGTTTTGACTGACAGCATAGTTAACAAGTAGGATCACTGTCAACATATCATTGATGTTTGGGAAAATTATGTATATATATATATGTATATACATACATATAATATACATATATAAGTTTATTGTATAAAAAGGGGGAACATCATTGTTTAAAAGTTTTATTTCCACAAATGTGCTTTTAAAAGACTGTTTATAATACATTCGAGCCAACTTAAATGGGTCTGCTTTTAAGAATTTATTATTTGTAGTTTCCCAAATTACTTTTATTCTTTTCTTTCCTTTTTTTTTTTTCCCTTCTGTTTTTGCAGTCCTGTGTATTGAACACAGGGCCTCCTGCAAACGGGTAAGCACTCTTCCACTGATCTATACCTCCAACCTTCCCAAAATATTTTGTAGTGATATCTTTTGGAGAGGAGGTAATTGTAAAAGAAAATCTCTGATCTAATGAATAGGTGTTTGAATTTATGTCATAAAGTTTTAAGTATACTTAAAAATAATTATAAGCCCTTGCAGAAAATGTATAAAAGTCTTATTAATTAGGTGGATGTGTTTTCATTTATAGAACATACAGATGCTCTCTTAAAACATCTTTACAAAACCCATCTTTGAGATTTTACCCTTTTGAAGATGTACCAGCTGGACTATCATGGTTAATAAACACTTGTATCTTCTATCCCACACTCTCTGCATTTCTTACTTCACTGAGTGGTAACAAAACTAGATAATATAGATGATGCTTTAAGGATAGGTTTTATGCAAAATAAATAGTGGAATGCAAATTATCAAAGTCTCAAAGATAAGGCTCTTTGCTTCTCTCATAAGATGCCTGCACATGTTTAAATAGAAATAAATTCTAAAGTATGTCTACATTTTTGATCCCTTTATCGTGTCCTACTTTGGCCTACTTTTCAATTAACTTCCTTGTTATCAAGGAAGTTAATTGAAAATTATATATAAGGAATATTAGAGGGCTTCGACGATAGAGTTAGTATGTATTCTGCATTAAACATAAATATCTTAGCTTAATATATTGAGGCACTGAAAATTGTATTTGATCTCAGAATGTTTAAAGTATGTATCTTCACTTACTTTAATTCAGAAATCCAGGAACATAGAAACTAAATATACAGAAAATCCTAAGTGCAAATAAAAAGAAGGCAGGGAAGATGGACTTTGGATTTTCCAGGTGTTTAGAGCATATTAAACCTTTACCTTCTACTGTCCATCACCTCAGATGATACTATCTTCAACAGAATTTGATTTGAAAAACAAATCTACTATTAAATATTAATTCCACTGTTCTGAAAGTTTTATTATGGTATAGAATAAAAGAATCAATGAAAAGACCAGAAATTCTCATAATGTCTTGTTGTTTTCTTTTTAAATTTTAAAACTTGCCATGTGATATTCTTGCTATTAACATTCTTTAAAGAAACAAGAGAGAAAGCCATGGATAAGCCACTGACAGGACCTGGCCCAGTCTCGAAGTTAGGCCTTCAGGTCTTCTTTTGAAAGTAAGTTATTTCAAGTAACCCCAAATCAGATAAGTCCACACTGACCAGGATTGATAAAGGCAAAAACAAGAACACTCCTTAATTGAGCACAGACAAAAACATGGACATTGTCTGAGCTACAACATATTAGATACCCGCTTCCTGTTTCTCTATCAATCCTAACATTAGGCTCACTTTGGTTATTGTCTTCATAGATAAGATTTGTGAGGTATTTGATCATTGCTCATACTTCCTGATAGTAGATAATTAAGATGTTTTCCCCAATGTATGAAGTCCTTTTTTCAGTAAGCAATAATAAACTCAGGCATATTCCTGGTGGTGTTTCACCACAGGATATGCACAAAAGAAACAGAAAATAAGGCCAGGTGCTGTGGTGCATGCCACAATCACACCAAGTGGAGAGACTGAGGCAGAAGGATAGCAAGTTTAAAGTTAGCCTCAGCAGTTTAGTGAGGCCCCAAGCAACTTAGTGAGACCCTGTTTCAAGAAAAAGAAAAAAAAATAGAGGGGCAGGAAAAAAGTTCTTAAGCATGTAAAGATTTAATTGGCATATTGAAAAGTATTGCCTAAAGTTCTGGAAGAAAGCAATAGAGGCAAATAGAATAGGATGAAAAGATATAATTTTTCTACTCCTACAACTTTACATAGCTCCACACTAGACAGAATCATTGCTTATTGATTGAATTATCCAATTCAATAAAAGTATGGTGACTAGAAATGGGAAAGCTGCTTCTGTATACACTGTTTAAATTACAATTAAGTTTCCAGCTGGAGATCTCCAAAATATAGTGGAACCCTCACAGTGATGGTATTTGCCTTGTTCTATTTTAGGATTCCTTAGCAATATCACCTTAGAGCAACAGCTGTTCAAAGCACTGAGATTGGTATGAATTTTTCTTCTACTGCCTGGCAAGTTGAAAAGCTATAAAATATTTTCAGTTCATTTCAGGTTCAGGTATCCCTAGGAGCAATTGTCTTCATGCAATCAGAAGGGAAGGTATTAAGATTGCAAAACAGAGATTCAGAAACTAAATGCAAACTGCCGTTGGTTGGAAACACCAACTGGGAGTTTATTGCCAAACACCAGTCATTAGAAGATCAGTAGCTAAATTAGCCAAAGTAAACATCCTGAGGAACAAAACTGGTGCCAGCTTACTGAGCTAACGACAAGACAAGTGGGTGACAATGGGGCAGAGGAAAAAAAAAAAACCTAAATAAATTTGGATAAGTTCAATATCTGTTCATATATTGGTGGACCCAATTTGAAAAAAATATCTGTTAGAATAATAAATTCATCTATAAAGATGTTGGACAGAATTTTTGGCAGGTTTATGCTCTTGATTAGAAAATAAATAGCCATATGAGGAATAATTCTATCTAATTCAAGTGATAATATAAGATGCTCATGAAAGTCATTAAGATAATCTAAATTTAATAATCATGCATTGAACCTTTAGATCTTCTGTGGCATTACTGATTGAAATAAGCAATTATTATGCTTTCTTTCCCTTCTCTTTCCTTGTCCTTTATTAAACTTTATTACTTTTTAAATTCTTAAACTTCCCATTTTCTAAAATTGTATTGTTAAAATGTACATTCAAAATAAGAAACATTTGTCTACAGAGCAGTCTGGGGTCAAATATTCCAAACAGTGAAGACAACCAGAGAGGAAAGTTTCCAAGGCTGGAATAAGTTTTCTGTCTTCATGAAACAGAAAGATGTCCGGTCTTTACAGCAGAGTGGAGGGAAGGGAAAGGTGATGGACAGTCATTCAGACTTTATTAGCAAATACAACAAGCCAAGTCATGGGTTCAGTATCAGAATGCAAACCTGAAGCAGGCATAGATCTGCTTTCAAGAGGTCTTGGAGTATCAACAGAGATTCCATTTGCTCATAAAATGAAAGGTTAAATACTTTCCATGACATGCACATAGTGCCACAGCTTCTAAAATCTGCAAGGAGATTTTCTAGGTCCACCCAAAAATTAACCACACTATTCTATATTATTTCATGGAGTTGCTATATCAAAACTCAACTTTAATCTTGTATATCTCTCAACCCTTTTATTTTTAACTCATCCTAGTAAAAACAACCCTGTTTAGTTTCAAAGTCTACCATCTAGACACATCACAGAAGGTGAGTTTGGTCTCTGATATTCACCCAGGAAATAATTCGATTCTTTAGTTGATGTTTTACTTGGCAAAATCTCTGAAATATGAAACACATTCAGTGAAATCACTGAGTGATGTGCCCATGCTTAGCGAAGGCCCCTGAATGACACCCACAGTCAACCTCTCCCCCTGTCTGCAGCTCACCAGTGCCTCTGCTTTTCCATTCAGCAGGGTGCAGTCCTACCCACAGAGAGCTTCCACTCTGACAAGGCTGTCTGCCGAGGCCAGGCGCATGTGCCATACATTGCCACGTTTAAAGGGCACATTTGGCTTCAGTCCCTTGGCTATCTTCTTGTACACAGCATGGCTTTTTGAGGTGGACCCAAATCCCTTGAGAGCAAAGTCCATGTGAAAGCCAAAGATCTCATCACTTTCTATAGTCCTGTTTAATGCTCTTCCTGAAAGCACTAAGTCTTTCTTGGTTGACCACAGTTACATTCTAAAATAAAGTGATAGAGAAATGTGGTAAGGAGTTAAACTTAATACAAGTTGAGGGATATTTTTGTTTTGTTTTCACTGATCTATTCAGTAAGCATCTGCCAGAAGCCCCCCAAAAATGTACATTCTAAAATTGCAAAATGATTTTATATACAGTGAGTTTTTTCAAATGGAACTGAGCTACATAATTAACACTCAGTTCAAAAGAATCTAGCACCCTAGTTTCCTTCAAATCATTGTTTATTTAACTATAAAAAATTACCTTTTTTACTGGGAAGGACATTCCCTGCTAAAACCCAGAAGAATAACTATAATTGCGTATAATCTTATGTACACCTTCCTACATACATTAAATAATTTCTCAATTTCTAATGCCTAACATAATGTAAATGCTATGAAATAGTTACATGCTATATAATTGAAACCTTCCCTGGACGTTTTATGTAAAATTGTATCATATGCTTAATCATACCTTTTTCTCCTTCCTCACTTATCTTTCCTCCTTACAATTTAATAATAACTAAGCCATTACATATATTTTATTTTATTTTCACACACATTCACGCCCACAATTGTAAGCAGGAATTTTTGTATCTTTTGTTTATAACTGCATTTCTAACATCTAAATGATGGTTAGTATATACTTGCTTAATGTATATATGTTTAAAATTAAAGAAGCAATAAAACATGACAATTTTGCTAATTTTATGGAATACTTAGTGAATATTAGTCTCTCAACAGATTTTGAATTTACCAAATCTTAAGAATATGAAAATTCAAATATCACCACTGGATTACATGTTAGCATAATTGCTGTGAGAATGTAAAAATATACATATATTTTAGTGTACCTGGTATTTAACATACCATAAAATGTAATCATTGGTGAAAATTTTGTGGAGTTTACACAGGATGAATCCATAATTATTTAAAATGAAAGGTTTGGAAAGTAATTATGTTAGGTGATTCTATTACTTTATTAATTATCCTTGATTAGTTTGTATTCATTTTTGGAGAAATAGCAATATATTTTTCTGATTTCTTTAACTTCTGGTAAAAGATAGATTTAAAAGAATTATTGCCGGGTGAAATTCCCTCTGCATCCTTTCATTCACTGTTTTGTAAGAAATAAAGATAAAACAATATTCCCACTGAAATATAATTTCCAACAAAAATCTCAAATCAAGAAAATGTGTCTGAGACCCACGCATGGACTTGTTCATTTTCACACCATTCAAGGACGTGTTTCTCATAAAACATCCTTCCAGAGTTACTTTACCTTTGGACACGTTCAACATTTTGTTTTGTTATGAGTCATTTAAATCTTTTTAAATGTCACTGACCATTTCTATTGACTGAACCAATTATGTTTTATAGTATAACACAATAATTTATTCAGTTGTTTCTTGGATATCAAAAACTGAATATGTCTGGATGGCTTTATTACCTTCATCATAACTGCCTATTATCCTTCCCTTTTCTTAAATACTGCCTTTAAATTACTACCATTATGTTCATATTCTCTCTTCCTTTTCTTACACTGTCTGAAGCCATGTATGGCCTTAGAAATGCACTTTTTAACTTCCCTTGTTACATAAGTGCCCATATTGTTTTTTCTTAGGAAGAAGTGAGCATTCATTTCATCTGCACCAGAATTAGCACCACTTTCGTACATTCAGTACATTCAGTACATTTTCACATTCAGTACATTTTTTTTTATTAGAGTAAATTCTCTGTGTGACTCCTTTCTGAAGATTACATGACCTGGTATGACATTTAGTGTGTCTTATGTGGCCTAGCAGTTTATCAGTGTTTCTTTGTCTTTCCTGGTCTCAATATTATTTCAAGACATAAAGGTCTGTTATTTGGTTAATTTTTGGAATTCACCTCAATCTGGATTTCCCTGATTGCCTGATTTTTTTCATAAATAAATTCATTTATATATTCTTGTCAGGTTGCTCTGGAAGTGATTTGCTTTTTATTTTGTCATGAGTAAACAACATGAAGAGCAATATGATGCTGGTTTTTCTCAGTAATTGTGATGCTAAATGTGATCACATTTTAAAAGTGGTGTCTACTGTGTTTCTAAAGTTATTAGTCTACTGAATGATTTATTAGAAAAAATTCTCTTTCTTTTGAAACTAATATTTTGTTGCTAATCAACCCTTGATTATTTCCTAATTACATTCGTATATCTCTACCCATGTCTAATATACATAGATTTAGATGTAATTTGCTTCTTATTGTAGGAAGAACTCTCTCTTTCCTTATTTGTTTAGATTTTTGTTTATATAAGGTTAGAGTCATGGATTATTATTTTATTCTATGATTTAAAAACAATGATTCCATTTGTTTTGATATTAAAAATTGTCCATTTTGCTTACCTCTCCATACAAAGTTATGTTATTTACCTAGGCCCACTACCCATTAGGAGCACAATATTAATGCAGACCAGAAGTAAATCTAGATTTTGAATATCTGTGTGAGATTCTCTTAAGATTTATGTAAATTACATTAATCTCATTTTATACATTAATTGAAATTGTATAAAATAAGCTGAAAAGTATTCAGAGAAATTTATTAATAAATAGATAATGTATATGGAAACAATATATTTTTATATTTTAGGCTTTGGCTTCATGTGTAAAATTTTTATTTATATAAAAATGTCAGTCAGTTATGCTAAAATGTTATTACCATCTTGAGAATTTTGTTTTTCATAGAGTATAAAAACTCTGCATATAAATAGACTAAAAATTATCTGAAAGCTTGCTCGGGTAGCAATTAAAAGCAACTCTAATAATTTTAGGTTAAAAACTTTCTCTAAGAAATTCTCTATCCAAAGATTTTATGCCAGAAAAATCATAATGAAAAGGAAAGAAATACTGGAACATACCCTTGGCCACCTAAAACTTGTTGAAGGACCCATTAAAGTGGATCATTCTCTAGTTCAAAGAAAAAACGTGATAGGTTCCTTCTCCCCATTCCCTGCTTTTGAGTGAGGTGTCAGCTGCTGAACGAAACCCTGCAACCACAAATGAATGGAGAATCATTGTAGCCAGAGAAAGCTTTCCAGGTGTGTGTTCCTCATGCAGTTCACCCACTGACCCCGAGCTTCAATCCCTCAATAGCAGAAAAAAAAGACTGGGACTAACATGCATTCTTAAATTCTTATCATATTTTACAGAAGTGTGACATTTCTTTCATTAAGCTTAATTTGAGGAATTTATATTTCATATAAAATATTATCACCCTAACGCAGTCTATTACTATTTTACAGTCTCTAATAATATGTAAAATAACTGTTATTAAAAGGAAAATATAGATCCCTTGTCTTTGAGTATAGTATTTAATTTTATTGTTGCCCTCAAGGCCCCCATTAAATATGTCATGTCTTAGATGTATAAAGCCTAAATCAGGAGAGGACTATTATGACTTCTACTTGTTCTGATTTTAGTTGCCTACTGTTCTGATGCATTATCTATAATAGTTCTAACACATTACTTTTAATTTATTCCCAGAAAAAAAGAACTCTTCATAACTTGTCTAAAAGCATTTTTGTCTAGGATTAAAAGGATTGCCATTTACACATGCTGACTTTAAGTGAAAAAGAATAAAAATGAGAGCTATTTTCATTTTCCAAACATGGCTTTTGAAGTTTTCAAAGTGATCCTTGATAGAGAATAAGACCAGATAAAAATGCTACTACTGCTCTGGCCTCAGGAAGAAAAAAGAATCAAAACACCAATTTCCCACAGTGACTCCCTTTCTCGAGAACTGATCATTAAATCATCCTGCTGTTTGACTTTCTTGTCATATTTTACAGAAGTAAGGCATTTCTTTGATTGGTGTTTAATTTGAGGAATTACCCTTTCTTATTTTTTAATCCTATAACTTTAGAAAGAGTGAATAAAGACATTTTCTTCATCATGATGAGTATCCTCTGAATACCTGAAATGTTATTAGCCCTCAGAAACCAATGATCTAAATCTGGATTTGAGACCACCAGGGAGCTATACACTTGGATGGCAATGTCTTGACCCCTGATAGAATTGCTTTTTACTGAATTGCATTCTGGAATTTTGCCACCAGTTTATCTCCTGGACATTGAAAAAAACAGTCACAAGAACCTTGCTAGTGTTCCTCTAGTAATGTTGTTATTGAGGACATCAGTCAATGTATGGATGGAATAGCTTCCTCTTTTGAGTATCCCAGAGGAGAAATTCCTTTCAGGCCTCACTGTCAGTAGAAGTTATACATCTTTTAAACAACGGTCTTCCCTCCCTCTTCTCCTCCCTAATATCATACATACTCAGTCTCTTAGTTTATTCTGATTGCGTTGACTACTACCAAGTTTGGGGTCAACAGTTATGTACGTTTCTGTATTGACTTAGGAATTCATGGTAGCATTTCTTTCTGCTAAAATCCTGATTTTGTTGTTTCCTTTTCCATGATTTAATTTTTTCTGCTACTTGGGTGTTTGTTTTTATCATTTCATGTTGCAGTAATTTAAAATATAAAATACACAAAGCAATTAGTGAGTAATTAGTGTTTAAAAAGATGTTTTGACTTTTTGTTTGTAACTGAAACTTAAATGCTTTCTTTATAATTAATGACTGTTTGATATAATGCCAGTTGGCTTAAACATTTTCTAATGATAGATGGGGGAATGGTGATTATGGGGAACTATTTATGCCCAAGTCTAGTATCTTCTTTAGCTTTGTCTCCTTAGTCTCCTTACTCTTTAGTAAGTGTCTTTATCTTAGTGCTTTATTCTTCTCAGTTAATGCTTTTTTATTATTGATTAATGTACTGAATGATTACAGGGTTCACTAGCAATTAAGTTCTTTTTTATTAGTTCTTTTTAGTCATATATGACATTAGAATCCATTTTCACATAATTATAAAAGCATGAAATATATCTTGTTCTAAAATAGGCAGGCTATGCTTTTAGATGTTCACACAAGTACTTTCTTGTTGTGTAGTTCAAACTTGAGATTACAAAGTGTAAAGTGCCAAATATTTACTTTTCATGTACCGACTGACTGGACATGGTAATTAGTGGGCTTCTGAGAAGTGTTTCCTCTGTGTCCAGGGCATAAGAGTTCATTGCTGGCATTAACTCAGGATCACTTCTATAATATGTGTCTATCAAATGTAATTCAACACACTTTTAATTTCCAAGGAAATTCACATAGAAATCTTTAAGTAATAGTTTGATTTGTTTCACATAAAAATTAGGAAAAAGTGAAGAAAATTGAGACTGACATTTATTGAATATTTGCTTTACTTTATAAATGATTTTTTTTTCACTTTTGGAATTTTAAAAAATGACATTTTTGGCTTTTGAAGGGCAACAAAATATTGACATACTGCTATAACATGCATCCTTTAAATAGATATATGAATTATCTGTGGGAAAAGAGTGAGAGACAAATATAAAGTGGTTCTTTTAAAAAAGAACTGAAGCTGAGAGTAGAAATGTTAAGAGTCTATTGTGATCATGAAAGAACATAAAACTTTCTTTTTCTACAAGTCTTGAAATCTCAAACTTTGCTTTATGTTCAATTCTATTATTTAACCATAAATACCTTTTCTGTTATTATTAAAAACCTCACCCTTATATTATTATTTCAGTTTTCTTCACCTTCTTAAAATTGGACTCATATTAATTATTGAGTCTAGGAGACAGGAGTGATAATTATAACATTAACAATTTGTTGTTTATTAACTTTTTTAGGATTTATTTGAGAAAGAATGATATAAGACAAATAGCAGTGTTTCTGGGTAAAGAACAGCGTTTACTGTTAGCAAATTGAATAGGATAATACGTTTTCAATTAAGGTCATTTTTTTTTTTGCTTCAGGTATTCAGTATATGCCTACTATCATATAATTTTGCTCTACGATCTTCCAAAAGAGTGAAGAAACTTGTGAAGAAATCATTTTTCAGTATCTGAAAAGTGTCTATTCCTCTCCTGAATGGAAGAGGCCAGAGAACAAGCGAAGGATCAGAGAGCAAGAGAGAGATCGGTGGGGAGGGTCTGGAAAAAAATATACCCTAGAAAAGTCACAACCCTGGTGACTTAATTTTTCCAATTCAGCTCCCAGTTTCTAAAGTTTGTACCTCCTCCCATTAATCCATTCAGTTATGAATTCATCAATTGATTCATTGATTCATATGTACTCTATACATATATTTATGGACGACAAAAATCTTTCAAGCTGAGAATACTTTGTCATATATAGTAGAGAAGAAAGTTGGTGGGGACTAATATTTGCTGCAGGTCTACTACAAATGCATTGTCAATTTACATAAATTTCAAATATCTGTAGCTGATAAAGTTGCCATATTTCCATGATCTACAAATAAAGAGACTAAGGCTCAGAAAGAAGAAATGACTCTCAAAATGATATGAAGCTATAACATGGTAGATCCAGGATTCAATGAACCAGTATAAAACCCCAAATCCTATTTCTACTGCACACAAAATTCCTTGCTGGAGAAAATCATCTGGAGCTGTCACTGAAATCAGTGTTGCAGTTTCTTTCCTTTGAGATTATATTCTAGTTAACAAGGAAGGACCTCATATAATCCTCATCAAGGAATTTTTGGAAACACTGCTTTTAAACTTAATATTTTCTCTGCCATTGAAGAAAGACTTTCTCTGTATCTAGGAAACAAACAATTCGAAGTGGTTCTATGGATTCATGACTTTGTTACATATATGCTGTTTCTTTGCTTTCTCCTCAGATCTTTTTAACCTTCTAAAATTTCAAAGACATTACCAGAGAATATAATTAAAGGTCAGGATTGTGATGAGAGTACCTAACAAAATGTTTAGGCAGGTTTAATTTTTTAAAAAGATTTTCCTAAGGCATAATACTAGATCTGCGTCACTCCATGCAGATGGGCAGATTTTCTTACACCTGGATTGATCCCAAAAGCATTATCTGTGGGAAGACCTTATTGTTTTAATTGCACACATATTAGGCTGTGTGGAATCTGGGCAGCAATGTTAAATTACATTTCTCTGTAGCTTCAAGGTTCTATATCTGTAATTAGTGGCTTCTGTTCTTTATTACACTGATCAGGAATGCAGCTCTATTCATCACCACAGTCTCTGTTAATTATCCTTGCTAATGATTTTCATGGTGTAAAGAATCTACAGGACCCATTTGTAAAGCTATTTTACACTGAAATTATTGGATGGTAAGACACCATAGTGAGCTGATAAACTCTTGGAGGGATGTTGCCATGGGAGATGGTTACTCTCTTTCTATTGTATTTGCTTTGATTGGGGAGAAGTTACAGAAGAGGGAATGCAATGCAATTTTGTTTTTACAAGATTATAATACTCCAGGTGTGCAAGGAGGTGGGGAAGGAATCAACCTGAACAGAAGGAGAAAATTAAACTTCCTCTGTGTGCCCGAGCCAGTTGAAAGTCTAAGTTATTGGCTAGTCCACCTAGCACTGCAATTGAGATGCTTCTTGTCTGACAAATTGTAACTACTACTTCTTAATGTGTTTAAAGTTTAAAAATTCTGATGTGTAGAAAATGAAACATATTATGATTTTCTATTTGATTTTTTGAATTATCAGAGGATTAAAAATAAATTACAGGTCTCTGGTAGGTATAATCTGTTAATATTGAAGAACTTTCTTTTGAAAAACACGTATTATAAACCTTGTCCAGAGATATTCAATTTAAAAAGAGAGCAAAGGATTTTTAGCTTTTTAAGCTCATAATATATATTAACATTGACAATGATTAGAAACACTGTCATAAGTTAATATGTATAATTTTTAGAGAAAGAATTTTCAAATTTTTCTAATTTTTTTTCTGCAAATCATCTTAGACATCTATTGAATAATCTTCTCATTTCTTTTAAAATGACTTCTTTTTTTTTTTTTTTTTTTGAACCTGGGAGCACTTAACCACTAAGTCACATCCCCAGCCCTTTTCATGTTATTTTGAGAGAGTCTCACTAAATTACTTAGTGGTTAAGTTGCTGAAGCTGGCTTTGGATGTTTGATCCTCCTGCCTCAGCCTCCTGAGTTGATGGGATTACAGACATGTGTCACCATGCCCAGATAAATGACTACTCTTTAATGAGAGGTGATTATTTGAAAAGTTAAAAACAAAATGCCAAAATAAGTTTTTGAATGAAGAATTTCACTGAATTACACCCAACCAAATTAGATAAAATTCATATTATATTTATTTTGGTTAAAATATCATTTATTCATAAAATTTTTTTAAGTTTCCTTTTGTCTTCAAATTTTTTTCATTCTAATTCTCATATGAATTATTTTTTCATATAATCATGTTAATTTTATAGAAATATGAAAAGTGAATGCTAAAGCCTCTGAAACAAAGGTTAGAAATAATTTCCATGGCCAGGTTCCAAGCTAAAAAAGATGAGCTGCAATTTTTATTGTGTGGACACAAATAAGACAGGGAATAAATTTCAATAATGAAGTAGGCAAAATTATTTGGTCATATGGATTAATAACCTGTATACAACAATTCCAAAAGACTCATATTTTCAAAAAACTTTCAAAGTTGGACCTGCTGGTATGCACCAATTTAGTTTGAAGTACTTGGGAGGTTGAGTCAGGATGATAATTTGAGCTCTACTGGTTTAAGGTTGGTCTGGGAAATTTAGTGAAACACTGTCCAAAAACAAACAAGGACAAGAACCTGAGACATAGAATTCAATTCCAGTTTTAACTCTTAAAATTTATGGCAATATTAAGACTGAATATAGAAATAAAACAAATTTATTTGAAAAGTTCTTAGCTGTTCAGTCATCTTCTTGACATGTTTTTGTATACTTGCTTACTTAGATATTATTTGATGACTGTCATCTGGAAATAACTCAGAATCATTGTGAGAGATTGGTTCATATATAATGATTTAATAAAAGCCGATATCAAGAGATAATTAAATTTCAGAGTACTAGAAATTCTCAAACACAAAGACATGCTTCTTAAAACTTGAAGAGACATGCTTTTATGATAAAAAGAATAAGAAAATGTCACGAAACTATTTAATAATGTACAAGTCACCAGAATTACTTCACCAAACTTACAAGATGTTACATATTTTTAAGTCTTTCTTATCTATCCATTTACCTATCATTTAAATACCTATGTCTACCAATCTCTATGCTCTGTCTCTCCCATCTATTTATGTGATCAATTTTTCTGTGACTTCTTCTTAGGAAAAAGAGAACATTTTTGTGTCATACTCTTTGTAAAATAGAGAGTATGGAAAGATAGGCCTAAATTCCAGAAATTCATGCACTCTCTCCGGATCCTACCCTGTCTCCAATGAAGCACTTTGACCAAATTAACTTCAAGAATTAGCATCACAAAAAAATGTCGCCAACATCTCTATAATCTCAGGCTCACTGACTGCTTCCAACACAAGGGAGTCTCAGAACCCTGGCTTGACCTATACAATGATATGGCACTAGTCACATGAACTGGTCAGAACATGCTGACTGAGGGCAGATCATGTAACCTCATTTTCACCAAATGCAGATTGGGTAGAATAATAACATGCATCACATAGAATGTTATAAAAATAAACTGAGCCCAAACAGATGAAGAACACAAGGATACACTTCAAGGAAAGAACACAAGGGTACACTTTTCATTCACAACTGTTTCTTTCATACATTTTCTCATTTTTTTTCCTACCGTCTCTCACGAACGATTCTTTGCATTTATTTTTCCCATTATATCATTTATATTTGGCTCTTTTATGATAGTATTTCTCTTAATGGATTTAAAAACACTTAGACATTCAACATTCATATATTGTTTCTGGATTTGGTCCTAAATGTTATTAATGTAATGTTAAAATTTGGTGATAGTTGTGATGGCATACAGTTGTAATCACAGCAATTTGGGAGGCTGAGGCAGTAAAATCACAAGTTTGAGGCCAGCCTGAACAACTTAGTGAGACTTTGTCTCAAAAACTAAAGAAATGAAAAGGACTGAGGATGTAAATCTGTGATAGTGTCCCAAGGTTGAATCCCCAGTATTGGAAAAAGAAAATAAAAAAGATGGAGGGGGCAATGAAGAGGAGAAAGGACTATATTCCAAATACATTGAATAGAAATACGGCACCAAAGTTGGAAGGGAGAAAACTGTTAAGAAGAAATAGCTTTTGGCTTTACATGAGAAGATTATAGTGTAATATGAGGTAATAGTGATGAAGATCAAAAGGAGTGCAAAGTTTAAAAATATATATTTAAACAAAATATATAGGACTACATACTTTGGGTGTATGTCAGAAGAGAGTGAATATCAAATAGTTCAAACTAATTACTTTGTGACCTGAAGCAAGTCACTTAATCCCTCTGAATCTCAGTTATCTATAACATAGAAATAATTTTATTCAATTGTCTGAGACATTCAAAATGTCTGTTCCATGTCTGAAGTTGTATAATTTGAAAGCAACAGGGCTCTTGAGTTTCTGGGATAAATGCAATCTCTCTTAACAGGAAAAGAAATACAAAAAAAGTACACATAAATAAACACAAGACTTTACTTAATTAAAACTTATCTCTATGTAACACAGATAAGATTATAAAGAAAGAGTGAGTTTAAGCAGCTATGATATATATATTATAATGTACACTACACATCACCCATTGTGGCTAATGGATAACTAGTAAAGTAAAATGAAACATTTTCTATAAGTCAAAAACTTTTTATCTCATGTGAATAGCTTGAAATGAACAAATTCAAAGTTTGGGTTTTCTGAGGGGTAAGATTAACTTTATCATTATGGTGCTGAGGAGCTAGTTTCTCAAGGAAAATACAGATTATCTGAAAGTTTTTAAGGTAGAGTTTCCCAGTAAATGAGAGAGTCACTTCTCAGTTAGCAGAGAGTGAAGGCAGTATGTCAAGGAAAGAGTTTCAAATTTATTCCACTCTTCAAATGTTCACATTTATTCATCTATACACAATTTTCTATTTTAGACTTTAACGATTGTTTCTTTTCAATAGACATATTGGAATGAGATGCTAAATTAACCCAACTCTTTCACATGCTGTAGCTTAAACATCCAAATCAAGCATATATGAATGAATTTCAGAATAGTTTCTCCATGGATATTACAATAAATCTGAAGTCTGCACAAAACTAAAAATGAGATATTTTATAAAAATAAAATTAACTTACCAATTCCCTTATAATAGTGGACAGATTTCCTTGTATTTAGTACTGTGATTAAGAGTACAGATTATAAGGTATAAATATGACACATGAAACTTATTTTGTATTTTTTATGTTCTGGATATTATTCTAAGTATTTTACATGCATTTTCCCATTTAACTCTTATAACAACTTAATAAAATACTAAATAAGGTTATTAGTACCACTTTACAGATGGAGAACTATTTGTATAATGGAGTAAAGAATGAAACTCCAGATTAACAACTTTTAGAAATTCCTACATGAAAAATAACACTCAAGCATTCCATTAATTATGAAATAAAACTAAAGAACTTTCCACAATGGTGATGTTTTATTCTATTTTATTTCATTTTTTCAACAATGCTTTCTTTTAATGCAATTCAGCAAACATACATCAACCTTGAAGACAACCTGACAAAGAACAAAAAGAATCTATGTTAGAAGCTGGCATTCAAATTGTTCACTTATAAAACACCCGTTTGATTTTGATTAAATGTTTTCTTCAGGGAAAAATTTGAAGTATCTAAGCATTGTTAGTGAAAATCATGTTTACTCTCACAATTGTTTCAAAAATATTTACATAAGTATTACTCTTCATCTTTTGATATTTGAAGATTTATTTTTCAAACATCTTATTAAGTATCATGAAGAAACAGAATGAAAAGTCACTAATATGCTTGCTTTAATTGAAGTATGTTTTTCATAAAATAAAGAAGTTCAAAACTTCCCTAGTAAAAATTCACACTAACATGACGTTAAACAAAAGGATATTTGCTAGTTCTATGAGCAACAAAAGGTAGTAAATTAAATTGACAAAATTAAATATTTTATTTATCTTAAGTACTCATTGTATAAATAAAGTAAGATATATTTTTATAGATTACTTCTTTTTTAAATTACTTTATGCAGGTATTTTATTTTTCCTTAAAGTGATATGATCCTATTATAGCACTGGAACTTATTAAAATCCTATATGGCAGAAATCTATATGCAAGGATCATTACAAATATTCTGTGAAAATATACAAATTAAAAAGTCAATACAGGAATATTTTAAATGAAATTATTCTAAATTTTATCAATCCATTCTATTTTTTGAAAAAGACTTAGTATCCATTTATATTGGAAAGAATGTAACAACATATCAAATATGTTGACCTAGTATTAAGTGCTAAAGAGAACATTAATAAATATTTTAGCTAAATGAAAATTCTGAATGTTTTGATGACCCTCTATAAATCTCTAACTTTTCATACTACTACAATTATGACATGCTATTTAAGATACTTATCAATGATTTCCAAGAGAAAAATAACGTGAGTCACACATTAATTTAAAAATTTATATTATCTACCTTAGAAAACTAATTGACCTTAACTGATAATATATTTTATTTTTACCTAACGTATCCAAAATATTATAATGCCAATATTTATCAGGGTTAAATATTAATAAGATTGTTTTTGGTGTGTGGAACATGAATTCTTAAAATTCAACAAATATTTAATAGTTTCAACACATACTTTTTTTTTTTCAGTACTGGGAATTGAACCCAGGGGTGCTCTACCACTGAGCTACATTCATGGCTCTTTTTAATTTGGGATGGTCTCACTAGGTTGCTGAGATTGGCAATCCTCTTGCCTGAGTAGCCAGCCTGGTCATATTTGAGAAGCTCAATTGTCACCTGTGGTTAGTGGTTACCAAAATAGACAGTGCAGTTATTGAAATAATCTGAAAGAGTTAAGCACTCTTATTTGGTTTTATTTTCAGTTATAACATTACCAAGGGTAATATTTTTCTTCTTAACAAGATCTGATTTTTCTTTTTGTTTATTATCTAAGTTTATTTTAGCAGCTTAGTATAACAAATGTGGCCTCAGAATAGAGTGACATTAGAAGTTAATAAGGAATATGTTTTTCTTTTAGGGAGGTGATGTGGTGAGACAAAGTAGATTTTGAAAGAATAGTGGTTGCTGCTGGGAAAGGAGGACAATACAGAAAAATAAACCTCAATTTATGTTTTCAAGATTATACAACACTGCTTATTACACTATGGAGAAAGAACTACCATAGGGCTATCACTCATGTATCTTATATATTCAAGGAAAGATTAGTCTTGAGTTCAAATTCTTAACTATTTCACTAAAATATGAAATAGGGTAAAATTTATATTTTTTGAAACTATTAATTATTACTGTATCACTGTATCTTGAATTGGACTGATGTTCATAATGCCTAGTTGGTCTTTAGTCAATATGTCAAATCAGTTTCTTCAGACTTTTTACATGAATTTATTCAGACTTTTAGCTTGACTAAGGTCTAAAGTTTACAGAACCAATTTGATAAATTCACATTTCCCTTTAATAGACAGTCAGAGCACTTATCACTTTGAGTCCCTAGAGACTTTTTTTCAAGTTCTTCTAAAATCTCAGACATAGAGTGGATTTTAAACATAATTGATTCCAATACTTATAATAGATAAGAAAACTAAGATCCAGGGAAGTTAAGTTGGTTGCCACAGGTCACAAAACTAATTAGTGACTCAGTTTGAATTAGTCACTATATTCTGACTTACAGACTACTGTATAACTTTGCTCCTTAATATTCTCTGAAAATTTCTCTATAAACCCCAATGAATTTCACCACCTTTCAAACACACCCTTCCTTACCTGTTCCTTAGAGAAGAAATATTCTAATATGCATATTACTATATTTTCCTGGAATACTATATTTTGTCCCAGCAACTCTTTGTCACATCTTTTTGATTAAAACATGTCCTGTTCATCCAGCAGGATAGTTTATAGCTAAATAATAATAGATACAATCTGTAAGAAAAATAGTCTTCAGGAACTTGAAATTATGTTACTTAAAAAATGCAAGGCCCTTTGTGGAATAAGTGGAAATGTATTTGGTTATGTTCTTATAATGGTTCTTTTTCCACTTTTCACCAAAATCATTACTCTGGAAAGGGCTCTGTAAGTTTTCAAGCTACCCACTTGTGGATTACAAAAGCCAGGGGCACAGAAGTACATACTCTTGTGAAGAAATTCACAGAGCACATTGAAAGTGAATATGCCATTTTCTGGGAAATTTATGACATTTTGAAAGGAATTTAACCTTCTATTCTTTTTTGTTGTTAAGATTGTATATTTTGAATCATCTTTTATTGCTTTCCTCATTTAAAGATATTGTTTATTTACATTGTGTCATACAAGTGAGATCTTGTCTGTAAATAAATAAATAAAGGCCAGAGTTGTGTCTCACAGAAGTCAAGCAATCCTGGGGTCAATCCCTGGTACAAAACCAAAAACAAAACAATCAAACAAATGAAAAAACCCTATGTACTCCTTAAGCTATTTACAGAACTGAAAAAGAAAATGAACAAATACATAATTATTTGTGCCACAACAAGGGAAAGTGTGAAAAAGGGAAAGAATGGTCTATTGAATAATTTATCAAGGGTAGACCTGTGTAGAGGAAAAGATGCAAAGAAAGTGAGTGAGCATTCCATGAGATGTCCAAGAGATCAGTCCAGAATGCGGGATCCAAAGAAGCAATTTTTTGTACACCAAGTAGGTGCATGTGTACACACACACACACAACTACTTGTGTGTGTGTGTGTGTGTGTGTGTGTGTATATATACACACATACCTTCCTGATATTTATATGTGTGTATACATATATATATATAGATATATATGCCTTTCTTTATTTTACTGTACACATGTATGTATATAACTGTGTGGGACTTATCATCTCTTTATGTATTATATATCTGGATATTGTATGTTTTTCTCCTGCTGAAATATAAAGCTCTGCAAAGACTTTTTTCTTTTTAATTAATTGCTTTATTTATTCTATGTTCATGGAAAAATAGCAGACAATCACATAAAATATATTCAATGTTTGCCTGAAAAGGATTCCTTCTAATCATTGAAAGAGCATGCAAATATTTTCCAGCTTTCAAGAAAATGCCCTTTATCTAATATTTCCTCTAATTATTATTTCATTTCTCTATTGACTATTTTCTCCATATTTCTTCATGTCCCCTACTCTTCTATACTTATCCAATCAGGCTTTGAATGACTCTCCATGCAGCCAGATTAAATGGTCAATGGTAGTAACTTATCATAGTGAACCTGTAAATATCATGTGACACAATTGATTACACACTCTTTATTCCTTGGACTCCAGGACAGGACTATCATTTGACTTGCTGTTTACCACACTTGCCAGTTCTCATTCTCTTTAACTAATTGCTTATTATCTTCCTAACTTCTAAATATTGTTATAAACTGATGTCTGTCTGTCTGTCTGTCTGTCTGTCTCTCTCTCTCTCTCTCTCTCTCTCTCTGCTGTACCATTACCTCACATTTCTAAGCCTCAGCCAGTCACAATTGTCAAGTTTCAGCTACTTGTAGGATGCTAGCTGATCAGATTATGTCCACATAAGGCTAATGCCTCAAGGCACCATGGCCCAATAAAGCAAATGCCCAATTATAATGAATCAAGTAGTTTCTGTACACCATTTCTTTTTTCTGTCTGTAAATGCTGCCTGCTCACTTTGCTGGCTCCAGCCTCTGATTTTGAAGTCTTGTAAGACATGGTTTGGGGCATGTGGTAAAAGAGAAGGGACAATGTCTGTGAAAGGAGGGAGACAAAGCCTCAAATTCTGTACGTAAACTAACTCCCAAATCGTGTACACTTGACCTGTATCGAATGATCTTCAAATAGCTAAGACAAAAATACTTCAACTGATATTTGAAGTGTTTGTTCAATAAACACCAAGCAGGATTAATACAAGGATAATGACACCTAAACACATAGTCAAATTACTGAAAAACAAATACAATCAGAAAATTTAAAAGCACTCAAGAAAAAAAACAAAGACAAATCTCACACAGACCATAATTAGAACAACTGCCTAATATGCCTCAGAAATAGTACATTCCATGAAACAGTGAAAAACATATCAAAAATATGTAAAGAAAAAATATAACTGTCATAACATAATTGCAAAACTCACAAAAGTATCCTACAATAATATAGTCAAAAATAAAAATGTTTTCAGAAAAACATAAACTAAGAAATTTGTACTCAGCAGGTCTTTACTATCAGAAGTGTTTAAGGAATTTTTTAAGCTGAAGAAAAATGAAAATGCTTAGAAACAACTCATTATAGAGAAAATAAAGATATCAGAAGTCAAAACAATTTGGTTAATAATAATTTAAAAAATCTCAGTCCTTCATAAAAATACACAATTACTCAAAGCAATAATTATAACATATTATGTATGAAATATATTTGATGATTCTAGCAAAAATGAGAGAGAAAGAGGAAAATATGTCTGTTATTTTAACTTTCAATGGACTGTGGTTGTATATTGAAATTGATAGAGTATTGATCTCAGAACCAGGGGATACTGGTAACTTCTGGAGAAATCCCTTATCATCACAACTCAGTGGGAATGTTACTGGAACTGAATGGGTATAGCTACCAAGTCAAAGGGATGTTGCTTAATGTTCTTGGATTTTCAGGTCAGCCTCCATAAGGACACAGAATGTCAAAGATATCAACATGGAAAAAATTTATTTGAAAAACCACTAAAATCAATAATAAAATCAATGAGTTAAAAATAAAAGCTAAAGTTGAATCATAAAAAACTCAAAAGAGGAAACCACAACAAAAAAAGAACAAAGTATATTCCAAAAGAAGGCATGAAAATAGAAACTGTGGGAACACAATCAAAAGCAGGAAAAAACAGGAAACACATATAATAAAATGGTGGATTTAAATTCAATCAGACGTGTAATGGCTTTGAAAATCAGTGATTAAGTCCTCCAGTTTAGTAGGAATTGTGTGACTTCTTGTGGTATCTCCTGATAGAAAAGAATACTTGATTTTCATTTGTACCAATGATATGTGAAGCATGTTATATGAATCCAAGTTTAGAAACGAATATGAGAAGAGAAAAGCATACATGCTGGTAAGTTGAAAATGCTCACAGTTTGCTCATCATTTATGTCTTTTTTAGTGAAATTGCTTGAACTATTTGATATTTCCTCCTGGTCATGGCCAATTGAGTCACGTAATCTATATTTTGGACTGAGGTCAGTTCATTTCACATGAAAAATTGAGTCATGTTGCAGAAACAGTGTGGGTTTGGATATGACTGATATTTTCTTTTGTTAGAGAACAAGAGCATCCATGAACTTCTTTGTGGAGGTGACAGAGTATTCCTCTTCCATGCCCCACCAAATTTTTAGATAATCATCCTTTTCCATAAATATTATTAGATTCTATTAACACACACCCTTTTAGTGTAGACTGTAATTAGTGTTATAATTACTGCATGAGTTTCAAAGATATTAAAAATATACTACAAAAACTTCAAATCATATTCTTTTTCGAAAAATAACTATACTCACTACCATTTGGAAGAAGATGGAATTAGACTAAAATAACCCATGTTTTGATTTCTACAAAACATATTTAAACTTTATATTTGAAAGTAGAAACTAATGCAAATATTAAATGGGTTAATTTAGTAAGTCTTACTAGGTAATTAAGCCAGATTATTATGCTTTTAGTTACTACTTTAAAAACTATTATGTTTATAGTGGATTTGGAACTCAAAGGTGTTTGGCAAAATTTACCTTTCAAATCTTTTTGCTGACTTGAATATATCAGCATAAATGGTACCACTCACTAGAGAATTACATAAATTTATGTAATCGATAAACTTTTTTCTTAGTATACCTACTTCCATGAAAACACTCCCAGGTGAATTTATTTTTACAGCATAGCCATGAGATAAATCTCTAAATTATTATAATTTGAGGACAGGATTTCTCCTGAGCTAAATATTCTAGGCCAGGTGTTGTAAACTAATTTTGCTTACACTGACTCAACATGATAAGAGTAAAAGAAGCCAACTTTATAAATAGAAAATTGGCAAACAGTTGAGACAGGTTAGGATCATCAGAGCCAGGGAAAAAACAATGACACAAACACTCTCTTGGAACCTGTACTTTTTGAGAATAGAAAAAAAATATTTCTATATCATTTCGTTTTTAATAAGCAGGTAGATATAGTGTGCAAGTAGTAAATATTTGGAAAAGTCATTTATTTTGGTTTATAAGGTTTTTATTATATTTCTTTTTTCTCTTTCTCTCTCTTTTTCCTTTTTGTTGTTGTTTTTATTTTGTTTTGTGGAACTGAGGATTGAATTTGGGGCCTCATGCATACTAAGAAGAAGGTGCTTAAGTGCTCTATCGCTTAGCTACATCCCCACCACGATTATGTGTGTTTAAATAACATGATAATGGGAGTGATCAACTAATAGTTATTGTTTATCAAAGGGCATGGAGGTTCATGACTATAATGCCAGCTGTTCAGGAGGCTGAAAACAAGGATAGCGAATTTGAGGAGAGCTTTGGCAATTTAGGGAGACCCTTGCTCAATACATAAAAGAAAAAGGATGGGGATTTAGGGAAACTGTATTTAAACATGGTCTTTCATATTTAATATGAAATGGAACTTGCAATGCAAATTGATGATTTACCCCATGGCTAAGTTTATTAGAGCAGTGAAGAACATATCTTTATTATATGAAGTGTAACAATAAGCTTAACACTTTGATGGATGCCAATACCTATTATAATGATACAACCAACTCTCCTTGTTCTGATTTAATAAACATCAAATCACTTTCGTATAACAGTGATATTGGGAGATTTTCTTTTACAGAGTCATTTATTTTTACCAGATGATTAGCTGTGTTAGAGTTATATTTGACATTGTGATATAAAAATAAATTGGCATCTTAGTTTATACAATGATCTCTGCTTAGCCATGTGATTTGGGATCATTTCAGAGACCCTTATTTGGTTAATAAAAACAACTTTCTAAATTACAAATCTAAAAGGGATTTTAAATTATAAGTCAAACAAACTGTTGTCAGAATGAACCCTAACATTTTTCTTCCTTGTTACAATCCTCAAGTTTCTAACAATAAAAATATCAGTATAATAACTACTAATATATACCAATAACTTGAATTTAAATAGTAATAAGAAAACTGCAATTAAAAACATGAATTGGAGCTGGGTGTGGTGGTACATACCTTTAATCCCAGTGACTCAGGAGGCTGAGGCAGGAGGATCACAGGTTCAGAGGCAGCCTCAGAAACTTAACAAGACCCTATCTTAAAATAAAATAAAAATAAAAAGGGCTGGACCTGTGGTTAAGTACTCTAGGGTTTAATTCCTGGTACCAAAAAAATGAAACAAAAAAATGATTTGAGGGACTTTTCCCATAATGGATACTGTTATTCAACATCAAACTTGAATGTGGAAGAAAAATTAGTTTTGTTTGTAGAAAAGTCATGAACTTAAATATCACCAATAAGATGGTGAGTTGCAGTACTATATTCTAAATTTTCAAATATAAATTAATTGATAAACAGTTCATCTACAATCGATTGCACTAAATGACAGTACTTTAACAAATGGTATTTTAATAGACTTCTGAAAATTTTTATTTAATAAAGCAATACAAGTCAATCAATGACTTCATTTTTTGTCTTAAAATATTCTCAAGAAATTAAAATTTTAGTATCATTTTCCAGAAAGGCATATTATCCAGGAACCATTGATTTCATTGTGCTTTGTTCAGTACTTCCATTGTTTGGCATGTAGTTTTATATACACACGTGTATTTTTTCTAATCTGGACCACCTCTTTCTTTCTTCTATTTCACTACTACAATGTTTTCTAGAATGGCCAATCTATTTTTATCTTTCTTATCAAGTGCTTCTATTACTCTTTTAAGTTACTTAAATAAAAACATGCCAAATTTTTAGTTGCTGATTATTTGGTATTTTGTCTGAATTAACATATTGATTAACAAATGTTTTATTGTAAGGAATCTGAGAATACTCCCTCATTTAATAAAAATATTTACCATCTCCTTCTTTCTCCTTGCAACTTTTATGAGAATATTTATGAGAATTTAATGGTTGTGGTACGCTTGAAATAACTTTGTCAACCTGTGTCAAATGTCTAAAGGCAGAATGACTTTCTTTTTATACCCTCCATTTTAATTCATACATTTTATTGCATGTGGAAATAATTTTAACAATTAGCCACCTGCCCATCATTTTAGAGCAAGCAAGGCTCACTGAACTTACAATTAGCCAATTACACAAACAATTACAATGCTTGCAATTGTCAACAGAAAAATAAATTCCAGCAGATTCCTCTATACTGAAGAAGTGCTATGTCAGTGCTCATTAGTAGTCTGGGATATAGCATGCCATTTTTTTTCCTTTTACTGTAATGACTTTATGAAATGATTAATTATCAGCCTTATCACCATGGTTTGCCCTTTAGTCATATACACAAGAAGCTTCTGTACTATTCTTCCCAAAGGGAAATAAAACAATATCTCTTCAAATTATTTGCCTTCATTTCTTTAAATTATAAATGTAAAATAAGAATGCAGTTTGTAAAAATATTTATTCAGTTGATTAATAAATATATGATAAGTTTCTTAACACAATGGATCACAAAAGGAATGCCTATATTTCAAATAAAGATTTTCTCATTTATTTTTAAATAGTACATTACATGTGAAATTAAAATTCCTTCCTTTAATTTGCAGCAAGGACCCAATCTTTTGAAAGCTTAAAAAAAAATCCATGACTCATTTTCCTCTTGCTCTCCCAGCTCATTTCAATGCAAAAACGTCTGTGCAGTTTGAACAATATTACAAATTTCTACAGACTAAAGGCAAGAATTCTCTTCATGTCTAGTTCTTACAAGACAAATGTTCTAGAGATTATAACTTTGCCTCCAAAAAATATTTCTCATTTTCCAAAATCAAAATATACTTCTTAAGTGTTTTAAAATTTAAACCAAATATTCTAATTTTTGTATCTTATCTCAGTTGCTTACCGCCTTTACAATTTTGCTATATTTCATAAGTATTACAGCCATTTTAATAAAAGAACAGCTGGCCTCACATAAATCCATTGATATGAGAATAACTAACATGAACAGAAAATTGTGCATTTATGGTCTGTACACATTTCATTTCTTGGGGGAAAACTTCAACTTGTATTGAACCTATTAAAATAAAAGCAAATGACAATAGAAATGACTATTGTTTTTAATATCACTGTCATGTGATTCCATAACCTTTAATCTCTGTTATCAGGCAGAATAAACTTTAAATATTTCTCTACCATTCCCCCATAAATTCCTAATATGGAGATTAAAATATAGATAAAATGCACTTTATCATTTAGTATTCTTATTACTTTTGTCTTAGGGTACTAAAATGAACTATCAATAAAATTATGATTCTTTAGGCAAATTCAATACATAGGAAAATTTGAAAACAGGGAAGTTGTGATTTGTTGCTTTTATCCATGAATATATCTAGTGCCACAAGGTGTACACATCTGCAGTTTAAAGCAGGATTTAATGAAACACTCTTTCAGAGATCTTATCAGCATTCTTTCCTTGTACTTATGTGGACTCTACTGGTCCAGAATTAATGTCTTAGCATCACCTAAAGAGATTCAGGCCCCTATGGGGAACCATCACGAAATGAGTCCCTACCCTTGAGAAATCACTGTCTCTGAGTCAGTCTCTGACTATTTGTCAAGGTCTCATATTCTCAATGATCTGTGTCCTAAGATCATGGAAAAAGCAAATAACTACTTCCTTTTGAATAATCCCTTATCTTTTATACAGATAGTAGGATACAAGCTGTTCCTGAATACCAGCAATGCAAAGAATAGTAGTCCAAAATAAATTATTTTCCCAAAGCAGCATCTATTGTACATCAGTATTTGAGACCATTTTGAGCTGTGCTAAATCCAATTCAATTTCCTTGTGTCTTATGTCATGGGTTCAAAATATACTGAAAATGGGAAGTCTTCTCACTCTATTCTGTACTCTAGTTCTTTAATATGTAAACTTTAAAATAGCTTGTTTTTGCTAACATCCTAAAATGACTACAAAAATTTGTTTAAGTGTTTTGTAAAAATGAGATATCCAAAATAAACACAATATGTGCCATTACAAAAAGTCTCTTACAAAAGATGCTTTGGAAATGTAAATTCCTTGACTAATATAACTTGATGTATCATCTTAGTCCATCTCCTGTTGCTATCATACAACACGAAATGAGGTAGTTTATAAAGAAAAGAAGCTTACATTGTCTAATATTTTCAGAGACTCAAAAGTGCACGACCATTCACTAACATGTATTTGGCTTTTGCTGAAGGACCGAGAGCTGCTCCGTGCATGGCAGCAATGAAGACGAGATCCATCAGGAGACAATAAGTGACCATCACACATATTTTGGAAAGAGGTAAAGGGGGCCTAACTTCCATGACAATCCATTCCTGTAAGAAAAACATTCATTCATTCATTCAATTATAGGCCTGGCATTTTCTCCAAATTGCTATAGTGGAAAATGAACCTGAGCATGAACTTGGGTGGGGACAAAACTTATTCAACCCATATTATGCACCATATTGATAACTGATGATGTAAGTTTATAATTCACATTATTGAACTTTTATTTTTTGCTTTTACTCCCACAGAAACACATAAATATAAGGAGTGCACACTTCAGATGAAGGATGAGAAGAGTAAAGCAATTTTAATGAGATATTAATTTATTCTGATAGCAGATTTGAACAATAAAATATTAATGGTTTGAATTACACATACAAAATCTAGTTGAGTTTTATTTGGTAGAATATAAGTAAGAAAAGAAACTGAAGAGGAAATGAGAAAATCAAATAAAAAAAAATCATGCACTAAAATGAGCCAATTAACATACAATTGAAACATTGAAGAAAAATAATATGTAATGATCAAAGTACATAAATTGATTAAAAGAAATGTAAGAAAATTGCATCATTTTATTCTCATTTTAGTGAATTGGTGCTGACACCTGTAATCTCTGATATTTATATTGGCACTTCATTAAAGTAAAATCTGAATTCTTAGAAAATAAGAATTGCTTATTTTCAGTGAAATCATGTTTGGCAAGACAATTAACTTATCAGTTATTAGCATGTTGACCTTTTAGATATATCTTGTACAACATTTGCATTTAAGCAACTGGGCATTGACATTCTTTTTAGCATTTGTATCAGTCAGTTTTCTAACACTCTGACAAACAACTGAGAATATCAACTTAAAGAGAAAAAAGTTTATTTTGACTCATAGTTCTGAAGGTTCCCACCCGTGGTTGATTTCTCTTTTGCTTTTATACCTATGGTGATGTAGCACATCATAGTGGGGATTGTGTCATAGCAAAAGGTACTCACCTAAAGAAAAAGAACCTGGGATCACAAGCCTCCAAGGGCTTCCCTAGAGACCTGAGGGCCTCCCAGTTGTCTCCACTTCTTAAACTTCCCATCGACTCCTGATAGTGCCCCAGACTGCTGACCAAACCTTTAACACATAGACCTCTGGGGAGACACTAATCTAAACCATAGAATATTTATGTGATTCCGTGTAATTAAACTTCTGGTTCTTCGTTTTAATTTAATTCTATTAATTATCTAGTGTATTTTAACCTTGAAATCTTTCTTTTAAAGAAAAATTCACTAAGAAGTTCATCATATCATTCATCAACTATCCAAGAAGCCACTCCTAACAGAACTAGATTAAAGTTTAGGAGTCCACCTACCTAGCCACCTCTGACACCCAGTGGTGGCCTCTGAAGCACCTTTAAAGAAATGAAAGCACATGAAAATTGCTCATATGTTTCCAACAGCCTCATTGACAATGCATTTTCTTTACTATTAACACTTTGGCTTGGTTCTTCACCAGGGCCCACGGCACTCAGCAGCAGGAGAGCTTCCTGGAGATGTTCATAGATTTAAAGGACGTCAGGAAGAACTCCTGTTTAAAAAACAAACAAACAAAAACATTAACAACCACAAATATCTTTAGTCTACTTAGCAGAATATTTCAAGTTAGTTTCAAAGTATAATATTACTTTCATTACATAGTTACCAGGGTTTATTTCTCAATGTGAATCCTCTGAAAAAATTGGTCCTTGTAGATATAGGTATAAACAGGAATTTTGTTTTTATTTTTGTTTTGTTTTCGATTTGTCTCATGACTCTTCAAACTTAGTCTGTGTCTAGTTCTTTGTTGCTTGGTGACATTTTGGAAAGATATCAATGCTTGTGGGGAATTTTCAGTTGTAAGAATCGTGTTATTTAAAAGCTCAGTCCAATTAAAACTGGGCTTACACTGGTGAGCTTATCAATCTGTTCCTGGAAGTACACCTTCAGGTGTTTTTGGCCACACTGCCTTTGTCCCTGTAGGCAGACCTCTTCTATGCATACCTTCAAAAGCAACTTAAGTTTGAGTTCTTCCTGCAATATTCATTTGGCCCAAAGGGCAATTCATGCTTTCTTTCCCTAACAAATGGAAAAACTGCTCACCAACCTACCCTCTGAATGATCTGAAACCTTGTTAATTCCCGTGACTCCTTTTCTCTCTACTCCAGCTGACATGCAACCTGTGGAAGGTTATCACTGAAAATCCATGCTTGACCATATTTTTGAGCATTTCTTCAGCTTCACTTATTACTAGGAACTGCCTCCCACTTTTCCATACACACCCTACTTCCTATATAGCCAGCTTCCTCAGGAAGCAAATGTTAAAAAATATTCTTTTATTAACAGTAAAAATGTTGCATATAAGCTGCACAAAATTGATCCCTTTCTATATATCTTGTCCGACACCTGAAAATCCAAGCAAATACTATAAAACCAATAAAAAACATGATCAAAAGTTTGGGATTCCTAAGCCAGAAGAGTAGGCTTCATAATGATGTTTTGAGAATTTCATAAATGCAGCAGTATTCAGCTGGTGGCAACCAAAACTATATATTTTACAAGAACTTGGCATTACAGTTGTGATTATTATTAATAAATAATAACCCATCTGCCATATGTATAGAAATTTGGGATAATGTGTATTTGAATAACTTGGTTTGTAAGTCAAAAGAATTAATGTCTTGAGGGGACCAGTTTTATAAATTATTCATCCACTAGCTTAGGTGGCAATCTCTCCCAAGTAATAGCCTATACCTTAATATTTAGAGAAAAGTTACTAATCAAAATCCATGAAAATCATAAAAGTTTCTTTAAATAATTTACCTGCTGGAAGTGCCATGATATTTCTAAAATGATTGAGTTAACATATTTTATGATATTTGTTATTTAAACAAATGTGCAAACTAATAGTGTAGGTGAAAGAAATGAGAATAAATTTCAGGTGAGTTTGGATGAGAATAGGTATGGAAAAGATAAATTGATTGATTCAAAGGTTTTTGAGGTATTTAGTTAGAAAAAATGTGGGTATTTTCCATAATCTAATTGTAGTTAATAAAATCATCTCTAATCAATATGTCAATAAAGGTGCTAGTACTTTCATCTTGTTAGTAACTTTAATTATTCACATTTCTTCTTGACTTTTAATGCTACCCATATTAGTTATTAAAGATTATATGGAATGTTGGCAATATTTCTTTTGTGCATAATATTTAAGAAGTAGATCTATAGGTCAAATATCTAGACAAAATTAGTATTTTTTCAGACATCTCCAGAAAATTATGGATTAAAGCAAAATTATATATAAACATCAGGCACACATTAATCAGTAAAAACAGATTTTTCTTACTTGCTTTTTGTCAGCAACTAGATTTTTATTATTCAAGTATAGTTCATTGCAGATGAAGCGTAACATCAATGACAAGACTTTAAAGTTTCAACACTATACCAGAAAATAATATTTTGATCCTGGAAATGAAATAATTCAATAATTCCTGGAGTAAAAAAATTTCTATCAAACATGATATCATGAAAATCTGTAAGTAGACATGTCAGTGAAACCCTTGTACTTGAACTAGAACACTCATAAATATCACTTCCTCTCTACTTTCTAATTTACTTATTACAGTAGAATTCTCAAAAATAAGTTGATATAATAACAAATTACAAAAAAGTTTTACCATCTTAATCTGTCTTTAACTTCCTACACTTTGACAACTCACATATCTTTTAATTTCCTTTTACTATATGTATTTTATCTCTTCAACTGAAGTTAATTTTTTTATGATGAAGTTTTGATTTCTACTTTTTTTCATGAAATTCATGTGTAAATATATAAAATGAATAAAATACAAACTATGATGGTAGTAAATAGACCATCAATTTTCCCTGTGTGAGTAAAGTTTGTTAACCGTTTATGCTGTCTGAATAACATTGTTTCTTAACACTGATTGATTTCCTTAAATGTAATTAATAAGGTAAGTTATCAAAAATAGACATTTTATTTGAAAAATGAAGAACATATGACTAATAATTACTGGATCAATTTTTCTTAAAAAGTACATGGTATGACAAAAATTTGAAAACTCAGAATACCAACATCTGGATTTTGCATTATCAAAAACAACACCAAGCTTAAAAATCTTTCTCTCAGCAAAGGATGCTATCAGCAATGTGAAGAGAGAGCCTACAGAGTTGGAGAAAATTTTTGCCACTCATACTTCAGAGAGAGCACTAATTTCCAGAATATATAAACAACTCAAAAAACTCTACAGCAAGAATACAAATAACCCAATCAACAAATGGGCTAAGGAAATGAACAGACAATTCACAGAAGAAGATCTATAAGGAATCAACAGATATGTGAAAAAATGTCAACATCTCTAGTAATAAGAGAAATGCAAATCAAAACTACCCTAAGATTCCATCTCACCCCAATTAGAATGGCGATTATCAAGAATACAAGCAACAATATGTGTTGGCAAGGATGTGGAGAAAAAGGTACACTCATACATTGCTGGTTGGGTTGCAAATTAGTGCAGCCACTCTGGAAAGCAGTGTAGAGACTCCTTTGAAAGGTTGGAATGGAACCACCATTTAACCCAGCTATCCCACTCCTTGGCCTATACCCAAAGGACTTAAAATCAGCATAATACAGTGATACAATCACATCAATGTTCATAGCTGCTCAATTCACAATAGCCAGATTGTGGAACCAACCTGGAGGCCCCTCAACTGATGAATGTATAAAGAAACTGTGGTATATATATACAATGGAATATTACTCAGCCATAAAGAATAATAAAATTATGGCATTTGCAGGCAAATGGATGAAATTGAAGAATATCATGCTAAGTGAGATAAGCCAATGTCAAAAAACCAAAGGATGAATGATCTCACTGATAAGTGGATGATGATACATAATGAGGGGTGGGAGGGAGGCAAGAATGGAGGAAGAGGGACTGTACAGAGGGAAAGAGAGATGGGGGGAAGAAAGCAAATAACAGAATGATCAAACACCATTACCCTATGTAAATGTATGATTACACAAATGGTACGCCTCTACTTCATGTAGAACCAGAGAAACAAGTTGTACCCCATTTGTTTACAATAAAAAAAGTAAATAAAAAAAAAACACCAAATATTCACTAAACATAAAATACTTAACAAATCAGGTCCACAACTCAATAATACCAAGGGCAGTAAGTAATAAACAATGACATAGAAAAAAAAGTAAAATTAAATAGCTGGAAAACGAGTCAGAAGATGATTTAATCTGTACCCACCTTGTGCTCTGAAGTTTGGCAAGAGAAGTCTGCTTTAAATCTTTGAAAAAACAAACTTCCATTGTACTGACTGTCAGTGAGAAAGTACATGTGGTATCAACCTTGAAGATGGACTGTCATGGTACCCTTAACACCTTCTCACATCTATTTATAGTCCATTCCCTCTTACACTAAGCACAGGACTTACCTGCATATCCTATCAGATATTATAGAAACTATACTTTGCAACGGTCAAGTTCAGATCATCGAACAAATGGTTACTTCCATCTTGCTCTTGCTTGGATCACCAACACTCAGGAACACCATGGTCATAATTTGAACACTTTGGCAGTTCTATAGAAGGAGGCACATGTCAAGGAACTGAGGTCTCCTGGCCTAATCAACATGAACTTCCTAGTTATTTAAGTGATCCATTCTGGAATTGTATCATCAGCCTCATCAAGCTTTGAGATGACAGTGTATCCAGCTAGAAAGAAAAGAGGCCTATAGCAAAGATTAGGATAAAAAATATACACTTTCCCAGGAAATAGGAAAATCCAGGATTAAAAAAACAAATTTGTCCTACATGAAATAAAAATTAGATTTTTACGCTCTGTCTCAGTAGTAGTAAAGAAAGGCTAGGTGACATTGAATGCTCTTCATCCTATTTTTGAAAGGTTTATAAAGGAGTAATGAATGTATGGTAAACCATGCTGTCATTTGTTTTGGTAAGCCAGAGAAATATATTCATGTCTTTAGAGACTCAGGATCATTCAGTTCACCTTACTGAAACAAATATGTAAAGCTAAATACTAGCAAAATGAGTATGAAAAATAAGAACTGGTAAGTTGTGGCATAAAAGTTCAAAAATAAGCATTGCAATTACAGAAACAGTGTTTGAGTGATTTGTTAAACTATAATAACAAAAATATTGGCACGTGTTAACTACTCTTTAAAGAAGTGAAAACTGGTGGAAAACATTCTTAAATGTTTTAAATATTTTATCATATTAATAATGGATTGAATCTAGTACAAAATTGAGAGGTAGGATGAAAAGTGGTAAAATTTCTTGAAATTTACTTGAACGTGTATCAGTTATAATAAAAACAAAAAAAGAACAGTGAGAAAAAGAGAAGACAACAGTAGAATTGGTTAATGAAATGTGTGTGTTACATTGTCTGGGAAGTTGCTTTCTCATAAATAGTGTGATGTACATTTTCTAAGTTAATTTCAAAGAAGAAGCTAATTCATTTATCAACACCTTTCCAGTATTAACACTATTCCAGTACCTATTTGCTATTACATATTTGTATATTTGATCTAATTTCTACCATTCCTTTTTTTTTTTTTTTTGCAATATGCTATTTGGGGAATGCTTTTAGAAAGGATGTTTATAATCCCAATTGTTTCTCATCTTCAAGGCCCCAAATATGTCTGACTACAAATCCCTGAACACCCTAAGGATCAGTTCTTTAAAATTGTCTTTGAAGTTGCTTTTTCATGCAATGAGTACCAAACTAAACAACAGCCTCTTTTAGAAATAAGCTAACATATTGTCCTCAAAACTTTCTTCTTCTTTTTAAATCCCCCGGGTGGAATAATGTCTGCTCACAATTCTACAATTCGCTTTGCATTTTGAATGATCTTCTTCTAGAGAATACATTCTTTTATGTTAAAAAAAGAAATTCAAATATTCTTCCAGCTATTAATTCCTTAATTTCAGGGCATTAGTCTTTAATACCTTAGTGTTACACTGTTAAATATAATAAGTGCTCTCCCGGTTGTTGACTGAGATTTTTACACTGGGAGATGCTGCTGGTGGAATGAGCACCTTGTCTAAATGAGAGCAGGAAGAGGTATTTAGAAAGCACATAGTGTGGACTTGGAAGAATAGGGACTTTTGGTGCTACTGAACAACCAGGTAACATTAAGAACACACTGAAGCTATACTACTTAAAATACTGGAAGCATGTAAGCATTACTGGTGTATTTCTAGCAGAATACATTTGGGCTACATTGTAGGTGTAAAGGGTGTATTTGTGTTGTGATCATAACTGCACAGCTGGGAATCATTGGAAAAGAATTGATTGAAAGGACAGGAAGCAAGGAAGAATGAGCTATGAGAGATCAACAAAATTCCTTTAATATCTCCTAATTTTGACTTCTTTTTTTTTTGTATGTTGGGATATACTGAATTTAACCCTTGGAAGATTAATATTTGTAGAAGTATGTGTAGACTTTCATTTCGCCTTCCTTGCCTTGGAACTCCATGTTAACATTTATTTCATGTTAAAAGTATATGCAGAAGATTTTAATATGGTTGCATTTATCAATCCTAATGTTAACACTGGATAGATCATTATGACATATTTATAAATAATGCAAATATCAACAAGCACAATTTTAGCTATGAGATAGTTGATTTGTATGAGAAATTAGTTTTAAAGGAAGAACCTATGCAATATTTTTTGTCTTCTGTTCACAAGTTTATTTTCTCAATATGTTATCAATACTTTTACTTTCACATCATTGTGCTAGTGTTTGTCATAGGAGAAGCCATGAAATGAAATCTCTAGTTTGGAAGAGTTCACGAGATGCAAATTTAATGAAAGTAAAGGTAAAGAACTATATTGAAACTTTTTTGTTGGGGGGGACAACTACAACATTATATCATTCTTGATTACCAAGTAAATCATTTTACCTTCGTTATATACATAGAAAATCTGAGACACAGTTGATAGGGGTAGGTGGAGAAAATTTATAAGGAACATATATACATGTCTTTAATTATTTATACATTTTAAATATACAATTTATATCACACGCTATATATTTTATATATTCATATACACATATGTATGTGTATATATATGTATGTTTGAAGGTCATCTGCTCTCGATTTCTCAAACTATATATTAGAGGATCCAACATAGTCAATATTTGGTTATGGCCCTATTTCCATTTCTATTTCTAAGGATTAAAACACTTAAAATTATATAACTATAATTAATAAGTAAATCAGTAGTTACTGATAGGCCTCATTCAATTGTTATATTAGTCAGTTAAAACTGTCAACTTGGTGATTTTGATCAAAATATAGTTTTTAAATTTTTGGTTTTGGTTTTTGTCTTGGTACCTGGGACTGAACTCAGGGTCACTTGACCACTGAGCCACATCCCCAGTCCTATTTTGTTTTTTGTTTTTGTTTTTTTTCAATTTAGAGACAGAATCTTACTGAGTAGCTTAGCACCTTGCTTTTGCTGAGGCTGGTTTTGAACTTGCAATCCTCATGCCTCAGCCTCTTGAGCCACTGGGATTACAGACATATGCCACCACACCCAGCTAGTTTTTAAGTATTTTTATTGTTGGTCATATGTTGTTTATTAGAGATATTTTTAAAGACAGGAAACAGTACTAAGACAAAGCAAAAAGAAGAGACTCCTGCTTTCTGTTAGGATTTAATAAGTCATTACTGTAGCAGCACTACTAGTAAACAACACAAAGAGAAGCATTAAGTCTTTTGTCTGTAGAGAAACTGGTGGCATATAGCTTGGTCTCATATCATAAAATCTATAACATTGGACAATGTATACAAACCAACTTTTTTTAGGCATATGTAAGTATTTTTCAGGCAGTGTAGAACTGTAGTAAATGAGAGAAGAAAATTAAATTAGTTGACCATAGTAATCTTCTTGGGTTTTGATCAAGATTAAATTTTTAATTTTTATTTTAATAATTATTTGTTTGTTTATTTTTGTGGTGTCAGGGATTGAACTCAGGGACCTGCAGTGGTTGGCAAACTTTATATCACTGAGTCAAGTCCTGGCCAGTAGTTTGATAACTACTGAGTGTTCAATCAGAGACCCCTGAAAGATCACACCTTAATAACAATATTAACTATAAACAAGCACTGTTGTCCACTAAATTCAACCTAACAGAGCATAAAATTAAGTTCAATTGATCTGAGAGTAATTTAAACTTATAGTCTTTGTGGAAGCAAATTTAAAATTTCTTAAGGGCAGACAACAGAATCTAAAAACTCCATATGTAATATACAATGTCAACCTAAAATAAAAAAAAAAATAGTAGACATAGAAAAGGCAAAAAAGGGTTGACTAATATCTTTGAATAACAGACAGGGAAGAACATGTATTCACATTTCTATACTCATCACAAATATCTTTGAAAAACTAAACTATAATAAAATATTTAATGAAAATGAGATAAGAAAATTATTATCAGGAGTGCTAAAAGAAGTTATTCAAATCACAGAATAAATACAGTTGTTCAACAAATGTATGTAAAAATGTTCAACATCTTTAGCAATTAGAGAAATGCAAATCAAAACTACCATTTCCTCTCACTTCAGTCAGAATGGAAATTATCAAGAATAAAAGCAACAATAAGTGTTGGAGAGGATGTGGGGAAAAGTTACACTCACACATTGCTGATAGGACTGCAACACTAGTGCAATCACTTTGGAAAGCAGTGTGGAGATTCCTCAGAACACTTGGAAAGGAACCACCATTTGACCCAGCAATCCCACTCCTCGGTTTATACCCGAAGAACTTAAAATTAGCATACTACAGTGATGTAGCCACATCAATGTTTACAGCAGCTCAATTCACCATAGCCAAACTATGGAACCAGCCTAGATGCCCTTTGGCAGATGAATAGAGAAAGGAAATGTGGTATATACACACAATGGAATATTACTCAACCATAAAGATGAGTTGAGATCATGGCATTTGCTGGTAAATGGAAGGAACTCAAGAATATCATGGTATATTAAATAAGTCTATCCCAACAAACCAAAGGTGGAATATTTTCTCTGATATACAGGTGCTAATTCACAGTAAGGGGGTGGACTAGGGAAAAATAGAGGTAGTTTGGATTAGGCAGATGGGAGTGAAGGGAGGGGAAGGGTATGGGGGTGGGAAGGATTATAGAATGAAGCAGACTTTGTTATCCTATGTGCATATGTGAACACAAGACCAGTGTCATTCTATAATATGTACAACCAGAAGAATGATATGTCATACTCCATTTATGTATGATATGTCAAAGTGTATTCTGTCATATATAATTGATTAGAACAAATAAAAAACAATTACCTTTAAGAATAAAGATAAATGATACCAGAAGAAAGATAAGAGTTCAGAAAGTGATGGAGAGTTGGTGCCAGGATCCATATATTTGTTGTCATACATTATTTTTTTTTTTTTATTTTTATGCTTTTAAAAGACAATTGAATGCTCAAGATAAAAATACAAAACATAGAAATATGTAGACATATTTGACAAAATGTATAAAAATTGTGAAAGAAAATGGAAATTTGTTTCTGATGTGACACGTTTCTTCCTCTATCAGGAATATTGAACTTTTGTGTGATGTTTTCTGGGACTTCTCTGTTTTTCTAACTCCTAAAACAACATGATCACCTAAGTCACATGCTTCTTCCTTATTTTCCTTTCATCTTTTAGGAGAATTCAAAAACACTTTCTTGAATAAGGTCCACTCAGACCAGTTAAGGACATCATATCATATGCTCTCGCACATCTTTTTTCAAATTATTATTAAGGTTTTGATTAAATATTTAATGTTCTGAGAAATACAAAATTAATCTCTGAAATAGGATATAAAGTCTAAAGGGAAAGACAACATGTATGCTTAATTCGTCATTGTCATAAGTTAAGAGAAGGGTCACTTATTCATGACAGGTACTCAAAAATATTTTAATAGATATATAGAGACAGCAAGGATATAAATTTAATTTTCAAAGAATATTTTGCTTTCCTTGTGTTTCATTGTCATTCTTATGGTAAGTATCCAAGTTACCATCAATTCTAAACATGAAAGCATTGCTATCATTTAGCTAATACCTCTCTGTTCCTTTTGTAGTTATTATGAATAATACTGCTGAGTTCAAGATAAAGATCGATTGCAAATTCCCGAATGAGGTAAGCATCCAGTACAGAATTGTTCCTGGTAAAATTCTGATGTGTTTGTTTATCTTCTTAATACCTTTGAACATACAGTGTGAAGGTCTGTTGATTGTATTGATCATAGAGCATCCTGTGGAGTTCTGTGTTACTCTTTTCCAAATAACAGGCTCACCTTGAAAATGTAAAGGTCAAAATGTAGTAAAGGTTAAAACTTCTTGATTGACAAGCATTTATTTCTTTCATGAGATTAAGGTTCCCCTAAGTCATTGTCACTGATTTTCTTCTGCCAAAAGCTATAAACCCTGTCTGAAACCATAGAAATTGAATGAAAATAAGGACTAGAAATAAATCAAACCAGGTCATAAGAGAATAGTCAAGGTAATCAGAGTTCTTTTGCTAGAATATTGTATTTTATCTTGTATTTATTCTAAGTCCTTTTCCTACCAGACATTCATACTTTCTAACTTGCAAAAATAAAATTTTTTAAACTGACTTTTGCACATTGATATATAATTATATTAGAAAAATCCTTTAAACATTGATAATGTCAGTTTTCTTCTATAAAAATATTCAGAAATATGATTGTGAGATATCTTTAGAAATCATCTGAAAGATTCTGGATTGTTAGCTAATTAGTATAAAGTTTCAGTTGTACAAAATAATTTCTAGAAATCTATACAATATTATTGCCTATAGTAGCAATACTGTAGTGTAATTTAAAAGATCTGTTAAGAGGATAGATACCATGTCACAAATGTTCTTAAAACAACATCATAATAAAAATAATAATCTTGAAAAAAATTTGCTTCAGGAAATATTATTGGTTATCACTTTTATTTGTGTCATGAAACTGAAATAAAAAATAAGTAAAACTGTATATAAGTAAAACAGTAAAAATTAACAATGTGAAATAGATACAGAACATGATTTCAGTGATAAATCTATGTGAGACTACATTATTTTGTTTGCTTTTTTTAAGATTTAGCATAAAGGGCTACTCATTCTAATTATCCCTTTACGTAGAATAATGTATTCTTATGCCTGAGTTTCTGTGTTCAAAGCTGACGGGACTGTGGCTAATTTCCAAAATGAATTATACATCTACATTAGCTTGATGACTATCATTATGAGGAACATATGCTTATATGATTACAGAAGTAGAAAATATGATTTAGAAGTATCTTTAATAATGTTGCAACTTCTTTTTGTATTCTGAAGGGGTTGATTTCAGTAGTTACTTTAAACATGCATAAACACTTAAATAAATATTTTTAAAAGTCACAATTCAGAACCACAGTGTACTCATTGACATGGAATTTTAAATTAAAATAAATTAATTCAAACCTTAGAGTAATTGTCCTTCAGACAAAGGAAGTTCAAGGATTAGGGAATAAAAATGAAGAATTTCTTTATTTTCTTTATACTCCTATGAATACAGTTTGAAAAAACATTCCCTTTTATTCTCTCCAAATATGAAAACGTTGCTTTGCCTTCAAAGATTTATCTGAAGTTAAAATATTTATGATGGCTACATTATAGAAGAATGACTTGTCATCCTTTAATGCAGGAACAAATTAAACACATTTCTTTACTGTAAAGTTAAGGCAATGCTGTATGGAAATATTTTAAAATTAATCTAAGTGACTTTTTATAAGTTATATGCATTTATGCAGAACCCCATAATAATTAATTTGGCCCTATTTGTATTCGTTCATTCATTCATTCATTCATTCATTCATTCACTCATTCATTATTTATGTTTACACAGTAAATCTCACTCTGGATTCCTCAAAACAACCAGCGTAGGTCTCTGATTTAAATTTGATATTTAAAGTTAATTCAATATGGACAAGGATTTACAGTTCAGATGTAGGTGCCAAATGGTATGTGCATCTTCATTTACGGATTTCTCCACTACATCATGTATAAGCAATCCCCTCAAAAGATTGAGAAGCAGGAGAATTTCTGGTTTCCACCTGAGGAATTGAGCCCATGTATTTCTCAGTCAGTAGCTCAAGAAAAAAAATTAAAATTACATAAAATTCTAATAATTCATTATATTGCAAATTCTGTTGCCCTGCCATAATTAGTATGGTAACAAATAGTTTAAACTTAATGATCAGACAGATCAGACATATCTAAATTTGAATGTTAGCTCTACCACTTTACAGCTGTGCCTTCTTGGATAGGATCCGTAATTTCTCTTTCCCAAATGTCCCAAACTATAAAAGGACTATTGAAACATCTTTCTCACTGGGATGCTCCAGACTTCAAATGAGTTATGCAGGGGAAAAATAAAATAAAGCAGCATAGAACTTGTTACACACTAATTCATCTCTACAGTAGATGATAATAGGCTAATACTTCTGATCATATTTAGGCACAATTATATCTCTCTCCAGGAATTTTATTTATACTTCCACATAATGACATGTCTGTATAAATTCAAAATATAAGAATATTATTGCATCTATAATAGCATATGTTTTTAGCTGAGATTTACTTTGAAGAATATATATATATGCAATTAATATACATATATAATGCAATTATTCTGTTAGTAGTAAAGCATATATTTTGTTCTAAATGATCTCTTTTTCCTTTTCAAATACTTTGGGATTCTACCTTTGCCAAACATGTTACACCACAGTTTTACCAGATATCAATGCCTTATAATAGTTATATTTTCCTTTTCATTTATTCTTATTTTCTTTTAATTTCATGGAGCTAGACTTCCCATCTACCATTCACTCATTGAATGTTCAATTCAGTGATTTGTGTTATATTCAGAATTCTGTAATCATCACCATAGTGTTAAATTACTAAATAAATGGCAGATATAAATCTGATCCTATCAATAATAACATTAAATGTGAATGAATTAGACAACTAGATCAAATTAAAATTACATACACTTTTAATCTTATTGATATGATAGGATTTATGTCTTCTATTTCCACAATTACATATCACTACTTTTTTTTCTTTTTTTGGTGGTGCTGGGGATTGAACCCAGAGCCTTGTGCTTGCAAGGCAAGCACTCTACCAACTGAGCTACCTCCCCAGCCCCTGTCACTACTTTTACTAACTCTTCATTTATTCTTGTGCGTTTGAGTTACTGTATAACATCATTGATTGTCCTAAAGAACCTCCTTTAAGGTTTTTTATAAGGTATACTTGCTGACAATGAATTTCCTGTTTATTTATTGAGACAATCTTTATTGGACCTTTATTTTAAAAAGGTAGTTTTAATAAACATAAAATTCTTAGTTGATATTTCCTTTATCCCCTGTTGATATTCTTTTTAATTTAATTTATTTATTTATCCACTGTGAATGCGCCATTCTTGTCTTATGTTCTCCTTCATTTCAGATGAAGAGTGAGCTTTTAATCTTACTGGGGTTACCTTGTACATGACGTGTTTTTTTGTTACTTTTAATAGTATTTTCTCTTTGTCAGTATTTTATTATGACATGTCTTGCTGTGAATCTCTTGTCATTTATTCTACTTGTTGCTCATCAAGGTTCTTGAATGGGTCCATTAATGTTTTCATTTGAAAGTTTTAGGCTTAATGTCTTCAAATATTTTTTCTGTGCTTCTCTTTTCTCTCTCTCTCAGGTTGTATAATCGCCGCAAGCATAACCTCTAGTTTGCTGAATTTTCCTCCAAGTCCAAATCTATTGCAAGGACTCCTCCCTCTAGTAAATTTTCATTTCTAGTAAATTTTCCTTTCATTAAGTTCAAACATAATTTCAATTATCTTCTTTTTAAATAATTTCTACCATTTTATTAATTCTACTTGTTCATAAATCATTGTCTTAACACATTTTTCAGTTCACTTATTGTTAGAGTCTAATTTCTTTGAATGTGTTTAAAATCACTGCTTGGAGCCTTGGTTCATTTAGTCAAACACTAGGGTCCCCTTAATAAATGTTTCTCTTGCCTTATTATTTTTTTCTCACATACATTCAGATGATCCTATGTGTTCACATCTCTCAATATTTTATCCAACAGTTAATATTTCAGGTAAGACTGTAGTAACCACATATTGATATTGACTCTTCCGGTTCTTCTGCCCTAGGCCTTGTTATTTTTGTGGTCTTATTTGCTTGCATTTTAGTGAATGCATTATTTCCATGAAGTTGAATTTCCCTGCAGATTACACCCTCTGATTTTGTTCCTCCCAGGTGCAAACCTGGGAAGGAACTGTCTCCCTGACTTCCCTCCCACTCCTTTTCCTGGATACATCTATCCTGGTTCAGGCTGGACTGCACAACTTGGTACCACAACAAACTGTGAGTTCCTAATTGTTAGCTGACACCTATTGTACTCATCATGCCCTAGACAATAAATAGCTCTATGAACTGATTGAATTACAGTTGGGCCTGCTTTCAGGCGTGGGATTCATAGTGTTTGCATCTTGTTTTTCCCTCTGGGGGTTTCTTGTTAGTTGTATGACTCCCTAACTGAGTCTCTTAAATTTCCAGCTTTTTTTTTAACCATTTAATTTGATATTGTCATAGAACTACCAGCCTCCTGGTACTCACCACCAAAAATATTTACCTTTTTTTTGTTTTTACCAGTACCCTGGCATGTATTCTCCTTTCCTCTATTCCAAATGCAATCAATTTTTAGGAAGACCTACAGGGTTTTCCTTTTATGATCTGCCTATCTCCATGGGAAGAAGCTCTGCGCAGCTGCTCAGCAGCTAGAGTCAGAGACAGTAGCTCACTTTTCTCTGAATGTCACCCTGGCTCTGTGAGTGGTATGCTGGGTAGGGGTGGTCGTCTTTGGTTTTGGCTTGCCCTTTCTGGAATGAAATCTCTGTTCTATGAGAAAGCAAGGGCAGAATCCAGTATCGTTTTCTTAAATCATTGATGGTAGACATTCATAGGCACAAATTAGGCACAAATGATGGTGTAGTTTAGTAGAGTTGTAGAAGACTTCATAGAAAGTAATGTACAATGGAATCTGAATTATGGTCATTGATTCTGCTTAACATCTATAAAGAAAAATGTACTATAGGAAGTGACTGAGGGAAGAATGTGCACAGAATCAAAGAGACCTGATACTTTGTACTTGTGTTAAGAAACTTTAGTGATTGAATATAGTAATGTACAGGTTAGGTATATCGTAATAATTTGAGACAATGACTAATAAATTTCAATCTCCTCTACTTTAACTTTGTCTTATAACTCTTTCTCAATCTGAATTTTATTTGGAACTAACAGTTGCTTCTAAGGGGAATGGATGATGTTCTAAAGAGTGAGAGACCAAAGTGACCACGGCTACAGTATCATATAGCCAGTGTAAGGAGGTAGATTTTTTTTTTTTCACATAGTAACTTAGATAATTTCTTTACCCTCTGTGACTTCAACTTTGTTACATACCATATTCTCCTACAGGACTAATTTTGGGATCTTATTCTATATCATTAAGTTTTTTGGTTATTTGCCTCTGCCTGTGTTAATACCATACATAAAATTTTAGAGTGTGAGGTTTTTTTTTTTTTTGGTGCCAGGGATTGAAATCAGGGGCCTCAACCACTGAGTCACATCTTCAGCCTTATTTTGTTTTTTATTTGAAGACAGGGCCTCACCAAGTTGCTTAGCACCTCGCTGTAGCTAAGGCTGACTTTGAACTCGAAATCCTCCTGCCTCAGTCTCCTGAGCTGCTGGGATTACAGGCATGTGCTACTGTGCCTGGTAAGTGTGAGCTCTCTTATATGACCACATGGAAAAATCTATTAATTTTTTTTAAAAAATTAAGATTAATTAATATGAAGATGCTCATACTAGAACTGTGAGTAGGAATTAAACCTATTATTTTAATATAAAGTTTACAAATACATACTCATTAATTATTCTTAAGACAACACTTTCAGCTTTTACATGACTGATATGTAGTAATTTCCAGGTGGATTTTGGACATCATAAACCTAAATCATCCTGTTTAATTTCCAGTTAGTTTGTTTAAAACACAGTGTAAATCTTAAGAACATTTTTGTTTTTAAATTGAATGCAAACTTCTTCTACATTTTTAAGAATATGTCTTAGTACTTTTTAAATTACCTTATTAACTCCTAACTTGACATTAAAAATTTTCAGTGATTTGCTTTATCCTGATGGCCAGGGATGAACATTTTTTTCATATATTTGCTGGGCATTTGTGTTTCTGATTTTGAGTAATGTCTTCATAGTTCTTTTGCCCAATTCTTGATTGGGTTGTTTTCTTAGTGTCAATCTTTTTTGAGTTATTTTTATAATTTGAATATTAATCTCCTATCAGAGGAATAAGTGGCAAAGATTTTCTCCCATTCCGTAGATTCTCTATTCACATTCCTCATTGTTTCTTTTGTTGTGCAGAAGCTTTTTAATGTGATCTCATCCAACTTACTGATACTTATTTTAATTTCTTCAGCTCAGAGTCTTATTAAGGAAGTTGGTGCCTGTGCCAGTATGCTGGAGCGTTGAGCCTATGTCTTTTTCTAGCAATTGCAATGTTTCTGGTCTAATTCCTAAGTTTTTGATCCACTTGGATTTCACTTTAGTGCAGAGTGAGAGATAAGGCTCTAGTTTCATTCTTCCACAGATGGATCTCCAGTTTTCCCTTCACCATTTCTTTAAAAAAGCTAGCTTTCCTCCAATGCTTGTTTTTGGCATCTTTGTCTAGTATCAGATAACCATATCTGTATGGGTTTGTCTCTGTGTCTTTTTTCCATTTGTCCTCATATATGTGTTGATGTCAATACCATACTGTTTTTAAAAATTGTTTTATTTTTGTTCTAATTAGTTATACATGACAGTAGAATGCATTTATACATTTTGATAGATCATATATAAATGGAGTGAAATTTCTCATTTTTTCTGATTGAACACGTAGGATCACAGCAGTCAAACAGTCATACACGTACATGAGATAATAATGTCTGCTCCACTCTACTGTCCTTTCTACCCCCAAACCCCTTCCCCTCCCTTCATTCTCCTCTACCTAATATAAAATAACTGTAGTCTTCCCTGTCCTCCCACCTTATTGTGAATTAGCATCCACATATCAGAGAAAACATTCAGTCTTTGATTTTGGGGGTTTGACCTATTTTACTTAGCATGATATTCTCCAGCTCCATCCATTTACCAGCAAATGTCATAATCTCGTTCTCATTCCAGTCAGAATGGCAGTTATCAAGAACACAAATAATGAGAATTTTAAGGATGGTAAGGATTGGGGAAAAGTTACACTGATACATTGCTGGTGGGACTGCAAATGAGTGCAACCACTCTGGAAAGCAGTATGGAGATTCCTCAAAAACTAGGAATAACACCACCACATGACCCAGATATCACACTCCTTGGTATTTATCAGAAAGATCTAAAGTCAGCATACGACATGCATACAGCCACTTCAATGTTTATAGTAGAACAACTCACAATGGCCAAATTATGAAATCATCTCAGGTGCTTATCAACAGATGAATGGATAAAGAAAATGTCGTATACATTCCCAATGGAATTTTACTCATCACTTGAAAAGAATAAAATTATGTCATTTGCTGTTAAATGGATAACACCAGAGAACATCAGGCTAAGTGAAATATGCCAGACTCATAAAAGAATAGGTAAAAAAATTTTCATATGCAAAACCTAGACCAAAATAAGGAAAAAGTTATCATTAATCCTCAAAATCAGCAATATTATGTACTGATTGTCACTGTTGTATAGTCAAATATTCCTCTCACCAGAGTCAGGAAAAATCTTTTTTTTTTTTTCTTTTGATCCTGCGAATTGAACCCAAAAGCATAATTACCACTTAATTACCTCTCCAGTCCTTTTTCTACAATTTTTTTTAAAAAATTTTGAGACAGTCTCTCTAAGTTGCTTAGGGTCTCAACCTATGATCCTCCTGCCATAGTATCCTGAGTTGCTGGGATTAAAAGCATGCACCACTGTGCCTAGGCAAAACTTTGGTCCTTTAAGGTTCTGTGGGGATATATGGGCTCCACTGGATAATCCCAGATACTCTCTTCTTCTCAGGTCCTTTAACTTAATTATTTCTACCAAGTTCTTTTTTTTTTCACATAAGGAACATATTCAGAGATTAAAACATGACCATTGAAGTGGAAGACATATAATTTTGCCTAGTGCATACAAGATTTTGTGTTCATAACTTTTATCTCAGCTTCTGCTAATTGGGAAATGAGTGAAACTAAGGAGGAGATGTAAATTTATGTCAGTTTAAGAATATTAGCCTATGGCAAAACTTATATGGAACTGTTGCAAAATGCTAGTCATAAGTGAGAGAATTCCAAGAGAGATAACAATGGGATTAACATGTATTTTATATATATATATATATATGTATATATATGTACATATATAATATACTTTCCATGAAATTAACATGTATTTTATATGTATTATATATTATATATCATATATACTATATGTTATATATGGACTTTATATTTATAATATATGTATTATATACAATAAATCAATGTTCCTTTGTCTACAAAAACCCAAAAAGTAAAAGAGTGTAATGTTATTATATATAATACATATGTGTTCGTATATATATATATAGAATAGAATTAAAATGTACTATATATACTATATATTATATATTCTATATATTATATTATATATGGGTTATATATGATATATAAACATATATTTTATATATGCTATATATAGAATTATATAGAGATAGAATGGAATTAACATTTTATATATAATATATATTATATTATATATAATAAATATGTATTACATGTATAAATTAATATATGTTAATTCCATTCTACATATAAAATTCTATATATATATACATGCATGTTTATTATATAAAACATTATATATAACATAATATAATGTATAGGTATAACTTATATATCAATATATGTATTTATATATTATATATCATGTATATTGTATATAACATATCATATATAATTTGTGCAATGCATACAGTAGAAATGTATATTATATGTATTATATATTACAAATGAATATTATACTATAATTTTTTTTTTGCAAAGGACTCTGTTAAACATTTTCTTAGGATTTGTCCTGTTATCTCTTGAATAACTGAACTAATCCCTATAAAGAAACATGAACATAATGACTGATATTTAGGAAAAAATATCAATAAGAACTGCTATGCAAGATTCTAATAGCACTAGGGAAATCACTTGAAAAGATAGTGGGAAACAATTCCCACTATCTTTAACCTCAAGTGTTAAAATTTTTAAAAGGCTAAAAGACAGTTTGCCACTTAAAATGTTAATTCAGTTTGACAAATGGAAAATTTTCTAATGATTAGTAAGAGAAGACTCATTGATATATTAGATATAAAATCTAAAGGATTCTGGTTTATATCTGCCCCCATCAATATGCATCTAGTTAATAGAACCAGAATAAAATGGTGGGTACCAGTGTGGGGAAAGGAGGGGAAATGGGGAGAAGGAGGTCGAAATGTATAAATTCATAGTTCCATAGAATTAATGAATCTATAAATATTATGAACTGTAGAACTATTAACAATGTACTGTTCGGTAAAATTTGCTGAAAGTAGATTTTAGGTACTCTTACCACACATAGACAAAGATTTACCTATGAGAGGCTGTGGATGTTAAATTGTTTGACTGAAGTAATCAATTTACTATATACATTTACATAAAAATATGTTTGTGTTTTTATAATATTAGAGATTGAGCCCAGAGTCTGAAGCATGACAAAACATGTTGTTCAACCTTAAAAATACAAAATGCAAATTAATTTTAAAAAGTAAGCAACTGAATATGTTATTATTGGACAGCATCAGTGAAGTCCTAAAGGTCCAATTTGAAAGAGCTCATTTATAAAGGAAAGTCTGAATAGAGATGAGTGGTGGGAATTCAGACAAATTTGGTAAAAAATTTTAACACTTGAGGTTATGCAAAATTTACCTATGTAAATGGAATGAGTAAAAACCAACCTATTTCCACATAAGAATGAATATTGATATTCTTATAACGATAAGTTTTTTTGTGTTTTTATGTTTATAATATATCAAAAGGTAAATTGGTAATAATTCATAAATATTAACAATGTAGTGATAAAATATACAAAATACCTGCATGTTTCTGTTGGGTCCAGAAAATAATATCATTAAAAATTTCAAAGTTACAAAGTTGCAGAATTTCAAAATTACAAATCTTGAGATTCTCTGAATGGAAATTTTAGAATAAGAAATCACATGCCATGCAGGATGAGTATTAGAAAGAAGCCATCATCTATTTATACCTTGTAAAACAGTATGTAGATTGTGAAACAGTGAACATTTTATATCCCATGTTCAGAAGTGATTTGGCATGTTTGAAAGTGCTAGGAAATGAGCTAAGTGTTTTGACTTATAATCAGATTTAATTTTTTGAAAGCTTCTTGAATCAATGATTTTTACAGAATCCTGTCTTTTTAAAATTATTTTTTTTATTTTTTTACAGACTACTTCTGATGAACATACTGAACCATGTAGAATTTAAACAAGTAGCATCGAATCAGTAAATGTAAAATTATGCAGCTTGCATTACATTTAAGTCTGTTCACTTTTGGAGTGAAATAATTTAACCACTACATTATGCTGCCTCCTGATGAAGAACATGCTAAGAAAAGAAGCACAAGCCTGCACATACACACAGAAACTTCAGCAGAAAATCTGTGATGAGGAAACGTGCTTATCAACTTTATGAAAATAGTATTAAGTAGACCCAGAGGATGGATTCAAATAATGCTCTTGAATCTTCACCCTTATAACATAATGACCCAAGTGATTAAAAGGGGGGGGGCATCTATTTATCTATTTTCTCCCACCCTCTGTCTGTCTGTGTCTCTTTCTCTCTCTCAAATCTACACACCCATTTATCTTTTCTGTAATTGAAAAAAAAAAAGAAAAAGAAAAACTGCTTGATAAAGCCATCTTGGTTGATCAAATTGATTTTATAATCAATGTAAGATTTCCAGGTGAACTTTTAGGAAATAAACAAAATGTTTAAGAAAAATTTAATAGTTCCTTAATTCTTGCCAAATCTTAGTTGCATCTTCCTAAACTGTGGACATTTCATGACAGGATGACAACTTGCTTTCTTATACTGCTTAAAACTACATAAAAGGGGTTAATGCCCTTAATTAGGTTGAGAAGGAAGTCATCCTATTGCCAGGCAATTGTTGGATTTAAGGTTTGCTTTACTCCACAGTCTCAAATACAAATTGCGCCATGTGGAACCAGGGACAATTCAATACAATAAATTTTTGCTAAAACTGTGGAAATATAAGGTCAACAAATGGGACTTGAGGTGGTTGTGAATTTGACTGATATAAAATTATTTTTGCTGACATTTTCCAAAGAACACAAATAGATACTGGATGGCCATAATTTTGAATCACAGATTATATAGTACATGTTCTGCTATGTGATTGATTCTTGGAGTTGTTACAACTAAGTTAATGTCAAACATTACAAAGCACTTTTTAACTTTTCTTTTTGTTGGTTTTTAATTCCCAAAATAACTATTCACTGTTTCTTGTCAAAAAGTCTACCTAAAAATATTATTGTTCATAAGAAACATGTTAAAATACAATATTACATTTACTTTTGCTTGTCTTGTGTTTATTTTTTGAACTGTGTAATTATAATCTTCTTACAAGGCCGTCAAGATAGAAAATAATGAAACATGGTTTTGAAGACAAGGAATGAAATAGGAAAATGTAATAAATTTTTTGAATAAAACTCCCAAAGATTGGGCATTTTTGGGGGGTATCATATCACCTATCTATTAGGATTACATAACACTAATCAGGCAAATAAAAAACCTCAAAAGGACTTATTAGAAATTAATACACTTCATTTTACTTTCACAGAATTAAAAATTATTTAAAGGAGTAAAATGGGAAACTTTGAAAAAGAACCTATAAATCCTGAAATTGTACCACAAATGATGTACTGCATTTGCAAAGTTATTTATAATAGGTTTATTATTTATTGCAATGTGTAAGCAATGCTATATACTAAGGGACAAAGATTAATAATGTATGGTCTTCATCCTCAAGGAATACATAATGTGATTTCACGTCTTCTGAATTTGTAGTTGCTACCCTGGCAGTTTTCTCCTCTACTCACTTTCCTCCCTTTCAGCACAAATTGGAGGGTAAGCCCAGAACAGCAGCAAGACAAGCAGTTTAAACTACAAGCAGCTCTAAGACTTGACTGGATTTCTTCTCAGGACTTGAAGTGTATTTGGAGGGGGCTGGTAAAATAATGAGATCTCACCATTTTTCAGCAATTTATTAGCTGAACCTAAAAGAAGTATTCAAAGAAACAGCAAAACTGAAGGTATTCAAACTCAGGTCTAAAGTATCTGAAGTTAATGGAAGAGAACCCTTCCTATCATTGGGCAGAAATGAATGGTTTTATATATTATTCTTTTGCTCTAATGAGGCTACGTATTTAACATATTGATAAGTCTATTAGGATAATAATAGTAACAGTTCTAAGGGCCTAATATAAGCACTTTATACTTTGTAGTGTGTTCATTATTTCATTTAATTGTTATAACCACCAAGAAGTCAGGTTTTTGGTTTGTTTTTGTGAAAATCCACATTTTACAGGTCACAAAACTAAGGTTATGGAGCAAACTAGAAAATAAGAAGCTTGTTATTCATTTCAATGTAGGATTAATATGTTGACAAGTCAAATGTCCCTTACTCACATGTGTATGCATGCGTGCGCGCACACACACACACCTATCTATTCTATCCATCTACATTGTGTGTCTAGTTCAAGATTTAAATAAAAGTGATGCCACGAGTTGAGATATGGCCAAAAACCAAATGAGTTGCAGAGACATTAAAAATGGTGATCAACCAGTAGAAGTTCAAAGCTCATCAAGTAGGTGTCCTAGAACAAAAATGTCATTTCCCAAGAAGATGTAATGTTTCAGCAACTGTTTTATTAGCATATTCTTGCTTCTGTCTTGAAATGTAGATAATATTATCTTTCATTTTAAAGGTGAGGACAAAGAGGGTAAAATGTTAACTATCTTGTTGAATGACATGCTGTATTAAGTTTGTAGGGCTATTTACAAACCCTGTTCTCTTTCCAAATGACCCAGCTGCCTCTTAATATAACTGGAGTTTTTGTCTACCTCTCTTTGACCTACACTTGAGTCTCCTCCCTCCTTGGTTATCTCTAATAATTTCTATATGGAGATGGACAAGGCACAAAGTAGTGAGACTCATTAGTCCTGCCATAGTCACATATCCTATTATTCTATAATAGATACAATTATGATGCAGTTACAGTGACTTATGAAACTACACACAAGTTCTTCTTTACACTGTGTCCTAAGTAATGGTATTTGTGTTTTGGCGATGGTGTGCATGCTTCAGTTTCCCATTGGCTGATGGAAGTATCCAAGTTCTATAACTGCAACATTAGGACCCCTGGGTTCCTTGGTTGCCACAGAAGAAGGAAAGAAAGCCTGGGGAAATCATCAGTGATGGTTTCAGAGTTCATTGTGATAGAACTCTATTTCCCATATTTCCCTGATCAGATTAATTTTCTGGATCATTTTTATATGCAAGTGGGCTGAAAATAGTGTCTTCTTTGTGCCAGAAAGTTAACAGGAACTCTAGTTATGTCTATCACATCCTCCTCTCAAAAAGGTTCATGGTCCTGACATAGGAATTCCCAAGACCACCTCAGCAAGGTCAGCAAGGAAGGACTTCACATAGGAGGTACAAAGTACGTAAGGTTTTTGACTGATGTGATGAGGGACAACATAAGAAGTAGTGTAAATTATACACAGTCTAAGATTGCCTCCCCTGAGGCAGCAAACAATCTAACATCCCTGTGCTGCAGATTGAATGAAAAATAATGATGTGATTTACCACTGCTAAACATAAACAAAGAGATCTAGAAGATTGAAAGACTCTTAAAAATAACCATTTGATAGTATAATATTTTATAATGGCTCATGGCTTTTATAATTGTTTCTCACTGTGCCTGAGAAAATCAGAGGAGTGCAAGGGAAGAACAACAAAGGCAGCAGCCTAAGTCAGCAGTGACAGACTCCCCGCTGAGCGCCATAGGCTCCATTATCTTCTGTCACAGCAACTCCTCCATCAAAGGGAAATAGAACTCCGAAAACAGGAGATGGAAGAAAAATAAAACACGTAAATTGCCCAAATTATAGTACGAACTACTACGGAAGATACAGTTAAAGAATAATAGAAAAGAGCAGGCATTTCTCTCCCATTTATTTCTTAGATTCTAGCAAAAATTATATCCATTTACTCTCTTACATGAGATAGAAGTTGTTCTCTGAATACTCAGAGGTGGTGTTATTTCATCTGTCGCGGGTATTTCTGAGTCTGTCAAGATTATAAGCAGAAATTTATACTCAAGCCTTCCGCTCACTGTGTAGAGAATGAAGAGACATAGTCCTTTCATCAATATTAACATACACTTTGCTGATAAATGTTTTAACTTTAGAGAGTATATTTATACATGCTATAATTGATGTGTTTTAATATATGCTTTCTTAATGTTCTACAAGTGCCATTAATCTAAAAATGAACATTTTTGTTGGCTATGTCAAAAGATTAAGATGATAAACACCAGTTTTATATTTATCAATGATGTCAATGAACAATAAAGTAAAAATTAGCAAAAATACTCAAAGTTCTCCCAGAGCACAAAAGTATTTCTCACTATTTTGGGGGATGGTACTGGAGATTGAACAAAGAGGCCCTCCACCACTGAGCTACATCCTCAGTTCATTTTATTTTATTTTGAAACAGAGCCTCACTAAGTTGCTTAGACTGACCTCAAACTTGTGATCCTCCTGCCTCAGCCTCCTGAGTAGCTGAGATTAAAGGCAGATGCCACCATGCCTGGCTGAATTTCTTAATGTTTTATGTAATTTTAAAATTGCCTGGTGTTTATGAGGACCTGGATTTGATCCACAGTACTGTAAAAATAAAAGAGCCTACAGAGTGGGAGAATATTTTTGCCAACCATACCTCAGATAGAGCGCTAATTTCCAGAGTCTATAAAGAACTCAAAAAACTCTACACGAAGAATACAAATAATCCAATCAACAAATGGGCTAAGGAAATGAACAGACACTTCACAGAAGAAGATGTACAAGTAATCAACAGATATATGAAAAAATGTTCAACATCCCTAGTAATAAGGGAAATGCAAATCAAAACTACCCTAAGATTTCATCTCACCCCAATTAGAATGGCGATTATCAAGAACACAAGCAACAATAGGTGTTGGCGAGGATGTGGTGAAAAAGGAACACTCATACATTGCTGGTGGGGTTGCAAATTAGTGCAGCCACTCTGGAAAGCAGTGTGGAGATTCCTCAGAAAGCTTGGAATGGAAACACCATTTGACCCAGCTATCCCACTCCTTGGCCTATACCCAAAGGACTTAAAATCAGCATACTACAGAGATACAGCCACATCAATGTTCATTGCTGCTCAATTCACCATAGCCAGATTGTGGATCCAACCTAGATGCCCTTCAGTTGATGAATGGATAAAGAAACTGTGGCATATTTATACAATGGAATATTACTCCGCAATGAAGAATGATAAAATTAAAATTATGGCATTTGTAGGCAAATGGACGAAATTGGAGAATATCATGCTAAGTGAGATAAGCCAATCTCAAAAAACTAAAGGACGAATGATCTCGCTGATAAGCGGATGAGGACATATAATGGGGGTTGGGAGGGGTTAGCATTAGGTTTAGGGTTAGGTTTAGAGTTAGGCTAAGGAGAGCGGTAAGAATGAAGGAAAGAAGGACTGTATAGAGGGAAAAGAGGGGTGGGAGGGGTGGGGGGGAAGGGAAAAAAAATAAACATCATTACCCTATGTAAACGTTAAAAATAAATAAATAAACAAAAAAAAAAAAGAAAAAAAAAACCCAGCAAAATCAAATAATCTCTCTTGGTTTTTTGATGATAAAGAGAATTGAGAATTCTAGTTTCTTCATCTGATTTTTAAATTTTACCTTGAGTTGCATAATCTGTATGCTAAATCTAGCAGCTCTGCATGAACAGCTAAATGACCCAATTTCTTACAATGAAAATAATGACTCCCTCTCTATATGCATATATAGGTATGCATATTCGCTTGTTTATTCATTCACTCAAATTACCTTTTAAAATTTACTTCATTAATGATAATAATTGATCCCAATTATGGTAACAATTGGCATTTCAATTTCTATATTTTAAATTACATTATTGCCTTCATATTGTGAAAAAATAAGAAAGGAAAGTCTTTTGTGTTGGGTTCCAAGTGGAAATCTCAAGAAACATGGAAAGTGACGTGATTAGGAAAAGAAATAATCATTTTAGGGGAATCCCAAGAGCATTCCAGTTTTCATTAATGTTCTATCAGTTTAATACTGTAATCCAATTTTAAATTCTGTCAGTTTTGTATTGCAGACTTTGATATTAAGTTTATATATGAGCTGCACTATCAATTCATCTCTGATAATCCTCCAATACATAAAACTGGTGCAACTTCAAATCCATAAAAATAGTCTGGCAATTTGAAGAGTCTTTGTGATATTTTCAGAAAGTATCCTGGAGAAGTGTTTACTGAATTTTTAGATTTGTAAAGAATCACCTGTACTTATAGGAACAAACATTAGTTTTTTTCAATATCTAATGTCCTTGAGGATATTTCTGTGTCTCTTTAAAAAAATAGAGAATACTTAGTAATTCAACCCAATGATTGATATGAGTCAGATTTTATAAGACTATTAGGCAGAAAAGAGCAAATCGATAGAATTAAAAATTTATTTATTCAAGTTTCAAGTAGGTTTCAAGATATTTAGACATATTCATAAAGTATGTTGTTATTTTTAGTAAATCATTTAATCCTAATTATTTCCTACCTATAACTAGGTTCTGTTGTTATTCCAATTTCCTATGTGGGGAGTGAGTATCTTGGGTAAGGCTATGGAGCACAGTAGTTCAGAGCTGTGGTTTAATCTCTGCTATCCACCTCCAGAGTTTATACCTCTCATCTACAGGACATAAGCAAGCCAGAATATTACAGGATGCTGATTCTATTATGACTAAAGTATACACTCCAGTAAAAAATACACTATTGATCTGATTGCTCTTCTAAAGGGAAAATCTCTTCTGTGTCTAAAATTTTTATGTTGTAGCCAACGTTATTTTTCTTGGTACAGCCAGGATGAAAAAGATGGGGATAGACAGTAATCTCTGCTGTCTCTGTGACTACTTTTTCAACTTGTTTATCTTCTCTTCATTTGTTAATATGTAACTCAGTCTTTCCCATTTTAACTTGACCTTTCCTAATTATTACAAATTTATTTATTGCTTTAGCTCATTAGCCAACAACTGTAATCATGTGTTTTTACAAACGGAAAGGCTACACACTATTTCTTATGGAAGATAAAACCTCTAATTTCGTTGAATATATAAGAAAAATGATAGAATTAAAAAAGAATCATGTATAAATGTCTTCATTTATCTATAATCATGTTTCCACCCAGATATTATGGTGATAGAAGTTTCTTCAAATTCAATGATTTTTATTTTATTTTTTATTCAGTGGAGAATAAATTCCAGCGCTTTCTGTGTTTGTAGATGCTTCCATGTACAAACTCACAATTTATATACACTGAAAAATTTGGACTAGATATAATGAAAACCAGAAATATTTCTTAGAAAAACACTTGAAATATAGCAATCTATAATCAGATATTAGCATAAATATTGTTACTGTTACTATGTTTCTTGCACTTTCAATTCTACTGTAAACATGGCAAAGTCTATTTCATTCATTTAAGAAACAATTATGGAAGGTAACATCAGAAGGAAATAACTTGATTAGGGTTAATCATCCCCTCATCACTAACTTTATAAACATTCTTTCATAAAAAGGATGACCAGCGTAAGCTAAAATAAAGTACAACATTCTCTCTTGACATCGAAAACTCCACATCTTTAAGACTGCAATCCTAGACACCCAGAAGAATGTGATTGGCCTATTGCAATATATTTCAAATGAAGAGGAGGAATTCAAGGTCACAGTTTTGTCCAGGATATTTTCAATACAAAATGAATGCGAGGAGACTATGGTTTCATTCAATTTTGTATGCTTCCTTCCCCACCCTTCTATCTCCTCCTGGAATAGAAATGTAAACACAGGCAAAATTGTGATAACATAATTAGCAGACTCAGCTGAATCTTTCAAGGATAACAGTATATGTGAGGACTGTAAATTTTCTCCTTTAGTAAAGTTCATTCCGTTTTGATTAGAACCACAATTAAGAAGTAAGCTAATAGAGGAAATGCAAATGTGATTACCTTATTTTGAAAACATTTAATTTAGTGGACAAGGTAATTTTTTATTGCATGATTAAAAATTGTAAGTTCCAGCCAAGAACATATTTTCTTAAAAGTGCAGACATGACTACAAAAGAAAAGGAAAAGCAAAGAAGAAAACTTTAACAGGTTGAAACCCTGTTCTTTAATGAACTATGACTGTTGAAGAGCACAGAGTGGTATCCTTGATTATCTAAAATATTCCATATTCCTTCAAACATTGGAATTTTTTTTTTTGCTTTATTTTCAAATATGCTTTTCTTTCTACTTAAAGTCATTACCATGTCCAATTTCACATATCACTGAACACTGAAATGCTTTATTAATTGACTGGTTGGCTGATTTTTTACCTTTCATTTCATACTGGACATCATTTACCAATTTGTCACACTATTCTAACACACTGATATTGGCATCTGTTTGCTGGTTCAATAAGATTCATACTTCTTCCCTCAAATTCTCAACAGATTTGAAAACAAGACAAAAGCAGAAGCAGATTGGAGAATAAAACATTGATACACAAGTAAAGGTAACATTGGAAATTTAGTTAATATTAGAGTCAAATGTGACTGGTACCTGAACCCAAGAGTTTGACATATTTGCCAGTCCACACAGAGAATGTGCTAGACTGGGTCACACCCTGATGAAGTAGCAGCATCCAGGAGGACACAGAAGAGGAATGTAGACCAGCGGCTGAGAGAGAAATGGAGAAAGGTGAACATGTGTGAAATGTTCCTGTTCAATATCCTAAACAGTAAACTGTGGCACTTCAGGGGAAAACATGCAGAGGGCAAAGCAGGGTCTGCACAGATAGAAAAGAACATTAGCGATGGGGAATAAATATTCCCACTGACAATTCCTTTCATGATATTAGTGTCACTTAATAATTTATAACCCATCACTTTCACATTTTATTGAAATCTTTGCTCTACATTTCAAGACACTTCACATACTTTTTCCTTCTCTGAACAGCCCGAGGCCCCCATGACCTTGACGTTTGCATTATTTTGACCACACCATCAGAGGTCTTCATTGTCCATCATATATACCTAATTGATTCGTTCATAAAGTCCCTTCCTCTTTCTGCCTTTATGAATCATAATTTATGTTCCATCTGAAGCCCAATACTTCCCAAATAGATATCTTCATCTACTCAACTTCTTCCTGAGTTTCTTTCTTCTGTTAAAATTCTTCTATTATTTAAACTTTGGGTAATTCAATTTCATTTTATTCACTAAACTGTGATACCCTCAGGAGAGTAGACATACAGTATGGCACCCAAAACATATTTGATGTACCCAGTAAGTGCTGTTAGGAAATTATAATTATCACGTTAAATATATTACACACACTCAAGAGTTGAACATTTTAATGATTTTCTTGCTGTACTTTCATAAAAATTTGAGACATAACACTGTTATTTGAGATTGAGAAATATAATCATTTATGTACACTGCACTCAATCCTACATTTCTATCATCTTTCCCATCATCAGATCAAATATAACTATTATAAGGCAGAAACTAGAGATGGAATATATTTTTTAAATCCAAAGATTATACTATAAAGGGAGAAAATCACCACATTCTAAATGGTCAAGTCAAAAAAGATTTGGTAAATTCAGAACTCATGCTGTGGTTTTTGCCAAGGTTTCAAGAAGAGACCAGGTCAGTGAGGGAAAAATTGAGAAGTTTGTCTTTCCTCCCATAAGTGATTTTCAGATAAAAGACAGGGAATGCTATATGTAAGAGAACATTTCAGGGAGACTTGCTTATGAATCAAAAAAATTTGCATCCACTTAGCTCTGTCAGTTTTCTGAGTCACAGAACGTTCAAATGTGCTCCTTGCTGTTGGGTCCCGGAGGAAGAATGGAGTAAAGGATCTGTAGAAGAGTTTCATGAGACTGGTAAATGTTTAACGACTAGTTCTAGGGATGTAAGAGAACAGAATTTTGCATGATGCATTTGCTGAAATTTTCTCAGTATAACTATTCTCTCCATGGATGATTTCAAGTAACCAATATAAAGTTACTGAAAGGGAAATGAGCCAGGTTGCATGTAATTGACCCTTGTCAGCTGTAGTGAGCAGGTTGGGCATCACATCAGCCAAATGGATGGTGACAATGTTCACTTCAAGTGTCCACCGAGAATGGCTTTCAGAGCTTCTCATTGTGCTAATAAATACACTGTGTGCTTAAACCTCTCTGAAATCTACATGTCAGTATCTTCTTCCTACACTTCCCAAGGTCATGGGAATGCCAACCCATATGAACATTGTGAAAACAGAAATGGAACAAATAAACAAGAGAGACACAAGTGTTTGAATAAAAGAAAATAAAACAGAAATAAATGGAGAAGGTGTTCTGGCATTGTCTGAGTTCATTATATCTACATTTAATTGAATATTAACCAAAAGGATGTATTATTTTAGTCAGAATAAACTAGGATTTCTGATAGTTGTTTTCTGCTGTAGAATGGAATGGGGCACATAAAATAAATAAATATATAATAGCAAAATAGTGTTATTGTACATTATCTGATCTGTGATTATATGGGTTTTGCATACTTTATAAATGTGTCTAACTTACCTTTCTATCCCAAATCTTTTCCGTCTGCCACAAATCTCATTTCCCTCATGCTTGTTCTTTCTCCCTTTTCTTTCTCTTTCAAACCCCATTCTTCAAAACTGGTAAATCTTCTCCCATTTCTGTTAACCCTTTTACTTTCCATGTGGAATCTCATTATTGGTATTTATATCTAAATTTTGGTATTTATATCTAAATTTTGGTATTTATATCTAAATTTATATCTAAATTTTGCAATTTTCCAGTATGGTTTCCATATTTCCATTCCCATCTTATGCATCCTTATGCTCTGATGTGCTTATTCTCATAACATTTTTGCACATTACCTTTTTCTTTTTTTATTGGATTCACAATTATAACTCTGACTGCAGTATCTTGCCTGTTGCCTCTGTCGGATGCTCTACCCTGAGGCAAGCTGAGCTGAAGGGCTCACTATTTCCCCAATTACAGCACACACTTTTACATTATCTTCCTGGGCTGTTCCTTCTTCCTGAAATACTCTTCCTTCTACTTGTCCTCTTCGGAGTCCATCTCCAGCATTATTTCATTATAAAGGGACTTGACTCAGTCAATTGTACTAAATTATGTTCTATTCTATGCACATTTTTGATGCTAATGACAAGAAGTCATTTTTTATTGTAGAAGGTCTTTAAAAGTTATGTCTGGTGAGTCCTTACAATGGGAGTTGGAGAAGGATATATTCATCTTTTTATACTGACATTTATTACTCTACTGAAAAAAGTGACCCTGAGGTCAATGTCAATGAGGTTTGTATGAAGGGACATTGCAATGCTAAAACCATCTCATTGTTGTCCATGATATTTCTCATAGTAACTCCGAGATAAGCTAGGATGTGCAAGGTGTCTAAGTAATCCACCTTGTTGAGGGCATATAACAAAATTCCAATTTTTAAAATCTCTTTTCTTTTAAGAATAACATTCTGGGAAAAGTTTTATCAGTTTAAATTGTGGAACACTTTCATATTCAAAGTTTTATATTTATTAGCACTTCTTTCAGAAGAAACTTAGAAAGAAACATTTTTAAATGCCCTAAGAAATTTATAGGCAGGGCAAATGAAAAATAAAACGTGGTAGAATTCAAAATTTAAGATGGTAATTTTCCATGAACTATTGCCATGAGAATATAAAAGACAATGATTTATATGTTTTCTTCCCAATGCATTTTGTAATAATGCAATCTCTCTCTCTCTCTCTCTCTCTCCCTCCACCTCTCTCCATATATGTATATATTTTTTTTGTGTGGGGGATTCCTGGGGATTGATTTCAGGGGCACTTAATCACTGAGTTACAGACCCAGTCTCTTTTTTATTTTTATTTTTTATTATTTTTTTTAATTTTGAGACAGTGTCTCTCTGAGTTACTTAGTGCCTTTGGTCTGGAATTTGCAATCCTCCTGCTTCAGTCTCCTGAGTCTCTAGGATTACAGGTGTGCCTTACCAAAGTACAGTCAAAATTTTAAGAACGTATTGTCTAGTAACTTGCTAAATGTCTGCTGTATTAAGACTTAGACTTTACTAAGCTGTGTTTTTCTAAAAATCTCTTTAAATTTATTTAATGTATATGAAAACGATTGTAGTAAAATCCTAGAATTAGTGTTTATAGTATTTAGTTTTATAACAATTCATATGTAATTAAAATCCATAAAACAAAGAATTCTACTGCTTCAAGGATATCTCAGAGATTGTTATTTAAAAAAATGTCCTTGCTGTTATTTAAATGAGAAAATGGAGGCACAGAGTATTGAGGTGACCTATTAGGATATACAGTTGCTATGAAAATTGTATTCAAATGTATGCACTTTTTACCTCAAAGAATATACAATGTGTTGGATAGTCTACCTCTCCAGTGTGCAGTGATTAAAAATTTTGTCTTCGATTTTTGAGAGTAGAAATGTTAGTATCATACACTATGATACTAGATTAGATTTTACTAACAATTTCTAAAAGATTCTAAGAGTTCCTTTTGTGCTCTGAGAGAAATATATTTTGCCCAAGGGCTAGGTGCATTTATGGATTTCCAGTCAAAATTCACTAAATCAAGACAGGAATGGAGGAATTGAACACTATGTGAACTGTTCTAGTCGGCTGCCACCATAAAATCTATACTCCGTCCATAACCATTTCATCAGATATTAACATCCTGAAATATTTAATTAGATTTTTAAGATATGTTGATGGCACAGTAGTTTGAACAATGAGAGGGGAAGAAGCATGGTAATTTTTAAATTGTCAGCAATGTCACCAGGAATTTCATGTTCTTTGCCTACCAACCAATGTCAGGAACCTTGGCCAGAACTGTGTGAGCACTGCAAAGTTTTCCAGAATGAGAAGTATCTCCAGAGCATCTAAGCAAAGAAATGCTCTGTCATTTTGTTTTGTTTTGTTTTGTTTTGTTTTGTTTTTCTCTAGTTTGGTTCCTCATCAACCTACCACTCAAAGTCCAGTGTCAGAGGAATAGGCATGTGGAGAATCTTCTCTGAAAAAAACTAATTAACAACTCATTGGTGGTGGAGGTAACAGCTCCCTGGGATATATGTTTGTTTGTTTTGGGTTCATACTGGATCCCTTTAAGGGAATAAGGAATGGTACCTCAAACTCAGAAGCTGCTACTCTACGGTCAAGATAGGAAAGACCTGGCCTACCAAGGGTACTATTTGTGGGAAATAATTTGTTGGGGAATTTCCTAAAACAGCACACTGAGAGGGAATACTCTCTTCCCGAAGGATGAATGAAGGAACTGCTTGACTTGGAAATATGCATCATGTCTCCTGACAATAGTCACGGGAATGGTGTCAGTGAGCAGGAGCTACAGTGCACCTTGCGCTGTATTCTGAACTATACTCAGCAATGTTTTTAGGACCTTATTTTTAGCACCACCAGGATGAGAAGAATGATCTAGGAAGGAGGGAAGGATGAGCTGGTTTTGAAGCAATCCACCTTTGTAGGGGCACATAGCAAAAATTCCCATTCTTATAATGTCCTGGAAAATGTGCTATCATGTTTAAACTGCAGAACACTTTCATATTCAAAGTTTTATATTTATTAGGGCTTCTTTCATCTGTTCAGAAGAAAAGAGAAAAGAGGCAATTTTAAAAAGGGTTTCATTCATCTAAGAACTATGAAAAATTCACGTATTGTTTTCATTAACTTGAAAACAACTTTTGCTCGCTCTGGATCGTTCAGTGGTACTTATGAAGATGGAGGAATGTATTATGAAGTGAACTGCACATCATATTGGAGTTTTTATTCTGATTTTAAGTCTGAGCACTAGACAAGCATTATGCATACTATTAGCTCTAAGTTTTAAATTTCAGAGAGTTGATCATGTTTCTGCTAATTAGTACACATTGAAAAACACATTGCCTTTAAGTTTCTTGATTAAATGCATTATTCAGGTAGTTAAATCTTCACAAATTATCATATGCATACTAAGTATTAAATACATTGCTTTCAGAATGGAGTTAAGATTTCTCTTTCAAGTGAGAGAATTTTAGAAAAACTAGCATGTTGTGAAATTAGATCTTTATAATTAATTGCCTCTGAAAATAATTTTGTTCAAAGTTACATTTATTATTATTTTATTAAAAGATAAACCATGACATTAGTTTTTGATCTGCCACTTTATTCATTACTTGATTAAATTTTACTTTTAAAACAAAGCTACATAAAAATAAAGGTATTTCTTTTCAATTAATTAATTTTACTCCTGGAACTCAATTATTATAGGCTCAGTGGTATTTTAAAAAAGTCTTAAGTTTCAGAATTCATATCTACATCATTCTCAAAATTTAAAATACACAAAGTTTTAATTTAGTTTCAAAGTATGTGTGTTTCTCGTTGTATATTTTTTGTTTGTCATATCTCCAGGAAAGAAAAAGTGGTTGGAATACACACGCACACACACACACACACACACACACACACACCCAAGATGCTAAATTATCTTTCTGGGATAAATAAAGAAAACATCACTGTTATTGTACAAACTAGAGCTCTAGGAGAAAATCTACCAGATTTTAAAATCTAGTTAGGTTACTTTTCTAGAAATATGATCAGGAGCAAGTTAACCGAACACTCTGGATCTTGGTTTCTCCATCACGAAACAGAGCTGGTAAACAGGTTTTTAATGAGGTCTAGATGAGATGATCTACGTAGTAGGTGCACAATAAACATTAATCATAATTGTTTATAAAATACAATTACTAGAATTAAAGAGATGTGAAAGTGATTTGTGATGTTAATAGAGGTTTTGCTCATAATAATTTATTAATTTATCTAATCAGTAAAAGTACCCTAGTCTTATGCATTTGAAAGATCAAAAAGGAGACAGTTTATAAATGTCTTAATTAATGCAAATAGTACCATTTTTAAATTATAGATTTTCAAAAGAATTTCTAAATCATAAACATTTTTAAAAATTTTAATGCAGTATAGTTGTGCTTATCAAATTTTCTTCATTATCTTTGAGCTTTTTCATAACTTGTTCAGTTTTGAATAAGGGATTACTTCTCTTTTGAGCTTATACTATTCTGTGAGCTATGATTAGAAAATACATGAGAAAAACTGGTTAAAGTGAGCCTTATTTTATAAATTGAATAAACAAAATTTATTATTTTCTTTCTAGAATTAAATTGGAGAAGTTTCTCAAGACAAGTATTGTCAAGAAAAATCAAGCATTCAATTTGACATAAATTCAATGTGTTTTTAGGGATTCTGTGGTCCTAAGAGAGTCTTTGCAGTGCAAGCCACTGCTACCAGTATTGTAGTCACTGGTCACTGGTAGATATGCAGGACTTAAATTGTTATTGCAATGAAGGAGATGATTTTTTTATTAATATTAATTTAATTTAAGTAGAAATAGCCACATATGGCTTGTGGCATTGGACAATGTAGATGAAGTGAAATGTTACAAATGCAACTTTAAATAATGTACTTTTAGGCCTAAAGATAAAACACAATTTTTGTTTCAGTTTTTAATATATCTTATGGTGTTTTTTTTTTATAATAATAATAGAAAAATGTACCTTTCTCAGAGGTTCATTCTATTCTTTCTATTTTTTCTAGTGTATTCTATTTTTTCTATTGTATTCTTTCTATTTTTTATCTGTGTATCTTTCTGTTTTTATGTCTATGTACTGCATAATATTTTTTCCCTAATAGAACTTATATAGTCCTCTTTCAATAAGAGATGGAACTCAAGAAAATAAACTAAACTTACTTTGCAGAGATTTAGTAAATACCAACTACATACATATTTTGTATCTTTTGTAACCACCAGAAAGTACGATAGAGATTCCTCAGAAAACTTGGAATAGAACTACCATTTGACCCAGGTACCCCACTTCTCAGTATATACCTCAAGGACTTAAAATCAGCATATTACAGTGAAGTAGCCTCATCAATGGTTATAGCAGCTCAATTCACAATAGGTAACTATGGATCCAACCTAGGTTCCCCTCAACAGATGAATGGATAAAGAAAATGTAGTATGTATACACAGTGGAATATTATTCAGCCTTGAAGAAGAATGAAATCATGGCATTTTCAGGTAAATGGATGGAATGGGAGACTATCATGCTAAGTGAAAGAAGCCAATCCTTAAAAAACAAAGGTCAAATATTCTCTCTGATATGCAGATGATAAGACACTATAAGTACACAAAGAAGTACTTTGGATAAGACAAAGGGGAAAGAAGGGAAGAAAGAGGTGATGGGAATAGGAAAGACAGTAGAATGAATCAGACATAACTTTCCTATGTTCATATACAAATACATGAACAATGTAACTCCACATCATGTTCAACCATGAGAATGGGAAGTTATACTCCACGATAATATGTCAAAATACATTATACTGTCAGGTGGAACTAAAAAGAACAAATAAAAACTCAAAGAAGAGCTTGTGGTAAGTATAGCATTTTTGTATTAGTTTTATAAACTATATAATAGAGAATTGATTACGAAAATACTTATCAGTCTGAGGATATTTAAGTCACTAATTTTGACTTGACACATCTTACTATAATGAAAATGATCATCAAAATGCATTATACTTTCATGTAGAACTAATTAGAATAAATAAAAAAGTAAAAAACAAAAAAAAGACAGGAACCATATCTATTGTTGTCCACCATTTTCCCCCAGCATCTAGCATAATACCTGTTACATAGTAGATATTTAGTAGGTAGTCATCAATTAGTTGAATGAATATCTTTTAAAAGTGGTGATTTTCTAACACATGGGGGTAGATATGTCTTGTCTTCTATAATACACATTAGCTTTTTGAAAAAAATTATCAAAATTCTTTCCATATATTCTTGAAATTTAGTGGGAAAATATTTTCAACTTACTAAGTTGAAAGATAAAATTAAATGGTGGATGTATTAGAAACATTGTGAAACAAAAACAATGCAGAGAATCCATTCTTCTTTTATAATATTTTGAAAAGAGAATAATATCTAAGTTAGACTTTAAAATACTTTAAAATAACAAAGGTATATAAATTATATGATATTTTGTGTTTTTAGTTATTAAAAATACATGCCAGTACATATTGCAGTAATGCTGCCACACCAATGTTTATAGAAGCACAATTCACAATAGCCAAGCTATGGAACCAACATATGTGCCCTTCAACAGACAAATTGATAAAGAAATGTTGTATATATGCACAATGGAGTATTACTCAGCTATAAAGAAGAATGACTATGGTATTTGCTGCTAAATGCATGGAACTGGAGATTATTGTGCTAAGTAAAATAAGAGAGTCCTCAAAAAATCAAAGGTCAAACGTTTTCTCTGACATGCAGAAGTTAATCCAACATAATAAGGGAGCAATAACAACAACAACGAAGAAGAGAAGATCAGAGGAGCAGACAAAGAGCAATGTAGGGAAGGGAGGAGAGATGGGATAAGGAAAGTTAGTGGAGTGAATCTGACCTAAATTTCCTATCCATCTATATGAATACACCACAGTGAATCTCACCATCATGTACTTACACAAGACCCTAATTAAAAACAAACAAACAAACAAAAAAAAAAACTTATAATAGCAGAAAGACTAATAGAACAGAAGGAAGGGATCAGGGAGAGAGGATGGGAGAGTAAAGGGAAATACTGGGGACTGAATTAGAATAAATTATATTCCTGCTTTTATAATTATGTCATTGTATATTCTATTATCATGTATAAAACTAAAAAAAAAAAAACAATAAAAAGTTTTTTTTTCAGGTATGGGTTTATGAAAAATTGCAGATGGTCTTTTCCTTCATATTGAAAATCAAATCAGCCAGCTTTTCAAAATATTTTATTCCCAAATATTTCTCAACAATCCCCATTTAATCTGTTGGCCTATCATAAAACACTATCACCTTTTAAAAAGCAAGCCTTTCTCTTGCATTGTTCCCTTAATTTTTATACTTATTTTTCTAACTTGCTTCCTTAAAATGATCTGTTCTTCCTTTTCATTTTATGTTCCACACAGAAAGGCAAGTGGTCCTTTAAAGTCGTTCAATATTCTCCAGTGGTTTTGCTTAGAGTTTTAAACAAAATATTTATTAGAGCCTGAGGCTTTATTTAATTCCCCTGGAGTCCTCCTTCCCCAGGCACACCCCTTTTCCTTTTTAATTGCAAGTCTTCCAGGCATATTCCTGTTCTAAATCCTCCATTTCTACTCAATCTGCCTCGATAACCTTTCGCTGGATCCTTACATATCCCTCTCTCCCATGCCAGTCTTTTATTTATTCAGTTTTCACTACCTCAAAACAATAAGGACTCCTGCATTTTTCGATTTGCTTTTGCTCATTTTATTCTTATGACAATTTTCACAATAAAAAATGTAATATAATCCTAATTATTTTTTGCTTATTTTCAGCCTCTCATACTAGAATATAGTTCCACAAAAGAAGAGATTATTTTATATACCTTTGAATTACCAGTACCTAAAATAGTGCTTGACATAAAATAGTTACTAGTTATTCTGTACTTAATAAGTATCATTCTTTGTTTCTCATAGTAATTCTATACCTGATAAGTATCATTCATTGTTTCTCATGGTATGATTAACTATGCCAGAGACATACAATGAATATTTTTATCAATCACAATTTAGTAGCATTCAACTGCTTTTAATTCTTTTAGAAAAATACAAATTCCCCCCACCCCATGAATGTGTATTTTTTTGTACCATTAGAGCAAAAGGCAGGGTAATAATTAGATAGGAAACATATCAATTATGTGATATGCTAGTTTCCAATATGCATATTATTTTTTCATCTGTAATTGAGGAAACAATATTTATATATGTTAAGAAATATAAAAATAGTCTTTTTTATAGATATGAAAATCTAGTCAGTTTTTATTTTATTTATATATTCCTTAAGGTAATCTTGATGTTTAATTATATCTAAATGTATGAGTATTAAAATTGCATAGGACTCTGTGTGAGATTTCTAGAATTAAAATTTATGTAGTATGTCTCCTGAAAATTAAACCTGATTTCTGCAAAAAAGTATGTAAACTGTGCTCTCTCTGATGTGTAAGTTTTCTGGTCTACTTGAGCTATTGATATGAGTACATCTTTGAGTATATGATTAAAAATTCAAATAACAAAAAAAGAATTGACCTTTAAATTTTGCTCAGAGAATCCGAGGCCTTGCTATTCATGTTGAGGGGAAATCAGTAGAAATAGAAAGATCTGTGTACTTATTTTAAAAAATAGAGCTTTTGCCACTTGCCTGTGATCTCAACAACTTTGGAGGCTGAGGCAGGAGGATCAGAAGTTAGAGAACAGCCTCAGCAACTTAGGCCTTAAGATATATAGTGAGGTCCTGACTCAAAATAAAAAATAAAAAATAAAAAGGTGGAGACTGTAACTCAGTGGTAAAGTATCCCTGCATTCAATCCACTAGGGCGTCACAAGTCTACCAATAGATGTTTTGTTAGCTTTTCATCACTAATACAAACACCTGAAAACAACAACTTAAGGGAGGAAAACAATTAGTGGGGTAGGGAGGCTTGTGGTTTTAAATATTTCAAGGCCATAGTTGGCTGTTCCCATTGTTATGGGACTGAGGTGAGGCACAGCATCATGGTGGAAGTGTGTGGTGGAAGACAGTTTATCAGCTCATGGCAGCCAGGAAGCAGAGAGGGGGGAAGGAAGGGGCCAGGGACAAAATACCGTCCCCAAGGACACACACCCAGTGACCTGCTTCCTCCATCAGTGCACCATCTGCCTATAGTTTCGACCACTTTCCGGTAGTCCTTTCAGCTATCAGTGGTTTAATCCCCTGATGAGGTCAAAACTCTCATGGCTCCCACCAATTTCACTCCCCTAAAATTCCACTCAGGACATGTCTTCAACACATGATGAGTTTGGGGCAACAGTCTAGTTCCAAACCATAACAGATGGTCTGAGTCAACATTCTAATGAGGTGCTCTAGATTTTTTTAATAGATGCTCTATGCTTTACCACTCAATTTTTTTTTTTTTTTTTTCGGTGCTGGGGATTGAACCCAGGGCCTTGAGCAGGTGAGGCAAGTGCTCTACTAACTGAGCTACATCCCCAACCCTCTGTCTTTACTACGAAAACGATGAGCTACAGGCCAGCAGCATCACACATTTTGAGTTTTCAGAAATTCAAAATCTGAATTCATATTCTAGACCTATTGAGTCAGAATTTGCATCTAAGATCCACAAGGACTCCTGTGCACAGTGCATTCAGTGCTTGGGCTGATTTTTATGCCAACTGTATGTTGAGAGCAATGGGTTCTAGCAGCTCTCCAGTGCAGCATTAGGGACTGTGGATGAAATGACCAGAAAACAAGCTTTCACAGAAATGATTCCAAGATCCAACCATTGGTTCCCATGTCTCTTAAGCCAGAAGAGCTCTTTGTTCTGTTCCATTCCAAAGGATTTTTATCAAAGAAAAGCACACGAATCTGTTAAACTTGAATTGTTGTCCGACATCAACATTCCTGAGGAGCAAGCTCTTAACAGGCATAAACCATACATTTCAGCTTTTTAAAACTTACTAGTTCAATTCATGAGTACTTACTTTACTCAGTCCAATGTGATATATCACTGTAGAGTTGTGAATATTTCTTAATGTATATCATATAAAGGTATAATTGTTAAAATTCAATGTAGTTGCAGTTACTTATAACCATATTTAATATTCTACATGTAAATAAATAAACTGAAATTCTGACTATAAACTCCTATTACTCCTAAAAATACATTTTTATTAACACAAAACTAATTTATCATGAATATCCATGTGAAAAAAAATGAGAACTGAAAGACAAAATAAACCCAAAATATATTTCCATATCTGTTGATATGAAATAGTTTTAAAGGAAAAATTCATTTTTATAGCAGTACATGATTTTCCCCCTATCACTCCCAAGAGACATTGATAATTCTTTTGGATAGTTCTAGCATTCTTTTAAAAATTACATAATGAATTATTTTGCTGCACAAAGGAAAACAGGTGTTTTTTGAATAGTTTTTAGAAAGAGAAATGAAACACATAAGAAATCACGGCATCAATAATAACTTAAGAAAATGTGAAAATGTGAAAAAATGTTCATACGAGTCTTAGGAAGATGTAGAGATCATCATCCTTCCAGGGTCTAACTGAGAAGCATTTAATGAAGGATCTATTTACAGAGGTATAAGCAGAATTATAGAGAACAGAGGAGTGTCAAACACTCCTGGAATAAGTATCAGAAGGACGCTGATATCACGCCTAACCTGAAGGGACAAAGGTAAAGGACATAGTCAACAAGGCTGAAGAAACCTTGGATCCTGGAAGAGAGGTCTCCACAACACAACTGTAGCCACAGTTGATGCCATGTCTGTGGCAAGACAGAGGGAATGGGGGCTATAAAAGCCTGAACTTTTCTCCCATCAGTATTTCCTGGAAATGCAAGTTCACCTGTGCTGAGCTGAACCTGCAGCATATCAGAATGCAGTTAATCACAAGGTCTGCTTATACTGCTCCTTTTGAATAAGACCATTGTTTTGACATGTGTATACATTGTGGGATGACTAAATCAAGTAAATTAACATATCCATTACCTTAAATACTTATGTTTTGTGGTGAGGATACCTAAAATCTCCTCCTTTAGCATTATTGAAATATATACTGCATTGAGACAATTCTTTATGTACAATTAATGACAACTATTCTTTTACTTAATACCTCCTTCCTCATCAATTTCTTTTCCGAGTCATATATTGGCTCTGCATGTGCAGGGGTGTTTGCATTAAGCTAAAAATTTAATTCATTTGTTTAACAATTATTTAATGAGTCACTATTGTACATAATCAAAGAACTAGGGTAGGTTCCTTGTAATAAGATTCCTGATAATATTTATATTTGCTGATGTTTTATGTGTTTAGTTTTGGTTTTGCTCTTCCAGGAGTTGTTTTTGAGTGAAGTTTCTCCCTGTCCATATTTGCAAGTTCTGAGCACCAAAATTCAAGAAAAGCAAGTATAAATATGTGCCAAGCAGAGGGAAACCCTGGGGATGGTGAAGGGGGACATGACTGCTACAAGGAAGAATGTTTAGAAACATTGAGCCAATATTATTAGTTTCTTAAATAAAGTGCATTAAGAATTTCTAGGTTAACAAATAATAGAAGTTGCATGGAAACAGAGCCCAAGTCAACTTTAAAAAATAAGCCTCTGTTATTTCGGGCTTATTACTACTCACAGGTGAATTTAATCTTAGATGATGCAGAGGATCTGATATTTCCTAATCCTTTTGCAATGAATTCCACTTTCATGAGTGCTGGATGAAGGGATAATAAACTCTAATTTTTTGAACACACACACGCACGCACACACAAATCATTGAAGTTTTTCCACTGTGTTTTTTTTTAAAAATACAACTTTAAAAATGGTATCTTCGCACTTTGCAAAGCAATTTTATCTTTGTCTTCTTATTTTGTAGAGTAACTTCATCCCTTTTATCTTATTGGTTTTTTCTTTCAAAAAAACATTTATTTTTCCAAGTTTTGCCACAAATGGATTATATGTTATTATAAAAGATTTGAATGAGTCAATTCACTTATTCCAAATTAAACTGTAATTGTTTAAAAATGAAATCAATGTTTTGAATTTTTTTGCAGTGTTTGATTATTGCTTATTATGAAGTTACTTTGACAGATAACATATAACATATAACATGTATTCTTATTCTGAAGCACAGTTGAATATAAAATAAAATAGTCTCCATCAGTAATAAAACTAAATTTAAAGTGAAAGTAACTCCATAAAATAATTCACAGTATTAGAAATAATCTAATTTTGGTTCAGGGGTGTAATTCAGTTGCAGAGTGTTTGGCTAGCATGGGTAAGTTCCTGGGTTCAAGCCTCAGCACCAACACTGCCCCCCACCCCACAAAATAGAATAATTACAGTTACTACTTATTTTTCTCTATACATTTTATAATTTGGATAACTGAAATTGGAACTTCACTAAAGTGAGATGACTACTCACTTTATAGTTATAGTTGTAACTACTAGTAGTTGTAACTACTCACAATTATAGTTGTAATTCAACTATAAAAACACAATAAATCATAAAAATACATCATTATACTGATATATCTACATAGCATCATAACTTTTACTTTTTCTTATTTACCTTGCAGTTATTTTTTTGTTGTTTTGAGAGCTTCTTCCCTAGTTTGGTTATTCTAAAACTGAAAATGTCAAAAAATTTAAAATTAATTTTTCAAGAAAAATATGATCAAGTTACTTTGTTCTTGACATAAAATTCTCATCAACTGCCTTCCTCAAATTCAAACCAAACCAAAACAACAACAACGAAACCCAATTTAGGTAGAAATTAGAATCCTAAAATCCTTTATTCAATTTTGGAAATGTTACAAAGCAAGACAAAATTAGGTTGGACAGTTCAGTCATTAACCTGTCAGTCAAAACCCTTGTTATATTCAATCCCAGTGTCAGCTTTATGTATAAGATATTTTCCTGTCAGTGAAAAACTTTTTTCAAAAAACTTTATATGTTTCATCAGACTCAAGGATATGGTGTCCATTTGCTCAACACTTGATGCTCATATTTTTGGAGAAAATGTTACAAATAGGGGTATTTACTTTTTAAAAAAAATAAAATTCTAATATAGCCACGATTTCAATGGTTATTATTGTATTCCATAGAGAAATTTGCCATAAATTCTGTATGCAACTTTTGAAATTTCCTCAAGATTTTAGAACAAATAAGACAGTCAAAATTGTGAGAATGCAAGTCATAAGCAGGACAAACAGGTCACAGTGTGATGAGTCCAATTGTGAAAACTGTTGACACAAGAGTGAGTGATATTTCTTGCTAATTTTCATTATAATTGTTATATAATCATATAGAAGTGCATATATTGGCATTTTTAGTTTTCTTAATGGAAAATTATAATAATGGCAAATGAACATTTATGCATGTGACAGTGGCTAATGATAAAGGCCATGAAAATACACCCTAGAAATGTCAAGGATTTTAATTTGTCTGCATTCACTAACATTTATTAATTTATCTTCCCATTAATGATTTATCGTACCTCAGAGTTCTGAGGATGTTTGGTGAAATTACTTCTCCCAATCTTAGTAGAAGCCATCCAACTTGAACCCACAAAATAAACCCTTGACATTCTTATCTTAATTTCAATAGAAATGTAGCCCATCTCTTTTGCTTAAGTATCTAGGAGTGTGCCTTACCATTAAAAGAAATAGAACTTTTCTCTTTATTTTTAAAAAGACATACATATATTATGAATCTAGTATGGGACAAGTAATATGTTAAACATAGAAAAAATACTTACTAATGCACATTCCGACATCTCACCATCCCCACTTTATGCATGAACTGATAAAGCTTCATCTTCTGATTTTTCTAACATTCCAAAAGTTAAAAAATAAATAAATACATGGCTAGGGGATTGTTTTGGTTCTTGAAGTTTAAAAAAAAAGACTCTAACATTGCATTAGCATCCTACAAAATTATTTGGGAGGCAGTTTGGTAAAATGTGTCACAAATTCATAGCAGCATCAAGCTCAATGGCAAATCATGAAAGAATGCAGGCTTCAGAGGGTAGAGCACTATCTTGATAAGTGAGATCACAGTCATTCATTTAGTTACTAAATATGTTCCTTATTTTATGATTATTACGGATTATAGAATAAAAATTAAACTCTAATTATGAAAGAATAATTAAAAAATCAGGATACAATCCACTAATCATGAGGAATGTCACCAAATTACTAATATACAAAATGTCAATCAACCTTCTCTGAACTGTCCTTTACTTTGCTGTATGATAGACTCAACTATTTTATACAATATTCTACAACTTTTCTAACACTTTTAGTGCTCCAGTCACAATTCTTTTATGTATACCATTGACCTCATAGAGTATGAGCTCATTGATTTCAGAAACCATGTACTTTCACACTATATAATTCCAAAATATAAAATTTCACACATAAATCATATGCTCTCATAGACATTCCTTCTTAATAAATAGAACTATATTGTTAATTTTGATAGACACTACTTATACCACATAGGGAGTATTAGAGGATGTGGGTTTAGGATGGACTCTCAACCCAAATCTCAAATTCTATGATACTAAAAAGTCCCCTCTCCACCAGAGTGGATGCTATAACTTGTTCCCTGGTTCAAAAACCTTCTCACTGAGAAATGTCACTAGAGAGATTCCCTGAGTGGATACTACATTGACAATTTAGTGATATGAACATTCTGGTTGAATTAATCACAGGTCAAACTGACTTTAAATTTCAAAAGATGCACTTGTACAACTACAGTTCTGTGGTCCTTTCTCTGAGTGACCAATTCCTAGTGCAATCTTTCTCAAAAAACAGGAGGAGTCAAATTCCTTCTGTGAGCTTTGGAGTGGAGACCACTAAACCCTCTGCTATAGAAGTTTGGCGGCTACATGGGCCTTTATCCTGCCACTCAGAGGTAGCTCCTTTACAATATTGGGGTTTAATAAGGATAACTCCAAGGTTTCTTAACCCTGTTTGACACTGGAGTTATATTCCCATTATCCCAGGAAATCTGAGTTTATATCTCAAAGGCATCCTATCCTCTCTACAGGGTATTGTAGGAAAATTATTCAAGGAAAACACATCTTAATTTCTACAACAATTGGAAATGTTTTAAAAACTCCCAGTGGTGGTGGTTCTGTTGGCACTCTTTTTTTTCCCATTACAGGGATGGATGAATTGGCTCACCAGCACTCCAGCTGGAACAAAATTAAATCCATGGCATTGCTGGTGGCAAAAACCGAATGGCATCCCACACAGTTGTCAGCTCCAATCAAGGTAGTAAATACACCACAAGATGAACTAAAACAAGGTACAGAAGGGCTATGAACAGTAATTAATGATATTTTACAAGAAGGGGTTATTGTCTCCACTATTTTACCCTTCAACCATCCAATCTGGCCTGTATTAAAAGCCACTACAAATGGAAGGAGACTATAGATTACTATAATTGAAATGCCCAAGTGCCATGCATTAATGCCTTCATTTCTAACATTGAATTGTTGAATCAATTGAAAATATCCAAAAGGCACCTGTTTCTCATTTTGTATCAGTAGAACTGGCCAATATGTTTATTCTATTCCAATTTAAGTAGATTTCCAAAACCAATTTGTATTCACCTTTGAGGAAGCCCAATATATTTTCATTCACCTCCCTCCAGGATACCTGGACAGATTTGTAAATGCCCACAACCTTTGCCAACAAGATCTCCAACAATTAAAATCCAAATGCTGCAAGCTATGGTACTATACACATGATATATTATTAAAGGGACCTTCTAGAGAGACTGTACAGTAAGACTTAACACTCTAACTCAACATTTACAGGAATAAGGCTGGTTCATTATTTCAAATAAAATACAGGTAACTTCTATTTCAGTCAAGTTCATGGGGGTTATCTGGTGGGCTAAGGGTGGAGAAATTCCCCACTCCATTAGAATATCATTTACTTATAATCCACCCTCTTCAAGCATCCACTATATCATCTCGAGCCTTTTCTTCTCTAGGCAACATTTAATTCCACATTTAATGTTACTCCTCAAACCTACCTACACTGACACAGAGATTCAGTTCCTACCACTTGGAGGATCTTAAGATGGAGAATTAAAATTTGCTCAATGAGTAGTACAATAGGCACTGCCTTTCCTGCCTGCTGGGTCTGACTTCCATTAGAGTTCCTGATCAATCCAGACCACTCCTCCAGAATCTGTAGACACCACATGACAAGTATTGATTACCCAAGGGATTCAGGTGACTGCCACAAACACCCAGTATACTTCACTACAATGCAACATTTTGGGGCCTTACTGTGTTTTATCAGAGATAGTGGTTCCCAATGCCTCCAGCTGGTTATTCTATACACGAAAGTCATGGAGTGTCCTGGGTGGGTGTTCCCCAGTAGAGGCTCAGAAAATCCATGGATGACTCCCTTTTAAAATGGAAATAGAATACTTAGAAAAAAACAAGCCCAATTCAAAAAGTCTGCCCACATTACAGGAGGATGTTGCTTCCTTCATGCCTTTTGCCCACCATCTTTGAGAAAACAGATGATAGCGCCTCCACCACTTGTCTCTTTGGGTAGATGGGGAAACCCCTGGACCAGTTGTCTGACACAGAAAGAGGACCAGTGTACGTCACTGATTTCACTGACTACAGTTATATACAATGGGGCCAGCTAGAAGACTTTTGAACCTCTTTGGGTCTCACACAATGCACTGGTGGAAGAACTCAGAGCATGGCTCTTAAATATGCCCGAACATATGGCCTTTATGAATTAAAAATGTTCACTGATTCATGGTGGCATTTCATGGGCTAACTGCATGATCTGGGCAATAGAAACAAATACCTTTCAAATATCAAAAATAGGTCACCATCTGATGGGAGCTGCCACAACCACACTGCGTATTTTTGTGTGTCTATCTCAATACATTCCAACCGTGATATGCCTGAGACCTACTTTAATAGCACTGTGGACTTTTTAGCCAAATAGTTTGATGCGATCTCAGCAGAAAACAAAACAGAACAAAATCCTGGGATGTGATAATTATTGGCAAAATGCATCCACATAATTGGGCATCTCATCTCTGGTAGATTAGGAGTATTGGAAGGGGCATCCCTTGATTCTTTACGTAGCTAAAATCATTTAGACTAACTGTAAACTTTGTTCCAAAACTTTGGATGTTTCCTTGCTGGAGAAGGGTGCCTGGAGATGTCTTTACTCACAAATACATACATGGGGCCATTATAGCTACCAGGTGTCCGTTTGCTATGACTGACTGTTCAGAGGACTGTCTTTGGCTGTCTCCACATACCAGGTAACGGCTACATTGACCATTGCTGGCCTGACAAAGTCTGTATTTTTTCCTTATGAAATTCTGCAAATTGTTGATTTTGATCAGAGGACCCACATTTTAGTTCAGACAGTCCAAAAGTGCTAAAACAAAGCATACTGTGGAAATTCAACCTGCCCTACCTCCCTCAGATGGCAGGCTGACGGAACAATGCAATGGCCTATGGAACTATCAATTATTTAAATTATTAGGGAGGATGTGATGTCCTAATCATAACACCATCTCACCCAGACTCTCATCCCCCTGATTCTTGGTGAACTGTATTTCACACACAGTCTGGTAATTACACCAATACTCCCATACTGCCTTTACTGATGGTTTTGGGTGACATAATTTTATTTAAAGCAGACGACAATTATATACAAACAGTCACAGAGAACCAAGTCCTCACCTTATGTTTATAAATTCTTGATTATAATTCCTGCTCCACCTCTCACCAATACTCCCTGGCCACCAGATGTGAGAATAATTAGTCACGGTCTCTTTACCATAGTTAGCAAATCTCAAAAACCCAACCACTTACTGCCTGAATATTATTACTGGGGGAACTGGAAGGTCCCTGGCTAGATGCCCTAACTATATTTGCTGGGCAAAGGCAATGGCTACTTAACCCTAGTGTCCTCTGATATTTTATAGGAGGTGGAAACCATTGCTTCAGCAGTGGAAAAATTTGTGTACTATTACAGACAAAAATAAAGTGCATATGGCAGATGCCAGTCACACATGAATATGAGCCTCTGATATTCCTTAACGAACACCTTGTACCATTATAAGGCATAAGACCCTGAATGAAGGTATCCAGATCCAAAACATAAATTGAGAGAAAACAGTGCATTCCCTGGACCTTAGCACTCAACTTCTCAACCCTGCAGTGATCATATAAATACTTCAAAGGTCAAGACATGCAAATCATCACAAATGCAAATGCTCATTGTGGCTATGGTTAATAGTGTTTTTATTTGATATTTGGGTGGTGAAAATGCTTATTGACCCTTATATTGGCTACAAATACAGGCTGAAGAATATTCCAACCATAACTTTTTGGCTTACAATTGCACCCATAAGTGGCAGAACTTCTGGCCATTCCTTCTAAATTGTCTGTGGTCAGCTTGCCACCAGGCCAGGATTATGAACAAAATGTATTCAATATTTGTATTAAATGGGTCAGATGGCATCAGATCAGAACATGAGTAATTCTAAACCAGCACACAACTGAAATAAAGGTATATTCCTGCATCAGTGGCCCAAAGAATGCAATGAAATATCCCTTCCACCGCCAGCTAAATACTCTCTGCTCAAATGTTCTGGATGTTCTACAACATGATAAATTCTTTCCCTGCAGAGACTACACAAATGACCCTCCAATTGGCATATGATTGTGGCCAAATATTTACCAACTTTGAATGGAAACTATTGGTTCATTCACATTCAAGATAGTCAAGAGTTTTATATCTTGTACTCCTAAAGATCTACTAGTGGTAACAGAAATCTGCACTACTAGAAGCCCTGTACTATCTGTATCTCCTTAGCACCGCTGACAACCAGAATTCTCTTTCTAATCACCTACAATTCTCCTTCTGATACAAAACAATACTTTTTTGACCACTGATACACAACACATGACCCAAATACAACTGTCATTCCCTGGCTTTCCCCACTACCTCTAATAGCTACATGTCTACTGTGGAGGTCACAGTATGCCTTTTAAATCAATTACAGTGCTGGATTTGCCACCTTATAGGGACCCTGCCTATGTTCAACTTTCATATATATCCCACTGTGTTGTCAATGCATCTGGAATTAACCTGGAATTTGACATCACATCTACCAGTGTTGTTAAGTCTAACATATTCTCCCAACAGAGACAACATCTACAAACGTATCTTTGTGATTCCAGTTTATCTAAATAAAACACTATATTGCCTAATTTAGGCACCAATACAGGTTGAGCTAATAATAAATGTGGAGACTTCTACTTTAATTCAAATCCAAACACATATTATATGCTAAGTAATGAAATCATAAAATTTTATTGTAGCCCCATAGTGAGGGACACCATTATTTACATTATGTGCTGCCTATAAATATCTATGCCTAAGGACCAAATACTATGTACTGTACCTTCATTGCCTCTGGATTTCCCAGTACCTATACATACCTACTTGGAACCTTGCCTTTCCAAAACCCCAGGCCAAATGAGCCATTCTTATTCTCATTTTCTTGGAAATCATCCTTGCCACCAGTTTCTTAAGACTTGGCACAGGCATTACTGGACCAGCGCAGTAAAACAAACTCCTAGATACCAACTAACATCTCTCAGCCATTCAATTCCAACATGTATAAAATCTTTCCAGAGCATTAAGCCTTATGCAACAGCAAACTCTCTAACTCAAATAAAAGAGGATAATAGATGGTTTCAAGATTAATTACTGACAATAGAGGAATGTGTCTGTGCTATTAAGAGACTATCTTATGTATGCATATTGGTAGCTTAGGTCAAGTTTAAATTCACCCACCACATAAAATGGCTCTAGATATAAAGGTCTTTAATAAAATCACCAAAAATTCTTTAGAGGATACCCCAAATCTTAGAGACCCTTGAGTTTTTTTTCTACTTATGACACTTGATATTGATGTACATGGTTCTCAACCAGTGTCTGGGGAGGTGGGCAACCCAAGGATTCCTAGATGATCAAATAAATGAGTTCTTTTACATATGTGATTTTGGATTTCTCATATCTGAAGAAAATACTCTCATCATAATATGATGTTATCAAATCATGTCATATCAATTATATCATAAAATATTTTGGCATTTAAGAAAGGTTGGAATTAATATTATTATGTTGCTATAAAATGCTAGATATTATCTGTAGAATATGACTGGAAAGAATCACAATGTCAACATTTTAGTTCCATAATTTTGACTCATAATATAATGAAATATGTCTTCTCTGGCAGAAGACAATTAGTTGCATTCTCACTTGAATCTTAGTATTTCCATTTTTATTCATGTGCATCACAAAACAATTTTTTTCAGGTAGGATGATTAAATTCGGTCTCTGAAAATGTAAAGGAAGTGCTTAATTGGATTTTAAGGACATCACAGTAAAGAAAAGAGAGCACAGGGTCTTTCCTTTCTCACTTTTCCAATGTAGGTATGTTAATATTGCATTACCAATATATTCAATCATAATTTGGCCTTCAAAATAATGAAAATCACTTGAACAACCATTGGGTCAGAGAAGAGAACTAAGAGGGAATTAGGAAATAGTTTGTGACAACTGAAAATGAAAACAGAGTACACTAAAACTAATGGGACACAGCAAAACAGAAAGTATTACGGTATAATTTAATATCAATAAAATCCTACATCAAAGAAGAAGAAAGATCTAAAATAAACTAATTTTACACCTTAAGGAAAGAGAAAAATTAAACTAGGCCCAAAGTTACCATAAGTAATAAAGACTAGATTAGAAATAAAATAGAATAAAAAATATTGTCAAAATTAAGAACTGGCTTTTGAAAAGATAAAAAAGTTGACTAACTTTTGTTTAGAATAAGTAAAACAAGACTAATAAAAAAATCAGAAATGAAACAAGGTATCAAATCTTATGCCATAAAATCATAAAAGATATGGATAACCTAGAAGAAATGAATATACTCACAGAAATATACAAATTATCAAACCTAAATATGCAAGAGAAATATAAAATTATAAGCATATCATAACTAGAAATGATATTGAATCAATTGTTAGAAACCTAGCAACAGTGAAAATCATAGGCCCAAATGAATTCACCAGTGAATTCTTCCAAACATTTAAGGAAGAACTAGTACCAACTCCCAAGCTTAGACAAAAATCTGAAGAACAGGAAACACTTCCAAATTCAGTTAATGATGCCAATATCACCCTGGTATCAGAGACAGACAAGGACACCACAAGAAAATAAAACCAGTCCAAAATTGCTAATGAATATAGATCCAAAAATCCTTAGCAAAATACTTTAAAATAAACTCAACAGCACAGTAAGAGGTTATACAATATAGCCCAGTGGGATTTTTTTCCTAGGACGCTACAATGACTCAACAGAAGCAAATCAATTAATGTAATATACCATGATAATTGGATAAATTATAAAAAACACACAATCATCTCAAAAGATCTGGGAAAAAACTTTAATGAAACTCAATATCCTCTCATAATAAAAATTTCAGGGTATTAGGTATAGAAAGAACGTGCCTCACCATAGTATAGGTCATATGTAACAATCCCACAACTAATATACTCAATGGTGAAAAACTGAAAGTTTTCTTGTAATATCAGAAACAGGACAAGGAACCCCACTCTCACCACTTCAACATAGTTTAGAAAATTAGGCCACACAATTAGGTCAGAAAAATTAGGCAAGAAAAAGAAATAAAAGTCACTGAAATCAGAAAGGAAGAACTATTTGTTCACAGCAAGGTTTTATATAGAAGATGCCCTAAAAACTCCATTTAAAAACAACAAAAAAAGACTATTAAAACTATCAAACAGATTTGGTAAAGTAGTGGGATACAAAATGAATGTGCAAACTAATTGTACTTACACTAAAAACAAACTATCTGAAAAAAATTTAGAAGCAATACTTCTATAATTTACCAAAGGAAAAGGATGACTAGAAATAAACTTATTATAAAGGTGAAATACCTATATAACTCAAAATCCACAAAATATTGATGAAAGAAACTAAAGAAGATGCAAACAAATGCAAAGATGTAACACGTTCATGATTACTGTTACTGTTAAAATGTCCAAGTATTCCAACGTGATCTACAGATGAAAAACAATCCCTATGAAAATCACAGTGGCAGTTTCTACAGAGAAAAATATAAATTCATATAGAAAGAAAAACAATCATGGATAGCCAAATTAATCTTCGTGAATAAGAACAAATGTGGAGGTGTAACACTTTCTTATTTTCAATTATAAAACTTTGATACCAGCAAAAAGACAGGCATATGGACCAATGGAACAGAAAAAATCCAGAAAAATATCAATACCTATGTGGCCAGCTGATCTTCAGCAATAGGAAATGACCACCCATGTATTGTGAAAATACATTTGCAAACCACAGTCATTATATAGGGCTAATGTTCAATATATATAAAGAAATTCTACAGCTGCACAGTTAAAAAAAAAAGAAAACACTAGTAACAATTCAAAAATAGGTTAAGAATTTGAAAAATATGTATATTTTTCTAAAAGAGATATAGTAATACTTAACACATATATGAGAAATGTTCAATATCACAAATCATCCTCACACCTATCAGGATGGTTTTTATTTGGAAAAAAAAAGGAACCACTGTTGCCAAAGATGTGTAGAAATTGAAATTCATATATAATTCTGATGGATAATAATGATGAAGATGTTATGGAAAAGGGTATAGAGTTTTCTATAACTATTAAAAATAGAATTACTGTATGATCCAACAATATCACTTATAGGAATTTATCCAAAATGATTAAAATCAGTATGTCAAAGGGATATTGGTACTCCTTGATTCATCATAGCATAATTTAGAATTAGTCAAGTTGAGGTAACAACCTAAATCTACTAAATATCTATCCACATAAATATCTATTCACAATCGCCTGGTGCAATTGAAACTTAATTTATTCAGAAAATGCTGCTTAATGTGACATACTGCTTGGATAATTCAGGCATTACTAATAGGCCTGTGGTTAGTGCTTAAGATATTCTCATCTTATTTGGAAGGTAGGAAACTGAAAAGACATAGTTTGATTAGAACAGTTCAGAGATATTTGAAAAGTGTCCTTACTTGGAAGATAATGGATAATGAAACCATGTATTGAAAGCTCTGGCTTGTACTTTATGATTTAAAAAAATACACATGTCAATTTTTTGTTACTTCAATCTTTAATTTTCATATCAGTTTTACTAATGATTTCTTTCTTAAAATATTTTACGTAGAAATAATTTTTTTTAGAAAATGCTTTTGTTGGCACCTGTAGCATTTGGATTTTGGCTAAACCTCAGACCCTGAATTAAATCTAATTCACTTCACTGTTTGCAAATAATGTAGTAGTTCTCTATGAATCCAGAATTAAAGTGATTTGGATATCCCGAAAATATAGCATAAGTCCACAAAAATGCTTGTATTAAAACAGATGCCAGGATAGAAGTCCATTCGTATGTTGTCACATAATTTTGATTTGCTACCTTCCATTTGAGTTTCAGATTTTGTGTTCATATAGCAGAATCTTTAAGTACTGTACGTAGAAAATCCTAGTAGAATATTTTGGAAGACAGTACAAACTCATCAAAGATGATTGAGCTAGAGAAAACTGCCTAGATGTTGGTTTTCCACAGATGTACTGAGAATCATTAGTAGGAGGTTATGATGAGCTCAAAAACATTTCAACTTTTCAAAATATAAACATCACAAGTAATGGCATGCAAATTACAGTAATGGTGGTAAAAAGTTTTAGCACCATCATAATATTCCATTTTAAAGTAAAAACATCTGTGAAATACAGTAATTCATTACCATCCACTGACTTTGCAGAGAGTTTTCTTTTTCCATAGGAACATCTATTTTGAAATGAGCAAGAGTCTAAAAAGCAAATAAAATTAACAATACCATATCCTATGTTCAATACTTCAGAGTTGTAACCATTTCATTTGGCTTATTACATTTCCTTTGTATATGTCACAGAAGGAAAAAACATCATAGTGCAATTCCATACTGGTCTTTAAAGGAGAGGGACTAGAGTCATCTTAGCTTACTTTTTACCCTTGGAACATTAGACTTCCCTTACTTTTGATAAAAACAGCATTTGTGGGCTTACAACTTTTAGATCAACTTACCAGAGTTATGTCTTTTATTTCAAAGTTGATATAGAACCATATTATAAGAAGCAGAGTAAAAAGTTTCATAACACGTTATCTCCCTTGTGTGCCCTTCCAGTTCTGTGTCTATAGAAGTCTTAGCTAGTCTGAGTCTTAAATGTCTGGCACTTTCTAATTCTGAAATGACAGGATAATAATGATAAATATTTTTAGTTAAATAAAGGATTTTTTTGTTTATACTTTATATAATAACAATCAGGTTTTGATACAGGAAAATGTCTATAAGTGAATGAAAAATTTAACCCTTTATCTTATTTCTGACAACCAAAAAAGGACCTATTTTGAGTGTCTGGCTTATTCCCTGCCTGCAGGAAAACCGCTGTGAGAGGCCCGTTGCATCCTGAGTCCCATGAAGCAGTGACACAAAGGTGATCCTAAAAGAGACCATGACTGAGATATTGTTGTATAGGTTTTGTTTCTTGTATTCTCCACAAACTGCAGTTTTATTGCACATGTTTCCCTTCCAATATTTTGTGAGATCTTTTAAAAATATTAAGTAATTTTGTTACTATAATTTGTGACAGTGTAGATGGATTTCTTTAACTTGCTGCAAGGATGAAATTTATTATGACGAAGTTCATTTTTTTTCTTGAATCTCAACAAAAAAATTATCTCAAAACACCCAGTGTAATTAATTCTATCTTCATTACTATAAGGAGTATGGAGTTTAATTTCTGAGAAGACTAGTTATAGAAATGACAGTTTGGCAGAACGGCAATTATCAAGAATACAAGAAACAATAAATGTTGGTGAAGATGTAGGGAAAAAGGTACAGTCATACATTGCTGGTGGAGCTGCAAATTGGTGAAACCATTATGGAAAGTAGTATGGAGATTCCCCAGAAAACATGGAATGAAACCACCCTTTGACCCACCCAGTTATCCCACTCCTCAGTTTATATCCAAAGGACTTAAAAATCAGCATACTACAGTGACACAGCCACATCAATGTTTATAGCAGCTCAATTCACATTAACTAAACTACAGATCAACCTAGGTGTCCTTCAACAGATGAATGGAAAGAAAATGTGGTATGTATACACAATGGAACATTACTCAGCCTTAAAAAAGAATGAAATTATGGCATTTGCAAGTAAATGGAAGGAGTTGGATAATATCATGCTACATGAAATAAGTCAATTCCAAAGAAGCAGAGGCTGAATGTTTTCTCTGAAACGGAAATACTAATTCACAATAAAAGTGGTGGGGAGTGGGAATAGAGAAGATTAGAGTGAGTGATTTTGGATTAGGTAGAGGGGAGTGAAGGGAAGGGAGAGGGTGTGGGGGTAGGAAAATAGTAGAATGAAGTGGACATTCTTACCCTACGTACATATATGACTACATGACTGGTGTAATTCTACACCATGTCCAACCAGCAGAAAGAGAAATTATACTCCATTTTTTATGATGTGTCAAAGTTCATTCTACTGTCAAATACAAATAATTAGAACAAATTTTGGTTTGGAAACATAGTCATGAAAGAGTCATCCCTACATAAGAAGCAGAGACAGAACTCCTTCCAGGAGCACAAGGAATTGGCAGGAATTATTTATTTCATCTTTGTGCCTGTCATCTTTAATCTTCTGGGCAGGCTGTCACAAGGACACTTCCATTAGGCTCTAAGAAGCAGGAAGACCCTATTACTCTGACTCTTGAAAATAAAAACAACAACACTAAAAATTATTTAAAATTCTTGAATTTCATTTTACTCCTTATTCTGATGCTTTTATTAACATTATACCATGGAGAATAAATTTTTTAAAAAGCCTTCGTTGTAATCTTGTTTCCCCAAAATACTTAGAAATCATTTTGAAATGTACCATTGCTGATGGTATAATATTCCTGAATTTCTTCCTTATAATTGCACACCACAGAAGCTTTCATATCTCCTAAAATGTGATAGATTATATTAAATCATGCAGCATGATCATAATATTGTGTATTTTGAAATCCCTAAAAAATTTTAGAAAGCTATTACTTAACAAATGAATTAGAAATTTTCTTCAATGATTTATTTTTTTCAAAGATCTAGTATTAAGTATATGCTTAGGTGTAAAATAATTCTTTAGAATGAAAACAGGTGATTTTAAATCCATACAAAGCATACTGAAAAAGATATCCTCTTATTACAAACTTAGACACGTTAAAAACCACTTACTGTTGCCAACCTCAAATACAGGTTCAACTTTATTGGATGTTACTAATTTTTAAAAAAATCTTCCATTTCTAAATTATTTTGTTGTTTTTCATTCTGAAATAACAAGTATGAAAAGACTGAGGCAGTTTCTAGAGATATGTACATTTGCAATATCCCTTATGTTCCTGTACCCAAAATTAATTTTGAGAGAATATAAGTAAACTAAAATATTTTTTAAAGAAACTGTCTACATGGAATTTTTTTTTATTATGGTTAGCTTGCTTCAAGCAAATTATAGTGAAAAGATGTTAATTAAAAATATTTACTTAATATAAATAAAAGTGATGAAACACTTTAGTACAATATGACATAATATTTAATTTTTAAGAAGTTTAATTTTATGCTGCCTTGCTGATTTGGCTTGGGAGATAAATTTGTAATTACATTTTTATATATTTCCAAAAAATCCACTTATTAGAAAATGAAGGTCTGGAGAGAACTATTGTTTCTATCTTTGCATGATTAATTGCTACAGGATTTAGTTACCCCAGGTAAACAACTAGCAAGACAGATAAAGTCTATGAAACAAAGCTTTTCCATTTTAGACAACAGAAAGAACATAAGAATGATACCTGAGAGAAGGAGATAAAGTAGGTACTTTGTAGGTTATTATCTGGAGAAAGTTTCCAGGTCATAGGTAGGGAGCACTAAACACGACCCAACAGACTCACCAGAATGATTGTGGAAGAGATCAGAATTCAAGATTACTGAGAATTTTTAGAGTAAAATAACAGAAGAGAAGAGTATTACATAGAAAATGAGAGATCCAGAATATTTTCAGAAGTTTTACTAAAGATACAGGCCTGGCACTGATGATTCTAGGTGAGAGAGCGCACACTTCACACCAGCAAGCAGTTAGGAGGGTGAACAAGTTTGAGGGATGGGAATAATTTGTGTTCTTAACATGCAAAGATCTTGAAATACATACTAGGTCAAGTTTTCATCCTTATGCTTTAGAGAGAGGTAAAATTAGCTCCAAATAAGGCTGTTCTGGAGCCACCATTGCAAACAATAAGCAGTTTATAAACACACTTGGACAAGATCAAACATGTCTGCAAGTAATTGAACTGTGTTCTAAAATAAAACTCAGTATTCTTTAAAGTGCTATGACAAAATCCTGTGTCCAGCAATGGAAAATTACAAGAGCAGAAACCAATGAAATCGCCAGTATGTAAACAAGTAGAGATCTAAAAGACGTTAACAGCAAAACTAATAGCAAACACTAGAAATAGCCTAGAAATGGTGAGTTGATGGAAAGTTAAGGCAAGACCAAAAAGTAATTATAGTAAATTTTATAAATATCACAGATACAAAAGAATTATATACAGGATATTCTTTCTACAGAGAGAAATGGAAAATATTAAAAATATCAATGGAGCTTCTAGAGATGAGGCAGATAATATCTAAAATAAAAATTACATATTTATGATAAGAAAATTAAATGCTAAAGAAAAATACTCAGACACATAGCAATAGAATTTTTGCAAAATGAAGCACAATGAGAAAAAGATTAATTTCAAAGGACTAAAACTTCCATAACTGGTGGAATATTAAGCAGCAAAGCATAATATAATTGGAATAATAGATGGGGAAATAGCAAAATACTTATCAAAATAACAGCCAGAAATTTTTCAAATATGTTGAAAACTATATTGCAAGTAAAGGGAAGATATAGAGAAAACTACACGAAGGTTGTAAAACAGAGTATCATGTAAAATAAAGTCACTTAAAATCAGAAAAATTAGCAATTTTGAAAATAGCCAGAGGGAGCAAGAATAAATGATACGAAAATGCAAAGTGTGGGTAAATATAATAAGCATATCTATTTTTAAATGTTTACAGATCATTGAGCAAATAATAATAAAATGTAAACTTTATATTTACTTATTATGCTTAAACAACTTAATATTTAAATAATATTAAATATATTTATATACATATAATGAATATACCTAAAAACTGTTACAAAATGCTAGGAGGGATAAAGTAAATTTATACATGAACTTATGAGTACATATTGAAAATTTAAAAATGGTTACTATGAAGACTAAAATATTGATAAAACGAAATAAAATAAATCAAAACATAACTCAAGATCTATGAAGAAAAATCTGACAGAACTTGTCAGAAAAAGTAGATCAAATTACAAGTGCAGTGTACTTTTATAATATTTAATTTAATATTAAGTATGTTTTAACTTTTAAATTAAACTTAATTTGAAATTCAACTTAATATGTTTAATTTTAAAATTGCCAATAGAAAAAATAACACTTTCCTATTAGTAATTAGCATAACAATCAGACAAAACTCATATTATGAAAGACTTATATAATAGTGACATTTAATTTGACTTAGTTGACATTTAAGATACTTGTATTATATCCCACTTGACATTCTTCTTCATGCGTATGTGGAACTATCACCAAAATGAACCATATTCTGGTCACAAAATAAGCCTCAGTGTATTTTAAAGATTTGAAAGAGGATTCTTTCTGATCACAATGGAATTAAACTATAAATTAATAGTGAATAGTGAAAAATCCCCTTAATCTTTACAATTGAAAGATGTATTGTTAAGTGGTCACATAGGCGAGAAAAGACCTTCCAAGAGAATTTGGATATATAATTATATCAACTAAATTTTTAAAATTATATAAAATTTTGCAAAATGCAACTAAAGTATTGCTCCAAAAGGTAAAAAATCATAGCTATAATATTAACTATTATGAACAAAGAAAAAAGAACAAAGCAAGAAACTACAGAATTGGTTACCACCAAGTATTAAAATATATGTGCCCTTTGGGATATAAATAGAGGATTTATGAAATGAATAAAGGGAGTGAAAGAAATAAGTCTTCCTTAGATAATTTTAAAAATATATAGATATTCATGTCTCCAGGAGATGAAATAACCATGTCTACCCATACCTTAACCTTGAGTGTAGATAGAACTTAAGGGATTTACTTTAAACAATGGAGAATAGGAAGAGGAAAATAGTCCCTCTAAGTTAATGGACCAGACAGACATACCTCACACTACCTCTACTAAGTGACAGGTTGACATCACTTGATATTCCAGGCTTATGTTTTGTGTCCTCAATATGATATGATGAGAAGGGTGTTTTACTTCTGTGATCTTTTTCCTGTAAACTATAACCTTTGGTTAGAGATGAAAATAATCATTGGATAAACTCAGATTGAAGGGGATTTTACAAAATAAGTGGCCAAACAGTCTTCAAAACAATAAAAACTATAAAAAAAAAAAAGAAAAGTAGTCACAGACTAGAGGAAACTAAGAAAACATGGTTGAGAAAATACAATATCATATCTTTGCCTGGAACCTACAATAGAGATGGTATTATTTGTGAAACACCTTCACCAAATATTTGGAATTTAGCTAATGGTAAGGAACTACTATTATAATCAGCTTTGACAAATGTAGTATGGTAATATAAAATCTTAACACTCAGTGAAACTGAATGAAAAATGTAAAGAAATACGGTGTACTGCCTTTGCAACTTTTGTGTAAATCTAAAACAAAAAAGTTACAAAAAGGATTTTGATTTTCATCATAAAGAAATGATGAATTTTTGAGGAGATCAATATGTTGAACCTGATTTAAACATTACACATTGCATAAATGTATCCAAATATTACATGGTACTCCATTAATATGTATAAGTTACATGTAGATAATAAATAAATGTAAAATATGTATATGAATAAAATTAAAAGTATAAAAACTCTGTGAGGCATATAATTATAAGACATAGGTCATAATGTTGAAAACTATTACCAGAAATAAGAACCTCATTTCATATTTTTGAAGACAACAAGAAGAAGACAACTATATCAGTATTTTTAAACTTAATAATAGTTTTTAAATACCTACAGCAAAATCTGTTAGAACTGAAAGGAGAAAAAAAAAATTCAAAATTATTTTCAAAGATTTCCAACAGCCCTACCTTAATAATTTCTAGAACAAATCGACACAAAATCAAGAAGGATATATGGACTTGACTAGTGCTATCAAACAGCTTAACCAGTGAATAAATGACTTCTAAGAGTCTTAGAAGAACAAGAAGAACAAGTTATTCTTTTTTTCTTTCTTTTTTTTTTTTTTTTGAGTACTGGGGTTTGAACTCAGGGGCACTCAGCCACTGAGCCACATCCCAAGTCCTATTCTGTATTTTATTTAGAGTTGCTTAGCGCCTTGTTTTTACTGAGGCTGTTTCTGAACCTCCCAATCCTCCTGCCTCCGCCTCCCGAGTTGCAGGGATTACAGGCCTGTGCCACCGAGTCCCACTACCACATTACATTTTAATGATCGGAAAAACAACCAAGGCTGAAGGTGCAAAGAACTAGTGTTTTGTTTTGTTGTTTTTTTTATAGAAAAGTTGTTAAGATATTGTGACATTTGGTCTTAGAAGAATCACGTTTCCATACCTTGAGTGATGTTGGTTTCTAATGTCCAAATCATCTCTCAAATATATTCATGAAAATGCATGACTGAAGTAGTATCAGTTGTGGGGTAAAGAGCTGAACTGTCTGCAGAGGATTTTTTCCTATTCTGTAAATTCTCCACTCACTTCTTTCATTTGCTGTGCAGAAGCTCTTTGATTTGGTGTTGTTTCATTTATTGATTCTTTTATTTTTTTTTTTTTCCCTGAGCTTTAGGAGTCATATTGAAGAAGTCAAGTAAATGTCTGCACCCGTATGTTAGAATGTTGACCCTATGTTTCCTTTTAGCAGCAATATTTCTGGTCTAATTCCTAGGTCTTTAATTCACTCTGAGTTGACTTCTGTGCAGGGTGAGAGATAGGGATCTAGTTTCATTCTTCTATAAAAGGATATTTAGTTTCCTTCGTATGGCTTGTTTAAATGGTTGTCTTTCACCAGTGTATGTTTTGGGTGCCTTTGTCAAGAATCAGATGACTGCATGTTTGTGGGTTTTCCCCCTTTGTCTTCTACTCCATTATTCTATAGATCTGCTTTTATGTTAATACAATGCTCTTTGTTTCTATAGCTCAGAAGTATAATATAGAGGTAGGGTATAATGATTCCTCCAGTACTGTTCTTATTACTCAGACTGCTTTGGCTATCCTGGGTCCAGTATCCTCTATACAAGTTTTAGGACTGTTTCATTTTCTTGTTCTATGAAAAATATCATTGGTATTTAGATGAGAATTGCACTGAACATATAGATTGATTTTTGTGATCATAAAATTTTAACATTAATTCTACCTATCCAAGAACATGGGAGCCAATTCCATCTTCTATGATCATCTTCAATTTCTTCCACTGGTGTTCTATAATATCATTTTTCATTACTACTCTGACACAGGATTAATATCCAGAATATATAAAGAACTCAAATAATATCAAATATATCATCCAATCCATAAATGGGAAAAGAACTAAACAGATATTTCTTAAAAGAATAAAAACAAATGATCAACACCTACATGAAAAGTTGTTCAATTTCTTTAGCATTCAGGGAAATACAAATCCCAGATATACTGTTATTGGGGATTATTCTAGTGAGGAAATGTCCAGAAAAATTACGATAGTACCCCAAGTGATAAAATGTTAGTCTTATATACTATCCAAGTTTAGAATCCAACATCAGAATATAATTACATGCATCAAGGAAACTGTTCTTGCCTTAGTTCTTCAGCACCCCACTCATGTTTTCTGTAATCATAAAATTATTCATTTTTGTCATGCTTGTTACCACTCTATTTTCTAAAAATTCAGAAAAATCACACAAACTTTTAACAAGATTCAGATACCAACCACTACCCATGACACCAGCATTGAACTCTATGCTTTTTATGATCATAATAATAACATAAATTTGACAAACTTTGAAAAATATTGTCTTCAGTATCCTAAGGTAAGAAAGTATTCTGAAAAAATGATCAAACTCCAAAATCAAGAAAGTGACCAATTCAGCTTTCAAGACAATAAGGAACATGACCATGATGATTAAAAAGTAAATAACATAAGAGCCAGGTGGTTGACGAAACTACAGCCTTAGGGGCCTCACCTGGCTCAGGCTGCACCCAATGATGGGTGCCGGGAGAGCCAGTCACTCTACACAGGAGTCACAGGTTTTGTTGCTTGTCATGTGTAAAGAAAGAGAAGTGAAATTTATTAATACTGGTGTACTTATGTAGCAAACCTATACAAGATGAGGTAAAAAAGTGCATAGTGTCATTTATGACATGCACACCCTTGAATGTGGTTATGATGAAAGCAAAGTATCAGGCACTTTTTCCACGGCCATGGATTATAGAAAAAAGATCATCATAGAAACACAGAAACATGTACATACATATGCACGTCAGTATACATATCCACTTATGAACTCCAGGCACACATGTACGTATATGCATATATAGAGAAATACACAACGGATAAGTGCTGTATTAACATATTCAATATAGTGATGAGACATAGAGTTAGCTCTAAACATATGTATGTATTACATCACAAAAAAACGGAAAAGACCTTCTATTGTATTTCAACATTACTCTTAATATCAGGAAATTCTCTAATTAAATTAGTAACATTTTAAATATCAGGTCATTCATTATTGTTTCTGAAAATTGTCTTTTAAGGCTAAGCAATTACAGAGAGAAGTTGTTGGTACATTACTTATTGTTTTAGGAGAAAGTGAAGTGAACAGGGTGTGTATGAATCCAGATTCAAGTCTCATCCTAAGCTTTTAGTGTTAAAATCTTATATAAATTAGCAAGCCATCATATATAGGATTAAGATAGTAGAAAAATGCATTATTTCTTCCTCAGTTAAAAAAAATCACGACTAATGCGTATTCACATACATACAATGTATTTCCAAATTTTCATTTAATAAATTTGCATTGTTCTATGTCCTGTGGTTGGATGCTTTCTATGAGTTGTCAATGTTGGAAATTCTTAAATAAAACTGGTTTAAATTAAAAAATGTGTTTTAAGAAATGAGAAATAATGTCAAAAATTCAAGATAATTTTCTATATTATGATAAGAAAATTTGTTATTGAGTCACAGATCCTCTGAATAAATCTGTCAAATTATTTCATACCGCCATTTGGTTGTTTTAATTCCTCAAACCTTCCAAGCTTACTTCTACCTTAAGACTATTGTTTTTGCTTCATCTCTGTTTGAAAATTTCTACAGTCCAGAAAAGCATTTTTTCTTTTTCTCTCTTCATTTTAAACTTTTCTAAAAGTGTATTTATTGGTGCATATTAATTACACAGAATATTGGGTTTCATTGTGGCATGTTCATAAATGCATATAACATAATTTGGTAAATATTACTCTCTAAGTCCTCCCTTTATCCTCTCCTTTTCCCCCTCCTGTTTCCCTTTCTCTACCCTAATGATCTCCTTTCTACTTTTATCATATTATTTTTTCCTCCCCCTCTACCTTCCACATCTGAGGGAAAACATACCATTCTTATCTTTATGTTCTTGGTTTATTTCACTCAACATGATGCTCTTCAGTTCCACCCATTTTCCTGCAAAGGCATAATTTAATTCTCCTATGTGACTGAATAAAACTCTATTACGTATATATACATTTTCTCTATCTGTTCATCCCTTTGACAGATATCTAGACTGGTTCCATAACTTGGCTGTTGTGAATTGTGCTGAGATAAACATGTGTGTCCCTAAAGTATGCTAACTTTAAATTTTTTGAATAAATACTAAGGAATGATAAAGCTGGATCATATGGTTGTTCTACTTTTGATTTTTTTGAGAAAACTCCATGCTGATTTCCATACTGGCCATGCTAATTTGCATTCCTACCAACAATCATGAAAAAAATCAAGATCTTTAGCCATCGGGGAAATGCAAATCAAAACTACATGAGGTTCCATCTCATTCCAGTCAAGATGCCAATCACCAAGAACACTAATAGCAATAAATACTGACAGAATAGTTTTCTCATTTTACAACCCAAAGACAATCTCTTCTATCCTGATGCTTATTTATCCACATCTACACCTTATTTCCCTCTCAGAACTCTTCAGTATCTAAAAAGACCTTTTTCCTATGTTTAAAATTCACCATGGGTCTCTTACCTAAGTGGTCCTGAATGTAAACACTAGCTACATGTAGCCATTTAAATTTAAATTTAATGAAATTATACATAATAGTTGCTTGGTCTCATTAGTCATACTAAATGAAAATTTAATTCTTTCCCGTCCCTGTATTCAAATATGTACAGGGGTAATTAGATAGTACTGACTATTTCTATCCTTACAGAATTTCTAATAGATAGATTTGCTCTATCGAGTAAACTTCAAGAGTTAGAGATTCTTGTTGACTTCTTCACTGTCTTATGGCAAGGGTCTAGAAGAGTCCTAGGCACACAGCAGATAACAGATTGCTAACTTTGTACATAAAAAGAAACTGAACTACTTCACAGATATACAAACAGCCGAAGAGCACAGACCTATTAATATATAAAAGCTATAGCATATTCTAGATAAACCTTTAAATTTTAGAGAACTCAATAACTTGTTCTTTTGCCTACTCTCACCTTCTTTTCTTTCCTCAAATAGACATATGTAAGGAAAGAGTGCACGATTATAGAAAAATTCTATTTTATACTCCCCAAAAGATATAAGAAGATGCTGCAGCCTTAAAAATAGAGAAAGCAGTTATGAAGAAAAATCAATTCGCGATAAAGAGTAATTACATGTAAATGGAAAACATGATTGGTAAATGCAAGTCCTTGATTGAAGCAGTAAACAGTAGACTGATTAGTACAGAAAACTCAACAACTAAAGTAGAACACACTGCTTAGGACTTAAGAAAAAAATAGCTGAAAGTACATAAGTGAAGATCATATCCAAGAGATCCTATTTATATAAAAAAGGAAACAGACACATGAGACTCTAGTCCACGGGTGATTACTTATAATACTAATAACAACAGAAGGAAGTCATCCAGTTATCTTGATTTGAAGGAAGATCTGAGTGTTCAGATAAATGTTCAGAAAGAAATTAATTAAATGAAGATAAAGAAGCAAAAATAATGCATTTCAAAGAAAGACATAACACTACTTTTTTTTGGATAATGTGAATTAAACCAAAGAGTGCTTAACCACTGAGCCACATTTCTAGCCCTTTTTATCTTTTATTTTAAGACAAAGGCTTACTAAGTTACTCAGAGCCTTGCTAAGTTGCTGAGGCTAGTTTAGAACTTGCAATCCTCCTGCATTAGCCTCTTGAGGAAAAAAAAAAAAATTTCCACCCTCTCTCAATGTAGCCAAAATGTCTTTTTATATAAAAAAATTTAAGACTCTTCTGCCATAATAAATAATTGAACAAATAAAACAAACTCTATGTAGGTGTCCTTTTTGGTGGGAAAGATATGGAAGGGAGGGGGCACCCATTTACACTCATTAACAATTGCATAATATAATTGTACTGTCGCCTTTACAAATTTAGGTGACCTTTGGTTTTCACCCAATATGAGTGTTCCAGAAACTGAGTTGTCCATTCTATTGAGGAAACCAAGAAGAATAAAAAAAAATAAGTGTCAATAGCATAGATCCCACTCTAATAGGGACAATAAAATATGAATGGATATATGTTGGGCTATGTCTCTTATTTCTAGTTGTTCATAGAGGGTTAAAAAAATTAAGATCCTTGATCATCTGTCAAAATCAACTTGCTAAGATATTTTCATAACTTGCATTAATGTTTCTTTGCACTCAACTTTCATATAAGAATGGGCATATAAAAAGAGCCCAATACCTGTCATAGTCAATGAACTGTGGATGGAATTTCAAATATTTAGGGTAAGAGCTTATATTCCCTCACTGTTCTCATAATATACTACTTTCATTCACCAACTTATCAGTGTAACAAGATTAATTGTTTCAGCTATATATTGGGTAATCATGAAAGAGAAAGAAAGGTAAACCAAAAACCAATCAACGAACACAACAGAGACTTCCCTAACCTCGTCTTCAGTACTTAAGGAAAATGAATTATCTTCCTACAGAAGCAGCCCCCTTTCTCCCTCCCTCTCTTCTTCCCTTCCTTTCTTGTTTCTGGGGATAGAACCCTGGCCCTTGCACATGTTAGGCAAGTGCTTTATCACTGAGCTATATCCCTAGCCCAAAATGATGACTTTGATGGTTGAACAATTATGTTACAAATGTACATTACCAGTAGTCTTCAGGCCAGCTCCTCTTTCACGACTAAAATCCCTGCCACAGCTTCTGGTTTTATTTGCTGACAGTATAGAATTCGAATATTCATTATAAAGAAAGAGACTCTATCTCCCTGTGTGCCTCCCTTTTTGCAAGTCTGGAAACTTTTTCTGGAAATACTCACCAGACTTCCCCCTTCATCTAATTGATTGCAATAATGTCCCTTAACAAAGGCTAAAGTAATCACTGGCGAAGGTGCTGGGATTGCCAGAATGGACTTCAACAAATGAAAATTTACTTTAGAATGGGAAATAGGGTCATTTTAAGTTGGTTACCTCTAAAATTTTGTGGTTTAATAAAGAAAGAAAGGGAAAGTGGGTGTCGAAATGTCAACTCATAGTACTGCTGTCCTACTCAAACCCCGAAACTCATTTAGAAAATAAATGGCATCTGTAGCAAAGAGCTGCTAGAGGAATGAAATGTCCTAAAAATCTGTTGTGTTGTTGCAGGGTGACTGCTGGTTCACTCTCGTCTCTGTCAGTTGGGTGTTGATAAACAATAGCTGGGTTGTAGCTATTTTGGCCTTCTCTGAGTGTAACAACATATGGTAGCACCACAGGCCAAGGAGGACAGGAAATTGCTATTTATAGCCTGAAGCAGAAAGACAGGTAACAATGCCAGGAATCAGTAGGTCTCTGGAGCTGAGGTAGCCTCCACTTCTCTGACAGATGGCACCATACAGGGCAGAGCCAAACTATTGGTTCTGAGAGGCTTCACTCTAGTTAGGGTGCTAGATGAATAGTCTGTTGTGACGTTAAAATGGATGGGTGGTTTGGAGAACCGATTTTATTAATTAATTTAATCCAGCACAATAATGACCAAACTGTTTCATAGAGAAATCGGAATGAAGGTTTTACTTTTAACTGTTATTTAAAATCACTGACTAAAATATATATTGTGTGTATATGTGTATGTGTTCATATATGTTCATATGTGTTTACATATATGTATTTCAATAAATACAAGTATCTCTTAAAAGAGTCAATAAGCAGCGCAAGGTCTTGAAGTCCTTCAGTATGGTGTCTGTATACTCCACTGAAGTCCTCTAGCTTCATGTCTGTTTAATAATATGCTCCAGTGTATGAAAAGCTAGCACTTGGATGACTTTCATGAGCATATTTGCCAGAACTGTCCTCATCATTTTGTATATATGGTACAAAGGAAAAATATACTGTTTATTTGAAGACATTATAAGGATTTCCATTTCAGTTGTATTTTTTTTATTTTTGCCAAAATGCTTTTCAAAACAATATTTAGTTGAATTTAGCAACATGATATAATATAACAGGTATTATAAACTTAGATGACAAAAGATTAAGTTTTTGGAAAGTTTCTTCAATTTCAAAAGCAACTTTAAGTAATGTTACACTTGTCTCACAATATAAGGATAAAATTAAAGCTTGTTTTCCAAAATATAATTGTACTTTCTTGCCTAATATCTAGTAATAATAAAAGGATAATTATGAAGTTCAGAAATGTGCTTTGGATCTTAATGCATTTTATTTTTTCTATGTCTTATGCAAAACAGTAAAATAGATGCTATTTTTGACCCTTTATTCTCATATTCTTTATGTAATTTGCAATATTATAGTGAATGTAAGAAATCACTTGGGAGTAATTTGGCATTGTTAATTAATACAATGAGAAGAAAATATTAGATGATTATTTTGGGTCTTTTATCTACATTACAATAAAAGACACTTAAAAGAGTAGAAATGATTGCAATTTACAGGAAAAAAAAGGTTACACTATTGAGTTTAAACACTAAATAGAAGATATTTGACAAAAAGATCACTCAATCAACAGGCTTTCTCACTGTGAGTTTCTTATAAATAGGAAAATAATAAAAATGCATCAAGAAGAGTATTTAAGAGCAATAAAAAGAAAATTATCTGAGGTGACACAAATAATCTTAATATGATACACATTTAAAATATGCATATTGTATTATATTTACAATCATATAATTTGGGTTTCTTATATAGCAAAAATACCTTGAACTGCTCTCTCTCAGGAATACAAATAACTAAGAATATTGTGAAAATAAATTAAATGCTATAAATGATTATTCAGTCCATTTATCATGTTAGTCTCATACAAACTTACTTTACATTTTAGAAGAATGAATAAATATTAAATGCTAATACTTGCTCGGTTATTTTTTTAAATAGTCATAATCATTTTTAAAAAATAATTTATCATAAACTTGCTACATTGAAATTTTCAACTGCAAAAGAATTGTTCAAGTGTGATGAAATCGTGTTATGGTATATAAGGAAGAAAAAGATGGGAAAATCTTGTTAATTAATGTACCTTTAAAAAATGTGGTACATGTAATAATATTTAATTACGAGTTATCATATTAACAAAATGACATTAGAATGATTGTCAAGCATTCTCAACGTATTTTAAATTTAATGATAAGCCAACACATATTAATTAAAGGTTGCATATGCAGAACTAATATTTAAATGCAAGAACAGTATAATTTGTGGTACACAAATGATTAAAGCTTCAGCTATGCAATTCACTCAGTCCCTTTACTTGGAGGGACAGAAATAGTGCTCATGGGAGAATTCTGAAACCCCAGAATAATCTTCTTATAAACATATAAATGGCAGGGTAGAACTTTGACAAATAGGAAGATTAGATAAATAGTCAGACAGATAGATAGATATCAGAACACAATTGCTGTGGGCTTCTTATGGTAGATAGAACTACTTTCTGCAAACATAGCTGACTATGCAAAATGACAGATACATTATGTAAATGTCTAAATATAAAGTGGAAATATTTCATGACCTAAATGATTCCTTAATGTGAATAAGGCAACTATTCATCTCTCTTAGAAACTTCAACTTGGTCCTAATGTGTCTGATGTGAAAGGAAAGGACATAGAAAATTACCTAAAAATCCTTGGACTTCTCCCTGCTTCTTGAAAGTTATTCTCACCAGGTGTTAATAGTGGTTTTGTGGGTGACAATCCATGCTGTGATTCAGGGTTTCTGGTTTTTCCCCTTCTGCAGCTCTGTGACAAGAAAGAGCCTCAGAATTCTCTGTGCTTAGGTGACAGTAAATGACAATATGGAAAAGACACATCTTAATATTATCCTTCCAAAAGGATACATGTTCACTTCCTTTTCATTAATAATAATTAATCACATTGCTCCTCTGAATAATAGAAATCCTGAAAAGAGTATTCATTGGATAGACATCTATTTCCCAGTAAAAAATCAAACTATAGAAGGGAATCACAATTGCTTGCATATTGCTGTCCAGGATAAATGTGTGTTCAGCATTGCATGAAACATACAAATGAAAATGTAGGTATAAAGAAAAAAAAACAAGCATATTGAAATTCTTCAGTCTACAATACAATATATTGCAGCATATAATATAATAAATTGATGGAAAGTTAAAGGTAGCACAAAGGTTTTGAATAACATCTTAAATATAAATAAACATATGCAAATCATGTTTGCCAAATGGTCATGACATAATTCTTTTAATGTATTTCTAAAAGCAATAATTTCAGGCTATATTCTTAGTTGACAATTGAAATAGAACAATATCAAATATTTCTAACATTATTTTATGAAATTCACATATGATATGTTATAAAAATCTCAGAACAAATATATCAGGTTTGAGTAATGTATTCATTTCCCACAATAAAAACTGAAGCCAGAGTAGATGAGTGGTTTATTTTAAGTGATTGCTGTTTTGGATTAGTGTTCCCTGTAAGTGAGCACAAGACTTGATTGCTAGTTGGGTCAACTGGGAGTGGGTAGACCATTAGAAGGACAAGCACTGTGGGAGTCCTTAGGTCACTGGGGACACTCCCTTGAAGGGAATTGTACAACATACACCCCCCATACCTCTTCCACTACTTTCTGGTTTGTAATCAAGTGGTTTGCTCTAGTCACACATTCCTGCCATTATATGCTGCCCTCATTACAGTCCACAGAAAAAGGGCCACTTGATCTTGGAATGGAAACTTCAGAACCATGAGCCCAAATAACCATTTTCTCCTTACAAGCTGATTGCCTCTAGTATTTCACTACCATAACAGAAAGCTATTTATTACAAAGACAGAATTGATTGCATCCTGTTTGACTCCTTCATCTTTACTTACCCTTACCTACAGAGCCATGTTGTCTAACTTTCACATGTTGGTAATTTTAAACAAAAATTAGAAAACCATAGACTGGAATTTAATTTGAAGTTATTTTGAGTAGAAAAACTATAGTCATAATATAACACATCAATATTAAACATGTACTTTCCAACCTGAATTATGCCAGGAATGCTTGGGTGTAAAGTAAAATAAGTAAAAAGTCAAAATTTGACACAAATCTGATCTATTATTTGTCTGAAGTCTTATCAAACTTTATCAGTTATTTCTTATAAAAGGGGAAAACACTCTAACCCCAAAGGAAAATTGGAAATCATAAAGTGACTAATGATAATTTTATTTTTTATTAATGATGGTCTTATTTAAACTTTTGAAAGTTTAACTGTCCTTCCAAGTTATATTTGTTGAAATAGTGTCATAGGAATATTGTTCAGGATGCCTAGAGAAGTTTGCTAAAGGATGCCCAAGATTATCACTACCTGAAAGTAGGCACTCAAAAGTTATGAGGAAACAATTAACAAAATAAGTAAAAGTGACTTGGGTTATTTCCTCCCATCCTATATTAGTAAGGGAGGAAGATGGGAAGAGTAGGGTGAAAGAACACTGGAACCCAGTGTAAGTAAGTGAGTAGTTTGAGTCAGCAGTAGTGAAAAAACAGACCTGGACTCATTATTGCCAGTGCTGATCTTCAGAACTTAAAATTCCGGTGGTGGTAGTGATATCATTGAAGTGGGTTTCAGATTAATGTTTTAAATGTGGATTCATATGCAGTTCCAGGAATTAAAATGGGATTGTTCATACCTGGATGTGTCTAAAAATCTTATGGATTATATTCCAAAGATCTACCTTGTTCATAATAGGAATATATGATAAAAGAAGGAAAAGCCATTCTATGAATAAAGTTTAAAATAATTTCCTTGTTACCTGTCAAGTATAGCCCATTCAACAAACCTGTAAATTTTCTATTGTTTGGTACACTGTCTAAAATTATCTTTTCCCAGTAGATATATTGGCACCTCCAAATTTAAAATACAAAACAAAGAAAAAAAATTTGTAAGACATCATACTATGTAATGATTAAACTAGGTTAAAAACTACAAGAATGTGGAAATGTTTGCTAGACTTTTATGGTTTTAAAACTTTTATCATACAAAAGAAAAGGAGCAAAATGAGATAATCCATCTGTGTAAAACATGTAAAAAACTAACAGTTTTACTATGTTTGGATAAAAATTGGGGAATTTTTTTCATTATATTTATATAATAACAATCTCTTGTTTTATTTTTAATAAAAATGTATTACTTTTAGCTAAAAATTAGAAGTGGTTGAGTTTTAAAAGAGTTACAGAAAATAGTATTATATAATAACAACCTAAATTTGCTTCACTTTACATTTACTGAAGAATAATTTAAGTATTAAAAGTCACGTTGTTACTTTAAACTGATAATTTTAAATATTCTTTAAGTTTCTTGATTCCTCACAGAGTTTGTATTTGGAAGATTTTCTGCAAGAAAAAGAAGGAAAAAAAAATAAGTGATTTAAAGTACTACTTGGGCAGAACTGTCTATATGATCCCAACATGTTTTGACATTCTTTGGTTTAGCTCACTGTATCTGAGTGACAATAGGCACTTAGAAATCAGTACAAATGGGTTGAAAAATTATTTACTAAAAATGTCCTGTCCTTGCAAATGAAAAGTATCTATTATAAGGGAACATTTGACTGGTGCTGTTAAAATCAGCCAAGTATACTTCACTGATTCATGGTAGATAGTTTGTGATGTCAATGAACATAACCCCTTTATGCATTCTTATGGAAAATTAGTCCTAAGATTAATATATATCTTATAAGATATCATAAATGGTAGTAAAAGCATTTTGTTACAACTATGCATTTTTTTATCTAATAGTAATTTCTTGTTCTTAAAAATTTATTCACATCATTATCACCATTCAAATAGTGTTTGAGGGCATTAAAAAGAGATGAATTACATAGGTTAATTTCATGACTAGAAGTGGTCAGAAACTACTAAATAAAGTTAATATGCCACAAAATCTCATGGGTTGTTAAATTATTTGTGTAATTGAAAAGTCTGTCTAATATTCTGTTTTTCTTCCATTGGGACCATTCATTCTTCAGGCCAACAAAAAATAGAGCTGTTTCATTGGCCAACCCTCAGACTGTCATTCCTTCTACATTTAAAAATATTTGTATATAACTTATTTGCCTCTCTTAAAAAAGTCAACAGTTTTATGCTTTTTACTATGCTCTCGAAATGTAAGTTTTATCATCGGTATGAGTTTAAGCAAATCAACTTAGCTTGGGTATTTATCATTTCTCCAAATTAACATATAATGCTTAATGTTTGTCATGTTTCAAAAATCTTTCCCATTCAGGTAAATTAAAATACTATTTTAAAATCATTTTTATCAGGAAGTCTTACAAAGACAATAAGGCTTGTCATGAGTACTGATTTTATGATGGCTTTCTTATTGTTATTTCACCAAAAGCTTGTATCCTATTTTTCATTCCATTTTAAATGACATATCAAATTATTTTCTTGTTACAGTGGAAAGGATATCTCTGTGGTCATGAGGAACTATTTTGGCTGACATTAGGCAACTGAAATTGTTCACCACATTTTACAAGTGGGAAAGTCTTTAGATTGGTTTAGAGAGCATTATGAAACAGAGTGAGAAATATAATGATCTTTCTTTTAACAAGTAGAACAAAGAAGAAGTTACACTATTGTGTACTAAATGGCACTTCAAATATTTTTCTTGAAAGACACTTTGAACACTCCAAGGAAAATGATAAAATATAATAATGTTACTTGTGGTCCCTGTGGTACAAAAACCACCTTGTGATAGACTGCATTCTTGAAGATACCAGGTGGAGGAGAGAAAAGAATTTCAGTTTTAAAATGCCTGTGGAAATAAATGTATACTTCAAAGAACACTGTTCATTCCGGGAATTAGTTCCATGTTACTGGAGTTTGGTATGGCAACAGAAGGATGGGTGTGGCAGGCAGAGATAAAGCTTGAGTGACAGCATTGTGCAGTACACCTTCATTTTTAAAGTCATCAGCAAATAAACTGAACTTTGATTTGGTTTGCAAAGAGAATACAGTGTGCCTGATTTAAAATTTAAAATTTTTCTGTGACTCTTACTGATCCCTTAAGAAGCAACCATGGGCAAATGGCCAAACTTGAACTTTCAGCACCATTTGCAGAGGTCACTTATCAGGAATATTCTAAAACTGAAAGCTGACATAAAACAAGTTCTATTTCTGTTGAAACTCATTTTGTCTAGCACTCGTGTAGCACTAAATAAAACCAGCACGAAAATTTCCAACTGCCTCTGCTAATGTAATCACTAGGTTAGAATCTTCTCTCTGATTATTGCCCTTGTTAGCTTATTTAGTCTACGTTCACATACTGTCTTTCATTTTGAGGATAGAATTTTCTGTCCCCGTCTATGCCCTGCATTTTTACTTTTTTCTATGTTACATTTTTAAATCTGATTTTTGTAGGCAGGAATGCACACCATTAGGCTTTCGTATTTCAGCTCAAAGTGTTCTTTATATTTAAACATTCCTCTGTACTCCTTATGTTAAATGAAATCCCTCGTTGATATGAGCATATCGACATTTTCTAAACATCATGAGTTATTTTCTAAAGTGAGCTGGAACTTGAACTGGATAAATTAATCCCATTTCTCTATCTCAGCGGTCTCAACTGTAATGTGTATCAGGGTATAATTTCTGGAGGAACTCACACATGCTTTCCAAGACCCACTTTCAGATATTCTGATACACTAGAGATATGTTCAGTACCAGGAATGTGAAATTTTAGCAAGCCGCTCAAGTAATTCCATTTCATATCATCACTCTCTGGCTCTACTCCAAGAAATACTACTGTATATGTTATTAGAAATTATATTTTGGAAAGAAAAAATATACAGTTTTTGAAATTTTGAATTTTTTGTTTTGCTTTTGTTTTTAATAAATCATGTCTGATTAATTGTTACATGATACAAAAAGAAAATGCTTCCTTATAAGATAGTAGATTTTACATCTAGTAAGGTATAAGGTATGAATTAATATAATGGTTGACTATGATAAATATTTCTTCCACATGGCTTTGAGTAACTATACATATTTATGAATGATTAATGATTGTAGAAGTGTGTTTGTACCGAAGGGAAAATTGAAAACAATTAACTTCAATTAGAAGCTGAATTAGAAATTGACTTAGGTAGGAGAATGACAGTTTAGGCTATGTATAACTTTATTGTTGTCATTGCTGTTTTTGAACTTCTGAAAATCCCAGATGGGGATCTAATAACTGCATATTGTCATGGCTATTATTAGCATTGCTATTTTAGGTGACACAGTATTTATCGTAGGCTTAACTATGATCACAGAAACATGGATTCACTCTCTATTATTCTCCTCTAAAATTACCTGTGTTCATTTCATTAAAATGGCACATAAAGGTATATTTATCTCATAATTGTAGGGCAACAGTTAGACACAATCAGTATTTTAAAACAAGAATTGACATATCTCACAGTTTAAGACACCTCTGACTATGTCCTACTGCTCACTCACATCATTAACTGTGATTTTCCTGCAGGGGTTTGCATCCTTCAGGATTTAACCAGGAAAAGAGACACAGTCTTACATTTTTTAAAAGAAACAGAATGTAATGCAGGGAATTGGTTACAGGCGTCATGGAGAAGCTGACAAATCAAGTCGGAGACCATGCTGAGATTGGGAAGAGCCAAACTACAGCAAAGAAAAGAAAGGGGACATTGTTCCTGAATGCCAGCATCTAAGTTGCCTTGGGAAGGTAGATCAAGGAAATTTCTTCTTAGGAAGCCAGACCTTGGTGAAACAGCACCTGAGACAGAGGAGCAAGGAGAAAAACCTTGGCTAGTTTCTTTATAATCATGCATCATTTGTCTTTGTTGAAAGTAACTGCACAGCACCTAAGTAAGAAACCAACCACCCTGAGATACAGAACAAAGGAGGAAGGATGAGGACTGATTCTAAGGACAAAAAGATCCAAGATGTTCACAAGGTTTCAGTACCTGTGTGCTTTGCTTCTGAGTACATGCTTCTGATTCTGCTCAGAGACCTTTGTGAGGTAGAAGGTGAGAAGTGGCAAGAAAGTACAGTTTTTCCTTCCTCAGTGACAATAACTTTCTAAGAAATTCAGAAAAATAATTTATGAAATAAATGATCAGTATCTTTTCTTTTTTTGGTAAAATGATGAATAGAAACATTAGGTCATGTAAACATAAGGTCAAGTGATCCTGTTCTATTCAAGGTATTTCTGTTCTTTTGCTTAAGGATAGTAAGGAAAAGGGAATGATAGTTTCTCTAATGCAATTCAGAAAAGTTAGTGAATATGCTTGAAGTCTTCTTCTATTAGTATTCCAGTGCCAAAGATAAATAAGGCTGGTTGCTAATTAAAGTAGTAAGAATAGATTTTATTCAATGTAATGGGGAAGGGAATCCATTGTGGACTGAACTTACCAGCACTGAAACAAAAGGCCGTAGACTCATGAAAGACTGGGCTGTGCCAGGAAAAAGGCATTAAACCCACTAAGATAAGTTGGTCAGGTTCATGTGCCTAGGCCATTTGGACTCATCACTGGTGCTTTTGCAAGGAAAAACAACTTCTCATGTTTCCAGGTCAGGAGTTGGTAGTACAAGTTATAGCAAGTTGCCCCTGCAACTTAGGCCTTATCTTCCCACAGGGACTGAAAGCAGGAGAGAAGTTTTTCCTCCTTGAACATTTGTATTTCAAAAAAAAATGCTTCTCAAGTCTACAATTAAAATTTTTTTTTGAGTAGTAGATATATATCTCAATGAAAAGTTTCTTAAAAATAACTGCTTCAAGAGAAAATTCAGAGACCTCTATTCCTCTGATGAGTTTTCACTTGTAACAAAGAATAAAGTCCTTTTAAGGTGTGTAATGGATCTGGGATCATTTTAGAGTCATGTTCTCAATCCTGTAGGAGTTCTGCTAATGTTTGGTCATACTTGTTCCAAGAGCTCTCCTATTCTCACCAGGCCCCTCTTTCAATTGTTTCTGTGTTTTGTTTTGTTTTGTTTTGGATGCTGTGAATAAGGCTGCAATAAACATGGCATTGTAGCTATCTCTTAGACATACTAATTGCATTTCTTTGGATATCCATAAGTGGAAGATATTAAAAAACTTAAAAGTAAGGCTTAAAACTACTAGAGGAATACTTTGTGATAAAACTCTTGAAATTGATTTGAGCAAAGATTTTTGTATATGATCCCCAAAACAATATGCACAAATGGAATTGCATCAAACCATAAGCAAAGTAAATAACTAAATGGAAAGATAACATACAGAATGAAAATAAAATATATGTATACTGTACTTATGGCAGGAGGTCACTATCCATAATATATAAGGAACTCAAAAACTCATTAGCAGAATAAAGGAAAAAACAATTAAAAATGATCTAAATAGACATTTCTCAATAAAAGACATACAAGTTATATTTTTAAAAACATTCCAAACTACTGTTAGCAAAATACAAATTTAAACCATAATAAGCTGTTACCTCATACTGTTGGAATAGCTATAAGAAAACAAAAACAAAAACAAAAACAAAAACAAAAACAAACAAAACAAAACAAAAAACACAAAAGAGATAAGTTTTGGTGAGGATATGGACCAAAGAGAAATATATGTACTCTTAGTGGGAATATAAATTAGTGCAGTCATTATGAAAATACCATGGAGTTTACTCAAGAGATTAATAATACAATTCTGTATGTTTCTCCCATTTTTATATTGTGGTGGAAAAATACCTGCTACTACGAGAACTATTTCAGGGCCTTCTTTGCCAGACAAAGAGAGCACATTGACAACAGTTTTCATAAGTGAGTGCATGCTCACAAACATTTATGACCTTGAGCACATATGATGAATCAGGGTGTTCATGACCTAGACTACATACTGAAAACAGCACCATGGAAACCTTGGCAAGGAAGCCTAACTATAGCCTTCTTGGACTTGCCCTACATTCATGTTTCTGTGGCTTTGTTGCTCTAGAAGTATGTAGGTCAATAATATTATCATTATTTTGATAAAAATCCAGTGATATTTTAAAAATTATAGTGATACAACAGTTTATAAGTATGTTAAAAAACAAACATATGTTACAAATACTTTCAAATGATCAAAATAGGAATTACAAAACATGAAAATCTTCCTTCGCTATAGGAATTATGCATCTGCTTCCCCCACCTTAAGAAGTATAGTGCTTAATACTTTTGATTTAAGTGGGTTTTAAGAGAATTATAAAATGTATTAAGAAAAAGAAAAATTAAACTTTATGTGGAATTACATATTCCTGGTTTAAAAAGAAAAAACCTAAGATATTACTAGCTTTGCTTACATAAAAAGAAGTTATAATCATTTTCTATCAAACATACAGATTTTCTCACTTCAAATATTTTTATTTAGGGTTGCAGTTGTGACTTAGTGGTAGAGCACTTGCCTAGCATGTATGACACTGTGTTCAATCCTCAACAACACATAAAAATAAAGAAAGAAAGAAATAATAAAATAAAAGGTCTAAAAATATAATAACATTATAAAAAATTTGATTCATTCATTAAAAGAACTTTCACTGTCTATAAACTAAAATTAAGAGGATACTTAATAAGATGGCATTTTAATTTCATTTCTCATTGCTAAATACATCAATTTGTTGGTACAGTCACACATATACATCTCAGCATGCTAATTAATAATTAGCTAGTATATTATCTAATGATTTTTAAAAACAGTTGCAATGTTATTTAAAGGAATGCTGTGTTAATTTACAGTGTCAATAGAAAGGAATATTTAAAAAAAACTCACAAAATACACAAAGAATTTTAGCAGTAAAATGCAATTAAAAAAATTACGGAAGACTAAAGAAAGAAATTAATGAAAATCTTAGAGGATGGAAAGATCTCCCATGTTCTTGGATAGTCAGAATTAATATTGTCAAATTGGCCATAGTACCAAAGTTGCTATACACATTCAATGCAATCCCAATTAAAATCCCAATGACATTCCTCATAGAAATAGAGAAAACAATCATGAAATTCATCTGGAAGAATAAGAGACCTCCAATAGCCAAAGCAATCCTGAGTAGGAAGAGTGAGCAGGAGGTATCAAAATACCAGACTTTCAACTATACTATAGAGCAATAGTAACTAAAACAGCATGGTATTGGCACCAAAATAGACAGGTAGAACAATGGTACAGAATAGAAGACACAGAGACAAACTCATATAAATACAGTTACTTCAAACTAAACAAAGGAGCCAAAAACATAAAATGGAGAAAAGATAGCCTGTTCAAATGGTTCTGGGAAAACTGGAAATCCAAATGCAGTAAAATGAAATTAAACCTCTATCTCTCACCCTGCAAAAAACTCAACTCAAAATGAATCAAGGACCTAGGAATTAGATCAGAGACCCTGCACCAAGCAGAGGACAATGTAGGCCCTAATCTTCATCATGTTGGCTTAGGACCAGACTCCTTTAACAAGACTCATAACAGTCAAGAAATGAAAGGAAGAATCAATAAGTGGGATGGATTCAAAATTAAGAGCTTTTTCTCAGCAAAGGATACAATCAATAATGTGAAAAGAGAGCCTACAGAGTGGGAGAAAATCTTTGCCACATGCTCTTAAGAGAGAGCATTAATCTCTAAAATTTATAAAGAACTTATGAAATTTCACAACAAAAATACAAAGAACCCAATCAATAAATGGGCTAAGGAACTGGACTGACCCTTTACACAAGAAGATATACAGGTTATTAATAAATATATGAAAAAGTGTTCAACATCTCTAGTAATTAGAGAAATGCAAATTAAAGCCACTCTAAGATTTCATCTTACTCTAATTAGAGTGGCTATGATCAAGAACACAAGCAATAATAGATGTTGTTGTGGATGTGGGGAAAAAGGCACACTTGGTTATTGCTGGTGGAGTTCAAATTGGTACAGCCACTCTGGAAAGCAGTGTGGAGATTCTTCAGAAAACTTGGAATGGACCCGCCTTTTGAACCAGTTATCCCACTCCTCGGTTTACATCCAAAGGACTTAAAAATCAGCATACTATAGTAAAGCAGCCACAGCAATATTTATAGCAGCTCAATTCACAATAGCTAGATTGTGGAACCAACCTAGATGTCCTTAAATAGATGAATGGATAAAGAAACTGTGGTATATATACACAATGAAATATCATTCAGTCATAAAGAAGTATAAAATTATGGCATTTGCGGGTAAATGAATGGAATTGGAGAATACCATGCTAAGTGAAATAAGCCAATCCCCCAAATCCAAAGGCCGAATGTCTTCTCTGCTAAGTGAATGCTTGTACGTAATGGGGGTGGGAGGATGGTAGGTAAGAGAAGAATGGAGGATCTTTGGATTACATAAAGGGAAATGAGAGGAGGGAGGGAGTGGGGGTATGAAAAATGGTGGAATGGAACAGACATCATTACCCTATAATATGTATGATTACACGAATGGTGTGAATCTACTTCATGTACAACCATAGAAACAAAAAGTTGTACTCCATTTGTGTACAATGAAGCAAAATGCAGTCTGTAAAAATAAAAAATAAAATAGAAGGAAAAAATAAAGAGAACAGAAATACTAAAATGCATGTACTTTTTTGATATTGAGATGATGTTTTTACTCCTTCAAACTGCCACCAAGTAAACCAATTGAAAGTCTTGGTAATTTAACTGATTTATCATAAAATTTAAATCCCATTTAAATTTTCATTTGGATGTAAGATATGAAATTTTTTTGTGAGTACAGAATTGAATGTAAAATGAGCTATAATTGGCATCGGAATGTTTAGTATTTTACAAAATAGTAAATTGTAATGGTTTTTCTGAATTAGTTGTCTTCATACTCTTACTTTTCTATAGACTAAAATTGACCAATAGTTTACCAATAATAATTTAAGGAGGTACCAAGTATGCCTGTGCTTTAATTCTAAGTATTTGATACTAGTAATTTTAAATCACTACTTTTATTTTCTTCTAAAATTGAAATCTCTCATAGTGCTCAAAATAAATGCTAAATATAGTTCTTAGGAAATCTTAAATTGAGCAAGATACATGGAAAATCATATGGTTCATTCTTAAAATGCTCTCATATTTTATTAAACTTTGCTCTTTAATGTTTGAGCTAGGCACAGTGGCTTATTTAGCCCCACTTATTTAGGAGGCAGAGGTGGATCATTTGAGCCAGGATTTTGAGATCATCCTGGGCAACATAGAAAGATCCCATTTCTAAATGAATGAAGAATGAATGAATGAATGAATGAATGAATGGCTGTAAAAACTGTTAAAGTTGATTTATTAAATGACTATATATGTTAGTAATCCTAGTAAAGACAACTCCTCCAAACTGCCCCACAATGTAGTAGAAGTCACAGCAACAGCAACAACAGCAACTGAAATGTTCAGGGAAAACAAAATTTCATCAGGCAGATTTCCAGAATGCTCCTCATTACTTGTTCACCCGCTTGTGTCTTTGGTGTCCACTTGTGTATCTTCAATTCTGGTGATATGTCCAGACAGTGTGTCCCTTTGCTCCCTATCCTGTCTTACCCAACATGGATGTCCATGAACTTTTACTTCTGCATACTCCCTAATTTTAATGGCAGTCAGCTGAAATGAGAAAGTCACTAACTGTAAGATCTCACTCTGCAAGGCTAACCTCCATCCTCCTGAAGGAAGAAGAATTTCTTTGGGTTTTTAGAAATTACTTATTATGTATCAACATCTACTAAATATGCAGTTCTACTCTTGACTCAACATTCAGTATAAAAAGTTAACAGTCCTCAATGAGTTAAACTTCTAACAAACTCCTCATATGCTAATAAGTAAATATATACTAGATCATCTAAGTCAAGATTGTGAAAGCTACTGCAGAGCAACATCACGTATGGGTCTAGTGCAATCAGCAACCTGTGGGCAATATTTTATATAATTTTTTTGAGTGGTCAAGGAAGACCTCCTTCTTGAGGGAGCATTAGAACGCAATCTGAAAAATGTCAGTTAACGAACAACAGGAATGTCAGGGAAAGTATATCCATTAGGAGGTACTAAATTAGTAGAGACTATAGTAAAGAAAAAAATCCAAATCTCAGGATTTAGCACACAAGGTTTTCACTCAAAGTTCATTGCTTTAGTAGGTTGGACAAAGATTCAACTTAGCTCTTTCTTTTCCATGGAATGACTCAGAGATTTCAATTGGTTGTATCTCATGGCCTCAAAATGATGTTTACATCAGAAAAGAGGAAAGGAGGAGATATGATTACTCTTCAATGCTTCAGGCCCAAAGTAACACACACAGTCACAGTTCTTTGTCCAGAATAGTCACAAGACCCCAACCTAAACTCCAGAAAGTCTGGGCAGTGCTGGCAGTAGGCAGGCAGCAGGGATGTTCCAGGCTTGCCAGGCACATAAGGCTACACGTGTAGTACCTTCATATGTTCCCTATTAACACTGAAAAAATTCTATCCATTTATAAATTTCTCCTCCATCTTTATAGTTTTCAGATTATATAGAAGGCTGACTGGTAAAATGAGGTGCACAGATAGGAACGATCACAGAGGACTAACTGCTTTTAGATTTGATTGGTGATGAAAGAAGTATTTAAAGCTACTGCCAGACAGGCCACTTGGCATACCAAAGAGTTCTATGGAAAATCACAAGCCCATTGAATTGTTGAAGTCAACAGAAAACAGGAGGAGTTAGTTGTATCTGAAATACATGCAGGAAATGGAGGATGATTATTCCTGCTATATGGCATAGAATGTTGTCTAAAATCTGTTGCATGGATTTTGCAATTATTTTATGGCATGAATCTTCAACTATGGATTCATGTTATTATTCTATAATGCCTTCTAATTTTGCTATAAATCTTCAAAGTGCTTAAAAATAGTATGTTTAATAATTTTCTATTTTTCAAAAATTAGATGATTAATATCAATAAATTGAAGACATTCAACATCCACAGGGGAGCTATGGTTACATTACTATGAAAAGGAATCAAAAGATATACTATACAATGTTTAAGAAACCAAGAAATCAGAAAACCCAAATTTACTAATGAAACATTATGATTTTTCAATATTAAGACTGTGTATCAAGATAAATTTTTAACAGTCATAGTAGCAGAGGTGATGTTACTTTCATAAATGTAGCATATCTTTTCATTTAGATCAAATCATGGTTTTAAATTTGGAAGTCCCCTTTGAATCCAAGTTTTGTTCTGCATGTGAACTATTTTTCACAAATTGTGAAATATTAATATTCTCACATGATTGAGAATTAAAAGATAGGAAGGTGATGTAGATCAGTGATAAAGGGCTTGCATCACATGTGTGAGAACCTGGGTTTCATTTTCAACTGAATAAAACATTTTCTTAAAGAGTTAAAAGATGGCACTTTTTCAGTGTTGTCAGACAGTTCATAAAAAAATTAGAAATTTCAATCATCTTTTATCTTTTTTATAAAATTTGTTTAATGAGTCAGAGAAAATCATTCCATCAAAATTAAAACATCTCATGTAATGAAATGTTATTATAAATAATGTTTAATCTTGAAGATAAAAATATATTTTTGTTATAACATAACTACAAAGTTTGATGGAGTAGATTATCATGTTAAAAACAGTTTCTTTTTAAATGAAGAAATCTTTGGAACAGAGATATGCCAGGAATTATTTGTGGTTCAGACATAATTTAGAATTTCATTTAAAAAGTGGCAAAAAACACTAACCAAAATTGAAGCTATAAGTGTCAAAATGTACAAATATTTTTACATATACATAAAGTAATTAGATTTTTTCAATTTTTTGTGAAAAAGTTGATGTTGAATATGCATGTATTTTCTTTGGCATGGGTATATGAGCTTTTCTCTTTGAAAAGAAATCTATCCATCATCAATTAAGTTTAAATATTTAAACCTTTGAGAATCCACTTTACAAATCAATTTGTGTTCTAAAAAAGATACTGAATTTTCTATAGTATCTCTCAATTTGCTTCATTTATATTAGTTTAGCTGGACCTTTTTCATAAAAACACCCAAGAAAGATAGAACCAAAAACTTCAGCTTGGATACTCTTAGAAAGTTGCAATAGTTGGAAACCAAGCTTGCCCTAGCACATGTAGGCTCATGTTGCCCAATGAGACTCACCAGAATCAGATCTTATCAGTATTGATGTTTACTAAATACTTTTAAAGGTGTATAGATCAAAGACTAAGAACAATAGAGTTCTGGGGCATGAAGGGTGCATCTACTTTAAGATTTTAAGATTTATGCAGGTTACTAAGTTAAGAATAGACCATCAAGAAAACATCAAAACTGGGCTGGGGATGTCACTCAGTGATGCTGTGCTTGTCTAACATGCAGGAGGACTTGGGTTCAAGCAGCAGTACTGCAAAAGAGAAAAATAATAATAATTGAAGCAGAGAGACTTAACAGGCTACTTCTGTAAGGCAGAAAAGCAGGTGACAGAGCAGGACAGGACACATGGACTATGTCTTCAAGACTTGAATTTGAATCTTATTTCCCTTCTACTTTTAAAAGCAAGATATAGGTTGCTTTTTAATATGTGTGAAGTATTTTAGAATCTATCTATAATTGTTTAAGTTCTAAAGAACTAAAAGTAATTTTCAAATGTATTTTGAAAAACATAGTTACATGAGAAGAAAATATATAATTTATTTGTATAGCAAAAAAAGTATGTGTGCTATATACATATGCATGCATACATAAGCATATATATAAAATTAAAAACTCCCTTAAATACATATCTTTTAAAGTTAAATGTAAAACAATTTGAGCAATTATAAAAATGAAACTTTTAGCTAAGGAAGACATTAAACTTTTCATTAGTTATGTCTTCAGAAGAAATTGACATAGAGAAACATCACAATAATTGAAAGTTTTAATAGATAGATAAAAAAGTTTATGTAGATTTTTACTAAGTGAAATCAAGATATTCCTAAATCCCATATATGTATTTTTGAAATGTACTATTTTAATTCTGAAGATCTATAACAATTTATAATTCAATGAAAATTTCTAATCACTAAAACATGCTTTGCATAGTTTCTTGGGTATTTGAAATGTATTCATTTATTTCAAATACTCTGAAAGTGTAAGTGCTCTTACAGATAGAGTAATCTAACAAAATTAGCCAGTTATGAGAACCTTTATTATTAGATAATAACATCATTTTTGTGTAGGGCTTCATCAACAATGAGAAGAGACTATGGAACAAGGCTACTTTAATATTTGTTCCTAATAAAAAATAAGTAATCAAAATAAAATTTGAGTTGAGCATACTATTGTAATATTTTTAACATATTATTAATATTTAGTTTAAACGTAGAGTAATTCATGGATCTTTTAGAAAACTCCTTTCCCATATTTCCTCATCAGACAGCCCCCTAGATATGACTTCCAAATGGAATGGGCCTGAAATATACTGAAATGGGTATATAAATTTGATAGAATCTCAATCCTTAATAATTACAAAATGGTACTTCATAGTGTAATTAATGAAATAAAACTAGCAACTTAACACATATCCTTTAGTTATTTTATCATCAGTAATTGATTAATCACAATAAAATAATTACCTAAAATTTAATTGATTTCTGCCTAAAAGTGTGGTGGAAGATGAAGTCTGATATCATGTTTCAATAGAGTCAAAACATAAAAGAGTAAAAGAGTCATCTTTTACTTTTACTTGAGTTAGTAGAAGTTGTTTAGTGATGAGTTCACATCTTACTTCTCTGTCAAGGGTATAGGATGCAAAAATAGTTTTTATTCATCCTTATTTTTAATAATACTTATGCACTATCTTATTAAATGCATAGTAAATATTTATTAAAACATATGAACACATGTTTGAAAATAAAAACACTTGGGGTATGATATAGTTCAATTACCCTTATGAAAAATTTGCCTCCTTTTATATCCTTAAAAATATGGTTTTCATTAACACAAGTGTTTACAACTAAAATTCCCAATAAAATTTTGAACAAGCCTAAAAGATTATTTAGCATTCTTTTTACAAATTTATGTATACATAGAGCAAAAAAGTCAATATTATTGGATTCAATGATTTAATATTTTTAAAATTTAGTTTTTAATATTCTAAAGAGATAATGCTGGCATAAAGCTTCTTTCTAATAAAAGACCCTTTATTCCTTTAAATATTTGAGATAAGGTCATTTTATTTACCAATATTAAAAAAATACATCTATATAATGAGATGTATTTTGTAACTAATAACAACTTTGTAAAGGAAACTGTATGGTATGTGTGTTAAATATACATCTGTGTGAGAGCAAGATAATCAGCTACTTTAAAATTCACTTAACTGCCATCATCATATGCAATTTTTGCTACTTCCCTGGAAGGGAATTGTTCTAGAACAATATACATATAGTCACACAAGAAATATGCATTGTTTGGTCATACTTTTTAAGATTTTCATACTATAATTTTTCCTTTCTATTCTTGATTAATTGATCATTGAATTAGAACTTTTTTATTGAAAATTTAATATTATAATTAAAGGGATAAAATGACATGTTTCTCAATTTGGATATGGTTCAACGTATGAATGAATAAAAAAGTGGTACAAATATACCACAGAATACTACCCAGGAACAAAAAGGAATGAATTAGCCATGCAGGCAAAATCTAGATAGATCTCCAAAAAATATTGTTGAATGAATAAAAATCCAATTACCAAAAAAAATTGCATACTTTTGGTAAAATTTTGAATATTTAAAAGTTTTATACCTAAGAAGGCCACATACAATTTAATTACTGTGGTGTAGATGAGTCTGAACATTTCTATCCTTCTGTTCAAAACTAAAGTGATTAAAGGCACACCTATATTCTTTATGATAATTCATGCTTATTATTTAAAATATTTCTAAATAAATTTCATAGGTAAATAATTAAACAAGATAATTGAAAGCCTCTTTAAAAATATGGCTTGGAAAATGATCTAGAAATATTATTTTTTAAATTTGTTTTATTTTTACAGACTGCATTTGATTCATTGTACGTAAATGGGGTACATCATTTCGTTTCTATGGTTGTGCATAATGTAGATTCACAAGATTGGTGTAATCATACATGTACATAAGGTAATGATGCCTGTCTCATTCTACCATCTTTCATAACCTCCTCATAAATTTTTATATCAGTATAGTTCTGTTGTTTAACTTAGTACTCTGCTTTTTATATTAATGGTGTTCTTATGCAGTGGACCTTCATTTTAATTACTTTTCTTCCATAAGTCTGTAAGATAAAGAGCTGTACCATTTGGTCCTATGGAAATGTATGTTTAAAACAAATATAGTAACTTTCACTAGATTTTCTGTAAGCAACACTCAGAACTGATCAATCAGTTCATATTTAAATACATAAAGGGCTCAGATTTGATAAAATAAACACTATAAAGATTTTCATTCTGTGCTAATTTAAAATAATTCTTTCCTGTATAATTTCTGAGTAGATATACATTGGTCAACATGTTAAGTGTTCTTTACCAGTAACTTCAATTCATTTATAATAGCACTAATTTGGGGTAAATATATAAATGACAATGATTCTTAGGAATCTGATTCTATTCGCTTTAAAGGCCCTTCCAGATAGTAATAGAAGTAACAGAAGGACAATTGGAGTGTACTCTGCCTATTTCATATATCTGGAAGATGATATCCACAGTCAGAACCCTATTTGATCACTGCATTGTGATATGATGTTCTGTGACCACCCATATCTACAGCCCTGAGCAAAGAAAATGGCTTTTTACTCATGTCAAGTCAATCACAAGATCCTACCTTGTTAGACTGATTTATGGGAGTTTTTATCCCGGTGTAGCCCCAGTGATTCTGAGTGAATAAGTTAGCTTTTGAAATTTAAAAAAAAAAAAAAAAAAAAAGTATCTGCAATTTAAAAAGTAACTAGCTAGTACCATCTTTATTCTTCCTTGAGGAAGGATTTGCATGCCAAATCTTTTTCTTTTACCATCTGAGGAAATCTCACCTACTTTTATGTTGTTGTATGTCAACATTCATACTAACACTGAAATTATAAGAAATTGGACATTTCAAAATAATGAACAATTATTTCTGTAAGTCACCTTAAAAGGACATTTTGTCTTTTCTGTAGTTTTGTTGTCATTTCATGGAAAACATTGTTAGAACATTCAAAAATGTGATATAAATTATGTTAGAAAAAAGAGAGAGAGAGAGAGAGAGAGAGAGAGAGAGAGAGAGAGAGAGAGAGGAAGGGAAAAAGAGAAAGGGAGTGTGTGTTCCTGTGTTAGAGAAGGCTTCAAATAAAAGAAAGATCAAGTGAATGTAAAGAAAGACTTCTAAATAAGAAACAAGATCTGACCTGAGAAACACAGTGACCTATCTCAGAGAGACGGGCAACTTGAATTAATAGAAGCATTAAGAGAAACATCCGAAAGTTCAGATGACCTTTATTTTTCCTTTCTATTTCAAGGGTTTTCAATGTTCTGTACAAAACTGGAGTTAGAAGAGTGGTTGAGAATAAACTATGGCAGACCATACTGTCATGGACTTCTCAAGGAAATTAGAACCACTCCTTGGTGAAGGCCACAGGATATATGAAATGTTACATCACCTGATAACCAGAGGGTCATTCAAGGCTGGGTTGCTTGTCTTTCAATATCTGGGAGGCTAACACGAAGAAAGCAAATACCAGTTCATGATGACCACAGGTTCACCATCACTTTTATAGCATTTCATTGGCCAAGAGGTAGGTGGGGGAAATCTTGTATGGTGAAGCTATAAAGTCACAATCAAAACAGCATTACCAGAGAGGTGGTAAAGAAGAAGTAAATTACAGAACAGAATTTGATTAATTTAATCTAACATTTCTTTTAGAGAATATAATTTATAAGATTACTTTTCTTTCCATATTTCATTGATTCCTGTTAGATCTTTTAAAAAAAAATTCTTAGCGGAGTTTAAGAAGGCAATTAAAGAAAGTCTTTGTGTGTTCACTTTTTAAGGACTTCACATTCAAGATATTATTTACCTGATTTGCCTTCATTTGTAGGATTTTAAAAACATTTCTAAAATATTTTGAAAATGTTTTACAAAGATTACTAGCGTTTTCTAAAATGTGGCATTTCTGTTAAACTTGTCATCAATCCATAAAGTACTCCTTGTGTTTGGTCTGCATTTTTTTCTACATTTCACATTTTTCTTCATTTCTAATATTCTTATATTTCTGTATACTGTACCTATTTGTGAGGTATTGTTGGTTGTTTCCTTGACAATCTGATTTACATCTGTTTCTAGGTGACAGCCAGTCACTGTTAATTCAAAGATTCTCTATCTCATTTAATTTATTCCTCTCCACTTGAACTCAAATTATGTAGATATTAAATTATGTAGAGTATTTCACACATCTTACATTTTATATTTTCCATCATCAGTGTATCAGTTGGTAGATTTTGAAATAGGACTTGAGTTGATCTTTTAACGCTCTAATCCATTCTTTAGTTTTGAAATTCTATTATTCAATCTAAACTTTGAATTCTTTTTAACTTTTGCATTGTTCATATTCAAAGTTTTCATTTTTGTTTTTATAGTGGCTTCTCTTTTCTTAAATTTCCAGTATTACCCCATCACCACCTCCAACTTCTCTAAGGTTATTTATTGTACACAGTTTGATTTCTTGTTCTGAGTGTTTGATTTCTTCTGAATCCTTTGTCTTAAGTTGTTTAGACAATTTATTATGAACTTTCTTTTCAGTAGTTATGCATTCTTCAGAGATCTCATAAGATCTTCCATTAGCACACATTTTATGAAAATTATTAGGTATTATGTTGAAGTATGGGACTTCTGACCCACCTGGTGGATGAAATATGGTAAAACCTGTAGGGTCAGATAAATTTTCATGTAGTAGTAGGTGCATCCTTTTAGCCCCAGGAAACCTTCCAGTACTTCATACAGGAAATGACCTTTTCCATGAATTACCTCATCCAATTAAGCTAGACTATACTATTGTGGTAAAAGGGAACATCAGGATCTGGGCAAGCTGAGCTACATTAGTTAAAATATGCCTTGGCCCATCCACATCCTATTTCTGCCTCATGTTGCTATACCTTCAGGGACAGAAGTTTATTACTTATCTTTTGTGCGTGGTATCAGGCCAGGTAACCATGCCTCTAAGGCGAACTGAGAGAGACAGGATAAGCTAGCCGATGGTCATGCCAACTCTCTAGAGCTGTGGCACCCATTTCTCCACCTGAATTAGGATAGCATTTACCTCACACATGTTAGGATCTTGCCACAGTTGTCTTCCAGAGGGATTTTCAAGGACTTGTTATGGTTGCTGGTTGTGCTTGTGTTTCATGGCTGTCTCATGGCTCTGGAGTCCATCACCCTTCCTCCCATTTCCCTGCATCTTCAGAGATTAGATTTGAGAGGAACCATCAGTACCTTCTTTTAGGACATTCTGCCTGGAGGCAACTCGTGATAATTGTTAGGAGCCCCCTCTTCTTAAAATCAGGGCCACTGTCGAACCACAGTGTAAATTCTATTCTCTAGTCTTAACATGGCAACTCTCTTAAATATCTGTAGTTTTTGATGAAAATAACTTATATTGGCTTTTTCAAAGCTTGCTGAAGAGTACCTCCACAGTGTGGTACAATTTCTTAAACTTTTGCATAAAAATATTATTAAGAATTTACATCCTCAGGCCTGGTGTACGCACAGGAGCATGCAATTTTAAAAAACCTGTCCTGGGTGATTCTCATTTACTTGGTCCACAGCCCATATTCTAAAATAATTGCTAAGGGCACTCTCAACTCAGTGAGTGAAGCACAGTAGAAGCCAGAGGATATGTGTTAGGAACCTCCCATCCTCCTTCAAGGAAATAACCTAAATTCTTAAGAAACTGTATGCCCCTTAGGCAAGGATGAATAGCATTTTCCAGCAGCCACTTTGCAAAGGAATTGCTTAGACACATTTATTCCTGTAATCTCACATACCATTGACTTTCCCTGTTAAATATACTGCCGAACACATTGCACCCCTTAAAATCTATAATGTGGGTTTGTTTCATAATATTTTTTTACAAATTCTATCTAAATTTGATATTCTACTCGCAGGAATACTGAGATTCATCTCAGGTCAATTTTTATTTCCTAGTTGCAAATGTTTTTTTCTCTCCTAATGTGGTACTCTGGCTTAGCTCTAGGGTGAATACTTTATTCAAAGTGCAGCATGGTATTTAAAATAACAGATAAATTTCAGAATGGTATCTAGATGTCTGATAGTCTACCCATTTTATCTAGCATTTTCTCCTTAACCTCACCAATTTATCTGACTCAATCTTTTTTTTTTTAATTGCAACAGGTTATGCTCTCACTTTAAAAACATGACTATTATCACTGGAAATCATAAAGATTGTGTAGGGGTTATGAAAATTTGTTTCCTAATAATTTCCCAAGATAGAACAATTCATAAACTTCATCTAATATTTTAATTTCTTTATTCCTTTGTTTTCTGAATAAAAGAGAGGGCTAACTTTTGCAAGTTAGTATAAATAATTTCAAAATACATTTCACATTTTGGCAACTTACTATAAGTAATTTCAAAATAAGACTCTGTAAATTTAACCTAGATGTTACCAATCTGTCATTTATATGTACTGGTTTTGTTTTGGCATAATCCAATCACACAGTATTCAATGACTTTTCCTTGAATTATCACAAAAATTAATGGAGCAATGTGGAAGAATTATTTTACATCACACACATACACAATTTCTATTCTCAAGAGTCCAGTGATCATCATTGTGTGTTTCCTTTTTTTTTTCTTTCTTTCTTTACAAGTACCTTTCACTTTTGCCTGAACTGATCAGGAATGTTCTCTTTGTCAGGATAAATTTTATCCTCCCTACATTCTCATGACAAATAAATCACCTTGCTTTCTTGAGCTTTGAACAGGCCGAAAAGTCTCTTTCTTACACTAGCAGATACATAGAAAAATTTTCCTTCTATATTTATTGTCTCTGTGGTCTCAGTAATTCCTATTCTCTTTCCAAGCCTCAAACTTCCAACCAACAAACTCTTCTCCTCTCATTGCTTGCCTTTTCTTTATACAGAGCATAAAAGTGTAATTAGTTATATGTTGGCTTTTTAAATGCTTCCTGCTATCAGCTCCTTCATTTAATCTCTGCATGATTTATTTTACTAAGTTTTTCAAATGTTTATTACCTAGATTACTAATTCCTTTCCAATATCTTATGTTTAATTCTCATCTATTGAGCTGTTGTCACTCAATTATTAATATGTATTGATTTTTTAATTCTAAAAGATATGTTTTTTAAAAGGAGCTGCTTTTGATAAACTTGTTATTTCTCATGTTTTCAAATTCATATTTATATATTTATGTACATATTGAAAATAAAATATTTTGTATGCTTCATATAAGTATGTTGTATATTTACATGAGCATTTCAAAACTCAAATTTCACTTTCTTTTTCATTGAAGACTTTATAGAACTGACTTTGACAGACTGCATTTTGTAATTTTGATGGGTAGTAGAACTCTGTTTAAAATTTTAAGTATTCAATTGAGATGTGTTTTTTAATCAGAAAAACTGAATTTATTTCTTCAAAATGACTTTGAATACTAACAATATATTATGCCTACACACACACACACACACAAACCACCATGCTTTATATAGAAGCATTTTGGTCAGTAGTATACCTAAGATGACATTTATTATACAGTTTATATGCATAGAAGGTTATACTACTTAGATTTGTCTAAGTGTATTATGTTCACACAATGATAAAATTGCCTATTATGCTGCATACTAATCAAGTGATGATAACTATATATCTGTATTTATGTATATGTGTACATATTTTTTAGGCAGGCTATATTATAGATTTATATACATATTATTTACATTTTGTAGGAACCAACTCTTTAATTATGCACTATGCACCATGTATAAAAAAGTGATTCATTAATAAGAAGAGGGAATATAATCCAATGCATCAGAAAGTTCCCTTTGATGATCATGTGCAGCTCCATTTATTCATCTGGCAGTTATTAAAACAATATAAACTTGTGCAATATAAACTTAAGAGGCTTTCTGTACATTATAAAAAACTACATTTTATTTATAAAATATATCTGTGCTCTTGAATTTTCTAATGTGAAATTCTTCAAATTCAAAAGGCTCTACAATGTTTTTAATAATGAATTTGGACAATAATTTCTTCATGTTTTTGCTAAAACACACCTTTATAATATGTTATGATTCTAACCTTAATGTTCCACATATATGAATGGGTAACAAAATTATAGGAATATGTTCCTATTCTTTAATAGTTCTTCAGGTTTTCTAATATATATTAGAGCATAAAATAGTTTTTCAAAGTAATAACATGGCAATCTTAAATTATTAACATATATTAAATGCTAGAAAAAACATTTTTCTCCTTTGAAAGTATGATAACCCACCTTTAAACCTTTACTTGCTACAACCATATCTCTGTAAAAATGGGATAATGATGTCATTTTTAATGATACTTACACATTATATGCTCTATTATATTTAGAGCTAAATGAATACATTTTTTCTCCACTAAATTAAAAATATAGGACAAATAAAGAATTTGTGTGATATGCTTGCTTATTATAAAATTATAGCTATGTTTTGTCAATTGGTATAATTGTTAATTTATATTGAAATAAGAGTTTGTTTTAGTCTACTATTCTGTTGCTATGATCAAAAGATCTAACCAGAATTATTTTTAGAGGAGGAAATTTTATTTGGGACTCTGGTTTCAGAGGTCTCAATACATAGATTGTCTACTCTGTTGCTCTGGGATCAAGGTGAGGCAGAACACCATGGCAGAAGAGTACGGAAGACAAAAGCAACTCAGGTCATGGTCACCATGAAGCAGAGAAAGTTCTGCTTACCATGGAAAAATATATACTCCAAATGCATTTCCCCAGTGACCCACCTCCTCCAGTCACATCTTACCTGCTCAGGGTTACTACCCAGTTAATCCCTATCAGTATATTAATTCACTGATCAGATTAAAGCTATTCTAATCCAATCTTTTCACCTTTAAACTTCCTTGAATTGTCTCACACATGAGATTTTGGGGGAATACCTCATAACTAAACCATAACAGTTTTGTTTCTTAGTTTTACCATATTTTTTTGATTTTGTAACCCAACAGAGACAAATTAATTGCCCATAATGTATGCATGTTACATTACTTTTTGAATAATTATTCTGACACTCTTGTCCTACTTAGAAAATCATTGATAAATATATAATCAAATAAAAATTAAATTATTTCCTTAACGAATTCACTAGGTAAGTTTTTCTTAAAACTAATATTACAGAAATCTGAAGATATATAGCAGCACTACTAATAATAACTATATTATAATGTGTATCTAAATATATCCAATGTTCCAGAAAAAAATTACCACATATTTATCATTTCTTTGTCTACCTATCCCTCATGCTTCTGAACAATCTATACATATACCTTACTTAATTGAATAACAAACTTTGGATAAGAACTTATAATGTGCTTAATTTTACTTTGAAAATTTTGGGGGCATAATGATCTTCCTTCTAACACTCCAAATTTTGAAGATAATAATTTAGTCTTGACATACTTCAGTTACATCTTCAAGTTGATCATTGATCCTAAAATGCTACAAGAGTCATCTCAAATATTTTCTATTTTACTTGTATCATACATATCACTTTTATCACTTACTATGTGTTGTTGTGGTTTTTGTAAACAATATCAGACCTTCCTTTTCTCGATTGGATGCTATTTTCTCTTTCTTTCCTGCTTTAAAGAACATTTAAGTGAAAAACAAAAACAAAAGGCCTGCCCACATGGAATTCACATCTATGTGGGAAAAGGCACTAAATTTTGTGGATTTTCTGATTTTTTGTATTTGCTTATCTTATTAGCACTTACAGGATTTGACATTTAATTAAAGAAACCAAAATTACTTTCTCAGTTAATCATGGTGGAGAAGGAGCTGGGGAATGTGAAGAAGAGAGATTTAAACATCCCAAGGAGGCCAGTTCATGCAGGTGACCTGGTCCTTAGTTCACATCCTCTAAAACTGGGTACAGATTTCTTAGAAAAAAATCATATTTCAGTTAATTTTTCTTATCTTAATCATGCTAGCAGGATAACTAGCATTATATCTAGACCAAATAAATAAATGAATGGACATATTAAGATACATCAGATTTCAGCATTATGCTATGTTTGTAAGACTAGAATTTAAGTGACAACTGCTTACCTTTGTAGGTTTAGTCCTCAGTTTCTATTGGTCTTACATTATTCAGTACATTTTACCTAGATTGTTCTTCTAGAAAAAATGTCATGCTCATTGCTTAGTGTTTGCATTTGCTGTTTCCTCTACTTGAAATATGTTGTCCCCAAATCTTCACATTCTGTCTCCTTCTTGGTGTGCTGGTGTTTGACAACTGGCTTTCTTAAAGTAAAAAGTCTCTATTTGCAGCACTTGCTAATTTCCTTGTGATAAATATTCTTCTCATTGCCCATTTCATAGAACTCAGAGCTATAAAACTATGTAACCAATCATTCCTTTTGATAGAGTGAAGTCAGTTTGAGCTGGTTCCAGTGTAACAAATCTGTTTTATCCAGTAGAAGTTCATTAATAGACTTTAGGATGTGCAGTTTTTTAATGTTTCCAAATCCTGGTCCCAACCTACATTCCCCAAAATACTGTCTTACAGTTTACTACATCAGTTCATTACATAACCTCATTTGGTTGCTAATTGCCACATGCATGTCCCTTTCTCTTCTCTCTAGCAAATATATAATACCCTAAGGTAACATTCAATAATAATTTGCATTTTAATTTCATTGTTAGTAGATAGTAGAATGCCTAGCATGCAAGGGATCAATGTTTTAAATGTATTAGGCTTTAGTATTTTAGTGGATTTCAAAGGAAGTGAAACATTTCAAAAAGAAAATGATACAAATTCAGGGTTCCTTCTCAATAAGAAACCAGAATTTTTGTAACCTTTTGACTTTTTTGGCGAGCAGCAAATTGTAATACATGGCTCCACACCAAATTAGAGAATTAGAGGTGGCCAAAGATTAGGACTGAAATCCTCTGCCACTCGTCAGTGTTTGCCTACAAGAATTCAAGCCAGCACACTGTAGACATACTTGTGTACCCATGTTCTTCATATCTCAATTCACACTCCTGTGGAATGTGAATTTGTGTAGGTGTCCAACAACATATTTATTGATAAAGAAAATGTTATGCACACACACATACACACACATGCACACACATGCACATACACACAATGGAGATTTATTCAACCATAAAGAAAGTCAAAATTATGTTCTTTGCTAGAAAATAGATGGAACTGGAGAGTCTCATGCTAAGTGAAATAATCCAGACTCAGAAGGTTAAGGAGTCTTCTTTCTCTCATATGTGGAAGTGAGAGAGGGAAAAAGGGGAAAACCGTCGAAGGGGGGAATATCATGAAAATAGAAAGAAAACCAAAAACCAGTCGGGTAGAGAAATGGAATCAGAGGAAGGAAAAGGCAGGAAAGAGGAGATACGAGGGAATCAAACTGATCACATTATGTTATGTGCAAGTACAAGTATATCACGATGAATACTAATATCATGTATAATTAATATGCACCAATAAAACAATTAAAAAGAGTAAGAGGTGGTAAGTTATCAGCAAAACAAAGGAAAACTAAGTGAGAGTCAAGCACACACTGATTTTGTAGTGCCTCCAATTTAACCATTCACAAGGTACAGACAAAAGAACTTTAAAAATTGTTGGTCATAATCACAGGATTCTTCTTAAGAGGTAGTTATAAAATATGCTTCACAGTTTTCTTTAGAAATAGACATTTATCCTTTAAAAAACCAAACCCACTTATGGAGAGATTCTCTGTGTGCGATTTTGCAAAGTCAAAGTCAAAGTTAATATTCAAGCACTGTTTTCCTCTTAATATTTGTAGATAGGGTGTATGCATTATATAGGCAGATTTCTTTATTTTAGGTCAGTGAGCCAAATATATAATACCATCCAAAGGAGCCGTGTCAGCATTTCTAAGAGAAAAAAATATCATGCCTCTAGTGACCTTGTGAACTAACAACCAATGTGAAAAGACCATCACAAGAAACTCACTAATCTACTTAATGTGATCTTTGTGAGGGCTAAAAAACAAAAACAAATTTTATTAATATTAACTTATAGTAAAACAATGATGCATTGTTTTTCCTGTGATTAAAGATTTACACAAAAAATATTGAACATTGTTTATAATTACTTAGAAGAACCATGTTAATTTTATATTATATTCTTACTTATATTTTACTTATATTCTCTGATTTGAGGGGTTTTTTTTGGTTATATAACAAATCACCACATATTTAGCATCTTAAGACATTGCATATAAGTTTCTTTACAGATAGTTTCAATCAGGGTAAGATAAGTCTTTTTCTTTACATCCCCTATACCTTATTGTACTAAAATCACATAACATGAGATTTACCTTCTTAACAAATTTTTAAGTATAACATATAGTATGTTGCACAGCAGATCTCTTGAACTTATTCATCCCGCATAAAAAGAATTTTGTAATCATTGATTAGCAATTCCCCATTTTCTCCACCCTCCAGCTACTGACAATTACCATTCTATTCTTTCCTGCTATGAATGTGATTATTTTTAGGTCAATCTTCTACTCGGGTCTCATAAAGTGAAGTCAAATTCAGTCAGCTTGTGTTTTCCTTTGAATAATGTCCTGGGAAAGAACACATTTCCAAGTTCATTCCATACATAGAATTCATTTCCTTGTGGTGGCATAACAAGGAGCCCCCTTCTCACCAGTTGCTGACTGAAGCCCACCACCTGGTCCTAGAATTCTGCTGTAGTTATTTTCCTGCCATGTGACTTTCTCCTTAGGCAGCTCATGGATGACAGTTTGCATTTTCCAGGCCAGAATAGAGCATCTGTAATGTGCTCTATGCATAGAGATGAACCTAACACCATTATCTTTGCCATGTAGCGTCACCAAATCAAGGCAGTATAAAGTCATTTTTTGGCATACACTATTAGCTAGAACTATCTGCACTGAAAAACAGGGACTTTACAAGGATGTCACTCACTGCAGGTCACTTTGTGGTATTTGTACTTTACCCTCAGAATGTTACATTAGCCTATTTCTCCTAACATAGAGAAATGTTCCACAGAATATTGGTGGAATGAAATAAATTTTCTATCATAAAAAAAATTTTCACAGTACATGAGCTCTAAATTACTTCAATATCAGTTTACCAAAAATCCCACAGTCTATTAATGTCAAATTTACATTGTATTGGTGCTGGGGATTAAGCCAAGGCCCTTGCACATGCTAAACATGCACTCTACCACTAAGCCACATCCCCTAATTTTGTCAAAATTTAAAGAAAATATTTTATTTTATTCCATAAAGAAGGATCACCCAGAGACATTACCTGAAAATTTACTTTACACTTTATTGGAAAAATAAAAGCAAAATCCTACTTACTAAATTATTGGGAAAATGGCTATCTGCATTTTTTTTTCTATACTTAAAGAACCATTTCTATTTGCACAAAATCAGGCCATCAATAACCCTCAAAGGATTGTGTTTGACAATGAGAAGCATTCATCAGAAGTTTGTGGCTTATGCAGATTTGGGGATATTGTCTGAATGCTATGCTTTCCTACATATTTTCAATTTCTCACTGGCTTCACTTTAATTCATCTTACCACATTACTTTCAATAAAACAATTGGGTATCATATTCATCTGCTTTGACAGTTTTAATTTTTATTTTCTTTTATATCTTGCTCTTCTGCCTTTTCACTCTGCTGCTTTGTTTTCCCTATACACTTTCACTCTTATTGTCCCAGCATAGCAATGTCATGCATCGGTAATATTCTTGACTAAGGCAAGGCACATCATGGGTTTCAGCTTTTATATTAACTGCTTTTCTTAGTTGGTGTTTATTTCAATCTCAATACTCATGTGAGGTACAGAGGTGAGAAAAAGAACAGAAAAGTGATAGCTCTTTGCTTCAACTAGCAACACATAGTAGAGATTCAAGATAATTGAAACAGACAGACACAATAAAGCAATTAAATTTTTATTTCTTTTTTAAATTTAGCTTCTGGCACTCAACGAACACAAATTCACACAGACGAGGTAGGATAAGTCTCAGGATAAAGGAGATTGAGAAAGCTCAACATAATAAAAAAAATCTAATTTTGTTTTTATTTGACTTTCAACCAAGAGACCAAGTGTTGAAATCAAAACAAACCCTAAGGCTTGTACATGCCAGTATCCAGTGTATTCTACCAAACAGCAACTTAAAAGTATTATATTGAGTAAATAGCTTCTTGCTTCATGGAGAAAACAAAGCAAAACCTCAAAATAAATTCTGTCCAAATTTGGATTAAAAATTTTTGTAATGTGTAAATACAAACAACAAACTAAAAACTTAAACTAATACAAATAGAAAAGCTAAGACATTTTCATTTGTCACGATAAATCCTAAGCATATTAAGATTTATGTATGGATTTTGACTTATTAAAGATCATAAGTACTGAGAGAATGCCTTTAAAGTGAATTTAACTGTATTTAATAAAATTATATAAAACTATTCTAGATAATATTTGGTTGAAAAGTGAGAATATTTTATTTTTTAATAAAGTTAACAAAAAATTATTCCACACTTTTTTCAATAATATTCTGATAGTATCAATTCATAATCATTATTACTGTGAGCATCATATATGATTTTTATATTCAGACTATGTATCCTTATTAGTGAGACCACATTTAGCTTGTCTTTTTTATTTGTGAAATTAAGAGAAAGGTGATCCATTAAACATAATGCATATTAAATTTTCAATTAGATAAGGTTAACTTTTCAAAATTTAGGATATTATATGAACAAAAAAATATAAAAAAATTAAGGTGTATCAACTGTTAAATGCAAAGTAGCATAGTTTAGAAAAAGTGATTAGCAACAAATTTGACAAGGTCCAATTAACATTTCAAATTTAATGTATTCAAAGCTGAACTTATGATCTTCTTCTCTACATGTGATCCCCTCCTAATGCTCCAAATCACAGTTAGTGACATTTCCATTTTTTATGTGGTTCAAAGTAGAAATCTGTTATTATTTACAACTGTCTCTCATATACTCTCCAGATCCAACATATCACCAAGTCCTTCTCTTTTTTTTAATTATTATTATTATCATTATTATTCTGCTGGGGATTGAATCCAGGGCCTTGTGCATCCTAAGCACACACTCTTTCTCTGAGATACACCCGTAGACCCCGCTTTTCTTCTGCTTGTATCTGAAGTAGTCTTTTCTCACTTTTGCTACTCTTAGATTAGCTCAAGATGCCATCTTTTCAGGTCTCCTGTATTTCACTAGACTCATAGTGCTTTTTTCAATGTCTAGTTTACTTTCCCCAGATATGCCTTATTACAATATTTAAAAATACAAATTGTATCTCAATATTTCTTTAAAAAAGATTTTCCCAGGCTCAGTGGTGTAGCATATGGAGCAGGCTCAAATCCCTGGATTGGATTCCCAGCACTGCCAACTAAGTAAATTAAGCCTTCTAACAACTTTCTAATAAACCAAGGATTATATAGAGAAACTTAATCATGCTTAAAAGATTTCTGCATGTTCTTGTCTCAGAATATTCCCCCAACTAGTTCAAGTCAAGCCATATTTTTTATTTGTTTGTTTGTGGGGTTTTGAGTTTTTTTTTTTTTTTTTTTTTTTTTCCTTTTTGGAAAGTTCATTATAAAAATAAATAATATCAGGGTTCATATTGACATTACTGTACAAGTATTAAGTATAATTTGCTCCAATTCAGTCCATACTACTTCTTTCCCAGCACTCCTCTCTCCCTTTGTACCCTTTCCTCAGTTCTACCGGTTTTCTTCCATTCATTTTTTAATTTTTTTTATTCATTTTGGATATATATAAAAGTGAAATTCGCCATGGTGGTAAATTCATATCTGTACATAGGAGGGTTTGATCAGATTCATTTTATGGTTCCTGCCTTTTTCTTGTCCCTCCTCCCTCCCATTCAATCCCCTTCCTCTACCCCCATATCTCTCTTCTGTTTTCATGGAATTCCTCCATCTGTTTCTCCCTCCCTCTCTTCCTCCCTTCCTTCCTTCCTGTCTTGCTCCCTGCCTTCCTTACTTCTTTCCTTCCTCCCTTTCTTCCTTCCTCCCTTTCTTCCTTCTTTCCTTCTTCCTTTCTTTCTTCTTCCTTATTTCAGTTTAGTGTTTGCATAATAGGGAACAACATTTGACCCTTCACTTTCTGGGTCTGGTTTATTTCACTTATGATGTTCTCCAATTCCATCCATTTACCAGCAAATAGCATGATTTCATTCTTCTTTAAGACTGAGTAAAATTCAGTCATATATATATATATACCCTATTTTCTTTATCCAATCACCTGTTGGTGGGCACCTAGTCTGGTTCCACAGTTTGTCTGATGTGAATTGAGCTTTTCCAAACATTGATGTGGCTACTTCCCTATCTATAGTATGCTGAATCTAGATCTTTTAGATATATATACACCAAGGAGGGGGATACATGGTTCATATGGTGGTTCCAGTTCTACTTTTTTTTGAGAAATATCCATACTGCTTAGCAGAGTGCTTGTACTAACGTAGTCTCACCAACAATGGATGAGTGTACATTTTTGCCCACATCCTTGCTAAAAGTTTTTATTATTTGTATTCTTGATAATTCCCATTTGGACTGGAATGAGATGAAATCTCACTGTACTTTTGCTTTGTGTTTCCCTAATTGCCAATACTGTTCAACAGTTTTCATATGTTTGTTGGACATTTGTATTCTTCTTTCAAAAAATGTCTCTTTGGTTCTTTTGCCCATTTATTAATCAAGTTATTTTTCTTTGGTGTTAAGATTTTTGAGTTTTTATGTATTCTATATATTAATTTCCATCTGAGGAATAGGTGGCAAAGATCTCCCATTCTGTAGGCTGTCTCTTCATGCTTCCTGTGCTGTGCAGAAGCTTTATCATTTGATGCTGTCCCATTTTTTGGTTCTTGGTTTTTGTTTTAGCCAGCTTTTCCTTCTATAACTAAAAGACCTAAAATAAACAGGGGTCTTAGTCCATATAGGGCTGGCTTTATTGAGGCAGGACATCACGGCAGAAGAGTGTGGGGGAGGAAAGTAGGTCAGGACATCGCACCAGGAAGTGGAGAGAAAGAGAGAGAGAGAGAGAGAGAGAGAGAGAGAGAGAGAGAGAGAGAGAGAGAGAGAGAGGGAGAGAACACTGTTCAACAAGGACAAAAGCCACATTCCACTTTCCTAGAGTTACTATCCCATTAAATTCCTATTAAGAGATTAATGCACTGATTAGGTTAAAATTCTCATAACCTCTTTCAGACCCAATTATTTCACCTCTAAACTTTCTTGTATTGTCTCATATATGAGCTTTTAGGGAACATATCATATCTAAACCATAACAGTTTTATTTCTTGCAATTTAGGAGTCTTGTTAAGGAAACTAATGCCTATGCCAGTATTTGGAATGTTGAATCACATTCTTCTAGGAGTTGCAAGTTTTATGGTCTACTTTCTAGATCTTTAATCCGTTTTGAGTAGACTTTTGTGAAGGGTGAGAGATGGGGATCTAGTTTCATTCTTCTGCACATGGACATCCAATTTTCCTAGCACCATTTGTTAAAAAGGCTAGTTGAGGCACCTTTATTGAGTATCAGATGTCTGTAGTGAAGAGGGTTTGTCTGTGTCTTCTATTCTTTTTTATTTGGGGCGGGGGGGGGGGGGTACCAGGAATTGAACTCAGGGTCACTCAGCCATTGAGTCACATTCCCAGCCCTATTTTTGTATTTTACTTAGAGACAGGGTCTACACTGAGTTGCTTAGCACCTCACTTTTGCTGAGGCTGGCTTTGAACTCACAATCCTTCTATCTCAGCCTCCTGAGCTACTGGGATTACAGGTGTGCACCACAGCACCTGTGAGTTCTATTCTATTCCATTAGTCTTCCTGTCTGTGTTGGTACCATCACGATGCTTTTGTCTGATCTATTAACTGATCAAATGCCACTTTATTCTTGACTCCATTAATATATTGTTCCCTGTTATGCCCTTGAAGTTCATGTTATAATTCATTTCCATTATTTACCTTGGTGTTTTTGAGTAATTATTGACTTATTGTAATTTTTTTCACAGCAGCTTTTAAAGAATATAAGCACAGAAAGTTTCTTTTGTTTCTTGCTATGTCCCTTGCATCTGGCAGTGGACTAGCTCATAATAAGCACAGAAAATCATTGTTAAATAAATTAGTAAGGAGCTATCTATTATCATGGGTTATAAAAATTTAACATTCAAATAAATGCCACCATTCTGTAGTGTTGTAAATCTTGAAGAAATAAAAAACGAAACAAGAATTTAAAACTGGAGTGAATCTTAAACTCACCTATGCCATTCTTATTTTATTAGCAGTCAAGTATTAAGATAAGAAGTTTATTAGACATCAGACTACTAAAGAAGAGCCAAATTAAAAGTGAAGGCTTTCATCTCTCCACCCAGTGTCTGTGATACTGGTGGTTTGTGTCTCATTTCCACAACTGCTTGCATTTCTTTGCCCTTTTTTTCAGTAGCGTGGATATCACTTTTGCATCTAGTGGTCTTCACAGTTAATCATTTCTTCTTTTGTAAAACTACTCTTCAATTTGCAAATTGCCTCTAAGTCTTGCTTTTCTACATTTTTCATCATTTTTTTTAACCATGTTTCTTTTTTTTTTTATTATTGTATACAAATGGGATACATGTTGTTTCTCTATTTGTACATGGAGTCAAGGCATACCATTTGTGTAATCATAAATTTACATAGGGCAATGATGTTTGATTCATTATTTTTTTCCCTTCCCCCCCCCTCCCACCCCTCTTTTCCCTCTATACAGTCCTTCCTTCCTCCGTTCTTACCACCCTCCTTATCCCTAACCCTAAACCTAACCCTAACCCTAACGCTAACACCTCCCACCCCCCATTAAATGTCCTCATCCGCTTATCAACGAAATCATTCGCCCTTTAGTTTTTTGAGATTGGCTTATCTCACTTAGCATGATATTCTCCAATTTCATCCATTTGCCTGCAAATGCCATAATTTTATTAAGATCAGTTTGTTGAGTAATTGTCAACATGTGAAAAACTATGCATATTTAATATATATATATATAACTCAATATATTTGGGAATAGCTTAACAGCCATGAAACTGTCAGCCCCATCAAGATCAGAAACATTCTATCAGCTTGAAGGTATACTCTTATTATTATTATTATTATTATTAATCATAATCATCATCAGTAGTAGCAGTAGTAGTGATAAAAATGCTTATCCAAGTATATACTTTCTTGGCAATTTTTTCATGTAAAATGCCATGTCGTTAGCTACAGTCAACATTCTTTACATTAGATTCCCGAATATATAATCTCATAAGTGGAAGTATGTACCTTGTGACCAGCATTTCTTGGTTCCTTCAAGACCTTGGCAGCCACCATTCTACTCCCTGCTTCTCTGAGTCTATTTTAGACTCCTGATACAAGTGATATCATACGGTTTGTTTGCTATGTCTGACTTAGTTTTCTTAGTGTACTGTTGACCAGGAAGACTCCGTACTTGCCCCTTACATGTGGTTGTTATTCAATGGTTGGTCTTGTTCTCTTACACTTTCATACTTTTCATGTTCTGTAACATTTCAGGGTGATTGCATATACTTCAAGTTCTTTTACTACCCTGGTTGTATGTGCGTACGTGTGTGTGTGCGTGCGTGTGTGTTCCAAGGCACTTCATTTTCCTCATTTTCCAGAACCAAATAAAGCTAGTAGGTATTGCTATTTGAAAAATCTCATAACATCCTAAGCAAAATTTAATTAATCATCTACTGTCCAAAGTAGACTTGTCCTTCTCCAGTCGAGACCTGATGCTTAAGATTGTCACTTTTCTGCACTCCAACCACTGAAAAGCGAGAAGGATCTTTCTCCTTTGTCGCCCAGCCTCCTTGCCTCAGCAGACTTCGTTTGCCATCAATTCCTGTGGAGTCTACCACTTACATATTTCCAGGTCCACCCTCTCCTCTCTATCCCAGCTGCCACTCTTTTTGTCATTTTGTGGCTCTCACATAGATCATTTTGTCAGATTTAACTGGTCAACCTGTTGTTATGATATTCTTTTTGGAGCAAAAAATATTCATGGAATCTTCACATTCTTTTTAAGCTAAAATTTGATTATGGTGCATTTCCTTATTTCTAAGATCTATATGAGACCACATGGATGGACCTTGAGGACAGTATGCTAAGAAAACAAGCCAGCCACAGGACAATTGAGGCAAAGCAAAGGAAAAAGAAAATAACTACAAAATACTGGACCTAAACAGAAACCCAGGTTTTGAGCAAAGAGCTGAGCAATTTAACCAGTGTTTTGTGTGTGTGTGTGTGTGTGTATGTGTGTGTGCGCACACCCAATTATAGTCACATTAAAGTTGGAACTTTATTTTCTAACAGTATTGTTAAGGTTTGGATGCGAGGCTATGGCCACACGTCCCATGTGGGTGAGGGAAAGGGTTCCTGTAGAAGGAATGGACTGGCTGCAAAATAAAAGGCTAATGAAATTTATAAGGAATAATGACAGAAGACAGAATTATCTTTGAAGCAGGGACATGACCAATTGAGTGGTCCTTAAGGGACTGGCTCTAACAAAGGAAGAGCCCAGGTTTGGTTTATTTATAGCAGTGCAAATCAAAAGGGGACTGGTAGGAGCTTCTTCCATAAAAAAAAAAAAAAAAAAAAAGAAAAGAAAAGAAACAGGACAAGGGGGGTAGTTAAGCAAGCCATTTAGCTCTAGCAGGTCATTTCCATATTCAGGGCCTGCATTTGAACTTCTGGGGTGAACCAAGCAGTAAAACCATATGACTCAGACAATTTCCATTAGTTATTAGTAACTGAGAGTTACTAGGACCAGAATTTCCTTGTTAATGGCCCAGCTAGGCTTAGTTCTCATACAGGCCCTGGGTGGCTTCCCACATGAGATGTCCCATAAAACTCACATGTGAGGCAGTTTGAGAAGGCTCAGAGGAATAATGATTGGGTTATGAGTCTTAACCCAGTTGGCGAATTAATCGCCTGATAGGTAACTGAGTGGGACTAAAGTGGTAGCATGTGACTGGAGGAGGGGAGAATAGGGGCATGCCTTTGGGGTATATATTTGTATCTGTTGAGTGGAGTCTCTCTCTCTCTCTCTCTGCTTGCTGATCATCATGTGAGCTACTTCTCACACTCTTCCATCATGATATTCTGCCTCACCTTGAACCCCAAGGAATGGAGTCTGTTGTCTATGGATTGAGATCTCTGAAACCATGAGTCCCTAAATAAACTTTTCTTCCTCTACAGTTGTTCTGGTCTGGACCTTTAGTCACAGCAGCAAAAAAACTGACTAAAACAAGTATAAACTGACTTTTAAGAAAAGCTACACATATTTTTTTATCTTTCAGGGAAAGAAAATGAACTGTGGCTTCCAAAAATATTTACAGTACAATGTTGTCCTGCAGTTGTGTTCTATGAAGGACTACTGTGCTGCTGTTGCTCAGGGTGGAAGCCAGATCTTCCTGCTGTTGTTTTGTTAGCAGTCATGCAGTCGACAATGGCATTCAAAAGAAGGTAGCAGTTCTCCACACTCTCTAATTTCCATATGTAGCCACAGAACTTAGCACAGTAGGTATTCAAATCTAATTTGCTTCCTTTCTGATTTGTACATAAAGTATATGGTTTCTAAATTGGTTTAATGGAAGCAATTATCAGAGCAGCATTCACTGGAAGTGCTGTGTGTGAGGAAAAATCCATGCAAAACAGAAAATACATTTTTAAGATAGAGTTGTATGACCAATTTAACTCAAGAAGTAAGCAGATCATTGAATAACATCCTTATTAATGCATTTTGAGTTCATTGCGTTTCCCTAGAATCTAAACTGCTTGAGGATTGCTGTGACTTTTCTTTGTTCAATATGAAATTTCCATTGCCATGAGAAATAAAGTTTTCCACAATTTCATATATATGTGCCTACTGTTGTTCTTTTTATGATTTTTTCTACTTTTAAATCACCGATACCTAGATTTAGAGAGTTATGTCAGTTACATTTATAGTTGCTACCTTCTCTGAAAATCTTACACAACAAGTTGATAAATAGTTGAGCTATATCAAAGTGACTCTTAGATAAATAAAATAGCATTCTATAAAAGTAGGGTTAGAAGTTATTATTATTTATCAAGTAATTTTAAAGTCATGAAGAACCAACAGTTCACAACAAGGGGCTGTTCATATTTGAATGCTAGGCACTCAGACCTCTGGGTCTGAATATTTGGTGTCTCTCAGTAATTGTTGAGTGAGTCATTAGAATATGGAGGAAGGCTATTTCTTGGCTTTCTGTTTTGTCCCTTGTACTAATATGGTTTGCACCGAAAAATAGTGGAATATTTTTCTTTCCTTATCTTTTCATGCCCGTTGTCCCCCTTTAAATTTGAATTTTTTATCCCATACATTTACATAGTAAAGGAACTCTGCAGGTATTTGTTTTCTAGAGTTATAAGAACAGAGATGCTTACAGTGCTTACAAATTATTAAGTATGAGTAGAGTGTCACTGAGAAATAAAATACCCTTTTGAATCTGTTTGAAATATAGAAGAGAATGGAAAGTAAGATGGAGAATGGAAAATAAGATGGTTAATAAGTATGTATAAACAGAAAATAGGCAGAAAAATTCATATATGCAAATCTACTTTCTGATTTCTTATTCATGCAATTATAAAAGTATATTTCCAACAAATACCTTTCAGAATTATAACTATCACTACATTTCATATGGGGCTTTCATACAATCTCAGTCAAGTTACCTCTCACATTTGTGAACTGAATAAACTAAAAGCAAAAGAGGAAATATTTTCTCTAAAGCATAATATAGACATAAGGTTGAAAACTGTAGAAGATTCAGAGAAATTTGAAATATTTCAGAGTAAAAGTTGATTAGAAATATAAGAACTAGGATGTAGGTTTTAAAAGTATTATAAGTTTCAAAAGTGCTTGTTAATAGAGTATAAAAAGGTAGTGATGAAAACATTATCCAAAGTTGTCCCTGCATCTCTTCATTGAATGAACAACTTACAGAAAAGGATGAAACTATTTTAAGTCATATGAAAGTTGTAGACTTTTTAATATAAAGTTTTGGAAGTTGAAACTTTCCTTGGATCTTTGTAAATTGACAATGTGTTTCTTTATTTGCTGTGAATGGTTATGTTTAGAAACACTATTCATTTGTTGGCTTGGGCCAATTTTAAACACTGTAAGCAGAAGTCAAGTTGCAAATAAACATTAAATAATTAGCTTCTGAATACAATTTAAATAGAGGTTAATGATGTGCAGATAATGAAACAAAACTCATTTTTAAAAATAATATAAAAACATTTCTCTTTTCCCTAATATTCCCACATTGTCTATTAAATAACATTTTGAGAGATAATCTCAACATTCAAGATCTACCAATTTAATTACAAAGAACCTTCTTTTATTTCATTATTATACCTTCACCTACAAATATATTTTCTATAAAATTCTCAATTTTTCTTTATTCTGTTTTCATCAGTTAGATTTAGAAAATAATTTGTATTCTTTCTTGTTCAAATTTTCACATTTTTGATGACTATAAAGTCTCTGATTTCATGAGCAGGGAGTAACAATTTATTCATATCAGTCTCTGAAATGTTTATGATTTTTATGCCATCTATTACATCAGATATGTTAATAATTATATGTGTATTGATGTAAAAAAACTGCACTACTAAATTTTAAGCTTGCTTAAGTCAACCAACTCTTCTTTTTTATCTTTTCTATTTAAAGGGGTGCCTTGTACCTTCTGAACTTTTTACAGAGTGTTTCCTGAATAAATGTTTTGACCACATAAGCAGATTTTCACAACTTTTTAAATTCCAAAAATACATGCCAAAATGGCAAAATACTGTGATTAATGCCTCTAATTGGTTAATCATTTAGCAGAAGAATGTCTAATTAATCTTATTACCTAAGTTTTATCTTCAGTGATTTTCATAAACACTTAGAAAACATGACAAAGGATGACATCCTGGAATTCAGTATTGTCTATCAGAAAAATCATTACCATTAACAGGACATTTCTCCTGAAATAATATTTTTTACTATTGGCAGGACCTTATGTAGTCACACCAAATTTTGATCTTAAAATCACTTCTCTAGATCAATTGATTTGGCCCAAGTTTTTCCATCTTATCTATTTAATGACTGTAAAACAATTAGTCTGGTTTAGCAATTTGGATTGATTATATTTCAAAGGATTATGCTATTTCTGACAACATTTTATAGTAACACAAACATTATTTATATTAGTTAGATTGTTGTAGAAACCAAGAGATATGTAAAATATAATTCCATCTTCTAGATGGTAACAATATAACATAATCCATATGTCAAAATTTACTCTATCAATATTAATAGAGAAAAAATTTCTTGACAAATATTTTTACACATGTATCACATATTTAAATTTTATTTTATAATGTCATTTAAATTATCAAAATTGTACATCTCTTAAAATATGTGTTAATTCTTGCTGCTCTCCAAATGAGAACATTTCCATTAAATTGATTGATAGTAATATTTTAAAAGTTTTTTTCTTTTAATCATTTTATACTTAATACTGTGATATAATAAATTTTTAAATATTTCTTCTGACAATTCATTTGAACTATAGTTTTGTCTAATCAATCTGTAATTTTGCATTCCAAATGTTTTTATGCTTAAGATACTTTTGATATCCAGTTCATACTTTTAAATAATTCTATTATGCTTTTTAACCTATATGTTATTTAGAAATGTATTTCAACTTTCAGTATAGGATTTTTCATGTTATCTGTTTAATCAAGTTTCAATATAGAATCTTTCAAATTATCTGTTTTCAAAGTTACCTTTCTAGCTTATTCAACAATATGTCTGTCTTTGAAATGTGTTGAAACATTATCATGGTATGCTTCATAAAGTATTTCTGAAACATTTAAAGCACTTGAGAAGAACAACTGTCCTGTAATTCAAGAGAATTTGCTATATTGATGTTAAATGTATGAATCATGTTTCAAATCTTGTATTTCTTTACTTAATTTTTTGTCTATGTTTTAAAGTTGTTGAGTAATAAGGGTTTAGAGATCCTAGCATAATTGCATATTTACCTATTATTTTCTGGTAAATTTTTCAATGTTTCTTATTTTTGAAGGTCATGTAAAACAAGCATCATAGTTGAGAATTGTTTACCTTTTTGATGAATTTTATAATTATAGAATGTCCCTCTTTTTCTCCAATGATGCTTTTAGTCTTAATGTTTGTTTTGGCATTAACACAGCTACATCACCTTTCTTTTGTTAATATTTTCAGATTATACCTCTTTTTAAAACTTTTTTAAATTTTTAAAGTTTTTTTTGTTCTAGTTAGTGATACATGACAGTAGAACACATTTATGCGACTGATAAATCATACATAAGTGGAGTAAGATTTCTCATTTTTCTGATTGTACATATTGTAGGATCACATCAGTCATGCAGTCATACATGTACATGAGATAATAATGTCTGTTTTGCTCTACCCACATACGCCATGACCTCCTTCTCTACCCTCTACCTAATCTAAAGTAACTCTATTCTTCCCTAGCGCCACCCCACCCTTTAATGTGAATTAGCATCCTTGTGTAAGAGAAAATACAGCCTTTGGTTTTTGCAGTTTGGCTTATTTTGCCTGATATTCTCCAACTCCATCCACTTACCAGCAAATGCCATAATTTCATTCTTTTTTAAACTTGAGTAATATTTCATCATATATATATCAATGTATACACATATAACAATATGTGTATATACATGATGTAATATATATGTGTGTGTGTGTGTGTGTGTGTGTATGTGTGTGTGTGTGTGTATACACCACAGTTTCTTTATCCATTCATCTGTTGAAGGACACCTCAGTTGTTTCTGCAGTTTAGCTATTGTGAGTTGAGCTGCTATAAACATTATGTGACTTGTTTCACTGTAGTATGCTGATTTGAAGTCCTTTGGTATATATAAATCGAGGAGTGGGATAGCTGGGTCAAATGGTGGTTCCATTCCAAGTTTTCTGAGGAATCTCCATACTGCTTTCCATAATGGTTGCACCAGTTTGCAGTCCTATCAGCAATGTGTGAGTGTACCTTTCCTGCCACATCCTCGCCAACACTTATTATTGCTTGTGTTGTAGATAATTGCCATTCTGACTGGAGTGAGATGAAATCTCAGAGTAGTTTTGATTTGCATTTCTCTAATTACTAGAGATATTGAACACTTTTTCATATATTTGTTGACCATTTCTATTTCTTCTTCTGTGACTTGCCTATTCAGTTCCTTTGTCCATTTATTGTTTGGGTTATTTGTTTTATGGTGTTAAGGTTTTTGAGTTCTGTATATATGCTAAAGATGAATGCTTTATTTAAGGTGCATGTGGTATAGATTTTCTCCCAATCTGTAGGCACTCTCTTTGTAAACATTTATTTTAATCAATTTAATGGCTAATTTAGATAAATAATGGGATCATGGTTTTAAATTATAATACAGTTTGGTAATGTCAATGCTTTAAATGTAACATTTAATTCACATATATTAATGTAACTAATATCTAATTTTAAATATAACATGAGCCCCCCATATCAGCCCCCCATATCAGCCTTTCTGGACTACTTTTATTTTTTTCCCCTGTATGTTAGTCTATCTTTGCATTGGTTATGTATTTCTAATTATATCTTTTTTTCCCTTTAGTTTCAAATTTACATGTGGTCTTATGATCATCTTAATTTTAATCTTTCTAGATAAAAGCATACACTAATCATTTGTGAAATCTAACATTAGTGGAATGTCTACATGTTCCCAGAAAATAAAAACAGTATAGAACACTTCGACTCTGTGTATTGACCACTTTGACATGCATGTCATTTTAATTGAATTTTCAAAATTGTTAATGTATTTCAAATTCATAATCCATTATTTTTATTTTTCTATAACCAATATTTTAAGGTTAAATCACAGAATTTACTCTTTTCCATTGGTCTTCATTTTATTTTAAGTCAAAGAGCTAGAGTATTAAATAACAGGTAGTAAATTGCCTATAGTTGAAAACATTCCCAAACTATACAAAATAAGTGAAGACAATGGTTTTCAAACTGATCAATAGTCAATGATGAACAGTAATATCTGAAAGGTGGAAATTCATGAGTTGAACATGATAAGTGCTGCATCATATTATCATGAAAGAATTTCTAGGTCATTAGGGCAAAAATTAACTCAGGTACCAAATTCTTAGAGACAAACATTAGAGGGAAAGAATTCTATTGACCACACACCCTGGAATCTGCAGATGGCCTTCTCAGGAAAATCAGTACAGAGTTGATAACAGCATGTATGTGAGAAAATTTCTTAGGATGGGGAAATAATCACTGAAAGGATTTGAGAACGTTGCATGGGGATCATGTAGGATCCGGAATAAACCCTGTTCCCTTCATTCCAATTGGGAAAACTCATAATTTACATTATATTATGGAGAGTACTCTGAAAAGTTTTTAGCTAATAGTTAAGATTGGTAGACTCTAGACAAATACCATTTCAGATCAGCCTGAAAAATCTTAAAAGCAAGGATTCCAGTTAACAAGTAATAGAAATGCATCCTAGAACAAGCTCAAAAATATGTACATTGATACATAAATATCTAGTATCTGAAAAATAAAATTCACAAAATCTGGCATTTAAAGATCACCAGAAAAAAAAAAAAAACAACAGAAAATATGAATCAATCAAAACGATCTCAAAGTTTATGTAGAGAATAACAGAAAAGATTTAAACAGGGAGCATAAAATATTCTTATTTTAGCACTTTTTTTTTCTAGTTCTGTGAAGTATGTCATTTGTATTTTGATGGAAATTGCATTGAATCTGTATTGTGTTTGATAGTATGGCTATTTTGACAATGTTAATTTTGCCTATTCAAGATGTCTTTTTTTTTTTTTTTTTTTTTTTTTTTGGTGCTGGGTATTGAACCCAGAGCTCTGTGCTTGCAAGGCAAGCACTTTACCAACTGAGTCATCTCCCCAGCCCTCAAGATGTCTTGATCGTCCAAGGTCTTCTTCACTTTTTTCTTCAATGTTCTATAGTTTTCACTGTAGAGGTTTTTTACCTCCTTGGCTAGATTTATTTACAAAGTTTATTTTTTTATTTTTTAGATTACTGTAAATGCAAGAATGTTCCTGATTTTTTATCAGATTCATGATTGAAGTACAGAACAACTATTGTTTTTTTATGTTGATATTTTATCATGTTACTTTGCTAAATTTGTTTATCAGGTCTAAAAGTTCTTGGTGGAGGTTTTTGGGTCTTCTACATATAGGGTCATGTAATCAGCAAATACAGATCATTTGAATTCCTCTTTTCCAATTTGTATCCCTTTAATTTCCTTCTTTTGCCTTATTACTGTGGCTAGAATTCAAGAACAATGTTAAATAAGAGTGATGAGAGTAGCAATTCTCCTCTTATTCTCTTATTTTAGAGGAAATGTTTTCATTTTTTTCTCCATTTATTTTGATGTTGGCTTTGGGTTCATTGTATATAGTCTTTATAATGTTGAGGTAATTTCCTTCTATTCCTAGGTTTTTCAGTGTTTTTAGTATGAATGGGTGCTGGATTTTGTCAAGGACTTTTTCTGCATCCTTTGCAGTATTCATGTGATTCCTGCACTTTATTTATATGATTAGTTATATTTATTGACATATATGTTATATAAATCTTGTATCTCTAGGATAAAACTCATTGAATTGTGGTTTTTCAGTGTAGTTTGTTAATATTTTATTAAGGGTACATCTCTGTTCATCAGGGTTACTGATCTCTAGTTTTCTTCTTTGCCTGGTTTTGGTATTGGGGTGATACTGGCTGGCTTCATAGAATGAGGTTCCCTTTCTACTTCTCGGAATAATTTGAGGAAGTCTGGTTTTAGTTCTTTAAAAGTCAAGTAGAACTTGGTTGACAGTTTATCTGATGCTGGACTTTTCTTTGTTGGAAGGTTTTTAATTGCACTTTCAATCTCATTTCTTCATAATGGTCTATTAACAGTCCTGAGATTTACATTGAAAAATAAAAGACCAAGAATAGTCAATAGCAAGAAGAGCAAGCAATTCTGGAGGCGTCACAATATCTGATCTCACATATGCTATGGAGCAATAGTGACATAAATAGCGTGGTATTGGGTACAAAACAGAAATTAAGACACAGAGACAACCCCACAAAGATAATGTCATATGATTCTTTACAAATGTGCCAAAAACAAACATTGGAAAAAGATGACCTTTGTAATAAATTGTGCTGAGAAAATTAGATATCCAGACATAGAAGAATAAAACTAGATTCTATTTTCCACCCTGCACAGACGTTAAGTCAAGGTTAATCAAAGCTTAGTAATTAGTCCAGAAATTTCAAAACTGCTTGAAGAAAACATGGCTTAACATCTAATATATTGGTGCAGGCAATGGCATCTTTAACAAGACCCCTAAAACTCAAGATATAAAATAACAAATCAATAAGTGGGATGATATCAAATTAAAAATCCTATTCACAGCAAAAGAATAAGATCAGAGCATGAGTAGAGAGACTACAGAATGGGAGAAAATCTTTCCCAGCTACTCACTTAATAATGAATTCATATTTAGAATATATAGGGGACTCAAAAAAATTGCATGCCCCTCAAAAAATTTGAACCAATGAATAAATGGGCAAAAGAACTAACAGTAATTTCTTAAAACAAAACAAAAAAATACTAGTAACTAACAAATTTTTAAAAATGCTGAACATCCCCAGTAAAAAGGGGAATACAAATCAAAACAACATTCATAATTTTTACTTCACTCTAGTTAAAATGGTAGAATCAAGAATATAAATAATAATAAATACTGGTTAGGATGTGGGAGCAAAGGTATAGTCACCCATTGTTGGTGGGACTGCAGGTTAGTACAACCACTATAGAAAACAGTATGGAGTTTCCTGAGAAATTAGATATGGATACACCATATGACTCAGCTATCCCACTCCTTGACATTTATCCTAAAGAACTAAAATTAGCATACTATAGTGAAACAGACACATCAACGTTCATAACAGTGAAATTTACAATAGCCATGGTGCCTACTGCTGGATGAATAGATAAAGGAAATGCAGTATATATACCCAATGTCTTAAAGAATGAAATTATGGTATTTCCTGTAAATGGATGGAACTGAAGAACATCATGCAAAGTGAAATAAGCCAAACTCAGAAAGTGAAAGGTGAAATATTTTCTCTCATATGTGTAAGTTAGAGTGAAATAAGTGAAAAGGGCATGTGGGGGACACATGAGAATAGAAAGAAAATCAGTATAACAGAGAAAAGGATTGAGGATCAGGGAGGAAGAAAGGGAAAAGGGAGGAACTGCAAAATGAAAATGACCAAATTATGCTATGTACATATATGAAGATACCAAAGTGAATTCCACTTCTATGTATGATTATAAGGCACCATTTAAAAAATAATAAATAAATAGAAGGAAGGTCAGAAGATTAGGGGTGAGTGAACAGGATGGGAAGAATGGAAGGGAAACTGATGGAGCAAATTATAATCCATGCATTCATAAATATGTCAAAATGAACTCCACTATTATGGATACCTATTATGAACTAATAAAAACATTTTAAAAGATTATTAAAACTTAAAAAGAATATTCCATTGAACACAGGGCATAGAAACTATTTGAAATGAAACTGAAAGAAAAGAATGACTGAAAATATTGACAGAAAGTTAAAGGACAACTTCATGAACTTAATAGAGGTATAATTGGAATCAATTAAAGAAATGAAAAAAGTACCAGATATACATTTGAGGAAATTATGACCTACAATATTCAGTGGAAAGTTATTATAGCATTTTAATAATTTTGTATTTACAATTTAAAAAGCATTCATAAAGTCAACATTGGAAAGATTAGAATGTATTTAAATGCGCTTATAGTTATAATGACTAATAATTTTATTTTGAAATATATAGTTCAGTATATTTTTTGAGGCTAGTGTGAATGGGATAGTTTTCCTAATTTCTCTTTCATTTGCTTCATCATTGGTGTATAGTAATGCAACTGGTTTATAGGTATTGATTTTATATCCTGCTACTTTGCTGAATTTGCTTATGAGTTCTAGAAGTTTTCTTGTGGAGTTCTTTAGGTCTTATAAATATAAATCATGTCATCAGCAGATAGGGATAGCTTGAGCCTTTCTTTCATATCCCTTTAATTTTTTTCTTTTGTCTAATTGTTCTGGCTAGAGTTTTAAGGACTGTATTTAATAGAAGTGGTGAAAGAGGGCATCTTTGTTTTGTTCTAGTTTTTAGAAGGAATACTTTCAGTTTTTTTCCATTTAGACTGATGTTGGCCTTGGGTTTAACATATATAGCTTTAAAATGTTGAGATAAGTCCTGTACATCAATGATGAATCAGTTGAAAGAGAAATCAGGAAAACTATCCCATTCATTATAGATTAAAAAAAAATAAAATACTTGGGAATCAATCTAACAAAAGAAGTGAAAGACCTCTATAATGAAAACTACAGAACACTAAAGAAAGAAATTGAAGAAGACCTTAGAAGGTGGAAACAGCTCCCATGTTCTTGCATAGGCAAAATTAATATTGTCAAAATGGTCATATTACCAAAAATGCTAAACAGATTTAATGCAATTTCTATTCAAATTCCAATTATGTCCTTCATAGAAATAGAAAAAGAAGTCAGGAAATTCATTTGGAAAAATAAGAGACACAGAATAGCCAAAGCAATCCTTAGCAAGAAAAGTGAAGCAGGAGGCATCACAATACCAGAACTCAAATTAGACAACAGAGATAGTGACAAAAACAGCATGATATTGGCACCAAAATAGGCAGTAAGACCAATGAAACCAAATAGAAGACAGAGACACAAACTCAGATATGTATAATTATCTCATAATAGACAAAGGTGCCATAAACATTCATTAGAGAAAAGATAGCCTCTTCAATGAATGGCGTTGGGAAAACTGGAAACCCATATGTAGCAGAATTAAATTGAATCCCTATCTCTCACCCTGCACTAAACTCAACTCAAAGTGGGTCAAGGACCTAGGCATCAGACCAGAGACCCTGAACCTACTACAAGAAAGAGTAGGCCAAACTTTCCATCATGTAGGCTTAGGAACCAAATTCCTCAAGAAGACTCCTAAAGCACCAGAAGTACAATCAAGAATCAACAAATGTGATGGTATCAAACTGAAAAGCTTCATTGCAGCAAAGAAAACAATCAAGAATGGAATAGAGAGTTTACATAAGAGAAGAAGATCTTTGCCATATGCACCTCAGGTAAAGTATTAATCTCCAGGATATGTAAAGAACTCAAAAAACTTAACACCACAACAAACAAGCAAACAAAAAAACACACCCAAATAACCCAATCAATAAATGTGCAAAGGAACTGAACAGGCACTTCACAGATGAAGAAATAGGAATGGTAAATGAATGGATGAAAAGATGTTCAACTTCTCTAGCAATTAGAGAAATGCAGATTAAAGCAACACTGAGATTCCTCCTCACTCTAGTCAGAATGACAATTATCAAGATTATAAACAATAAAAAATGTTGGCGATGATGTCAGGAAAAGGGTACATTCATGCATTGCTGGTAGGACTGCAAATTGGTACAAGCACAATGAAAGGCAGTATGGAGAGTCCTCAGAAAATTTGGAATGCAACCACCATTTGACCCATTTATTCCACTCCTTGGTATGTACTCAAAGGACTTAAAATCAGCATATTACAATGATGCAGTCACATCAATATTTATCACAGCACAATCCACAATAGCTAAGCTAAGCTATCCCTGCAATAGATTAATGGATAAAGAAAGCGTGTTATGTATACACAATGGAATATTGCTCAGTCAAAAAAAATGACTTTATGCCTTTTGCTGGGAAGTGGATGAAAGTGGAGATTATCATGCTAAATTAAATTAGTCAATCACCAAAAACCAAAAGTTGAAAGGTCTCTCTGATGGGGATACTAGCACACAATAAGGGTCAAGGAGGGAAGAGTAGAAGTTCGTTGGATTAGACAAGGGGGAATGAAGGGAAGAAATGGGGTTGGGAATAGGAAAGAGAGTAGAATGAATTGGACATAACGTTCTTATGTTCACATATGAATACACCACCAGTGAAACTCCACATCATGTAAAACCATAAGAGTGAGATCCTCATTGTAAGGAAAAATGCAGCTCAGCTTGGGACCCGCGGTAGCTCCAGCCCTTCCAATGGAACTGGTGCTCTGGACGCCTGTCTCAGTTGCAGCTCAATTATAGCTCCCAGAAATCCACGATGGACACAGGACCTCACACAAGAGACTTTATTATGCGGACAACTAGCGTGTCAGCTCCAGAGTTGAAAAGAAGGGGAAAGAGAGAGATGACATGGATGCTTCTCCCAGATATTGGAATCTCCCAGGCTGGAAGGAACCAATAGTGGAGGAGAATACTTGCAAGCTGACTGATGAACCAATAGCTAGCTAGCATGTTCACACTGACAAGCTAGGATGTAATGTGGGAAGCAGGAGATGGTTGTAGGTAGGCGGAAATTCCTATAACCTAAGAGGTGGGTGGAGCAACTTTATCACAGATTGACAAGTGGTTGGGAGGCAGGGAAAATGGCTGCACCTGAAAGGGCGGGGGATTGGCTTTGTATTACACTCATCAGAATAAGCTATACTTAATGTATGTATAATATGTGAAAATGCACTCTACTTTCATGTATATCTACAAAAAACAAATAAAAAATTAAAAAGAGTTATTTCAGTGCTTTCTGTTTTTAACAGAATTTTGGGGGCAAATATGTCAAATCCTCACTTTGCTTTAATTTCTGGGGTCCTGAAGATTTCAGCACATTTTTATCCAGCACAGTGAGGGTTTTTTCCCCCACTTAATTCTAACTTCAAAATGTGTTCTTCTCTCTTAAATCCACATATTTAAGCTAAGAACCTCTTTAAGAAATAACTCACCTTTTTGTCCCCCTAGATTCAAGGAGAAAGACCAGTGACAGGATTCATTGGCCACACCTGGTGTCAGAATGCCACCTGCCAGGTGTATTGTCTTCTCCTCCAGGTCTGTGCTTCCCAAATCTTGCTTATCAGCAAAAAATATGCAACTTGAACTCTGACCCTCATTCCAGACAATTATCTCAGTCACAAGTGTGAGGAAAGGGGACAAGGAATCCTCAATTAAAAAAAAAAAAAAAGCCCAATTTAATGATATGATCACTTGGTTTTGAAGGGATTCTGAGCCATCAGGCCATAATTCATTTTGAAAAAATCAACTTATCATAATTCAAAAAGGAATGTTGGAGGCAAATTCTAGCCATATCTTTGACTACTGAAGGAAAAGAGCAATTGATTAGATAATTTTTCAGATAAGACATCTAGAAATAATATTTTAACTCTGTCATAGAACCAGTACTAAAACCTAGCAAAATTTATAAATTGGTTTGGCATATATCATGTCAAGTAGAATGCATTAATTAAATTTGAAATATAATAATTCCATCCTACAAATTACATTGATAGGTATTATCTTAAGTACTGATAAAGAGAAATAACCCATGAAGAAATGTCTGTTATTATAAATTTTATAAATCATCAGTAACTTTTATTTTGGAGAATATTTTGTTATTCATTTGTCAGTAATAAGAAAATTTATACAATTCAGCCTACTGCATTACTTATATGAAATATGGAGAATATTTTGTGTTTTTCATTTGTTAACAGTAAAAAAAATTTTACAATGCAGCATACTGCATTAATTTGATATTACCACTGTAGCTTAATCAACATTTAAGGAAACTTGAAAGATGCATTCAAGCATAGTGAAATCATAAAATGTTTTTTTCATAAATGCGATTTAACATGTTTTGACTTATTGAGGGTGCCTTGTAAAATACTACTTTAAAAGACCTGCTCAAAATATTTTTTGATTCATTCCATGAATCCCCATGTTCTTACAATCCTGGTCTCAAAATCTCCAATGTAGTCTTTGTACAATCTCAGGTAATAATTGATTAAGGGGATCATTTGGTTTAATTTTTATAAATGGAAAATCAATTTTACTTCCAAGAATTATGACTCCCAGCTGGGTAGTTTTATTAAACAATAATAATTTTATGTATGATGAACTTCAAAATCAAACTTTGAATATGGCAAATACTAAAAAGCAACAACAACAAAAACAAACCAAAAAACCCAACAAGCAAACAAACAAAAATATTGTGCAAAGATGAACAAAGCCTGCAATTTCTCATTTTGAATGATAAAAAAGTAAAATAGATAATTTTTTGGCATTATTTCTAGGATCACAGTTTTATGTAACTGTATGTCTGAAATGATTCTCAAGATCTTGGTTGCAGATTGATTTTATCTGTCTAATCTATCATCTATATATTGTCAGAAAATATATAATGAATATTATTTATATTTTTCTGCAAATCATGGCATTTCAATACATTACTTGTTATAAATTGGATTAAAGTTGCAGAAAAACAATGTATCAAAAGTGTTGAATAACTTTCATCAAGGAAATAACATCCAAGAACTTAGCATAAGGAACAAAATAATGGATATTTACAAAGATTTAGCCAGAAGGCTATTCCCTGAGGCATTGGTGAGAATAAATCATAAAATACAACATATTAAATAGCAGAAATTCTTGTTAGGACACTTAGGAAACAGAACCTCTTGATAATTGAATCTTGTAGGGAAGTTTTAAGTATTCTCTTTGAAAGTTTGAAAATGTTAGTGTATAAAATATTGATTAGATAATGACAGATTAACAGGGGGAAAATGCATACAGATTTCTTAGCATACAGTAACATACAAGAGCCACATACAAAATATAAGATTAAAAGAATGGCTGGGTAGTTGAAAAGTGCATACTGTATTGAAAGAAATTTGGAAGTCCCACAGGGAGGCAGTGACAGGTCATGTGAGGATGTGGGTAGACAAATAAAGGCATTCCTTTATCTAGATAAAGTCTTACAGGTGATAGTAATCAGCAGGCCACTTATAATTTCTATAGGGGGCAGCTCTCAGACTCCCAATCTCTTCTTCCTGCAAACAGAAATTTCCAGGCAAATGGAGGGAAATCAGAGAAAAGCTTCTGTGGGCATCACTGTTTGCTAGATATAAAAGTCTTCCTATGAAAAAGCTTTCCAGACATTCATGTCTGCAACACCTCTGTATAGCCTTCTGGAAATATGCCGAAGAGGTATATTTTGGGATGCCCTGTTTTTATTCCCCTCAGTCTAAAGAAAGTTTGTCTTCATATACACACATTGTGATGGCAGAGACACCCTTGTCCATCTAAGCATGAGCTTGCAATGGTGCTTCAGCTCCATTGCCTATCACCTGGTTGGCTGAGCTACTCATCCATTTGGGTTCTTCATTTGACCTGTCAATTCCCTTTTCTTCTTCCTATTCTGATGTTGATACTGGGCAGCTCCCTGTCTTCTCATGATTTATTCTTCTTTTGTTGTTCTTCATGTTTCAAATGAGGTACATGACCATCAAGTTTACTATATATATTGCCCATGGATGTTCTATATACTTTTATGTTCAAATTCAGACACATTCAAATTTAAGCTCCCATCCCTACTACTGTGTTCTAAGAATGTATTTGCTCATTGAAAATGTGGTTCTCATCCTGTTAAAGGATAGCTTTGGTAATGAAGATACGTTCTTTAAACAACTGTGGTAATGATTAACATCTAGGTTTTGATCATAGATAGTCTTCCAATTGTTTTTTCTGTCTCTTGTTTGTTTGCTCTCATTGTATCTAATTACTGTGGCACAATTGTCTTTTGTAGTTAACTACCCCTGAAATGGGTGTATACTAGAATTAATAAAAATTGCACGTAAGAGAGGATGCCAACCTTTCCATAAAAGCTCTTCCAGTGCTGGGGACACAAAATAAATGCTTATAATAAGTGTATAGATTAAGAAAATAACCACATGATTTTGCATTTATGACTTTGAGTCTTATAATTCAGATACAGGCTTCTTAAAATAATATTAAATCAGTATTGTAAGACTAATAAATTGTAGGTTGCTGTTTAAGCTTCTTTGTTTTACTCTCTTTTTTAGTCCCCTGACTGGTGATATCGCAATTCCAGCAAAGAACTGGCAACGCTAAGACAGAATTCAGTTTCTAGCACTATAATGTGTCAATTATTAGCTTTAGAAATCACAAAGAACAGTAGAATAAAAAGTACATCATATTAAATTATTAAGAAAATGAAGACATTAGAACTGTGAAAGCAGTAATAACAGGATTAAGTAAAAACCTATTATAGTCCAGATCCTATAATTTTTACAAAAAGGTTTTGTTAATGCCAAGTAACAACAACTACAATGCTTTTTCTGTCAGCTGGTTTTAATGATTGCGACTAATATTTCTTACTGTGTAGCAAAGCTGAAAGCTTTGTCGTCTTGAAGTGTAAACACCTACTGCAGAATGGAACAGAGAACTACTTTAATCCTGCAGAATTTAATACAGAGTGTGAACTTAACAAATACTACCTCTTTTTCGTAACTTTAGGGCAAAGAATCCCAACTTGCTATCTGTACCATTTCCAGATACTCTTCTTGCACACCTTGTGGGCACGTAGAACATAGTGCTCACTTGGAAGTACTAGAGTGCTTTACTTCTCCATGGAGAATATCAGAGAGCAAAAGGGAATCCTTAAAATACAGGGACCTGAGAGTCAAAACTTAACTATAATGCACTAAGCAAAACAGTTTTTAAAAATACGAAATAAAAGAAAAACCAAGAAATACATACTGACTATGACTATGCTACAACTTCCATCAGGTTCTGGAATTAGAGTAATAAATGAACAGCAAATAAAAAAAAAATATGTGCATAGTAGTTCAAATAGGAAGACTATATTTTTAATTCTCTTACAGAATGTACAGTCCCCAAGGATTTTAATAAGGATTCATGTACATTTCCTTATAAACAGATTTTTTTTTATATATGACTTGTTCAATCTGGTACATTTTTTGCTTCTGTCTTCAATCATTCTCTTATGATTGTGTTTGATTTGTTAAAACAGAAATAGCATAGCTCAGATTTTCAAATGTATTACACATTGTAAAACAGTTCTGCAAAATGTATTCATTATAAAAATGAAAGATAACCAAAGACAATACTTGGCCTCTATAAAATATTGAATTTCCTCACATGAGGTCTTTTTTTAGATATTTAATCCTATGAAGTATTCATTAGGTAAAAAGCTATTCATATAGTCAGTAATTAAAACACTTTCAGCACTTTCAGGGTAGTGTTGAATAAATCTCATGTATACTTAATGGTGTATGCCATTGTGAACATCATCACGTTGAGATGGAGGTCACAATTAATGAATGGCTTAAATAACAAGACAAGTAATGGATATTGGTTCTTCAAAATTTAATTGGAATTTCATATGGAAATCAACTAGAAACATTGTTTATAAAGAATACTATTCATGGAAGAATAGTCTTAGCATTTTCTATTCAGAATCTTTAAGAAGTATCTCTGATTATATCTGGACACATATAGGGCTGGTTATGCTAGTTCATATCTGTTTGTCTATCTAATTGGTTATTATGGATATTTAAATGAATCCTCAGCATGCAAAATCATTCCAGGAATAAATTGTTCCCACTATTTTTAACAGTTAGAAAAGTACATTTGAAAGTTAATGCCAGCGACTGTCATAGGTGAAGGGCTAATGAATTAGCCTCAGGAAGGGACAGGACTTATCTGTTTTACCTGAAGACTTTGTAAATGTGTGTTATGTGTCTGATGATTATGAATATCATTAGAAAACTCCAACATTCCAACTTCTTAGCCAAATCAAAGGAAAATAATCTAAAAAACACTATTTTTAGATTCATACATTTGAACTATTTTCAGTTCATGTTTTCCTTTTATTAGCTATTTTATTGATATGATACTAACTAGTATTATTAAGTGAGCAGAGTAACAGTTACATTTAAGTGAAATTACAAAATTATATAAAATATTTTTTTATAATTTCAAACCTGTGTGAGGATCAAATTCAAGTTTGGATCTAGTGCAGCTTACTAATTTCAAACATATATCTCAAAATTAAGAATAATATCATCATAAATACAAATATTTGCAGTATTTGCCTTTTCACATACGTTGGGAAGGAAGCATTTGAAAGCTGCACTTCAGTCTCACACTAGGTTCTTACACTATATATATATTCCTTCTTCATGTTTATAAAAGTAAAGCACTCCTGAAAAAAATCACTCAGATGTTTTCTGACCTGCTGTAACTTTCAGGAGTTAGAGTGTTACAAGGGAAAAGAAATTTCAACCATCATTAATCAACGGGTTTCTTTCTTTAAAAAGTCAAAGTAAAAGGCATGTATTTAAATTTAGCAATATTTCTAAGTGTATTAGAATTGCAATGATCTGTAGACTTTACCTTACTTACATTTTCTCATGGAAAGGTAAGCAAGTATAGAATAATCTAATAACATAAGGCTTCTTAATTTTACAAGCATTTAAAAATTCAAAAACAGCAATTCAAAAATGTCAAAAATAGTTTCATTCATATTACAAAGGTGAATAAATTAGATAATCTAGGCATAAATGCCTAAGTAAATTGCAATATGAATTCAACTCTGATAATGTTGAGTACTGACTACTTGCTTCATGTTTTTGTGGGAGTATTCAAGTCTAATAAATACAGAAGGCTTGTCATTTTTGCCCATGAACTGTGATAATCCTATAACACAAAATAGGTGATTTTTGACATATTTTCTTATTTGTCAATTTATAACTTTCTAGTGCTATTATTTCTCTTATTACATGATCTCACAGTCTGATTTTAAGCATTCTTTCTGTCATGTGAAATATTTATTGCTACTGTGGACATAAACTCTGTTTAAATAAGAGATGTCTCCATAGACATAAGCTCCTTAATTGCCATACACTAGTGAAAACAGACCAGACATTGGATTTGTAAATAATTTGTTTTGAATTCAGGTGAGATACTTACAGACTGTGCGATGTTATTAAGCTTTGAATGGAACCTCATTTTCCTCATATAGAAATTTGGGAGAAAACATTTCCAGCAAGTAGGAATGGAAAGGTAATTCATATTACATTTAACCTATGGTGTATTTTTAATAAACTTTATATTTTAGAATACTTGTAGAGGAACTTACAATAAGTTTCCATATATCCAAACCTAGGTACTGCTATTATTACCATCCTACATTGTTATGATTAATTTGTTAATATTAACATTTAGATCTGTTTTCTGTTCCTGGATCCCATCCAGGGCATCAAATTATGTTTAGTCACCAGGTGTCCTGAGATTTCTCTAGGCTATAACAGAGTTTTAGTCAGATTTTTCACCATTGTGATCAAATGACCTGACAAGAACAATCAGAAGAGGAAAAGTTTATTTTGGACTCACATTTTTAGATGTCTTAATCTGTGGAGAAGAGAGAGAGAGAGAGAGAGAGAGAGAGAGAGAGAGAGAGAGAGAGAGAGAGAGAGAGAGAAAGAGAGAGAGAGAGAGAGAGGAGGAGGAGGGGGAGAGAGAAAGAGGGGGGAGGGGGAGGGAGACAGAGAGAGAGAGAGAGAGAGAGAGAGAGAGAGAGAGAGAGAGAGAGAGAGAGAGAGAGAGAGAGAAGAGACAGTGAGGAGAGAGACTAAACCCTGCTCACCAGGTTCAAAATATATACCCTGAAGGCATGCCCTCAATCACATGCCTTCTGTGGTTACTGCCAGTTTATTCCTATTAGGGGATTTGAGTACTGATTAGGTTAAGACTCTCAACCTATTCATTTCACCTGTGAATATTGTGGTAATGTCTCACACATAAACTTTTAGGGGACACCTCATATCTAAAACCATAACAGACTTTTCATGGTTTTCATGATGTCAACAATTTTAGAGGGTATTGTTCAGGCATTTTGTGGAATGACCCCACATTAGGTGACAGTTTCCTCATGAATAGACTGAGTAAGGATTTGGGGAAGATCATGGAGATAACATGACATTCTTATCAAGTTCTATACAGTACATATGCTATTAATAATGGTTTGTCACTATTGTCGCTAACTTTGATCACCTGGATGAGGAAGTGTTTGTGAATTTTCTTGACCATAAATTTTCTCTTTCCCTCTCAACCATTTCACATTTTACTCCTTGGAAGGCAGTCCTTGCATATGCTACACTTAAGAGCTGGAGAGTGACATTCCGCCTTTTTTTTTTTTTTTAGATTTTCCTTCCTTTATTATTTACCACATGCACTATAATTTGAATTTCTCATATATCCCTCACAAAAACTACTGAAAAAAGAAAAAAAAGTTTTATTCATATGTTATAAAAAAGACTTCTGAATTTTGGAAAGTTAACTTCACTCACCACAGTCATACAGCTAATTTTTAAAAAATTTGTTCTTTCTAGATAGACATGCTAGCAGAGTGTATTTTTGCATATTATACCTATCCTTATGTATGAATACACAACCAGTATAACTCCACATTATGTACAACCACCTTTTTAATAGGACCATATGTACATTTTATTTGAAATTCTTTTGCACTGGTGAATAAATTAGAAATCAAGATCTAAGTAGTACTAGACTAGAGTTCAAAATAGTATGTACTCATGTGTACCTTGAGTTTTGACTAGTCTCTCCATTTTTTGTTTATTTGATAATTTATTTATATCAGTGTGGACATTGGATGTTTCTTGTATAATTCTGATTAAAATTCATTACCATATCATTTAATATATTGCTCAGACTGTTCCCTGTTGGCTGCTAGAAATTCTTTCTGTTGACACTACATCCTTTGGACATGTTACTACAGTTTGTTTTTGTTTTCCTTTGAGCCCTCCCTTTCTTTTGGGCACCACAAATGCTTCAGACTCATCTTGGGGATTCCCTTGTCCCCAGTCCTAGAATTAGTCATTTCCATTTTCTCCAAGGAGCCCTGGTTTCTTTTAATGGAGAATAAATTAGAAATCAAGATCCAGGTAATGGGTGTGCTCATTATTAACTGCAGTGTCCTTGAGTCTATGGTTTCTCAACAGAGTGAGTAATGAGATAAATACACATGTACTAACTTCTGTGTGTACACATATCTGTACATGTTTGCATAGGGAACCACTTGGAGCTGTATTCATCTAACAATGACTTCACATTTCTGTCTCCATCTCTAATTTAGTAGTATATGAATCATCCCTGAATTCCCTCTTTGCTACTCTTTAACTACACTGTAATCCACCACTGACACTGAGAAACTTATCTGCCACCCATTTATTTGTTTAATACAAGTATACATGAATATTGTGTTCATTTTATTAATCTACCCAACATGGTCAAGAACTTTACCAACTAGAATACAGTACTTATGTACAGTTTCTTTTCCCTTTGGTCTTACTGTCTCCATCACCTTCTCAAGTTACTTAGATCAGCAGTTTTCTACATTCAGTGAGGTTATTGCATTTGTAATAAAATTAATTTGTCACAGTCTATTTTCCATTCTTCTGTACCCCAACAACTTAAATGATTTTAAACTTACATACATTATGATTTACTCTTTGCATTGTAAATTTCTATAGGTTCTGACAAATGTAGTGTTTTGTAATCTTAATTATAATAGCATTCACAATAATTTACCACTCATTCAATACTTTTCCCTTTTCCAGAATTTGATATAAATGGAATGGTACAATAAGTAGATTTTTCCGACTAGTTTCTTTCTCCTTTTATATCTTTATAGCTTTGATTTGACTCAGTTATTTAAAACCTTCTTTTTAGTTCTGTCTTTTGTTTATTTTAGATTTCCTGTAATGTATCTTTTGGTCTGTAACTTACCACTTTGAAGCATTAATTAGGTTCTCCTCTTTTCCTTATTTCATGGGAAGATATCTAATAATTTTAAATATCTAATAATATTATTTATTTTGTATTGACTATATTAATTTTTAAATACTTTTTATTTTTTACTTATTTTGTCTTACAGTGTTTCATGGTAATCTTCAATTCACCTTTTCATTTTTATTTTTCTTTCTTTCCTTTCAAACTATTTATCTTCTTTTATAGTTAATGTCTATACCTTCCTTAGTTTTTTATTATATCTCATATGTTCCTTTTAGAATTGTTTTATCTTAATCATTTAGCTTCTAATTCTTCTAAATTTCACCATCTCTGATATAATCTGCCTCCCCTCCATCCATAACAAATACTTTCATAATCTTTGAATCATTTGATATCCTGATTACAATTTATTCAAAAGGGTTAAGATGAGAACTTACTGAGAAAATGATTTTTGAATGTGGATATTTTAGTCAGTTTTTTCACTGCTATGACCAAAAGATCTAATGAGAAAAATTTTAGAGGAGAATAGTTTATTTGGGGTTCATGGTTTCAGAGGTCTCAATTCACAGATGGCCAGTTCCATTGCTCTGAGCTGGAGGTGAGGCAGATTATCATAGTGGAAGTGTGTGGCAGAGGAAAGCAGATAGGAACATGGCACCAGGAAGCACAGAGAGAGAGAGAGAGATACAGACAGACTCACCTCATTGCTGACAAAATATAAAACCCAAAGGCACACCCCCAATGACCCACCTCCTCCAGTCACACCCTACCCTCTTTTAGTTACCACCCAGTTAATCCTCATCATGGGATTAATTCACTGGTTACGTTAAAGTTCTCATAACTTAATCATTTTACCTCAAAACTTTCTTGAATTGTCTCACACATGAACTTTTGGGCAATACCTCATATCTAACCATAACACTAGGCAAGGGGCAAGATGAGGGAGTAGCTTTCACAAGACAAATAAGAAAACCATGAAAAAGGCTGCTTCATAGTTAGTGTGTTTTTGGGTAGATGGACTAGATAGCCTATTGAGCCTGATTCTAAGGAAGAAGGAAAAATAGTTAATATCACTTCATTCTCTAACCACCCTCTGATTTCTTTCCAAGGACTTCTATTGGACAGAAACAACTATAAACCAGAATTATGAATCCATTCATGTTTTCCATGTTCATCAGCCCCTGGAATAAATACCAGACTCAAGAAGTATTGAAAGTGGATCCATTCAGCATAGAATTTTATGAATTTTTTTTTTATTTCACTAATGTAATACACACACATCTATCATCTATCTATCTATCTGCTATCATCTATCACCATCTCTATCTCTGTCTCTATCTCTTATTTATGATGGTCTAAAGGAAACAATGCAATGAGGTCTTTGTTACTTTAAAACCACATAATGATTTCCTCAGGACAAACGCTTCTTTTTCTAGAGATCAAGAGCACCTCCCATATTCAACCTTTCCTTGTAACTCAATCACTACCTTAGCTGATGAACACAAGAGGAGAGCTCTCCCATCTGTCAAATGAGTGCTGGCATACTGGCTTTCATCTCATCATTTAAGGGATCTTTTCTTTTTTCAAGTCTCTCCTCATTATTTGACTTTGGAAATGTATGAATCAAAGTAATTTATCAAACTTTTCCTATTGCACTCTGTCCTTTTTTGTTAATATATATGGCAAAGATACCTTGATCCCTGTTAACTGTGAAAAGCATTTGTCTTCTCTCTAGTTTTTCTTTTCTCACTTTTATGTCATGAAAGCACAGTTTGGGGAAAATGTCTCAACTGAAATAGGCATTACATATATGGCCTTGACCATATACATTCTAATCCAGACATAAAGGGAATAAAAGATACCTTATTTTGTTGTCTAAGTTCATGGGTCCATTCCCCATTAGTACAAGAATTTTTAAGACTTGTGTTAACTATTATGACTAAAAAGAGTGAAACAGTGTTAGTCTTAAGGCATTGGAATAGGGAAAGTTAGCTAAGAAAGATACAAGTATTTAGGCATTATTGTTTATTCTGCCCTGATACCATAAAAAGTTGCCTTTCTTATGTTCTTTCTTAATAATGGGAGTGCATTCAAGAATGATATTTGTTTGCTCTAAAAGTTCTTGAGCATGAAACAGAATTGTACTACATTATCATTTGTTCATCTTATAAAAATAATCAGAACTAATTTCTTCTGATTTTTTATATTTGAGGATAATGTATATAAGTAATATAAGTAAAATGTATTCCTTTAAGTGTTGACCTCTGTGAGTTTTGAAAAAGATTATAATATGCAACACTGCCAAAAAAGATAAAGAACAGTCCTTTCATTTTCTCATCTGCTGATTTCTGTCTGATCATCCTTCACCTTCAGTCCCTGATAAAGACAGAATTATTTTCTAAACCCATAATTTTTGTCTTTCAAGAATGTCATAAAATTAGAATCGTAATTAAAATGAAGCCTTTTGTGTTTACCTTCTTTCACACATTTCACATTTAGACTGTATATATTAACATTTCTCTTTTGTTTATCACTGAGCAATATTCCATTGTATAGCATAACAAAGTTGGTTATTCTCAATTTAAATAATATTTGGGTAATTTCCAAATTTTGAGGTTATAAACATAGCCTATATCAATAACCACCTGAAGGATTTTGTGTGAATGTAGATTATAGTTTTCTCACAGTAGACCTTGGGTTTATTCTGTTTTTGACGTATTTTGGTTTGTTTGAGCTGATTTGTTCCCTTGCCTTTTCATGTTGTTTGTATGTCTACCCATCTAGCAGTTGATTTTGAGACAATAGGGTTTCTACCTTGTGGAAGTATAGAGTCCCTGAAGGCTTCCTGGACCTCACAATTTAGGGGGAGACAGATAGTAATAACAGCTGATGCAAAAAATTTACAGTTTTCACCAAATAGCTCTTATAATAAAATCTATAATGTTGATTAATACTCTGAAATAATATGATTGGTTACTGCCCATGGTAAAAATAGTAAGTTTACATAAGGGTTTGCAATTTCAGGTGATGACCAGGGGTAGAACGGAAGTGATGTAGGATGTGATGATTACAAGGGAGGAGGAGCAAGAACAGAGGTAAAAATTTAAAGAAAAAGTGAAAGAGAGAACAATAGAGATTGCCTGTTAGCAGAGGAAAAGAGAGAAAGAGTTGATGGAAACCAATAAATGAGAGAAAAAAAATGTAAAAAAATAAAATAAAATAAAAAAATAGATTTTTTTTAAAAATTAAGAAAAATAAAAGAAAAAATAAAAATACAGAAAAGAAATAAAAATTTACAAGAACAAAATTAATATACACTAATTGAACATCTTATTCTCCAAAATAATGATCCATGAATAATAACTGCCTTCAAATAACGTGGTAGAAAAAAGAAAAGAAAAGGATATATGAAAATGTATAAGTATTCAGTTAAAGATATAGCTTTTTAAGAGGAAAAGAAGAGATGGGGCAGTAGAAAAGGGTTTCTTTTGCAGGTTCAAGGGTACAGAACCCACATGGTTCAGCTCTGGTGAAGGTCTCATGGCAGGTGGTAACAGGCTGATGGAGCACCTGTGAGAGGGAGAGATCACAGTGATACTGCAAGCCAGAAAATGAGGAGGGGCCAGTCTTGCTCTGTTTATAAGTCCCTCTCAAGAGAGCAACCAGCTTACTCCAGGAGACCAGTATTGAACTCTCCGAAAGACAGTACCTCCAATGACCCAATCACCCCCCACTAGGATCAATTTTTCAATATTCCATCACCTCTCAACACTTCAACAGTGAGGACCACACTTCCAACATAGGGACCCTTAGGGTGTCACATTCAAATCAAACTCAAATCCCAAGAATCTCTTTCAGAAGACGTTATTAAACCTACTTCTTATTTTGAAATAGGCTAAAATTCCAGCATTTGACCTGCATTCTTAAAAATAAACTAAGCGAAATGTTGGTGAAAGAAAGTTTATTTCTTTCACGGAAGTATACATTAAAGTCACATATTTTTAAAAGTAAGGGTAACATCAAAATTTCTAAATTCATTAACCCTGAATGACATGCCGGTTCTTAAGCAATGAACTAATATCATCAAAGTAGAAATACACTGATGTATACCTCCTGATGGAAGTACACAATAGTAACTCTCAAGTGCTCCTGCCAAAAAAATTGCCCCAGAATCTTATCAAGTGTCTCTAGGTCTAACTATTCATTTATAAGAAACAGAGGGGGCCAAGAAATGCACTTATACCACAGGAAGGCCATTTGTAAAGATTCAAATTGTGGAAACTGCTGTAAGATAAATCCATGGTTTCAAAAACAAATATATAGAAAGAAAAAAGGATAGGGAAGATGGGGAGAGAGTTATGTTTTGAAAGCAGCTTGTCAACCAGTTGCAATTCATGGACTCTATAAAGATCCTGATTCAGACTAGTTGTTCTCAGCAGAAGTGATTTTAACACCCAGGGGACATAAGGAATAGCTAGAGAATGTTTCCGTTGTCACAACCAAGGAGAAGGGATGCAAAATGCATCTACTGTTGAAAGCCAGAGATGTTGCTGCACGTTTTACAATGCGTAGGACAATGTGGCCTAAAGTATTAAACTGTCAGCAACGTTGAGGTTGAGAAACCCGGATTCAATAGAATAACCCACATTCTAGTTCTGTATTAGAAGGTATAGACACACATGGACTGAAGGCACTTGCATGAACAGCTCAGTGTAAATGAAGTTCAAACAGTTTTAATATATTCTTTAGCGAGTCAATGTGGAGCATTAATACAAACTTTATATTCTTCATTTTATGTTATTTTTCTTGCTGAATGCTAACAGAGAGGGGAAGAATGAGAAATGACTTAACATGCTCATTAAAATCACTCTCTTTTTTTTTTGTTTTTGTTTTGTTTGTTTGTTTTTCCTATGGTGCTGGGGATCAAACCCAGTGATCACACTTGGTTCGCAAGTACTGACCACAGAGCTATATTTAACATTTTTTGTGTCTAAGAGGAATGTAAGAACTAAAAGATGCAGGTAATACAATGTCGACAATTTAGCGATCCATATTAAAATGTCCCTTTCAGGATTTTGCTGATTCAATTTTTCTTACATGTTTTCTGAAGTTATTTATTTGTTATGAATGATCAGGAGAATTAGGTTCCTTTGATATTTTTCCTTAATGAAAACATAGGATAGAATGATAAAGATAATTTGAACTGGCAATTTTTAAATTTTTTATAACATCCTTTTCTGGATTGAAAGGACTATACATATATATCCTAGTGCACCCTAGAAGAATGTAAATAATCATAATTATTTATGGAGTATTTACTGTACTCCAGTATACACTTTGGATTATCTTATTTCATCCTCAGATACTTATCTCCACACATGGATCTATGGGGAATATGTTTTCACATCCACTTTACATGTGGAACAAAGGTTAATAAGGAAAAATAACATCCAAAATGTTTTCCTGTTAAGAGGTGATAAAGCCAAATTCAAACCCAGTTTTCCCGGACAAAAACCCATTTTCTAAACATTTGGTTTTTAATATTGGAAAAACAAAATATTAATGAAAAACATCTGCTTCTTCCATTCATTCCAAGTAAGATTTTAAAACTGAAGTATGAAGTTGATAATAACCATCCATATCTTCTTTTTGCTCTAATATTGAAAACTTAACTATGTGGAGTACACTATATATATGGTTATTGCAGGAACATGTTGAGTCCCAAAAGGTATCTACTATTATTAATGCTTCTAATACTTATATAAAAATTTATCTTTAAATTTTCTAATGTGATTTTAAAAATATGAATATTGTTTGAGGACATGATGAGTTATATCTCTAAAAACTTTTTGTGCTGCCTTTGGGTCTTATGACAAAGAAAGTTCCTGGGAAGTTTCATTAAAATATATCATTGATCTCAAAGAACTATTATGAATGAATCAATTGCACAGACTACTAAGTGATGGTCTCATTTCCATAGAAATGGCTTCATTATGAGTAAATACTGAATTGTATGAAGGCAGTATTGTTTGGAGTAAGTCTTGCAGCACTTTCCTTTCCGCTAAGTCATATAAATATCTTCTTTCATGTTTAAAATTAAATGATTTGATTTCATCATTCACGCTAGGAAACAGCCTCAGATTTTCAGTCTTGACTATTAGTTGCATTATTTGTGCAAGTTTACTTAGGCCTATAGTGACAATGAACTGTATTGAATAAAATATTTTTTCACATTTTAAATCATAGGTATTGTTTGAAAGTTGAAATTACTGCTTGTTTCTTCCTAATTTTGATTTAAAAATAAAAATGCAAGATGATGAGCTTTGTCCAAATATATGGTTGTGGAAATAAATATCTACCTTTCTCTGTCTTCTGACCAATTCCTTAATTTCTGGCAACCCAGACACAATTATAGGAACACATATAGCTACTATGGAAAGCACTTGCAATTACACACTTATTTATTTAATTAATTATGATAATTACTGATAAAATCTCTCATTGTTCCCTTTTTATACTTCTGTAAAGAAAAAAGGTTTTTTTTAACTTTTGAGAATAATAAAGTTATGATTTATTCAACTGAACAAAATAATAACTTTTTTCTTTCAAAATGTACTTGTTGCTACTAATATTTTTAAGGAGATACAAATATTCTGAAAGTTCTCATTAATAAATAAGTAGGAAGTACACAACATCTTTATAAACTTGCTCAAATATACAACATCAGTAAATTTGCTCAAAGTCACATATCGGGCAATGTTGAATCTAGCATTAAAACAATGAGCTTGACTTCAATTAACTTTTGAGCTAATTACCTGGTGGGTGGTCTAAAGCAACTTCATTTACAACAATACAAGTGACAAAATAAAGCAAAGCATTTATTCCAAGTTATCAAGTTATTGATCACATGTGATTTTTTGCTTGCTGGTTTTTCAATACCATGAAAGTATTCTAAAAGGCACTTTAATTAGACATTGTCATTTGCTATAAAAAATGATAGCATAATTTTTGGACTTACTGAATATTACTTCATTCATTTATGTAAATACCTGTCCCTGCAAGAAATTGAATTCTCTGCACAATTAGATAGGTTAAACCTGTCTAACAAAGCTCATGCAAAATAGTCACAAGAGTCTCTCAATTTCAATTCATATCTTACTTCATTCTTATTTTGCACAAAATGCTAACAACTAAATTGATTTGTTTCTTAGCTACATAAAATGAGAAGTGATAAATAGGAAAGGAAGATGGAAGATGGAAGGCTGCTGATATTCGAATTAGTCAAAATAGATTATCACTAACAGCATGTATGTATGTAAGTACTTCTACAGAAGGATTTTATTTTTTTATCAACCTTATTTTTAAAAAAATGTTCAGTCTGGTTAGTATCCAAAATGGAATGACAATAATTAAAGTACAGATTATGACAGCAAATTACCTTTTAAGAAGAAAAAATTGATTTTAAGTTATTTTCAAACACTTACTATGCAGAGAAAGGTAATATTTTGCTTTAAAAATCTCAGAGAGAAAGTTTTACATATTTCTTAGTTAAAAGAAAAATATTCTGTTTGAAATATTTGGTGCACCTTCTTTTTATCACCATGATTTATTTCTTGAGGAGCTTGTATTATTTGGAAGCAGTGGGCTACAGTTATGTGAAATAAAAAAAAGCAATGTCCACTTTTCATCAAAACTATGCTATTATAGAGTATAAAGGGTTTATATTTTAAAATATCTTAGCACACTGTATGACATATAATAATAAATATGATTATTATTATTTGTATCCATTGTTTATTATTGTTGATCTTATTAATGATAGACAATGGGAAGTTCAAAAATAGGTGTGGGTAAATTGTCTTTTAATAAAATAATTCAACCTATGAAAGAATTTATAATAAATCTAATTTTAAAATAAACTATTTCATCAGTAGAAACTTCAGACAAGTCATCTTTGAATTTGTAACTTCAAAATAATTTGCTTTGCTACGGGCATATTGAAGATAGAAGAAAAGCTCAGCAAGGGAATGCATGTGTCAAGATAAATTGAAGAAAACTTATTTGATGATTCAAAACAGGTTGAAAAAGGTACTTCTTTCTTGTAAGACAAGTAGCCTGACAGAAGTCCCTCGGTGACTCCTGAGGAAATGACATGTAATCATCTCTCACTTCTTCCAAATGTCTTTTCCTGAGAACTAGAAAGATAATAGGACTGGGGTCCTGATTATGGGATGTGTGGGTTCCTGGGACTGCAGAACCCTCCCAGCTTTGCTGCCCAGCCCGGCAAATTTTTCTAAAATTGGTCATGATAATATATTAAAATTGGTGATGATAGTATATTATCTTCTAAGACAGAACAAAATACCACTATGTAATGAAGTCAGTCGGCAATACTAAAAATTTGCACTTAGTTTCAAAAACATTGAAAATATCTTTATTTCAATATATTTAACAAGTAGCAGTGTTCAAAATTAACATGCTCTTTAAAACACTTGCGAGGCTAATATTCAAAAGGAGTATGCCTTAACATTCTATTTACAATTACTAACCTTGGATGTTGAAAAGAAAAAAAAAGTCATTAGTTCCCCGAACTTACAGTAAGATAGTTAAAAGTTTAGACTCTGGAGCAAAATATCATTGATTCAAATCCAAGAGTGTCCATGTAATAGTATCATTTAAGTTATCTGTTGCCCCTGGCCTCATCTATATTCAGGAGGTGACCATAGTCTCTAGATCAAAGGATTGTTATGATAAGTAGATAAAGTCCTGTAAAGCACTTAGAACAGTGCCCAACACACAGTAAGCTCTGTGAAATACTTAGCTATCCATATATTTCTCACCTTGTCGAAAAGGAAGCAAGGTTATAATGAGATATAGCGGTACTAAGTATAATTTGATTCAGAATAATTGAAAATAAGTATATTTAGATGGTGATAAATAAAGCTTAAATAATGTTTGATTTATGGAATGTATTTCCTTAAGAATTAGTGTAATAATGGAGCAACTAGTAATCAGACTTATTCTTTCCATGGTATTTTATGAGGTTCTAGACTAACATAATTTAGTCCTCTTACGTAGAGAATAACTATACACAAGCCCACTTCTTATTCTTCCCTGACAGGAAGGTATGCTTCCCAGTCTCCTTTGAAATTAACAGGAAATATGTGACTTAATTGTAACCAATAAAAGGTGAATCCAAATGGAGTAGACCATTTTCACCTTGATCTTGAACAAATTTCCCACACATTCATGATCCCCAATTCCATATCCTTTTTCTTTGGCTTACCTGTGCTACTTTACATGAATGAGAATTAAATGTCTACCCTTCCTTACTACTCACTTTTTAGTTAAAGACTAAGGAATTAAACTAATATACCTCTACCCAAGCTTTGATGTTAATTGAGAGGCCAGTGATTAATGGCAGCATAATTCATCCTTAACTTTCAGAAATTTCATTTCATTCTCATGCATAATCAACATCAGTAACAAATCAAGTGTTACATCTCAAAGAAAACCTACCAGTCAATTCTTGTCTTCTACAAAAGGAGTATCAGAGATTTGAGACGCACTCCTTTCTTTCTCCCTCCCTCCCTCCCTCCCTTCTTTCTTTCCTTCTTTCTTTCTTTCTTTCTTTCTTTCTTTCTTTCTTTCTTTCTTTCTTTCTTTCTTTCTTTCTTTCTTTCTCTCTCTCTCTTTCTTGTCATCTGGTGTAAATAGTTTCTTAATGATTTAAATTTCTCTAATATGCTTTATCTTGCCCACTCTTTTTTGAGTCTCTTAGAAGGTAATGAACACATCTCAAGTCTTTGGGCTGCATTCAGCTTCTATAGTTTAAAAATTCCTGCTCATTCATATTTAAATATAACACTTGCTTGCAATCATGAGTTGGTGAGGAACCTACTTTAATTAACTACTTGAGGGAAGTAATAAAGTAGTAATTTACTCTACTCAATTTCACAGAATAAATTGAAATCATTGAGTGATATACCTTCATATTAAAAAAAAATTAAAGATTTTTTTTTTAAATCAGCACTCATGGTATTATTTTTTTAAAGTACTTTATCTGTGCACTTGAATGTAAATATTTTGAGTGAAATGCTTCCTCCTTACAGATCTCCCTTGCAGATCATTAGGGAGAATATTAAATTAAACACAAGCTTAAGGTGATGAAATTACGGTGCTGAGATAATAGCTTTCACTTTACAAAACAGCAAGACCGCAATGTGACTGGGCCCTATTATCATAGACATGACAGAGGTATTTGCCTTGAAGATGTACTTAAAAATAGGCTTCATCTTTTTCTAAATTCTAGTTATACATTCTGCCAGCAGAACAGGGAAATAAAAATGTTCTGAGTGTTTTCTTGTGTTACCTAGCCATTTTACTTAACAAATATACAAAGATTAAATTAGAAAAAAGTTTATAAACAAGGTCATTGTCTTTTCATGAAATCTTTCATGGTATCTTGAAATTTTTAAATTTTCTACTAATGTCAAGTATGTTGTACATTTGTATCGCTTTTTTTAGAAAGGGAGAAAAATACAGACTGGGTATTGCCAATATCCAGAAGATAGATAGATGGATAGATAAATAGATAGTATTTATTTATTTCCCCTCAGATTTATGTTCACTCTTTTAAACTTTTCCACGAAAATTAACCTAGTTTTATTCGCTTAAACTCAAATTAAATACATAAGTATAAAAAATGTATTAATAATTGTTTTGCAGAAAGAATTCTAAATATATATTACATTTACATGACATTGGAAGTTATTTTTGAGTATACAATATACCAACAATGAAATTGTTGCAAAGATAAAAGTACTAATAGATTACTTTCATACACAATTGTAGAAATTATAATTTATTATTCTATCCATTCATCTATTTTTCTATGTCTAATTATCCTTCTATTTATCATTACGTATTTCATAGTTATACAGCATAATAAGCGAAGTTAAAACGTAAGCTAACATGAAATTATGCAGGAATGATTCCCTCTCTGATAATGATTATACTAATCTTAGATTATGCAAAATCAATTGTTTGAACTCCATACAATTATACTAGATTACTATTGATTGACCTATTCCAATTATTATCAAGTAGTAAATCTCTGTAGGTAGAAGGAATATTACTAAAAAAACAGAAGTGAATAATACCTTATCTTTCAAAAAACAATATTTTACAGTGACTTTTTCCACAGTTCTTGGCAATTTAGAATGATGTGTTAGTGTTTAAAAATATTAACTGAAGTCTAAGGTTGAATAATTAAATCAAAATATGCTAAGTAACAATGTTTTATGAAGCCTAAAAAATATCCAGTCAACTAGGGAATAAATTTTCAGTCAGTTAGTGGTATTCTGATATTTCTGAGATGCAGCCAATAATCTGTTTTATTGGTTATTTAAACAAAAAATGTTTGAAGAGATGTAATTAACCCTCCTTTCAATAGCAGCAGTACCAGTAGAGGCATCTGTGGAAAAAAAATTTAAAACTCTCACTTCTGACTTTCTACATTTGCTTTAAAAAAGCTAAACAGGTTTTAATACTTTCAAAACTACCTAATCTATTTTTTATCATTTCTAATAGGCAAGATATTCTTTTTTCTTTTCTTTTTTTCATCAAATTGGTTAGAGAATTTAAAAAAAATTATTATTTTAATATTTTTATTAGTTGTTTATGGACATACTGCCTTTATTTATTTTTATGTGGTACCGAGAGGTTCAAACCCAGTGCTCATGCATGCTAGGCAAATACTCTACTACTGAGCTACAACTCCAGTCCTGCTTAGAAAATTTTATTAGTGTTTTTACTTCAGTGGTACTATTTTACTACAGAATGTCTGACTAATAAATATTCCTACATCCAAATCTGTCAAATCTATCATCTACATTGATGACTTTCATGCTTAATAATACATACATGCATGCTCTCACATGGGCCAAAAGCTTAGTTGATGATCCCTATCTATTAAGAAAGAAAGAGTCACCATGAAGGACACTGATTACTAATTATAAGAAAGCACTCAGGTTAAAAGTAATTGGTGCAAGCAATCTGGAAAGTAGTATGAACATTCCTCAAGAAACTATGAATAGGATTTTTGAGACAATAGCCAGGCCCCGTAGGACCCCTGGCCGAACTGACTGAGCCCCATCTCCAGGAGCCCTCAGCCCAACCGATCACTCCCTGCCTCTAGGGCCCTCACATCGACTGACTGCTCCCTGCTGCCAGGACTCCCAGACCAACTGACTGTGCCCTATCACCAGGACCCCAGGCCAACTGATTGCACCCGGCCTCCAGGAAACCACAACCACACCAAACACACCGGACCTCCAGGACCCCTGCCAGACCAACTGCATCCCGTCTCCAGGACCTCCAGCTGACCACGTCCACCCCTGAGCTGCAGCTCCCCATTTGCCAACACATTTCGAAACCAGAGCGGCCATCTTGGATAATCCTGGAAACCATAGCTCAGATCTTTGGGTGGGGCAAATCCCATCCTGCGACGCCTGCTGGAGGCTTGAAGCTCATTGTCAGGTACCTCTCATGCATCAGGCTACTGAACACTGGGAGGTTTCATTAGTATATGAATGTTATACTGTAGATTTTCTTTTGTCTCCTTTTTAAAAAATTTGTTTTTATTTCTTTACTTTTCTTGCTCTCTTTTCCTTTTGTTTACCTGTTCCCTCAGAGTCTCTTTCTCCTTTTTTGCATGCTAAGATTCAATTTCTTTTGATTACACTCTCACCCTTTCTATTTTCTAGAACTTCTGTATATTCTTTTCTTATCCCATTAACAGCCACATTCTACATCCCTCTGCATCCTCTTTGTCCTCCATTAGAAACTGCAGACTTTATTGCAAACCTGTTTGTTTTACTGAAGATAATATTTAAACTCATTTTGTTTACTACGACAATTTTGTTTTTGTCCCCATAGGGGCTATTTGGTCTAGGATTACATAGTGTCTGATTTGGGCACTGCTAATATTGATCTCCCCTTAAAAAAAGGGTTTTGGAAACCTATAGGGCCACTATAAGCCTATAGGGAGAAATCTCCAATACCCCAGATCTGCACTGCTAGAGGGGAAGATACATGAACATCATGAAAAAACAAGGGAAGAAAATGATCCAAACAAATCTAGATTCTATATTAATAGAATCCAATGACAGTATGTTAGAAGAAATGTCAGAAAAGGACTTCAGATTATACATGATTAAGATGATCCGTGAAGCAAAGGATGAGATAAGAGAGCAAATGCAGGCAATGAATGATAATATCAATAAGCTGAAAGAGCACCTGCAGGAAGCAAAAGATCATTTCAACAAAGGGATACAGATTCTCAAAAAAAACCCAAATGGAAATCCTTGAAATGAAGGACACAATAAACCAAATAAAAAACTCAATGGAAAGCATCACCAAAAGACTAGACCACTTGGAAGACAGAACCTCAGACAATGAAGACAAAATATTTAATCTTGAAAATAAAGTTGCCCAAACAGAGAAGATAGTAAGAAATTATGAACAGAATCTCCAAGAACTATGGGACATCATGAAAAGACCAAATTTAAGAATTATTGGGATTGACGAAGGCACAGAGATACAAACCAAAGGAATGAACAACCTATTCAATGAAATAATATCAGATAATTTCCCAAAACTGAAGAATGAAATGGAAAATCAAATACAAGAGGCTTACAGAACACCAAATGCACAGAATCACAACAGATCCACACCAAGGCACATTATAATGAAAATGCCTAACATTCAAAATAAAGATAGGATTTTGAAGGCTGCGAGAGAAAAGCATCAGATTACATATAGGGGGAGATCAATTTGAATAGCAGCCAACTTTTCAACCCAGACACTAAAAGCTAGAAGGGCCTGGACCAACATATTTCAAGCTCTGAAAGAACATGGTTGCCAACCAAGAATCCTATACCCAGCAAAACTAACCTTCAGATTTGAAGATGAAATAAAATCCTTCCATGATAAACAAAAGTTAAAAGAATTTACAAATAGAAATCCTGCACTACAGAATGTTCTCAACAAAATATTCCATGAGGAGGAAATGAAAAACAACAATGTAGGTCAGCAAAGAGAGGAACTACCTTAGAGAAAAACCACTCAAAGGAGAAACCAAGCCAACTTAAAAACCAAAAATAAGCCAAATGACTGGGAATACAAATCATATCTCAATTATAACCCTGAACATTAATGGCTTAAACTCATCAATCAAAAGACATAGACTGGCAGAATGGATTAAAAAGAAAGACCCAACAATATGCTGCCTGCAAGAGACTCATCTCATAGAAAAATACATCCACAGACGAAAGGTGAAAGGATGGGAAAAAACCTTACCACGCACATGGACTCAGTAAAAAAACGGGAGTTTCCATCCTTATATCAGATAAAGTGGACTTCAAGCCAAAGTTAGTCAGAAGGGATAAAGAAGGACATTTCATACTGCTTAAGGGAACCATAAATCAGGAAGACATAACGATAGTAAATATTTATGCCCCAAACAATGGCGCATTCCTGTACATCAAACAAATCCTTCTCAATTTCAGGAATCAAATAGACCACAACACAGTAATTCTGGGTGACTTTACTGCACCACTGTCACCACTAGATAGATTTTCCAAACAAAATCCAACCAAAGAAACCATAGAACTCAATAACACAATCAATAACCTAGAGTTAATAGACATATATAGAATATATTCCATCCATCAATGAGTGGATTCACTTTCTTCTCAGCAGCACGTGGAACCTTCTCAAAAATAGACCATATGTTATGCCACAAAGCAGCCCTTAGGAAATGCAAAAAAATGGAGATACTGCCTTGTGTTCTATCAGATCATAATGGACTGAGAGTAGAAATCAATGACAAAATAAAAAAGAGAAATTACTCCAACACCTGGAGACTATATAATATGCTATTGAATGAAGCATGGATAACAAAAAACATCAGGGAGGAGATTAAAAAATTCTTAGAGTTCAATGAGAACGACAATACAACATATCAAAATCTGTGGGACACTATGAAAGCAGTACTAAGAGGAAAATTCATTGCATGGAGCGCATTCCAGAAAAGAATGAAAAGTCAACAACTAAACGACCTAACATTGCAGCTCAAAGTCCTAGAAAAAGAAGACCAGAATAACAGCAAAAGTAGTAGAAGACAGGAAATAATTAAAATCAGAACTGAAATCAATGAAATTGAAACAAAAGAAACAATTCAAAAAATTGACAAAACAAAAAGTTGGTTCTTTGAGACAGTAAACAAAATAGACAAACCCTTAGCCACACTAACAAAGAGAAGGAGAGAGAAGACTCAAATTACTAAAATACATGATAAAAAAAAAATCACGACAGACACCACTGAGATACAGAACATAATGAGAAGCTACTTTGAAAATCTGTATTCCAACAAATAGAAACTACCAAAGATATTGACAAATTTCTAGAGACATATGCTCCTTCCAAACTCAACCAGGAGTACATACACAATTTAAACAGAACAATATCAAGCAATGAAATACAAGAAGCCATTAAAAATCTACCATCCAAGAAAAGCCCAGGACTAGACAGATTCTCATCCAAGTTCTACAAGACCTTCAAAGAAGAACTCATTCCAATACTTCTCAAAGTATTCCAGGAAATAGAAAAGGAGGGTACCCTACCGAACTCATTCTGTGAAGCTAATATCACCCTCATACCCAAACCAGGAAAAGACACATCAAGGAAAGAAAATTTTAGACCAATATCCTTGATGAATATAGATGCAAAGATCCTTAACAAAATATTGGCAAACCGTATACAAAAACATATTAAGAAAATTGTGCACCACGATCAAGTGGGGTTCATCCCTGGAATGCAAGGATGGTTCAACATTGGTAAATCAATAAATGTAATCCATTATGTCAATAGACTTAAGGATAAGAATCATATGGTTATTTCAATTGATGCAGAAAAAGCGTTTGACAAAATACAACACCCCTTCATGCTCAAAACACTAGAAAAAATAGGGATGTTAGGAACATACCTGAACATTGTAAAGGCTATTTATGCTAAGCCCATGGCCAACATCATTCTTAATGGAGAAAAACTGAAACCATTCCCTTTAAAAACAGGAACAAGACAGGGATGTCCTCTTTCACCACTTCTATTCAACATTGTACTCGAAACTCTAGCCAGAGCAATTAGGCAGACTAAAGAAATTAAAGGGATACGAATAGGAAAAGAGGAACTTAAGCTGTCACTACTTGCTGATGACATGATTCTATATTTAGAGGATCCAAAAACCTTCTCCAGAAAACTTCTAGACCTCATCAATGAATTCAGCAAAATAGCAGGCTATAAAATCAACACGCATAAATCTAAAGCATTTTTATATGCAAGTGACGAAACAGCTGAAAGGGAAATGAGGAAAACAACTCCATTTGCAATAGCCTCAAAAAAAAAAAAAAATACTTGGGAATCAATCTAACCAAAGAGGTAAAAGATCTCTACAATGAAAACTACAAAAAATTGAGAAAGAAATTAAGGAAGACCTCAGAAGATGGAAAGATCTCCCATGTTCTTGGATAGGCAGAATTAATATTGTCAAAATGGCCATACTACCAAAAGTGCTATACAGATTCAATGCAATTCCAATTAAAATCCCAATGACGTACCTTACAGAAATAGAGCAAGAAATCATGAACTTCATCTGGAAGAATAAGAAACCCAGAATAGCTAAAGCAATCCTTTGCAGGAAGAATGAAACAGGGGGTATCGCAATACCAGAACTTCAACTATACTACAAAGCAATAGCAACAAAAATGGCATGGTATTGGCACCATAATAGACAGGTAGATCAATGGTACAGAATAGAGGACATGGACACAAACCCAAATAAATAAAATTTTCTCATACTAGACAAAGGGGCCAAAAATATGCAATGGAGAAAAGATAGCCTCTTCAACAAATGGTGCTGTGAAAACTGGAAATCCATATGCAACAGAACGAAACTAAACCCCTATCTCTCACCCTGCACAAAAATCAACTCACAATGAATCAAGGACCTTGAAATCAGACCAGAGACCCTGCATCTTATAGAAGAAAAAGTAGGTCCAAATCTTCACCTTGTTGGCTTAGGGTCAGACTTCCTTAACAGGACTCCCATAGCACAAGAAATAAAAGCAAGAATCAATAACTGGGATAGATTCAAACTAAATAGCTTTCGCTCAGCAAAGGAAACTATTGGAAATGCGAAGAAAGAGCCTACAGAGTGGGAGAATATCTTTGCCACTCATACTTCAGATAGAGCACTAATCTCCAGAATATATAAAGAACTCAAAAAACTACACGAAGAATACAAATAACCCAATCAACAAATGGGCTAAGGATATGAACAGAAACCTCACAGAAGAAGATCTACAAGCAATCAACAAATATATGAGAAAATGTTCACCATCTTTAGTAATAAGAGAAATGCAAATCAAAACTACACTAAGATTCCATCTCACCCCAATTAGAATGGCGATTATCAAGAATACAAGCAACAACAGGTGTTGGCGAGGATGTGGGGAGAAAGGTACACTCATACATTGCTGGTGGGGCTGCAAATTAGTGCATCCACTCTGGAAAGCAGTGTGGAGATTCCTTAGAAAACTTGGAATGGACCTTCCATTTGACCCAGCTATCCCACTCCTCGGCCTATACCAAAAGGACTTAAAATCAGCATACTACAGAGATACAGCCACATCAATGTTCATAGCTGCTCAATTCACAATAACAAGACTGTGGAACCAACCTAGATGCCCTTCAATTGATGAATGGATAAAGAAACTGTGGTATATATATACAATGGAATATTACTCAGCTATAAAGAATAATAAAATTTTGACATTTGCAGGCAAATGGATGAAATTGGAGAATATCATGTTAAGTGAGATAAGCCAATCTCAAAAATCAAAAGGCAAATGGTCTCACTGATAGGCGGATGATGACACATGATGGGTGGTGGGAAGGGGGCGAGAATGGAGGAAGAAGGGACTGTATAGAGGGAAAAGAGAGGTGGAAGGTGTAGGGGGAAGGAAAAAAATAATGGAATGAATCAAACATCATTACTCTATGTAAATGTATGAATATGCAAATGATATGCTGTTACTCCATGTACAAACAGAAACAACATGTATTCCATTTGTTTACAATAAAAAAAAAAACAAAACTAGGAATAGAACCACTCTTTGACCTGGTTATATCATACTTTGGTATATATCTAAAGGAGTTAAAATCAGCAGATACAGTGATGTGATACATGATCACATCAATGTTTATAGAAGCTCAGTTCACAATAGCAGAGCTTTGAAACCAACCTAGGTGTCCTTCAACAGGTGAATAGATAAAGAAAATGTGGTATATATACATACACAATAGAACATTATTCAGCCATAGAAAAGAATGACTCTAGGACTTTTGCCAGTAAATGGATAGACACTGAGACTATCATGCTAAGTGAAATAAGCCAATCTCCCACCAAAAAAACAAAGGTTGAATGTTCTCTTTGCTATGTGGATGCCAACACACAGCAAGTGGGGGAAGGGAAAGGGGAAGAATAGAAGTTCAGTGGATTAGACAAAGGGTAATGAAGGGAAGAGAGGAGGCATAGAAATAGGAAAGACAGTGGAATGAATCTGACTTAACTTTACTGTATGCATATATGAATGCAGCACAATGATTCCTCATATCATGTACAATCACAAGACTGTAATTATAATTAGAATAAGTTATACTTTATTGTCATGTACATCTAAAAAGAACAAATAAAAAATAAAATTAAATAAAAATTGAAATAATTATAAATTATAGTTGATGAAAACAGGTAAGTAATTCAATATATTATATGTAATTCCCACAAATAGATTATTCTAAAATTTAAATGAAATGTAAAAACGCCAATATAAAATTTTATTAATTAGCTTTTCTGTAGAAACAAAACCCTAACTTTTCTGTAACTTTCAGTAAGATATATTTATTTCTTGAAAACATTGTGTGTGAGGGGTTGTGAATCAATTAACACTCCTTTGTTTCATGAATTTTCACACTCCAGGATGCAGAATGAAGTAACGCCTTCTATTGAAGACAGGATTTTTATTTCACAGAAGGAAAGAAAGCAAAAACAAACCATATCGTAGCTCTTATAGTATTTGCTACTTGCTGGGCATGACAACACATACCTATAATCCCCCTACTTAGGAGACTAAGGTGAGAGAATCATGAGTTTGATCCCAGTGTGGGCAACATGGGAAGACCAAAGAAAGATTGAGAGAGAAGGAAGAAAAGAAGGAAAGGAGGGAGGAAGGAAGGAAGAAAGGAAGGAAGGAAGAAAGGAAGGAAGGAAGGAAGGAAGGGAGGAAAAGAAAGAAAATTAAGATAGTTCTGCTTAGTACATTGCTAAGCTAAAAGGATATAAAGAGTGGAAGGATGCTTGCGCAGAAGCATCACTGAAAGTCACAGGATTACAGGTAAGAACATAATCCTCTTTATAAGAGACCAAATGATTGAGAGCAAAACCACAATCTAACACAGGTAGGATTAGGAAAGATTGACTAAAGAGACTGAGATAAGATTTGATTCGACCAAGTTTTGATTTGAGCAGGATTATAAGGGAGAAGTGGAATTTTAGAGTTTTTTGTTCTAGTAGAAGGAAAAATTACAAGTAACAACTAGTGATGAAAACTTGAGGCTATATCCCAAGGATAATCATGCAGGATTAATAATATTAAAACTGTTCATGTTTCTAGTATAATTATGATAAGCACACTGAAGGTTCAATAAAGCATTCCAATGTTCAGTTTATTCTGAGCTCTTAGCCATTCTAAAATCCTCTTTAATTAGAACTCTTATTCTCCTGCTTATTTCCAAATATACTTTTAATTAACTTAATTTAGTTTATTTTTTCCCATATTTTTTATTGATGCATTATACTCATACATACCGGTGGGATTTGCTATATATTCCTACATGTATACAATACATAATGTACAAACATAATTTGGTCAATACACTCCCAGCACTTCCTCACTCCCTCACCATCTCCCACCCCTTGGACTCTTTCCTCCAATAATCTCCCTTTGACTTTTATGAGATCATTCCCCAGCTTTCTTTCTCTTTTTCCTCTCTAAATTATGTATATGACAAAAACATTCGACCCTTATACTTCTTCTATTTAATTAACACAATAGTCTCTAGTTTCAATCCATTTTCCTGCAAGTGACATAATTTAATATTTCTTTATGGCAGAATAAAACACCACTACATATATATATATATATATATATATATATATATATATATATATATATATGTGTGTGTGTGTGTGTGTGTGTGTGTGTGTGTGTATTTTTTTTCTTCTTCTTCAGCCAGTGATGGACACCTAAGGTGGTTCCATTCTTTGGCTATTGTGGCTTTTATGAATTGTGCTACTATAAACATGGGTATACATGTATCACTGTAGTATGATGATTTTAATTTTCAGGATAAATTCCAAATGATGGTATAGTTGGGTAATATGGTGGTTCCCTTCCTAGTCTTGAGGTTTCTTCATACTGATATCCATAGTGGTTATGCTAATATAAAATCCCACCAGCAGTATAGAAGTATTAGATTTTCTCCACATTCTCTCCAGCATTTATTATTTTATTCTTGATGACTGCCATTCTGACAGGTGTGAGATGAAATCTCAGTGTTTTTTTTTTTTTGATTTTCATTTCCCTGGTTGTTAATGATATTGAACATTTTTTAATAGATTTATTGGCCATTTTTATTTATTCTTTTGAGAAATGTCTGTTTCATTCAGTTGCCAAATCATTAATTAATTATTTTTATTTTGGGTGTAAACTTTTTTTAATTCTTTATATATTCTAGTTATTAATCCTCTGTCAGAAGAGAAGATAGCAAGGATTTTCCCCCATTCTTTGGATTCTCCCTTCACATTCCTTATTATTTCCTTTACTTGCATAAGATTTTAAATTTGATGCTATCCCATCTATGAACTTTTGAAATATTTCCTGCATTTTATGGGTATTTTGAGAAAATCATTGACTGTGCCTATATGTTGAAATGTTATGTTTTCTTCTAGGAGTTGCATAGTTTGTGGTCTAATTTCTAGGTCTGTGATTCATTTTGAGTTGACTTTTGTGCAGAATGAGAGATAAAAGTTTACTTTCATTCTTCTATGTGTGAATAACCAGTTTTTCCAGAATTTGTTTAAAAGGCTGTCTTTTTTCTGATGTATGTTTTTTTGTAAAGGATCAGATACCTATTGCTGTGTGGGTTTGTTTCTGTGTTTTCTATTCTGTACCATTGGTCTATGTGTCTGTTTTCGTGCAGTTTTGTTTGCTATAGTCTACAGTGTAACTTGAAGTTAGATATTGTGATGCCTCCAGAATTTTTTTTTTTTTTTTTTTTTATTTAGAATTGCTTTATCTATTCTGGGTCTTCTATTCTTCCAAATAAATTTTAGGACAGTTTTGACTAGTTGTGTGAAGAATGTCTTAGTATTTTGATGGAAATTGCTTGAATCTTATATTGCTTTTGGGTAGTCAGTCCATTTTAAAAATAATTCTTCCTATCCATGAACATGGGAGCTCTTTCTATATTCTGAAGTCTTCTTCAATTTCTTTCTTCAATATTCTATAGTTTTCATTGTAGAGGTTTTTTATCTCCTTTATTAGATTTATTCCTAGGTATTTTAATTTTTTAAGACTATGATGAATAAAATGGTTTTCCTGGTTTCTTTCTCAACAGATTAATTGTTGGTATATAGGAAAGCTATCGAGATTTGTATGTTGATTTTGTATATTAATTTCCATCATTTTGCTTTCAACCTGTGGCTATCTTTGCCTGTAAGGCACATTTCTTGCAAACAACATATAGTTGAATCTTATTTTCTAATCCATTATGCCAGCCTGTGTCTTAACTGGAGAGTTAAGACCATTTATATTGAATATTATTACAGAGAGATGTTTATTAATTCCCAATTTTTTATTTATTTTTAATGTTTAGTTTGGTCTTGTTTCTCATTTGCTTAGTTACTCTTCAAATGAGACTTGCTCATTTGTGCATTCTGGGGTTTGGTTTTATTCCTTCTGTGCTGAGTATTTTGTTAAGCTCTGTAGTGCCTATTTAGTTGTCATGAATTCTTTTAGTTTCTGCTTATCTTTCAAGGTTTCTATTTCCTATTCAATTTTGAAGACTAGCTTTTCTGGTCGATGATTATTTTATTTCAGGTTTTGTAATGCATCATTCCAAATCCTTCTGGCATTGAGAGTTTGTGCTAAGAAATCAGAAGTGATTTTGGTAGGCTTAGCTCTAAATGTGACATGAAGTTTTTCTCCTGAGGCTTTTAAAATTCCATCTTTGTTCTTTATGTTAGGCATTTTAAATAAAATGTGTCATAAAGAGATTTTTTAAAAATCTTGTTTATTTGGGGTTCTGAATGCCTCCTATATCTCAATATCCATCTCATTCTCAAGGTTTGGGGGTCTTTCTGTTTTAATTTATTTGAAGATGCTATTGATTCCCTTAGCCTGCCTCTCACAACCCTCATCAATTCCAATGATTCTTAAATTTGGTCTCTTAAGGTGCCCCAGAGTTCTTGCATATTCTGATCATTGTTACATATTTTCTTGTCTTTAATGCTGTCTGAATGTTCAAGGTTGACCACTTTGTCTTGGAGTTCTGAGATTCTCTCTTTGGCATAGTCTGCTCTAATTGTTAATATTGCTAATCAATATTAAAGTTGTTAATATTAACAACTGATGCAAATAATATGTAGCATTAAAATAAATACCCAGTTTCTTATATGACATTTACAACATTAATTATCACAAAAAACAGGAATGATGGAGTCAGCCATTGTCACCAATTAAAAAAAATAACCATGTACTAGAGCTGGACTTTAGCTCAAACAGCAGGTATCAATGTGTCATCTATGACTATAATAATTTCATTAGCATTAATGGTAGGAACAAGAGTTATATAAACCAATTCTAAAAGATGGTAATATGTGTTTAGTTAAAAGAAAGGAAAATGCGTTAGGAAGATAAAAAAGAGTTTGCAGTTTCAAAAAAATGAACAGAGAGATTGCAGAAGACATGTAGCATGTTATAGTTATAAGGAAGGAAGTAAAAAAATAAGAGAAAAATGTAGATGGAGACAGAAAGTGAGAACAATGGAATTTGTCTATTAGCAGGAGAAGAAAAGAAAAAGAAAACAGAAAAACAAACAATACAAAACCAAATCAAACTATACAAACCAAAACACCATACCTCTCAAAAGACAGATCAAGGAAAAATAAAAAAGGGGTCAACAACTAGGAAAGAGATATAAGAATGTTTTAGGAATGGAAATATATTTTAATATGGAAAGTAGAAGGAAAAGAAAAGGTTTCTGGATGAGAAAGTCTTTTGTGTGGTAAAGTAAAAAGTTGTAGAATGTCTGAGGAAGTTGTACAAGGTTTTTGGAGGGTAAATCTCAAAAAAAAATGCATATAACTAAGTTGAGTACAATTAAAATTAGTTAAAATTATTCACATTTTGTCCTAAGATAAAATATTAATATACTGATTTATACCAAAGTTTAATCCTTTATGTGTTCAAGTAATAAGTGTTTCTGAAAACATTAATCTGCTCTTATCTATGGAGATAATTTCTTATGAATGTTAAATTTTATTGTTTAAAGAAACTAGTCTTAAAGGAATTAGGTTTTATATAACTTTAATTAAAAAACAACTGGTATTTCAGAGTATTAGACTATACTACAGATTCTAAATTTTTCTTTAAAAGCTAAACTTAGTTAATATAAAAACACCAATGTAACTGTGGTACTGTTACTGACTTCTTTGTATAATGGATGTATTCATGTCTTCCAAGAATACATTATCTTAAAAATATAAGGTTTAGAAGAGCATTTTACCAAACTGGTATTCTTCAAACTAAAGTCTAAAGTAAAGTTTTGGATTATATAAATTATGTTTCTTAATTCATAGGTATCATGTGAACTAAGTATGTTCTTACTCATATTAATTTCATTTTGTATTTTCCTTGTAAGCTTTATAACTATTATCTGCTATTGCCTTGCAAAAGTACAAATTCTAATATAACAACCTGAGTTAATTTGAGACAACAAATTAACCACCCATAGGACAGACAAGATATAAGGCTAACTTCCAGTACTAATATGGATTCCAATTAAATAGAAGGGGTAAATAAAAGTAAAGTTATAGGTGTTAATGTTAAAATTCAGTACTACTAATTTAGGATTGGTGAAACTTGATTGCTAGATGCTTAAAACCGTAACCTGGAGACTAAATTTAAGAAAATAAAAGGGCCAAGAAGGAAAATAGCCAATATTTGACTCATGCCCTTGGATGTCAGCTCTAACCCAGGGAACAAGGGGAATTCTCTAAGGTTTGCAACTTTGGTCACATAACCACAAAATCAGGGGGCTCAAAGATACCTTGGAGAGAGCAGAAAGCAATCAGTGCACATGCTGCAAAGAGGATGGTCACTGGAGAGGAAAACATCCAATTATTCCAAAAGAAGTCACACATGGTCATAAGGACTCTGACCTATTCTAACAACGACACTAGAGGAGCTAAGAGGCTTCTCTCAAGTTCTGAAGAGAGATGCCTAAGAAAACTCAGCTCACTCTTAACAATAGATAGGAACAAGTTCAATTTGATCAGCTTGGTGTTAAACACCTAGGAAGAAGGTTGTAATCAAAGCACAGTCAGCCATACCTGGCACTTAAAAGGAAAGATAATAGGTCTTTTAATATTATTTAAGATGTACACTTCTGTCAGCCCCACCAAAAGTAAGTAAAAGACTAGAGGCTATGAAAGGATTCTTAAACAGGAGTGCCTAATAACTTTCAAGAAAGACTATCAGAATCAGAAGTTTTCTTTGTCAATTTAAGACCTGCAAATCTTTCTAACCTCCTACACAGACAGACTTTATCTGTGTTTTTGCCAGTATAATTATTTAGTCCTAAGAGACAGAACTAATGGGGTCTCTGTTAAACACAGAGGCTATGACCATAGAAGTGTATTTTACAAAAATAAGATGACTTTAGATATCTTAACTACATCTTATGGAGACCTCAGTGACATTATAAAAACTAAGTGTTGTGTTTACATTCCAGAAAATTCTGACAATGTAACTAATATCCTTAAGGATTTACATTCATAAATACAGGTCATATCTTCACTGGCCTTGTCTTGGGAACAACTTCTTAGCTCTTGAACTTCTTGGTAGAAAAAAAATAGCTGGTCTCTCTCATCATCAAAATATTCATTGACTTTGTATTAATCTCATTCCAATACTCACGTCTTCTTGTTTCTCCCATAGAAGCATCCACCCCAGATATCTTTAAAACCTGTTCTTTCTGAACCAGACTTTTGCTCTAGACCCCTCAACTGACCCAATATATTCCTAAAAGAGAAACTCAAACTGTTGTTCCGTATCACACCCTGTCAGCCTGAAGCAGCCAGAGTGGTCATCACCCATTTTCCCCTTATAGCAGTAAGGGTTCCCTTAATCAGAGAAGGGAATGAGACAGGGGGAAAGGATAGGTAGTCAGAGTAGAAGATAAATGATCAAGTCAGAATGATGATGGGGGCTAATTCAAAGAAAAGGAAATAAAAAGTTAACAACTCTAGAGTACTGCCCCTTCTCAACTGGTTACCAACACCTCCAGGGAATCACTCTTCCCAACACAAGGAGTTGCTAATGAATACTTCCTGGTTGACTTTTTTTCCTGCCTTTTAGGATGTTATGGAGGGGAGGTAGAGGCACCCCACTGGTGGCTCTTTTCCCACCCTGAGGTCACATAGACAGGAAAGAAAATGGGGGGGGCGGCATCTATAAAAATGCAAAACATGCCCGTCCCATGGGCACAACTCCAAGGTCCCTTCTCTCTGGAGAAGTCTGTCTCTGTTATGTCCTTCAATAAAATTTGTTTTCTTTGACTGCCTCAGCGTTTTGTGGCTATCTAATCTTCAACATCAGGGGGAATGAGGACCCAATCCTCATTGCCAAGTCTGGTATCACAATGATGAAGATTGGAATAATCTCTGAGCTTACAAACTCATTCTTCATTGGAGAAGACTAATATTAGCAAAGAAAAGATAAAGAGGATGATTCAAATTAATTATAATTGTTATGGGAAAGAAAGAACTAAACATGAAGAAATCTTAGAAGTTCTTTAGATGGAATGGTGGAGAATATATCCTTGATGACACATTTGAATTTGGAACAGAATTGCCTGCATGTACTAGAAAGAACACCGGGGCAGAGATTTCTATTGGAAATGTTCTGAAATCTGAAAAAGGTACATTATGTGCTGACAAGACTAAAGTCGTAAGACATATTTTCATTGGGGCGAAGCACTGGACTTCATTAATTTCTGATTTTGAACATCCAGTATCACCATCTAATACACCAGCCAGGAAGCCAGGTTTAAGCTAACAACTCATTTGATAAAGAGAAATCTAAACAAACAAAAAACTCTGAATAGAAGATGTTCAAAACAATGAATTTAGGTTACTTTTCTTTCTAAATGTGTATACAGTCACTGCCTTAGGCCCCAATTTCCTAATCTTAAAATAGAAGTTTGGGTCACATGGTATAGTTAATATATAAAGGCTTTCTCTTTCTTGAGATAAAATATAAACTTTATTTCTCCTTTGTCCTTTGTCCTGTTGTATACATATAATTTTTGATCTGTTTCTTTTTGTCTTTCTTTCTCAAGTATACATTTATAAATCTGTGTAATCATATAATATCATCCCCTTCCCTTCCCTCATATCCCTGAGGCAAAGTCTTGCATGCACACATTTGAAAGACCTCCATGTTTGCATACTTCCTATCACTCAGTAACCATCTGAATCTGATCAAGTTATAAAAACCATCCACATCAGAATTTTCTTATTATAAAACAGAGATTATAATGTTTTAAATAAGATGTAAATTGCTTACCATAATGCAAGCTGTATAAAAAGCATTCAATAAGTGATAATTTATTATTTGCTTCTATGGTTATTTGTATACTTACACATAGAATTAAGTCATTTATCTAGTGAAACTTCAATTATGTAACAGAAAAAAAATTTAATTGGTTTCTATATTGAGTTCTGGTATAAATCTCTATATTTTAACTGTAAGAAAACAATATGATTAGTAAAGTTTGTTGAAATTTAACAAAATTTGCATGTCATATGAAGAAGCTGAACTTAATCACACTTTTTTGCACCACTATTTACCATTTGCTCTTTCTCATGGACTGATTTTTCTGATCATGAGAATCTCCTGTTGTTCTCTGAAAACAAACAGACCACTAGGCTTTAGAGAAAAGAACAGAGGAAGGTTCCTTGAATTTGTGTTACTAAAAAACCCAGAGTGATTATTATTATTTGTGGTGGTGGTAGTAACAGTGGTAATAGTAGAAGCTATATTTTGGGATTGAAACCATGGGCAGTTTACCACTGAGCCACATTTTTTTTATTTTGAGACAGAGTCTTACTAAGATGCTGATGCTGACCTTGTGTAATTCTCCTGCCTCAGCCTCCCAAGTCACTGGGTTTACAGGCATTTTCCACTCTCCTAACCCTGAGTGATTATTTAATTTAGAAAATGTGGGGTTCTTTGGACTAACGACATAAATATATTCAAGATGCACAGGTGGAAATATGTAACAAAATTGATTTTAGATAATATGGTAACACCAGAAATATACCTTCCAATAATAATGTGTAGGTAGTAAAATGCTCACAAATACCAGTGCTTTTTCTATGGAGAGATGTCCATTTAGTCTTAGAAAAGAGGCATACCAAGTGACTTACATTGCCTGATTGAATGTTTTGAAGTGCTTTGTAAAGGTTTTATAGAGTTTATTAGTTTAAATCCAATTTCAAATAAACATTATTCATAATATATCATGTTCTTTTTCCTTCTATCAAAAACTCAACATTGTTTCAGAAGGAAGCTCTCACCCAGCAGGATACTGGAGCAAATATCAAATAGAGGAGAGCCTACACAATATATAGGATGTATTGTAACATGAGTGAAATGACATTTTTGTTATTGAAAGCAAATTAATATAATTTGGTATCACAGTATAAATTAGCCTACCTGATAAAACTATTATTAAATAAAACTAATTTTCTAATTTAAAAATTATTTTTGTAATTTGCACATTCAATTCTGTTGTCACTTAGTATCTGCCTTAAAATAATTTCCTATACTCTTTTATCAAATTTCAATCCTACCATTATATCTGAAATTTATACCAGTCTTTTACCATCCCCATTATTCTAAATTTCTTTTGTAAATATCTCCAAAGACCTATACTTTACTGTATCTAATGGCAAATTCTGTCTTTATTTTACTTGTTTTATATGCTATTTTTGACCATATGAGCATTTTTTTTTCTCCTTTTTTTTTTTTTTTTTTATATCAGGGATTGAATGCAAGGGCACTTACCCACTGAGCCACATCCTCAGCCTTTTTCTGTATTTTATTTAGGCGCAGGGTCTGGCTGAGTTGCTTAGGGCCTCACTGAGTTTCTGAGGCTGCTCTGAACTCCTGATTCTCCTCTCTCAATCTCCTGAGCTACTGGGATTACAGGTTTGCACCACCTCGCCAGGCACTGTTTTTCTTCTTTTTTTTTTTTTTATTGTAAACAAATGGGATACATGTTGTTTCTCTGTTTGTACATGGTGTAAAGGCATACCATTTGTGTAATCATAAATTTACATAGGGTAATATTGGTTGATTCATTCTGTTATATTTTCCCTTCCTCCCCATTCCTCCCACCCCTATTTTCCCTCTATACAGTCCTTCCTTCCTCCATTCTTGCCCTCTCCCTAACCCTAACTCTAACCCTAACACTAACCCCTCCCACCCCCATTATGTGTCATCATCCACTTATTAGCAATATCATTTGTCCGTTGGTTTTTTGAGATTGGCTTATCTCACTTAGCATGATATTCTCCAATTTCATCCATTTGCCTGCAAATGCCATAATTTTATCATTCTTTATGGCTGAGTAATATTCCATTGTATATATATGCCACAGTTTCTTTATCCATTCATCAATTGAAGGACATCTAGGTTGGTTCCACAATCTGGCTATTGTGAACTGAGCAGCCATGAACATTGATGTGGCTGTATCTCTGTAGTATGCTGATTTTAAGTCCTTTGGGTATAGGCCGAGGAGTGGGATAGCTGGGTCAAATGGTAGGTCCATTCCAAGTTTTCTAAGGAGTCTCCCACACTGCTTTCCAGAGTGGCTGCACTAATTTGCAGCCCCACCAGCAATGTAAGAGTGTACCTTTCTCCCCACATCCTCGTCAACACCTGTTGTTGCTTGTATTCTTGATAATCACCATTTTAATTGGGGTGAGATGGAATGTTAGGGTGGTTTTGATTTGCATTTCTCTTATTACTAGAGATGTTGAACATTTTTCCATATGTTTGTTGATTGCTTGTAGATCTTCTTCTGTGAAGTGTCTATTCATTTCCTTAGCCCATTTGTCGATTGGATTATTTGCATTCTTGGTGTAGAGTTTTTTGAGTTCTTTATAGATGCTGGAGATTAGTGCTCTATCTGAAGTATGATTGGCAAAGATTTTGTCCCACTCTGTAGGCTCTTTCTTCGCATTGCTGATAGTTTCCTTTGCTGAGAGAAAGCTTTTTAGTTTGAATCTATCCCAGTTATTGATTCTTGCTTTTATTTCTTGTACTATGGGAGTCCTGTTGAGGAAGTCTGGTCCTAAGCCGACATGTTGAAGATCTGGACCTACTTTTTCTTCTGTAAGATGCAGGGTCTCTGGTCTGATTCCGAGGTCCTTAATCCATTTTGAGTTTAGTTTTGTGCACGGTGAGAGATATGGGTTTAGTTTCATTCTGTTGCATATGGATTTCCAATTCTCCAGGCACCATTTGTTGAAGAGGCTATCTTTTTTCCATTGCATATTTTTGGTCCCTTTGTCTAGTATGAGAAAATTGTATTTATTTGGGTTTGTGTCCGTGTCCTCTATTCTGTACCATTGATCCACCTTTCTATTTTGGTACCAATACCATGCCGTTTTTGTTACTATTGCTTTGTAGTAGAGTTGAAGATCTGGTATTGCGATACCCCCTGCTTCACTCTTTCTGCCAAGAATTGCTTTAGCTATTCTGGGTTTTTTATTCTTCCAGATGAATTTCATAATTGCTTGCTCTATTTCTGCAAGGTACATCATTGGGATTTTAATTGGAATTGCATTGCATCTGTATAGCACTTTTGGTAGTATAGCCATTTTGACCATATTAATTCTTCCTATCCAAGAACATGGGAGATCTTTCCATCTTCTAAGGTTTTCTTTAATTTCTTTCTTTAGTGTTCTGTAGTTCTCATTGTAGAGGTCTTTCACCTCTTTTGTGAGATTGATTCCCAAGTATTTTATTTTTTTCGAAGCTATTGTGAATGGGGTAGTTTTCCTGATTTCTCTTTCTGAAGATTCATCGCTTATGTATAAAAATGCTTTGGATTTATGTGCATTGATCTTATATCCCGCTACTTTACTGAATTCACTTATAAGATCTAAAAGTTTCTGGTGGAATTTCCTGGTTCCTCTAAGTATATAATCATATCATCAGCAATAGGGATAGTTTGAGTTCTTCTTTCCTATTCGTATCACTTTAATTTCTTTGGTCTGTCTAATTGCTCTGGCTAGAGTTTCAAAGACCAAAGTGAAAAGAAGTGGTGAAAGAGGGCATCCCTTCCTTGTTCCAGTTTTTAGGGGAATGCTTTCAGTTTTTCACCATTTAGAATGAATATTAGCCATGGGCTTAGCATAGATGGCCTTTACAATGTTAAGGAATGTTCCCACTATCCCTATTTTTTCTAGTGTTTTGAGCATGAAGGGGGTGCTGTATTTTATCAAATGCTTTTTCCTGCATCTATCGAAATAATCATGTGATTCTTGACTTTAAGGTCTATTGATATGGTGAATTACATTTATTGATTTCCTGATGTTGAACCAACCTTGCATCCCTTGGATGAGACCCACTTGATCAGGGTGCACTATCTTTTTAAATATGTTTTTGTATGCATTTGCTAAAATTTTGTTGAGAATTTTGCATCAATGTTCATTAAGATATTGGTCTGAAATTTTCTTTCATTGATGTGTCTGTGTCTGGTTTAGGGTATCAGGGTAATATTGGCTTCATAGAATGAATTTGGGAGGGTTCCCTCCTCTCTATTTTATGGATACTTTGAGAAGTATTGGAATGATCTCTTCTTTAAAGGTTTTTGTAGAACTCTCGGCTGAGAACCCATCTGTCATGGACTTTTCTTTGTTGGTAGGCTTTGATGACTTCTCTATTTAATTACTTGAGATCGTCTTTTAAATTGTGTATGTCCTCCTCGTTCAGTTTAGGCAATTCATATGTCTCTAGAAACTTGTTGATATCTTCGAAATTTTCTATTTTTTTGGATATAGATTTTCAAAATGGTCTTCAGTGGGGAATATTCCCTGCTAGTGGGCAGAGGTGCCTCCCCTTGTTGACCAATGGTCATCCAAAGGGAATTAGGCTGCGGACTGAGGCATGGCCTGTGTTGTGCCTGTGTCTCTGGTTTATAACCGTCCTTGTGGGAAAACTTCACCCAGCAGGGAAGACTCACCTGGTGCGGAGGTCTTGCTGGTCACTTCCCCTCCTAGAGTTCCCCTCAATCTACAACCTACCGCGTGGGCTTGGCTGTCTTCCTCTGCAAAGATCCCAGGGATCCGGACCTACCTCCTGACCTGGGAGCCTCACTTCACCCATTGCAGACGAGTCTCCTTAGCCTGCCTCTCTTCAGAGAATCTGCCCGCAGTTCCTGGACACTTCGCTCCACCCCTAGGCGTGTCTCTGTGCAGCTCTTCTACCAAGAAACCGTCCTGGACCCTGCTCTGCAACTAATCGCCTGGCTATGCAGCCCCATCCTCTGACCACCACCTGGAGCCCCGTACAATATCTCCGGACCCAGAGACCTGCCACACACTTCTTCCTTCAGACAGAGCCGCCTGGTGTCCGACGCAGTCACTAGTAGTCCAAGAAACTCACTTCGCTTCTCCTCCTCCCGCCAACCGCCTGTAGTCCTAGGCAGTCACTCCGAGTCCAAGTGACCTGCCCTGTTCCTCCTCCTCCTCAGGGTAGCCCCCCGGGTGTTCAGGAGCGGTCCCTCGGAGACCAAGGGACCCACCGCGCTCCTCCTCCAGGCAGGCCACCGGTGTTCAGGAGTGGTCGCTTTGAGTCCAAACAACTCATCACTAGCCTCCTCCTCTGGCAACCGCCTGTGGCTCTGATGCAGTCACTCCTAGACCAAGTGACCCGCCGCACTTCTCCTCTTCCTCCGGGCAACCCCCCTGGGTGTTCAGAAGTGATCGTTCTGAGTCCAAACAGCTCCCCACGCAGCTCCTCCTCAGGCAGCCGCCAGGAGCCCCAGTGGTTACTCCGAGTCCAAGCGCTGTGCTGAGCGGCCACCTGCACGATGTTCCCCGCTGTCCGTGTTTACCGCTCCAGTGGGGGGAGGGGCGTCACGCCGGGCAACTCTACTTCACAAAGTTCCCTGCGTTCCGGGGCTACCGCCCCACCCTGGACGCCTCCCCAAAGGGAGAGACTCACCCGGCGGCTTTGAGTTGGTCCCAAGTCTCTCACTATCTCCTCTTGTGAATCCTGCATCCTGGAGCAACATGAAATGCAGTCGCCCTCTAGTCCGCCATCTTACCTCCCTCTGTTTTTCTTCTTGAACAATCTCTTTTACTTTGTTTCTGAAGACACCAAGGCCACCAGATTTTTTTGTTAGCTCTTTACCTGACCTTTTCTGCTTTATTTCTTGGGTTCTTTTTATCTTCCTGAAATCTAGCTGTTAGAATGACCCAGGGTTTTTTTAAAATTTGTTGGCTTCTATATCTACAATTATTTTTGTGACCCATTAGAAGCGTGACTTTGATAACTATGGGATCTTTACAAATGAATGTGAATGTGTCAGTTTATGTAATTTCTTTATCAAAATTGCCCCCATAGCTTCACATCTTGGCTGGAATAAAAGTCAATTCCTAAGCTATCAGGTGTGGGAAGATATCTAACCCATCTATAGGAGCAAATGACTTATTCAACAAAACACTACAACACTTCCCTAATGTGCATATTGCAAACAAGAATAGTAGAGGGTTAATTACATGAAGGACACATGCTGACACACCTAGTGTAGAGGTCACAGTGTAAGCACATAGTACAAGTCGGAAATTACTTATAAAATAACAGAACTAGATGGAAATAATGCAATTACCACAAGAGTCAGTAACACCAGAGGCTTCACTGTAGTTCAACCTTGTATTATAAGAAGTTGTAGCAATGGCTAGCAGACTATGATGTTCAAGATACAGGGTATGTTGGCAATAAAGTATTTTTTATTTATATCACCAAAGTAGATCTAAAGTCAGTGGGCAGAAACTGATATCCATTACCAAAATGGAGAAATCCTTTTCTAATTTCTACATCTGCCTGAGCCAGTTTTGAGACCTAGAGACCAGAAAATGAAGAGAAAAATTTGTATCCTTTAAGATGGTCTCTGAAATGCTACTGCAAAAATGGGCAAGAAATATTTATCACAAATATGGCAAAGTACTAGTTACTGCAGAGAGAGGAAAAAAGAATGTACCAATTTTTTCAGAGCAGTTGGATACAGAATCTGAGATAATAATGAAACCAGAGATATAGGAAGGTCACTCTAAATTGATTTCTTGTATAAAAACTAGTAACCGATATTGTAGCAGTTACAATGACCACACCTGTAGTTACTGTCCTCATAGAGCTCTCTGGAATATAGACAAAAAGCTACTTTAGTTGGAAAGTCAAATGCAAGCTTTTGAGAGTAACTGCAATCTCTTTCCTCCACCTTCTTTGAGCTATGTTTAATCAGAAAATAGTACTGCATACTGGCCAATGTCACAAGGATAACTGATACTTTATCAGGGGTGATGGTCCCATCACAGCCTGTTATGTTGACCAGTATAACCACTGCAAAATCTGAATGGATAATGAATGACAGTTGGCTGCTGAAAGTGTAACCTAGTGATAAATCCAATGACAGTGCTGTGCTGATGTAATGTCTGCACTCGAACGTACTGTCACAGCCTCTGTAATTTGGATGTGACTATGGATCTGGTGACTACATTTTGTCAATCCCCATCATGAAAGGTGACCAAAATAGCATGCATTCACATGGAGGCACCGCAGTTCACACTCACTAGCCTACCCCAGGGCTATGTTAATTCTGCTCTCTGTTATAATGTAGTCCAAAGGGACCTTGATTGACTTGACATTCTGCAAACATTTGCAAACATCACACTGAATCACTGTATTGATGACATTGTGCTTATTGAAACTGATGTGCAGAAAAACACAGGTACTTTTATATGCCCTTGTAAGGGAAATGAGCTGCAAAATAAGAGTGAGAAACCTGAAAAAGTTTCAGAAATCTTCAAGTTAATGACATTTTTGGAAATCGATTGAACTACATTATGTTGGATAAGGTGAGGGCAGAGTGGTTGATAGAACTCTTTGGATTTTGGACTCATAAGCATGTATCATTCTTAGAAATACCATTTTAAATCATCTATGTCATGGCACAAGAGACTTGTATTTTTGTGTGGTACCCATAGATGAGAGAGTTCTGTAGGAGCTTGTTTGTCTTCTGTAAGCTATTTTTCCACTCAGGCCAGGATAAGCTAATGATTCCAAATAAGGATGTTTACTTATCAAGTTGATGGCAAGTTTCTTGAGCATCAGGAAAAATCTATTAGAAAAATCTCTACTGGTAGGATATCTGGTCCAAGTAAAGAGAATGGTCAGCCATGGAACATCAAGTGAACACATAAAAGGAATTAACCATCTTGAACTGGATATTGTATTAGGAATTGAACCAAGGGGCACTTTGCCAGTAATCTATATCCTCAGTTCTCTTTTAAAATTATTTTTTATTTGAGACAGGTTCTTGCTGAGTTGCTGAGGCCAGCCTCAAACTTGTGATCCTCTTGTCTCAGTCTCCTGAGTCACTGAGATTACAGTCATGTGCCACTGTACTCCATGTGAACTGGCTATTTTTAAATCAGTCAAGTCAAAAGTTCAGGAACAGTCCATTAGATGATGGAAATGACTTAATCAGGACTAGGCCTGAGCAAGCCCAGAGGAATTATGTACATTATACAAATAGGTGTTTCTCCTACCCATGCCATCTGCTTTTATTGCACTTATACTGTTTTCTCAGTCCAAGCCTATGAATTCATTGAGAATTTTTCAATGGCATACTGGTAGACAAAAAAAGAAAGAAAGAAACCAAATGAAGTTTACAATGACTTGGCCCAGTAATTATGCTTTGAATTGACAATGGACTGTTGTCTCACTACTGCCCAACTCAAGGGGGGTCCAAAATAGCACTGATATATGGGCAAAGATTTGAGTAATATACATAGTTATCTTCTTGTTATGGAGGGAATTATGGTCTGAAGTTAGATTCACACTTGTGAATTTGCTAATTGGTTTGGATGTCTCTAAAAGACTGGAGGAAATATGAATAGATGATTTAGAAAGAGGGAGTTCCCAGGAAAATGAATGTTGTATTGATTCCCTATTGTTGCTATATCCAAGGACACCAATTCAGCTATTGGCTTAAAAAAAAAAAGGGGGGGGAGGAAATATGCACTATTACTCTTTTGGAGGTCAGAGTATAAAATGAGACTGACATGCCTGACATGGGTCTAGAATCCGGAGTTGGAAAGGCAGCATTCCGTTACCTCTTCCACCTTGTAGAGGTTGTTTGCATTCCTTGACTTGTAGCTCCCTTTTAAAGTTTAGTCAAGTTCTCTCCCCTCTCTCCCCCTCTCACTCTCTCTCTCTCTCTCTCTCTCTTCTACCTTCCTCTTACTTCTACATAAGAATTCTGGTTACATTGGGTAACCTAGATATTCTGCAATGATTTCCCTATATTACAGTCAGATGTTTAGCCAGCTAATTCCATCTGAAATCATAATGCTCCTTTGCCGTGTATCCTGAAAGAGTCATAGGATCCAGGGCTGAGCAATGGGGCTTTTTTCCCATGGCAGGGGCATTATTCTATGTGACACTCGTGTGTATATTCCTGTAGAAGTGGGCATGACATGATTAAATATAGGAATCTAACGTCAACATCACCAGAAAAGAACTACAGAAAAAGTAGATTCTAAAAAAAGGTATTTTTTTAACTTTTTAAAAAAATTTTGATTTTGATTTTGATTTATATTCACAAATGGAGTATAACCATTGTTTCTCTGGTTGTACACAAAGTAGAGTCATACCATTTGTGTCTTCATACATGTACATAGGGTAATGATGTTTATCTTTCCTTCTCGTGCCCCCTCCTCACTCCTCATATCCATCTACATCACATTCTTCTTCCATTCTTCCCTTACCTCCTCCCACCCCCATTATGTATCATCGACCACTTATTAGAGAAATCATTTGGCCTTTGTGTTTTTGGGATTGACTTATTTCACTTAGCCTGATATTCTCCAACTCCGTCCATTTACCTGTAAATGTCACAGTTTTATTCTTCTTTATAGTTGAATAACATTCTATTGTGATATATACCACAGTTTCTTTATCCATTCATCTATCGAAGGGCATCTTTTATTTATTTTTTTATTAACAATGTTGGCAGTGATATTTTTTAAGAAAATATTTTTTATATATGTATATAGGGTAATAATGTCTGTCTCAATCTACCATCCTTTCCCATACCCACCCACCCCACTGTTCCCCTCAGTCCCCTCTATACAATCCAAAGTTCCTTCATTCTTCCCTACCCACCCCCCACTATGGTCAGTACTCACTTATCAGAGAAAACATTTGGCCTTTGGTTATTTGGGATTGGCTTATTTCACTTAGCATGATCTTCTCCAGTTCCATCCATTCCAGTTGCACATCCATTGCGCAAATGCCACAATTTCATTCTTCTTTAAGGTTGAGTAATATTCCAGTTCCACTGTATCACTTTTCTCAGAGGTCACCAGCTTGTGTCCCAAGCCGTCAGTAAGATTTACATAAGGTTTTCAGCAGATTAAGCCCCGTTTTTTATACAGCAGCTTTCTTTGCTGTCTTTTCTTTCTTCCTGTTCCAACTTTTTTTATTATTTCAGCAAAATTCAAAAATAATTTAATGAATTACTCCATTATTTTAATATAATAGTGATTTAGATATTTGGCTTGAGAGTCAAAGAGATATTGGTTTGAATCTTAACTTTATACTCAATAATTATGTGACTCATGTTGATTTATTAAATATTCTGGTTATTAGCTACCTATGAAACAAGATAAATAATGCCCAAGTAGGCTTTTATTTAGAAACTAAACAAAAGGGTAGAAAACTGATAAAAATGGTAGACATAAAAAAATGTTCATTAAATGGTAGCTATTATTAGTATTTCTAGTATTAGCCTTTATTTACCCTTGATAGAGAACTTATATGAAATAAACAAAATACTCTTAGTGATCATATTTTCCTGCTTTTTATATTTTCATATTTCATATATTTAAAGCATCCATTGCAACCATAATCAGAAAAGTCATTAATATCCACACAGTGTCAAATTTTCATTAAATATTCCACCCTAACTTGTTTTCCATGATTCTCACAGTGTTTGTAGTTATCAAATTATAGGCGGCAGTGACAAGAAAAAAGGCAGTGAGAGTGTTTAACTGCCCTATAAATAATTATAATGGTCATGGGGAAACTCACATACAGCACTGAGGTCATGATTACAGATGATTCAGACCAAGGCTAAGGTTATTAGGACAATTATAAATAGATCTAGGTGAAAATAACAAAAAATTTGATGCAGTCCATAAAATATGACCATGGTAGAAAATTGGAAGGGTAAAGTTTTTAACAGTGTAAATGGAATGTAACTGTTGAGAAAATGGACTGCCCTCATCATTATGGCATAGACCTTTATTGTATTTAATGATGTAATTACACGGCATAATACTGATGCTTTGAATATCAAGCATGAAATGCTGTGTAATGACTTGAGAGAATATAACTGTGTGAATGGGCTTTGCTAATGAGCTTTGCTTCTCAACTCTGGCCTCACAGGGCAAATCTGCAAAACCTGATGCAGCCTATTCAAGAATGAAGATTTTGAGTGGAAGCCAAATCCAAAATTTAACATGGTTAAACATGAGGAATCAAGGAAGAAAGAAAAGCTGGTTTAAGAAACTTAAACTATGTCTATCTTGACGATAAGCCCAATGCATCTTAAAAATAATGTCTCTGATCTCACAGGAATGGTCATTAGGAGCACTGGGTTCCTAATGGGATACAAATTACATTGTGTGCTACACATATTCACACCTGTATATATTTGTATCTGTAGACTACCAGGTTGTTCTCATACTGTCCATGTGTCTCACAGTTATTTTATAGCTCAAAATTTTTATTCTCAAAGTTGCCTTTATACGAATTGGAGTTACCTATTGCTTCTTGCCTCTGAGAATATCACAAGTAGAAAATCACACCAAACCCCAATATAAAATATAATCAGTCCATCCCATACTGCATGAAGTGACTGATTAATTTGATTTCCAAAATTGCTTGACCTGAGGAATACCTGTTCTATTAGGAAATGAATCAAATCTCATTCCTCATGATTCTGTACAGCCAGATCACAGATTAATTGGTGGAGTATAAAAAATATTGTACTCTCATGAAAGTAAATTAAAAATCAAAATGGAATTTTTTATTTCCATATTTTAAGTGATGTAAGGTTTGTTGTCAGAAGTTTTATCTTCTCTTATCTACTCTTATTCTACCTTTCTGTAAAACTACTTCCTTTGAAATTTTCGGTGTGACTTTACAGAATGTCTAGAGTATGAAAATTGTTTTGTGTCACTTCTGAACAATATTTTGAAGGGCCTCTGATGTTCTTGCTGTCCTCCTAGATCCATGCCACTGGGTCTTGAGATTTTGATGTGGAGAAGACATGGAAGAGAGAGGATGCCTTTCAGCTAAGAACTATGATAGATTACCCCCAGATAAGACTTGTGAGTGTGTGAGACAATACTGAGCCAAGTGGTTCCTGTGAACCACCAGGCCACAGCTAAGTGGGTGACCTCAGAGAAGAACACCAGGGAAAAACACACAGTTGAGCTCAGACTGAACTGCAGAATTTCAAGCATAGTTGTGATTGCGGGTTTAGGTTCCAAGTGCAAAGGATAGCACATTTCAAAAATATCAATAATAAAGTGCCTAGTTTTCTTGTATTAAAATTGCTCTTAAACATGGTCTGTCTCTCTCTTCTTTTCCCCCTTTCTTTTTCTCCTTTCTACCTCTCATAGAACACTTAATAGAGTAGAATAACCCTGGGAATAGACATCAATTTCAGCAGCTACAACTACTAATGTGGATGACCAGCATATATTCTGACATATAGTCTGAAATTATACATAAAATAGATTCATAAATAAATAATACTGAAATACCAATGTGTTCTAGACTGATATAGCCTTTATAGTTTTAATTTGTGAGTCTGAGAAGTATAGTTAATCTCACTAGATTCCTAGTTTATTTTCAAGTAAAGCCTTTACCCCTGAAAAATTCTGATTTAAAAACAAATGATAGCTGGATCACTAATGTTTGAACTGATATCATCTGCAAACACATTACCATAGTGATGAACTATTCTTAGAAGAATTTATGCAGACAAAACTTATACATTTTTATTTGTCTCATACAAGAATATACAATTGCCAAGCAGACCAAAATGAGACAAGGAATATAAAAATAAGTTTCATTTTAATGATTTAATGTGGGGATAGTCTTGGTATTATGATTAATATTGGTACCCTTAATATATCTATTCTAAAAATTAAGTGCTTATAATATCCTATTTCAAAGTATAAGAAAAAGAAAAAATGGCAACACTTCCAAAGAAATTTAATTGAACTTTAAAATACTTTATACCTATATATACATATATATATACATATATATATATATATATATATATATATATAACTTATTTAAATTAAGGTAGTATCTTAAACGTGGAAAGTTAAATATTTTCAAATTTTCAGCCAATAAATACATTTAGAATTGCAAATTAATTAGATGGTATTTGGAATGCTCAGTTATTAGTTAGCATGGAAACTCATAAACTATGAACATAAATAGAAATACATATCAGAATGAGTTACATATCAGAATGAATAAATCCAAATGAAACCTTTCATAACTATTTCTTTCTTTAAGCTATTTCTAAGCATTATCATGAAGAAAAACTACAGTTAAAAAAAAAGTAATAAATAACTAAAATATTTATCTCTGCTTCTGCATCAAGTGTCAGTTTGCAGAAAATAATTCTGGAAAGTATTTTCAATTCCCCACTACTTCTTTATGCAACACACTGAAGTGGATTAAGTGAAATTTTCAAAACATCATAATTTTCACAACAACTAGAAAACTCAGTCATTGTTAGACTCATAGAAAAAATGTTAAACAAATCAAATATGCCACAAACAGCTTTTTATCAAACTATTTAGTTAGGTTATTCATACTAATGTTCAATATCAGCTTCTGTTATTTTATTCTAAGCCTTTCCTAATTAATTTTGTGCTTTTTCAGTTAGAGATAAAAGATTAGAAATGACAGTCACACATTTCAGGAAACAGAGTAGCATAGTTAACAAGTGACCTTAGAATTTTAAAATCTAAATCTGATCCTAAATATTTCATACTCATATTCTATGTGGACACTAGAGTTTCTGTGTGTTATGCATTAACCATTTTTTCCCTAGCGAAGAATCATTTTTTAAAAAGAAATACCCTCATTAAATTTGAAATACTTTGTGACTAAAGATAAATAATAAAAATATCTACATTGGATTGGACATTTCTTCACCTTGAGTTCTTTAAAAATTTAATGACTTCAGAGTTGTCTAGGGTTTGAATACTTAATTTTTAGAAAGCTCGGTCAAATCAGAAAGACACATAAAGAGAAACCAAGATATAAACCTTTTTTTTTTTTCAAATTCACTCATTCAACAAACTCTTGTAACTGCTATTTTTGAAGTTAAATAATAAATAGATGAATGTAATCAATACTTGAAAGTAAAGGAAGGTGAGTGAGATAATTTAACACCCAGAGTGATTTTAAAATAATTATTACAAAATTTTCTGTGAACAATAGAATAATGCTAAATGTACCAAGAAGGAAAAGTTGACCTTAGTTTTGAGAGGTAACACAGCAAGGTGGAAAATATTGGTGTTATGTTTTGGGAACATCCCCAAATGGCCCATGTACTTGAAAACTTGGTCCCCAAAGAAGAAACCTTCAGAAGTGAGGTTTTTGGAAGTTGACTCTAACCTGCTCAGTGGATGAATCCATCTGATGGATTAATAATTTCAATGGACTACTGGAAGGAAGTAGAAACTGGAGGCAGGTGGGGCATGGTTGGAGGAGTAGGGCAATAGGGACAAGCCCTTGGGAACTATGTCTTGTCCCCTCCCCCACACCTCCATGCTCCAAGAGCTGAGCAGTTCTCCTCAGCCACATCCTTCCACCACGATGCTCTGCCACACCTGAGGACCAAAGAAAAGGAGCTGACCAACCACAGACTGAAGCCTCTGAAATCATGAGTAGAAATAAATCTTTCCTCCTGTAAGTTATTGTTGTCAGGTATTTGGTCCCAGTGATGAAAAGCTCACTAACATAGAATTTCAAAGTCAGGAATAAAATAAGGAATGTACTTTTCAGAAGGCAAGGGTCTGATGAACTCTTGAAATAAATAGCATAATCCAGAAATGATCATTCATAAGGGTGAAAATAGCTTAGGATACGTGATGCTATATATGGAGTCATTGAGAGTGGGAATGTTAGAAGAAATTGAATGACATATCAAGTTCCTACTTTGTGAAATATGAAGGGTACTGAGAATGGAATTCATATTTCTGTCCAAGGTGTGAGGACAGAAAGGAAGTCCATGAAATTCTTCTCCAGGCTGACTTCTGAGATACATTTGCAAATAATTTTTTTTAAATGGATATAAGAAATACAGTGTTTAATTTTTATGTAATAAAATTGGAGATAACTAGGGAAGATTTGTGTGCATTAAAGAAACTATAAATTCATTCTATCAAAATATTGGGCTTGTTATGCTACATTTTTAAAAAAGTTCTGAAGATGCTAAAGAGGTGGGGAGTTTATTGTTAGGATTTGTAACTCAAGAGTGTGAACATTACCTGTGCTGGTTTAGTAAGCACAGGAACTCTAAATATACTGTTTCTTAAATATTTGTTACAGAGGCCCATGTGATTCCTCATTAGTGTGGAGGCAAGTACGTACTTTCTGTGTACTTACTTGGATAAGTAAAATAGAACTCTAGTCATTGGGCCTAAACTCAAAGAAAATATCTAGGTCTTTATTCGAAGATTACAAAGTAAATGGGTTTAAAAACTTAAAATTAAAATAAAGCATTAAAGAAATGCTTCCTCCTTGAATTCTTGCCTTATTAACTTTCTCAATTAACCAGTCACCTCCTCTCAGTCTTATCCTTCTCCATCTCACCTCTAAATGTCAGTGCTCCACAAGCTCTGGATCCTTTTCACTAGTCTTCTCATCTCTGCTCAGTCTCTAGGTGATCTCGGTTTTTATATAAATGAATACTGTGTACAAATGGAAAGTACTATAGTTATATATGGAGACTAAACACCTCTCTGAACTCCAGACTCATATGTATCTCAAAACCCAGGCACATAGCTATACCCAAAATTTGCTCTGTCCTCTTCCTATCATAAAAGAAACTTTCACTCCTCTGATCAAGTTTATCTCCTGATAATCATCACTGCGTATTTTCTCTTTCTTACTACATACGATCTACTAAGTCCTATCATCTGCACAGATAAAATGACCCAAAATGAATCTGAACTTTCCACATTGCCACTCTACTAACCTTATTCTAACCTAATCTCATTCAAGTCAATAGCATTTTTATAGATTACTGCAGATATGTGCATTGTTATCCATTACTACTCTGAGATTACTATGCAGCTGCTGTAATCATACTTTTTAAAATTTTTTACAGACTGCATTGTGATTCACTGTACACAAACAGGGTACATATTTTCATTTTTATGGTTTGTACATGATGTAGATTCATACCATTTGTGTAATCATACATGTACATAGGGTAATGATGTCTGCCTCATTCCACCATTATTCATACCCCCCTCCCTCTCAGTTCCTTTCTACGTAATCTAACGTTCCTCCATTCTTCGCTTGCCTCCCACCCCCTCAACCCCATTATGTATCATCATCCACTTATTAGGGAAAACATTAAGCCTTTGGTTTTGGGGATTGGCTTATTTCACTAAGCATGATATTCTCCAATTCCATCCATTTATCTGCAAATGCCATAATATTATTCTTCTTTATGGCTGAATAATATTCCATTGTGTGTGTGTGTGTGTGTGTGTGTGTGTGTGTGTGTGTATCACAGTTTCTTTATCCATTCATCTGTTGAAGGGAATCTAGGTTGGTTCCACAATCTAGCTATTGTGAATTGAACTGCTATAAACATTGATGTGACTGTTACTGTAGTATGCTAATTTAAGTCCTTTGGGTATAAACTGAGGAGTGGGACAACTGGGTCAAAAGGTGGATCCATTCCAAGTTTTCTGAGGATTCTCCACACTGCTTTCCAGAGTGGCTGCACCAATTTGCAACTCTACCAGCAATGTAAAAGTGTGCCTTTTTCCCCACATCCATTCCAACATCTGTTATTGATTGTGTTCTTGATAATAGCCATTTTAATAGGAGTAAGATGAAATTTTAGAGTTGTTTTAATATGCATTTCTTTAATTACTAGAAATGTTGAAACATTTTATCATATATTACTAACCACCTGTATGTCTTCTTCTGTAAAGTGTCTGTCCAGTTCCTTGGCCCATTTATTGATTGAGTTCTTTTTATTTTTAGTGTAAAGACAGGAAATAATTAAAATCAGAACTGCAATCAATGAAATTGAAACAAGAGAAACAATTCAAAAAATTGACAAAAGGTTGGTTCTTTGAAAAAGTAAAGAAAACTGATAAACTCTTAGCCACACTAATGAAGAGGAGAGAGAAAACACAAATTACTAGAATTCATGATGAAAAAGAAAAGATCACAACAGACACCATTGAAATACATAACATAATTACAAGTTACTTTGAAAATCTATACTCCAAAAAAATAGAAAATATTGAAGACATTGACAAATTTTTAGAGACACTTGATCCTCCCAAACTGAATCAGGAAGACGTACACAATTTAAACAAGTCAATTTCAAGCACTGAAATAGAAGAAGTCATCAAAAACGTACAAACCAAGAAAAGCCCAGGACCAGATGGATTCTCAGCTGAATTCTACAAGACTTTTAATAAAGAACTATAATCCTACTTTTAAATATTCATGATTTACAGTGACTGGGGCTATAGCTCAGTAAGCACAAGGCCCTGGGTTCAATCCCCAGCACTGCAAAAAAAGAAAAAGAAAAAAAAATCATGATTTACAAAAGCATAGTTATAGATATTGATATAGACACAGATACAGATAATATATAGTTCTTTGAAATACATGCACATTCTTTACTATAACCTAAAATCAATATTATGAATTTCTACTGCTCAATTTTTATAAGGTGTTAGCAAAGAACACCAAACCAAAATTGTGTGGTTTGATATGAAATTTTTTATCTAGTGGCTACTAGTTAAGTCATTAAATAAGTTATTTAACTCTTTGAACCTAGGTTCAGTTATGTGTATAGTTGGTCTATTATTAGCAATATATTTATAGAATGACTATGAGATTGAAAGAGATAATAAATAAAAAGTACTCAGAATAGTACCTGATATATCATAACGATGAATTGCTTATGATTGCAATTACTATAACTCTTCTCAGGATCTTGCATGCCAAGCCCTTTCCTGACACAGGATTTCAAGTGTGCTACCACACAGGCCTCTCTATGTCACTCACCACATGCCTGATTCCGTCTCAACCCAGGTATGTCCCTGGGTAGGTTCCATGCTTGGATATATTCTCACCTCCAGAGGGAGGCTCTCTAACAGACTTCAGTAGTCACAGTCCAATGCCTGTCCCCTCTTACTATGCGTTTACTCTATCACTGATCATTTTTATGTCTTTTGTAATATTTAAATAGGTAATAATTATTCTCCTTTTGTTTTTAAGCATATTGCCTGTATGTGTTCAAAGTCCTTAGGTCCATAACATCAGGGACCTGCATTTTGTTTAAAAAGAAGTTGATCTGCAATGTGCCCACATTAAACATTCAAACTGTATTGTGTTTTCTAGAACAAGGGTGACCCAGATTCACAATGTATTAAATTAGACTAACTGTCTTTCCCAATATTTCTGGTATATAGTAGCTTTTTATTAAAAGTTGTTGAGAATAAATTTCAAATCTTCTAAGGAGGACTCTACTCCAATGAAGTGCTATAGGCCAGCAAGTTGACAGTCAAGATTTATTTGAATCAATCTTTATTACATCTGTGGCCTGATCCTTGTTAAAATCTCCCTCTCCCTCAAGTTTTAGGTAAGACACTTTTACTATTCTTTGATTTAGTATAGCAAACAAAATGCTTTGTGACGCTAATGTCACAGTGATTTTGTTGTGTTTGTTTTTGATAAAGGAATCTTACTTGAGAAGAATAAAAGGAATTGAAGTAGTTGGTAGACCAGGAAAATAATTTATTTATAACAAAATTTGGAATTAATAAATGAAGCTGAATTTGAATGCCTCAAAGTTTTGAAAATATAAAAGAAATGATAAATTAGTGGGTAGCATTTGGGTAAAGTGCAGGGATAGTTAAATAAGACCAAGTAGTTGTCTATGTTATAACAGCAAGTGAATCAAACTAGAGCAATATATAATGAGTATTTGGAGAAGTTTGCCAATATATTATCTTGAGGATATCTAGGATTAAAGTATAGCAAATGAGACTGGAAAATATTTGTAAATGAAGGAATCATCCCTAATATTCTGTTACATTTTCCTTTAAAGATACGGAGGCTTATAAGGTTATTTGCTCAAGACAAAATCTATTTAAGAGAAGTTAGTAAGACATGAATCCATGCATCTACTTCCCAAGTTTGAGAAATACCCAATTGAAATATCCAATGCAAAAGAGAAATTTTGGGAGGACTTTTCTTCAAAGAAAGAGCTAATAATACATTATTTTCACAAAAAACAACATGCCCCCTTAGCATTTTGTAGATATTCCTTTCTCAGATATAAAATTTTAAAACCCGTGGCACAAATCCTTTAACTTAATAACACATATAAGTTTAATGTTCAAGTAAAGTATGAAAAGCCTTAAGGACCACTTAAAGAAGAATAGAAAAGTAACCTTGAATCTTAGGAAAGAGGAAAAAATATTAAACATAGTCACTTACATGCACAGTTATTTTTCAAGGTGGATCAGCTCGATAAAAATTATGACCTTTTTCTGTACCTTATTTTATTTTCCAGACCTAAAAATATTGCCAGTGCCTGAGGCGTAAGTCAGAGTGAACCTCCATTATCACTCCAGAGACTTGGCATTTTCCTTATTAGGCTCCATGGTACCTGACTGAGTGACCTTGTTTGGTGAGAAGACACAGATGGAGTCTGTCAGTAAATCTTGTTAATGTAACAAGTATTCCTACTGTTAGATGAGTGTTGCACCTGATACTGGCATTTCTTCCCTTAGTAAACAACCCCTATTCCCTCTCCAACATGGGTCTCTTCTCTTATGCCATCAGGGTTTTCAGCATTAGCTTGTTCTAAGGATTATCTGAAAGAATGTCTCTTGCTGTGAAGGTGAGATGCTCTCTCTTTCCTAATGGCAAACTCTTGCTGGCTTTTGCAAGATGCAAAGATGATACTAAATGTGGCAGATATAAGCTAAACTAAGCCAACCAACTCCATGCTAAAATGTCCCTTAGGTGAAAAATAAGATCGATTATCAGGTAACCACTGTTCTAATTTGTCATTTCTTTCTGTCAATCACATTTCTCAAGTATAGAGCTTGAAGAAAGGAGGCATTCTTAACTGGGAAGTTGGAATATTTCCATGCATGTGATTATAAGGGAATGGTACAGTGGCAGGTTGCCTGAGAAACTTTGAAAAAGATATTTAACCCCCCAAAATTTTTGTAACCTTTTATATAAAACTAGTTGGTAATTGCAACCTTTCAGGTTTAATGAAATGGTCAAATGATATGGTTTGATCTGATCATCTGATCTGATTACTAGTAATTTGTTATTAGTTATGAATCATAAAACTCTACACTTATATCTACTTATAATTACAAATATATGATATAAAACCAAAGGCACTCACAAGTGCACTGCCAAGAATACATTCTGAATCTTAGCAGATATTTAATATGTAAAAATTTTAATTAGAGAGTGAAAAGTTTTGGAACTCAGCATATCTGCAAAACACAGCAACCTGGAATAATATAATAATACTATTAATAACCCATTTACAATGAGTCTTAGTTATAGTTTTGCTGAGATTTGTTTAATGCTGTTTTCATTTGAGATCATTTGGTAGTTATTAACCAAAGAAAACATTTCTGGTTCTATAATTTGTTGTGTATTGTTCACTGTACTGAATGAGAAGTAGGCACCAAATAATCCCTGAGGATGAAGAGGGGTCCTATATGAAGGAGGACTGAGTAGGAAGAATATGCTTTTCTTTAACACTTGCAGTGCCCAGACACTGAGGGCAATGGAAGAGCTATACACCTGGAAGATTAAAAAGTTCCTGACCATATCATAGTAACAAGACAGAAAGTAACTCAAAAATTATGATCAACTATGATAAATGGTGGAGCAATCCCCAATGAACTTTATATAAAATCTCAGATGTGGGACTATAAATCAATGGCAATAGGATGGGAGTGTTAGCTGGATTTCTAAGTTCATGTTGAAGTTTAAAATTTTAGATTAGAGATATACAGACAAAATGCACTTCATTATATGTTTTGAACTATGAAATAAATGTAAATATGTTCACTAAAACAAGCTCAAGGTGATTAAGTGGAGGTAGGTATGGCCAGAGATTATTTCCAACTAACTAATTTTCAATAGAACCAGCAGAATGATCAGTATGCTGTTCTGAAAAAAAGTGACAGATTTCTGTAACATATTTATGAAGAATAAAATGAGGTCTCCATCATTTATGAATAATAAGAATATCAGCTTTCAATAATTCCATAAAATTATATTTACTAGACTTTACTAGATCTCTTCTTCCCCTGAGAAAATTTCTTTTTCTTTCTTGCTTGGAGCATAAATTCTAAATCTATTACCACTTGTAAATATGAATCTACTCTTCCCTTCACTTTTTAAATTGTGTTTGTTACTTTACTTTATAAAACCCTGTGTCTAATACTGTGTGAAAAGCCAGATCACCAGTTGGAAGCTGGCCTTAGTATTTTAGTGAGACCCTATCTCAAAATTTAAAAAATAAGGGATGAGAATGTAGTTCAGCACTACAGCACCCCTGGGTTTAATCCCTGGTACTTTAAAATAATACTGATACTACTGATAATAAATAAAATAAAATAAATAGAATAAGGAGAAATTGAGTGGAAAACAGATTTGAGTTACATTTGTTTCTGTAATGCATAGAACCATGAATATTTATTTATGTTACTGTGTTGTCTCTATTAAGTGGCATAATAATGCATAATTCTTTAATGAATTCAAAGCCATCCCTGATAAGATAAATCAACGTACATGGTTTTACTAAAGTCCTTACAAAGAGATGTACAAGTATTCAATATCTACCTGCTGGATCATCCCTAAAGAACAAGTGCATGGATCGATTGTGACACTGCCAATATTAAAACAACAGATTATAAACTTTAGAAAGAAAAAATATCTTGTTTAAAATATGTTAATATAGCATGGTCAATAGCCACACTGTAGTTTTTAATCTTCGTACTTTCTGAAACAGCCTTAACTTAAAATAATCAATAATGAATATGAAGATAAACCTATTTGATCTGGAGAAAATAATTCTTGCCTAAAGCATTAGCTAAGTGAACTCTAGTAAAGATTTAATTATTTTTTAAAAACTTCCTAAGATATTTATGTGTGTGTATGTGTGTGTGTAGAAAGGGCAGGGGGAGAAGAAGAAGGAAAGGATCTTCTCATGGGATATCAAAATCACATTCACACACCACCTTCATTATCATAATAGAAAGACGAAGATGACTAATACATACTAACAGACAGGCGTATTTTAATGTAACTACACTTCCAACCTTCTGAAAAATAACTTTATAGAAACTATTGTTTGAGGAACATCATCATCAAAGAAATTGAACATGCACTTGTACTCATTTAATAAACCATAAAATGCATGAATATAAAAGTATGACCATTCACATCACAGCAGAGCCAGTGGTTTAAGATGGCAAATATGACTTGTAGGTGGTGAAACTGTGTGAGGTGTGTGCAGCCTGTGGATGGCAAGCAGTGGAAGATCTAGGGCTCGTGTCTTAAAGCTCAACATGCATGACATTGACCTTGGTTTACCTAAGTAATTACTCCACCTTTCTTCATGAAGATAATAATAGCTAGAACTTGTTGCATGGCATGGCAGTACTTCAATCTTTATCAAATATTATTTACAACTCTTGAATTTTATGGAGAACATAAAGCTAAAAACAAAGTCCCTAGGCTTTGAATATTTTATAACTGAAGAAACAGACATAAAAACATGAAAAACTAAATAATATTACATAGAAAAGATGATTCCATACTAAATATCTTTTCATATTGTGTGTAAAACCTGAATGACAAAAACAGCAAAGTTTAATTCTTTTCTTTGTAAATTTCTCTGATTTCTACAACAAGATATGATATCTTTTCTAAACACATTGAAATAATATGTTTATAAAACACATACACATAAATATCATAAATAATTATGACCTGAAGTTCTATTAACTAGATCCATAAATTTTTATTTTTGGTTCAACTTATACTTCTTGGGAAATTTTAATGTACATTTCACACAGTGAAACTCCAGTAAATACTTTCTAATATTAGAACACAATGGTTGGGTAGATTAAAGAAAAGACACAGTAAGGAAAGGCAGCTGCCAAAGGTAATTACCTGTATACATATGTATCTATATCTAAATCAAGAGGGATCTAGAACTAGGTTCAGATATGTCAACATGTCCTATATACACATTTTTGTTTTGTAGTATTTGTTATGGTCCATGTGTGATCCACAAGATTTTAGCTACCAAAAATTAATGTGTGATAAATAAGTATGGGGTGCATATATATACATGTGTGTGGTGTTTCAAAATGGTGATTATAGTGGTGTAAGTGGCATATTCAGAGTAAATTTTTTTTACATATTCCATTCTCTAGACAGCAAAATTATTTTCAAAAGTAGTTCCATGTTGATAAATAATAGTCTCATTATTTTAAAAACAAGTATTGATTAAATATATTTAAATTTTAAAGTTATTATTTAATATCAGACTAAAATTTATACATACTAAAAACAAATACAGTTCCCACTCTGTTTTCAGTTCTTAAGTTTGAAACACAAATAAAAACTAGAAGTAACCACATAATGATAGCATTTTAGTAATTCGAGTTCTGTTGCTTCATATTTATAATCACTGTTCTATCACTGTTTATTCTGAAATAACTAGAATAATTGCTATTTAATTCAAGAATATGAAAAACTTTAGGAAACTGAAAACCAGAATTTCTCTAGAAGCATAACTTAACATTTACCAACCACTTTGAAATTAATCTCAAAGCAAATACATATGCTTGAGTGTTAGGATTAGCTGTATAACTGAGAATTCTTACAGTTGCTTTTCACATAGAATAAAATACTTGCAAAATGAAAAGTCATAAAGTGTATCTTTTTGAAGCTTGTATATGCATTATTAGAAATTAATAGTAGCCCCAGTTATTGTTCAGAATTTAGAACAATATATTTTCTGAAAAGTATCGTATGACTGCTTGCACATAATAATTAAAGGCAAGCCATTTTTTATTTAACTAATCATAATTTAAAAATTCTCATAGATTGTATAGCCTATTTTCTTGCCCTGAGTACATCCTATTCCCAGTGAGATCATTTTGATGGAGGATTTTTAAGGGTTCCAAATTTATTGTTTTATCTGCTAATCTCCTGGTTCTATCCCACAGCTGCCAGTTAACGTTTTGGGGGTATCAATTTACACTTGTTAGAACAATATTGTTCTCCCATCTGTGGATGCTCTTCAGAGGACTCCTAACTAATGGTCTTTATAAATGCATTATGTTAAGTGGGTGCTTTAAAATGGTCTTTTGTTTTTAAATTGTATTGATTTCATCATTCCTAGAATTTAGTCCAGAAAGATACAAGATGGACAGATTGCCTAAAAAGAACAATAATTAGGTAACAACATACTCTGTAATGATAATAGTGGTAAGAAGGCAACAACAAGTGTACAGAAGAAGTATATATTTTTGAACCTAGCCTTTTAATCTCAGAAGAAATTAAGGCTTATAAGTAGACAAACACTTGACAGATGAAAACATTTTTTTCTCGTATTTGGAACAATTTGGTGGTATTTTAGGCACTAGTGCTGGTTATATGTTGAGTTCCCTCTGGATTATGTACTAGACAGTTTGTGATCAATTTCTTTTGATTGTTATACTGAAACTCCAAGGGAAAAAAACAGTCAGATATGTCCTCTTTAAAAGACCTTTTCCCAAAAGCAATGACAAGTATTTCTCTTAATAAATCTCTTTGGGGTTCAACTGAAGATTACTAAATAGAAAGATGTGTTTTATTTCTGGATACATATGCAAAGACCTGTACTATTATTTGTGAAGAAGAAAAAACATGAGTAAAGCAAATCTCTGTTAACAAAAAAATAGGAAATAAATGATCGGACATTGAATAATATGAAAAAATACCATGAAGTAGTTTTAAAACTCACCTAGATCTTCGTGTATAAGCACAGGTATCCAAAACCAAAGGTAAGTTGAGAAAATATGTGCCCTATGTAATATAATTAACATAATTTTTCTAAAAATAAACATTCTAATAATTATGCATGTACCTATAGTATTCATATTCGTGGTGTGTATATATAAGTGTATATAGCATCCATGTATTTGCCTAGCAATAATACATAAGTTACATACATTTATATGTTCCTACTAAATACATCTATGGATGTATATGAATACAAATATGTCTGTAACCATAAAAGTGAAATAAAAACTACCCAAATTTGTAAGTTTCCTATACAAAGAAAATTGTAATGAGGAGGGGTTAGATTTCTCTGTAATGATCTTTGGCTTTACAATATGATCTTATGCAGAAGTACTTACATTTGTTATTTTAGAGAGGTAGCTGTATATTTTCTAAAAATATTATTTATTTACTTTGCTTGTAATTGATTAATGATGAACTCTTTAGAAGAGTGGGATGGTAAAGTAGAAAAATGAGATGATTGAATATGGTAACTGCTGTTATAGTTTTACTAGGGGATCCATATATATGGGTAATTGGTGAACTGAAATTGCCCGTATATCTGGATCCCCTAGTAAAACTAGAAGATAATTAGTTCTAAAAATTTTAAACATTTAAAAATAATTATCATATGAAACTTCTAGAAATTTTTATTTCTAAAATTCTTTCTTAAAGACTACATCAAACTACACGTCCAAAACAAAGTGAAACCAGGTCTTAATCTACACTCAATAAATTCAAAATTAAATTTGAGAAAATAAATTACCATATGTGAATTAACTTTTACTTATTTTCTAGATATAACGCATATGTTTAGGCTGTTAAGAAGATTATCTTAAGGACTGCCACATTTTCTCTAATAATTTAGAGAGTTTTCTTATTTCAAACTGTCTTTGAATATGTGCAGTAAAAAGGAATACCATAAATATTTGTTTACTTGATTTATTTTTCCAACTATACTCCATAAAGCAAAGTTTTATGAGATATATAGCATTTGATTAAATTAAAATTTATAACATAATCAGATGAAATTTAATCTCTGTGTAAAATTAAACTCAGCATTTTAGAATTTATGGTAAGAGAAAAGATTGTTAGAAATTATTAGTGTTTATATAAATAATTATAGTTACATTAAATTGCATTAAAACAAATTAAATTTAATTAAATAAAATATTTGAGTTAATTTAAATTAGTAGTGATTAAATAAATTTTTTACTGTTCTTTCATATTTATCTTATTTTATAATTTTATATTTTTACAAAATATATCTATATGATCAATTAAGATATGGAGTTTTGTGACAACCACAAAATGCTTTAATTCTTCAGGAGAACCTTAAAATACCTAAATAATACATCTTAAGTGCAAATATATTCATATACAAAATACATTTATTTATGTATTAGTAATATGTATATTATTTCATATATTTATTTGTGTTAATATATAAATGTATTAATGCACTAGTTTGGATGATAGTATTTAGAAATCCTCAAAAACTTGAAAACTACTTCCTTTGATTTTTCTAAGTCTATATTAAACTTTGAGTTTTTTTCTAACATTTCATATTACTAATTAGGAAGATATCGGATCATATTTTCTTCTTTAATTTTTCAAACCAGCATTATGAAGGAAAAATTTCTATCTGTGTTGAATAGGGCCTTTCTATTCACGCGTTACACTACAAAATCTCTTTGAGTCAGTCTTAGTTAAAAACTGCCCAAAATTCAATATGACACTTTCCCAAGTGACTACAAGCAGTAATATTTTATTTTTAATAAAGTATATTAGATAATCCCTGTCTGCCCTTTATATTTTGTGTTAAAGTTTATCCCATGTGCCATTTGAGATAAATCACACACTAAACCAGGCAATCTGAAAAAATGTCAGTTTTATATGTTATAGTATTTTTGTAAGAACCACTAATATTTAAAATGGACAATTTTAAAAATCAGTTTTATTAACCTAAGATTATAGACCCTCTAAAAGGTGCCTTTCTTATCTGTTTTTGTCTTCTTTTTCTTGAAAGCATTATAATCAGCTACCTTTCGATGGTTTAAATTGTTAAGGTATCCATAGCCCGAATGATAATGTCATATATTTAAAATATTACTGAGCCAAGAAACAAACAAAAAACATTTTGCCTTTGAAATATCCAATCAACAAATATGAAAAGGGTTGCTTTTAGAAATATATTTAGTTGTATTTCTCAGTATTAACAATCTCTTCTTCAACCCTCATACCCTGCATTTCTACCAGGAATGCTATATATGTAATATAGTGAATATTGTCTGGATTAGAATTAACTGTGCAGAGAGACTCTTCTATTACATATATGATGAAATCTAATATTGTTTTTATGGCTAATCAAGTAATATTCTTCCTTATGAAGCATAAACTGCTTTGATTGGACAATCCAATAAAAACAGATTATTTTTAATCAAGTATATTGATTCCAATGCTTGTGTAAAGGTCTTAGAAACATTTGAGCCTGTTGAACTGTACTGAAAACATGGTTTTTGTTGTTTTGGAATCTGGTAGTTAGTATTCAGATAATCAGCCATCATTCCAAAAGTTTGTTTCTTGATAAGATAATGGGGACGGAAGTGTCTCCAAGTTTTAGTCATCTGTTGCAGGGACATCAGCCTTCACTGATAAAACTCTGGCCCATGGCCTAACTTTCTTCCAGTCTTATGATTTAATGTTTTTGACTGTGGAATGTTTCCATAAAAGTGATTCTTTGTTACATCACTGATCAGTAAGTTTCTGTTAATACATACCCTAATAAAAGCAAGATTCAAAAGCTAGCTTATTTTCCTTTATCAAAAGAAACTTGACTTTCAAGCACATTTACTCCTCTTTTCCTAAATAATACATTTTCAGTTTTAAAACTTAGGTGAATTATGACTATTAATATTTTGGTACCCAAGGAAATGTTGAGGGAAGCAGGAGAATATAGATTTTTAGTTACATGCCTCAGAAACTTGTAGTACATGTCAATACAACATATTTTAGACTCATATGATATAAAACCATAAGGATTATGCGTAGATGCTTAATCTCATCCTTTTATCTAACATTTTTATTTGAGAGCTCTAAATAATATCTTCTGTATAACTACTCTTGAAATATTTGATCATTTCTTACTTAAAGCTCATCATTTATCATATTCTGACTCCAGTTTAGATCTGCAATCACTTTAGACTCCAAAGAACTATCAGTTGCTCAGAGCAGAAGTTCAGAGCCTTCCCCTGCCACAGCATGACCTTCTATGAAACTGCTTTCAACACCCCATAGGCTGCTGTTAGTTGTGAAAGGAGAGATTTTCTTTCAGGTCCCTAATGTGAGCTGTTTTTGGCCTCAGAAGCATTTTGTTTCTTTTTGGTTGGGATTTTGTCTTTGTTTTTGCTTATCTAACGTATCACTTCTTTTCCAAAGAGTGGGAAATCATGATCCGCATTGGAAAGTTTCTCTTTCAATACTCCAAACTTGAGAAATCTACTGATATTCCTCCCACACCTCTATTCTTTTTGCATAGTTGATTCTGGTGAATCCTGCTTCCTTTTCTTGCTCCATAGGAACTCAATTATTGGAGTCCTCTTGAGTGTGGATGTTGACATGGTAAAAGAGAATAAGGCATTTGTAAATTCCTTTTCAAGATAATAGCTGGACTTTCAAAACTATTGTTTGTACATCCAATTTGAACGTCAAAAAAAAAAAAAAAATGTCCCTTAGGTATTTCTCTTTTCATTCCATCTGTAACACATTCTGATCTTTCTCTAAGGAGATGGATGCTTAGTGTAGTCCAGGGCAAAGGACAGACAAAGTAAAGATAAAAACTTTGCCATTTTAAAATCAATTACTCCTTTAGAGAAGCTTATTTAAAAGCTTACTACATCTGCCTATAAAAATTCATTCTTCTTGCTTACTTTACTTTGAACATGTTTCTTAATCTTTTTTAATTAAAATGCTAAACATTTTAAAAATAAGAGTAACATAACACAAGGTTTAAATGAAACACATCAGTTCTCTCCTCTAACCCAGAATGCTTACATTTTCAGTTTTTAAGTAATTAGGGTAAATATATGGATTTTAATTTCATCTGAGTATGTTTCAACAGGAAGCACACCCTTAAAACCCACTCCACAGTGGAGATACAGAACATTTTCATCATCCCCAGTGAATTCCCTTCTGTCCTTTCTGGTGCAGTTTCCACCCTTCAAAGGCAAACACTGTTCTGAATTCCATCAGATCACATTGCAGCTGCCTCTGTTCTTCAAATTCATCTGCATGGAATCCTAACCTGTGAGCAATTGGTGTCTGAATACTTGCACTCAGTATGCTTTCGAGATTAATCTATATTGCTGCCTGTGTTAGGATTTCATTACTTTTTAATGCTATGTAATATAATATATCATTGAATTTAATTTGTCTAGCTTCCAATTTGATGTTCCTATAAAGATATATGAACATTCATTTTCAAGTAGTGTTTGAGGGCATATGTTTATATTTCCTTTTTCTAGGCATAGAATTATTGGCTTATAGAGTAGAGGTAAATTTAAATTTGTAATAAACTGCCAGTGTTCCAAAGAAGTTGTACCTTTTTTACTTGCACAGGTGAATTATCCTTGCAGTTGCTCCACATCTTCATCAACATTTGGTGTTACTAGTCTTTAGCTGTTCTTGTGAGTTTGTAGTCTTATCACATTATGGTATTAAACTTATATTTTCCTACTTATGAATAATGCTAAGATTGTCAATATATTTTGATTATTACACATCTTCTGTTTAGTGTTCATTTTAGTAGTTTTTTAAAAATCATTGAATTATAGGACTTCCTTTATATTCTGAATGAGAGTTCCTTGCCCAATTTTATTTTTTTTAAATGGGAATTCATCCCCATCATATACGTAGCTGTAGGTCTTTAATTCATATCTGCAGAACAGATATTCATTGCATTATTAGCTTATACTGTAAGGTATTTAATTCTGTTGAGGAATTTCTAAGATTTTGTTGTTCTCAACACTACTGCTATGAACATAGATGAATTTATTCAGAGAGTTCATGTATCAGAGTTTTCTGGGGTAAATACTGAGAAATGAGATTAATGACTTGTTTTTTTTGTAGTCCTACTCTGTCAAGCCTCTGATAACAGTTCTTGTTGTTTTATATGCTCATCAAAACATGGCATTGTGATAGTCAAATATTTTTGTCAATAATTATAAGATGAAAAAGTATTTTCAGTTCATTTTTATTTCAGTAATCGGTAATACAATAGATCATATATTTAAGGTTCATTACCTATTCTTTCCTTTTCCCAGAAATATTTCAAATGCATTCAATTGCTTTCCTCATGGATCTTCATGTTTTTTCAATTGATTTTTTATAAATCAATGTATTAACCATTAATCAACTTTATGTATTCTATACTTGTTGGTCTAGATTGTGGTTTGCCTGTTCATTTTACTTTTGGAGTTCTTGACTTCCTGACATTTAGTTTGGTTAAAACATATTTTAAAATTTTGGGGTCATGAGTTTTGTATATTGTTTAAAATAAACCTGTTATTTCTCTGATATTTTGCCACTAGTATTTTTTTAATTCATTTTTATTGTAAACAAATGGTATACATCTTGTTTCTCAGTTTGTACATGAAGTAGAGGCATACCATTTGTGTAATCATTTACATAGGGTAATGGTGTTTGATTCATTCTGTTATTTTTTTTTCCTTCCCCCCACCCTTCCCACCCCTCTTATTCCTCTATACAGTCTCTCTTTCCTCCATTCTTGCCCCCCTCTCACCCGTAACAGGACTCCCATAGCACAAGAAATAAAAGCAAGAATCAATAACTGGGATAGATTCAAACTAAAAATGTTGGGGCTGTGCCATGTGGGTTGTGCCAGGATGGCGCCTGGCTGCCAGCCGGAGGTTGTTTTGATCACATCGGCAGTGAGGAGGTTGAATGATATAAGCACACCCAGGTGTTTTGTCATTGGTCATATTCAGTTAAGTCCACGCACACAACATGTGCACAGGTGTTCCCAAGTGCTCCTGCTCGGGCCTGCTCGTTTTGACCTTTGCCGTGATAGGGCAGCTGGCTCCTCGCCTGATCTCAACTGGCGTGGCCCCGCCCTCCGCCTCCTGGAGGGAATATAAGCAGGCAGTAGGCAGAAGGCAATGAGCAGCAGTAAGCAGCAGCAGCTAGCAGAGAGAAGAAACAGCTAGATAGCACCTAGTTCACAGGATGCGGGATGCAACTCTAAGAAGAAATAGATCTCTGATAAGCGTAGAAGCCTCTCTTTCTCTAAAACTTTCTCTCTAAGCAAAGTTTCTCTTCCTCTAAGCAAAGTCTCTCTTCCTGATAAGCAAAGTTCCTCTAACCTCTAAGCAAAGCATCTCTTCTTCTCAAAGTCTCTCTTCCTTTATAAATTAGTTAATATAGGAAAAGTAGTTTATTTTCAGTCCACCTCTGATAAATACCCACGCAATTGTTGCCACGGACGGTGACATAAAAATCTTTCTCTCAGCAAAGGAAACTATCAGCAATGTGAAGAGAGAACCTACAGAGTGGGAGAAAATCTTTGCCATGCATACTTCAGATAGTGCCACTAGTATTTAATCCTACATTTCAAGTAGAAAACATTCTTGTGTAGCACATAAAATGGTAATTAAATGTATTTGTTTTTGTTTCTTTGTTTCTCTTTTTTCTTTTCTTTTTTGGAGACAGCATCTTAATATATTTCCCAGGATGGTCTTGAGCTCCTGGAATGTGATCCTTTTGCATCAACTTCCCAAGTAGCTGGGACTACGGGTGCACACCACCATGTGACACACCACCATGTGACACACCACCATGCTGACACACCACCATGCTGACTTAGATATTCTTTTTTTAAATATTGGGAGAATAATATTTTTCTGAATTCATTAAGCACTTCTTCATATATCTAAAAAACTAATGTCATTTTTCTCATATGTCAAATTTCATGTCTATATGTTTCTGTTTCATTCTATTTTGCTGTTCTTAAACTACTCTGTATCTTTTATATAAGATATTGGACTTGAAAAAGATTCCTTTCCTCATATTTTAAGAGCATATTGTCTATCCTTACCACTTGTTTTTCCTTTTAGGCTGGCAATTATAATAAAAACAATGTTGGAAATTATTATAATTGCAATATATTTATGCATCAACTTAGGAAATTTTAACCATTTTATGGTTGAAATTTTCTATGTATAAGACTGATATAGTTCCTTATTTTTTAAGCTTCCCATAGACTAGTTTTTAATTTTCTTAATATGAGAAAAGTATCTTGAGTAGATATATAGTTCTTCATGTTGTCTCTTTTTGAGTGAGCTCTGATGGTTTTTATTATTTTATTTTGTTTTATTGTTGTTCTGGGGTTGAACATCTGGGTTTGCACACTCTAGTCAAGTACTCTACCACTGAGCTACATCCCCTATCCAGTAGTTTGATGTTTTCAAATATTTTGTTCATTGCATTAAAGTTCTTTCTAAAGGTTATTCAATATATTGCCTCTATCATTTTTGAGGTGTACATTACATAAAATGATATTTCTTCCTTTAGTTGTAGTTTTAACAATTTCACATATTCACCATTCACATAACTATCAGCAAAATCAAGATGCATACCAGTTTTTGACCCATAAAAGATTCCTTCTTAGCATTCTATAATCAGCCACTGCCCTTGCTGCAGGCTCTGGCAATCACTGGTTTGTTTCATATCCTTATTTGTTACCTATTTCAGGATCTCATATATGTGTATTTAGCCTTTTGAACTTGTTACTATCAATAACTGCACAGAGATTGTTGTTCTAGATTATGTATATCTGTGACTCATTTATTTTTAATTGCCTAAAAGTGTATCATTGTATGGATATACCACAACTAGGTAATCCATTCCTTAGATGAATGACATTGTGATATAGCAAGAAACACATATTTCATCTTTGTTTGCAGTTGCTGGCACAGAATTTCTAAAGCCTGTGTACTTTTCTTTAAGATAGGAGTGAAAACAGCTTCTTTGTTACTAAAATAATCTTACCTCAACTATATCTGAGTCTGAGTTAATGAATCAGTCAACTAAGTGACTCTTGATGGGTACCTAGCTAGCTTCAGAATTGGAATTGTTTGCCAGGAGAACTGACCCATGAGGTTGAAACTTTCATCCTCACTCCTGGATTTCCAGGAGAGCACAGGAGTTGAAGATTGATGTAACCGCCGATTCTCCATGATTTAATTAATCATGCCTATGTAATGGTAACTCCACAAAAGATCTTAAATGAAGTCTCCAGAATGCTTCCTAGTTGGTGGCAGGTTAAGGGCCTGGGAGAGTGGAATGCTTGGAAAGGGCATGGAAGCTCTGCACACATGTTCCCACCATGCCTTGCCACATGTATCTCTTCCTTTTGGCTATTGCACCATTGTATCTCTTAATACCAATAATAGTGACCAAGAGGCTTCCTGAGTTCAGCAAGCCATTCCAGAAAATTACTGAACAAGGTGTAGGGGTGGGGAAACCACAGATTTATAGACAATCAGAAATATTGTATGTCCCACACAAGAGTTCCTCAAAGTACGCATGTGTTCATATATTTTATAAAATTTGCCAAAGTAATGAAAAGTTGGATTAGATTGCTTTTCTCTTCCAGTCTGACTTCTGTCATACTTCTTTATTATATTAAGTGAAATTAAGAGGTCATAAATATTTTTGATATATTAAAATGGAAGTGGGGTTTTGAATATATTTAGTTTGGCTTAATGGACTATGTTAAATGGTTCTTCCTAACTCCTTGTCTATTTGATTTGCTGTAAAGCATCCTGATGTAAAAAATGACTTCTACAAATATTGTGCAAATGATACAGACTCACTTAGATTCACTAGGCACCTTGACAGTACTATGCAGAACAGGGGCTTTAACTTACTATTACATGTCTTATGGCACCTGGTATTGAAAACATGTGAACGGAAGAGGAAAAACTGAATAATCCTAGTCTGTGGAAAATGCTTTTATTCATCAGACATATTAAATTTAAGTAGAGAATTTATATTATACCCAAGCTTAATTTAAATTTAGATATTCTCCTTGGAAAAAATATACTTACTAATGTGACACATAGTATGACTTTAAAAAAAATTTGGAGAGATGATGCAAAAGAGAAGTCATCAGATTTCTAGTTTATGAGGGAAAAACATGCAACAGGGAATAGTAGGGAATTAGTTCTTCCTGAGAGAAATATGTTTTATGCATATCAAAGCAACATACAAATATAAATAAAGGAGGGGCTATCTGGGTCAAATGGTGGTTCCATTCCAAGTTTTCTGCTTTCCATAATGGTTGCACCATTTTGCATTCCCACCAGCAACGTATGAGTGTACCTTTTCCCCCTCATCCTTGCCTACATTTATTGTTGCTTGTATTCTTGATAAATTCTCCTGTCATGTTCAACAAATTAGAACATATTTTTAAAAGTTTTAAAAAAGCAACATACAATGTTCTTCTTTATCTCACATACCCTGTCTTCAAATAATCTAGGATTCCAAACAAAATAATCACAAAACTGTATTAAGTACAGCCAAAATTACATGAAGAAACTGGTATCACAGTTAAACAAAAACTTTTTATCCATGTTCTTCATTAAACTGAGGTGCATATGTAGTATTAACTTTAATTTCAGTTGCATATGTATATTACTAAATGTTAGTTTGGTTTTTAATATTATAGAAAGAGTACTTCAGTGGAAGACCTGAGAATGTAAGGCTAAATAAAAAAGACTGATAAACCCAGGATGAGTGTTCTAAGAACATTTAAAAGTTATGAAATTTTCACAAAGCACAGAAGATTGTGTGTACCTAGAGTATATTTTCATTAAACAAAATGCACTAGACCAAAATCTGTAAGAACGAGGGTAACATCCAGTATTATTTTTGAAATCCTGAAAAACAGTTGTTGCAGTTATTACTTTTTTATATTTTTGAAAGTAAAAGAGATTTTTTTTTTTCAGGATTAGTAGTTTGCAAAATAGAAAGCTAATCTAAAAAAATGTTGTTATCAGATGTATGAACATTTGGAAAACTACAAAAGTGTAAAAAAATGTTACTTGTTCACCCAAATGTTACTTATTTGTTTTGAAGAAGTAATCAAAACAATCAAAAAGTGCTTATAAAATAAAAGAGATGTCAAATAAAATAAATAATAAAATGTCCTTGAACACAAAACATGGACTACTTGGCAACTACTCTGCCTCAGTATGATAGCAGAAAAATCTATTTTTTCATTAAGGAAACTCTCTGTGATGTGATTCAACCAAGTGAAACAAGGTCTGGAAAACTGTCACCTGCTTTTGAACAATATTCACTGTCCATCACATGATTACAAAACCATTTTTCAAAGTGTTGTGAAAGCGCTGTGGTGCTTTTTAAAATCTTAATTATGCATGATATGTGCTGTACATAGCTCATTGCTTCAATCATGTTGAAGGAAATGCACAGCTCCTGGAGTTGTTGACTACATTGGTATTTGAAATAATTACGTGTTATTTTCAGCTCAGTGATAGATGGTGTATTTTAAACACACTTGAAGTTGATTTTTTAATGGGTAAAAGTAATGATATACTTTGCACATTATAAAGCCCTTCAAAACTTACAATATGCATAAAACAACATTTTAAAGACTATATGTTTTTAAAGAGTTGTAAGAGAAATTTAAATTTAAATGAGATGCAAAACATTTATTCAAGACTGATTAAGTTCAAAATTTTAAGAGAAATTTGGCAAGATATTTGATCTATTTCAATAAAATAAGTGAAAATTTGAAGAATTTCAATTTGTATATACATGAATGATAGCATATCATTCAAGTGTACATTTATTAAAGAATAGAGACAAAATTTCACATAAAATGTAATGGAAGAAATACAAAGGAAGTGATAAAATTAATAGTAAAGATGAGAATTATTTTGACTTTCAGAAGGACACTGTAATAAATTATTTTAAATCACACTAAAAGCAATATGTTTTTCAAGGCAACAGATACATTTGCATATTGAAAATTGGATCATATGCAAATACTGGAAAATATTTGTTTTCTGTTGATTTGACAGAATTCTATCCTCCATGAGCAAAATATGAAATTACAATGTTCTGCCCTACAATAAAACATTAAAAACAAGCTTATTAAATAAAGCTGAAAATTCGAGGTGGATTTAAGTTACTATACACAGAGACAAAAAAATTGAAAAGAATATTTCTTCATGAAAAACAAATATGATACAGAATTTCCAAAATTTTGTAGTGCTAATGAATTTCATAACATTTACAATGAGTTTTTTAAAGTTAAAATAAACTTCTCTCAAATATAAATAATGATTTTCAATAGGACCATAAAGGAAGAAAGTTTTTTTTGTAGCCCCTCTTTTGAACACAATGTTATAGAATTGTTGGTCTATGTAGAGACATTTTAAGTATAACTAGCCAAAAATATAGAAATGAGAAACAAAAGCTGTATTGCTGTTGATGAGAGTGTTAGACTGTAGCATTATCTGTGGTCATAAAAGGAAAGTTGAGTCATTGATCTATGAGTTTTGAATCAAAATTGTGGATATGGGGGTAGGAAGGATAGTAGAGTGAAATAGACATTAGTGCCTTATTTATATATATGACTGCATGACCCATGTGATCCTATAACTTGTACATTCAGAAAAATGAGAAATTATACTTTATTTTGGTATGATTTATCAAAATACAGAAATGCATTCTACTGACATGTATAACAAACTAGAACAAATAAAAAATTAAAAACAAAAAACAAAGAAAACCCCGATGAATTCTTTTAGTACTATTTTTAAAAAATGAACAACATTTTCTAATTAAAAAGTGTATAGTGTTGATTAAAATGACTATATTAAGTATTGTTAGATCATGGATGCTTTGGAACAAGAGGCACAGGGAGAACATCTTAGGAAGTGGGTAGAATAGGAAAAAGAGCACTAAGCTTTGCCTTCAGAATAGTGGATGTGTGAGAACATTGCTCAGCAATTGAACCTTAAATGTACAGGAAAAATAAATTGTTAACAGAAAGTAAAGTGATATTGGAATCACTAAGTTCTTGCAGCAACTAAGCATTAAAAGTCAATTCGATTTATACAACGATCCGATTTTTATTTTTATTTTTGATAGCCATTATGGTCTTAAATGTGCCACATTCCACCCATCAGATCAACATGTTGAAGCTGGAGTCCCCAGTGTGACTATATTTGAAGATAGAATCTTTAAAGAACTAATTATGCTAAAATGTTTTCTTAAAGGTGGGCCCAACTCCAGGATAACTGCAGTCTTTGTAGAAAACAAGGTGTGGCCCCAGAGAAATTCCAAATAAGGTACAGAGAGAAGCTGGCCATGTGCAAGTCATGGAAGAAGCTTCAGGAGAAGGCAAAACCACCTGCATTTTGATCTTGGATTTCTCTAAAACTTTAAGGAAAAGAAAAAAAAAAAAAAAAAACCTGGTAAATTCCTTAGTCTGTGATATTTTGCTACAGCATCCCTTAAAAATTGAAAAAATAATAATAAACTTTGTTAACAAACTTTATTTTCCTTTGTGTGATATTCATTGTTGTAAGTGAAAGTGCACAGTGTGAATTGCGTTTTTGCTTCTTATGTACTAAAAGTTTTTCTTACAAAGAAGAGTAATTTATTAATTTTCCCAGTGTCAAAAACTATCTGAAAAGTGGCCTTATTGGTCATAAAAATCAGACAGGGTCTTAGGGTTGCTTTTAGAAAGAATATATACTCCATAGGTTTATCTATAACAAAAAGAAAGAAAGAAAGAAAGAAAAAAGAAAGAAAGAAAGAAAGAACATGTCTACTTATACCTTTGACAGAAGCATTGACATTATGTGTAGAAGGACTTGAATTTCTATGTATCTATTTTTAAAGCCTCATTTGTTCCTTTAACAAATTATATTTTAATTACGGAGTGATTAATTTTAACAAAAATGTTAAATAAAATTTCATTGTTAATTTCTTGTTAATTAACTGGCAGAACATCCCTGAAAGCTATGCTTACCTAAGGCACTGATTAAACCGAAGTTCAGTAATGCTGACAGCTTGAGGGGGAAAGATTAGATGTAGAGACTAAAATACAGGCTATTGCCATAAAAATTGAGCACACTGATATTACTTGGCAACCAATAGAAAAAATGTACCATAATACATATTTAATGTTATAAAAAAGTCTTTGTGGAAATTAACTTTTATTATTTTTTAAATTCACTATTGTATATTGCATAGATTGATGTAGCTTTGATTTGACTTAAAAGTAGAAAATGATTCCATGATCTTTTTAAAGTAGTAAACAGAAAAATTGATCAAATAGTTAATACAATTCTATTTTTTGTATTGCTCAAATGATTCCAACTTTGGTGATGGAAACTCCTTTAGATAACTCTAGAGCCCTTTGACATATCTCAACGGTAAACTTTTGTGGTTATTAGTTTTAGGGGGTTTTATTGTTTTGATTTTGAGTTTTTCTTAATTTCTAGTACTAAGAAGTATCCTGAATTCATATGTTTCCTGCCACAGTTCTAAAAACACCAATTTCTCCAAGGAGGATTGGTTCCTTTAATTGGAGATTGGCATTAGAAAAAAGATCTGGGTGCTAGGGGCACTTATTGTTACTAGGATGTCATTTTTTAAACCCTCCCAGAGCACACAGAAAATAAATATATATGAATATACAATGGTATATACACATATATCCATAATTTTAGATATAACAGCCTGTATATTAAGTTAAATAGGAATTTTTACAGGTGTTTCCAACTCTAATCAGTTATCACCAATCATATGAATTGATCATTCTAGTCTCCTCATCTTTAAATTTCCACTTCAATAGTGATAAACCTGGATCTCAGATTAGAAATGTATTCTGTCATTTATCTTATTCAAGTATACATACCTAGAATAATTAGAACACACAAAATCCTGTGCGTGTTGAAGCCACAATCCCATATCATTATATAGTAGCTTGAAAGCCTAAAATTATAAAGACTATATACCAAGTATAGGTTAAGCTGTGAAGAAATTTGGATTCTCAAATATGAATGGTAGGACCATTAAATAATAAGATCCCCTTAAAAATAATGTTTCAGTTTCTATAAAGTTAAACATGTCATTGAGTAGAAATGATCCACCAACATGAGTGAAAGAAACATGATCTACAGTAAAACTTGTTTGGGAATCTTTGTGACAGTTTTATTTATAAAGATCTGTTTTTCCTTTTAGCACGTGAATGGATAAGCAAATTGTAGCCTGTCTGTGCAAAGAGTACTGCTCAGCATTGGAAGGACTGCTGATAAACACAACAGCACAGATAATTTTCGAATAGTATACTGAACAGAAGAGGATAGGCACAGAATAGTACATACCATATGGTTCCATTAGTATGGGATTTTAAATAAAGGAAACAATGACAAGAAGACCAGTGTTTGCCTGAGTTCAGAAGAAAGTGGGACTGGGTACACAGGTAGCTGAGGGAACATTCTGGACTGGCAGAACATTTCATGTCTTACATGTATTGGAGGTTACTTGGTTGTATATACACAATGAAACTCAATAGAACATTATGTTTAAGATGGGTTTGTATTTTCATGAAATTATGACTCAATAAAGGTAATTTAAGAGCCTTTATGGCATGGTTTAGATATCATGGCTTCCAAAAGGAAGAGAGATGAAAGGGCAAAAGTTTAACTCAATTCTCCATATGTTCTTGTCTTTGTATTTTCTGGGAAAGTCTGATGAAAGAAATCCCTGAAGAGAGTTACAACTTGTGATCTGTGCTTCATAGGAAATAAACAGGGTACCTGTATAAATTTGATAAACTTCAAAATCCCATTTGAACTTATGGAAATAGAATTGCCTATGGAGAATAATTTAGTGTGAACATTAACCACGGCACAACCTTCTGACACTATTACAGACGTGGCTGAGCAACCTAATTCAAGGCAGGGACATCACACACTCATCAGAGGCACCTCAATGTCATAATCCCCAGGCAGCACCAAGTGTGCACAGTTCACCACCTTTCACTGGCACTGTGCTTGCCTATCTGGCAAACCCAGGTATCATCTGCTCTTCAACTACATTCAGGCTAGGGCCAGGTCTTTCGACTTTAAAGGACTCATTCCATTTGTCGTCTCCTGAAATTTATGTCAGGGAACCACTCTAGACCTCTCATTCTGCACTCAAGCTTTGGTCTCTAGAAGTATGTCTGTATGCATATATTTATGTGTGTATGTATGTATAAATATGTTTAAACCACTGAGGACAAGACTCTGAAGTTCATTTAAGACAAAGCATCCGGAATGTAAATGGGGATCAGAGAAATGAGAAGAAAATGATATGCATGACAAAAACTATTTTCAAGGATGGGGTAGTTTGATGGAAATACTAATAAGTCTTTCAATGTGTATTGGAAGGTTAATGAGTGAAGCTCACATTGTATTGGACTGAATAATGTACATGATGATGCAGAATGGTGACAACTAGTGTAGGTCATTATTTGAGAATGATAGGAAGAAAAACTTGGTAACTAGAAAGAAAGATCCCTTGAATATAAGTGGGAATAGGGTCTGAGAACATGTTAGAAGCATAACAATATTGAGGCATATAAGTCAAAAGGTCATCAGTAACTGCTGAATGACTGACCAGTTACTCACTGACAAATTTCTGATTGGCATAGGTGCATCTGACACCCTTGACAAATAAAAATTTTTGGTATGACTCCCTGTTTCCCACTGAAAAATAAAATTTCACAAAAGGAGCATAATTAAAGTGAAAGCAATTGTTTAACATTATTGAGGCGAATAGCTAGGTGGTTCCAAAGTGAGTCTACTCACATTTATTTCTGATCTTTAAATAGAGATTAAAATTTTCTTGTTTTTCAAGAAAACAATTTTTCTCTCTTAATCTTAGTTCTGCACCTTTAGAAGTCATGTCCTTTACTATTAAAATTTAATATTAATGCATCCTAAATAGTTAAAATGTACATGGTCTTATAGAACAAGTTTGCTTCTATAAATCTTAGTTCTAGGAATGAAACTTTTTATCATAGTTGTGTTTTCTTTTTGGAGTCCAGGGATCAAACCCAGGGCCTTGAACATGCTAGGTGAGCAATCTACCACTGAGCTACATCACCAGTCTCCCTAGGAATGAAATTTTAAAGAGCATGAGAAAACTGTTTATATTGTGCAGAGTGAAGTCTTAACAGTACATAAAGTGGTTTTGTCCGAAAGTCAACAAAAAGGGAATTTATTCAAATAAATATATGAGAAAAATCCCCAAAGAGATCTAAGTAGGTCTACCCAGGTTTATCAAAGATAAATTTATTATAGACTGAAAATCCTATCAGATAGAACCTGTGCTTTATGAAAATGGAGTTTGCCATTTAGCTTCTCCTTGCTGACCTACAGGGAGCTACGAAGGTCTGCTATTACATGATGGAAAAGGATTTATTGTTAAACACTGTGTGCTATAAGATAAAGTGCTCTGCTACACCACATGTACACCATTCTGCCACTTGGATTTTATTACAGACTATTCTGACAAGATTTTCTGAATTTAGAGAAGTGAAAAATGATTTCACTGTGCCTTTACTTGCAGAAGGCAGAGACAGTCAGGCACCACAATGAACCATATATATTCTCTGGACTGCCAAGGTTCTGTAGTGTAAAATGGCAACTAGTTTCTTAAACTTGTGGGGAGAATTATTTAGTGTTAAAGACCTAATCATTGGATTTTCCTGCACATATGTATTAAAATTAATGCTGACATACCTCTAGAGAAATTCCTTAAATTGGTGTCTTCTGTTTTCATTTATGATCACCCAAACATGCAATGAACATTTACTATAAGCCGGTCATTGTTCTGAGCACTTCATGTACATTATCTCAATTAATACTTAAGCATCTATAAAGGAAATAAGTTCCAGTTCCAGATGAAAATATAACAGATTCAACAGTCACACAGTGGAATCATTATTTAGAAATCAAACCTGGCATACTTCAAAACAACAAAACTGTGCGAATCTCAATCAAACATAATCATGAGAAATAAATTTTTAATTTTGAATAGATTATTGGGTTAAGAATATAGATTAAAAATAGTCCCCTCCGTAAAGTGTATTTAGAAACATCAATCCAAACTAAGCCCCTGGTACTGATAGAGCAATCTCTCTCTGCCATCAATGACAATCAAAAGATAGCCATGTTTAGAGATTGAAGGGGAAAAATATTTGGGAAACATGGAGCTTTGTTCACATCTTTCCTTTTCAAGGGATGCTGGGAGCCCATTCAACTCCTTATGGTCCTCCTCAAAGAAACTACTGAAGTGAAGGCCGAAGAAAAGCATGAACTTCATCTAAGAACAGTCATTCCAGTCACAATTCCAACAGATGTTTCCACTGTCAGAGAAGATGCTAAGAAAGTGAGAGCCACCTTGAAATCTATGTCTCTCCATTCTGGGAGGTTGCAGGTCCCTAAAAGACTTGACCCCCTATTTGATATACTCCAGTCCTACTAGTAGGTTACTGCTGTAAAAGTCGAGTATTTGGTTACTTAACTTGTGTTTTCTTAACTGAGAGATTAAAGACAATACTGGGAAATGAGGACGAACACGATACAAAAAGATATTAGATATGACCCTTTCCATGGTCCCACTGGGTCAAGCAAATAGGAAGCCAAAGCCAGAGTGGTAAGACCACTGGGGAGACTCCTGGAACCCTAGATTCCTCTTCATCACTTATGCATAAGCTCCAAGTGACTCTGTCTTAGAAACGACAGCTAGTACTTGTTAAGGTTCCCATGTGATTTGCCTGTAAATTTGGAAATTACCCTAAGACAAAAAACAATCTTGATTGAATCTTTATCTCACAAGCAAAAGAATATTCTGATTCCTCTACTCAGTTTAGCACAACCCAGCAAAAGAGGAAGTTCTTGCTAATGATGCTGCATAATTGCAAATTGCTGAACAAATAAGTTGATAACAGTGTTTTTCTCATGTCTCTTCAGATTCAATTTTAAATTTCCAAAATCCAAATTGATCTTTAATAAAGAACATGTTGTGCTCATGAACCGTTTGAGACTATTCAGTATTTCATAAATTTGGGTTATAAGTTTGCTGCTCTTTTCACCTTATATTGCTTTTCCTCTCTTTCTAAATCATTGTATTATGTCTGATACAATTTAATAGAGAGGGAATATTTCTGTGGAAGGTTATAATTTATATAAAAAGTTGACTTTACAAATCTTATCAACTTTGTTATTTGCTCTATTATTTTAGTAATTAAAATGCTAATTGTATATCTCAGAGTTCTAGATTATAAAGACTATTTCCAGGTCAAACGTTTTATTAAAAACCATGTAAAAACAATGCAGTTAATACATAGGACCCAAGGTGAATAATTTCAGATACATAGGTGATTTACACAGTGCTGAGGTTTGGGGCAAAATCTACTGAACACAGGTTCTATCCCTGAGCATACTGTTGGTACGCATAATACATCGGCTGCAATACTGGCACACAATGTTTGCTTCATGAAAGACATACATTTGAAAGTTTTGCCAAAAGCAGAAAGAATTTTATGTAAGTTCATGACCCTGCTTGAAGAAACATTATTTTTAAACCAGCCACAGAAATCTCAGAGCAGTTAATAAAACCTTTCCACTCTCATTCTTTCCGATTCAAGTTTTACTTCTTGACCCTATAGTCACCCCATTCCTTCATGACTGCAGCATGTAGTAATACAGTTGACTTGCTAACCATTGCATCATATTACAGCTATAAGAATTTTGTATGTGGTTATAATTGTTTTTCAAGCACCAGAAATATATGCAAACTTTTAAAACCATAATAGCAAAAACATTGTTTTGAGAACTTACTGAGCACTGTGTTTCCTGGTGGGCATTCAAAACATCTTAATCCTATTGCGATGCAATAGAAGAATTAAGTAAGAACTACAGGATGATAAAAACCAATTATGGAGGATTGAATATTGGAAAACTTGGAGTTTTGTGAGAAAATGTTTGTGAAAATTTTGTTTCCTTTTTGAATAAAAAGGAACATGTTTAATAAAATAAAAGGCTCATGTAAAAACCACTAAACTTTAAGTAAAAATATCAGGATAATTCTATATCTGAATTCAGAAACGTACAAACTATTATGTAGGAAATAGGTCTATAAGGAGCAACTTCTAGATGACAAGAACATCATTAAAAATGAATAAAAACAAGGATTCAGAAGTTTCAATAAAGGAACAGCATGTACTAGGGAAATATAGTATGAGCAGAGATAAAGTAGATTTCCAATTTCTCTTATAGACATATATTTAGATGCATGAGAGAGACATTTCAGAATAAATATTAAAATTAATCATTATTTCAGGAAATATTTTTAGATAATACTCTGTAGTTTGGAAGGAGGATATTACATAAATAGCATTTTTTTTTTTCAATCTTGCTCTCAAATATTTCACATTCTTACTAATTTGAGACGATAATGATAAATGTAGGCATAAAGATCCTTTCCAGTTCCAATTATTATTTTTGTACAACCCATTAGATTAAAATAAGATACTTTCCTTTTTAAATTGTTTTTCTGATGTGTTTTTTTTTTATGTCTGTGTACTTGTGCTTCTGATTTTAATAGAAAAAGCAGATCAATTTCTTTATCAGCAAAACTGCACAAAATGTTCAAATTGCTCTTTAACATAATCAGCCAACAAACAACATTACACCCACTTAATTTTTCATAGTTTTGTGCACATGGTCGACAAATTGACTGACAGTAGCTATAATAAAACAACAAAATATACGTAAATTTCAGAAAACAGAAAAATAAACAGAAAACCCGCACTTGACTAGGGCTCTCACAGACCATCCACTAACAATAAGAATGATGAATATGAGGACTTGCATATAAATGAATTTTCAACAACACTGCGTTATATTCACACTCATATTTATCCAGTTGATTAAGGTAATTTGCATAATTTAGAGGTAATTTCTTTCTGAAAGTCATGATAAAGTACCCTGATTGCAGTATGCCAAGCTCTTTAAACGAGCAAGTTTTTACAAGTTTAGAAATGAGGGGGGAAAAAAAGAAAGGTGAAAATATTTCTATACACCAAAAGCGAGTTTTTAAAATACATCTTCTTCAATGTTTAAAATGTAAAAGCCCATGAACAAATTTAAGTACAATTTAAGTAATAGCCCTGTATTTTGTTTTGTGTCATTGTGAGTATGGTAGACAGACTCTAAAGTGTCTCTCAATGTTTTTTACCCACTGTTGTGTATGTTCCTGTGTTAACCCCATCTGTAAAGTATGGGTTAGATTTTGATTTAGTAACTAATTTAGAATAAATTGAATATGATAGATGTTATGGCATATTGATTCTATAATTAGGTTATGCAAAAAACTGTGACTTCTGCCTTAGGGTTTCAGTTACCTGTCTCTTAAATTTCTCACTCTTGGGGAAGATAACTGCATGGTATGGCCAGATCTGTGGAGAAAACCATAAGGGAAGAAATTTAGGTCCACAAATAATAGCTGGCAAATACTATCTGTCCTTATGGAAATGAATCCTTTCCACTTGAGCTTTCAGATAAGACAGTAGCCAGCTTATGGTTCAAATACAAAGCGTTCTTGCTTCTGAAACACTCAGTTAATCCATGCCAAGTGAGAATTCCAGACCAACTGAAACTGATATAATGTTTGCTGTTTTCAGGTGCCAAGTTTGAGTCTAATTTGCTGTACCACCATAGATAATTAATAAATTTTTTATTTTATTTTATTTTTATTGCCCTTTGCAAAGCTCTAAAGTGGTAAGGCCAATAGCTTACCTCTAAAGTCTTCTGATGGATGACTTGGATATGGTTCTTCACACAACTACTCTTTACCAAGTTTATAATATATCCTTGAACTATCCACTCTGGAAGTAGACAAAATTCTCACCTTAGAGATTCCCATGAAGGGTAATTGCAAAGTAGATTTTGTTTAGATAGGATATGTGCAGAAATCTGAATTGCAATGGTTCTCACAGAGTTCTCCATTTTTGGAATCTACCAAAAATGTTCACACAGAAATACAAATATATAAATATTAAAACAGAATTAAAGAGGCATATTTTGTTTCTTTGAAATATTTCTTAGGTGTATATGGAAAATCAGTTTGGTTGAAATAGAATTACTAGAAAACTATGAGGGAAAAAAAGGAGAGATTCATGAAGGAAAATCAGGAACAGAAAAAAAAATGCATATGACCTTGAATTCAAAGAAATACCTTCTTTCTTCCTGAACATATCTGGGTTTCGAATACATTTTCCTTGTAGAATATAGCTTGCACTTTAGTGACTATTCCCCTTTTCTGTGTCTTCCCAGCCTGTTGCTTTGATAATGTTCTTCACTTGCTGATCACAACTAATATAAGGTAGTACAGAGGTGAAGAGAATTTATTTCTCACTCCTCTGAATGGTTCTGTCTTGAGTTTACTATGATAATCAGAAAATAGGCAAATTAACATAAAAAAAGGCATACAAATTTATTTACAAGCATGGGGACATTACAGGGTGATCTCAATAATCTAATGGTATTAAGAAGCAGCTTATACTTCTTCATGGGGAGAAGGCTATGGGGTGTGATAGGTAATTTATACTGGTAGTAAATGATTTTTTAAAGGAGACAAATATTCCTGAAGAATAGAAAATGACCCACGAAAGTTCCTCTGGAGTCTAAAATTGGTGCATGATTTCTAGTCTCACTCTGTGAGTTTAATCCTCAGTGGTTAATGAAATTTCAGTAAGAAAACTGAAGGCACTTTGATTCCTTTGGGTTGATTTGGTCTTCAGGTAGGTAAGGGAACTCCAGAGAAAAGACTCTTTTTTCTTTGGAGTACAGTGACACGGGAAGGTCAGAGGAGCCTTGTTCTGAGGCAGCTTCCTGGCCTACCAATCTCTTCAGTTCAAAGAGCTCAGTACGCTGAAGTGTCATACCATAGAGTGACATTTTCAAACCCCAATGGTAGAAGGTACAATAATTGAGACTACTGCCTTGAGACCACGGTAGTAAAACTATTATATTTCAGAAACGAATGCATTTAATATATTTTTAAAATATCTCATGAGCTTCTATTGGACTTGCAATCCAAATATTATTCCTTGTCACACCTATCCCAAATCATCACAAATTACTTATTAAAAATAAAAGAATAAAAATGTTAGCAAAAGAGAAAGAGACAGATTATATATCGTCATTATCTAGAAAGAATATATGAGAAATTTAAGGGTGACAAAAATTAGCATTTTATATATTATATAGAATAAGTCTGATCCCCTAAAGGTGAAGGGTACCTTGTGATGAACCCATTTTCTGTTTTGTTGCTGTTATTGTTATTCTTCTATTATCTGTAAAAAGAGTATTTTTCTGTACTTCCAATGGTTTTCTTTTTCTTAATTCAAGTACTTTATCATATAATTTAGATTTGTGGTTTTTTTAGAGATTGTATTCAAAGTGGAAACTAGAAAAATTAAAGAATACCACGTGAAATTTAATTGCTAGGCATTAAAAAAAAAGTAAGTATGCTGCTAGATGGATATGTGGGCATACACTTGTTCCCTGAGATTTGACAAAGCTGTTCCACAGGAAGGCATGGTGACAAAAGAACTTTGGCTGGAAAACTCAAATGACCACCATTCAGATAGAGCAGACTTCATCAGTATCTAACTAGACTGAAGTGAGGTAAAAGTTAAGATCAGACATTTAATCTGTTAATAGTTATCAGAAATGGCTGTCTCATTTCTAAACGGCATATATCTAGGCAAAAATAAATACATTCATAAGCAATATCAAATAAATAAATATTAATAAAATCCTGAAAGATTCTAACAACTGCACTGAAATACAAATTTACTACCAAAACTATGATCATCCTTGAAATAAAAATTTAAGTTGAGACACTAGGAAATAAATAAAAGATTAAAAAGAGTAGTCAAGGATGACATAAAATAATAGGAATATAAAAGACAATGTCAAGTTGTATGAAGAAGCAAAGGAGAGAAAAAGAAATTAGTAGTCAATGATAAATTTTAGAGAAACCCAAAAGGCAGCCTTACATTGGGGGGGAAAAAAAACCACAAAATACAATATTTGTGGTGTAATTTCATTTCAGAATAGTGTGACAGAAAGGATATCAATAATCTTCTTGGTCTAGGGTGGCAGGAATTGACTGCAAAAAGGATGAGAGAACTTTATGGTGGTTAATAAAACATTCTTTATTTTGAGGTGTAATATTTACACAGGTATACTAATTTGTCATAACTCATTGAACATTATAAGTATCCTTAGTATATAAACCATTTATCAGTAAATTTGATGACATTAAACAATATACGGATGTTAAATCCAGAATGCATGGACAAATAAAAGTATTAGAAGTAAAGTTTCAAGAGGAAGGGAATTTTTAGGCACTATAATAATTGGAATATATGTCAATTAAGATTTATCATACTACATAGAAAATGAGTGGGACAAATCTCGTGTAAAATTTCATCCAAGTAACATGATTATATTAAAAGTATAATATAAAAATATCTAAAGCATCATGGAGGAGTAATACATCATCACATAAAAAGAAATTACATTAACTTTCCATTGTTTATTTAAGACAGATATATTCAGGTTAAAACAGTGAACCACAGAGCTAATAATGGAAACATTCTGCTGATTGTTAGGAAAAAAGAAATTTTTTATGTTCATTTTTCAAAAAACAAAGTTCTCTTCTATTGGTGATAAATGGTGGCAGATCTACACACTTCATATTGTGATCAAAAGAACATTCATTTCCAAAAACCTTTAAAAAAGTAACAAGATTGGAAATATTTGACTTTTCTTGACTGACTAGCCCATCTCTGTACCAATGTTGGCCCCAGGAAAATCATCTTTCACTGGTTATCTTCTAGAAAAGCAGATGAACATAGTGATACTAAGTTTGTTCTTTTCACAGCATAATGGTCCCAAAAGTCAAATGATGACACAGTTAATTTTCATGGGGAAGAACAGAAATCTTTATAAAAGTTTGTGCAACAGAGAACATGTTATTAAAACATATAAAGGAAAAAATGAAATGAAAATTATATATGGATAGGGACAGAGAGGGTCTGTGGCAGATCCAGTGTCCTAAAATTGTAGAGTTGAGGACAGTTTTATTAATCTGTGCTTCTCAATGATGTAAGTGAGAGCTGGCAGACAAGAAAGGAACTGCTTCCCAGGGTGAGTATACAGGGAATGACAAACGCTGCACCCTTGTGGATGCTGGAAGATGTCCAAAGAGATGCTGTCACATGGTTGCTAGACATTATTTCACAGTATAAATTAGATTATGTGGCATTGTCATCTATAATCACACATAGAAACAATATAATCTCAGTTTGTATTGTAGCCTACATAATGTAAAATGCAGAGCATTTCTTAAGTCATATATTTTGAGCTTTGCTGTTGAATCTTGAACTCAGGGAGGAAATACAATCTATATATGTAACAAAATGTTCTATGAAACTTAGAAAAAATTGTAAATTTATTCACTTTTAATTCCATAGACATAAATGTAAGAAATATAAAAATAACAAAAAAAAATTTCACTACTAGAGATAATGGTCAAAACCCCAATGGATGTTTTTATAACAGTATTGTCAGCGGTAATATGTTATGATCTTATTGAAATTTCATAAATCCCAAGATATGTACTCCTTTTTATTTTGTTTAGATTTTTTGAATTTCAGTTTTGAAGACTTGATGTACCTTATGAGACAATAAATGAAAATTGTTGATTTTATGTATTTCTCTGGAGAGAAATGTAGAGTACTATTAGTGAAACCATTTTTTTCAAACTTCTATAGCACTATTTTTAATGCAATATTTTTTTCTAAAAAGCAACAGAAAAATATTACTGATCTGACTTTGCAAAAGACAAATTCCCTAAAGTATAATAATTTCTTCAATCAGATTCAAGACAAGAAGACCAGAGGTGTTGTGGTGTTGGTATCAGATGACTGCTGACATTTATCTGCAGGTTAACTATTTTCCTTGCTGTATTGAATTTATATAACACAGGGGTCAACTGAAAATATGCTCATTTGCTAAAAGATCTACCATTCTGCAAAACATATTTCTCATGTTCACCCTGGAGTAATCATCTTTGTACCCTCATTTATTTATTTATTTTTAATCTTTGTAAATATTTATGGAGTACAGTATTATAATTTGATACACGGTCTCAATTGTGTAATGATCAAATCAGGTTAATTAACATTTCCAGGCCTCAAATATTCTCACTGACAGCAATATAACCATACTCAGGTAAGAACACTTTCTGTGAGTTTGACTGTGTGCATGTCCTTTATTTTTTGCTTTTCATATATGGTTTGCTGAGTCAATTCTTACAACATTTCTTTCCAATTAACACAATTTTTTTTTTTTTTGGCATTGGGTATTTAACCCAGGAGTATATTACCACTGAGCCAGATCCCCAACCCTCTTTATTTTTCATTTTGAGACATGGTCTTGCTAGGTTTCTCATGGTCTCACTGTGTTGTTAAACCTGGTCTAGAACTTACTTGTGATCCTCCTGCCTCATCCTCCTGAGTTGCTGGGATTTTAGGCGTGCACCACCACACTCAGCAACACAAAGAAATTTCATAATTTCACTTCACTCTGTGATAAACATCTATGCAGGTAATTACCAAAGCTACCAAAGTTTATGCTTGCTTTTACTGATTGAACTTGTGTAATATTTTCTTACTCACATACCAGTAACATAAAATATTAGCATATGTTCACAGTATACATTTATTTATTAAAAAATAATAATCTATAAAAATAAAGAAGTTATGAGACATACATTGGAAAGAAAGAATTTATAAGGAGGCAAAAAAAATTGTTTTTAAAGTTTTATTTTCTTTTGGTATCATTTGAAGTATAGCATTTAACATATGGATAGCATTGATCATTTTTAAGGTGATATTTTCTTACATTTATCTCTGAGATTGTTTTTCAATATTGTCCATAGCTATTTGGTTTTGGAAGATATGAGGAAGACAAGAGTTTATTGACATAAAAAACAAATTTTACCTTGAAGACCTACTATGTGTCAGTCATGCTCTTAGTACTCACACCATATCATTTAGTCCTTACACATCCCTGACAAGATACTGTATTTACTCATAATTTACAGCTTAGGAAAAAGTAACTTAGAAGATGCTCCAATTACATCTACCTTTAATGTCGGAGACTGAACACAAAGCCATTTTGTAATTAATAATAAAGCCTTTTACTTTAACCTCTCTGTCTGAACTTCATGTAAATGTGGAACCTCAGTAATGTGGAAAAATACTCAACATGGATTATTGAGAATAAACACTTTCCAAATGACTCTCTACAGATGTGTCTCCATCTCAACGTACCTCCACCACGCTACCTTTGGAGAGTTTATTCTTTGAACATTAGAGCGGAACATATGATGAACTTCTGTTAAGTTGTTAGGACAGCTCTGTGCTCATTTCTGTGTACTTGGATGACTTTAGCTGTCATCCCTTTCTGGGTGATGAAATGCTGGTCCCTTTATAGTGTTTTGCAATTTTCCCTAGGCAAAAGAGCTGTCTCACAAAGAGGTGAATTAGAATTGATAGGTTCAGTGTTGACTTTGCAGCCTTTCTTTTCAGGGGCACAAATTGACTGATTTACCATGAACGCATAATAGCTTAAACCAAGTGACAATCACTTCATAGAATTAACAAAAGCTCAAATTGTGCAAATTTTTAAATGAATGCTGTTATTTGTTTTTCTTCAAAGCTTTGGGTAGAGGATACTCTGGCAGGGAGAGGAAAACAAAAAAGCAAAGGAAATAGAACAAAGTAATTGAGAACATTGTTTTAGGTAAAAATGGCTTATGTCAATTTTAGCATGGAAGGACTTAGAAATACTTCTGCTAACTACAAAATAAAAATTAATCTAGAACACCCAGTCTTAAGACAACTTCCCAGCATTATTACATCTCATTTTGTCCATAATCCAACTTTTTTTCTCAAAAATATCATGAGGCAAAATTATATTACACAATAAATTAATGCTAGTGGTTTCAAAAATGACTCTTCATGCCTCTGTAAATTTACATTTTAGAAAAAGCAAAGATTACTGGTATAAGAAGTACTTAGGAAGTCAGTGGAGAATGCATCTTGGCTATAAACCTTTATCTCACTTTTAATTTGCAGTTCATGCCAGTATTATTACTATCATATATACTATTCAATCCCTTTCTTTATTTTTCTAACAATAAATAATCATTCTATTACCATTTGTTAATAGTAGTTTCTGTTTCCTGAATTTGTGGATCAGATTTTCTTTTAATTAGCCATGACTTATTTCTTACATGATCATGGAACATTATTCCTCCCATTTTCAAATCACTTCTATACATCGAAATTGACCCAACATCTTATCTTTTCAAATATGACTGTTGTCATTATCAAGATTAAAAAAAAAAAAAAAGAAGATTCCAATTTGAAATTATTGAATTCACAGACACATGCCTATATTTCTAAATTGCTTGTGGGTCTGGATCAAGGTTTTTATACAGAATGAAGGCTGATTTTAAAACACTTGGGGAATATTAGATGGAGTAATATATACATTAAGGATTATAGAAAGTAAGAATGAAAATAATTCAAGAAAAATAAAAGAAATTTTTTAAAATTTAGCATTAAAATGATCAATCTGCAGTCAGGCAACATAAGCTTAATCAGAATAACTTAAGAAAAGCAATTGTTATGCTTTGGATGTGATGTGTCCCCCAGAAGCTCACATGTGAGACAATTGGAGAAGGTTCAGAGGACAAATGATTGGTTGGCCAGAGTCTTAATAAGATCAGTGAATTATTCCCCTGATGGCAATGATCTGATTGGTAACTGAAGCTGGAGGAGGTGGGAATTGGGGAAGTGGCTTTGGGTATATATTTGTATCTGACCAGTGGAGACCTCTTTCTCTGCTTTCTGATCATTATGTGAGCTGGTTCCCTCTGCTATACTCTCCTGCCATGATGGAGCTGGCTGTATATGGACTGAGACCTCTGACATCGGAGCCCTTAAATAAAATTTTCCTCCTCTACAATTGTTCTGGTCGGGTAATTAAGTCACAGCAGTGAAAAAGTTGACTAAAAAAAATTAAAAAATGAAGCAAAACTACCAATATAAATTAAAATGGTGAAATTCATAGATGTGTATATCTAATATATATAATAGATGTATGTATATATACCTTCATACATTATATCAATTAGAAAAAGCAAATAGGAAATTATTAAAATTTTTAATTTAGTTACTATGTACATGGTTTCATTGTATCTGATACTCAATTTTACAGTTCATTATTTTTAATAACAATATGATATAAAATTACAAATATTCTTTCACTTGGATTTAGAAAGAAATGCTTCTTTATAAATTCTATTTTAAATATTTCAATCAAACAACCTCATTTACCTTACAACCTCATTCATTGTAAAAACACCCAAAAGATTGTAAACTTCCCATAATACCTCACTTTGAAATGTTCAATTCCCCATATGTATTATTTGATTCTCATGATTCTTTTCATACTATTCTATCAAAAAAACCAAAGATCCAGTATTTACTACATCTTCTATAGATGTATATTTTTCTTCATGGTGTTTATACTTTTTAAATTTTTACCAGTTTTATATATTTTTTACCAGTTTATATATTTTATATATTATGTATTGCAACACAAAATTTTAAAATATGTTTGTGAAGTTCTTAAAGACCAGGATATGTATTATTTATCTCTCTGCCTCATATTAATAATATACTTTGGGTACATGTTTTTAGCAAAATGATTCCAAACTCCAGTGATAAAATGAAATACCTTTTATGTATTACCAATCTGTCTAAAAGTTGCTCATACTTTGAATAAATTATGAGGGGTATTACTCAGTTTAGACAAAATAAAAGCAAATTTCAGGAAAATTTTATTATAAGATCATATCTAATAATAAAGAATTTAAAGCATCTAAATATTTAACCATAAGGTAAAACACAAAGGAAGTTCTTCTTTACTGAATATATAAGCTTATGTAAAATAGTTCTAAATAATGAGTAAAAACCATAACAAAAAGCATAAAACTATCTACACTATTGAAGTGAGGGTTACAAACTAGAGCCTAAAAGGCCAGTTATAAGCAATAAATGTTTTATCATATTTACAGGACTATGCAATATAGGTTGGTCATTTTTAGTATCCACTTGTATAATGTAACCCATGTGCCTTTGGAAGGAAGATATGTATAGACATTTATATGGTTTTACACAAACACACAAATAATAAGAGAAAATTATAAGTTCTATTTATTTTGACAATGAATTTATTTTTTATAAAGAAGTTAGGAACACATCCACTCTGCATTCAAAACATTTCTTCACCAAAATAGCTTTGTGATCTTGGATGAGGAAGTTGGTGGATTAATCATAAGCCTCAACTTTTCCTTGCAACACAGAGATAATATTTTTGGAAATTGTGAAATCATTCCCATTATGAGGGGTATTACTCAGTTTAGACACCTGAGTAAAAACAAATATGCCTACTAAAAACAAATGTGGCAGTAGGAGCTTAAAAGGAAACATTGAAATGCATAAGTGTGGATAAGTATAGATTAGTGAAGAGATATACTACATAATTTATTGTAAAACAATGTTTTTGAATAGAAGGAACCAATGAATTTGTGGTAGCAAGTATCCCTTTGATATTAAGCACAAACTGATGCTGGTTTGTTATTACTTTGGTTAGTATTAGGTGGGAATTAGCATAATCAGACGTAAGAGTGGATCAACCACAAAAATAGAAGAGCTGTTGACCCTGAATCAAGACCTCACAGATCTTAAAAGCTTCATGTAGTGACATGAAAAAGTCAGTGCTTGCCTTGATACTAGTAACCAGGTCAGAGTTTTATGGTAATTATAAATACCATAGATATACCTAGGTATCCCAAAATTGTTACCTAAAACCTGATGATGACAAAAAGATTTATATGACAGAAGTAATACCACCAACAGATAACTTATCAGTATTGATATAATTTCATTTTTCACTCCTCAAGATATGGTGATCTGAAGAATCATAAGTTACATTCTGACAATAGTTTAAAAAACACAACTTTTGACATGACAGGGAGAAAAACTTACTTAGTTCTCACTGTGTAGGAATTGTCATCTACTCTGGATATATGAATCATGAATAGAATTATCAGTAGAAGGCTTCAGGGATTGTATTTGTGACTTTTTTAAACAGAAATATGTAGAATCAATTTATTCTAAGTATGAAAAATTTTTATGTCAAGAACTCAGAATGGAGTCAAAAGTTCAAAGGAAAGGCCAGACCCTTTAAGATACGCTGAATGATGGAAATATTAAAAGGCAAAAGATATTCCAGCAGGCATAATGTATTAGTCAATTTGGGTTGCCTAATAAAATACCATAGATTGGGTGAGTTAAACAGACATTATTACTCTCAGTTCCAGAGCCTAGAAGTACAAGCTCAAGATGCCAGAAGGTATCATTCTGAGGCATCCTCTCTTGGTTAGTAAGTGGTTACATTTTGCTGTATATGCTCACGCAAGTTCTTGTTTGTGTGAAAACTAAGAGAAGTAACTATCTAGTAGTTTTTCTTATAAGGAGGCTAAACCTATTGGATCAGTGTCCTGCACTTAGAAAATTGATTTAAATTTAACTACTTCCCTACTCCAAACAGCTATATTTAGTGCTAGATTTTCAGCATAAGAACTGCATACATACGAACATAAACATTCAGACTATAACACACAACAACACCAAAACAACACTTTATACTAGCACTGAATCAGAAAATATCTGTAAGTCACCTTAATGTGACACTTAGTTCTGATAAAGACTTTTAGTCTGGTGAGACACTTCTGCAATTCTATGATAAATGCCAACAGAAAGATCTTGTTAAAATCATGAGGATTTCTTTTGCAACCAAATAAAATTGGCCAATAAAACAGTAAGCTCAATGTTTATCTTAGTACTTTAGCATTTATTACTTTAGCAAATTCTTAATCTAGCCAGTGTATTTTAAAAACATGGCATTCAACATGTTTTGTCTCTCCTCTCTGTTTTAGAAATTTAAACTTTTTTCATTTACTCTGCAACTGTAACCACTCATGTCTTTGAGCATACAGAGCAGAAATATCAAAGCCAAACACCTAAGAATAAGAAAAGAATGTATGGAATTGTAACAGTTTAATTTGTTATCATAAACTTGACAGTTACTCCATGGAACACAAAGAATATCCTTTGGCTTTCCCATGATAAATCAGAGATACAACGTTCTTGTTTTTCTTTCTGAGTTATCATACAGTGGTTTCACCTGCTGAGAGGCTGAATTTCATGACAGTTGTTGAATAAACCCTGAAATCATATAGGCAAGAGCTTTAGGAATTGTTATAATTCCCCTTTCTTATTTGTGTCAAAAACATGAGAAAGACAAGTCTCAGCTGTGTATGGTAGACACACAGTAGGCCCTAAATAGCTGTGGAGATTTATTTGTTTTCACCATGAATATATGAAACAATTGTACCTAAGATATGTAGTGTTTTAGCTTGTCTTAAAATGTATATAAATGATTAGAAACATGTTACATGGCATTTAAAAAAATATTTACTTACTGGTCATGTGGCTTATTGAAATTAAGTATATTTTTGGAGGAGTTGGAAGAGAGTGGCAGTAGAATCATTAGCAGTAATATGAAGTACTCTTAGGGATGATATTGTAGAAAATAGTATTTCATGAATATGCAACTTTTACTATGTATACATACATAAGTGTATCTTGTGATACAAACATAAGCATAGATATTAAATATGCCTTATATTAATTTTTTGATAACATATGCCATTTATTATATAGAAGAAATGAAGGACATTAAATAACTGTTATGAGTGTAATAGGAAGATTAAAAGAGATAATGTATAATGTGTATTTTGAATTCTGAGACTTAGTAAATAATCAACATATGAGAGGTACTATTGGAATTTTTTTCTCATACATGCTTCATTTTGTGTGACAAAGCATGTATGTATTAAATTTAACATTTTAAATCTAAACCATCATTGGTGTTTATTTTCTTCAACATCTTAAGAAAATAAGGAGTAGGAAATGGAGTTTGTAAAGTGATAGGGCTCATTCTTCATTGCTAATCCATGCACAGGACTAGGAGGAAGTTGTGCTGTATCTTCAGGTGAATGGAGCTATCTTGCATCTGCAGATCTGAGTGCTGCTTGGTAAAGATCGACCTAGCCAGAACTGCCATTTGGATGAACTCCTCTTTGACTTCTCAATCAACTGCTTTTAAAGGGGGAAGTGACTTAAACATAGACACATTTTTGAGCAGCCTGCTCATCACAGTTTTATTTCTTCATAGGACAGGGTTCCTTCTTATCTATGTGACACTCAGGAGTGCATACCCATACCTTTTGTCTGCCAGTCTCTCTCTCTCTCTTGTTTTTTTTTTTTTTTTAAGTTATAAGAATCTGCGTTTATTTTTCTCTTTCAAAATGGTAACCACCTGCTGCCTTGCTAGAGTTTTGTTTCTTCTAGTCAAAATAATTTAGCTCTTAAAAATTCATTTTCTCTACTGAGAGGCAGAACATTAGGAGAAAATGTTCTTTTCTATTTCTTTAGTTTTTATTTGTTCCCCAAGTTGATCACCAAACTCTAGGGTGAAGAAATTTAATTCAAACATCATAAAAATAGCATGAGGCACATTTAGGAATGTTCTAGTTGATAATCCAATCACATTATCCTTTCCTGGCCAAAAAGATAACTATTGCCAGCAGCACAGAGAAGACATCTGAAGTTTCCTTTTTAAAATTTTACATTGATAACAATCAGTTGCAAAAATAGTGTGTGACAGATGAAGTGCTTCTCCATATTCCTCAAAGAACAGTGAAATGGTTGTGAGCAAGTGTTTATAAAGGTTTTTTAAATTATCATTATTATTTGTTTCATTGTACACGAATGAGGTACAACTTTTCATTTTTCTGGTTGTACAGAAAGTAGAGTCACACCGTTTGTGTAATCATACATGTACATAGAGTAATGATGTTTGTCTTACTCTATTATCTTTCCTTTCCCCCGCCATCTCCCCCATCCCTCATTTCCCTCTACAAAATCCATCCTTCTTTCATTCTTCTCTTAACCCCTCCCCTCCTCTTATGTATCATCATTCACTCAGAGAAATCATCAACCTTTGGTTTTGGGGAATTGGCTTATTTCACTTAGCATGATATTTGCCAACCCCATCCATTTACCTGCAAATGCCATAATTTTATTCTTTCTTATGGCTGAGTAATATTCCATTGAGCATATGTACCACAGTTTCTTTATCCATTCATCTACTGAAGGGCATCTAGGTTGGTTGCACAATCTAGCTATTGTTAATTGAGCTTCTATAAATATTGATGTGTCTGTGTCACTGTAGTATGCTGATTTTAAATCCTTTGGGTATATACTGAGGAGTGGAATAACTGGGTCAAAAGGTGGGTCCATTCTAAGATTTCTGAGGAATCTCCATACTGCTTTCCAGAGGGGCTGAACCAATTTGCAACTCCACCAGCAATGTATGAGTGTACCTTTCTCCCCACATCCTCACCAAAACCTATTATTGTTTGTATTCTTGATAATAGTCATTCTAATTGGAATGAGATAAAATCTTAGGGTAGTTTTGATTTGTATTTCTATTATTACTAGAGATGTTGAACATTTTTTTCATTTATCTGTTGATTGCCTGTGAATCTTTTTCTGTGAGGTGTCTGCTCATTTCCTTAGCCCATTTAATGATTGGGTTATTTGGGTCCTGGGCTTTTCTTGTTTGATAGGCTTTTGATGGTTTCTTCTATTTCATTTCTTGAAATTGATCTGTTTAAATATGTATGTTTTCCTGAATCTATTTGGGTGGATCATGTCTCTAAAAATCTGCCTATTTCCTCAAGGTTTTCTATTTTGTTGGAGTATAGATTTTCAAAATATCTTCTAATTATGTTTTGTATTTCAATAGTGTCTGTCCCGATATTTCCTTTTCCATCATGAATTTTAGTAATTTGAGTTTTCTCTCTCCTTCTCTTCTTTAGTGTGGCTAAGGATTTATCAACTTTGTTTATTTTTCCAAAAACCCAACTTTTTATTTTGTCAGTTTTTTGAATTGTTTCTTTTCTTTCAATCTTATTCATTTCAACTCTGATTTTAATTATTTCCTGTCTTCTACTACTTTTGGTGTTGATCTGTTCTTTTTCTAGGGTTCTGAACTGTAATGTTATGTCATTTATTTGTTGACCTTTTCTTCTTTTATTGAATATACTCCATGCAATGAATTTTCCTTTTAGTACTGCTTTCATAGCATGTCAGAGATTTTGTATCATTGTTCTTGTTTACTTCTCTAAGAATATTTTTTATCTCCCCCCTGATCTCTTCTGATATCCATGCATTATTCAATAGAATATTACTTAGTCATCAGGTGTTGGAGTAGCTTCTGTTTTTTATTTTATCATTGATTTCTAATTTCATTTCATTATGATCTGATAGAATACAAGTTAGTATCTCTATTTTTTGTATTTGCTAAGAGTAGCTTTGTGGCACAACATATAGCCTATTTTAGAGAAGGATCCATGTGCTACTGAGAAGAAAGTGTATTCAATCGTTGATGAATGGAATTTTCTATATATGTTTTTTAAGTCTAAATTATTGATTGTGTTATTGAGTTCTATGATTTTTTTGTTCAATTTTTGTTTGGAATATCTATCCAGTGCTGTAAAAGGTGTGTTAAAATTACCCAGTACTATTGTGTTGTGATCTATTTGGTTCCTGGAATTGATAAGGATTTGTTTGACATGCATGGATGCACCATTGCTTAGAGCATACATATTTATGATCATTATGTCTTGCTGATTTATGGTTCCCTTAAGCAGTATGAAATATCCTTCTTTATCCCTTCTGGCTTGAAATTCATTTTATCTGATATGAGGATGGAAACCCTTGCTTTTTTCACTGAGTCCATGGGCATGGTATATTTTTCCCCATCATTTCACTTAATCTGTGGTGTCTTTTTCTATGAGATGAGTCTCTTGAAGACAACATATTTTTAGATCCTTTTTAAAAATCAGATCTGCCAGTCTGTCTCTTTTGATTGATGAGTTTAGGCCATTAACATTCAGGGTAATTATTCAAATATGATTTGTATACCTGGTCATTTTATCTTATTTTTGGTTTTTAACTTGATTTGGTTTCTCCTTTGCTTGGCTTTTTCTTTAGTGTAGTTCCTCCCTATGCTGACTTACATTGTTTTTCATTTCTTCTTCTTGGAATATTTTGCTGAGAATGTTCTGTAGTGTAGGTTTTCTATTTGTAAATTCTTTTAGCTTTTGTTTATCATGGAAGGATTTTATTTCATCATCAAACCTGAAGGCTTTCCCCTATATGTAATCTGATGCTTTCCTCTTGAAGTCTTTAAAATTCTGGTTATTTTGAATGTTAGGTATTGTCACTATAATGTGCCTTGGTGTGAATCTGTTGTAATTTAGTACATTTGGTGTCCTGTAAACCCTTGTATTTTATTTTCCATTTCATTTCAGGTTTGGGAAATTTTCTGATATAATTTCATTGAGTGTTGTTCACTCCTTTGGTTTATCCCTCTGTGCCTTCCTTCAATTCCAATAATTCTTAAATTTGGTATTTTCATGATATCCCATAATTCTTGGAGGTTTTATGATTTCTTACCATCTTTTCTGTTTGGTCAACTTTGTTATTGAGATTAAATATTTTGTCTTCATTGTCTGAGGTTCTGTCTTCCAAGTGATCTAGCCTGTTGATTATGCTTTCTATTGAGTTCTTAATTTGGTTTATTATTTCCTTCATTTCAAGGAATTTTTTTCAGAATCTCTATCTCTTCATTGAAATGATCTTTTGCTACCCGAATTTGCTCTTTTAACTGTTTATTGGTGTGTTGCCTGCATTTGCTCTCTTCTCTCATTCTTTGCTTCTCAGATCATTTTAATTATATACATTCTGAGCTCTTTTTCTGATATTTCTTCTACCATATTTCTTCTATTGATATAGCATCTAGGTTTGTTTCTTCCCTGTTTTTTCATGTTGTTCATGTATCTTTACTCTAGCATTGTGGATGTGAGGTATTGCAGTTTTCCCTATAGGCTTATAGTGTCTCTGCAGATTTCCAATACCTCACCTTAAAGTGGGAGAAAAGTATTAGCAGCACATAGTACAAACAATATGCACCCTTAACCCAAATAGCCCCATTAGATATTAACAGTATTGTTTTAATAAACAGAGATGATGAGTTTGGTTATCATCTACAGCATAAACAATAGGTTTGCAAATAAGGTCCACAATTTCTAACAGTGGATAAAGAGGATAGGGAAGGGTGTAGGATATAACATTAATGAGATAAGAAGTGAGTTTTTAGAGGTACTAGATCACAGGAAGAGTGAAAGCGGAATCAAAAGGAATTGTTTGTTAGCATGAGGAAAGGGAGAGACTCCAAGGATACAGATAGATACGAGGAAAATAGAGAGAATAAGAAAAATAATAAAATAACAAAAAAGTAGGAATAATAGTAATAATATAACTATAATATGCTATTCAAATCTTCTAGTTTTCAGTAGCCTAATGCATGAGAGGTATTTGATAATGGTGTCCCAGGATGGGAGCTGCCCCAACTAAAGATAACATCATCCAGGTAGGGAATAATCCATGATAGCAGGCAGATGCAAACCCACGTGTAGGCAGATGGGGGACCGCAGTGCAGTGCTGAGACTATGGGCTGGGCCTGGGCAGCACTGGAGATCCTCATGGGTGGTGGCTGGACCTTGCCCTTGCCTTCTTTACAACAGAAAAAAAAAAAAAAAAAAAAAAACATTTCAAAGGTTTACACTGTGCACATTCACTATTGCTTTCTATGAATACAGCCTATCTCTGAGCCAGTTATTGTATGATACTAAGAAACCACTCTTCAGTCAATGATACATGTATGGGGGAGATTTTTTTAAAGTACAGGTGTGATCCAATAAGAGAAATTTTGGAAGCTCTATGGAGAGGCACAAATGATTTTTGCATTTGTGTCAAAGCAAAAATATGCAATTGCTTACTATTAAATTCAATTTTGTTTCTTATCCCTCTCTTTACATAGAATTTAAAATTAGAAGTTCAAAGCATAGTTTTATATTTCTGAAGAAAAGCAAAATAATATGCTGATTGTTGATTTTATTAAACATTTAATAAAGCCTTGTAAATATTTCTAGTGTACCATATGCCAGATTAAAAAAAAAAAAAAAAAAAAAAAAAGCACCTTGATCAGAGATGGTGTAATAGAGGGAGGCTGCATTCTGTTGCTCTGTGCCTCAGGACAAAAGCAGCAGGTGTACAGCTTCTTAGCAGCAATAGTGTAGCTAATTCACCACAGAAAGAGGGAGAACACAGATTTTGTTTGAAGAAACCTGATTCCAAAGCTGCCTGAACTTGTCTGATCTAAAGGCTGCACTGTGCACAGATGCTTGAAGAGTGTGTCCTGTTTGTACTCTGGCCGTAGAGACCTGAGGAGAGGTCATCTTGGGGTGATCATGCTGCATCTCTAGCTGTGGGAGCTGGGAGATCAGAGCAAATAGTGCCATAATGTCTAGCAGTCACCTATCATGTGACTGAGAGTGAGGCTGGTGAACCATGAGTGAAACAGACGTGGGTGGAGATTACTGCACCCAGGGGGATTTGCATTAGAAGGATGAAGGGGTGCCCAACTCCCTTCTCATTTCAGTTTGGCAGCTTACCTCACCAACTGAGGTGGGCAAGGAGTTCAAACTGGCAGATGTGCATTCACTAGGAGACTAAGTCAAGGAAGACTGTGTCTGTGGGCAGCAATGTATGAAGAACTGACTCCCCTGCTCCTGACTGGATTTCTTAAGAGGCTCCTGAAATACAGATGCCCATCAGAAATTGACTACTATCAAGCCCTAGAGGTGGTTGGATCAATTCTTTCCAAAGCAGACACAACTCAACCAAGCCCCTGAATCCGGATTGAACGCTACGTCCACCTGCTGTAACTCTACCTCTCACAGAACTCTGCAGAAGCTGAACCTTGGGAGTGACTTAATCTAATATGAATGGACAAAACTTCAATTGACAGTGTGTCCTAACCCATCCCACTACATATTGGTGAGAAGGGAAGCTGAGTTTTATATCAAAGAGCTTTAATCTTAGGTGGCTCCAACTGAAAGCTCAGAGAACAAATGTAAACAGGAAGTGGTTAACAACCACCAGCCCTTACTCTCTCCATCAGTACATAATTCAAGAAAAGATGGAAATAAAGGCAGTTCGATATGGACAGGGATTGTTTATTCTGATCAAAGATTTAGACAACTTCCATGGAGACATTTTCATTTTTCATTAGCAATTGTGTGTGTGTGTGTGTATGTGCACATACACTCAGGACTGCACATATGAATTCCTCCTGTCCTCCTGTGCTGATTGGTTCAGGGACATGTACATGTATACTTGCTTATTTCTTTTTTTCTCATTTTTAGCATTTTCTAAAGTAGTTAGTTTTCCTTGTCTTCTCTTTGAAGGTTAGTGTTATTTTCTTTTTCTTCTTCTTCTTTTTTTGGTTTACATATTTTGGTATTATTTTGTATAACTTTTATTTATTTCTCTTCTCTCTATTCTTCTACTAATGGTCAAATTCTATTGTTCTCTTCCTTTTTTCCATTACTTTGCTTCTCTTATTTTCCCCCTCCTTCTTTATAAACATCACCTGCTACATCCCTTCTGCACTCTAACTTCTTAGAATTTTAAACTCTTTTCTACCTTCCTAAATTTTTTTTTGTCTCCTAGTTCTCTGTATGTTTACTATCTTTCATAACTAGTTTATATACTTCCTACCCCCATTATTACTGCTATGGATGATATAGTTGACACCTGTTCTTTCCTTTAAAGCCAGATCTAGTTCATGGTTACTGTTTTTACTGTTGACAATTGCTGTTCCCACCATTTCTGCTTTTAAGGTGGTAATGATGAATTTCATAATAGGAACTGAGTATTTACTTTAATACTGTGTATTGTTTGCAATGACTATTACTATTGTTTAATTTTACCTATTTTGTGAAGTTCTGGAAACCTACAGGGACACTAAAAGTTCACAGGTTAGAAACTGATGCTGAGTTAAACTCAAGCAAAAGACAGAACATCTTGCTCTACACATAAAATAATGACACTCAATCTTCAGCTATACTATAATATGAAGAACAGAAGAGAGAAAACACAAAACTAATGATTAGACTATGTAATTGCCATCCGATTCAAGTGGGGTGATCATAAATATACTAGACAACATAGCAGATACTGGCTGTCAAATTCCTGATCTACTTCATGTGATTTTATTGTTGGTACTGTTGTCAAACGCTGACAACACCATTTCTATATAAGTGACCATTAGTGTTATAGATGTCAAAGTAGTGATCCTACGATATGTACAATCAGAAAAATAAGAAATTACACTCCATTAATGTATGATCTATCAAAATGTATAAATGCATTCTACTGTCATGTACAACTAATTAGAATAAATAAAAATTAATAATAATAATAAAGGACATAAGACTATGATACCTGGAAAGTAAAAGTTTATAAAAAGTGCACAAAAATAGTCTTTTAAATAAATATTTTTAGTAAAAAGAAAATGTAGATAGCAGACATGTATTATAAAGCTGTACATCTGTTGTGATATTAGTGCCACTTCTGGTTTTCTCTCCATCTAAGAGAATGCAAAAAGAGGTTGGGACACTTAAAGATCACAGAGTAGATATCCTGCATTTGAGAAACACTCACATCTTAACTAAGCAACAGGAAAACTGACACCACACACAATCTACAAATGAAGCTATAACATTACTCCAACTCATAGAATTAACAAGATAAAACTCACTAACTAAAAACAAGGATCTAAGGAGGAATAATCAGAGAGAAATCTCATGTCCCTCTACTCAAATATCAAAAAGAGAGAGAAGTCCCAGAATAAATAAGATATTTACACACAAAAGGACATGCATAAAAAATAGGGGAATTCATCTCAATTGATGTGCAAGTCCAAGACTTCTGAAAACATGAAAAGAGAGACAAACAAATCTCCCCCCCAAAATCCACAATTCCACAACAAAAATCTCGCTGATAGTGAGGTGGATGAAATCCCAGAAAAAGATTATACAAAACTAGTTATTAAAATATTCAATGAACTAAAAAAAAAAAAAAAAATCTAAGAAAGGAATTAAGAGAACAATTACAGAAGATGAAAGACCACTTTCATAAAGAAGTGAAAACACTGAAAAGTATCTGAGAAGAATTCCTAAAAATGAGGTAGCAATCATTCAAATTAAAAATTTAATTGAAGGAACAGCTATCTGATTAGATTGAGTAGATAATAGAACTTCACCCCTTGAAGATAGAACTTCAGACATTGCAGACAGGTTATATAATCTTATATACACAAAATGTTACAAAAGGAAAACATTTATAAACTGTGGTTATAATGTACAAGAACTTTGGGACAATATTAATAGACCAAACCAGAGACTCACTGAGAAAGAAGAGAACGTGGAGATACAAGCTAAAGGAAAAAACAGCATCTTCAATGAGACAGTTACAGACATTTCCTATGTTGGCAATGAGGTTGACAACCACACGTAGGATGCTTACAAGACCCCAAATAGTCATATTCAAATGAGAAGTTCCCCAAGATATATCATAATTCCTATCATATAAAATAAGGAAAGAATATTAAAAGCTGCAAGAAAGAAAATCAGGTCACATTTAGAAGCAAACCAACAAGGCACGCTTCCAATTTCTTAGGTCAGACCCTAAAATCAAGGAGAGCCTGGAATGAGATATTCCAAGACCTAAAAGAAAATAACTGCAGCCATGGTTACTATAGCCAACAATGCTCAGTTTCAAATTCAAGGGGGAAATAAAACTTTTCTATGTCAAGAACACAGTAGAAAAATTCACGAACACCAAGCAAGCACTACAAGGAATACTCAAAGAAAAACTGCACATAGTGGAACTAAAAATCAATTTCCAAAGCTCCCAAACAGAGAAAGTTCAATAGAATAACTCCCTAAATGTGAACAAAGACAGAATTATGTATAGCAAACCAAAACCAAAACAAACAGAAAAACAGCAGGAAAACATATACACATATTCACAATAATGATGAAAATTAATGTTATCAACTCCTCAATTAAAAGATTCAAATTGAAAGAATTGATCAAAAACAAGATCTAATTATATGCTGTTTATAAAAGATTCACAGGCAAAAATCACAGACTGAAGGCCAAACAATGGAAAAAAATTATTCTGTGCATATGGATCCTGCAAACAAGCAGGAGTAGCTATTCTCATATCTGACAAAGCAAATTTCAAGCATAAATTAATAAGAAGAGACAAATAAGACAACTACATCCTGGTAAAAGAACAATTAAACTGGAAGACATAATGATAGTAAACATTTATGACTCAAATGTCAACTCACTGAATTACATTAAAAAAGTACTCATGATATTAAATCCAAAATAGACACCCAACACAGTAACAGTAGGTGATTTCAAAACACCCTTATCACTAATACACAGATCACCAAAATATAAAATCAGTAAAGATATCACCAATGTAAAAAACACTGTGAATCAAATAGACCTAACAGATATCTATAGAATATTTCACCCAAAACAGTCAAATTTACCTTCTCCTCAGAACCACATAGAACTCTTTAAAAATGAATTGTATTCTAAGAAAATTTTATCAAATAAAAAATGATATAATTCTATGCATCCTATAAGAACATTTTGGGATGAAACTAGAAATCAACAGCAAGAAAGATAATCAAAACCACATAAATACAAGGAGATTGAATGATACTCTCTTAAATGAAGAATGAATCAAAGAAGAAATGAGACTAGAAATAAAAAAATCATTAGAAACAAATAAGAACATAAATATAAATATCAAAATCCTTGGAACAGGGGGCGATCCAAGATGGCGGCCTAGAAGGAGACTGCACCCCCAGTCGCTCCAGAACCCTGGAGTTAAGAAGGGGAGGCATTGAGAGACTCGGACTGAAATAGAGCCACGGGTGAGTCTGCCCACTGGGTAAAGCTCGGTCCGGGTGCCAGGCCCAGATAGAGGTGGCTTATCCGAGCCGGGCAGGGCAGCTAGAGTCATCCACAGGCAGCCCTGCGCACTCTGGCGGTGGGCCCCGCCCACACAGCCAGCTTCTCCAGGTTCTCGGAATGGAACTGGCCCGCTAGTGAGAGCCTTTCTGACCAGAACAAGCTCCGAGTCCCGGAGCCCCTGCAGCGCAGCGTACGCCGGCAACGAACCAGCGGAGAGCCGCGATCCGCAAACAGCCTCTGGGATTAGGGCAGGGCAGCCAGAGACCTCTTCAGGTGGCTCTGCCCACTCCGGCTGCAGGCTCTCTTCACGGGGCGATCCAAGATGGCGGCCTAGAGGGAGACTGCACCCCCAGTCGCTCCAGAACCCTGGAGTTAAGAAGGGGAGGCATTGAGAGACTCGGACTGAAATAGAGCCACGGGTGAGTCTGCCCACTGGGTAAAGCTCGGCCCGGGTGGCAGGCCCAGATAGAGGTGGCTTATTGGAGCCGGGCAGGGCAGCTAGAGTCTTCCCAAGGTAGCCTTCCACACTCCGGCAGTGGGCTCCTCCCACACGACCAGCTGCATGGCGCAGGCCCACAGTGAGAGCATTTCCGCACAGAGCCAGTTCCAAACTGTGGAACCAGTAGGGGGCTAGGGGCAGTTTTCTTCGGATGAGCTGCTTTATCAGATTCCTCCAAGACATCAGGCTACTGAAGGCTGGGAGGTGATACACTGGAAATCTACCGGAACACTATAAGCCAGTAGCGGAAAACTGCAATAATTTAGGGTCCCACTGACAACTGACCAATATGAGAAAACAAGGGAAGAAAATGTCCCAAACAAACCTAGATACTACATCAATAAAACCCAATGACAGCACAGCAGAAGAAATGTCAGAAAGGGAGTTCAGAATGTACGTAATTAAAACGATCAGGGAAGCTAATGAGGAGATGAAAGAGCAAATGCAGGCATTGAAGGAGGAGATGAAAGAGCAAATGCAGGCATTAAATGATCGCACCAATCAACAGTTAAAAGACCAAATACGGGAAGCAAGAGATCATTTCAATAAAGAGTTAGAGATACTGAAAAAAAACCAAACTGAAATCCTTGAAATGAAGGAAACAATAAACCAAGTTAAAAACTCCATAGAAAGCATAACCAATAGGATAGAACACCTGGAAGACAGAACCTCAGACATTGAAGACAAATTATTTAATCTTGAAAGCAAAGTTGGCCAAACAGAAAACATGGTAAGAAATCATGAACAGAATCTACAAGAATTATGGGATATCATGAAAAGGCCAAATTTAAGAATTATTGGGATTGAGGAAGGCTTAGAGAAACAAACCAAAGGAATGAACAATCTATTCAATGAAATAATAACAGAAAATTTCCCAAATCTGAAGAATGAAATGGAAAACCAAGTACAAGAGGCTTATAGAACTCCAAACATACAAAATTACAACAGACCCACACCAAGGCACATTATTATGAAAATATCTAACATACAAAATAAAGACAGAATTTTAAAGGCCGCGAGAGAAAAGAATCAAATTACATTCAGAGGGAAGCCAATAAGAATATCAGCAGATTTTTCAATCCAGACCCTAAAAGCTAGAAGGGCCTGGAACAACATATACCAAGCCCTGAAAGAAAACGGATGCCAACCAAGAATCTTATACCCAGCAAAACTTACCTTCAAATTTGACGATGAAATAAGATCCTTCCATGATAAACAAAAGCTAAAGGAATTTACAAAAAGAAAGCCAGCATTACAGAACATTCTCAGCAAAATATTCCATGAGGAAGAGATGAAAAACAACGATGCAAATCAGCAACAGGAGGCGTTAGCCTAAAGGAATAGCCAAATAAAGGAGAAACCAAATCATGTCAAAAACAAATATGAGTCAATTGACTGGGAATACAAATCATATCACAATAATAACCCTGAATGTTAATGGCCTGAATTCATCAATCAAAAGACACAGACTGGCAGATTGGATTAAAAAGAAAAATCCAACAATATACTGCCTGCAAGAGACTCACCTCATAGAAAGAGACACCCATAGACTAAAGGTGAAAGGATGGGGAAAAACATACCATGCACACGGACACAGCAAAAAAGCTGGAGTATCCATCCTCATCTCAGATAATGTGGACTTCAAACCAAAACTAGTCAGAAGGGATAAAGAAGGACATTACATGCTGCTTAAGGGAAGCATAAATCAGCAAGACATAACAATCATAAATATCTATGCCCCGAACATTGGCTCATCCACGTACGTCAAACAAATCCTTCTCAATTACAGAATTCAAATAGACCACAACACAATAATACTAGGCGATTTTAACACACCTCTCTCACCACTGGATAGATCATCCAAACAAAAATTGAATAAAGAAACTGTAGATCTCAACAACACAATCAGCAATTTAGACTTAACGGACATATATAGAATATACCATCCAACAAAGAACGAATACACTTTCTTCTTAGCAGCACATGGATCCTTCTCTAAAATAGACCATATTTTATGCCACAAAGCTACTGTTAGTAAATACAAGAAGATAGAGATACTACCTTGTACTCTATCAGATCATAATGGATTGAAATTAGAAATAAATGACAGAATAAAAAACAGAAACTTCTCCAATACCTGGAGACTAAATAATACACTATTATATGATGAATGGATAACAGAAGACATCAGGAGGGAAATAAAAAAAATTCTTAGAAGTAAACGAGAACAAAGACACATCATATCAAAATCTCTGGGACACTATGAAAGCAGTACTTAAAGGAAGATTTATTTCATGGGGTGCATTCAAAAAAAGAAGTAGAAATCAACAAATAAACGACTTAACACTACAGCTCAAAGCACTAGAAAAAGAAGAGCAGACCAATACCAAAAGTAGTAGAAGACAGGAAATAGTTAAAATCAGAGCCGAAATCAACGAAATCGAAACAAAAGAAACAATTGGAAAAATTAACAAAATAAATAGTTGGTTCTTTGAAAAAATAAATAAAATTGATAAACCCTTAGCCACACTAACAAAGAGAAAGAGGGAGAAATCTCAAATTACTAAAATTCGGAATGAACAAGGAAACATCACAACAGACACGAATGAAATACAAAACATAATTAGAAGCTATTTCGAAAATCTATACTCCAACAAAACAGAAAACCTCGAAGACATCAACAAATTTCTAGAGACATATGAACTACCTAAACTGAACGAGGAGGACATACACAACTTAAATAAACCAATTTCAAGCAATGAAATAGAAGAGGTCATCAAAAGCCTACCAACAAAGAAAAGTCCAGGACCAGATGGGTTCTCAGCCGAGTTCTACAAAACCTTTAAAGAAGAGCTCATTCCAATACTTCTCAAACTATTCCATGAAATAGAAGAGGAGGGAACCCTACCAAACTCGTTCTATGAAGCCAATATCACCCTGATACCTAAACCAGACAGAGACACATCGAGGAAAGAAAATTTCAGACCAATATCCTTAATGAATATCGATGCAAAAATTCTCAACAAAATTTTAGCAAATCGCATACAAATATATATTAAAAAGATAGTGCACCACGATCAAGTGGGTTTTATCCCAGGGATGCAAGGTTGGTTCAACATTCGGAAATCAATAAATGTCATTCACCATATCAACAGACTTAAAGTTAAGAATCACATGATTATTTCAATAGATGCAGAAAAAGCATTTGATAAAATACAGCATCCCTTCATGCTCAAAACACTAGAAAAAATTGGGGTAGTGGCAACATTCCTAAACATTATAAAGGCCATCTACGCTAAGCCCATGGCTAATATCATTCTAAATGGTGAAAAACTGAAAGCGTTCCCCCTAAAAACTGGAACAAGGCAGGGATGCCCTCTTTCACCGCTTCTATTCAACATCGTCCTTGAGACTCTAGCCAGAGCAATCAGACAGACCAAAGAAATTAAAGGGATACGAATAGGAAAAGAAGAACTCAAACTATCCCTGTTCGCTGATGACATGATTATATATTTAGAGGAACCTGGAAATTCCACCAGAAAACTTTTAGAACTCATAAGTGAATTCAGTAAAGTAGCAGGTTACAAGATCAATGCTCATAGATCCAATGCATTTTTATACATAAGTGATGAATCTTCAGAAAGAGAAATTAGGAAAACTACCCCATTCACAATAGCATCAAAAAAAATAAAATACTTGGGAATCAATCTCACAAAAGAGGTGAAAGACCTCTACAATGAGAACTACAGAACACTAAAGAAAGAAATTCAAGAAAACCTTAGAAGATGGAAAGATCTCCCATGTTCCTGGATAGGCAGAATTAATATCGTCAAAATGGCTATACTACCTAAAGTGCTATACAGATTCAATGCAATTCCAATTAAAATCCCAATGATGTACCTTGCAGAAATAGAGCAAGCAATTATGAAATTCATCTGGAAGAGTAAAAAAACCTAGAATAGCTAAAGCAATCCTCAGTAGCAAGAGCGAAGCAGGGGTATTGCAATACCAGATCTTCAACTCTACTACAAAGCAATAGTAACAAAAACGGCATGGTATTGGTACCAAAATAGACAGGTAGATCAATGGTACAGAATAGAGGACATGGAAACAAACCCAAATAAATACAATTTTCTCATACTAGACAAAGGTTCCAACAATATGCAATGGAGAAAAGATAGCCTCTTCAACAAATGGTGCTGGGAAAACTGGAAAACCATATGCAATAGAATGAAATTAAACCCCTATCTCTCACCCTACACAAAACTCAACTCAAAATGGATCAAGGACCTCGGAATCAGACCAGAGACCCTGCATCTTATAGAAGAAAAAGTAGGTCCAAATCTTCAACTTGTTGGCTCAGGATCAGATTTCCTTAACAGGACACCCATAGCATAAGAAATAAAAGCAAGAATCAACAACTGGGATAGATTAAAACTTAAAAGCTTTCTCTCAGCAAAGAAAACTATCAGAAATGTGAAGAGAGAGCCTACAGAGTGGGAGAATATCTTTGCCAACCATACCTAAGATAGAGCACTAATTTCCAGAATCTATAAAGAACTCAAAAAACTCTACACCAAGAATGCAAATAATCCAATCAACAAATGGGCTAAGGAAATGAACAGACACTTCACAGAAGAAGATGTACAAGTAATCAACAGATATATGAAAAAATGTTCAACATCCCTAGTAATAAGGGAAATGCAAATCAAAACTACCCTAAGATTTCATCTCACCCCAATTAGAATGGCGATTATCAAGAATACAAGCAACAATAGGTGTTGGCGAGGATGTGGTGAAAAAGGAACACTCATACATTGCTGGTGGGGTTGCACATTAGTGTAGCCACTCTGGAAAGCAGTGTGGAGATTCCTCAGAAAGCTTGGAATGGAAACACCATTTGACCCAGCTATCCCACTCCTTGGCCTATACCCAAAGGACTTAAAATCAGCATACTACAGAGATACAGCCACATCAATGTTCATTGCTGCTCAATTCACCATAGCCAGATTGTGGAACCAACCTAGATGCCCTTCAGTTGATGAATGGATAAAGAAACTGTGGCATATTTATACAATGGAATATTACTCCGCAATGAAGAATGATAAAATTATGGCATTTGTAGGCAAATGGTCGAAATTGGAGAATATCATGCTAAGTGAGATAAGCCAATCTCAAAAAACTAAAGGTCGAATGATCTCGCTGATAAGCGGATGAGGACATATAATGGGGGGTGGGAGAGGCTAGCATTAGGTTTAGGGTTAGGTTTAGAGTTAGGCTAAGGACAGCGGCAAGAATGAAGGAAAGAAGGTCTGTGTAGAGGGAAAAGAGGGGTGGGAGGGGTGGGGGAGGGGAAAAATAAAATAAACATCATTAACCTATGTAAATGTAAAAAAATTAAAAAAGAAAAGAAAAAAAAATCCTTGGAACAGTATGAAAACATGAAAAATTATAGCACTCACAGTGGTACATCAGAAGAATGGAATTACCAAATGAAACACTTAAGGTCCAACTCAAGGCGTTGCAGAAAGAACAAATTCACTCCAAAACCAGTAGAAGAAAGTTGTTATGGTTTGGTTTGTCCCTTGAAAGCTCACATGTGAAAAATGCCATAAGGTTAAAGGAGAAATGATTGGATTGTGAATCTCTTAACCCAATCAGTGATTAATTCCCTGACAGGAATTAACTGAATGGTAACTTAAGTGGTAGGGTATGGCTGGAGGAGATAGAATAAGGGGTAAGCCGTTGGGATATATATTTGTATCTGGCAAGAGGAGACCCCTATCTCTGCTTCCTAAACATTACGTGAGCTGGTTCCGTCTGTCACACTCTTCTGCCATGATGTCTTTCCTCACTTTGTGCTCCAAGGAATGAAGCCTGTTATCTATGGATTGAGATCTCTGAAATTATGAACACCTAAGCAAACCTTTCTCCTCTGCAGTTTTTTTGGTTGGGTCCTTTTATTGTAGCAGTGAAAAGCTGACTAAAACAGAAATTGGTACTAGGAGTGGGGTCATTGCTGTGAACCTGACCATGTGGTTCAAAAGCTTTTGCAGCTTTGTGGAATGGGTTAGAGGAATTTTGAGATGTTTAGCAGTGCACGCTGAAGATGCTTTAGATTATTGTAAGTGGAGCTTAATGGCTGACTCTTGTGGGAGCTCAGAGGACCAGAATGCCAGTAGAACAGTGGACAATGAAGACAGGACTCAAGAGGGTTTAGAATGAAAAAAGGACACTATTGGTAATTGGACTAGGGGACATTTGTGTTATGCCTGAGAAGTTGTCTGCATTTTTCCCATGTACTGAGAATTTCTGTGAGATTGATTTTAAAAGTGATGGACTTCATAATCTGGTGGAGGAAATTTCTAGGCAGCATAGCATTGAGGCAGTGACAAGGATATAGCTGGCAACTTTTAGTCAAACTTACTGAGATATTTAGGAGCGGAGCAGAGCAGAAATATTTGAAAAATTTGAACTTGAAAAGCAGGAATAAAACAGGGGCTAAGGAAAATTGCAGTTGTTAAAGACATTACTAGCACTAAAGAAATGTTAAAGACTTTGGCCAGAGACAATAAGAAAGAAGGCTTGAGGGCATCTCAGGACCTGGCAAGATCACCCATCTCAAGCACAAGAGAGTAAAGGAGAAAATTATCTTGAGAAGAGACCAGTGGTGTACCCTTTTTGCACAGGGGAGCCTTGGAAGTTCTTTCAAGGTGTTCAACCAGCAAAACTCTACATCAAGTGTTCCTAGAAGCCTGGCTACTGTTTGAGATGGCAACAGACCTTGGCATCAACCAAATGGCACTGGTTCTGCAGGAATGCAGGATGCTGAAGTTAGGGGTTCATGGAGGTTTCCACCAAGAATTCAAAGGATGGCCTGGGAGACCAAGCAAAGTGCAAAAGGGTCAGAATCCCATTGGGCATCCCCTGAGAAAGTTAATGTGGAGATTTGAAGAGGAAGCCGAAGCTGGAATGGAGAACCTCCCAAGATTAAGAAATGATAGTAATGTGGAACATCAAACATGGGCTACAGGACCTGTTTGCCCAGCTGTATTTTGGTCTTGCTTTGGCCTCATCCCTTTTTTCTCCACCCCTATTTTTATAAATGGAAATGTTTACTCTGTACCATTATATATTGGATACTCATAAATTGCTTTGAATTTTACAGGAACTCACAATGCAAGATCGCCTTGAACCTCAGAGAAGATTCTGGATTTGAACTTTGAGAAATTTCAGAATTGTTGAGATTATTGAGACTCTTGGGAATGAATTTAATATATTTTGCATTGCCAGATGAGTGTGAGCTTTTGGGGGTCAGGGGCGGAATGTTATGGTTTGTATATGAGATGTTCCCCAAAAGCTCATGTTTAAGTCAATTTCAGAAGGTTCAGAGGAGAAATGATTGGATTGTGAGTGTCTTAGCCTGATCAATAATTAATCCCCTAGTAGGGATTAACTGAGTTGTAAATGAAGTGGTAGGGTGTGACTGGAATTGGGGGCCTGACTTTGGGGTATATATGGAGAAACCTTTCTCTCTCTCTCTCTCTCTCTCTCTCTCTCTCTTTCTCTCTGTCTCTCTCTCTCTCTCTCTCTCTGTCTCTCTCTCTGCTTTCTGATCATCATGTGATCTGGCCCCCTCTACCACACTCTTCCACCATGATGTCCTGCCTCACCTCGGGGCCAAGGAATGGAGCCTGTTTTCTATGGATTGAGACCTCTGAAATTGTGAGCCCCTAAGTAAACCTTTGCTCCTCTATAATTGTCTGGTTGGGTCCTTTCATCACAGAAGTGAAAAAGCTGACTAAAATAAAAAGAAATAATTAAGAGCAACAAAAAGTCAACAAAACTGAGAATAAGAAAACAATACACAGGATAAATACAATGAAGAGTGAGTTATTTAAAAATATAAATAAAATTGACAAATCCTTAGCCAAAATAACCAAAAGAAAGAGGGAGAAGAGCCAAATCAACAAGATCAGAGATGAAAAAGGAGATATCATCATAGATCCTTCTGAAATCCAAGGATTATCAGGACCTATTTTGAAAGTTTAAACGCCACTAAATTGGAAAATCATAAACACATTGAGAAGTTTTTAGACAAGTGACCTGCCCAAATTGAATTAGGTAAATATATAAAAGCTAAAGAGACCAATATCAAGTAATGAAATTGAAGCAGTAATTAAAAGCCTTCCAAAAAATAAAAGTGCAGGATCAGATAGATTTTCAACTGAGTTCTACCAGAAATTCACAGAACTATCAACAGTCTCTCTCAAGTTATTCTATTAAATTGAAAGGGAGGGAACACTCCCAAATATTCTATGAAACAGATTAACCCTGATGCCAAAATCAGACAACGACACATTAGGGAAAATAATTATAGACTAACATCCCTGATAGACAGATGCAAAAATTCTTAATAAAATATAAATAAACTGATTCAAAAACACAAGAGTCACATGGTCATCTCAATAAATTCAGAAAAAAACCTTTGATAAAATCCAGCACCCATTTATGTTAAAAACACTGGAAAAGCTAGGTATCAAAGAAATTTACCTCAATATTGTCAGAGCCTTTTATGAAAAACTTAAAGCCAACACCATACCAAAGGGAGAAAAACTAAAAGCACTTCCTTTAAAATCAGGAACAAAACAAGGTTGTCCACTCTCATCACTTCTATTCAATCCAGCCCTCAAAACATTAGTCAGAGTGTTCAGGGTAGGAAAGGAAATCAAAGGGATACACATGGGAAAGGAAGAATTCAATTATCTCTACTTGCAAATGACATAAACCTGTATCTAAAAGACACCCCCCCACCAAAAAGAAAAAGAAAAAAAAACTCTACCAGAAAACTTCTACAGCTTATAAATGAGTTCAACAATGTATGTTCAACATATCTAGCAATCAGAGAAATGCAAATCAAAACTACACTAATATTTCATCTCACTCCATTCAGAATGGAAATGATCAAGAATCTGAACAATAAAAAATGCTGGTGAGGTTGTGGGGAAAAGGTATACTCGTACATTGTTGGTAGGGCAGCAGACTACTACAGAACTTCTGGGAAGCAGTATGGAGATTCCTCAAAAAACTAGAGATGGAACCACCATATTACCCAACTATGCTACTCCTTGGTATTTTCCCAAAAGATCTAAAATATGTGTACTATAGAGATACAGCCACCTCAATGTTTATAGTAGCATAATTCACATTAGCTAAATTATGGAATCATCCCAAGGGCCAGTTGATAATTGAACTGAGAAATTGTGATACACACACACACACACACACACACACACAATGGAGTTCTATTCAGCCACGAAAAAGAATGAAACTATGACATTTGTCAGTAAATGAATGGAAGTAGTATACCCCATTTGTGTACAATGAATCAAAATGCTGTCTGTAAAAAGAAAAAAAGACTGGGGAATGTAGTTCAGCAGTAAATTTTCCTGGGTTCAATCCCGGTACCAAAAAACAAACAAACAAAAACGAATAGAAATGGAGAATATCATGCTACGTGAAATAAACCAAACTCAGAAACTCAAAGATCAAATATTTTCTCTTGCATGTGGAAGTAGAGAAAAATAAATGAAAGGGGGAGGAAAAGTATGATAACATAAAGATAAAGGTAATTTCAGTAATATAGAAAAGGGAGATTGAGAGGTAGAATGAAGGAATGGGTAAGGGAAAGCAATGAAGAATGAATTCTTCAAAAAATCATGTTATGTGCATATATAAACATACCACTAGAAATTTCACCTTCATGCATAAGTAAAAAGTACCAATCTAATATAAATAAATATGCACACAAACAGAAATGTAATAAAGGAAAGAGAATGAGAAAGGGGAGGGAGGATATGAGGGAAAAGAGGGTAGGAATAGGGGACTTATGAACTGATCAAATTCCATGCCTGTATAAATTTGTAGGATCAACCCAACTACCGTGTATAACTATAAAGCACAAATAAAAAAATAAAAAATCACTAATACTCAATTCATACTATACAAAGTTTTGGGCATTGATACAATAATGCAATATGGACACAATGTGTGGTGTTTTTAGACAGATAAATTTTGATGTATATATAATTTTTTGGTTGTTTTAAATGTCTCATCTACCGTGATCTGCTATTTATGTAATATGCAATAAATATTATTAATAAAAAAGAAATGAAAAAAGATAAAATTCAAATTTAATTATTAGCTGCTACAGATGTTAAAATGTACAGTTAAGACTATATAAATACAGTCATTTGTATAATAACAAGAAAAATACAAAAGCTACACATTGCTCATATTGTGCATATGATTAATAAAAGTATCATTATCACATTCATAAAACATCATTTTCCATTTGTATCTGAACACACATTTATGAGGGAATGGAAATTTTCCATTTAAGTACCTAAAATAAATGGCTGATTGTTAAATTTAATTAGTAATAGATCATTTATTTTAATTAGCAGTCATTTTCCATTTAAGTACCTAAAACAGTAACCTATTGCTAATTTTTGGAACTACCTTTTCATGGACAAGAAATAAGAACAGTCCATGAATCAGCACAAGAACACCGTTCAGATTTCAGTACTGTTGCAGATCCTTGATGAGTTTTACTTTATAAACCTAAATTCCTTAATACCATATATTCAATGAGATTTTTGTGTAACTTGTATCTTCCTTTAAAACCTTTGTGGATTTTGCTTGCATGTTTTAGGCTTATGATCCACATCAAATTACTTTTTGAGTGTATGAGTTTTCTTCCTTGGGCCTCTTCTTCCTACTCTGACCCTGCGCTTTCTGGAGTATGTGGATGACCCAACTCTGTCCACTGCTTTTACAGAGGAGAAAGATGGCGAGTTTCCTATAGAAATTTTAAAATAGTTATGCTGCACTAACTTGGCCTTTCTTTTGTCAAAATGTAATATCAATAGATAATTCATCCTGTGCTGGTGACTTATCTTCCTCCAGAATCTGTCTCTTGTTTTGCTCAATGTCCCACGTCTTCAGTTCTTTTTTCCTCTTTTCTATTTTCTTCTTTTGTTTATTCTATTGATGAATTTAGAGGCATAATCTTCAGAAGGTAGTGTCAAGAAAGAACTTACTCTCATACTCAGCCCTTCTGAAAGTGAACTCTTGGGTTGATGTTTTGCCTAAATTTTAACTTGACAATAGAAACTGCACGTATTTTTTTTTTCTGCAGTAATACATAAGAAAATATTTTCCTTTTGAATATTTTCTTTTTTTTTTTGTTTAACCTCTATTGAATAGACATAGCATAGACTTAAAAACAGTTCTAGGAAAACAGCATTTATGTAATATAAAAGTTACTTCATTCTACACCTTTGCCTTCTGAGTTACCAAGTTTGTTACAAGACAGGTTGCTGAATGAATAAGTACACTGTTTACAATTGATTTTGTCAGTCTGTATATACTACAGGATAATGTTGTTAATGAGGCTTTTGCATCGATACTGTGAAGAGTGCTGCATCTTTTATGGGGCTTAACTACTCAGTAATTGTTAAGGTATTTTTAAAGTTTAAAGTTTTTATATGAATCTCCCTTTGTACAGTGGTTAAAACACCAACTTTGTAATCACCAGACATGATTTGAAGTCCCAGTTCTGCCATTTACAATCTGTAATAAGTTTGGCAACTGCTTTAATTATTTTAATCTTCATTTATAGAATTGCTCACAAAGTGTACAACAGGTAGATTGAGTGAAAACGAGAGTAGAATTTAATTAAATATTGTATTGACTTTACATATTTATCTTACTCTCTGGTCTCATTAGTTGAAAAACCTGAAGTCATTGAGAATGTTGTATAGACTACATTTCCCTAAAATTATTGATTCATTTATATTAGTATTATACAAACAATGTCCTACATATATTTTTATTCAATTTTAATTACATTTGTTATTCTCTGTTATTTTATCAGTCCAATCTTTAGTCACATAAATCTCTTCCTTGATATAAGTGTAAAAATGTTATACATATACTTTGTAGTTTTGGAGGAGTTATAATTTTTTCACTCCTTATTCTATTATCCTTTGAATCATCATAGAAATAAACATCTTAATGACATTTTCTCTTTGGAAGATGTTTCATCCCGTTTTTGGTATTTGTGAATTCTATAAAGACAGGTAAGGATATCTAATCCACTTGCTTCTTTTACAAGTTAAATGGCTCAAAGCTCCAAGGCAAAAAACAAAAATGTGAAATGCAAACAATGGCAGGCACCCCAGATGATTTGCAAAATATTTCCTAATTACTAGGGTAAACTTTTAAAAGTTAAAAGCAATTTTTCCAGAATTTTGTAATATCAGACCATATTAATTTTACACCAAGTGTAAGCCAGGTGTGTGCCATAAAACCAAACTATCCTTTTTCCTTTTCCAACACAGAAAATATTGACAGTTCTAGAAGAACTTACTGAATTTAAAAAAACTTGAAGAATATTTGATGAGTTTTTAAAAAAATGATATGGTGAAGTTTGTGGTTGTCAGGGATAGGGAGAATAGATCCAATAATTGTGAATATCTGGGTTATGTCTATAAATACTGGTAAAATATATATGTTTGGAACTTATATTCCAAGTGTCTTTAAACAACAGTAAACCATGAATAGTTTGTCAGATTCTTAACTATACAGTAAAGCAACTTTAACAAGTGTTGTGGGTAATGAATACCAAATTAACACAAGTAGTTAATTTTATTAAACTGTTGTTTATTGATTTGCCTTAAATATTTGTACTTTGGAGAAACCAATTTAGTGGTTTGAGCTAATAATACCAATATAATTAACACTACTCTCTAATAAGTGTACTAATGCTCCCTGTGTTCAGTTTAATTTCACCAATTATACATTTGGTTAAGTAAATTACTAGTCATTTAGCTAAAAGACACATTATCTGTGATGCTTATAATGCAGGTCAGGAGCCATAATAAATGGTTGTTTTTGTTGGGTTAGCATATTTGAAAACTTTTGACTTCTAAATGGTTAATAAAATATAAAAAGTAGTTATGCATATTTATCCAGAGATCGGAAACTAAATGGCTAGACCTTTAGGATTGCAAATTTTCATTTTTCTTTCATATTGTTTAAGATTGCTATTTCTACATGTAAATATTTTCATAGAATGGTAAATGATTAAATGTAAGGAAGATGCCAAGAAATAGTGAGTAAAGAATGCCTTGATTAATATTTACACATATGAATTCATGTCTAAAAAATTTCAATCTTTATAAAAATATTACATATTGAATTAACATTTAGATTTGCCTACTGATTTTGACCAGCATATAAAAATGGATTTTTTTAAATAAATTAAAGATTTAAAATAAATGTGTTCTGCACAATTCATCCCACTTTCAATCTTTATAAAAATATTACATATTGAATTAACATTTAGATTTGCCTACTGATTTTGACCAGCATATAAAAATGGATTTTTTTAAATAAATTAAAGATTTAAAATAAATGTGTTCTGCACAATTCATCCCACTTTCACAATAATCTGATCATATAATATGTAGTGTATTAATTTATACTATCAAGGGAAAAGCAATTCGATTGTCAACCAAGCAGCACTCTGAGTTACAGTGTTGCAGAATCACCATCTAATATTCCTCCTTCCTTTGATACGAAGCTGTCAACTTTGTAAATACGCATACATTAAAAAATTAAATGTAGTAAAATAAGAAAGAATTAAAGAAACTGTTATATCCTTAAAGGAATTCAAATGGTCAACAGATATATGAAAAAACACTCAATGTCACTGAGCAACAGAGAAATGCAAGTCAAAATCACAATAATGTGTTGCTTCACGCTATCAGTATGGCCCTTATCAAAAAATAGAAAATGTGTTGGTGATGATGTGGAGAATTAGAACCTGTGTATAGTGTTGTAGGGAATTCGAAACAGAGAGCTGCTTTGGAAGCATGGAAGGTTCTCTCAAAGATAAAAATAAAGTTGTCATATGATCTCAAAATCCACTATGCTATTTATGCAAATAATTTGAAATCAGGATCCCAAAGAGATATCAGCACTCCTGCATTTATTGGCCTTATTCACAATAGCCAAAATGTGGAAATAACTTAACGTTCACCCATTCATTATGATGGGTAAAGGAAACATGGTACATACTTACAGGGGAATACTATTCAGTCTTTAAAAGAAGGCAATTCTGCAATATGCACATTATGGATGAACTATATGATGCTAAATGAAAGAAGTTAATCACAGAAAGGCATGTAATATGTCCACTTGTATTGGATATACAAAATTTTTAAATTTATAAAATCAAAGAGTGTAAGGTTATTTCCAGGGACTGAAGAGACAGAGAAACAAGGCGTTATTAATGAAAGGACATAGGTTTGAGTCAAACAAGATGAATAAACTCTGGAGGTCTGCTGTATAACATTGTACTTATAGTCAACAATATTTTATTGTAACTTAAAAAGTTTGTTAAGAGGGTAGATCTTATGTTAAAATGTTCTTACCACAATATTATTAAACTAAATTTAAAAAATATATAGGCATTCTATTTACTTTGACAAAATGTGATATACAAATCAACCATTTGTAAGACATCATAAATTCAGCATTATCCATTACAAAGGGACAATAAACTTTTCAGAAAACTTCAGAAAAAATGCATGTTAATTGTAATATATCCTAATAAAAGTGTCACTGGGATAGCTTATAAAACATAGGGAATTGTTTGGATTTTTCACATAGTACTTTTTAGCAGAAATGAAGCAGGAAAGAGTTCAAATATGTTGTGAAATATAGTAAGCTTTATAAAAAATACTTTAGAAAGATTCTCATTATATTGAAACTAAATAATTAATTTGTGTTGATGATTTAGAGTTCATGTAAAAACACCTCTTTTTTGTTTCTAGGGAAGGAAGACTGCCTAAATATTTTAAGTATTTAAGAGAAAAATAGATTTAAGTTTTATTTATTTTTTATTTTTAATGTTTCAATTGGTTTATTATAGCTATACATAATAGTGGGATTCATTATGATATATTCATAAATGCATATAACAGAATTTGCTCTACTTCAAACCCTAGTCCTTCACCTTTTCCTCCTTTCCTCCCTCTCCCAATCCTTCCTGGACTACACTGGTATTCATTCTTTTTATTGTTTTAAAATAGGTGCATAAAATATTTATAATTATACATAAAAGTAGAATTCACTATGATACATTCACTCAAGCACATGACATAATATGATCAACTGTATTCTGTAGCTCCTCCTTTTCCCACTCATCTTGCCTCCCTCGTAATTCTCTTTAATCTATTGTTCTTTCTTCTATATTTATGAGATTTCCTTTTAAAAATAAATTCCCTTTTCTTCCTACCTTCCACACATGAGAGAATGCATTCAACACTTGACTTTTTGAGTCTGGCTTATTTCACTTAGCATGATGTTCTCTGGTTCCATCCATTTATCAGCAAATGACATAAGACTATTCTTTATGTTTGAGTTTCATTTAAATATAAGTAATTCCCATTGCACTTCTTTTATACATATTTCTCAAAATAAGACTAATAAGGAATCAAAAAATAACTTCTAGGTAACATTTTCAAAACATGTAGTTTTCTCAGAGAAAATTGATTTTTCTTTTACTTTTTATGAAACATAGTAAAATATTTGAATTTATCATTATGTCTTTATATCCCAGACCCTTAGATTCTCACTGTTTTATGTGACTGAAGTAAATTATATTATGATTAGATCATTCTTGAAAGAGAGTCACAAGAAAAATTATAAAGACTGAAAAATATTAATGTAAGAATAGTTCATTTTAAAACTAGAATATCTAAGGATAATGTACATCTTCTCAGATAAATTTCAGACAGAAGCTCAAAACCAATTTTTTTCTCCTATTGTCATTAAGACATAGTGTAAACATATTTCAGTTGTCATTGTATTTATATTGAAATGCAATTCTGTAATACATTTTAACTGATCCTAGGCTGTTCATTTTAATTTGCAATTTTACATATGGTCTGTGTTAAATATAAAATCGTGAAGTTAAGCATTGAATAAAGAAACAAATACTGAATTTCACTAAAGCATCCAATGTTATATTAATAAAACTAATTTATATTTTCAGAGAATTCTATTATTTAATAAGTTTTTCTTATATTCCTTACTATTTTCCAAGCACTTATATAGTATTGTTTAGCGATGTAGTATTAAAATCCTACAGGGACATTCAAGTGCATTTATTGACTATTTCACTGAAACTAGGAATCTCAGAAAAATTTATGCTTAGAGGGTTTTAGAACATATAGGGATATGTAAACCCCCATGGAATGATCATGGAAGTGTACACATGCAGCCTTTCTGAAGAACAGGCTGACAAACTTGTTGAATTGATGTGAGGGATCTATGTACAGCCAGCTGTATCACACCTACTTATATATTCCAGAGAAGCACTAATATTGTTCATAAGGAACAATTCATGTGGTTAATCACAAAATTGATTCCAAGAGGAGAAGATTAAATAAAATGGAGTGAACTCACATAAGACTATGATACATTGCAGTCAGTAGTAATAAATTTTTATTACAGGTGTAAGTGTCAAAAACAGTATAAAGAATGAAAGTAGTGGAATATACAATGTTAATATTACTTAAAAATGGAGTTTCTTATATAATAACACTTTATTATACTTGAAATAGATTTTTAAATTGTGTGAATGTATACGTGTGTGTGTGTGTGTGTGTGCCTGTGTGTGTGTGTGTACACCCCATGTATATATAATTGAATTTAGTGTTGTAGGAGGCTCTTTTGGAAGAAAATGAAGAAAAATAACAGAAGGAAACACTTTTGCACATAACTTCAGTTAACACTGCTTCTTTAATGCTTTGAAGTAATGGTGCAGAATGACAAAAGTTAGATATATTTCTCTTTGTGTAAATATCAACCTCAAACAAAAAAGTTTCTTTTAAAACCATCACAAGCAAATACAATATATAAAACATAGTTCTAGTCAGCTTTTTCGCTGCTGAGACTAAAAGACTCAACCAGCACAATTATAGAGAAAGAAAGGTCTACTTGAGGGCTGACCATTTCAGAGGTCTCAGTTCACCGGCAATTGGTTTCATCCCTCAGTGCTCCACATGATGCTGAACATCATGGGGGAAGAGTGTGGCAAAAGAAACCAACTCACATGGGTGATCAGAAAGCAGAGAGAGACTCGACTCTACAGATACAAATATATACACAAAGACATGTCCCCAATTTCCACCCACTCCAGTCACACCCTACTACGTCAGTTACCAATCAGTTAATCCCTATCAGGGGATTAAATCACAGATTGAATTAAGACTCTATCAACCCAATCATTTCTCCTCCTCTCCCAATCATTTCTTGCATTGTCTCACCGAAGAGCTTTTAGGGGACACTCATATCAAGACCATAACACACATTAAAGTTGAAGTTTACTTCTATTTTTGGGGGGTTGGGGTTGTTTTGTTTTGGTACTAGGGATGATTGAATTTAGGGGCACTTAACCACTGAGCCACATCCCCAGCCCTTTTTTGTACTTTATTTACTGATAGGGTCTGGTTGAGTTGCTTACTATCCAATATGCAAGAAAATATTCTGTGTCATATACAAAGAATATATAAATTCACACACGTAACACATTTATTCATTTTCTATGTTACAAATAAGGTAAGTTTTGTACATGTACATTAAGGAGTTAGTACAATGCATTTAAAAATCAAGCAAACTATGTTACATAATTGTTATCTAAATGAGTTTGAAACTTAAGTTGTCTAAGGACAACTTTTCAAGGAACTTGATGAACCATGTTTCTTATGCAAAAATTATTCGTTGAATATATATTGGTTATAAAATAAAGTACAATTTCCATTAGGTATGTTGTGCATCTGTGTAGAAGTTACATTAAAGTCATAAAAGTTGTGAATTCTGTGAAAAAAAAATCATGGTTCAGTTCTTAACAATGCACTACCTGGAGTTAAAAGGTTGTTTTCTACTCGTCTTAACGCTTTTATAGTTGATCAAGTAAGAAAAGAGAAAGAATACAAGGTATTGTTTTCTAAGAATATAATTTTTTATTATATTTATTAATTATTTCAAAAGGCATTTATGATATGCAATTTTGGAGCCAGTTTCTGAGCTAAAAATTTGATATATAATTCTGAAGAACTCATGGTTCTTATTTAAATGTTTCTATAGTCAAATGAGAGTTTAGTCTATATGGAACCTTGAAAGAGATATATCTCTGACAAGGGCCTAGGCAGTGAAGGAGTAATTTGAGGGAGACACATGAGTTTATAATGAATTATAGCCGTTTGGAGGTTTGAAGTAAATGAATGGTAAATTAGCTATAATATTGAGAATATTGAATATGAAATGAACTGTGATTTACAGAATAATGATATGATTTAGAGTATTCAGAACAGGATTACTTTTGAGGTGGTAGATAAAGAGGGTTTTAAGATTTTTTTTCCCCATTAACACCAGGGAAATTTGAGGAATTTTCTTTTAGAAGGGAGGAAACCCTTCAAGCGAAAACATTGATAATGAAAGAAAGTGTTGGTCATTTGGAGGCTTGAGAACTTTGAGAAGGTAATTGTGAATAGGGAAGCTCACCCCAGATAAGAGGAAAGGGAATCACTTTCCTCAATAAGGTAGGACATATGGACATGTGAACGTAGATACCAGAAAAAATTAACTATTGTGTTGATGTATGAGGAGTTCATATATTCAGAGGCAGGTCCCTATGGTATAATAGGACAATTTCAGGCAATGGAAGTCCTAAGGAACTGCTGTAGAAACAAATGCCATGAGAGGGATTCAGGATGGGTTTGGAGGGAGAGTTGTTTACTTTGGTTGGTTTTGTTTCTTTGAACTATAGGAGAGGCTCACTACCAACTAAAACATAAAGAAATCGTAATGGAAATTGGCTTCATTGTATTTATATTCCAAAACACGTCATTGATAATTCCTCTAGTCAGAATAGTTACATTATTTCCTGCATCAGTTCTCAGATAAGCTTGTATGGAAGAACTAACAAAAAGCAATGGTAATTCTTACACAAAAGTGATTATTGTATATAATTATCACCTTTGTTTACTAATGGACAATACTAGTACAAGTATTGGAATCCAAATATTTTCACAATAATTCTCTTAAATTCTTTCTTTCCAATTTTAGATCTTTGAATATAGGGAAAGACTGAGGAAATATAAGAGCTGTGTGAAATTTTGTGGCATGCAGTTTCATTTATTTGTTGAATCAGGTACTCTTTTTCAGCATTATTGAGGTATAACTGGGAAATAAAAATTGCACATATTACATATATATATTCATGAGATATATATATGTTATAAAATGATCTCCACTATCAAACTATTTAGATATTTTTTCATTTTATATGTAACATTTTCTCTTTTATATTTATTCTTTATATATATGATAGTAGAATATATTTTTGACATAATATAAATACATGGAGTATATCTCGTTCTAATTAGGATCTAATTAGAATCCCATTCTTGTGCTTGGACATGATGTGGAGTTTCACTATGTTCTTCTGTATATTCTGTGATAAGGGCACAAAGTCTAGCCTTTTAGTAAGTTTCAAATGTACAGCATAGTATAATTAACTGTAGTTAACTATGTAGTTACTACGTAGGACCAGATTGCATTGGATTTTTGGAACTCCTTTATCTGACAAAACTGAAACCTTGTACCCTTTGTGTTGTTAGTTTTCTTAAACAGGAAGTGGTGTTCTCCTGTACTGACCATAAATAAAATGGATCAATAGTAAGTGACATGTTTATATATATGTATCATGTTACTTTCAAATTCAGACCTTCTTTATTTTTTGCCCCTTTAGTCTTTTTTTACAACTCAAACACTAGACTTCACAGTAAAAAAAAAAGAAAAAAAATGAGAGAGGAAAAAAAAAAAAAACTAAATTATTACTATCAGTACTATCAGGAATGAAAGAGTTGATATCATCAAAGACCCTGCAAACCTTAAAAAGGATCATAAGGGAATACTACAAAAACACCAAGAAAAAAAATCAAATATTCTTAGAATTTTCAAAGACAATGAATTTTTAATTAAAATGTGTAAAAAGCAAATTTCCTGTCCTAAATATACACACCTGGGAATTCTACCAAAATTTAAATCAGATATTACTTCAATTCAACTCAGTGTCATCTAGGAAATATGAAATGTTTAAATACTTCCAAATCAATAAATAAGGTTAACATTACTGTCACATCAAAGTCAGAACAAGACATCAACAGAACAAGAAAGTCTCAAAAACTATCCCTCACAAACAGAAGAAAACATGTCTCCTAAAAAAATAGCCAATAATATTAAGTAACAATTAACTAAATTTACATACCCACAAATACTCATGCATATACACGTATACATATTCACATGTAACAGTTAGGTATTTTTATGTTGGAAAATGTTCAAAATTCTGAAATTAATGAATCTAACCCACCATATCAATAAACTAAATAGACATCAGGACCATGATGCTGGTAAAAGAAGTGAGAATAATTAATACATGGAGAGAAACACTGTGTACATGGGTGGGAAGACACCTTTCCCCAAATGTGTCTATAGATTTTACACAAAACCAGTCAAAAAATCACAATAGATTTTCCTGAAATATAGGTATACTTAATGTAATATTTACAAGTAGATGCAAAAAAAAAATAGTTGCTGACATTCTTTGGAAAAAGAAGAATGAAGTTGGAGGAATGACAATACCCAACTCTCAGAGAATAACACTGAACTCAATATCGCGCAAGTTCCTGAGGACCTGAATGACTGCTTGGTGGGAAACTGAATACACAGGACTTCTTCTAACTTGGAAGAGCCATAGTTTTTTAAATGGGTTTTCTATTCCCATCTGTAGAGCCCAGACTTTTCTCCAAGACTTATGTGAAAGCTGATCATATGGCACAGAAACACATATTATTACATCCAAACATGGAAGGCACTTCAAAGCAAGAGAGAGGCAGTAGTCAATCCATAACCATGGCATCCCCTGTATCACATACTAAACCACTGAAAAGTAGCTGGCTTCATAGAACACTAAAATGAAGCTTTAAAGGCACAGACCACTCACTTACAGACAATACTCTTCAAAAAAGGCATGCCATCTTTCAAAATGTAACATATGCATTAAATCAGACAACTTTATCTTTTTATGTTTTATACAATTTTATATTGTAATACCAATAAAAATATTATGTGTCCATGAATGCAGGAGTACAAAATGGACTACTACCACTCCTAATTCCAATAGGGAATGTTGTATTCTCATTCTCAGAACTCTGGGTTAGTGGTCCTGGAACCCATAACCCAATTGTTCAAGTGTTCAACTGATATGCAAATAACGACAGCCACTAAAGTACTTTGGACTCCTTGTATCCTGAGTCCAACACACTAGGAGTTACCATCTGAGCTCAGATCACCTACTTGAAGAGCATGAAGAAGGAGGAATACTTTTGCACAATTTGTACAGGGGAGAAATATGTGTAGATACTGATGATCCCACCATCATTGGTGACTTCTGCAATCACGTAGTTGTAATTGAAAACACACATGCAAAAACACAGGCTGCTAAAGGTGTAATCACAAAGGACTCAGCCCTGTCAGAATTTGGGGCTTGTAGCATTTCTTTACTATCTTTTCAATGGCTTCAGAATTTATAATATAATATTTATAATATAATATTGCATTCCTGCTGTTGTTGATTAATATCTTCTCTCTTTTGCCAGTTTTTCTAGAAGTTGATCAATTTTATTAACATTTTCAGAGAACTATCTCTTGTCTTATTCACTTTTGTTCATTGCTTTACTAATTTCAATACAATTGATTAGGTCTAGTCTTTTTATATTTTCCTTCCTTTTTCTTGCTTTGGGTTTATTTTGATCTTTGATTCCTAGCTTCTTGTGGATATGGTAACATGTTGAAAGGAACTTTTATTTGAAATTCTATTTAGATTGTTCCATCCTTTTAGTTCGATTAAGAAAATAAATTATAATGAAGAAATAAAATGGTCAGTGGAGTGAAAATTATTATTGCTGTTTTTCATAATAGTAATGCTACATTCATAATTGCTCAGAGTAGTGAATGCAGAAATTATTATGTGTAAGTACTTAGATGAATTTACTCATGCAATAGTGAGAACATTTTGAGTTTATAAATGTTTCATTTACTTTATAATTCTCATTCAATTAATGATAAATTCAAAGTGAGACATGAATTTTAGAACTATTTCTGTAAGACAAAAGGTGTATTTAAACTGGTAGAAATTGTTTGTTTGCTTGCTTTTTAAGACCTTAGGTAATTGTGATCTTCTTAGGCTGAGTTATAATAAATGGCATTGAGTGGAACTGTTAGTAAAGATGTAAGAGTAGGCAAAATAAAGTAGTTACTCAGCTGTGATTTAAGGCAGGGATCTCATATTTGAGGTAAAAGTGTAGTTCAGGAATTGGGTATTCATTCTGCAGTAGAGACATGCAAATGGAATCTGAAAGCAGAAACTAATTTCTACCTTTGTCCCCAATTTTAGGCAATCAAGTAGAATAAACTCAAAGTGTAGGGTTCTTTATTCTACTAGAGGAAATGAAAACTTTTATAACAAGAGTCAATAAACTATAACAAATTCAAGGCAGTCTAGAATGGGGCTTAAATATAAAGGATGTCATGGTCAGGTAGATTGGTAAAATTTGAAAAGTGATGGAATGGATGTATAGTATCAAGGAAAGAAAATCATATTATCTACATAGCAATGTGTTTAAATAGCACTGTCCTGCTGTTAACAAGAAAATGCAAATGTTACTCAGAATAGCATCAACCTGGTGATGGCATTGAAATGCATGAACACAAAATAGGCATAGATTCTAAATCCAAATTTATTTGACTATTTGATATCTCCATTTGAACAAAATTAGACCTTTTAAATTAAATCTGTTCCAAATCAAGCTCATTCTTTTCTGACCAAAAAAAAATACAAATTAAAAAATTAAAAAATCTACCCTTCACAAGCCCTCTTCATTTTTATTTTTTTAATTTTTATTTTTTTATTTTTTTATTGTAAACAAATGGGGTGCAACTTGTTTCTCTGGTTGTACATGAAGTAGAGGTATACCATTTGTGTAATCATACATTTTCATAGGGTAATGGTATTTGATTCATTCTGTTATTTTTTCCTTCCCCTCACCCCCCCACCCTTCTTTTCCCTCTATACAGTCCCTCCTTCCTCCATTCCTTTAATTTTAGTCCATGTCATTTTTCCAGTTTCTCAAGCCAAAACCTTGGTCACCATTCTTACCTGCAGGAGACGCTTTTTGGTGTTTTCTGTCATGGATTCCCTACCTACATATGGATTTAACCACATTCACACTCACCTTTTGATGGCAATTCAGACTCAAGTGTCCACAAGCCTTCTCTCCAGTTCTGCTTAAATTATTGGAATAATAATTTTAATTTTTTAACCTTCTCTATTCACTTAATATTAACATAGTAATTTTATCACGTAATTTTCACTTTCTCATTATACCATAGATAAATATATACCATTTTTAGAATTAATTTTTTATTTGAATTTCTTTCTGATATTGGCCAAGAACTAAATGTTTTCACTTTAGGTAGCAATATCTCAAATGAGTGACATGCAGTGTCCAGAGAAAAATAACAGTGAAAGTTGTATGAAGAAAAATATAATTCTGAAAAATTAAGCAGGGTCAAAAGAAAGTTTAAAACAACAAAAGCATTTATTTATTGAAGAATGCTTTGGACAATCTGACAAATAATTTTCACACAAATGAAGGTTGCAAAACATGCAGATTTTCAGTTTGTTTTTCACCGATTTCTCTTTCTCCTTACTTCAGTTTCTTGCTTCTTCCTCTCCTCTTTCTTCCTCTTTTATACAGTTTTATGTTTCTCTCTTGCATATACTCTCTATATTCTCACCTGATTTTCAAACTATTTTTTTTTCAACCTGATCCCTTTGTCATTAACATCAAAATGTAGAATTTTGAAATGAACACAATGAAGAGGTGGGAAGGTAAAATAAATCACAATGCAAATGTTGTAAATCATGTCTAAACAGCCAACTTCATATATTTCATCAGTCTCTGATGTGCATATGAGCATGCATGTGTTCATGTGTTGTACCATGATATTAGTAGGAAAGGCAATGTGGCATTGTGGAGGATCTGCAGACACAACCCAAAGCTACTTGAGGTCCTGTGCAGAATTCATACACTGCTTATATCAGGAGGCTTTTTAAACTTTGTTATTATATCAGGATTTTAGCTTGATTTCTAAAATCAATTTTGATTTGACAAAAATTTTATGTTTTCATGTAAACTTTCTCATGAAATGCTATTTTATCACACATATCTACATGGAGAACAGAAAATAGATGATAAAATGTTATTTTTATTACAGTTCTTTAAGGACCACTGCTCTATGCCATTGTTAATTCTTCAGACCAACAGAAACAAGAAAGACTGCAAATCTGGAAACACAATTAAGATGAATACTTTTTCATGTTGTCAGTGACACAAAACCAAGGAAACATTAATTTCTAAACTTGAACATTTTCTGGTGACTAAACATTCTGTAAACTTAAACATTCTCTGGTGACATGTGAACAGATTATCAATTCCATCAGTATGACAGCTGCCTTCTTAATTGGAGGAAGTGCTATGGAAATGTCAGGCAGAATTTGCTGCCTTAGCAATAACACACAGAAAAAAATCTTTCTGTTGTATATATACTTAATCATTAATTACCCCCAAAGCAAGATTCTAACAACTACATTTGTTGTCTTTTGTAAACCAACACACACCTTTTTATGCAGACAACAAATATCTCTTAATTTTATATCAGAAGAAAAAAGTAGTCAAGAAAGAAGAAATTATTGTTATCACTATTTATGTTTTTCTTAAATTCTAGTAATGTCATCATGTATTTTTCACCAGAAGATTGTATGCAAGTCCTTATAAAATAAACATATATTAGATAATTTTTCTTGTTCAGGTAGCATGCCACCTCAGGGAATGATGATGTAGAGGGTAACTTTTTCCACAAACCAGAATTCTGTAACTCTTCAATGCCATCAGTGTTTTAAACAAAAATTATTTTCAAATGGTCTCAGTTTTACAGTGAGAAATGGACATACTGCATGAAAAATGAAGTATGATTTGTTATATAAAACTGTGAATATAGGCAAATAAATTTATTAATCTGTAAAATTTTTTTCATTGTTCTTAATAATAATAATCAAATAAATAATTAAACTTATATTGACCTAAATAAAAATAATTGCTAATGCTAGGACTGAGAAGTGAAAATAAAAATCCTTCTTTCCCATTAAAATGATATATTCACTATTTATATGATTATCTTACTGAAATTTAGACATATCTATATATCTATAAATCAGTTTACAGCGTCACCTGTATATGGAAACTGTGAAATAATCCCTATTAAGTAACTTTTTATGTGTCCTTTTCCTAGTAGTGTCTATATTCCTGCAGGATGTTGAGTAGCACTCCACATGCCTCCAGTTCTGGAAACTTGTTCACAGCCTAGGGCTGTAAAATCTGTGAAGGTGACTGTGGTTTACAAGGAAGGGTTTGCATGACTTATTATGTGCACAATCTTGAGATTCTCTATTCTTTATCACTGTATTAAAAAGATTTTTAAATTTAGATTATGTAGAGGGAAATGAAGGGGGTATGAAAAATGGTGGAATGTGACAGACATCATTACCCTAGGTACATGTATGATTACACAAATGGTACGAATCTACATCATGCACAACCATAGAAACAAAATGATGTATGCCATTTGTGTACAATGAATCCAAATGCAGTCTGTAAAAAACAAAAATAAAAACAAGAAAAAATGAGGAAAGACTTCAAATCAAAATTGGTTAGTAGAATTCATTGTCCAGTTTAAATAAACTACATATGTTTTAGAATTGCACTGGGTGAAAATAAAAAGAAGGAAATTTCAAATATAAATAAATAAATAAAAAGTTAGGTATAATCTAACAACAATTCTAACAACTAAATCTTATTGAATAACATTTTAAGAGAATTATACTCTCAATTCATTTTGGTTGAAATGTGACTCAGTTACAAATGGTTTGCTGCTGCAAAATTTTTTATGAAGGTTATATTTTTTACTGAAAATATTATTTCTTATGTTATTCCATGTGTTGTATTTCTCAAGGAAATTTAGGTCAGGATAGTCTTGATATATTAAATGGTTTCTATATCTATTATATGAAAACCATATGAATCATGTTTTCTCTGTTCTCTTTTACCTTATTTTAAATCTCAAATATGTTTTGTTCTCATTTTCTATTATTTTTCTATGCACAGCTCATTTTATTATTCAATGTGTCATCTATAGTAATTAAAGAGATTTAGATTAGAATATAATCATTTCTTGTTTGTTTACTTTTGCAGAACAGGGGATTGAAACCAGGGAATTGAATGAGGTCCCCAAATTGATGGAATGTCAAATACTAACATCTTGAGAGAATATAGACACTGTAAGAAAAAGGATTCCTAAAGAGTTACTCTGTAAGGATTATTTCATAGTTTTCATATATGAGTGTGGTGGGCGAGACCCAGGGCCCAGGGTTATGCCACATGCATCCAAGATGGCGACTGGCAGAGAGCCAAAGGGCATGCTGAATGTGCCTTGAGAAAAACAGGAAGCGTTTACCATTGGCTGTATGATAATTAGTTCAGCTGCTTAGCGCGTGGACAGATATATCTTACATGTATGCTTGAGCTCGTGATCGCTTGACCTTTAACAGGATTGGATGGACATATCTGGTTACAATTGCTTATGCATGAGACTGCTTATATATTGAGGGTGTTATCCGAATAAAGCGGAAGCTGCTTCATGAACTTCTGAAGAGTAAGTGTCGTTTGTCCCGCTGGTCGGCGGCAAGCGGCATATGAGTGATACAGAAAACTGATTTATGGATATATAGATATGTCTAAATTCCAGTAAAATAATCTTATAAATAGATTAATTTTGAGACAGGTCTCACTAATTTGTCCTGGGTGACCATGAACTTTCCTCAATCTGGGATTACACATATACACCATAGTGACAAGCTATTTCTTGTTTATTTTTAAAGATAATCAGTTATGCTGTTCTCTCTATTCTTACTTTTTTTAAACCTCAGATATAAATATGTTCTCATTTGATATAACTTTTCTAAATAAATATTTTAAATATTTTGTTATAAACTATTTAAATACATAGTGTTTATAAACATGTACTATAAATCCACATACCAATGATTAATTTTAAAATATTAATATCTGATACATAATCTCAACTTACATTTATTTTATGAAGACATTGTAATCAGTGTATATCCTTTAAATTCCTCTTTAATGTTATATTTTTCCACAGAAAGAAGCACTTACCTGAAGTATGCATATAACCCTTGAAAACATGTGGCTAGACTTCTTTTGGCATGTGGCTGTATGTGTATCCATGAAACCTGTAGAATTTTATTTTAACATTCTAGATTAATTTCTAGGTCAGTTAATTTATCTTAGATTTATACATTTCTATGGTAAACTCTTATATTTGCAATATTTGTCATCTGTAAATACACAGCCATGTCTGTGATGTTTTTTATTCTTCCAAAAATTTTGTAATTTTTCTAAAAAATGTTTCGTATATCTTTCCATAGAATTATTACTAGAAAATTAATGTAATTGCTCTGGGTATAATACCTGTGTGTAATATATTATATATACATATGAATAAATATATATTCCTTTGTATTTTTTAATGCATAATTTTGTTGTTATGCATAGGAACACTGAAAACATACTAGCTCTACACAGTTTAAACACAGAATAAATTTTACTGGGTGAAATCTCAAGCACAGAAGCAACAAAACCTTCAGCGGTACCCAAGCATTCATTACACTGAAGAAATTATTCTTGGGAAAATCATATGAAGTCACACCATGAAGAATACCATAGAAAGTGACTTGAAACTTTTTCATCAAGAATATTGCCTTTTAGGAAGAAGCATTCTAAAAGTTCAACTGTCGGTAACAGATTATGCCTAAATGAGACAATTCAAGACTGATGAGGTAGTTTGTTAGTAAACTCCCAAACAGAGCAGGAAAGAACCATGTGATATGTTGGAAGTGGAATATCCCAAAAGGCTCATGTATTAAACGCTAGGTCCCTACTGGTGTCATTATTGGAGGGTGGTGGAAACTTTCGAGGCAGAGTTTAATTGGAAGAGGTAGTTGCTGAGATAAACTTTGAAGAGTATATTTTGTTTCCAGCCCTTTTTCTCCTTTTTCTATCACTCACTCTCTGTCAACTTCCAGGCCACCATGAAATGAGCAACTCTGCTCCAACACATTGCTCACCATGAAGTTCTCCCTCATCAAAGGCCCAAAGCTATGGGGTCAAATGACCATGGACTGAAACTTCTGAAAGCATGAGCCAAAATAAATCATTACCCCTTTAGATTGATTTTTCTCAAATGTGTTTTCATAGCAACAGAAAACCAAAACATTTACCACACAGCATTGTCTTCCCTCCTGGGGAAAAGAATGACTATCACATCATATCTATGTAAATGATGATTGTTTATCTGATCATTCCCTAAATATTTGCCATCATTCTGGTTTGAAAGGATATATAAGAATGATGGCAAGTGATAAAACAAAGTATAAAGGTATCCCATTGCAGGTAAAAGGTGAAATCACATAGCTGATTGAAGAACATTTAAGACTTAGCAACAATATCTGTTTTAGAGAACTAACACATCTTATTAAAATCCCAAGAAGACTCTGGTAGTCTGATCCTGGTATGGATTTAATGGAGATTTATTCATTTTCTTGAGGTTTCTCTCATCCTGTGATCCCTCCAAATACTTCTGAAGTTTCTAGCCATATCCCTATTTAACACCAGGACCCAGCAAGAGTCTCAGCACATTTCTGTGTGCACAGGATCAGATGGGGAGGTAGAATCAAAGATCAGTTTTCCATAATGATAAGCTTATGGCCAGTTCAAGTTGTATTTTTAATAGTTTGTCACTTTTATTGATAACAAAAAAACAGCTTGTGTATTATTGATGGTTTTTCTGTTTCCTTTTCCCTATTTACAATTCCTACATTTTAATTTTATTATATCTTTCCTTAAAAAATATTAAATCTGTCATTTTATACCTAGCTTTTTAAATTTAAATGTCTATTATTTTCAAATGAAAAATAAATAATGTGTATATAGAGATTATTTCAATTTTCCTTTTCAGTTCCCTGTGCCCTTTTGCTTTCTTTTATCTAACAGAAGGGGTTTACTGCACAAGTACCCTATTAAGTACCGATGGAGACAATGCATACCCTCACTGTGTTTCTGACATTATTGAACATATTGAAGGTCACAGGAGCTAACATAATGGGAATTTACTGGTCAATTTGGGATGATTAGGTTATCAAAATAATAATAGATTTTCATGAATTATATTCAATAATAAAAATAAAGAATCTGGGAGTATATTATGACTCCCCAAAATTGTATATAAAGAGCAGATAGAAGGCCTTACTAAATGCCTTTTATCTTCCTTGTGTGACTCCACTGAATTGACTTAGTGCATGTGATTATTTCATTAGTCTAGAGCTCAGATTTTTGCAGGTGCTCTCAGTTCCATTTACTGGTCCACGAGTTCATTTCCCTTGAGTGTTATTTTTTATTCTAACCAGTATGACTTTTGATGCTATGCAGAACTTTCTTTTCAAATAAACTGAAGAGTTTTATGATCCTTCCGAGTTCTGAGTCCCTTTGTTAAATGCCAGTAATGTCACTGCAATGGATAGTGAGATATTCTCCTGTTGCTGGGTTGTAGAAACACAGAAAAAACAAAAAGAGACCTATAAAAGAGCAAGGTGATAGATTTTCACACTCCCTCATTTGTTATTTTGTTTTTTTTGTTTGTTTGTTTTTTTGTCTTCTTTTTATTTTAATTTATATTTATTGTAAACAAATGGGATACATGTTGTTTCTGTTTGTACATGGAGTAACAGCATACCATTTGCATAATCATACATTTACATAGGGTAATGATGTTTGATTCATTGTTATTTTTTCCTTCCCCCCAACCTCTCCCGCCCCTCTTTTCCCTCTATAGAGTCCCTCCTTCCTCCATTCTTGCCCCCCTCCTACCCCCCATTATGTGTCATCATCTGCTTATCAGCGAGATCATTCATACTTTGGTATTCTGAGATTGGTTTATCTCACTTAGCATGATTTTCTCCAATTTCATCCATTTGCCTGCAAATGCCATAATTTTATTATCCTTCATAGCTGAGTAATATTCCATTGTATATATATACCACAGTTTCTTTATCCATTCATCAATTGAAGGACATCTAGGTTGGTTCCACAATCTGGCTATGGTGAATTGAGCAGCTATGAACATTGATGTGACTGCATCTCTGTAGTATGCTGATTTTAAGTCCTTTGGGTATAGGCCAAGGAGTGGGATAGCTGGGTCAAATGGTGGGTCCATTCCAAGTTTTCTAAGGAATCTCCACACTGCTTTCCAGAGTGACTGCACTAATTTGCAGCCCCACCAGCAATTTACGAGTGTACCTTTTTCTCCACATTCTCACCAATACCTATCGTTGCTTGTATTCTTGATAATTGCCATTCTAATTGGGGTGAGATGGAAACTTAGGGTAGTTTTGATTTGCATTTCTCTTATTACTAAAGATAGTGAACATTTTTTCATATGTTTGTTGATTGCTTGTAGATCTTCTTCTGTGAAGTGTCTGTTCATGTCCTTAGCCCATTTGTTGATTGGGTTATTTGTATTCTTGGTGTAGAGTTTTTTGAGTTCTTTATAGATTCTGGAGATTAGTGCTCTAACTGAAGTATGAGTGGCAAAGATTTTCTCCCACTCTGTAGGCTCTCTCTTTGCATTGCTGATAGTTTCCTTTACTGAGAGAAAGCTATTTAGTTTGAATCTATCCCAGTTATTGATTCTTGCTTTTATTTCTTGTGCTATGGGAGTCCTGTTAAGGAAGTCTGATCCTAAGCCAACAAGTTGAAGATTTGGACCTACTTTTTCTTCCGTAAGATGCAGGGTCTCTGGTCTGATTTCAAGGTCCTTGATCCATTTTGAGTTGATTTTTGTGCAGGGTGAGTGATAGGGGTTTAGTTTCATTCTCTTGCATATGGATTTCCAGTTTTCACAGCACCATTTGTTGAAGAGGCTATCTTTCTCCATTGCATATTTTTGGCACCTTTGTCTAGTATGAGAAAATTGTATTTATATAGGTTTGTATCCATGTCTTCTATTCTGCACCATTGATCTACCTGTCTACATGGTGCCAATACCATGCCATTTTTGTTACTACTGCTTTGTAGTATAGTTGAAGTTCTGGTATTATGATATCCCTTGTTTCATTCTTCCTGCTAAGGATTGCTTTAGCTACTCTGGGTTTCTTATTCTTCCAGATGAATTTCATGATTCCTTGCTTTATTTCTGTAAGGTACATCATTGGGATTTTAATTTGAATTGCATTGAATCTGTATAGCACTTTTGGTAGTATGGCCATTTTGACAATATTAATTCTTCCTATCCAAGAACATGGGAGATCTTTCCATCTTCTAAGGTTTTCCTCAATTTCTTTCTTCAATGTTTTGTAGTTTTCATTGTAGAGATCTTTTACCTGTTTGGTTAGATTGATTCCCAAGTTTTGTTTGTTTTTTTTTTTTTTGAGACTATTGAAAATGGAGTTGTTTTTCTCATTTCTCTTTCAGATGTTTCATCGCTTGCTTATAAAAATGCTTTAGATTTATGCGTGTTGATTTATAGCCTGCTATGTTGCTGAATTCATTGATGAGGTCTAGAAGTTTTCTGGAGGAGTTTTTGGATTCTCTAAATATAGAATCATGTCATCAGCAAATAGTGACAGTTTAAGTTCCTCTTTTCCTATTCGTATCCCTTTAATTTTGTTAGTCTGTCTAATTGCTCTGGCTAGAGTTTCAAGTACAAAGTTAAATAGAAGGGATGAAGGTGGTCATCCCTGTCTTGTTCCTAAGGGAATGCTTTCAGTTTTTCTCCATTAAGAATGATGTTGGCCATGAGCTTAGCATAAATAGCCTTTACAATGTTCAGGTATGTTCCTACTATCCCTATTTTTCTAGTGTTTTGAGCATGAAGTGGTGTTGTATTATGTCGAACGCTTTTTCTGTGTCAATTGAAATAACCATATGATTCTTATCCTTAAGTCTATTGACATAATGGATTACATTTATTGATTTACAGATGTTAAACCATCCTTGCATTCCAGGGATGAACCCCACTTGATCGTGGTACACGATTTTCTTAATATATTTTTGGATACGTTTTGCCAATATTTTGTTAAGGATCTTTGCAACTATATTCATCAAGGATATTGGTCTAAAATTTTCTTTCCTTGATGTGTCTTTTCCTGGTTTGGTTATGAGGGTGATATTAACTTCATAAAATGAGTTTGGTAGGGTATCCTCCTTTTCTATTTCCTGGAATACTTTGAGAAGTATTGGAATGAGTTCTTCTTTGAAGGTCTTTTAGAACTCGACTGAGAATCTGTCTGGTCCTGGGCTTTTCTTGGATGGTAGGTTTTTAATGGCTCCTTCTATTTCATTGCTTGATATTGATCTGTTTAAATTGTGTATGTCCTCCTGGTTCAGTTTGGAAGGAGCGTATGTCTCCAGAAATTTGTCAGTGTCTTCGGTAGTTTCTATTTTGTTGGAATACAGATTTTCAAAGTAGCTTCTCATTATGTTATGTATCTCAACGGTGTATGTCGTGATATTTCCTTTTTCATCATGAATTTTAGTAATTTGAGTTTTCTCTCTCCTTCTCTTTGTTAGTGTGGCTAAGGGTTTGTCTATTTTGTTTACTTTTTCAAAGAACCAACTTTTTGTTTTGTCAATTTTTTGAATTATTTCTTTTGTTTCAATTTCATTGATTTCAGCTCTGATTTTAATTATTTTCTGTCTTCTACTACTTTTGCTGTTATTCTGGTCTTCTTTTTCTAGGGCTTTGAGCTGCAATGTTAGGTCATTTAGTTGTTGACTTTTCATTCTTTTCTGGAATGCACTCCATGCAATGAATTTTCCTCTTAGTACTGCTTTCATAGTGTCCCAGAGATTTTGATATATTGTATCATCATTCTCATTGACCTCTAAGAATTTTTTTATCTCCTCCCTGATGTTTTCTCTTTCATTCAATAGCATATTATTTAATCTCCAGGTGTTGGGGTAATTTCTGTTTTTTATTTTGTCATTGACTTCTACTCTCAGTTCGTTTTGATCTGATAGAACACAAGGCAGTATCTATTTTTTTGCACTTCCTAAGGGCTGTTTTGTGGCATAACATATGGTCTATTTTTGAGAAGGTTCCATGTGCTGCTGAGAAGAAAGCAAATCTGCTTGTTGATGGATGGAATATTCTATATATGTCTATTAAGTCTAGGTTATTGATTGTGTTATTGAGTTTTATGATTTCTTTGGTTGTTTTTTGTTTGGAAGATCTATCTAGTGGTGACAGTGGTGCCTTAAAGTCAGCAGAATTATTGTATTGTGGTCTATTTGATTCCTGAAATTGAAAAGAATTTGTTTGATGTACATGGATGCACCATTTTTGGAGGCATAAATATTTACTATCGTTATGTCTTCCTGATTTATGGTTCCCTTAAGTAGTATGAAATGTCCTTCTTTATCCCTTCTGACTAACTTTGGCTTGAAGTCCACTTTATCTGATATAAGGATGGAAACTCCTGCTTTTTTACTGAGTCCATGTGCGTGGTAGGTTTTTTCCTATTCTTTCACCTTTAGTCTGTGGATGTCTTTTTCTATGAGATGAGTCTCTTGAAGGCAGCATATTGTTGGGTCTTTCTTTTTAATCCATTCTGCCAGTCTATGTCTTTTGATTGATGAGTTTAGGCCATTAACATTCAGGTTTATTATTGAGATATGATTTGTATTCTCAGTCATTTGGGCTTATTTTTGGTTTTTAACTTGACTTGGTTTCTTCTTTGAATGTATATTTCTTTAGAGTAGTTCTCCCTTTGCTGACCTACATTGTTGTTTTTCATTTCCTCCTCATGGAATATTTTGTCGAGAATATTCTGTAGTGCAGGCTTTCTATTTGTAAATTCTTTTAACTTTTGTTTATCATGGAATGATTTAGATTAGTTTTGCTGGGTATAGGATTTTTGGTTGGCAACCATGTTCTTTCAGAGCTTGAAATATGTTGTTCCAGGCCCTTCTAGCTTTTAGAGTCTGGGCTGAGAAATCTGCTGATATCGCTATTGTTTTCCCCCTATATGTAATCTGATGCTTTTCTCTCGCATTCTTCAAAATCCTATCTTTATTTTGGATGTTAGGCATTTTCATTATAATGTGCCTTGGTGTGAATCTGTTGTGATTTTGTGCATTTGGTGTTCTGTAAGTCTCTTGTATTTGATTTTCCATTTCATTCTTCAGGTTATATTATTTCATTGAATAGTTATTCATTCCTTTGGTTTGTATCTCTGTGCCTTCCTCAATCCCAATAATTCTTAAATTTGGTCTTTTCATGATGTCCCACAGTTCTTGGAGATTCTGTTCATGATTTCTTACCATCTTCTCTGTTTGGACAACTTTATTTTCAAGATTAAATATTTTGTCTTCATTGTCTGAGGTTCTGTCTTCCAAGTGGTTTAGTCTTTTGGTGATGCTTTCCATTGAGTTTTTTATTTGGTTTATTGTTTCCCTTATTTCACGGATTTCCATTTGTTTTTTTTTTTTTTTTTTTTTTTTTTTTTTGAGAATCCCTATCTCTTTGTTGAAATGATCTTTTGCTTCCTGCAGTTGCTCTTTCAGCTTATTGGTATTATCATTCATTGCCTGCATTTGCTCTTTTATCTCATCCTTTGCTTCATGAATCATCTTAATCATGTATAATCTGAAGTCCTTTTCTGACATTTCTTCTAACATACTGTCATTGGATTCTATTAATATAGAATCTAGATTTGTTTGGATCATTTTCTTCCCTTGTTTTTTCATGTTCATGTATCTTCCTCTCTTGCAGTGCAGATCTGGGGTATTGCAGATTTCCCCCTATAGGCTTATAGTGGCCCTATAGGTTTCCAAAACCTTTTCTTTAATGGGAGATCAATATTAGCAGTGCCCAATTCAGACACTATGCAATCCTAGACCAAATAGCCCTATGAGGACAATAACAATATTGTCATAATAAACAGAATGAGTTCAAATATTATCTTCAATAAAATGATCAGATTTGCAATAAGGTCTGCAGTTGCTAATGGAGGACAAAGAGGATGCAGAGGGATGTAGAATGTAGCTATTAATGGGATAAGAAAAGAATATTCAGAAGTTCTAGATGTTAGAAAGGGTGAGAGTGTAATCAAAAGAAATTGGCTGTTTCCATGCAAAAAAGGGAGAAAGAGACTCTGAGGGAACAGGTAAACAAAGGAAAAGAGAACAAGAAAAGTAAAGAAATAAAAACTTAAAATTTTTCAATAAGGAGAAAAAAGAAAATCTACAGTGTAACAGTCATATAGTAATGAAACCTCCCAGTCTTCAGTAGCTTGATGCATGAGAGGTACCTGATAATGAGCTTCAAGTCTCCAGCGGGTGTCTCAGGATGGGATTTGCCCCACCGAAAGATGGGAGCTACGGCTTCCAGCATTATCCAAGATGGCTTCTCTGGCTTCCAAATGTGTTGACAAATGGGGAGCTGCCACTCAGGGTGTGGACGTGGTCAGCTGGAGGTTCTGGAGGCGGGATGCGGTTGGTCAGGCAGGGGTTTTGGAGGCTGGGTGTGTTTGATGTGGTTGCGGGATCCTGGAGGCCGGGTGCAATCAGTCTGTGTGGGGTCCCGGTGATAGGGCGCAGTCAGTCGGTCTGAGGGTCCCAGAGGCAGGGAGTGATCAGTCGGGCTGAGGGATCCTAGAGACGGGGCTCAGTCAGTCTGGCCATGGGTCCTATGGGGCCTGGCTGTTGTCTCAAAATCTCTGCAGTCACGTGTAAACAAACCTGCAGGTACTGTAATAGTGAACTTCCAGGCAAGAGCAGGCAGCTGGTGCTCCACTGGTGGTTGGCAATCAGTTTGCTCCACACTCCATCTCTTGAACTTCAGGATTCCCTTTCCTGCTCCTCAAGTCAGATCTTACATCTGTCTTTGAGTGCTTCCTGTCAGCAACTGCTTGCTCTCTTCAGACTTTACTCAAATTTCTCTCAGACCTGCTTTCCTGGTTTTATAGTTTCCTTCAACGGGAAAGATAGGGTGAAAATTCTCATTCCTTTTTATCTGGGATTGAAACATAATCCTGTACATTGAGACTAACATGTTGAGATCTGGGTTCTGTTAAATTCCTTTGGGAAATGTTCTTATTTTCATTTTTGTAGGCATTCAACCTAGTTAGGTTCACAATGCATATTCTCTGGTTTTCTGTGGTGGTGATTCTAATGTTACTACTTTTTCAATCTTTGCAGTGATCATCTAAGAGTGACCCTTCATGCCTTACTCAATACTTGGTTTGAGACTCAGCAGTGATCCTACTGCAATTCAATTCTCAAAACTTTGTTATGTTCCTTGGATCACTTCTGCACATGTGCAACAGAACCAACATGCTTGTCCATTCATAGACCAACTAAGGGACCTCCTCAAGAATTTCTTGCACACATTTCTTATGTAAGGGATGTTTTTATGCTAGCTGCTATTTCCAAAAAGATTAATTTATCTTGGAAGTTTCAGTTGTAGTGCCCAACACTATCAAACCATTCCACATGACTGAGGCTGTCTTCAAGTCAAGTAGTAAGAGAAAGGAGAGAGAAGGTCAGTCAGTTAAGAGAAATTTTCTCTCATACTTAGTATAACAATGAACTTTTACCTGATTTATCTGTTCAAAGGGACAGATTTTTTCCCCCCTAAGTGCATTTATTGAGACACAATTTTGATAGCAGTGAAGATGTGAAACTCAAGCCAATTTCAGGACATATAGACAGGAGAGGGCAAAAGGGATAAATAACAATAAGAATCCCTCATTACTCTGATTACCAGGGGATTCTTTCTGGAAAGATTGGCTTTACTTGGAGTTTTTGCTTACTTCTCCTGTTTCATATGGATTTGTATCACATTTGAGAAATAGCTGGGAAAAAATGACAAAAAAAAAAAAAAAAAGAGAAATGAAAAAAAGATTCACCTCCATCATTGTATAGATCTTTCTCTGAATTTTATCTTTCCTCATCAATTTCCCTATTATTTACATTTTAGAGTTCAGGCAGTGTGTGTGTGTGTGTGTGTGTGTGTGTGTGTGCATGTCTGTGTTTTATTATGGGCAAAAGAGTTGTTATAATCAGAGGGAGAGAAAGGCTGCAGAGATATTAATCCATAAGCTGCATAATACAATCAGCTCCTTAGAGGATTTTTTAGGTTTTCTAAAAATGTTTTTAGTAGTGCATCACAGTTATACGTAATAGATAAGTTCATTTTGACATATTCATACATTCACCATGGAGTGTAATTTACTCCATGTCCATCCCTAGTACTCCCTTTTCCCCTCCACTCCTCCCTATCCCTATTCCCCTTTCTTCATCTATTAATCCTTCTTCTATTTCTTTAGTGCTTTTATGATTAATGTTTCATAAATATCTATAAAGGTGGAAATCCCTTGGTATATACAAAGGTGCTAAAAACATACATCAGGGAAAAGATAGCCTTTTAAACAAATGGTACTAGGAAAAAAGAATGTTCATATGCAGAAGAAAGGAACTAGATTACTGTCTCTAACCTACACAAAAATGAAGTCAAAGTGGATCAAATTCCTAGAATAGACCAGAAACTTGATAACTGCTAGGACAAAATATAGGATCAACAATCCAACATGTTGGCTCAGGTACTGACTTCCTTAAGAAGACTTACAGTTTTTATTAAACTTTGTATAAATTGCTTATGTTAATTTCACAATAAAACAATGTTACTTTGTTAGGATTTTGTCTAATTACTTTAGACAAAAACTTTGTTTCTAGGCTGAGAGCTAATATCTCCTTTTTATGAATTTTCCAAATGATCCTACACAACTATATTCTGTTTATAAGATACACTGTAAATGTAAGGAAAAATATTGAAAGCTAAAAATAATATGAAAAAAATTATATATCTGCATTTACCAATAGAGATGGTATACACTTAAGGCAGGAAATATCATTATATATTAATAAAGAATGTGGGATTATAAAAGAGTAAATTCAAAAGAAAAATATTTTTTTAAAATAAAAACTAATGACAGCTTCAATATTTATATTTAAAAAAAAATCCACACATATACACTGATAGTCCCACATAGGAGGCTGAGGTGGGAGGAACACTTGAGCCCAGGAGATCAATACTAGTCTGATCAACATAATGAACCCTGAATAAAATAGAGGGAAGAAGAGAAGCAAAGAGAGGAGAGGAGAGGAGAGGAGAGGGAAAATTTACACAGTCGAAAATGTTACAACTTCTCTCCAATAAGTAGTGAGGACCAATAAGTAGTTGATCCAGTAAGTCACTCTTGGTCTTATACCATCAATGAGTTTTGGTAAAATTATAGTGATTTGTACCGATCATGATACTATTACACAGACTAGTTTTACTTCCCTTAAAGTTTTCTCTGCTATATTATTTATTCCTTCTTACCTTTCATCCCTTGCAAACACTGCTCTTTTAACTTTTCTCTATTTCTGTCTTATCCATGATGTTATTTACTTTGAATCAAAGTATGCAGTTTTCTTCTTTTGACTTCTTTCACTTAGAAATATGCATTACCCTATGTACACGTATGATTACTTGTATGGTATGAATCTACATCGTGCACAACCATAGACATGAAATGATGTACCCCATTTGTGTACAATTAATCAAAATGCAGTCTGTAAAAATAAAAATAAAAGAAAGAAAATAAAAGAAAGAAATATGCATTTAAGTTTCCTCTATGTGTTTCTGTGGTTTGATAGTTCATTTATCTTTAGTGCTAGTCCATTGTCTACATGCACCATTCTTCATTTATCCTTTCACCTAATAAAGAAAATATCCATTATTTTCAAGTTTTGATGATTATTAATATGACTGCTATAAATATCCACCTCAGAGTTTTTGTGTGAATTTACATTTTCAATTCTTTCTGATAAATGCCAAGAACAATTGCTGGATCACATTGCCACTGGATGTTTAGTTTTCTAAGAAATTTTCAAACTATCTTTTAAAGTGACTATATCATTTTTGAAATTCTGCCAACAATGAATGAGTTTCTGTTGTCTCTCATCTTTGCCACCATTTGGTGTTACTGGTTTTCAAAATACTGGACTTTGATCATTCTAAATATGTATAGTGATATCCAATTGTTTTAATTTGTATCTTCCTGCTGACATAAGATATGGAACAGTATCAGATGTTTCTTTTCCATCTGTATATTTACTTTCATGAGGTGGTTTTTTTTTAAGGTCTGGTCTATTATGTAATTGGATTGTTTACTTGCTTTTTAGTATGGAGACCTAAGAGTTTGTGTCTTTTGAAAGCACACACTACTAGTATATGGCTTGTTTACTTTTCTTTTTTTAATTCTCTCAACAATGTTTTTCATAGAGCGGATATTTTAAATCTTAATCATGCAGATCATCATCACTTTTATTCACTGATCATACCTTGGGTGTCAGATCTAAAAATCATCCCCAAAGACAAGGACAGCTGTATTTTTCTCTATGTTATCTTTTAGGAGATTCAGTTTTGCATTATTTACTTAAGTGTGTGGTCCATTTTGAGTTAACTTTTGTTATTAATTATTTTTCATGTGAATGTTAAATTGCTCCAGTGCCATTTGCTGGAACTTCTTTTGAAGCAAGAACAAAGGTTAGGCAGTGAGTGTGGATAGATAATTGGGTGTGATCTGGAAGATAGAAGCTGAACAGGTTTGGGAAGGTGGAAGCTGGATCAAAGGGGAATGGAATGTTAATACCTTCAGGACACATCCCTCTCACTCAGGGTCAAAGTCCTAGGCTTCTGGTGTACTGGAATGTTAAGACCTTCAGGACACATTCCCCTCCCCTAAACAAAAAGTCACCTGCCTTCCAGAAGATTGTGCCTCCCATAGGGAACTATTAATTAGTATTCCCTGGGTGACTCCCCCTGAATTACCCCTATCCTGCCTTTTTACCCCATGAGTGGGACAAAGGGAGGGGACATAAGAAGTAAGAAACCTGAAAATCTACAAAAAGAACAAGATTCATCCTTCCCATGAACACCCAGTTCTGGGCCCCCTTCTCTGATGAGAAGTCTGTGTTACTATTCTTTAAATAAAAATTGTTTTCTACACTCACTTTGGGTCTCCCAGGTGTTCAGTCATCACATCTGGGGAAATGGAACTGGTCTTCGCCAGTAACCAGTGGTAACACTTTCTCCATTATAATTTCATTTCCTCTTTGTCAAAGATCAATTAACTATATTTATGTGAGTCTATTACTGGGTTCTGAATTTCATTCCACACTTTCTTAATGCTAATAGATTTATACTGTCTTGAAGTAGTATCCATTCATCAACTTTCTTCTTTTATTTTATTACATATTGGCTCTTCTTCTGAGTCTTTTGCCTGTACATAGAAACTTTAGCATCAATTTGTTAAAATAGTGTGGTGCTGTAATCTGACCAACATTTACATTTTTAACCCAAAAGAAGTACTAAACTTAGCCTGAATTGCTCTTTTCACACTACTGATACCGCCATTTACTGGTGACGAGTTCTGCTCCTTCTAATGTTGAAGACTGAACACTAGAGAAGCACGCCAAGGCAAGCATATTAAGCAGGTTTTATTTAAAGGTAATAGTACAGACTTCTCCCGGCAGGAAGAAGGGGGCCATGGCTGATGTTCTAAAGTCCCAAGAAGTGAGCGCACCCTACATCTTTTATAGGTTAAAGTCTCTTTTGTTCTCCAGTTCTCTCCCCCCTTATCTCTCCTTCCTGCCTAAGTGACTAGGCCTGGTTTTGCATTAACTGAGAAACCATGGGGAGGGGGAGGGCCAGGGTGACTCAGGCAGGTAAGGGCCCAGGGGGCATTAATTAGCAGCTTCTTGCTTGCAGTCCTTGATAAAGGCAGGTAAATTTGGTCATCAATGGGCTCCGGAGATCCTTGACATTCCATTCTTCCAGGGGCAGTCTCCAACTTCCAGAGGCAGATGGCTTCATGGCTTCATTTCCTCAAATTGACCCGATTCCCTATTTCTACACTAACTACCTGTCCTTAATTCTGGCTTCATTCCCCCCTTTAGCTTTAGGAACTCCTAACTGCTGTAAGGAAAAGAAAGGGGGCGTCGATCCTTCTGGCTGCTTTGAAGCTGAAAGGGGGCAGCGAGGGGCAAGCAGTTTGGAGTTCCTTTTTTAAAAATCGGGTCAATCGAGGGGTCCAAGGTAGAAGTCTGATTGGGGAAGAGCAGGTTGTAAAGTCATCTGGGGGTGGGTGCTTCTATGATAGAAGAACAAAAAGACATGAGTACTGAAATGAAATTAGTACAAAGTAAATGTTGCAGCATCTGGAACATGCCACTGAGTATCATAAAAATGACAGAAGTCAATCTCTCACCAGGAGGTGGAAGAACTGAGAAATTGTTCCCATAACTAGGCCTACCAAAGGCTGGAGAGGACAAGGCCTTTATTTGGGGACTTTAACATTGTCCAGGTTATCAGGAATGTAAACACAACATTTAACTCAATGTCATAGATGTCCCCAGAAAATATAGTTAAGTTACTTAATGTCATCTGATTTTTGTAAAATATCCCTTTATTGATATAATCTGTGTTTCGTAGAGATCTCTATACTGCTGTTACTCAGGGATAGATAATCATACGAGCAAACATAGATTAAGTCTACCTGTGTAGCTTAGGAAGATCTGCAGGCCTTAAACTGACTAAAAACTTCTGACTCTGGCAGTTTCTCTTGATAGTTATCAGGCACATTTGCTGAACAATCTTTCTTTCATTTGTAGCTTCCAGTCTTTATTCTAGTGGACTAATACAAGTGTACATGTTAAGTTACATTTAACTATTATTTTTTTTAAATGCCCAAGAGTGGCTATATTTTGGTTTTAACTGTTTTGCTGGGTGTCTAAGATCAAGCTGGTCAAATTGACCTGGTTCCTATCTTGTTAAAGAGTCAGCTGATTTCCCACAGGGGCCCCTCGTAGAGAACTTAAGAGCAGCTTCTTAGCTCCACCAGTGCCATTGGTTAGGCAGGGTCTCCTTGATGAGGTGACTTCCTTTGGAAGCATCAAGGGATGTCTCCCTTTTTCCATGACCCTCCTTTGCAGCAGATGCACTGAGTGATTTTTCATCCTCTAGTCTCAACAATCTCCTTGATCAGGAGGTTGTGTGACCCAGAGTTGCAGCGCTCCTTAGAGAAGTCCTCTTATTCCCTGGGTTCAGGCTGACTGAGGGCAAAAGATCCAAATACTGGTCTATCTTGCCTTCTGTATTTAATTCCAATTTCTAAGTTTGATCTTAATCATCCAGCAAGTCAGTCTCACCAGTCATAAAGTAAGAGTACTGGTCTTTAACTTCAATGTCCATAACTTTTCAGTTATTTACCCTTTTATTTAGCTGGAGTCTGTATTAGTACTGGAAGTTACCACTATCTGTTCTATAGGTGATGGCTTATTATCACAAGTTACCTAGGTTGTGTGTTCTTGAAGCAGCTACTTCTGCAAAACATTAACAGGTAACAGTTTTACAAAATGAAATTAGCAAGAGTAAAAATATATTCAGCTTGTATAATAGCTATCTTGAATTTTGACTGAGAACCACATTATAATTCCCTATTTGAGATCACAGTACTTTTACAATAAGAACCAATTTTTTGACTATAACTTTAAATAAGCTGAAGTCTGACTTATTTTGGAGTCACTCTAACATGCAGTAAGGTGGGAGGCAGAGCCTTATCTCAGGTAAGGCGTGGCTCTTTACAGATCTTAAGTGTTCTAATTCTGATGTTGATCTTTGCTTCTTTCTTAAATGTCATTTTAAGAAGTTTACATATATTGTTTCCTGAGCCTATATAAACTTTATAATTAACACAATTTAACATTATATTTAAAACATGAATCAAAGAAAGGCTGAGAGAGATTTTAATTTTCCTTTTGTGTGTCAAAGTGGCAAAATGTTTTCATGTTTCACAAAATTAATCTTTGAACAAGTCAGGCTCTAACTTTTATAAATACATTTATATTTGAAATTCTTTATCTCAGTGTAAAAAGTAACAAATTTTACACGTACCCCATTGATAACAGGTCCTATAATAGAACATTAAATGATAGAAATTAATCCCCAATAAAATTTATTCTTTATAAGTTTAAAATTACCATTACAGACAAGTTTAATCTGGAGAATAGCAGCTTGATAAATTCCCTGCTTTAAAAACTTGTATACCTGAAAAATAGGAACACATTTAATATACAACTAGTGACCATTTCACGATTACCTTGACAGTTTTATTTTACCAAATTTAGTTTTTAAAGAAAAATGTAGACTCTGTAACATAGTACAATACTCTAACAGTTGTTTAACCATAATTGTGTAAACCCCAATTTTTAAGACTAATTGTTCTAAAGAATAAAACTTAATAGACACAAAGTTAAGAGTAAATTAGTGTTTTAAATCCTTGTCATTTTACCATGTCATTTTACCAGATAGATTAAACTTTGATTTATATCAGAACATTAGTATTTCACCTTAGGAAAAATCTTAAATAGCTTTACCTGTCTCACATACATACAACCAACTTAGTTTCACGCAAACTTGTTGAAACTTGCCCTTTACTTACACACAGACTTTCTTAGCACTTACTTAGACCCTCATGTATTTCATCAATAAGCATTTTCTTACCCAGAAACATTTCCTTTTCCCTTTTACTAAATATATTTCCATACCTAGAACCTTTTATTTTCTCTTTCCTATTTGTTGACCCCTTTTTGTTCACATTCTGAAACAACTCTTATGAAATTTCTGAATTTAGATAAATTACTCTATTTTAATAAGATTAAATATTTTGTTGTTTATAGTACTCTAATTGAAACACAGTTGAAACTTTTGGGACTCTTTGTATATAGAATTGCACTTGTTAGGACATAACTCTTAGTAACCTTGTTTTTAATTTAGTGATGACACAAAGCAAGTTTAAACCCTTTTATTTACCAACCTATGAAAACACCAATAATGTTTAAGTATGATACCCCATATAATTTAAGGAGTTAAGAGTACTTGATGTTATTTAACAATTAGCATTTTAACTTTGTAAATTAATCAGATGTCTCTACAAACACATTTGAGTAATCCCATACATGTTAACTCTAATTTACTTATTCTGTAAAAACCAAGAAATCAGGCAAGTGTCCTGAACAGTATTTGCTGTCTCTTTCCTGTTGAAGAAAAGTTCTAGAAACAATTGATATTAGACATTTTATTAACATCAATATTTTATTAGCTTGACCACCTAGAGACTTGTGAGTTATTTTTAAAGACATTTTACTTTCATTAGTTTACCCAATTTGAATTGAACCTTTAAATCACGTGAATTAAAAGTATCTGGATCCATTTTTAAATTTCAATTTTAGGAGCGCTCAGTTCTGATACAGACAAAACATGACATCAGACAACACGACATACAAATAACACAAAATCAAAGGCCTTGTAACTTTATAGGTGAATCTCCATTGCAATGTAACAGATGTTCAAAAACTCTAGTTGAATAAAAAATAGAACTGATCAAAAAAATCATGAGCTCAAATAAAAATAATTAAAAAAAACAAGAGTCCTGGAAAAATGATACGGCTGTTAATTACTTTAGTAAGGCACCATAAAATTTACTTTTGCTGGAGTTTAGGTAAGGCTCTTTTTTACCATTTTTTTTCCTTGGGTTTGAGACCGGTCTCCTACTGAGCCTTTAGGCTTCCTTTATTTACATTTCAATGTAAGCCTTGACTGAGATCTTGAAGGATCTAACAGGTTTTAACAGAAACCTTGTGCCTAGGGCATTTTAGCCATCTCATCAGGACAGGTTGGATGTCAAAGAAAATTATGAGACCTTATTTTCCATTACTTTTGAGAATGAAGCTACTTTGCTAAGCTCCTCACTGAGATATGCCATTGGTTACTGAGCTGCCTATGGGGCTGCTTATCCAGGATTTATTTTCCCCTTTGTGACAAACAGGTTAAATCTTGCTTCATTAGTAATTACATACCATAATTGCTGTGGGCTTGCATAACAAAGATTCACTTGATGCTTGAACTGCATCCCTTGTCACATTGAAACTTGCGTGTTTTTTTCTTTTTCCCAATCTTCTTTTCTCTGACCTTCTCCTTGATCTTTATTTCCCTGATCTTCTCCTTCCTGATCTCTCCTCCCTAATCTCATTTTCTCTGAATTACCTCTTAAAAAACCCCTTGTTTCCCATGATGGACAGAATCACAGCCTTTGCAACAGGAGTCCCCTGTGTTTCTCCTTTCTTAGCACAGCCATAAACCTTTTTCTCAAAACTGTGTCCTCATTATTGTATTGGCATTGAGTACAAGGACTGAACTTTCGGCAACTCTTGGATTTCCATAGTGTAAGAACCCAGAAACCACTCTGGATACAGGAACTCATATAAGAGGGTTTATTAAGCAAACAGAGTGTCTCCCTGCAGGGTAAGAGAGAAAATGAGAGGAAAAGAGAGAGCGCGTGCACACAAGAGAGAGTGTGAAAAGTGAGGAGGAGAGAGAAAGAATGAATGTGAGGAGAAGAACGAGAAGGAAAATGGTGGGGAGCTATCCTTAAGCAGTCAAATTCCCCGAGCTAACGGGACCAATAATGGAGAAGGATACTTGCAAGCTGACTGATGAACCAATGGCTAGCTAGGATGTTCACAGACTGACAAGAACTTGGGAGGCAGGGAAATGACTGCAGCATAAAGGACGGGGGAGCAGCTTTATATTACATAGTAATATACTTAAATTCATCTACATATTAATGGTGATATACATCATCTTATTCTATCAACAACTCAAAACTATTGGATAATTATATAATGGTATCTATATGGGTTGGATATGGAAAATGAAAAAACCCCAGTGAGGTCTGAGAAAAGGGAATGAAAAAAGAAAGTCATCCATTGATAGCTTTCCCAGTGCATTCTTTCCCAATGACAGAACAATCCCTAGAAAAGAAGCCAAAGCATGTGCTTATTTTAGACTATATTCTTAGATTTTTATATTTAAATTTCATATATGCTGCTAAATTCTTCCAAAATTTTCAATACTTTGCACTATCAAAAATTGTCCATGAAAGCAGCTTGGAGATGTCATCGCCCATTTTTTCTATAGAAATCGAATGTAGAAATTAACAGTGGGGAAATGTAACATTGGTCCATTTTGTGCCTGCTGCTCTGCCACTGCAACTTATTTTTAAAATGGACACGTTTCTCTTCCTCTCTCCCTGCTTCTCCTTAATCTCTCCCCCTTCCTAATCTCAGGGGAAACAGGATTACTTTTCTTCTCCACTTTAGGCAGATTTATCTATCACACCCCCATAGAAACAAAGTAATTCATACTTTGGGGGTGGTACCAGAAGATCTCAGAGTACCTTCCAAATTAACAGGTGAATTACAGTTCCAACAGAGAACACTTGGAATGTAGTCTTTGAATCACCTCTTTAAAAGTCCCCTGTTTCTGCTGATGGGCGGAATCAAAGCCTTTAGAATAGGATTCCCCTGAGTTTCTCCTTCACTAGCAAAGCAATAAACCTTATTTTTCCTTTATCTCAAAAACAAACAAACAAACAAAAAAACAGAATAAAGAAAGTCCATGAGAGTGTCTATTTTACCATATGCTTATATAAGTTTTAGAGTGCTTTTGGGGTCTGACTTTAACCTGTACAACTAGCCCCTGAAGGTCAAAACTGCATAGTCAAAACTGCATGTGCGTAGTTTCCAATAATTACGTCATCTTCATTGTTCCCTATAAAACCAGAATCCCCTCTGTAACTGAGGGCCATTTTCCCCATCTGAGTCCGCGAAGGAATGAAGGTTTCTCTGAATCCATCAAGGTCTCTTCCTGTCATTTTGCATTTGCAATGATTTTTCTTTTTCTTTCTTTTTTTTTTTTTTTTTTTGCCATTGCATATCACTGATTCCTTCTGTGAGTGAATGTATTTCTTTAACTTTACTCACCCTTATAATTGTTCTGTGATTTTATCAGCACCACAATTTTTAAAACTCTTTAAACTTTGCAAGGAAGAAGAAAAGATGATTTTCTTCTTTGGTTGCAAATATTTTTCAGTCATTTTTAATGGGTTGTTCAGGTGTGTTGTTAAAGTTAAGCAGTAGATAGATGTATGTATGGATAGACAAGGAGGTGATGGAATGTACTCAGGATTTAGGGGAATGAAAGGCGAATCATCACCCTATGTGACCACCCAACTTTTTAGAAGTTGTCTGGTGATAATGTGCCATCAGCTAAGGATAAGAGGACTCCTTTTCTGAAATCATCAGTGCCTCATGTTTCCAAATACCACACATGATAAAATCTATGTCTTCATGGTTTATTTTCTTCCAGTGGCCTTCAGGGAGAGAGGTTATATTCCTTTTATGTACCTAGATGCTCTTTGAGGCATCTCATTCATTAATCACCACCACAAATGCATTAATTTTACTTGCTCTGGGAATTTAGGGCATGCATCCAAGAATAGTTTTCTCAATTTTTTTCTATTGCAGTGGAGTTGTGAGTCTGCTGCTGCACCTGTTCACTCTCCTCTCTCTCCCTCAGGGGATCTCCATAAGGAATTATGAACGGAAATCAGTTCTTCCACCAAAGCATTCATATGTTGAAACTCCTCCTAATATTATTTAGGAGGAGAATTCTTGGGGAGATAATTATGATAGATGGGTTCATATGGATATGGAACCCTCATTTGTGGGATAAACATCCTCATCACAGTCCCAAGAGATCGATCTCTCTCTCTCTCTCTCTCTCTCTCTCTCTCTCTTTTTCTCTTTCTCCTTCTCCCTCTCTATGCCATGTGAGGACACATCATGAAGAATATCATATTGAACCAAGAAGGAGGCCCTTATCAGACGCTCGTTCCTACTAAACACTGATCTTCTATTTTCTTTGGGAAATTGTCTTTCACAAAACAGAGAGTCTCTATGACTGCTAAGGTTACAACTAAACATATATAAACTACTATCCACTAATAAACTTTGAGAGACTTAAGCCATTACTACTTTTGCCAGGGAATGTATTAGCATTTTAATTTTATTTGAAGAAGGCCAATATCTACCACTTCTTAAATATTAAAGAGTGGTTAGACACAAAGTACAGTGTGTTTTGAATTGGGATGTCTAAATTCGAATCTCACTTTGGACATTGAATAGATATGTGCACATCAGGATGTCATTTAACTTTTCAGCGTAAAATCAAGATTATAATAGTTGTGAAGTGACTGTGAGTGTGGAATGATGTATTACCCTTCACACTATTTCTGGTTTGCATAAGGATTATAAAATTTTAGCTATAAATATTTTTGGCATAATTATTATTAACTAATATACTTTAGACAAGTTAAGATTCTATGTGTCAATGAGACTAATCATTGTCAAAGTGCTTTTCAAACTCAGATAAAACTATGTAGCACATCAAAAATCAAATTTTTAGAAAAAAAATTTTGTTTCTCAAATTTTGAAACTAATTTTAGGATAGAATTAAATGGAAAAGAAGTGCAAAACAAGAACATGACTGTTTTCATTCTCATATCCCTACTCTTGAAAAATTATTTGTACTACAGCTATTAAATACAATTATCAGAACAGCTGTTGAAAATTAAAATGCTCTAAAAATAAATTATAATGATTGTCAGGATAAATATATAAGACTGATAATTGTAGCATATCCCAGATATATTATACATGGATAGATTGTTTTCTCAGCTGAAGCTTTATTGATGCACATTTGGAACTACATAGAATTTTTATTTTTTTTAGTCTCAGCCAGTTGCATTTAGATGACTTCATTAATAAAGCTAGGTCAAGTTGCTAAAAAATGTCAGAGAAGTTTATTCATCACTTGTTTTTCACTTTTTAAAATAGGAAAATACTTTAAATCCTGAAAGCTTATGCAAAATATAATAAAAATGGTATTAGAAGGCTTTCCACCATTCCTCAAATTTTTACCAAATGGCTAAATATGGATTACATGTGTAGTTAAATTGTTAGTTAAAGGAATTTAATATGTTAAAATTAAGAAATGAAATTAAAATTAGAATGCATAAATTCAAAAACAAAACAGATGCTGTGCTTGAAGGAAAATTAATATAATACAGGTAATTTTTTTCACTTTGCATATTTTAAGTGGAGTACAATATGTTAGGAAAATTGTACAAATAAAATATGAATTATCACAAAGTGCAATTACCCATTTCACCCCAAACACATCATGAAATAGAAGATTACTAATGTTCATTATTTAACTGACTAATTGCAATCCTTGATTTAAATCACAAGGGTAATCATTATATTTTTAACATTTTACTTTTTTGAACCTCATATAAATGATATTACACAAATGTATTGTTTTGTGTTTATTTTTATTTCTCAACATCCTTAATGTGGTTCATTTACATGAAAATGTACATATTTTTATTTAACAATATATTCATTCCATCTACTATTGATAGGTTTTTAAACAATTTTCAGTGTTTTTTACTACAAGTAATAGTACTTTTCACAATGCAAAGTATAAATATCAAAATTTGACAGATCAAAATGAAAATGTGATGTATCAAGCATGTTATAGAGGTCATCATGTTCATGGGGTAAGTGTATGATTATCTTTTTAAGGTCTTAGCAATCATTGATGATCAATGCCTAGATCCCTTATTTTATTAGAAATTATAAATCTTGACTTTCTAATTCATTCATTCTCCTCTTAGTAGATGAAATTATTTTATGAAAAGAATCTTACTGTCATTCACAACTTCAGAATAAAATAATATATTGGGTAGGAAAGGTAGAAAAAATATTTAACTTTTCAATTTGCCTGCTTTCAAAATATTAATTTAGTTCAGTAGTTTAGTCACATTCTCCAGTAATATACAATTAGCATTTTTAATGTCAGGAATTTTAACACAGATTTGAAGTGTTTCATGATGCTTGTAATCATCATTCCTTATACTTATTTGGAACAAGATAATTTCTTAAATGTTCTATAATTAAATCATTTTTGTTTTGTTCTTTCGGTTTCCTGTTTATGAAATCTTTGCTTATGCAAACTTCTTAAAGTTATTCTTGTCTATTGCCTTTCAGAAACACCAGTGTTTATTCAGAAATATTCTTCTTACACTTTACATATTCATGGGATTCTAGTTTTCTTCTATACTATTAATTTTAGCTTAGCTAAAATATACTTTATTATTTCAAACTCTTCAAATTTATGTAACTAGTTTTGTGGTCTGGCATATGGATATTTTGTATTTTGTGTATGTTCTATGAGTAATTATAATGAATAATGTTCATTCTTTAGTTGTGAATATATTTTTGTCTTTTTCTTACACTAGTTATTGATAGGTCTGTGCTAAAGAAAACTACATATAATTCTTTCTTTAACTTTTTAGTTCTGTTATCTTTTGTTTTATACAATTTATATTATTCTATGCACAAAAATGTAGATTATTACATCTTTCTGGTGAATTAACCCATTATTACAAAATCTTTCTTCTCATATATGAGTTTTCTTTTACATCCACATAGCAAATCAATTCTTTTAAGTGTATCTTTGTTTGGAATTCAGCCTGATAGCCTTCATCTTTTCTTTGGTGTTTATCTAATCTATTTATAATGCATATATTGAATTTAAGTCTACCATTGCTTTCTATGGATCCCAGCTATTTTCTTTTTTCCCCCCAGCAACTTTCTTTAGTACTATTTTCTTGACTCTGTTTAATGTTTTTCTGTTTTACAGTGTTAAATCATCCCATTAACTAAATTTTTTTCCTGTTCTTTAAAAATTTTTTTTTAAAAAATAAAGGTGGGTCTGTGGAGCATACTTGTAATACAAGCAACTGGGGAAACTGAAGCAGGAGAATCTCGAGTTTGAGGCCAGCCTCAGAAATTTAGCAAGGACCTAAGGAATTTAGGTATGTGTCTAAATAAAATTAAAAAATAAAAAAGGATTGGGGGTGTATCTCAATGGTAAAATGCCTCTGCATTCAATCTCCAGTTCATGCATATAACATGATTGATCAATTTCACTCCTCAATACCACTCCTTACCTGCTTCTCTGCTCACCCTCTCCTCACTTCCTCTAACCCATTAGTCTTCTTTATCCTTTTTCTCCTCTAGCATCCACATATAATAAGGGAAACCATCAATAATTCAATTAAGAGATGCTGGCAAGCATGTGGATAAGAAACACTCCTATGTACTTGATGGGAATGTGAATTAATAAAGCCACCATCTAAATCTATGGAGATTTGTCAAAAAACTAAAAATAGAACCACCAGATGATCCAGCTATACATTCCTTGCTATTTACTCAAAACAATTTAAGTTAGAGTAACTTATATAGATATCCATATTGCCATGTTATGTGATCAACCTAGTTATGAGTTAGTTATAAGTTTTGCTACTTTTAAAAGGGTGCTGAGAAATCAAATGATACATTCTAACTAATTTAAGGTATCATCTAGTAAATTTCTATATACAACAGTCCTTCATAACACATAAATTCTCCTTGTGACATTGGCTCATGTCCCAGTCTCAGCATATTTCACATTGCTCCATATTTAAGATGTTAAACAGCATCATTATTGTTTTATGAGATTAATATTCATTTTAATTTCCCACACATTCTATCTTGCCACCAATGTTACTTTCTTCATTCCTGATCTTTCTCAAGTACGTTTTATTCTCTTCAGGTTTATCCTTTAGCATTCTAACATGATGTCTTAATGTTGACAAATTTCATTATTTTTGTTTTCTAGAAAATTTTTTTAATCTACTTTGACAATTATAATTGTTTCAAAACTTTGACACAGCTTCCCATTGTCTTCTGATTTCTATTGCTTCTATTGACAAGTCACTGTAATTGTTTATTTGACTATTATACATATAGAGTTGGTACCCAATATCCTTGGGTATTGTATCTGCAAATTTAACAAATTTCAGGTCAAAATTATTTTAAAAAGAAATGTATTCATAGGAACCATGTTGTACTAGTCACTCTGACAAATACCTGAGACAATTAACTTAAAATGTTTATTATGGATCATAATCTTAGAGTTTTTAGTCCACAATTGGTTGGCTTCATTGTTTGGGCTTATGGTGGCACATCGTGATGGAAGTACATGGCAGAGTAAAAATGCTCACCTCATGGCAAGCAAGTGAAAGAGAGAGAAAAAAAGACCATAGACCCCTTCAAGACATGCTACCAAAGATCCAAAGACCTCTAACTAGGTTCCATCTCTTAAAAGATCCACCAATCCCCAATAACACTGAACTGGTGAACAAGTCTTCAACACACATGCCCTTGAAGGACAATCAAGATTCCAGCCGTAGCTCTGATACATTTTTCCTTGTCACATTGTTTTGCATTGGGTATTATAAGTAGTCACAGGTCACTGAAAGCTTACAGAAGGTGTGCACAAATAACATGTGAATAGTATGCCATTTTATACAAGGGATATATAGATATCCCTTAAGCATATATGAATATTTTGCGTACTGCATGAAACAAAGTCCTGTGGATACTAAGGGATAATTGAACTTCTTTTCTCCTCTAGGATTCTTATACAAACTTTAGATTTGTGTTTTTAATTGTGTACTCTGATGACCTGTTCATTTGTAAAATTTGCAGCCAATTTCTCTTCTTATTTTTCATCCAACTCATCATTTTTACTACTTTCTTCTGGAAAACTAAATAAATGTATTGTTAATGTTGACAACATTGCAAAGACAATGGGTTCTTTTCTGTATTATCAATAACTTTCATCTTTGGGCATTTTTTGTTATCTAAAATACTAATTTCTTCTATTTTGTGACTTAAATGCTTTGAAGTAATCCACTGAGTTTAATGTATGAATTCTACAGTTTTATTATTTTTCCTTTGTTATAATGTACTAAATCTTTGCTGAAATTATCTTTTCCTTTGTTAGATAAATATAAAAAGAATGTCCATATGTGATAACTATATTGTCTAGATATTAATTCAAAATTTTCTTTTCATGTTCTTGCACTTTGGTAAATTGTTTTATCTACTTATGTCTCTTTAGGTTTGATTTAGTGCTAAGTTAATACATAATCAATTAGATATAATATAATTTTCTGAACCATGAAATCTTCACAGAACACTTAAATTTGCTCCTGGCAGATGAATAGACTAAGATGTTGAACATTCAGAAATCATCGTAATTGTATCAAGGATCAACACAATTTGAAACGAATATTAACTCCTACACCTGTTCCATTTTGAATCCGCTTTACAACTTTGGTATAGCAATGTGATCTTACCCCAAGCTAAGGGATGTTTAATCTTCTCTATTTACTTTACAAGCCATGACATGTATTTTGTTTCTTTTAATTCAATGAGTTATTTAAAAACTCAGCTTCTAAATCTCAGTAGATGCAACTCTCTCCATTTTCTTCTTCTCTCAGACCTTATAATAAATTTTCACTGATTCAGAGAAATAAAGCTTTGGCAACATTGGAACATGAATATATTGTTAGTTTCTTTTTAAAAACTAATTTAGTACATGTTCTTCTAATTTTCAACCACCTGAGATCTAACATATATAACATAAAATGTACCCTTTTAAAAAGCTGAATTCAATATTTGTTTAGTATATTCACAGTTATCAATCATCACTGCCTATTTAATTATAGAACATATTCATCATCCCTCACTCAAATTAATTAGCATTCTTTGTCCCTAACACCACCCAAGCCAATATAGTTTCTAACCTAATTTCAATCACTGAGGATACATCTATTTCAGATATCAAATATTAAATTAATTCATAATACATGCAATTTCTTGAAATTGGTTTCTTATAGTTAAAATACCACTTTTAAGATTCATAAATATTGCATGTTCAGTACTTCATTTATTTTATTCTTGAATAAAATTACATACCATGAATATAGCACATTTTGTTTACCCATTCATCAACTAATGAACACTTGACTATTTTCACCTTTTGGTGTAAAGGGTAAGATTGCTATAAGCACTAGTGTATAAGTTTACCTATTGACAAATATCTCTGCTTATCTTGGAAAAACTCCTAGAAGTGGAACTGTGGGTCATATGATGATGCCATATAAAACAATCTAAGGAAGTTTCAGAATGTTCTCTTCAACAGTTTACATTCACTACAGAAATGTCTGAGAGTTCCAATTTTTTAAAAATTCTCAACCATATGAATGATGTTCCATATATATATCTTTGCTAACTATATTAATTTTCTAGGACTTATGAAAATATCACAGTGTGGGTAGTTCATGCAATGAAAATTTCTCTAATTCTAGTGGGTATGAACTGGCATCTCATTGTAGTTTTTACTTGCATTCATTGGTGACCAATAAAGTGCAAACCTCATGTTTTATTATGATTTCAGATAAACTGGATTTGATTATATTATGTCATTCTGTGCTTTGTTGTGATCTGAATATCTCTGTTCTTTTTTTGTGTTTTATATTCCCCAAATTGTTTTACTAATAATGTTATTCTTATTTTAGCTTTTTCATAACAACAGTTTTTCTTTTCAACCTTAAATTCAGAATTTCCAGTTTCTTTTTTCTTTCTTTCTTTTTTTTTTTTTTTTTTTTTTTGCATAACAGGGATTGAACTCAGGGGTACTTGGACACTGAGCCACACCCCCAGTCCTATTTTTGTATTTTATTTAAAGACAGGGTCTCACTGAGTTATTTATTGCTTCTCTTTTGCTGAGACTGGCTTTGAACTTGAGATCCTCCTGCTTTTTCCTCCCAAGCTGCTGAGATCACAGGTGTGGGCCACCAAGCTGGCCCCAAATTTCCAATTTCTATTAGAAAATTTGTATTTACTGTTTGAAAATTTCCAGTAAGCAAATTTCCACTATCTTGGATATAAATGTAAACTGTTCTTTATCCTCAATGCACATATATTTAATTGAAGCATCTAGTCCTTGTAAAAGTAGTACCAGATGCCAAAAACTAGATAGAAAGCAATAATACAATATCAGAAGGTTCCCAGCAAAAGTTCAGTGCTAAATATGTGCACTCTTATGGTTTTCCTGAGAGTATTTCTAGGTTTAACTAGGTCAATGTCTATGTTTCTAATTCTGGTTGTGAGTCTGCCACTTGCTTAATTATACAATTGTTGATAATATAGTCCAGAAACTGAGAATATGTTTATACTCAATATAGTTTCTAGCTCACTGTTCTTCTCAGTGAATGTTAATATTAGATATTAAAAGACTTGCTTTATTGTAAAGGAAAAAACAGCATATATATGTAAAGTTTTATCATGAGTTATAAATTTAACAAAAGTATAAACTTCATAGGAACTCATACTTTTCTAATAAAATATAAGAATAACAATATTTTATTTATGTGGAAACTATTTCAAAAATATTTATATGCCATCTTTAGTTCTCCTTTGTTTGATATCTATCTCAATATTTCAGCCTGGGTTTTAGATACTAGAAATATTGCTACCATGAATATCTTGGGCATGTATGGCAAAAATAGAATGCTTTTTATAGAATACATACCAAGATGTGGAACCACTTATTTGTTTAGTTCAGGTTAGTTCATTTTGTATTGTTTATTTTCTTATTTAAGTATATGTTGTATTAGTTTTTGGTTCTCAGAATTATTATTATTTCTTTCTTTCTTTTTTTTTTTTTGTGGTGCTGGGGATTGAACCCAAGGCCTTATGCTTTCAAGGCAAGCACTCTACCAACTGAGTTACATCTCCAGCCCCTCAGAATTATTTTTAATAGTATAAAGCTTAATAGAAAATAATAACCAAAATATTCTGTATGCTACCATAATTATAAAAAAAAATTTTAGAAAATGAAAGATTAGTCACAGTTTAATAAGTTAAAGTTAAGAATGTTAACTTTCAAATATACAAATAATGTATACGATACACAGGCTATATAAATCATCTGTAATTATGTATTATACCAACATCACATATTTATACAAGTCTACATTAGTTACATCAGTCTTGTGCAGGCTGCAATATGAAGAAAAAAGTTTAAGTATATATTTTGAATAATTTCTACTTTTGTAAATAATTTATTTTAATGGATAAAATTACACCAAGTCCATATTCCCACCGCTTTTCTATTTTTAGAATATGTTGGGATTACTATTTAGAATTAATATGCTTTAATAATTTCAAATTGAAAGACACTGTCATTCATTCATTTTGCAATTTATTCCATTTTTTTTTTACTGCTGTTTATTTCTCAATTATTAAAACTTCTCCTATTTCCAAGGAGTATTTGGCACATACAGTAAACTAAAATATCTAAGTATCTAGGTAAAATGAATGTATTCAACCATATAATGACAATGTTATTAAAATTTTACATGGCTAACCCTAATTTTTCTAAAACAAGTGAATTAGCTGTTTTCATTAATTTATGAAAATACTAAGCATTTTATTGTTAAGTAATTAAAGCTGTCATATAAATCATTGCAAAATATTACTTACAATGTTAATAAGTTCACTTTATATACACAAACATATATAAATGTTAATTTCATCATCTATCAAAAATACCTGAGTACCCAAACTTAAACATACAGAATTTCATAAGCTTCCATAATTGCTCATATTTTACCAAGCAACTCACATAATTCACAACCTGACTAATTTAGAATATTCCCTTTGGCAATATATGTTGTCCCTCAAGCTACTGTAAAAATAATAAGTTGATTAGCCTGTAGCAAAATCATGATCATAAATTAGTTATATGGTAATTTAAATAACTGAAAAATGTGTGTGGAAAAAGTATTCCTAATTTAAATTCTGGGGATAGGTACTGACAGAGGCAGCTGTCATTAGAAATGGCAAAGGCAGTAGGTAGAGGATGCCAAATGACACTGCATTCAAATATAGGCAGTATGCTTGTATTTAATAAGCACAGCAGGTGAACAATTGGATTTGAAAGGAAAATTAAATGGGCTGACCCAAGTGTTGATGCATTTATTGTGTAGCTCTGCACATTCTTTTCTACAATTACTGCAAAGCTCTTTGGTAAACTAATGTGCAGCAACACTATTAGAGCAATTGTACATCAATTAAATACTGTAGCCACAGGGGGAAACACAAATACATTTTTAAAGGAAGTCAGATTCAATCTGCTTTCATGTCCAAGTTGTTGTCCTCTTTCACCTTTTATTCTTTATGCTATAAATGTCAATTATGGGTTAGGTATTTTCTCACACTCAGAAGATTTCTTGATGGTTGATAATACTTTAGACTTGAAAATTTGCTAGAGGTTGATATAGTACTTTCAACATAATGTACCTTTCGAAAAAATGTTAACCCTTCCAGTGCTATTTCTATTATTAAGTATCCATTTGTTGTATTCTTTCAAATATTGTATGATATGCTTGAAATTTCCCAATAAAACCCATTTTTGATGCTATCAAGAAAAAAGTAGTACTTTCTTGGAACTATTCTTTTTTGCAAAGCTAAAAGTCACTAGCTTACTGCAGAAATGTGGAAATACCAAGTTCTGTTTTGAAGGGAAACTGATATTTAGTGAGAAAGAAAGAGCTGAAAATTTGGGGAAAAGGTGGTAGGTTCATCTGTGACATTTTATAATTGGGCATCTCTCCCTTACACACATATGTAGTTGTATACTCATAGAAGAGTAAAGGAATTACCCTAAAAGTATTCTGACCATAAACCCATGTTTTAAATGCAATAGAAATAATTCAGTTTTAAAGTAGGATAAAATAGTTGATCTAAAAGTAGAGTGGAAGAGATGAAAGCAGGACACAAGATGTCTGGAGTAATTATAAAGATGCATCTAGGCTCTAGTTACTTTTGACAAACCGTTTTTGTGATTTATGGCAGGTGCTTGTTTATAAACCCATTTCTGCACAGACATAGTGAAAAGCATTTATCATTCTGCTTGGCCTTGCTTATTAGATAAATGTCACATAAACATAACCTAAATGTGGAATCCTGCTAGTCTGGCACATGAGCTGGTGGCATCTCTTTGACTACCTTCATTTTTCTATTGACCTCCAGCCGCCAAGAAGTATTTGACAGTGAGTATCCTTAGCCATTGTGCTGTATTTGCCAAGCAGGAAAAAACATCACTTAGAGTGGTGGAGGTCAGAAAGGTATTTTTTATCAACAACAGGCAATTCACTATTGATTTTGGTTTAAATGTTCTACCCTGTAGCTGTTTTCATTTAGCGATTCAGACTAAGCAATATAAAAGTTTTATAGCTCAGGGAGATATGTATTTTGACTATATCAAGTTCATTATTAATAAAGATTCCAACCATCTTGAATCCATCTTCCATCAAGAGAATTAATCTCAGTAATTTTAAAAATCCTAAGAAATCTGGGTTTTTTTGAATTTTTCCTCTCCCTACAAGATGATCTTACTTTTAAATTATCATTATCTTCTTTGGAATAGTCTACCTGTAATTGCTAATTGATACATTGAAATGTAATGGCATTATACATGGCTATTTTTTAATGATTTGGAATTATTAATTATGTGAAAGTGCTATGAGTGTTTCATTGTAAATGGCTAGGTGTGATTAAAATTTAGTAATAAAAAATTAGTAAATGTACTATAAATGTAAAAAAGATGAGTACTATATTAGAACCTTAGAACTGTATTAATTGTACAAATGACACAGATATATTGCCATGTTTATTACCCTGTATCAATAAAGACATATTTTGAGGAATGGAAGTTACAGATAAATGTTAACTTTTCACAGGTAGTATTATTCATTTTTACCTAAGTTTTATTACTAACTATGCAATTTAATAAATTAAAAGGTATGGATGAGTATTTTTAATATAATTGCCATATCTAAAGTATAGTATACAATTGTGATTTTTCTTTTTCTATCCAGTTTAAAAATTACAAAAATCTTTTACCTATATGCCCATACCTAACCAAAATCATTTTCTTCTTTGAGTCAGAAAGTATTTGCAAGTATTTTTTCATATAGACAGTCATTAGCAATGAAAAGTGGACATACATTTAAAAAGTAATGGAAAAAGAAAAATAAAATGTTTGAAATGGAAGCATTTTTATTTGATTTGAAAATAAGTACATCACAGTAATGATGTAATTAGGTAAATTTTGTGTATTTATATGTTTATATAGTATGTATAATAAAATATTTATTAGAGGATTTACTGTCATAAATGATAAAATGTAAAAAACACAGTTATATGTACATTTTTTATTTATTATACAATGTGAACTCATTTTCATATATTAAACTTTTTCATCACTTCAGTAGAGTATTTGTACATGTCTCTGTATGTATTACTTTTGTTTATTCTCTTTCCTTTTAGGATTTACCTTATTGAAAAGCATGGCTACTAGTTAAACATTTAACTGTAGCAAGAGGTAGGTTCTTAACATTCTTAAGATCATGTCATGAAGAATAGAACTGCTAGATTAGCAAGTGTAAGAAAGGGAAATCATGGAGACAAAATTTTTTTCAGACACTAACTAATCTTGGGGAAAGAGAATTACCTGCATCAAGAATTCTAATTCTTTGGTTATTTTTATATCAATACTGCTCCTGTGAAATTAAGTGTTAACCTAGCTTTATATCATCAGTAATTTGATTGGTATTTCCCCAAAAGCAAGGTATACTTCTCACACATTTTATATTCCTGTTATATAATGTAAACTTGACCAATTAGACGATTCGATGAATTTTTATTTCAGCTTTATTCCAGGAAATGATTGATAGGTCAGCACTACATAAAACACAAACTTGAAATTCTGTGACCTACAGAAGAAGTGTTTATTTCCTGCTCACCTACTTTCAGTTTAGACTGAAACCTATATTTGACCAGGTTCGACTCTAAACTGCCCAACAAACTTGGTTCTTTCTCCTCTGTCTCATGTTTCTTAGAAAGAAAACTCTTCAAGTCATTTTCTTATAGAAAGTCAGGAGTGCAAAAGTACAATGTTATGATGGACTCCATAACATCCAAATATGTTTTCACATAAAGGCCTTTCTCTGCAACTAATTATGTGTAATTCTGGTAGATTGAGTTTCTGTGGCACAATGTTCTTAAGCTTCCTAGGATTTTGTCTGTCTGTCTATCTATCTATCTATTTATCTATCTATCTATCATCTGTCTGTCTAAAGCAATAAAGATCTACTAGACATTTACAAGGACTTAGGAAGGGTTTTAAGTCAAACTGTTGCTTTGCTCTTTCTATGAAACTGTCTCTTCATGGACAGAAAATTAATTTGCCGAAAAATTGTATTTTTTTTTTTACCCATGAATATTTTAGCAAATAGTCATAATATGGCCAAAAAGTGTGCAGTGAGGGGGAGGGTGATGAAGGGGCTGATGTTCCACTGTTCCCTTCAAAGACAAACTCGCGATCTAAAGGCCTCCCACCAGGCCCCACCTTTCAACCACCTTTTAAAGGTTCTACCACTTCCCCATAGTGCCACCCTAAGGACTGACCCTTTGATAAATGGTCCTGTGGGGACATTCAAGAAACAAACTCTAGCCCATGTATTCAATTTCATTTCAAATAATATATGTTTGAGTTTCACTTTTGATTTATTATTTGCTCTGGAGAATATTTTAAAATGTGTTATTTAGTTTCAAATGTTTGGTGACATACCTGGTATCTTTCATTAATTGAAATTTTTATTAGTTGTTTTAGGGCTTATACTATAAATTACTAACATATAAAATACACCTCCAAGTATTATTACACAACCTAATATATAAGAACCTTATAACATCTTGATTTTATTTGTACTATCACAGCTATTATAACAGTGTCACACATATCATTCTATATAAGTTGCAAACTGTACCATATTTTAAATACTTTTGCTAAAATAATTACCTTTCAAAGACATTTTTAAATGAGATAAAAATACATTTGTATGTGCCTACTTGCTTATCATTCTTCTATTTATCAGACTTTCACATTGATTCAGATTACTGTTATAATTTTCCTGCCTCATGAAAGACTTTCTGTGTACTTTATACAGTGATGGATCTGCTTTCGATGAATACTTCTAGGTTTTATGTTTTTAAAAAGCCTTTATTTCAAATATGTTTTTAAAAACATTTTAACTGCATGTACATCTCAGGTTGACTCTTTAAAAAATTTGGTATCTTATATAAATATATTGCTTTTCTAAGTTTAGTACCTCTGTAATCCCCTTATCTTCAGACTTTAGAAAAAAAATTTAAATTTGATTTTAAAAATCTTTTATAAATTTTATAAATAAAATTTTATAAATTCAAAAATGTATTCCTTTTTAAATGACACATAATAATTGGTTTTATTTGTGGGGTGCCATGTGATGTATCATACATGTACAAATTATGAAATGTTCAATTCAGGAATATTGTATTTTTATTCTTAAACATTTACATTAATTGGGGTGAAAACACTAAAACCCTTTCTTTTGATTTTTGAAATATACAGTATATTATTATTATTATTATTTATAGTCACATTACTATGCAATAGAATACCATCTCGTCCCTGTTCTACTCCCCTCAGTTCTAAAAACAACCATGCTCTCAGTTTGCACAAGATGAACTTATTTAGACTTCATATGTGAGTGAGATCATGCAGTATTTATATATCTGTGCCTGGCTTATATCATGTAACATAGTTACTTCCACTTCCATTTGTGTTGTTGCAAATGACAGAATTTCATCTTTTTTACAACTGAATAGCATTCTATTGTGTATATGTGCATTTTCTTTATCTATTTATCCATAGAGAGACACAGGTTATTTCCATTTCTTGGCATTGCGAATACTGTAATAAATGTGGAAGTCTAGATTTCTCTTTAAAATTCTATTCAAATTTGCATTGGATATATATATATATGTGTATATATATATATATATATATATATATATATATTCTGATCTCCTCAGTTGAGGTTACCTTTCAGTATTGAATGGTTTTATCATATGCATATCATGATTATTATTCAACTAAAAGTTCTAAGGGAGTACTATAGATCTCCAGATCTCTCCATCTCTTCTTCTTCTTCCCTTCCCATCCTTTCCCTTTCTCTCTCTCTCTCTTCCATATAATATTCTCTGTAAACTCTCTGCAATGCCCTTTTAATACTCCCAGCTACATCTTTTCAACTCTGGGACGCAATTGGTTCCAAAGTCCTGCCTTGTAGCCTGGTTCTCTTTCTGTAGTAATACATCACAATTTTAGGACTTATCTCATTCTCTTCTTTCACAGTGTTGGTTACATGATGCTAGCTGATGTCTAATGTCTGAAACTTATGATTTTATCCACTTTTTCTAGTGTGTGACTAACTCTAATCCATATTATTCAACACTGATTGTAAACAGGAATCTGTTCTATCATTTGTCTGTTGAGTTCACATGTTCTCATGTAGCACTTACTTTGCTAATGACAGACACCAAGGAAGCTTCAAAATTCTTTCTTCCCCAATGGTGCAGTTACCTTCCAAGTTAGAAGAGTAGGTGAAAGTTTCACATGGTCAACCTTGTAAGTCAATGTAAAGTAGGAATTTAAATTCATAGCATGTAACCAGGCTATTCTCTAGAATGGATGCAAGCTCTTACGTGCCCCCACCTGACAGATGGTTTTCTGTTACAAACTAGAGTTCGTTCAGCTTTGAGTGTTTACCTTCCTAAATTCCCCAATTATTTTTATTTGTCTTTTTATTTTTCTCTTTAATTGTCAAATAAAATTTTATGTATTTTTCAGGTACAACATACTGTTTTGAAATGTGTATGCACTGTGGAATAGCTAGTTCAAGATAATGTGTGTACCCTGTGGAATAGTTAGATAAAGCTAATAAATGTGTTACTCAGATTCTTACATTCCTTGTGTATGCAGTAAGAACACTTCAAATCTACTGTCTTAAAATTTTAAAAAGTTTTGAAAATACAAATAGTTGTTAACTAGAGTCACCACATTGTACAATGGAGTTCTGGGATTTATTTCTCCTTTACCTGATGTTTTGTATACTTTGCCCTCCTAACAACTTCCTCAATTTCAACAACTTAAAGTGAATTTGAACTCAGTAAGTTAATTGAGTATTGGGTAAAATTTTAAGCATATTATATAACCCTAACATTTATATTATATTCATAATGATTCCTCAGAAAAAGGAATGTGCTGTTATATCTCCTATTTTGAAAGTAAGAAAGCTAAGGCTAACAGAAGTTATAAGGGTAGTACATAAACAATTTGCCTAGCTCTTGAGCTGTGGGCTTATAAAGATTTCCATCCAAATTAGCTAGTGAAATATAAATTTTTGTTAAAATTCACTGAAATGTCATTTTCATAATCACTCATAAAGAATATTTAGAGCATTATAATCTGAATATGCAGAATTATAAAAGAGTTAACATTCCATTAACAGCATCAGATATTTATTTTCACATTAAGCATTTGTATTAATACATTTTGTATGTGGCTTATAGTATCTTGACATTCCTTTTAGAAAAAGAAAATTATCCAAGTTAACTAAACTTTGATTTAACAAAATTATAAATGGAAAAATGCAAATGAAAGTTAAATTAATTTCTGAAAACCAGAAAGCTGAATTTAAAAGTCTTCAAAAAATAATATTAAAAAAATCAGATTTTTTTAATCTTTGGTAAAACATATTATAATAAAAAATAAAATTTCTCTTAGAACAGATTTCTGAGTTCTAAGATTTAAGCCTAATAAGATCTCATTTTATTTCCTTTGCATCACACTGTAATTCTACATTAAAAATGGTGTTAACTCAATAATGTTTTGAAATTTCAGAATTTGTAATTCAATTTTTATAACTGCTGTGAATCATATGCATTCTTTTGCTTTACAGAATAAATTATAACCACACTGCTCACTCTTTTAGAAGCAATATATGTAATATAAATGGAAAGTATAAACACTGACTACATATTTTTAGATTTTCTAGAATTAGAAACTCTCTTCAAAAGCACTGTCATATATTAAAAAAAACTAAAAGAAAATTATGCAAATACCCACAATAAAAAATGCCATTAAACTATGTAACACTATGGAGTGGTGTTTGCAATGAAACATGCAATCTATGTTTTCCCACAATTGTTCTGATTCTTAGATTTTCTCTAAAACTCATTTGCCAAGTAGTCACTATTGATTCTGTATTGTAGCATACTCAATTATGGTCATTCCATCCATCATTGTTCAAGTTATAGAATTCCATCTTCAGGTATCTCTGAGAGTAATTTAAGAAATACAGGAAAATCAAACGTGGCAGATAAGAAAATTTTCCTAAAAATTATTGGCATAATTATACTAATCTGATTATAGAGAGAATCCTGTTTAGATATTCCTTATTTGTCCTCATTGTCTCTACTGACCCATACAGATTTTGCAAAAAAAAATATTTATATATAAAATATATACATACATATGTACATATATGTATATATAAGTATATATATATGTATATACGTATACATATATATATATATATATATGTGTGTGTGTGTGTATATACACACACATACAGGATAAGTGAGTGCAGATTCCTAAACAACCACCCTCTCTACCTAGAGAAAAGAAAGGAAGGAAGGAAGGAAGGAAAGAAGGAAGGAAGGAAGAGAGGGAGGCAGGAAGAAGAAAGTGTTTCTTCTCATTTGTTTAAGCAAATTTAATCGATTCCTCTTTCGTTCATCAGGATCTATTTTCAGTTTTGTAATCATCTTTTATTCTGAGTGCCGAGATTGCTTTTCATACTGTTAATCTCTCTCTCAAACTCCATTTAGTAATACAAAAATAGTTGGTGTTTATAGTTATGTCTTATCTTCTTTTTCACAAACATTGTTGTATATAGAATATTTGTGATGATCTGAGAAAGCAACACATATTTAAACATGACCTGGCAGACACATGAGCCTGAATTCTGTGAGGTGATAAGTGTGAAAATAATTTGGTTTAGAGTGTGAATGACAGATTCTTTCTCAAGAATATTTTATGCACTAAACTGACAAAATCATATTTATTTTATGTTTTTCTTTGGAATTTTAAATTTTGCTTTTTAGTTTAAGCAGAAGAACTTGACCTACTTCTTGCCAATAATTGTTCCCAAATAATCTAGGAAAGTAAGAAAAATGTAATTGAATACTGTCATTTATTTTCATTTCTCATTCTAAGACTTGCAGTTATTATATAGTTAGTTTCACAATGTAGGTAATATGTGTAAATAATTCCATAGCGAATAGTAAATCATCACTTTAAATTTACTCCTTCTGATATATATTATAAAAATTTCATAGGGTCTTGCCCTGGGAAACATAGTTGATTAGTCCTATCTCCAAATTACCGTGTTACTTTTATAAGGCCTACACAAAACTTTTCACCATAGAGTAACTTTTGGTATTGTCATGATATTTCCAGTTCTATTCGTATAGATAGATTATTGTACCAGATTTCATAAATTAGGATTAAGGTAGATCATGAAAGTTTCTTGCAAAAGTACAATGAAAATAGATATAAAACAATTAAGCATCATCTCTCCTTTATTTATATAGATGGTCCTTAAAATTAGAGTCAATTTACTTGAAGCACAATTTTCAATCATTCAGTGACAGTTTAACTACAGGACTTAAAATTTTCACTCCAAGTGACCTATAGTTGACAAGCAAAATCATAATCATATCTGGCAGATGAAACAATAAAAACGGTTCATTTAATTTTTATGACTTTTTCCCTTGACTATTCCTTTCAGAAACCACTGTACAGTTCATTTTTCTTTATCATATAAAATAAGTAAATTTATAAGACTGAAACTATCATATTTCAAGATAATGTACTCTACTTTTTTTCTCTCTCATATTCTAGTTAAAATTTTCCTACAATATTTTCATGGTACTTGACTTGACTCTACAAAACCATTTGGATAAACTATATGGGTAATGACATTGTAGAAGTTTTTATTTATTTATTTTACTTCAGAACTTATAAATTATATTCATCTTATATGTCATAGAATTGTTATACTTTCATAATAAATTAGCTCTCTTATGATTATACAATGGTCCTCATTCTCAAGTATATTCTTGTCTTCAAGTTTATCTGATATTGATCTAGGTAAGCCATATTATTTAATATATATAATTTTCATTCAATCTGTCAAGTTTTATCACTTATTTAATTAATTTATACTCAATAATATTAATATATGGATTCCTTATTTTAAATATGTACTTTAGAATTCATCTCTTTATTCTTTTTTAAATACATTTCGACTGCTGTCAATATTTTCATTAATAATTTTGAATTATTAAAATGGCATTTTCTCCTAATTAATTACAATTATAAAAATAGGAGTCTGTAGAGTATTGTTTTAGTCAGCTTTTTCACTGCTGTGACCCAAAGACCTGACAAGAACAATTAAAAGAGGGAAAGTTTATTTGTGGGCTCAAGATTTCAGGTTCTCAGTCCAAGATGGCCAACTGTTGCTCTGGGTGGAAGGGAAGAAAGACCATCATGGTGGTGATAAAGGCAAAGCACCCAGGATCATGGCACCAGGAAGCAGATGGAGCACACTCACCAAAAATAAAATATATACCCTAAAGGCATACCCCCAATGACCCACCTCCTCATCATATCCTACCCGCCTACATTTACCACTCAGTTAATCTCTATTAATTCACTGATTGAGTTAAAGCTCTCATAATTCAATCATTTCACCTCTAAACTTTCTTTCATCATCTTGCATATGAGCTTTTGGGAGATACCTAATATCAAACCATAACAAGTGTCATTTCAGAATCCTATTTTTTTTCTTCAGAGGAAATGATTTTAAATTTGATGATGTCCAATTTACCAGCACTACTTTTTTTTTTTTTTTTTTTTTTTGGTGTGTGGTATTTTAAAACTTCTTTTTAGTTATACATACGTTTAAGGTTCATTTTGACATAATTATAAAAGTATGGAATATAATTTTCTCTAATTCAATCTTCAGTACTGACCCTCCTTTTCCCTTCCTCCTTTCCCCTGTTCCCTTCCCTCTATTTTACTGATATTTTTTGGTATTTATAGTTTTTTTAAGATTAGTGCCTTGGGTATAAACATGAAGGTGAGATTCACTTTGCGATATTCATATACATACATAGGAAAGTGTTCTTCCCTTACTGTATTTCTGATGTCAAGTCTAGCCCAAGATTATGAGCAATAGAGTTGCCCTAGAATTTCTTTTCACCCCACTAGGATGAGAGTATACAATTATAAATGCCTCCCGCTGTACCTATATGAACACTGTAGGTATTGTTGAAACACAAACAGGAGTTCTGGAATCAGGCGCACCGGCTGCAGATAGTCAGGCCACCTGAGGATCTTTCTTTGACCCCACTAGAGAAATATTATTTGGACCCTTGAATTTTGAGCTAGGTTAATGCTATTTGTAGTAGTAGTCCTTTTGTACCAGATGAAATGTATTCTGACTGGGATTCAACGTATTGTACTGAGATCATGTCAATCAATGTGTAAAATCAATCTGACTAGACAAACCTTCCTTTCCGGATACAAAGAAATTTACAGGCATGTAAAAGGTACCAGCTTTGTTAAAGGTGACATCTGGGGCAGTGGGTGAACTGTTGAACGGTTCTCTGGGTGTCATGGACTGAATCACTTTGACCCCTTTTCTGTTGGAGTTTTCAAGAATAACTATATAGAGTATGCTGGGAATGAAACATCCTGAGACAATGGGGGAACTGGATAGAAAAAAATCCAGGTTCTCTTTCAACCCCCCACCCTTGAAATAAGGTGTTCTTCAGTTTGGTATCCCAGTGGGTTACATGGTTCTGGGATCTAAAATCCAGGGTGAGCTGCACTCAGGGTCGACAGCTGTGGTGCAAATGGGACACGTACAGCCTGGACTCCATCCATCCAGGTTAGCTTTTCTGAGCATTGGGGGTGTGGTCTAATGCATCCAAGGTGTACATCATGACCTGCTCACTCTATATAAGTAACAGATCCAGATTAGAGAACAAGTCCTATATGGCTGTTCTATCTCAGCTACCCAGGCAAACTGTAAACCAGTGCAGAGTGAACCTCTTCCCACCATTTCTCAAGATACTTCTCTTTTTTTTTTAATATTTGAGAAGTTTCAAGTCTCTTCTCATTTTGTAATTATTCTAATTGTGATAGTTTTGCCCTTAACTACATGTATTATAAACACATAATTTCATCTATTGCACACATACAACTAAATCTTACTTCTTATTTTCATGTATTTTTGTAATTTTTATTAACCAGGCTTGAGGTGAGGCAGACATCATGGTGGAAGAGCATGGCAGAAGGAAGCGGCATGATAATCAGGAAGCAGGGAGAGAGAGATTCCACTGGCTAGATACAAAATATATACGCCAAAGGCAAACCCCCATGCCTACCTCCTTCAGCCACACCCTACCTGTCCACAGGTACCATCTGTCACATCAGGAGATTATCATACCATCTGTCACATCAGGAGATTATCTCACTGATTAGGTTTAGATTTTCATCACCTGATCATTTTTCCTCTAAAACTTTTTGCATTGTCTCACACATGAGCTTTTGGGGGATACCTAATATCTAAACCATAACATACCTGTAATGCTTTATTTCATAACATAGTATCGAAATATGCATATAGAAATATATCTCATGAAATACATGTGATACATAATGTGCATGTAACATAAATATATAGTATACGTGAAATATGTATATTTCTGTAATAAATCTTACGAAATAATATTAAATGATAAGAGTAAGAAGAAAGGCAATTGTTTCAAAATATGGATGAGAGGGTAAAGTAATTGTCAACTTTGCATGAAGAGTCAATAAATATATTTCTAAGAGTAATATGCATAAATGGAAAAAAATGAATGATACCTAGCATCAGTCATGAGTAGATTCTAAGTAAAAAGTATATATATATATATAATATATATACATTTAAACAAATTGAGAAGACTTTTTTCTAACTTTCTTAGGAGGGAAATTTTAATTTGTTTTCAATGTAGAAGAGTTAATTACTTTAAATCCTAAAGAAAAGCCTGTAGTGAGTGCTTAAAAATTTGTTTGATGAATATGAAAAGATAACGGTTATGAGGATGGAGTCTAGATCCACTCATGTCTGTTCACGTGGCAGTCTCTCTTTTTTTCCCCCAAGATCATTAGACTGTTTTAATATGTTGGTTATGTTTCACATCATTATTTTTCTGAGGTCTTATAATAGTGAAAATTTATTCAAATGTATTGGGTGAATGCAAGAAAATATAATAGGATCTGTTATACCAGATCAAAAGCAGATAACGTTCATTGTCACAGAGACTGATTTGTAGTAGAATGCCTAAGAAATATGTATTTGTAAGATTCCTTTAAATTCTTTAACAATTACTATAGATTTAGAGATAATATAATACTGCAAAAGATAGCATGAGTTACAAGTATAGCCCTCCAAATTAGGCTAGAACTAATTAGACCATATTATCATGTATAAATGCAAAGTTCTGTACACATTTATTATCTGCAAAATAGCTGTTCAAATACAAAAAAAAGATTTCAAACACAAATATTGAAAACAATCTAATTTTAATTATCCACACATAACTTATGTATACAGATTTGAATCCTAATTATACATTATCAAATGCCTCTTTCACATTTATTAATGTAGTTCATTCAATAATCTCTTATATGGCAAAATCCATTTAAATATACTTCTCAATATTAAATTGCAATAGTATTAAAATAGATTGACTTTCACATGGATTGAATTTCAAGCTTTGTAATTAATTCATATGTATTATTATATAAACATTTTTTGAAAGGAAATTTTCACAGTATTCATCAGGATTGCTACTTTTAAAAGAAATGTGCTTTTTAACTCTATCCTAAAACAATCACTGCAGTCAATATTCTGAGTAGATATAATCTGTGTATGCAGAATTGGATGCCTGTATATAAAGTATAGATTTTTAATAGGAAGTACTAAATAAAGCAAGCAAGAAATAAAGGGTACTAAGTGACTACTCAGACAAGCAAAGAGTGTTATTTGGGGGTTGTCTGAGGATCAGACAAGTGAGATTTACTGAAAAAGATCCATCTGTGAAGGGTAAAGAGAACGGAGCAGGAATAGGTAAAGAGAGGAAGAGGCTTAGAGCCCAGCCCAGTTCTGACAAGGCCTCCTCCAGACTAATTCAGACTCTCCATATCAAAATGGCCTATTGAGAAATCCTGTGTTGAGTAGGAATGGCTCCTTTCTAGCAATTTCCACCATTGGGTGGAACAGGCTAGGGAAATATTGTCTCATGTGCTTGTTATAGTAGATTCAAAGACTGGGCTGGTAGAGTTGTCCCGCAGTTCTACTTCCTCCAGCATGTCTTCTTGAAGGGAGAGCTAAGCATAGCATTTCTACATCCTTCATTTATGTTTATGTTTATATCCATATGTGGGTTCATTGTATATAAAACAAAGCACTCATGCTTTCAAAGAACGCTATATACATTAACAAAGACATGGACATTTGCCTTGAATGGATGAATACTTACAATTTCAGAAAAAAATACAATTTTTTTTTTTTTTTTTTTTTTTTGCAGTGCTGGGGAAGAAAAAAATACTAATTTTTTTAAAAGAGACAGCCTATTTCTAATGAAGAGATTATCTCCTGTTGCTGAAAAGAACTTTTTGAGAACCATTGCCTATTCTTAATGTGTCAGGTAAACATATGAATTAACATAATCTGTGTATCAGAATTGTAGGCTTGGATTAGTTTTTATAATTTTGAATTAAAAATTTTCAATTTTCAATTGCTAATACCATTAACAGTAATATGCGAATCAGGGTACTGATTATGTCTTGGATATAAGGTGTCCTCTAAAAGCTTCAGTCAATGAAGGCATATTCAGAGGTACAATGTTTAGATGACGAGAGTTGTCACCTATTCAGCTTTCATCTTAGTTAAATGGACAGAGTGGGTGGTACCTACAGGCAGTGGGGCATGACTGTAGGAAGTGGGTCATGGGAACCTGTGCTGGAAGGGTGCATCTTCCCTGTGGGTCCCTCCCCCTTCTCTCTATGCTTCCTAACTCTACCATGAGCTGAGCAGTTTTCCTCAACTGGGTCCTTCCCCCCATGATGTGCTGCCTCAATTTGGTTCCAAAGAAATGAAATTAGTCATCTCTGAATTGAGACATCTGAAAACCAAATAAATTTTTCCTTCTCTAAGTTGATTAAAAGCAATACTTTGGCCATTCTAATTCCAAAGTGTTTACAAATTAAATTTGTAGTTTAGAGATACTGAATTTCAATTTTAATTTTAATTACAAATTAAATTTGTAGTTTAGAGATATTGAATTTCAGACACCTTTTCATGTTTTGGTCTTTTGCTTTTTATTCTCTTACCATTTTTTAAAGACTTTATTTTTTTAGAAGAGTTTTCATTTCAAAGAAAAATGAGTAAGGGTTAAGGGTTACAGTGATTTCCATATACTCTGAGCCCTCATGCATACATTAACCTTCCCCATTGTTAACATCACCTAATAGATTGGGACAATTGTTACAATGAATGAACCTAGATTGACCCATCTTTATCACTCAGAACCCATAATTTATATTAGGATTCAATCTTGATGTTGTACATTTTACATATTTGGACAAATGTATAATAACAGGGGTCTACAATTATAGTGTCACACAGAGAAATTTCTTTGCCCTAAAATTCCTGAGTGTTGCTTTTCTTTTTAATCTTTCTTGGTTGCATTGAATACAGGATCAAGATAATAAACTGTGTTTTTAAATTATTTCTTTAGATTACCTTCTTTTACTCTTGAGAATGTATAATTTTTGCAATTTTCTCTTCCATGAATCTAGCTGAGTCACCTAGCATCTTATTACTGGAAAACTTAGAATACAATGTCAATAAAATTAAAAAATATAATTTATGAAAAAATATGTGGAGTATGGTTGATAGTTATTAGTTGGTACTGATTATCAGAATACTTTTAAGTAATGGTATCATTTGCTCTGACATTTTGTAATTTTTAAATGCATCAGAGTTTGTAACTCACTGAAATTAAGGTTTATTCATGTGTGATTTCAGAAGCATTGTGTTTTCTGTGATTCCTCTTGTTACTATCAACAATGTAATTTGGCCCACAAACTAAGAATCAACTAAGAGATCATTAAAAGACATACAAATCAACGATTTTTTTTTAATAAGTCCAATATTCTCTTGATTTTTCAATGTATTTCTAAAAGTAGAATTCCTAAAATCTTATGATATTTATCTAAAAATGAAAAATATAACATTAGCGATGTCCAAGATTCCCTGAACATATTCCCTACTTCTGTATTTCTTCCTTTCAGCCTTGACATATTTTTATCTTTTGAAAATTCCTCAGTTTTCTTCATTTGGGACTCTTGCTCTATTGATTTGTGAGTGTTAATTCCCCACCACCACCACACACATGTGTATCCCTGTGCTTTCTCTCCATTATTACTTTTCCATGGAAAGTCACATTCCAATGTTAACATTCTCTAATATGTAATGATTTTCTTCTGCATCAGCTAGATTCCTCTCAGTTAATGGGAAGTTAGTACTATCACCATCCATTCAACTGCTTTCCTGAGTAACTCGTTTTCTGGTACCTTTGAATACCTTATTTCCTTTGATATTACATCCAATTAAAATTTTTATTTTGATAATTTAATTTTTAGAAAGTAAAAATATAATTAAAATAAAAGGAAAAGGAAAAGTTATTTTTACACAAAGGCAATAATTTTTTTTAAATTTACTGATTATAGATATAACTGGATACACACAAAGACAATTTTGAGTGTAAAAAGTTGAGATGAAAGGAATGCTAACCTAGATAGTCATTAAATTTAGTTATTAAAACCAACTTTGGTGTTTATTTCTTGAGTGATTCAGGAAAATATGGAGAAGAAACTATATCATTTATGTTTACCTATGTAAACATATCTGAAACATACAACATAACATATAACGTGTCATATGTTTCAGATCCAGAAAATTATAGCATTGTAGAAATGTAAAGATGTCTTCTTTAAAAAAAAAAAAAAAACAAGAAAATAGAGTAAGAAAAATCAAAGACAGGAAGATAGATATTAGGGTGAATCTTTCAAAAACCCTTTGACGAAAATTTTACAAGGAAATGGAGAGCAGGAAAAATTCTACAGACAAAATAAATGATTTAAAGGACACGATTTAGAAAACTTTTTCCTTCAAGTCAAGTTTACAACAGATATATTTTCTATGTGTTTCAAAGAATATTGAGTTCTGGCACCAGATAATTTTCATTCTAGGAGCACCTGCCTGGAAATATCTATCTCCATATCATCTGTGTCACACTAGCCCCAAGAGGAGGCATGAACAAGACAGAATGCGGCAAATGAAAACTCTCTCTCTACACACACACACACACACACACACACACACACACACACACATGTATATGGGGCAGAAGTTTTTGAACTTCATTTGAACTACTTACAACTCTAGGAAGATCAACAAGTTCCAAGGAAGGCGAATGAAGGAAAACCACATTTAGATATATCATGGTAAAATGTTTTTTAAAAGCCAAAACTAAGAACATCTTGAAAGCAGATAGAGAACAACATTGCATATAGAAGAATAAATAAAATGACGACTAACCTTGTATCAGAAATAACTAAGGCCAGCAGAAAACAGAATAATAGTAAAACAATATAATAATGTAGGTTCAGAAAAATAAAGGAGATAAAAAAAATGACCTCTCAAAAAATGAATTTTTAACCTGATTCTATAAAATAAGGAATTCTACAATAATCTGACTTAATGTTTAATGAACAACAAGAGGATATTTTTATGTAGGAAAAGAATATTTTGGAATATTTAAATGATGAAGTATAAACTATGTCATCAAAGACAGAATCATAAGATTTAACATGTACTAATTCCAAAGAGTTTTACAATCTAGCTGGAGAAACCAAAATTAAATAAGTATTAGAAAAAGTGACAATTTCTAATCACTATGTAAATTGTGGGGAATTGCTACTATCTGTTTCATTATTTTTATGTTATTGGGAGTTTTTCTATTACAAATTTTCAAGAAAAACATATTGCTAATGAATAAAAGGAAAGAAATGTTATGATAGGTGGCATATGATCTACCTGAAAAATCCAAATAAAAAATCCAAATTAATAAAATATGTAGCTTCATATTTAGAAAGCATATACAGAAGGAATGTAAAATTTACTTCTACCAATTCCTGGGCAAAAGTGGCTCATACAGCTAAAAATAAACCTAACTGAGACAAATCTAGACAACATATTTAAGGAGTGGTAGTATACTAAAGACATAAATGAGGTGCTGAAAAGAGAGCAGAGGAGATACAGAGAAGTAGTGTTCCTTAAAAAGGTTGTTTCATGTTGCAATGAGGTCAACTTCAATCAAACTAGTCTTGACAAAATTGCTAGAATGTCTGAATAATAACTTAGAGAAAAAAATATTTAAAATTAAAATATAATAAGAAGTCATCCATAGCATGATTTTAAAAAGTGTCATAAAGCCTGTCAAGGAAATATTACTTAGAGGAGCAATAACACAATAGCACAGAAACTGACTTTGTGTGTGCGCGCGTGTGTGTGTGCCCAAGTATGTGTGCACGTAAATGTTTGTGTATACATTGCTTGTTCATACTGTTACTGTATAAGAAACAAGAAAATTCAAAATAGTAACTTCTAATCTTAGAACTTAGAATAAGTTACAGAAATGTCAAATATGATCCATGTACCCTGTATACATGTATAAACATATCACAGTGAATCCCATTAATATGCATAATTAATATGTTCTAATTAAAGGTAAGTGTCATATATGTGAGCATAAAATGCTGATATTTATATAAGCTTGTTGTAAGGAAGGCCTTTGAAAGTAAGACACCAAAGAAGAGAACTCTGGTATTTTGGCTACATAAGATAAACAATTCCTTATATTTAAAATAATATAAAATTTTAAAATGCAAATTGAAAAATAAAAAAAAAAACTATTAATTTCTGAAATATATAAAATGAACCCATATGTAATAGAAAAGTTCATAATAATGATTACAAAAACATTGGTGAAAGAAATGAAAAGGCAAGTCAAAAGAATTATGATTGATTAGTACAGATATTTCCACATAAAATTGTTTTAGGAATGAAAATGCATATTAAAGCATGAAAGAATCTTTCGTTGAACCAAGGCACAAATATACAACTAAGTCAGTATTGGGACTTAGTCACAGCAGGGGAACAGCCCCTTCTGTGCACTGCTGCAGGGAGTATACATCTGCTGAAACTTTCTGAAGGACAATTTGGCAACAGATGAAGAGCTCCTGTCTGATATGATCTGGATCAGTAATCAGTGAGTTAATTAAATAAGTTTTTGACATTCTTAACTTAAAAGTTTTATTTTAAGCAAAAGCAAAATAGCATGTTTATTGACAACTCAGGTGTAGGACCAAGGCCTTTACTCAGTATGTAAAATTTTGCAAATAAAATTATGCATATAAAATCTCCCTACTTTGCTTTGATTTTTCTTTTTTTTTCCCACAAAAATGATTTTTGCATATAATGGCTACAAGTTCGAATACTGATAATTTTACATGTCCTAAATTTACTTTCAAAGAAATCCCAAGCACATTTTTCAAATACACTACATATTAATCTGTTACAGATGATCTATACACCAAAAGTTACATAAAAATTTTAATCAATGATTTGCATTTACATTGTATTTTCCAAATATCCAAATATTCAACAATATTCTCAGAGAAAGATCTCCCATATTCATTTAACTTTTTTTGTTGTTGTTGTTGATCTTAGTTAAAATTATAGAGCTATAAAGCATATAGCTTGGAATAATTATTTTGGACACAAACATGATTAATTCAACTCCTAGAATTTTGAGTACATATGAAAACTAGAGGGTAGCCTATTAGCTACAAACATTCAGTTTGGCCAACAGTCAGTACTTACTTTAAAATAATAGGAAACAGTTATCTGTCAGATTAGCTAGTTGAAAGTCACCTAAAAGGCTTTATACATATTGTACTCATCAAAATCCTTGAAACATCATTTATATCAACTTAGATATCAGGAGAAAATTTATAAGTTTATATAATTGGATATGTAAAAAGATAATAAATAAAATGACTGAAGGGATTGTATGATAACATACATAGAAACACGTTTGATTTTGTTATCTCTGAAAGAATTATTAGTGATTGTTATGTGTTTCTCTTATTTTATATGCACTAAAATAAGTGAACATAAACTCTTATAATCAAAACAATAAGAATTTATGCTTTTTTATAAAATAATGAAAAGAAAAAATAACTTAGAAAAATACATGTGCTCTTGCCTGTGCTTCTCTATTTAGCTCTTCTTTTCTTTTCTCTATAGAATGAAAACACATCAAAAGTTCCAGAATAGTAGAGTGAAACAGACATTATCACATGTGCATATATAACTACATGACTGATGTGATCCTACAACATGTACAATCAGAAAAATGATAAATTATTCATTTATGTATGATTTATCAAAATTCATAAATGCATTCTACTGTCATGTATAACTAATTAGAACAAATAAAAAAGATTTTTTGAAAAAGCTACAAAATTGAAGCTTCATCTTTTTCCAAAAGTAGTAGTAACTAATGAGAATAGAATGACTCAATTTAAAAAAACAAAAACAAGACTGACCTGAGAATCATGAGGAAATCATGATGACTTGTATCATCAATAGTCTTCAAAACTGACTCTGTAAAGAAACATAAAATTTAGTTCATTATTCCATGAAAAAGTTTTGTTAAATAAGTTTCAGAAATTGGAATATACCCTATGATGCTGTATTCGTATTTTTCAGTAAGAAAGATTGCTACCAATTAGCAAAAACAATAAAGTTGGTTCTATTTGTTCTCTAAATACACATTCTGGAGAAATCAAGTTATAATCAGAACATTAATATTAAGAAAAAAGAATGTAGCATCTATACTTTATAGGAATGTAAATGGAATTACATTAAAATGTATTTTTTTATCAAAGTTCTTAAGACATACAAACTTGCAAATAATCTTGCAGTTCCTAATAATAATTGCACTTTGTTTTGTTCTTTCTGCAGAATTTATCGGTGGGCTCTTCCAATATGTGCACTTTCAATCTAACTTTCTGTGGATCTACAGTCAATCAACCACAAGTCTACATAACATTCTGTAAGTATATTATTGCCTTTGCTGAAATTTAAATATTCAAAGACTAACTTTTCTGAAAAATGCAGCTGACTGTACTCAGATTTGTCATTAGAATGTGAGGAGAGTCACACAGATATCCCACTGGCTATTTACAGATTTTTGGTCTATTCTAAGAGCTATTGCTCCACTTGTGTGTTGCCCCAAATGAGATTTTGACAATTCTTTTGTGTGTTTTTCATTTTTTTTGATGAGTCTCCTCCTTATCATTGGACAGAGACAACTAATTTGACCCTGAGACAAAAACTGCACAGATATAACTGTTCAGAGTAGATGTGTGCCTCTCCATTCCCGAGACACAGATCTCTGCAGCTGATTTCAGTAGGTCTACCAGAAGAAGAGGAGTGAAGGAGAGAGAGATCATAATCACCCAGAAGAACTTTATTGTGGCAATCAGCAGATTAGTTAGACTTCATCATACAAAAAAGAATTGTTTGAAAGTACAGGGATGGTATTTTAGTTCTCAGGACTGCCTTCTTCCTGATTTTTCTTAGAGGAAAAAGCAACATAAATTCAAAAGTGATTCCAGTCTGAAACACAATTATTTGCCTGCGTCAGACAAATCTCTCATCTTTTCCATTACTATTCTTACATTGATTAAAAATAAAAATATATTTTAATGTCTATAATTCTCTAATGGCATAAAGTGCAAGAATTTTTATTTTTTTATATTCCTGTTGTTCTCCAAAAGTATTTATGGTGTATATGTTTGAGTAATTCTAAAAATTAATGCTAAATCTAAAATTAAAAAATGCATTCAAAGAGAGCACAACTTGTTATTTTGTTTAATTAATTGACTGGTATTCTGTCTTTTACTAAAAATAAAGGAGTGTTTTATGTTGAGTTTACACATTGATATTTCAGTCTAATACTAAGATTTACTTAGTATAGCCTAGTTCCTAAAGAATATGGAGTAAGATATATTTTTACTTAATCCAACAGTGTGATGTTAACTTAAAAGAGAGGATTTCCTTAAAAATCTTGTAGAAGTTAAAAATCATAAAACTCAAAATGCTGCACACAAGACTTGTGGAAAGTAAAAATTATGGTTCAAATTTTTTCTAAAAAATTACTCCTTTAGAGTTCAACTATTCTTTTTGGTATAAAAACTACAGAGCCTCCACTGTCTGCACATATACCTAGAGACTCGTATATTTAAAATCCTTTCAAATGCAACCAAGTACATGTTTTAAAAAACTTCTCATGGAATGATGTCCAAAAACTCTATGTTTGGTCCCAAATGTCAGATTATGTTTTCTTACTTACAAAACTGACTTTGTAAAGAAACATAAACTTTCTGCTGAAGTTGAAAAATACAGTACAAACTCATATTGTAATTGAAGAACCTGCCATCTGAGAGCCCTGACCCTATCACACAGAATAGAAGAAAGAGCAGTCAAATCAGTGAAAAACAACTAAAGAGAAAATCCCATACATGACGAGACATAGGAGAGTATTCACTATTATGCAGACTTGTCAACCGAACAAGTACAAAAACATAACATTTCCTCTCCTAATGTGAACTAATTCTTTACTCTTCATATGCCTTCATATCTTGTTTCTGACTATCTTGGTTAATGAAACTTTGGAAACCCTCAGCTGTCTATAATAATCCACATGAATTCTCATACCACTTTTATATTATAAAAGCAAGACACAATCATCTGAGTTATGTTATGAATCTCTCTAGATAGAGAAGTAGAGGTGTTATGTATATGATGAGGTATCTTCCCAGTGATGCTAAGAGGCATTTTGAATAATATTTCATGGTTTATATAAACCTTTGGAAAGATGACATAGAAATATCTATGAAATTTCAAAAAATACTCCACTTAACTTTTCCTAAATGTATCTTTCTTCTTTCTAAAGTTAGGCCTAACTTTATCTTTCATTTTAATCTTTACCAATCCTCAGAATTATAATATACTTTTCCAGCTCATAGTTTAACAGTTAAATTTCTGGCATTCATTGCACCCACAATGAACAATATGAGAATATTGTTATTTCTGTGAACTACCATTAACTAAATGAGTAATGAGAAGCATAGAAAAGATTTAATTTAGTCAGAGCATCCCCCATTTTCCCCAAATTCTTCATATTTTTCCTAAATACTCCTCCTCAAATTTAAATTTTTACCTTATATTATGAGGCACTCATCAGTCAACATAGTTAATATAAATATTAATATTGTAACATAATATATTCCTTGGAATTACTCTACAGTGCAACCTAATTTGTAAATACACACTTAATAAACCAAAATTTCTTATGGTAGCATGGGATACCATAAGAAAGTATCAACTAGGGGGTTAATTGAAAGGAATTTTTCTTATGGTTCTGGAGGTTAAGAAGATCAAAATCATGGTACTAGCACAACTGGTTTCTGGTGAAGCCATGATTGTTTCTTGCTTTGTATCTTGTGGATAGCTGCCCTCTCAGTGTGTTCTCACATGGCCTGGAGAGTGAGCTCTGGTGTCTCTTTCACTTATCATCAGCTCTGTAGGATCAGGGCTTCACCTTTATAACTTCATCCAGTCTTAATAACCTCATTAAATGCCTTTTCTCCAATAAAATGCAATGAAGAGTTACGGTTTCAACATATGAATTTTGAAGAGGTATATATCAGTCCATGGCATTCATCCCTGACTCTCCAAATTGCATTCAAAATATAATCATTACATTCCAACAGCTCCAAAGTCTTAATTCATTCCAGTCTCAATTCTAAAGTCCAAAGTCTAATCTAAATATCCAAATCAGATGTGAGTGAGACCTGAAATATGATTTCTTTCCGGATATGAATGTGTGAGACCAGATGAGTTATGGCCTTCCAAAATAACATAGTGGAACATATATAGAACAGAGTCCCACTCCAAATGAAAATCTAGGAAAAAAAGAAGAGGTAATATGTTCCAACCATGTCCAAAACCTAGTAAGTAAAATTCCATCAAAAATAAGTCTTGAGAATAACCCTTTTATGGTGCAACATACCACATTCCAGGTCTACTGGGGTGGCAGTTCCACCTCTGAACCCATTGGGATAGATCCAGCCCCATGCTTCTCTGTTCTATAGGGTGGCCCTGCTCCCACCAATCTGCAGGATAATTCCCCCACCCCTCCCAGGACTTTGGGTAGAGGCCTTCAGACTAGTGGAAACTGAGGAAATAGCCCCACCCTTAGACACTAAGGAGGCAGCTCTGATGTTCTCTGAATCAGATTTGGGGCTTTTTTCCCTGTGTTCTAGAATGTATCTATTCAAAGCTGAATATCTCTAGATCTGTTAATGAATTAAAAAGTCTGACAGCCTTTCTTCATTCTCTCTCTTTCCATGTGCCATTTAGTTCAAACTATTCTCATGTACACTGTCATGTCAACTTTATTTCTGGATTCTGGTAAAATGGTTGATTTGTCCCTGAGTATCTCCCATGATTTTATTTTCAAGCATTTATTCAGTCATATCTTAATGTGCTCTTTAGAGCAAGTTTTCTTATTATTCTGTCTTGCAATATGGATAGGACAAAAATGTACATAATCTCCAAGTCTAGTTTCTTTTAGTTTAATCATTCCTTCTTCAATTCATCTTTCTCTCCTCACATTTTACCACAAGCAACCAAGAAGAACAAAGATCTTCCTTCAAAATTTTGTTAAGAAATCTCCTTAGCTAAATATTCAGCTTTGTACCTCACAAAACATATTGTTCATAAACCATTAGAGCACACGTTAGCCAAATTATTCTACACTTTATTACAAAGATCACATTTTCTCCTGTATTGTGCCTCATTTCCATCTGGTACACTCCCTTGACATCAGAATTTCTACTCAAAGCTTGTTTATATATATTTATGTACCCTTTAAGACACTATTTTTGCAGCTCTTTTTTCTTTCTGAAGACTCTCCACAATCATCTTTAATGTCTCTGTTTTTAGGATGCATCTCAAAAATTGTTTGTGCCTCTACCCATTATTCAGTTTCGAAACAACATTCACATTTAGGTATTCTTTACAGCACTTCTTGGATCAAAGTATGTCTTAATCTGCTCAGGTTTCTATGGCAAAATATCACTGAATGGATGGCAACAACAGAAATTTAAATCTTCACAGTTCTGGAGAATGATAGTCTGAGATTACTTGCCACCATGGTTGGCTTTAGAGAGGGCTCCCTTCCTCGCTCTCAGGTATTTGCCTTTTCACCATCTTTCCACATGGTGCCAAGAAAGATCTGCTGTCCCTTCCTCTTTCTCATAAACCAGCAAATTCCATCATGATGGCTGTACCCCCATTAGTTCATCAAAACTCAGTAGTCTGCAAAAAATCCCATCTCTGGATATCATATGGAGGGGTAAGATTTAACTTGTGAATTTCTGTGGGGAAGGGGGCAAAATTCAGTCAACAACTGAGGGGATGAGTATATTTTGCATATGGGAGAATGCAACTATTATTTTTAGAATAGATAGTAGGCTGTAGTAGATGCAACATGTCTGAATTCTTCCATGCTTTCTTTATCAAAAACTGAAGTCTATTTTCCCTTCTCTTGGGTTTCTTTAGAGGCTGTGTTGAAAAAACAAAACAAAACAAAACAAAAAAAACCTGTTGTAGAAATAGTTCTTGTCAGTACCAGAAACCTCTTCATTTTTTACTATGGAATCCTAAGCCAACATGTGAGTTAACTATCCTGCTGGAGAGGCCATTTTCAGGGACAATGATACTACAAGGAGATGGAAAGGGACCCAGCTGGGCACAGCCTTGCAGACTTCGCTCCAGGATATGAGGCATATGAGTGATGCTATCTTAGATGCTCTGTACTTCCCAGCTGTTAAATGAAATCTACTGGTTGATTCCTGTAGATACCACATAGAGGAGAATAGACATGAGAAGACCTGCCTGGACTACCCACCCATGAAAATACTACATGCATAGAAATGGTTCTTATTTTAAACCACCATGTTTTGGGATACATAGTTATGAAGCTTAAGATAAACGGAACACTAACTACCACAATTCTCATCTTCCCCTGTATACAACTAACATTTTCCTCAGAGATGACTGTGGGCCTGAGCCAACCAAGAAATACATATTGGTATAATTATCAAAGTTAGTAAAATTACAGGGGAGGGTTTGCATTTTTCTTTCTATAGTTGATTCTCATTTTTATAGAATCTGAATACCACCTTTCTATTTTATTTTTATTGTTTTTTATAGGGTCTGGATTGCATTAACTACATTTCCAAAATCACATGCACGATTCTTTATAGGTATACATCAGTTCCACTTATTTGAGTTTGGTGCTGATTTCCATTTCTAGTCTGAAATTGGGACTATCTCTGATTTAACAACCTGCTCATATAAAAGAGACCATTATTCAATATGATGGGACCTGCTGGGAACAATTTCCTGGATCACATCACAAATGTTGTCAATGGTAAAATGTGGAGTTTGTGACAGATGGAACAAACAATTCACTGAAAGACATTCTTACTGTTTAAAATTGCATGCTTGTACCCCAATTTTCCCATTAGATGAAAAAGTGAAAAGTTTTTTGCCTCTGAATCTTGAGAATAATATATTATATAACGCCATGTTATTGATGATTATTTTTAAGAGTACATGTACACACTAAAGCATTGTATTCAAGTATATTAAAGGTACTATTATTTATTTTTATGACTCCATCTGGTTTAATATGAACTCTAATGACAATACCTGTAGAGAACATTCTAGGAAGTAAAAATATCATCCTGCCTTCCAGCATTTCCCATGGATATGTCATGCAAAGCAGATGGCCTAAAGTCATTTGATAATACTTAGCATCCTTATTAAAACTTGTATCAAATTTCACTAACCAGTCTATCACACTAAAAATTATTTCTGTAAGCATATAGTTGCTTATCAATTACCCAAACCATTCATTCTAACATTTCCTAACTTTCCAATTAATGCTTATAGATGTTAAAAGAGCAATTAAATTTAATAAGTCCTGATGAAAAAGACTTCAGAGTTTTTCATAGTTATTAATGTAATTATCACTGTGACATTCACCCCCCCCAAGGGTTTTTAAAAACAGTGTATTCCCAGGTTTTCATATCTTAGGACAACTAACTCATGCAACATCTTATGCAAGTAGGAGCACTGATTCAACAATTTACAAATTTCTGGAATTATTGAGAACCACGATTATGATCAAAACTAAAATATGTAGGACACAGAAAGTATAGTTTATAAAAGTTAAGAGACTCCTAACTTCCAGAATCAAATTTTAACATAGAACAAATGAGAAAAACTTGACAATCTTTCCATTTCATGTCGTCTATAAGTGATATATGCTTACATGTCATTTAATATATAAGACAATATGTGCCATTTATGCCCCTACTGAGAAAGGGAAAGAATAAAGAGAAATAGCTTTCATTGTGAGGTCTCTCATCTTGCCATCAGTTTCTTCTTGGCTTTCCTATCTCAGAACAATGTGTACTGTGGACACAGCAAGTTGCTGCACAGGGAAAATGTTAAACTAACCTAAAAATGAGCAGCGAATTGCCCTCAAGTAGAGAGTCCCAGCAGTGTAGCTGCCAGATGTCAGGCTCACTGCAGTTAAACTGTAGGAACTACTCTATTTCCACATTTGTAATTTGTGTTTCCAATACATGTGCAGTTCTATTTCCACTTACTGCACAAGAAACCACTTGTAAGAAGCATAAAGTCATGAGTGAGGATGATTTTCCTATTCTTTAAGATTATTTTTACAATGGATAATGAAAGTTTAAATATAAGAAGAAAGAACATTTCAAAAATTAGTACCACAATTTTAGATCAAATAAATTAATTCTCTTCTCTTCAAATAAGACTTCTTGATTTCCAGGTAGATGTTATGGTGGTGTTTTTAGAAATAGCTGCTTTTCCTTCACTTTCACTAATTATACTCAAAATATTTATAATAAATCTTATTTTAAGAAAAAATCATTTATAGTAAGTGAGATACCTTTTAAATAAAATTTACTGACTCTCTTATGAGAAAGAATGTTAACAGATGATGATCATCAATGTCATTTCAAAACTCTCACAGAAATCTTGGAGGGCAATAACCTGAAATTGTTCAGGTATGTATGTTTTGGATAAATAAATTCTAAAACTTAAGGAAAACAATTTGATCTCAAAAGTTTTGTATTCATTAGTTTCAAAGGCAATGATAATGCCTAATTTCAAAGAAATATTCATTGTAAATATGCATTATCTGTATGCAGTGATACTATCTTTTTAGACTCTAGAAATTTAATTAAAAGTCCATATTCTGTACACTACTAAGATTTCTTTGTTTATTTCTTAGGTGCTTGTGTTAATTAAATACCACTGCTTAGACATATAAACTGAGAAATGCTTAACTGATTATTTTGGCTTTGCTTCTGTCTCACTGGCTTCTGTGACAACTAAAAGTTGATCGAAAATAAGGAAAAACTCTTTTGAGTTTTGCAAGTAGTGCTTTCATTAAAATAATCAGAAGTTGTGAATATATTTGAGGTGGGAATTTTGCTACAATGTAATGGATCTGTTTGCACTATGAGGGTACCTATTTTATAATAAGAAGCTCTTATTCCATAGAAGAAATTTTGAATATACTCATTGGAAGGTGAATCATTATTTTGTAAGATGAAAGCTTTGAAATATGACTTTTAAATATTCTGAACTAACAAGAGAGTGTTTCTTCTCAAGTCTCAGCAATAGTAGGAAGGGCATAACTAATCCAATAAGCATTAAAAGCATTATGTTTAACTTTCACTTACCTGGACTTGGATTATTATTAAAACCTTGTTATAGCTTTTGTTTCATGGTGGGGAAAAATAAAAGGAGTTAGTACATGAGCCCTCACTAAGCTGAGTATTGGCAGGAGGGTGTCTCTTTTTGCCTTTGAAATTGCACAGCCAGTCCCAACAGCCACCAGACCTCACAAAGACTCTGCACTGCCATCTGCCATCCCTGCTTCCTTCTGAGCATTAAACACGGTTAAAGTCATTAAAGCAGATTTTTCCATTTTGCCTTACATTATATTTTGGGTTCACATGAAGAGTGATTTCATACTAATTAAATTTTTAGCCCAAAAAGACAGACTTTAATCATTTTATTAAAGAATAATATGTCTATATAATAATTAAAATTTGTATTTTGATGTACTTATCCTAAGAATTCACCACAAATTATATCAATATCACATAGATAATTGCAAGAAAGAATGATATGTAAACACATTTTTATTTTACTTTCCTATAGATTAAAGTTTTGGATTTTCATCAGGAAAATAAGTTCTGGAAAGACCAGTGATCAGGGATAATCCCTAATTAGGATCTTATCATCCATTCATTTATTTATTCTTGTGTCTGCTAATTCATCCATTTGACCTGTATTTATTTCTATTTTCTATATGTCAGAAACTTATTATTATTATTATTATTATTTTTAATACTGAACATATAATGAATCAACCTGTTGAGCAGAAATGTCCTTATGAATCTCATATGTCCACATTCATAAGACAAGAAAAACAAAACACAGATAAAACATGAAGTTATGATATAAATTCCATTATAACATTGAATAGAGAACAAATCCCTAACCTGTTATTAAGGAATGGAATGTGTAAGTATTCATTCTTTCATCATTAAGTCTAATATCATTCAAAGATGTGTTTCTTTGACCAGGAAAATTTCCTCAATTTCTATTTACAAAGAAATCTTAAAAGGAATAGATCTAAGAATCTGTCAAATAATGTTTCTGCATATATCAAATGATCATCTAATGCTTAAGGATTTATCAATATGATACATTTTATTGTTTGATATTCATATGCCAAATTGTTTCTGTGAGGAATGCTTAGTCACTGTATTTATCAGTTTATGTATTAAAATTACAGTGTGTTATAAATGTCTTTATAATTTTTGCATCTGAGCTATGGATACATATTATGCTGAAAGTTTTTGTAAGAAATTTTCTGGTTTCAGTTTCAGGTTAAAACGAGACTCTTAGAAGAAGTTGGGTAGGATTAATTTATTTTAAATTTTTTTTTTTTTAATTTATAATAGTTCATCTTGAACTATTTGAAAGAATTCACCAATGAAGAAATCTGGGTCTAGAGATATCTTCGCGGAAGATTCTAAACAATAAATTTAATATATAACCATTCAATTTAGTTATTTCTTCCTAAGTATACTTCGTTACTTTTTTTGAGGTATTTGTCCATTAATCAAAGTTGTCTGAATTTTAAAATTTATTCTTTTTTGCAATTTATAACTGAATCTTTTTTATTCTTTTAACTTATGTAGGATTTTTGGTAATGTCACTTCTTTTATTCTTGATATTAGCCACCCACACCTTTTCCCTGTTTTTAGGATTAGTCTGGTTGGAATTGTACCAAAGTTTACTCATTTTCTCAAAGAATCAGCCTTTATTGCCATTAACTTTCTTTGTTTTTCTCTTTTATATTCATTACTTTAGATTTTCATTTTATGTCTTATTCTTCTAGTTAATTTCTTTTTCATTTGTTTTTTATTTCCTTCTTGTTTTACAGACAGATGCTGACGCCACTGACACCATTCTTTTTCTTTTATGGGTCTTTCGTACTTTAAATGCTCTAAGTAATGTTTAATGGCATATCACAAACATAGTGATTTTATTCAGTTTAGAGTTGTTATAGTTTAGATATGCAGTGTCTCCTTAAAGCTCGTATGTGAGACCAAGCAAGAGTGTTCAGAGTTGAAAAGATTAGATTATGAGAGTTTTAACTTAATTGGTGGATTAATCCACTTAAATGTATTAACTGGGTGGTAACTGTAGGCAGGTAGGTTGTAACTGGAGAAAGTAGGTCACTTAGGGCATGACTCTGGGGTTTATATTTTGTCAGTAGTTAAGGAAGCTCTCTCTGCTTCCTGGTTGTCATGAACTAAGCAGCTTTACTCCACCATGGCCTTCCACCATGATGTGCTGCCTCACCTTTGTCTCAAAGCTATGGAGTTGGCCAATATGGACTGAGTCTCTGAAATCATGAGCCAAAATAAACTTTTCCTTCTCTAAGTTGTTCAGTTCAAGTATTTTGTTAAAAGCAACAAAAATCCAACACAAGAAATACTATAGACTTTTCCTTTTATTGATGGCTACCTAACAAGTGAAGTTTAATTTCTAAATAATTGAGGATTTCTAAAGATATTTTTGCTGATTTCTAAAAAACTTTGTTGGGGTAAGAGGAAAGACAGAAGAAATGAATCATTTTAAGTTTATTGAGAACTGATTTATGGTACAGAATACAGTCTATGCTGGTAAACATTTCATGTGTAACAAATAACAAGATATATTCTGCTGTCAATGGTGGAATAGTAAATGAAAGTTAATTTGTCCTAATTGAACAATAATAATATTGGTAATATTCTAGTCTGTTTATTTTATTGATTATTGAGAAAGGTATATTGAAATTTGTAATTATAATTCTTGAATATTCTTGTACTTTTAGCAAATTTATTTGAAGCTATCGTATTTGGGATACTAATATTAGAAATATTTTGCCCTCTTGAGTAATAAACAATTTTATCATAGAATTTTCTTATATATCCCTGATATTAGTCTTTGATCAGATGTCTACTTCTCTGATATCAGTACACAGTTACTTCTATTATTTCTTCTATATTTTAGCATAGTATGTACCATCCTATCCTTTTACTTCTAACTCATGGACTTCTTAATGTTTGAAGAGTTTTTTTAAGAAACGTTTATACACTGTTTGTGGAAATGTAAACTAGTACAGCCACTATAGGAAACAGTATGGATGATTTTTGCAAAACTAGAAAGAAGAACTATCCTGTGATTTAACTATATCCCTCCTGGGTATATATCTGAAGGAAATAAAGTCAGGAACAAACAAACAAACAAAAAAACCCTGCATAGCCATGTTATTGCACCACCATTCACAATAGCTAATATCTGGAATCAGCCCACACAAATAAAGAAAATATGACATAGAGACACAATGAAGTATTATTCATCCATAAAGAAAGAAAGGTCGCTTGCAAGAAAATGTATGGAACTAAAGGACAAACTAAAAAAATAAAATGAAATAAAAATGAATGAAAGGAAGTGACAGGAAAACAAGAGAGGGCTTAAGTAAAGACAGACATGATCAAGGTATGATATATGCATGCATGGAAATATCAGTGAAACCCATGAACTTGTATGATTCATATGTTGATCACTTAAAAACAAAGATCTTTCTCTTCTGGTTAGCATGTATTTGGGGTTAGCTTTTTATCTAATTGATAATCTTTCACTCACTCTATCATCTTGTTATTTGTTTTGAACTTATCTCATAGTTTCTGTATTCCCCTTTCTTATTTATAGCCTTTCTTTGAATTAAGAATATTGTATTACTTTATTTATACAAAGATTTTATTTCCTTTGTTGGAGTACTGGTTATAACTCAGAGTTTTATCATTTTAGTGTTATGGTTTTAATGTGGTATCTTCCAAAAGCTCATGTGTGAGATGGACGATGCAAGAAGTTTCAGAGGGAAATGGGGTTATAAGAGTCTTTATCCAATCAGTGGTTTAATTCCCCGATTGGGATTAACTGAGGGTAATTGAAGTGGGAGGAGGTAGTAATTGGGGTGTGACTTTGGGATATAAATTTGTATCTGGCAAGTGGAGACTCTCTTTGCTTCCTGATCTTTTTTAAAAAAATTATTTATTTTGATTCATTGTACACAAATGGGGTACAACTGTTGTTTCTCTGGTTGTACACAAAGTAGAGTCGCATCATTTGTGTAACTGATGTTTCAGATAGGGCACTAATCTCCAGAATCTATAAAGAACTCGAAAAACCACACCAAGAATACAAAAAACCCAATCAATAAATGGGCTAAGGAAATGAGCAGACACTTCACAGAAGAAGATCTACAAGTAATCAACAGATAGATGAAAAAATGCTCAATATCTCTAGTAATAAGAGAAATGCAAATTGAAACTACCCTAAGATTCCATCTCACCCCAAGAACACATGCTTCCTGATCTTAATGTGAGCTGTTTCCCTCTGCCACACTCTTTCGCTGTGATGTTCTGCCTCACTTCGAGCCCCAAGGAATGAAGCCGGCCTTCTATGGACTAAGACCTCTGAAACTGTGAGCCCTCAAATAAACTTTTCCTCCTCTACAATTCTGCTGGTCAGATCCTTTTAGTTACAGCAATGAAAAAGCTGACTAAAACATTAGGCAGTGCTTTAGGGTTTGTAGCATCCTTTCCAACTTTATACAGTATAGCGTATCATGCATAATATGATAACATAGTGCATATTTCCATTTCCCAGACTTCCCTCTATTGTCACACATATAAAATTTAAATGTGGCTATAAACTCCACAGTGCACTTTTCACCATTCATTTATCTTTACACAGTGCGTGCCTTACATTTTGTAATTACTTATGTGCATTCACAGTCAGTGTTCTTCATTTCTTTGTATAGAAAGTCTTCCTTCTTTAATCAATTCTCTTCTGTCTAAAGGACTTCCTTTAGCATGTGTCAAATTATAGATCTATTGATTATGCTAAATACATCTTGACAAACGGGAAAAAGTAAAAGAAATCATTGTACAATGCTGTTAATGTTTACTACACATCTACAACAACCAATACTGGTATTTGATGGAAGAATAAACTTGTAGATCAAGGTAAAACTATGAGGAATTCTAAAATAAGCAAACATAAATCTGACCAAGTTTATTTTTATTCATATTAAAAACAATTTAATGCCTTTTCACCAAATGGACACTTGAGCATCCATAGGCAAATGCATGTACCTCAAACTTAATCTCAGACCTCACAAAAAATGACATTCTTTTAGGACCAGGATTTTATAGAGGAAAAAAATAAATAGGAAATATGATTGTAAAAACAGAATTTATTAAATTTGCTTACATGACCAAGCTGGACAGTTCACAGTTGCCATTTGAAGGCTGGAGAACTGGAGGAACCAGTAGCTGCGCAGTTCAAGACTTACCCAGAAGCCCCCTAATCTTCAGAATCTCTTAATCCAATCAAATTGAAAATTCAAATTAACCATTACACCTGGATTTACAGGTAAAGTGCTAAAGTACATTGTTTTAACCATCAGGTTATCTCCCAGTCTTTGAGGGGAGTCTCAGATTATTAGAGGCAAAGGGTCTTCCTAGTCCCACTGGCTTTCTTCAGCAGAATCATTCTTGCTCTTTCTGACAAGATATGTCAGTATTTTTCACTGGAGAAGAAGCATCTCAGGCTGTCCTTAAGAACTTCCCCAGTGTTAATGTTTAGAAGAGTCTTCATCAATGCTTGGATGCACCTGGTGTCATCAGAAGCAGGGTAGCAATGAGCCTAACTTTCTGCCTTTTTGTTGCTGGATTGGGAACAGGAAGTGCCAAGTCAGGATTTGTTTCTGATTGGCAGGATCATGTAAAAATATTGTGATGTTCATTTCTTCCAGTTCTGGGGTGACCTACATACCAACTTGCAGTGTTCTCCTTTGGTTGTCTTTTGTGCTATTTCCGAGATTTATGAATATACCAGATATTCTATATTGTATTGCCCAGATATTAAATAAACATACTTTTTAAAGATAATTATGAGTTAGCTGGGTTGACATGTTAAAACTCTGTCAGTTGTTTGAATTTATTTAATCTTAGTCAGAAAGAATGATAATGGAATCAACAAGTAATCAAAGGACTTGCCTTTAGTGACTGAAACACATATCTTTTGCATTTTTAATGATGCTTAATTTTCACAAAATATGAGATATATTTTAACTATTATCATATCAGTTTTCATCTGTTACCTTGTCCTGTGTTTTTGAATTGAGGAAAAAAATCTAATTTTAAGTGGAAATTGCCTTTGACTCAGTATTACAGAATATTTTGTTTTAATTTTCAATTAAGATAATGCCATTTAAAGTCAAGTATTGATACAGTAGCCCTTCCTTACCCATAGTTTTGTTTTATACAGTTTCAGGTATCCATGACTAACTACAGTCTAAAAATATTAAATGAAAAATTTCAGAAATAAGCAATTCATAAATTTAAAATTGTACACCCTCATGAATACTGTAATTAAATCTATACTGCCCTGCTCCACCCTATTCTAGAAGTGAATCATCCCTTTGTCCATTGTCTAAAATACATGCCCATTAGTCACTTAGTAGCCATCTCTAATGTTAGAGTAACTCATATGGAACTGTAGTACTTGTGTCCAAGTAACCCTTACAAATGTAGCTCTGTACTATGTCACCATGTCTGTGCCATTCACCCACTTTATTTCATCAGGTAGGGTGAGTACAGTGCAAAAATATACTTTGAGAGAGAAAGAAATGACATTCAAATTATCTTATCATAGCATATTTTCATATTTATTCTATTTTATTATCAGTTATTGTTATTGATCTTTCCTTGGGCTTAAGTTATAAACAGAACAATATCATAAATATATGCTTAAGGGAAAAGAAACCAAAGTACATACAGGGTTCAGTACTATTGTTAGGTTCAAGAATCACTGGGGAACTTGAAGTATATTCTCTGCAGCTAAGGGAGGACTATTGCAGTTAATTTGGTACACACACACACACACACACACGCACACACACAACACATATTTTAACTGACTGAATTGATAGTCTTGAAATAGTTGTCTTTTCTGAGGTAAAATCTGAACTGCAAAGACTGTAATTATTTACCATGATAATAGAGCACAGTAAAATGTCACTTGAATGAACAAAGATAAAATTATCCTGGTCTATGATGATAGTGTATTACGTACAAACCTGGTGCTTTTAGTTTAAGCAATAAAAATATCTCACTGCCTGACTTATAGCAAATGAAAGAGATTTGTAAAGCATTTTTAATGAAGATGCTCTAATGATTTCATTATTACAAGTATACAAGTAGAGGAAGTATGAAATTCTATTAAAGTTATTGACACTGCAGGCATGGAAATGACCTACTTTCAGTGAGTTATTAAATTTTGTTTTTAAAGTTTATTTAGGATATAGGGGCTCTTATTTTTACATGATTGTGCCCTGCTGTCCTCTACCTAAATGTAAAAGCAAGAACAGCAAGCCATGTTTGCAAAACTATGTCAACTTTCCTCAGCAGAAAGGTTTTCCCAACATTTCTCTTTGAAGTTACACTTACAAGAAAGTACCAAAATTGTACTCCTGCAAAAGAACTTCAGTGGGAACAATTAATTGTATGGTATTATAATTTTATTGAATAAAATCCAAAACAAATTTTATTCATTTATTTTTAGAAAATGTTTTAACAGAAAATAGATTATATTTAAATGTTAAATACCTTTCCTTTTTTAAAATTTTTTTAATAAGTTGTGACTGGGGTGGGTACTATGCTAGCATTTTGTTTGCTTGCCTGTATCTTTTTAGCTAAATGATTTCCTTCAGTGCAGAATTTTACTAATTTATGTATTGCCCTTCATAACAATAATAATCACAAATTCACAGTATTTATTATTTCCTTACAAGTGTTTTACACACATCACTGAACGCATAGATTAGTTCAAGTTGTCACACGTGATTCTGGCTTGGTTACAACATTTCTATGATTTGGTATAATTTGATAAAATTGTCGGTTACTAGTAATCAACAAAAAGTTTGGTTTATACTGGATTGTAAAATTATTTTATATTGGCTATATAAAAACAAACTAAGCAAAATTAAAACATGGTATGTAAGCAATGGTTTGTCACTCTTTAAACCGTTTAAAGCCTGATAAAGTCTGCATGGAAAATTAGAATATTATAAGGTATTGGAATTATGGTATTATTAACAAAGTGTATGACATTATCTTTTTAACCTCATTGTTTTTATATGCATGTAAGTAATTTTAAAGGACCAAAGGTGAAATGCGTAACTAAAACGAGACAGCCATGTATAATGCTCTGAGGTTGATTCTTGGAGAGCATCCCCAATACTGAATGTTTTTAAAAATCTGTAACTTTTTTGTCATTATCTTGTATAATTAAAATTGTATAATCTCAAGTCAACATTATATCTGGTTATCTACCACTCATTACGCTAAATTTGACCATCGTGAGAAGGATTTCTTTACTGATTATTTCTAATAATACTATTGCTATTTAGTGTAATTTTAAGCAACCCATTTTAAAATTTTAAAAATAGAGTTCCAAGATGCTTTTTTTGGTAAAGTAGTCTTTAACAAGATTGTAATGCAGATAACATCCTTACAACTTTTTTATCACAGAACAAGGCAGAGGGGGTTAGGCACTGAGCATCCCATCTGTCCAGGGTTTAAAATCATCCCTATAGTTGGGGCTGAATCTGAATGCTCAACATTCAAACATTTGTCAGCAAACCATCTACAGAGAAACTAGAAATGACAATTGAAAGTGACAGATTGGACCATAATTCTTTTTAATAGCTTCAAGTTATTTTAATACAAATGCACAACTGACTCAATTGTCAAGTTTGGCGCTGAACAAACTGCCAGCCCAAAGAGAGTAATTGCTAGTAAATGTAACTTTGAAGACATTACTACACTAGCCCTTTCCAAACAATCTGTGGTAAAGAATACATCTTCAATTTCCAATAAGTTATGGTTCAAATACATTTTTACAATATGATAAAATGTTTATGAAAGTAAAAATATTAAAGGCATATAAAATATAAATCCAAAAATGTAATATTAGAATCAATAAACATAAAACAATATTTCACTAAATATATTCAGTCAATTTAAGCATAACAGAGAAAAATATTATACGATGTATAGATTTTTATTCAAGATGTGTATAGATAGCTATTATGTATAGTCAGTTTTACATCTGCAGTGTATTTTACACTTATAACTGAACATAAATCATGAAGCAGTGATTTGCCACATTTAGAGCCTAAACTTGTAACAATTCAGCTTGCATTTTGCTTTTAAAAATTTATTTATGATGATGAGTATAATAATTGTGAAATTCTTAAGGAAATATATTTATCTTGACAATTATTATGCTTTCTGTTATCATAGTCATAAGAGAAAAAAATATTATAGAAATAAAATGAAGTAAAATTCCATAAAGTGATTTGATGAAGAGGAGGAAATTTTAAGCATTATTTATTCCATGCTCAGAAGAGTAAATTTTAACTTTATCTAAAATGATGCAAATGAGGCTATATTTTTATTTTCAAAATAAATTCAAGACTTTTTCAATAATGAATTCTAAGAAATTTGTAATTAAAATTATTTACTAAATAAAAATTTGTTTTGTATTTATGAATTTCCTGTACCTAGATCATCTGTTGACAGAATATGAAATGACAACTGTGATACCAAGACTCTAAAGTGATTGACAGTAATCTTTCAGTTATCAGTACTAACCAAACAAACTAGAATGAAGAATGATAATCAATGGACATCATCACCAACATGGATAAGATTTTGGAATTATTCAAGAATGACTTAAAATCAATCATTGTAAGAATACATTCATAAGAAATTTTAAATTTTCTGAGTGGAAATGGAAAATAGAATATCTTAGCAAATAAGTAAAATTATAAAATATGAAGTAAAACTTAAATAAATGAAAAATATAATAAGTAAAACACTTGGTAGATGGGTTACATATTAAAGTAAAGAAAACAGAGAACAGAATCAGTAACTTCATGGACAGATCAATAGAATTTATCTAATCTACACAAAAGAAAATAAGTGGATTTTTTAAAAAGTCCAAGACCTACAGAAAGTAAGAATAACATATCAGAGTTAGGTTTCACATAACAATAATTACATTAAACATAAATGGTAGATTGATTGTAAAGTACAGAGAAAAGATCTAACACACAAACTCAACACAAACCCTCAAAATAAAAAATGAAATAGAGAATTTCACCAGAGATCATGCAGCTATTTAAGTGATAATAAGATAATAGTTCAAAAATTACACTGCTGCATTCAATGACTTAGAAGAAATGGACCAATTCCTAGAAAACTGTAATGTACTTAAACTAAATAAGTATGAAATAGACAATATACATAGTCCTATGAACAAAGAAGATATCCGGTTAATAATTAAACAACTTCCCAAATATGATCGTAAGGCCAGGAAGTTTCATGGAAAATGCTACAAAATATGCAATAAAAATTGTCATAAAATTTATAGAACCTTTCTAAAACAATAGAAGAGATGGAATACATACCAAATATTTTTAAGACAAGTATTACCGATACCCAAATCAAAGTCAAAGATAGTACAAGAAAGAAAACTGAACATATGTACAAATAATCTTGAGAAAATATTAGCAAACTGAATCAACCAACATTCAAAAATATTTAAGCAAGATGACCAAGTGATATTCATCCCAGTTTAAAAAGTCTAGTTCAATGTTTGCCATTCAATCAAAGGAATTCACTGCAGGAACATACAAAAGCACAAAATACAGTACCATTTTATCAATTGACCCAGAAAAAACATTTGACAAAATCTAACACACTTTCAGTAAGTTAGAGAGTGGAATTGCTTCAACTTAATTGGAAATAATATAAAAATATGTAGAATTTGAAAGACAATGATATTAACACTTGGTGCTGTTCTACATAGTTCTAGGAGTTTTAACCACTTCTATATGATAAGAACTAAAAGCACATAAAGTTTAGAAAGGAGAAGTAGAACTATTTTATAGGCATAATTGTCTACTTTAAAACTCCCAATGAAATTTAAATAAATAACAAACTCCTAGAACTGGCCAAAAGTAAGTTCAACAAAGTGCTGGGGTTCAAGATCAACACACAAACATCAATCGCATTTTTATTTAATGTTTTTTGTTTTTACCAGAAATTAAGCTCAGGGGTGCTTTACCACTGAGTTACATCCTCAGCCCTTTTCATGGTTTTTATTTTGAGATAGGGTCTCACTAAGTTGATTGGGGCCTCGCTAATTTCCTGAAACTGACTTTGAACTTGATATTCTCTTACTTCAAACTCCTGAGCCACTGGGATTATAGGTGAGCACCACCATACCGGCCACACTTCTAATATTTATGTTTTTGAAATGGAGTCTTCCTATATTATGCAGGCTTTTCTCAAACTCCCGAACCAAGGAATCCTCCCACCTCAATCTCCCGGGTAACCAGGACTGCAAATGGACACCACTGCATCTGGCTTCAGTTGCATTTTGACATAGTAAAAATGAACAAGCAGACCCTAGACTTAAAAACAGTATCACTTCCAGTTTCTTTAAAGAAAATTAAATACTTTGCTTTACACTGAATAAAACATACAGAATCCGTATGCTGAAAAGTTACAAACTACTCATGTTAGAAATTGAAAGAATAAATGTGGGGAGATAGCCTGTTTAAAGACTGGAGAACTCAAAATTGCAAAGATGACAGCTTTCCAACAATTGATGTATAGGTTTAATGTAATTCTTTCAAATTACCTGGAAAGTAATTTTTGGCAAATGTTGACAAGTTTACTCTAAAATTCACATAGAAAAGCACAGGCTTCAGAATTGCTAAGACCAGAAAATTTTGACCAGAAAATTAACAAGTGATTACTCTAGCTCATATTAAGACTTATTCTATGGCTACTGTAATCAAGACAGTGTAGTATTGGTCTAAAGGATTGACACACAGAATAATATACAGAATAAAAACCCATATGCAGACTTAAAATGAAGATGACAAGTCATTTTTGACTAAGTTGCAAAAGAAAATCAATAGAAGAAGAGCTATTTCAATAAATGATATTGGAACATTTGGACATTCATAAGAAAGAGTACAAACTTCTACCTATGCTTCATACCTCATTAATTCAAGATAAACTATGGACATATTTAAAATGCAAAAACTAGATAACATTTTAGAAAAAAAAAACTTGGGAGGAAATCTTTGGCATCTCTATCTGATCAAACAGTTCTTAAAATTGACAGGAAAAGCATGACACAGAGAAGAAAATCTGACATGTTGGACCTCACCAAAATTAAGAACATTTTCTGGAATAAGTTCAAGCAAAGAAAATGAAAACACAACCAAGAGACTGGGAAGATAACCATAAACCAACATGCATTTCAATTACAAATGAGCAGAGACAGGAACATACATTTCTTTCAACAAAATAGGTACATGGTAATAAAGCCTATGAAAAGAATTTTAATGCTGTTAGATATTTAGCAAATGAAAATTAAAAACACCATGTGGTATCACTAAATACCTTACAAAATTGACTAAAATTTAATAACAGTGAAAACCCAAAATGCTAGCTAGGCTACAGAGAAACTAGATGCCTTACACATTGGAGATGTCAATTTGAAATGGTCCAGCTCTAAGCTCATTTACTTAGAGAACTAGACACACAACCACCATGTATATGACTCAACAACGACATTCTTGGGCATTTATCTTTGAGAAATGAGAACATATGTTCACTTGAATAGTGGCACATAAATGTTCATAGCAGCTTTATTCACAACAGCCCAAACTGGGAAATCCACTAAATGAATGGATAAGGAAACTTTTGTTTGTATTCATATTTTGAAACAATACTACATAGCAATAAAAATAATTGACTACTGAGACATATAATAGCTTACATGAATTTACAGGGGATTATGCTGTATAAAAAAGCCAATTAGAAAAGGTCATGTGCCACTTGATTCCCTTTACAGTATTTTAATGACAAAATTTTAAAAATTGGAGAGCAAGGTAGTGGTTGTTAGAGGTCAGGGATCCATTGGGGTGGAAAGTCGTGTGGTTACTTAAAAGGGCAGTATCAGAGGTCTTTGTGATTATGAACTTCACTGTTTGACTAGTGGTGGGTCAATGAACCAAAATTGATAAATTCCTAAAGCCTGATTCACACATCCACACTGAAAATTATAAATCAATCTGTGAAAATATGAATACAGTCCATGGTTTCTATAATTGGTCTGGTTATGATACTATGTCATGACTTTGCTAAATAACCATAAAAATTCTTCAGGAAATCCAGTTATTAGAACTTTTAGGAAGAATGTGATCCAAATTCTGTGCCAAAATATACACAACATATTTTTTCATTTCATGTCAATACATTTCATTGTAGCATTTGTAACTCTGAAATGTCAGACAAAAATCTATTCAGTGCTTTACCAAATAGGAAATGGAGAGCACTGGTATTCTATGATTGTATACAAAACATATGTGGGAGGTTAGCGATTTCAGAGAAGTACAAAAGTATTTTATCTACAAGCACTTCAATATTTAAAATATAAGATCAGTTCTAACATTACCATGTGTGCTATTAGATTTTACTATGAACTAATATTAAATTAACAATGTTTAGTTTCTCACAGCTAACATGTTTTCATTATACTTATCTACTATGATTTAAGCATGTTAAATATGCATTTTTAGTTTTTAATATATGATCTCATATTTCAAATTATTAGAAATGAATTAGTAGGGAAATGGGTTTTACTGAACATCAAATAAGAAGGCAAAGCAACATCAGTGAACAGGTCTCCAAGAAAATGCTAAAAGCAAATCTATTTGTCTGTGCAGAGACACATGAATTTATGAATGTCATATTTCACCAAAATAGCTAAAAAAGAAAAACTGATAAAGAGAAAAATATGTATATCTCAAATCTGTTAGACAATCTATTATCATTTTTTTCTCTCTGCATTGTTCACTGGGAAAACTTAAGAGCTCACATATGGCCATTTATTTCCAAAGCCCTGTGAAATCTCTGATAAACTCATTTAATTATTTTCTAAAATATTAATTGCACATTATTTCTGGATGACATCTGAACTATTTCAGAATTTTTTCCATATACATTAAAACAGAAAAATAAAGAGAATCATCATTCTTTAAAACAGTTCTAATAGCAAAATTAAAATTAAAACAAGATGGCAAAATTGTCCAACCCATCACATTAGGAAATCAATAATCACCTTCAAAGTAAATCTTCATGATAAGATGTGACATATGTAAAAAGCTTGAACATTATAAGAATTACTCCATGTGTATGTACTAGCATTTATTTGATTTTATGGTAGGTAAGCATTGATAAAGTTTTGTGTCAGTTCTTTGCATATGAGATATAGGTAAGAGTGGGAGGGGTGTGGTGACCTTTTTCATTGTTACCACACCCCATTGTCATTGGTGGAAACTGACAGCAGAAAGGAACAATCTCATCATTTGGTTAGCACACATTTCTGAACTACATTTAGATAGGAAATGATGGGTTTAACTAATGTAGATGTAATATCTGTTGACAATTATGATTTATACTCAATTGTTACTAAATAACAGTCTATTCATGATGACCTGATAGAGAAATTGGTAGTCAAAAACATGTCATTTGATTTGATTCAATGCTAAAAACAAATAATAGAAATTGTGACCATAATAGATCATTCTACAGAGTATAATTTATTAATGAATTGATTCTAGAAATGAACAGTAAACTATGGACTATATTTATATAAGAAATCTTCTGGCTTTCTAAGGAAAGATAATCAAATGAAAATTGCATTTCAATTCATATATTTTTCAAAAGCCTGCTGATAATACAATAATAAAAAACATATTTAAGTTGTTTTTACAAATATAATGTTTAGTACAATGTTATTTAAAAAGTAAAAAGAAAAACAGCTGCCACCACAAACATTCTAGAAAATTAGGATTTCTGCCAAAATGGTATATAAAAAGATATATTACTGAAGAAACTGAGTACCTATACTTCCTAATTTAATTACAAAATTATCAATATGAACTCATAATTTATTTTATTTTATTTTTATTTTCTGTATTGATTTTTCTTTGTTCTATTTAGTTATACATGACTGCAGAATGCATTTCAATTCACTGTACGCAAATGGAGTACAACTTTTCATTTCTCTGGTTGTAGACGCTGTTGAGTCACACAATTTGTGCAATCATACATGTACATAGGGTAATGACATCCATCTCATTTCACCATCTTTCCCAGCTCCCTTACCCCTTCCCTTCCCTCCTTTCATTTCCCTTTGCCCAATCCAAAGTTCCTTCATTCTTCCCTTACCTGTGCTCCTCCATCCCCATTATGTATCAGCATTCATTTATCAGAGAAAACATTTGGCCTTTGTTTTTTTGGGGATTGGCTTATCTCGCTTAGGATGATATTCTCCAACTCCATCCATTTACCTGTTAATGTCATAATTCCTCTGTATGGCTGAGTAATATTCCTCTGTGTATATATACCAAAGTTTTTTTTATCCATTCGTCTATTGAAGAATATCTAGGTTGGTTCCAAAATTTAGCTATTGTGAATTGAGCTGCTATAAACATTGATGTGGCTGCATCACTGTAGTATTGGGTATAAACCGAGGAGTGGGATAACTGGGTTAAATGGTGGGTCCATTCCAAGTTTTCTAAGGAAATTCCATACTGCCTTCCAAAGTGGTTGCATCAATTTGCAATCCCACCAGCAATGTATGAGTGTACCTTTTCCCCCACATCCCTGCCAATACCTCTTGTTGCTGTATTCTTTATAATAGTCATTCTAAATGGAGTGAAATACAATCTTAGGGTAGTTTTGATTTGAATTTCTCTTATTACTAGAGATATTGAACATTTTTTCATATATTTGTTGATAGACTCTGATGTGTCTGCTCAGTTCCATAACCCATTTATTGATTGGGTTATTTGTATTTTTGTTGTTAATTTTTTTTAGTTTTTTATAAATCCTGGAGATTAGTGCTCTATCTGAAAAGATTTTTTACTCTGTAGGCTCTCTCTTCATGTTATTGATTGTTTTCTCTGTTGAGAAAAAAAAAAAAAAAAAACTGTTTTAGTTTGAATCCATCCCATTTATTGGTTCTTGATTGTATTTCTTGAGCTTGAGCAGTCTAGTTAAGAAAGTCTGGTCCTAAGCCCTGTGATGAAGATTTGGGCCCTCATAATTTAATTTGTTGAGTTTTCTATGTTAGATTTATTTCTCATTGATAAAGGACATTTTTAAATGTTTTAAGTGTGTGTGTGTGTGTGAGTGTGTGTGAGTGTACACACATTAAATATAGAATTTGGGAGATAACATCAATAATTACCATTAAGTAAAATACTTACAGTAGTATATTTTAGCTATTTTATAACTATTTTTCATATTAAAAACACTTTTATTCATAGGATGATAAAAACTTTTAAATTATACACCTAGAGGCAATGGTTGCCAGACTGGTTTAAATAATGTTCCTCTGATGTACCTTAAGATATTCTTAGGAGTACATAGGCAAAGATGATCACAAGAGAATATATTTGTGTCATCAACTCCCATGTCTTCGCTTTCCTAAAATAGTCTGCACCCCAGTTTTATAAATTCAGATGTACATGTGTTCACAAATATAAAAATACGCGTAGGCATGTCTTACACATATAAGCCTAAGCATATACTTGCATATGCAGACACATTCATAGGTCACTCATTCAGAATCTAAAAACAACAGGACAAACCAACTACAGAAAAATCTCTAAATATGTGGGCCAAAATAAATCTTACCTATTTTTTTCCAGGTATTTTGATAGAGTGATGGAAAGCTGAATAACAAATTACCTTAACTCCTGTCTTTACCAAACGTGGCAGAGGATTAATTGCTCCTCAGAAAGTGTTGCAAGGAAGCAAAACAAATAGATCATTACATAATACATTACATAATGAAACCTGATTTCACCCAGATATCAAACTCAAGCAAGGCTACATGCCTTCTGTAAATCTTAATTCATGGCTGTGCTATTGTTCCCAATGGTTCTTAACAGTGCTGTTACAAAGTACCACAAATCGGGTGACTTAAATAACTAAATTTAATCTCTCACAGTTGCGGGAGCTGTTAATCCAAGATAAAGGTAGTGGTTCTCTTTCAAGGAAGTAGGAGACTCTTCTATATCTCCTCTTCTTAGTCAGCGTGATTACCAGCAGGCTTTGGCATTCCTTGACTGGAAGCTACCTCACTTCATTCTGTTTCCACCTTTCCATGGTCTTCCTACCTGTCTTCCTTCCATGTGTCTTCACATCCCATTCTCCTCTCTGTATCTCTCCATGTGAAATATTCGTCTCTTTACAATGGCACCTGTCATTGGAGTCAGGCCTATTCCAAGTTGGCTATGACTTCATCTTAAGTTGATTTCATCTGCAAAGACTTTTTTTTCAGAATGATGTCATATTCACAGTTACCAGAAGTTAGGACTTCAATTCATCTTTTTGGTAAGATCATTTTAGCCCACTACACTATCCATCCATCTATCTATCTTTGGTATATAACCTATGTAATATTATAGTTAGGAAATGCATATGTGTCTCAGGGATGCATCTTAACTTCCTTATTATATTGAAAAAGATGTTAATAAATATTTTTGCCATATGATTGAAATGAATGAATCATTGCACAAAGAGAACTGGCTTCCCAATTAAGATATGTAATTAATTACAGTAAAGTTGCTTATTTAAATATTTTCATAAAATATTTTAAAGCATATTGGAGGAATATATTCTTCTGCTTTATCTTTGACTACTGTTCCTTTATTCACTGCCTACCTTTCTTATTTTTAGTCTACGCTGTTTTTACTCCACAACTCATCTCACCTCTCTTCACATCTATCTCCATGGATTCTACTTCTCAGAATCTTCAAAGAAAACATTATTATCATATTTTTACATTTTCCACAGAGAACTTTTTTTTTAATTATAATTTTATTCTATAACTTTGGGGACGCCATTCTTTCTCAACTGGTTTCAAAATTATTTATGGAATTCATATGATTCTTTGGTCTTAACAGACAAACTTTCATGCCTTTCTGATGCACAACATCAAGTTTTGAAATATGTATACATTGTGTATAGGCTAATTCAAGTTAATTAGTAAACGAAGTAGCTCAAATACTGACCAGTTATGCATAGTAAGAACACTGACAATCTATTCATATGTCTTTACTGAGGTGAATAAAGGGACAGACCTTTTATTTCTCTTACTCAGTGTCTGGGGACTACACCTCTCTCTTCTCTGCCCTCTAGTTCTTTCCTAATATCCTGTTCTTTATATTCACATTCAGGTATGATACAGATGTTAATGATCTCCACCAGTTCAATTTCTGTGTCTAAAAGTCTTTGAACATGTGGGGGATAGACTCACAGAGGCAGGCTTTCTTCATTTGCGATTGCCTTAGAATCAGGCACTGTCTATAACTTCTTGTTCATTCAGTTTGACATACACCATATCCTGTCAGTCATAGGTCTATAGTCTTTCAAATTACAACCCTTCAAAACTTATTTTTTTAAAAAACAAACTATGAATTTTCATATTATATATTCTAGGGTCTATTTATATTTATGGTCTGCTGTGTTTTCCCACAGATGGCATCTAGAACAATGGAGAAACATCACTAGCTGGGTCCCTACTGTGGGATTAATACCTGATTATCCAGTCAAGTTTGTGCAAGTCTTACCCACTTAGAAGAGCTAGAGAAAAGAACTGAAACATTTCTGAAGAAAATTTCCCTTCTATTAGTTTAGAGAATAGAGTATACATAAATTAGCTACACCAAAACTCTGATGAGTCATCAGTGGGCATTATTTCCAGTACTTAATTGAAAAAACAAATTAAACAATAACAGTGTCAACAGTTATTTACGAAATGATACTTGTAAAAGGAGTATTTAGATTCTACAGGTTTGCTACAACTTAAGGTACTTGGGATATTGTTTCATCTCATTTCATGAAGGATTTAAAGCTGTTTACATAAAATTTCATATATTTTTGAAAATACACAAAGGTACAAAATCCAGACAAGAAAAAAATATAAAAGATCACACAAATGAGACTATAATTCTGCAGTTTAGAAAATAAAGTACATTTTATAGGCCAAATTGAAAGAGTTAAATTTAACTTTCATAATCAGAGAGAAATAAAACCACCTATTGTCTAAGAAACATTTTTCTAATATTGATTTATAAATGAAATATTTTATGTGTGACATCTTTCAGAAGAATACTGGATGATATGATGTATACTTGTCACAAACCGATCTTGAAACTGTTGCAGTACGGGATTTCATATGACTATTTCTTGTCATATCCTGAAATAGAAATCAAGGGAGCAACATTAAAATGAAATTCTATAAAGGATATTCTACAAGGTGTAATGTTACTTTCTGAAAACTATAATAGATATAATTGGTAATCTGCCTTTGATGCAAAATGTTTATATAAAAACTGATACAAAATAGTTTCTTCCTGGTTTACACTCACTTGCCAGATCAATGTCCCAATCTTCTATGTTGGCCCTCTTTTCTGCTCCTGAGATATTGGAGAAGTCATTTATACATTGAATAATCCAATGCATGTGGTGGTTGAGAGAATTAAGTTGGTTGTCTCAAAGTAATTATTAACAGCCTCATCCATCCTCAAGTGTGCAGGTCAGGATGATAGATTACATTGTCACCCTCCTTATTCATAGGAGGGTGGTGCATTCTCCTATGTTTCAACCATCACAGTGAGCACCACAAGAAAATTTTCAGACTGATCAATGATGGGCACATACAGGTATCTCCTTCCAGCTCAGTGCAGTTATCACATGTGATTTTTGTCATTACTTCCAATGTGACACAGAATGGCAAATAACAGTATGTGCTGTAAGGCCAGCTGACTACTAGAAATTCTGCCTTCAGTCACCAGCTGAGTGACTCTAAATAAGTTATTTACGCTATCTGAAGCTTAGTTTACTCACATATAAAATGAGGATGGCAATAGAACTGTCGGTGATTGCAGAGAAAGAAAATGTTCATACACGGAGAATCCCGAGGACGTAGGACCTGATGAGCAGGCAGGTAGTATGAGCATGTCTGTTGCCATCTTGGCTATCACTGTACTTCTCTTTCTGCCAATCAATCTGAACTTGTCCCTGGGTTTTAGATTTCTTCAAACATTTCCTAGCTTACAGACTTTATTTCCACTGTCCTCTCATGCCATAGACTGAACCTGTAGTGCAAACCAATTCTTCCTCACAACCCAGGAGAAGCTCTCTCTAAAGCCACTCAAGAGTAAAGATATTCCTGAACTGCACTGTGCCACAGAGAAGGGGAGGGGGCATTTTTCTTCCTCCAGTGCTAATATTCATGAAAAATCTATACTTTCATGTACAACATATAATGTTAGTGGTAAGGAACAGAAAAAATAGGCTTAAATGTGAAATTCTAACCTAAGTCAACCTAACAAAAAGGGCAAACAGAGGATATTGGAAACCAAAGGCTAAGAATCTGCAACACAGTCTAAACTTAACCCACAGGGGTCTCTGGCTAGCCAAATGTATCCCAGTGTTTATAAGCTGGTGCAGTCATTTCTATTTTTAGATTTGTGCCTGCTTATGTTTTCATCATAAGTCGGCTACATTCCTTCGCATGTAACATTATATTTTAAAAAGTACAGGTTGAAAATCAAACTTCTTTGACTCTCTGGTCTATTCGATTTAATGCATTTACTAAAAGTTGTTGGTTTATAATAATGTAACAGACTTTTAAAAGCATAATCAAAAACTAAAAGTGAACACCACATATATAAAATGTTCATAGCATACATAGTAGACAAGGGAGTATTAATTATTAAGTAGGAGACACATTTCACAGATTAAACAAACTTGGATAGAAAATTTTGTATGGCAGAAAATTAAATTTTAAGAATAGGGGAAATGTACAGATGAGTAAAAACAACAACAGTAACTGGGTGCAATGGCACATGCCTGTAATCCCAGCAGCTCTGGAGGCTGAGGCAGAAGGACCAGGAGTTAAAACCCAGCCTCAGCAAAAAGTGAGGTGTTAAGCAACTCAGTGAGACCCTGTCTCTAAATAAAATACAAAATAGGGCTGGGGATGTGGCTCAGTGGTTGAGTGCCCCTGAGTTCAATTCCTGGTACCCCAAAACAACAACAACAACAGTTATAGTTTGTGAGTCACTGTAAAAAATAAATATTTTGAAAAAGTTTTTCATGTAAATTGATGAAATAATATTACATGTGTCCCCTGACTACAAACAATAAAGATGTTGAGACATGAGCCTGTTTTGCTAGCAGACAGGGGTAAATATTGGCAGAAGCAAATGTAACAACTCAATCTAAAATGAAGCCATACATCACCTGTGTCAGAAAAAAATAAAAATCAACATTTTTTTATGACATGCAGCATATTAAGATATTCTGTCCCTTCTGACCAAATGTAAGAATTCCAAACCTCTTTTCTGCCACAGAGTTTGCACATCTGAGAAGGAAGGTGACTCTTTTGGTGAACTTGCTATTGAAAATAGGTGACTAGCCTGCAGCAGCAACAGGATCTTGACATTTAAGTTAAAAATCTCTCTCATTGCAATCCTCTAAGCACTTGACTCAATAAGCAGTTATATTTGTCAATAGACAAAAATAGCTCATTCAGCCTGGTATTGTACAGAAAGCTAAAGAAAATGAAAAGCATGACCATGAAACAGTAAGCGATTTACATATTTGCCACCTCTTGGTTATTATAGTCCAAGGTGGCACAAAGCACAAGTCAGAACATTAAAATACCTGATGTTCTCAGATGCAGAACTATTTCAGAGCAATTTCAGCAATAATTTTAGATCTAAGGAGTAGATAGCAGTCTTATTTTAAATTAGTTGAAATGATGGATCAATTCTAATGGATGTCGTGCTATTCAGAGGATTCTAAAAATTAGAAATAAATATAATTATAGGACTCTTCATAAATGACCTATTTATTGAGGGTGTAATACTTGTAAAGCAGTATACTATATTAAAGCAGAATTCTACACACAGTATGTAGTGTATCTAGTTAAATACTAACAAAAAAAAAAAAAACAAGGCAAGTAATACTGTCCTTTTATAGAATGGAAAATAGGCTTAGGGAGGTTTCACAATTACTTACAGATGCACAAATTATTGGAATTTGACAGAGACTCTCTTTGAATCCAGCCTCAGAGTTTTCCTGGCAATGGAATGGCCAATACAATGGCCATATTCTGCATTTAGAAAAGCAAATACATTGAAGAATCATGCTTGTTCCCTAATAGCTAAGCTAGTGGTAGGAGGAGTGAATTTGCTCTTAATATTGTGAAGATAAAATTATAACATTGTATATACAGAATAAAGTTACATATTTTGCTTTTAACCTATAAATTTGTCTATAAGAGTACTGACTAGAGAGGGATGGAGAGAAGAGGAGGAAGAGAGAAAAGACAGAGGCTTAATTGATCTACCAGATAATGGTTGTTCAAACTAATAACAGCAGGTTGGAGACTGGGATGGAAAAAGCAGGTGGATGGAGGACTGAGACATAGAAGTAAGCAGGATTCTGCTTGGTCCAGTGCTTTGATTGCTGTTGTGATCACCTGAGGACATTGGGCTCCAGCCAGCAGTGGGCTCTCACCAGTTAATCTCTATGGAGATTCCAACCTTCAGACTGTAGGACTGTGCAACTGACATTCAGGGAATGTCTCCCCTCTCAGTTAGGGGTCCCACATGCCAATCGTTTCGGGAAATACCCTCATTAATACAGACAGAAGTCTCTTAATCTTAGATATTTCTTCTTCGAATCAAGTTAACAATCCAGATTAACCACGGATTCCCAAATGTTTTTCATTTACTTATATATCAAAAAGTATGTAAAACACCTCCTGTAGAGTTCATTATTAAACCTAATCTAACAGTTAACATGAATACTTCTAAATAAAAATCCCTTTAATGGTCTACCAAAACCTCAACATCTATGCAGATTAGAAAATTAAATCATTCACACAGAAACCTGTAAATGGTGATTGAAACTTACAATTATTCTGATAAATACAACTCAAATATTTTACCACATTGCCATTATTTTCCAAATCAAAGCAATCTTAAATATTTCATCTCTATTGTGAACATTGGCTCAAAAACAGTTGAAAAATTTAACTGTTGCTTGACTTTATCATTATTTTCTTTACTATTTAAGTGTTACTTTTAGATTAAATTTTAACGTAGTTTGTGTCTTGACTAAACACAGTTTTGCAATTTGAATTAATACCCTCTCAGCAGTGATTTGTGTAAGGAGCCATGAAGATTAAACTGTGTATATTATTGAAATGTAACCTATGAAAAAACATACTTCTATGCATACTAAAAATATTAATGGAATTTTGAACAGTAATAAACATATTTAAAGTGTCTAGAGAGTACATCTTTCAAAAACTAATAGTTACTTTAAAGTGACTTAAAAGACCAATATGCAATACCACAAAATGTGTCCTTGAATATGCCCGATACATCTTCTAGGTTCATTAACACTTGAACCTATTACTCCCACTTTTTTTCCATTAGCCTTTGATTTCAGGGCTGAGACTTACAGGTGATACTCACTAATCTAAAGACATAGAAGAAATCTTCCTTTAGATCCATCCCACTCACTCTAGCTCCTTTAACTTCTTTCCCCAAAGGGTATGCCCTTTCCATTACAGCTAAGTGATTCCGGACTTCCTCTGCCTGGGGCTATATTTCCCTAAATAACTGATGATAATAGCAAAGTGATGTGAAGGAAGTAGAATATTACAGTCATCTCCTGATTATCTAATCTATAATATGCAGTTTCTACCACTTATCTGTTCCAAAAAGAAAAAAATAAAAGAAACAAATCAATCCACAACAATATATTTGCCTTCCTTTGCCATAGTCCATTTTGTTAGCTCTCACAGAATGGAACATAATGATTCAAAGATTACACACTGAAACAATGGGAAATGTGCTGCTATTATCTATCATGTTTTCAGGGTATTCAGCACTATTAATTAATCTAACCATAACCATTTATGCAGACCAATAGCAGGTGACCAGTATGGAGACAAATCCAGCTCTGATTCAACTTTTCACATGGAGAGGAGTGTTCTATTGAGTGGAATCAATTTTGCTATTTAAATTTGTGCTAAATGGTAAATAAGATGCTTTTTTCCTGATTATGCTTTCAAAAGCATATAATTAATGTTTGTATAGATCTCAGCAAAATCAAGTGTCTTCTTGACATTTTGGAAACAGAATATATGCTTTTAGAAAATTATTTTCATGAAACATATTTTCTCAGCAATTAAACATGTCGATTTATTTTTACTATTTCAATAGTAATACCTATTTTTCTTGTAGTGATGACTACATAAGATCATTTGAAGTTTTAAAGTCACTGAAAGTCACTAAATGAATTCTTTGATTACTTGTCAGTTACAGGACTTGTCACTAGAAATAAAAAGATAAACAGCAGAGCAATCACATATGAAGAGCTCAGTATTGAGAACTCAGCATCACCAGGCCCCACATGAAGCTGCTCCACAGTTTAGGTATAGCCACTCTGGTCTGTGCTCACAAGCATCATGTCTCTTTTCTTCAGAACAGTTATCATGGCTGACAGCCATCAATCTGTTACCATAATGGTCCAATTTCTCAGTTTGTACAGATAAGTTCCTTAGTACAAGAACTCACTCCTGTTCTCCATTGTCCCTAGAAGTATACAAATGACTGATGTTTTTAAATATGTTAAATATTTATTGAATGAAGGAATGATACACCAAATACGTCCAAAACCACAAGAACACATATGAGCATACATATTCTAGGATCTCAAATCCACCTCTAGTCATTTCATGAAAAAGTGATATAATCAATCACAAAGCTACAAGAAGTCAATACAGATAAATATCTCCTTATTACTGTTAGACAAGTCTAAAAACTAAAACATAAAGTGTATTAACTCACTTTAAAATCTAATATATAGGGGAGTTCAGTATTTTGTGACTATTTTAATGATTATTTTTAGATAGATGTTGGATGATACCTTTTCTGTTCAAACATATTAAGGAAAAGAAAGAGTAGGTCAAAATAACACAGTCATCACACTAAAAAAGCAGGAAATGTGCTAAGTATTTTACATGCATTGTCTAATTTAATGGTTAGAATAATCTTAGTGGTTGGTATAAGGAAAACAAAGCAAAACAGAACCACAACAACTGTTAGGGTTTCTTTCCTCCCTCAAACAGACTGTAGTTTGAATAAGTTGAACTTACTACTATTCTATGCTCTATGTTGACCAAATCAGTGGACTAGTTTTTCCAAAACATATTTTCATGGAGAAACTAAGTGGTTTGTAATCATATAGGCAGTTCTAAACATATGAATTCTCATTCTATTCATTATAGGATAGGAAAGCTAAAATTTCTAATTTTATTTTAAAATAAATAAATGTTTTCACTAAGCTTAATATTTTTAGCAGTATCATTTAAAATATATCACTCCATTTCTTTAGGCAAGTTAACATCAGAGAATAATTAGTGTGAGAACACACATGAACACATACATACACACAACCACACACAGTCATAAGATTGCCTGTGGCTCTGAAACTCTATAATGAACTATTTTTAAATTCCATGATTTAGGTTGGCACAATGTTATTAATTTAAATATGAACTGAAATTTCTTATTTGTATGGTAAATTAAAAAATGAAGTAAATGAATTAGCAATGAGCTGAATAAGGTTTTAATTTTTCAAGAAAAGAAATGAAGTCACATAATATTAGGTGTGGCCTTAATTTAATTTTCATATGTGATAACAAAGTTCTTGGTGCTACTTAATCAGTTGTTATAGATGTCAAAAACAACAACAACATATACAAATCAATGTTCCTCAAATAATGTCCCCAATAAATGAAATAGGCATTGCTAGCTACCAAATCATTAAACAGAGGATTAAAACAGTATTATATATTTCAAAAAGAATGAAATTATATGATGTCTACCACTTACCAATGATATTATTTTTCCAAATACAATTTTACACTATCAAGTTTATTGATCAAATAATTTAATCAATGCGTGATTGTATATTTTTATACACTATTTTATAGGTTACAAGGAAACCAATAAAAACAGGAATATTTCATTTATACAAGTGTTGCAAGATAAAGTAGAAATCAATGTTACTAGGTGGAAAAGAAGGGAAAATATTACAAACATTAAAACCATATTTTCAAACTCACATTTTCTTTGTGAGGGTTTTATTCCATTTTTTAGACTAGAGGTGAAAAAATCAGTTTATTTTATTTTTATAGTTTGAATATTCCAATTCAAGTGCACAAGCAATGGAATATATCATATGAATTTATTTTCCTGATAACTGAAAATCACAAATAAAATACACAGCCAAAGTTACTAATGATTTACTTCTAAATAAATATTCTTCAGTTTTCACTTTATACAATTTGATATTTCGTATATTTTCTGATCAATTGGTATTATTGTTCTTAATAGGTAGCAGGGCTTTTTGACTCTATCACTATAGAGAACCATGCTTTCTACAGGAGACTTTCCCAGATAGATACTGTTAAATACAGACAGATGGAAATGTAACTAGAAATAGATTTGGATAGATAGATAGATAGATAGGTAGATAGATAGATAGACAGGAGAGGGAGAGAAAGAAGAAGACATTTTTATGTATTTGTGGCTCTATTATTTTTTCTGACATCATATAATTGGTAACTACACATGGTTATGACCTCTGAAACATCAAGTGTTGATATAGTTAATACATATACAAAATGAAAGGCCTAAATTTGTGAAATACATTTGAAGTATGCATGATATTAATATGTGGATAAAAGAGTTCTTTAGGATTTGTAAATAAGAAAGATCTAAGCGAAATGTAGGTAAAATATATGCATAGACAATTCGCAAATAAAACTAACTAATAAAATACAATAAAATATGTTTAATTTTAATATTAGAAAAGCAATGAAATATTTTTTATCTACAGATTGTTAAAGACTAAATTAAATGTATCACTTATGATTTTTATAGTGCATTATCCTATATGAATATCTGAACACACTGTAGAATTTTATATAAAAATACACAATATATTTATTAAATAAATGAGTTTTCATAAAAATCAACATATGTTCCATATATAATCCACTCATCTCTGAGAAATTTTTGAAAATAAATAATTAGAATAAACATCAATGTTATTGATTATATGAAATGCTTTGTAGTCATGTTGATAGAAGTAATTTAATATAATAACCTAATATTACTATATTACTAGTCATCTAATATGTCAAGTTTTATCAAAGTTTAATAGCAACAAATTTAATACTATAAGAGTACTAAGATCATAATATTAAAAGGGTACATGAAATCTAATAATACCATATGTGGATATACACAGAAATATGCATGTCTTCTGAATAAAATGTGATTTATATGAGCATATAAAACTACTCAATTTTTTAATAGCAAATGAGGTTATTGAAGCTAGTTGAATTATAAATCATTAATATTTTTCTTAAAGTTTTTCTTTGCTTTCTAAATATTTTATAATGAATATGCATCACTTTTATAACAAGAAAAATGTGATATTTTAAAATAAACAATAAAATAGAGACTGGGAAGCACATTTCTAGCCTTATTTTTAATGTATTATTATGAGTTCATGTATAAGTTAGATATTTGATATCTGGTAGAGTTAGGTGATAGAGAATAATTCTTTTAAGCTCTAATGGGCAAATGTAGCTCAAAACGTAGAGTACCGAGACTGAAATAAATATATTTATTATTTTTCAGCGATTATTACCTACCATCATCATGTTATAGAGTTGGGGCCTTCAAAGAAACTGAGGCAGCGTGACACATACACACTTCAAACACTTCTTGAGATCCAGTCAGAAAGCTTTCAAACTTGTCTCTCAGAGTAACAGGAATGAGTTTATTGAAGGGATAGGAGAAGGGAAAGGGGACACTCTCAAGGGAGACAGTGGGTCCTCTCAGAGAGGAGAGGGACAATGTGCCTCTCCTGCACTCCAGTTTTATTGGGGATCCCAGAGAAGTTTCCAGAGTCCAGCCCAGGTCCACCTCTTGACTTTTGAGTGACAGGAAGATGACATCAGACTTTCAAATACCCACTGCTACAACTCAAGGTCACTTTGGCCATGCTAACCAGTTCTAATTGAATTCTTAACCATACATTTTCACAAGGGAGGAATTATCCTTATCTCCCTGACTTTCTGTATCTGGTCACAAAAGTCTCCCCCTTCAGGGTAACATGGGTTCCTCTTATAGACATTTTATTGGGCCTGCATTTTTTTTTCTGCAGATATCAGGTAGTTTGCTGAGGAATAACATCCACTTAGGCCAGACAGGGCTGCAGGTAAATTACTTCTTGAAACAGAAAGCCTGTGGGGATCAGCACAGTAGGCCCACTTTACAGAATTATTTTCTTAGCCTCATATTTCCACCATTTGTATATCAGAACTTGTGTTGCTCTTGGATTCACATTTCAAAACCAAACTAACAAAAAGTGGTAACTTAACTTGAAAAAAAAACCCCAAAATTTAATTATATTTTTTTACTCTTTTAAGTTTACTTAAAAACTTTTAAACAACTTTTAGTTAGTTCATTAATAGGGACTTGATCTAAATTAATTATGAATTGTATAAGGTATAAAAGAGTCTAATAGATTTTTTTAGGCAAACCCTCCAAAAAATTTCAAAACACTGGAAATATGTTCACTATTAACTTTATAAAATAAGAAAAAATTTCTTATTTTTAGCAGTCTTAGAAGTCAGCATATTTGAATAGGCTTTGGAATTAACCTATACGTTATAATATTCACTTGGAGAGCAAATCAAATTTTCTTTTATTGTAACAGGTAACAATAAAGTTAACAATGATGTAGTCAATAAAGAATAATATTGAACTAATATTTTAAAAGATGAAAATTAAAGAAAACCCAAGGAATTTATTGACATATGAAAAGTAAAGTGATAAAATTGTAAGAAAAAAGCAGCTTTGGCACACATTTAATGCTGTTCTATCAGTAACAAAATAAGATACAAAAAATTTGACGTTACAGTCAACATAAATTTCTGTATTCACGTACATAACTCCCTTATTTTTTTCTCAGAGAATCAATAGATTTCATTTCCTCAACATCATGGTAGTTTCCAGTTGGGTCAATTTATTTGTAAGTAAGTCTTTTATGTTCTGATACAAATCAATAAGAATCCATGAGAAATTTGAAATGATTATTCTTTAAAATGTAGATCCTTATGTCATGTCAGGAGTTAGATAAATGATTGTTGGCTTCTGACCTTGTATCCCCAAACAGTAAACCCCAACCCAACCCAGTATACACAGAGAGACACATTCCACACTCTGTCATGCACAAATTTACTTTATTGTCTTGTGGTTTGAAGTAATGTTCCCTTTCATTCTCATAACATGGACTCTGGAATCCACTGCTGAAGACAGAATGGAATTGAAGTGTTGCCACTTCCTGGCACCTTGACTTTAGAGAATCCATGTAAATCTTTGCTTCTCAATTTCTTCATTATGAAAGAGTCAGTAACAATGTCACCATGAAATTGTCACAAACACTTTTAAAAAATGGGAAAATGCCTCACAGTACCTAGAAAAAAGTGATACATTTTGACCATATTATTGAAGGAGGTGGAAACTTACAACCCCTTGGGAAAAATGGAAATTAAGGACTCTGACCTTTTGCAATTCCCCTGCCAGCCAAAAGCAAGCTCCCCAAAAAGTAACTGACAAACTCCTCCTATGATGCAACCCTGTTAACCCTATAAAACTCAGACCATCATTGCAGCCAGTCATCATTTTCCTCTTAAAAATGAGCCCCTCCGCTGCTTAAAAAGTAATTGCTGATCTGTTGAGGTCTGTCTCCATTTCTTTTCATTTCCTGTTGGATTCTCTTGCATTTTCTTTCATTTGGTGCTGAAACCGGGACAGGGTTTGGGACTCCCAACTCCTTCCCATCCTACTGAATCGCTATTGTCTTTTATCTCCCTTCTATTCCTTTCCTTCTTTCCTCCAAATAGAGGGAGACCATCCTACTCTTCAAGTTCACTATAGCTAAAAGGTGTCTGGTACAGGACTCGAAATCTATTCTATTCCTGGGCTAGATTCTTGTTGCCGTCTCACTGCCACATGGATGGTGCAAGGACCTGTATTGGGTCATTTATTGGTTTTGAAGGCAAACTTCTTCTAACTTTACCTCTCCTATTCTTTTCTTTCCCTCTACACTCAGACCTCTACATCAAGGGCTGCTCCTGCCATTTTGTTCCCGCATGCAATACCAATCTCTTCATTCTGTGCAGAGATAAGATCTTTCTCAGTCTCTTGCAGAGGTGCCCTACCTGAGACCTTCCAGTTTCTCCAGACCCTGGAGGTCCTCCACCACTGGAATTGCAGAAGGGGGCGCCCTCTCATTCTCTGGTGGAACCACTTTGTCTGGTGACACAGAGACATCAAGGGACACTTTGATCTGGATTGTCACCCTGATTAAATCTCTCCAACATAGGGGCTACCCGGTCCATACCACAGGACTCACCCTTAGGTTGTCTCTTCACATGTTTTTAAATCCTTCACTTCAAATCTGATCTCAAAGGTAAATGCCTTATTAGGCTGAATAGTCAGATTTGGTAGCACTATAAATTAGACAACCTAAGTCAATGGTCCAAATTTGGGACCTTTGATGCCAAATCCTCCAAGACCTAGACAATTTCCTTCAACAAAATGACCAATGGTCTGAGCTTCCTTACTTCTGAGCTTTCTTTTACCTCAACTCAAGGCCCTCATGTCAAATTTACTCTGCTCTACAGTTTAATTCTCAATGACTTCCTGCTCAGTAACCCCCCTAGATCATGTCCTGACTTCCACTCCTTTTCTTCATTTACTACCCCCAAAACAGCAGATGAACCCCCACCTTATAGGCACCAAGCCTTCTACACCCCTCACCTCAGCCTAGTCCCTAAGCCCCAAATCCCTGCTCCCCATCCACCATGTCTTTACCTCCCCACACAACCTAAAACTCTTCCTCCAAAACATGTTTCCCTTAAAGTGACAGGGACTGAAGGGATGGTCCAAGTCCATGTTCTCTTTTCTATGACAAATATTTTCCAAATTGAGCATAATTGGGTTCATGTTACGGTTTGGATGTGATGTGTCCCCCAAAAGCTCACGTGTGAGACAATGCAAGAAAGATCAGAGAAGAAATAATTGGGTTGTAAGAGTCTTAACCCAATCAGTGATTTAATCTCCTGATAAGGATTAATTAGTGGTAATTGAAGTGGTAAGGCGTGGTTGGAAGAGGTGAGAATTGGGGTATGGCATGGGTATGTACTTGTATCTGACCAGTAGGCTTTCTCTCTGCTTCCTGATTTCATGTGAGCTACTTCCCTCTGCCACACTCTTTATCCATGATGTTCTGCCTCACCTTGAGCCCTGAGGAATGGATCTGGCCTTCTATGGACTAAGACCTCTGAAACTCTGAGCCCTCAAATAAACTCTTCTTCCCCTGCAGTTGTTCTGTCTGGGTCCTTTAGTTACAGCAGCAAAAATTCTGACTAAAACAGTTCATTACCTGAAAATTCCACCAAATTTAAAAGGAATTCCTTTGACTAACTCAGTGCTACCATCTAATCTGGGTAGACATTTAGTATATCCTCACTTCCACCCTGAACCCTGATGAATGTGCCCACATTTGGGAATATGCTGACCTTTTCTGTACTGAAAACCCTCATGCCAGTCATATTTCAGTCATATTTCATATTTGCTGACTGGGATCAACCCTAAAATTTGGGGTACTTTTTGAGGCAAAATCACTAAACACCATCCTGCATCAAAATCCAAGTAAAAGACCCCACTCACTATGTTATCCTTTCCCAATATCTCACTAGTCCTAAGAACATGTTGGGACTACACTAGCAAAATCTGATTCCTCCAACACTGGGCCCGAATTTGACAGAGTTTGATTCAAACAATCCCCCACTGCATTGAAAAAAAGATAGGCTCAATCTCAGTAGGCCTCCTCCAAGGGACCGAAAGTGCAAATATTCAACAAATCCACTTAGCCCCACAGCCTTGGTGCCCCCCCCCCCAATTCTGAGGCATTTTTCCTTTGCAGGGCCCATATTTACCCTTGCCTACCAAAAAGGTGGACTGATCTCTGTAGGTTGGTCTTCCTTACTCCTCAAATTGACGTTTTACCTAACAACCAAAATTTGCCTATCCCAATAGTGGCACACGCCAGACACAGGAGAGCCCTTCAGTTTATCTCCTTACTCACGGGTCTAGGTATATCTCCTGGGATTGGCACAGGAGCAGTGGGATTAGGAAGCTCTATTCACTACTTTAAGAAGTTGTCAGAACAGGTTATTGAAGATATCCAATAGGTCACTGATTGGGTACTGACTACAAAATTAATTGGATTCCCTGACATCTGTCATCCTGCAAAATCATCAGCACCCTAGATCTCCTTACTGCTGAACAAGGTGTCCTCTGCCTCTTCCTCAGGGAAGAATGTTGCTTCTATGTCAGTCAATCAGGACTGCTAAGGGACAAGGTTAGACAACTACAGGACCAATTGGAACAGTAGAGGTGAGAACTAAGAGACTCTTGGTGGGCCTCATTGGGAGACCTAAAACAATGGACTTTCTGGTTTCTCTTTTAACCCCTCGAATATTCATTTTTCTTGTAATAACTTTTCTTCCCTGCTTTCTTAAATTTATACAGAAGCAACTTCTTGGCAAAGTGACCCGTCTAGCCCAGACCACCTCTCAAGAACTATAAAAGTCATTCTTCTCCTTCACTCACAATGAGTCTCTCCCGAGCCCCAAAAAGAAGAATCATCCACAAGGATGTCGAAGTTTCCTCCTTTACATTCCTCTCAAGTCACAACCATCAGGACTGTAGAAGACCCTAAAATACCCCTCACCTCCTTATCTTCTTCTGGATCTGACAGGGGATCCCCTACTCCGCCCCTTTTCAGCAGGAGGCAGCCAAATAGGATGATGTCACTCCAACCTTTTCTACCCTTTAGAGTCTGGAATAAAGGAGATGGAAACTTACAATCCCTGGACAGAAAAGGAAACTAAAGACTCTGAACTTTTGTGATTCCCCTACCTGACAAAAGCAAGCCTGCCAAACTCCTCCCATGATGCAGTCCTGCTAATCCTGTAAAACTCAGGCCCTCCTTGCAGCCAGTCACCATATTCCTCTTAAAAACGAGCCCCTCCACTGCTTAATTAAGCATCGCTGATCTATTGAGGTCCATCTCCTTTTCTCTTTCTTTTTGTATCCTCTTTCATTTCCTTTCAATTATTATTCTACTTGGTGTAATTTATATCTAATATGCATTTGTTTATTTCTTTCATTTATTCTGGAGATAAAATAGAAGGCCTTGCAAATGCTAGGCCAGCACTCTATCCAGTGAGCTACACCCTTACCACCAAATTGCCACATGTGACTTCTTAATCTTTTGTTTTCTATTTTGTACCAGGGATTGAACCCAGGAGTGCTTAACCACTTCGCTACATACCCAGCCCTATTTATTTATTTATTTTAATACAGGGTCTCTCTAAATTGCTTAGTGTATTGCTAATTTGCTGAGGTTGGCTTTGAACTTAAAATCTCTCTAACATGCACCAATGCACCTGGCTCCTTAACTTTTATTTATTTATTTATTTATTTTTGTACCAAGGATTGAACCCAAGGGCACTTAACCACTGAGTCACATCCCCAGTCCTTTTTATTTTTTTTTAATTTTGAGACAGGGTCTCACTAAATTGCTTATAGCCTCACTAAGTTGCTGGGACTAGCTTCAAACATATGATCCTCTTACAGGTGTGCGCCACCACACCTTGGCCTTAACTTTATTTGTAAAGCATTCTCACTAATGTCATTTCTTTGTGGGTACAAACATTGTGTTTGATTAAACATAGTAGTAACTCACTAAATAATTGTGAAAAATAACAGAATATTATAAACACATCAGTCACAGAACAGAAGAATCATCTATCAGTATTTCTGTTTATAAAGAGTTCAACCAATAGGGACTGTACATTATTATTTAGTCTATCAAAATGTGTATTGTGTTGCAGGCATTAAATGATCGCACCAATCAACAGTTAAAAGACCAAATACGGGAAGCAAGAGATCATTTCAATAAAGAGTTAGAGATACTGAAAAAAAAACAAACTGAAATCCTTGAAATGAAGGAAACAATAAACCAAGTTAAAAACTCCATAGAAAGCATAACCAATAGGATAGAACACCTGGAAGACAGAACCTCAGACATTGAAGACAAAATATTAACCTTGAAAACAAAGTTGAACAAACAGAGAAGATGGTAAGAAATCATGAACAGAATCTCCAAGAACTATGGGATATCATGAAAAGGCCAAATTTGAGAATTATTGGGATTGAGGAAGGCTTAGAGAAACAAACCAAAGGAATGAACAATCTATTCAATGAAATAATAACAGAAAATTTCCCAAATCTGAAGAACGAAATGGAAAACCAAGTACAAGAGGCTTATAGAACTCCAAACATACAAAATTACAACAGACCCACACCAAGGCACATTATTATGAAAATACCTAACATACAAAATAAAGACAGAATTTTAAAGGCTGCGAGAGAAAAGAATCAAATTACATTCAGAGGGAAACCAATAAGAATATCAGCAGATTTTTCAATCCAGACCCTAAAAGCTAGAAGGGCCTGGAACAACATATACCAAGCCCTGAAAGAAAATGGATGCCAACCAAGAATCTTATACCCAGCAAAACTTACCTTCAAATTTGACGATGAAATAAGATCCTTCCATGATAAACAAAAGCTAAAGGAATTTACAAAAAGAAAGCCAGCATTACAGAACATTCTCAGCAAAATATTCCATGAGGAAGAGATGAAAAACAATGATGCAAATCAGCAACAGGAGGCGCTAGCCTAAAGGAATAGCCAAATAAAGGAGAAACCAAATCATGTCAAAAACAAATATGAGTCAATTGACTGGGAATACAAATCATATCACAATAATAACCCTGAATGTTAATGGCCTGAATTCATCAATCAAAAGACACAGACTGGCAGATTGGATTAAAAAGAAAAATCCAACAATATGCTGCCTGCAAGAGACTCATCTCATAGAAAGAGACACCCATAGACTAAAGGTGAAAGGATGGGGACAAACATACCATGCACACGGACACAGCAAAAAAGCTGGAGTATCCATCCTCATCTCAGATAATGTGGACTTCAAACCAAAACTAGTCAGAAGGGATAAAGAAGGACATTACATGCTGCTTAAGGGAAGCATAAATCAGCAAGACATAACAATCATAAATATCTATACCCCGAACATTGGCTCATCCACGTACGTCAAACAAATCCTTCTCGATTCCAGAAATCAAATAGACCACAACACAATAATACTAGGCGATTTTAACACACCTCTCTCACCACTGGATAGATCGTCCAAACAAAAATTGAATAAAGAAACTATAGATCTCAACAACACAATCAGCAATTTAGACTTAACGGACATATATAGAATATACCATCCAACAAAGAATGAATACACTTTCTTCTCAGCAGCACATGGATCCTTCTCTAAAATAGACCATATTTTATGCCACAAAGCTACTGTTAGTAAATACAAGAAGATAGAGAAACTACCTTGTACTCTATCAGATCATAATGGATTGAAATTAGAAATAAATGACAGAATAAAAAACAGAAAGTTCTCCAATACCTGGAGACTAAATAATACACTATGATATGATGAATGGATAACAGAAGACATCAGGAGGGAAATAAAAAAATTCTTAGAAGTAAATGAGAACAAAGACACATCATATCAAAATCTCTGGGACACTATGAAAGCAGTACTTAGAGGAAGATTTATTTCATGGGGTGCATTCAAAAAAAGAAGTAGAAATCAACAAATAAACGACTTAACACTACAGCTCAAAGCACTAGAAAAAGAAGAGCAGACCAATACCAAAAGTAGTAGAAGACAGGAAATAGTTAAAATCAGAGCCGAAATCAACGAAATCGAAACAAAAGAAACAATCGGAAAAATTAATAAAATAAATAGTTGGTTCTTTGAAAAAATAAATAAAATTGATAAACCCTTAGCCACACTAACAAAGAGAAAGAGGGAGAAAACTCAAATTACTAAAATTCGGAATGAACAAGGAAACATCACAACAGACACGAGTGAAATACAAAACATAATTAGAAGCTATTTCGAAAATCTATACTCCAACAAAACAGAAAACCTTGAAGACATCAACAAATTTCTAGAGACATATGAACTACCTAAACTGAACGAGGAGGACATACACAACTTAAATAAACCAATTTCAAGCAATGAAATAGAAGAGGTCATCAAAAGCCTACCAACAAAGAAAAGTCCAGGACCAGATGGGTTCTCAGCCGAGTTCTACAAAACCTTTAAAGAAGAGCTCATTCCAATACTCCTCAAACTATTCCATGAAATAGAAGAGGAGGGAACCCTACCAAACTCGTTCTATGAAGCCAATATCACCCTGATACCTAAACCAGACAAAGACACATCAAGGAAAGAAAATTTCAGACCAATATCCTTAATGAACATCGATGCAAAAATTCTCAACAAAATTTTAGCAAATCGCATACAAATATATATTAAAAAGATAGTGCACCACGATCAAGTGGGTTTTATCCCAGGGATGCAAGGTTGGTTCAACATTCGGAAATCAATAAATGTCATTCACCATATCAACAGACTTAAAGTTAAGAATCACATGATTATTTCAATAGATGCAGAAAAAGCATTTGATAAAATACAGCATCCCTTCATGCTCAAAACACTAGAAAAAATTGGGGTAGTGGGAACATTCCTAAACATTATAAAGGCCATCTACGCTAAGCCCATGGCTAATATCATTCTAAATGGTGAAAAACTGAAAGCGTTCCCCCTAAAAACTGGAACAAGGCAGGGATGCCCTCTTTCACCGCTTCTATTCAACATCGTCCTTGAGACTCTAGCCAGAGCAATCAGACAAACCAAAGAAATTAAAGGGATACGAATAGGAAAAGAAGAACTCAAACTATCCCTGTTCGCTGATGACATGATTATATATTTAGAGGAACCTGGAAATTCCACCAGAAAACTTTTAGAACTCATAAGTGAATTCAGTAAAGTAGCAGGTTACAAGATCAATGCCCATAAATCCAATGCATTTTTATACATAAGTGATGAATCTTCAGAAAGAGAAATTAGGAAAACTACCCCATTCACAATAGCATCGAAAAAAATAAAATACTTGGGAATCAATCTCACAAAAGAGGTGAAAGACCTCTACAATGAGAACTACAGAACACTAAACAAAGAAATTCAAGAAAACCTTAGAAGATGGAAAGATCTCCCATGTTCCTGGATAGGCAGAATTAATATCGTCAAAATGGCTATACTACCTAAAGTTCTATACAGATTCAATGCAATTCCAATTAAAATCCCAATGATGTACCTCGCAGAAATAGAGCAAGCAATTATGAAATTCATCTGGAAGAATAAAAAACCTAGAATAGCTAAAGCAATCCTCAGTAGCAAGAGCGAAGCAGGGGGTATTGCAATACCAGATCTTCAACTCTACTACAAAGCAATAGTAACAAAAACGGCATGGTATTGGTACCAAAATAGACAGGTAGATCAATGGTACAGAATAGAGGACATGGACACAAACCCAAATAAATACAATTTTCTCATACTAGACAAAGGTTCCAACAATATGCAATGGAGAAAAGATAGCCTCTTCAACAAATGGTGCTGGGAAAATTGGAAAACTATATGCAATAGAATGAAACTAAACCCCTATCTCTCACCCTACACAAAACTCAACTCAAAATGGATCAAGGACCTCGGAATCAGACCAGAGACCCTGCATCTTATAGAAGAAAAAGTAGGTCCAAATCTTCAACTTGTTGGCTCAGGATCAGATTTCCTTAACAGGACTCCCATAGCACAAGAAATAAAAGCAAGAATAAACAACTGGGATAGATTCAAACTAAAAAGCTTTCTCTCAGCAAAGGAAACTATCAGAAATGTGAAGAGAGAGCCTACAGAGTGGGAGAATATCTTTGCCAACCATACCTCAGATAGAGCGCTAATTTCCAGAATCTATAAAGAACTCAAAAAACTCTACACGAAGAATACAAATAATCCAATCAACAAATGGGCTAAGGAAATGAACAGACACTTCACAGAAGAAGATGTACAAGTAATCACCAGATATATGAAAAAATGTTCAACATCCCTAGTAATAAGGGAAATGCAAATCAAAACTACCCTAAGATTTCATCTCACCCCAATTAGAATGGCGATTATCAAGAATACAAGCAACAATAGGTGTTGGCGAGGATGTGGTGAAAAAGGAACACTCATACATTGCTGGTGGGGTTGCAAATTAGTGCAACCACTCTGGAAAGCAGTGTGGAGATTCCTCAGAAAGCTTGGAATGGAAACACCATTTGACCCAGCTATCCCACTCCTTGGCCTATACCCAAAGGACTTAAAATCAGCATACTACAGAGATACAGCCACATCAATGTTCATTGCTGCTCAATTCACCATAGCCAGATTGTGGAACCAACCTAGATGCCCTTCAGTTGATGAATGGATAAAGAAACTGTGGCATATTTATACAATGGAATATTACTCCGCAATGAAGAATGATAAAATTATGGCATTTGTAGGCAAATGGTCGAAATTGGAGAATATCATGCTAAGTGAGATAAGCCAATCTCAAAAAACTAAAGGACGAATGATCTCGCTGATAAGCGGATGAGGACATATAATGGGGGGTGGGACGGGCTAGCATTAGGTTTAGGGTTAGGTTTAGAGTTAGGCTAAGGAGAGCAGTAAGAATGAAGGAAAGAAGGACTGTGTAGAGGGAAAAGAGGGGTGGGAGGGGTGGGAGGGGTGGGAGGGGTGGGGGGGAGGGGAAAAATATAATAAACATCATTACCCTATGTAAACGTAAAAAAAATAAATAAATAAAAAAAATGTGTATTGTGTAGATTTACTTGAATTTTATATATAAAACGTATTTATAAATTTGAATCCAAGCTTAACTTATATAAGTACAGCAATGATGTGTTGTTATCTTGAATATGTTCACAGCAAAATATCATGCCAGAGCAGACTAAGAATAATGTTAAAATTAAAACCATAAGCATTTCCCCTATCAAACTTGACAGTCCCTGGCAGAAAATGAAAGCACAAATTCTCTGTCCTCTGCTTTCCCATTCAGTAGCATACATTACTGTGTGCCTTTAACAGCAGGACTTTAATGGCCAGTAAGATGGGATTTTGAAACAAAAAGCTGAGAAATGAAAAAGCAAAAAGACAAAATGGGCAAATCTGTCAGCCTGATCAGAAATCAGCAAGCAGAAATCTGAGCTGACAGATTCACCTTTCAGAAGGTGTAGCCCTCCTTGAGAACTGACTACCAATCACAAATATAAAAAGGTGTATGCTGATGATGAGAAAAATAGAAGTCATGGACAATTAAGCCTCTAACAGAAAATCATGCATTTTGAAACTTTGCAAAAAGTTTATGAGCAAGTGATGTAAGAGGTAAAAAAAAAAAAAAAAAGTGATGAGTATAATGAAAATTAACTTCTAATTTACCTTGAAGAGACAAAAAGTGTGTGCTGGAAAACTAGGTAGTAAAGTCTCCTCAATTAAAAACTGGAATCTGAATCAAATTTTTATTTACCTTTGGTATTAAAAAGTTTATATTCTACCATGGAAATAACTAGAAAGGTGAAATTATTTTTAATCAGGAATAAATATTGATCAATCGATGTACTGAGAAATTTTAGTATTTTTTTTCATTTAACCAGAAAGAGCATCTTGAGAATTTCCTGTCCATGTCATGGTGGTAGATACAGCTAAGTATAAAGACGGAGCACCGCTCATCCTTTCTTAAGCTTCAATCATGCAACTGAAAGAAAATTTGTGTCAAAAATTTAAGCCACCAAAGTATAATCAGAATGCTATATTTTACCTACAAGAGATATCTTAAAATCAATTTCTATAGAGAATATTAAAATAAGAAGGAAATTATGAGATCTTTTTTCCATCTCTCATTTTTATATGTGTATATATTTATATCATTTTTTCATGTTAGTTACTTCTGTAATTGCCAAGATAAATTTTAATTAAATATGTAACAACACCCATAATAATATGTATTGTCATCTGAAAAACTGAATATTCAAGAGCATGGCAATTGTCTTAGTCTCCTATTGACTGTTATTAATAAAAATATCTGATTTGCAATAAAAAAGAGCAAATAGGGCTTATGTTATCAAGAAGTCACTAAGAAAAATGCATTTTAATTAACATATTGGACATCAGTGACCTAAATTCATATTAAAATGTTGGTTATTAGCAAATTAAATACTACATATATTTTTCTTAAAAATATCAAGTATTTTTTATTATATTTTGCCATCTTTATAACATTTAAAAACTCATAAATGTTACAATGTCTAGTAGGTTTGTATAGCTTAGAATAATGTATGTGATATAATAAATATTCCCCACTTCCTCCATAGGTGTAAAGATGACATAATACTTAGAAAAAAATACTTCATAAATTTTCTGTTTATATATTCCAAAATATTAATTGTTTTTATTAGTTGATCTTTCAGGGGAGTAAACACTTTTTTCCCCATTTGGTAAAATTATTAAATTATGAGAGCTGTAAACTACTCAGTGGATTGATCTATTTGAATGGATTAACTGTGTGATAAATTTAGGCAGGTAGAGTGTGGCTGGAGGAAGTAGTCACTGGGGGAGTCACTTTGGTTTATATTTTGTCCTTGTACCTCATTCCCCTACTCTCATCCCTTCTCCAGGTCTCCTCCTTTCTTCCCCTCCCCCTTCTTCTCTTCTTCCTCCACTGCCTCCTTCTCCTTCTCCCTTTCCCCTCTTCTCTGTCTGTTTCTGGGCAGTCTTGAACTGAGTAACTTTCCTCCACCACACTCTCCACCATGATGTTCTGCCTCACTTTGGGCATAGAGCAGTAGAATTGATGTATCATGAACAGAACCTCTAAAATCATGAACCACAATAAACTTTTCCTTATCTGAGTTGTTCTTGTCAGGTCTCTTGGTCACAGTGACACAAAGCTAACATGGGAGCAGTTGATGAGAATAACACAGAGGGGTGGTACAAGTTGAGGTCTACATACATGATAGAAGAAAGGGAGGGGAGACAGGGATCACTTATACAAAAATAAATGACTCTTTAGAAAGACAACTGGGCCTTTAGGAGAATAAAAGGAAAATAGGATAGGCCAGTGACAATATTTGAGAGTGGTGCAGGTTGCTCTGAGAAGACAGAGTTCCTCAAGGGAAGGAGTTCATGATCATCAAGTTCCTTTGTGTTTTGTGGAGAGATTCTTTTAGTTTTGGCAGATAAGAAATGTGAGGAACTCATATATTCAGAAGTCAAAATAATTCTTATGCCAAAGTGTTTCCTGTGGGGCATATCCTGATCTCCTTTAATTCTCAACTCTAAGTCTTATACATGACTACACACTATTAATATTTTGGTAGTTCATTGACTAGAGACTAATGTGCAGTGATTATGAAAGCTGCAGACTTTACATATGATCAATAGGTGGATGACTGTTGACATTTACAGTCTTCTCGTCTAACCTTGATAAGTCATGTTGAACTTCAATTTAATTATTGTTTTCAAGGGGTTTTTTGGCTTTCTTATTGTTAATAGTACTATTCTTCTCCTTCTTCCTCCTCCTCTCCTCTTCCTCTTCCTCCTCCTATTTTCTTTTTCTTTTGCTATAAAATGACTTTTGTATTTTCTATGTAATACCATTTACTGATGTTCTATGTTTCTTCTTTTATTGATTCTTTTTCATTATACACAACAATAAGATTCATTTTGACATAATTATACAAGCATGGAATATACTTTGTTGTAATTCAATCCCCAGTACTTCCTCTTCCCCTCTTCTCCTCCCTCCCCCATTCCCTTACTGCTACCCTACATGTCTTTTTGCTATAGACTCGTAGTATATATTTTTAATCTGTTTTATACTTTGCTCAGTTTTCATTATTTAAATATGCAACAGTTTTTATGTGAAATTAAAAACTTGAATTTGAATTTTACATAGGTATATATGTATATTTTTCTTTACAAATCTATTGGTATGATCCACATATGAAAAAAAGCCAACTATGTAATGTAAACAGTTGCATTTTAATACATTACATAGTTCTGCAACTATCTGCAGATTTCTAATTTTAAAATATTTTCATTAACCTCCAGCCATGAAAACTGTTCTATTCAGTAGCCATCAACTTCCATTCTCTTTTCTTCCTACCCTACATAATTACCATTTTATTTTCTCTCTATATAAATTTTCCTATTCTGGGCATTTGATATTTTGTGGTCATACAATATATGATCTATCATGGCTGGTTTCTTTCATTTAACATTATGTTTTCAAGGATCATCAATGTGGTGATAACTCTAATCATCACCTTTTATCACCAATTAATATTCCATTGTATGAATATACCATGTTTTCATTATATTCACCCACTGATGGGTATTAGAGTCTTTAACAGTTGGGTCTTTTATGAATTATGTTATTATAAATATTCATGTACAAGTTTTTGGATATATATAGGCTTTCATTTCTACTGTATACACACCTAGAAGTCAAATTTTTGGGCTAATTTATAACTCTGTATGTTTAACTTTTTGAAGAAATGCAAACTATTTTCCAGATCACTTATACCATTTTATATATCCCAATAAATGTAGTAGGACTCCAATGTCTTCACATGTTATTGTCTGTCTTTTAGCTGATGGCCATCCTGGTAGATATGACTATGACGTGGTACTCATCATCATTCTGATTTGCTTTTCCCCAATGCTTAGTAATGACAGGAAGCTATTCATGTGCTTATTTGTTGTATTTATGTTTCTTTGGAGAGATGTATGTTGAAATCTTCTGATTAGTTTTATTTTTAGCCATTTGTCTTTTTATTATTGAGCTGCAAGTGTGTTTATATACTCTAGATACAGGTTTCTCATCAAATGTGTGATATGCATATATTTCCTCTGTTTCTGTCAGTTATCAGTTCAATGTCTTGATATTTGTCCTTTTGAAAAACAATAATTATTAATTTTGGAGTACATTTTTAGTGTCATACATTGCCTTACCTAAGGTCATGAAATTTACACATAAATTTCTAGTAGTTTTACACATGCATTTTGGTGGATGATCAATTTTTAGTTAATTTTTGTGGATGGTGTGATTAAGGAGTTCAACATCATTATTTCTTAAGTAAAAATTCCTTGTCTAACCATTATTTGTTGAAAATGCTGTTTTCCCCATTGATTTGTTTTAATATCCTTTCAGTAAATCAAATGAAATAACTATAAAAATTAAAATGAAATACATTAATTCATTTTTTAATACTCCAAAACGAATTGTGAAATGTTTAATTTTGGGCTTTAACAAACAAAATTAGTGCTCTTAAAAATTAGTATAACCTGATTAAAGTACATTTCCATGGGGATATGAAATTCAAGATTGGGTGGTTTACGTGTTTTAGAATATCTTGTTGAACTCAAGTTGAAACCTTGATTTCAGTATCAACCTATAGGTTTATGATGTTAGACTTTCCAAAAAATACTGAAAATGCTAATTTATTGCTCATCTATAGTAAGTAAAATCCTTTTTAAAATTCCCCAAATAAATATTTGCATCTTTAAAGAAGATATTAACCAAAAAACATATAGATTAACGGGCTCTATTAAAACTCTCCTCTGACAATTTTTTTTAACACTGGGAGGTAATGATATATCAACTTATCAATTCAGAGTTGAGAATTAGTCAAAGAATCCAGTACTATAACTTCTAAACATGTATTAATCCATCCTAAAGTATTTAATTGTTTTAATATGGTTAGTAGTACATAGCTTAGCAATAGGAAAATTATATTTGTCAGAATGATTGTCATCTGTGATAAGATGGAAAAGGAAAATTATTTTTATGCTTGTTAATTTACATTTGAGATAGAGGGACCCTTTGAAAATGGTCTTTCTTTAAAGATGTATATTTTCCTTTTAATGAGTTGTGACTTTTAATACACAATTAAGATTGCCCTTCCCCTAACAGGAGGTACTACCTGAAAGTTCAATGCAATAATAAGCATTTTTAAATGGATGAATCATCATATCCAAATTTCAGGTAGTACAAATTTATGAGACCTGCTCTTTTCTCTTTTACTTATATTTCAGATTAATTTCTTTTGGTTCACATGTTTAAAATATTTATAAAATATTTTCCTTACCATGAAAAATGATGCATTGATTCATAACTGAATAAACCCAACTGAACCCCTTAAGGATGATTCAAACACAGTTAGCAACAGTGTTCTGCATTGTTACACTTGTATAAGCAATTTCATCAGGGTAGAACTGTCCAATTACTTTCAAATATATCCTAGCAAAGTGTTGTAAACATTAGTGTGGTAGTTTAAAGAGGACAATAAAATATGCTTCAATTTGTGTAAATCACCAAGTTATTTCTTCTTACTTTCTGTGGTGTTTTTTCTGTAGCAAAGTAAGCTAAAGGTCAAATTGAAGACCATGTAATTCATAGAATAAAAGAAAAAAAAAAATCCAGATCTAATTATCCTAGTTTAGTAAGTGCTATACCAATAAGAAGAAAATCTACTTTGGAAAAGTTTAGTTTGCTTCTGAAAGCCAGGAATTTGCAAATTAAGACAGAATCTATTTTTCTAAAGGCTGTTTTCTTTCTTAATTATAATTTACACTGTATTTTCCTTTTTAGCAAATGAATCACTTTGCCTACCATTTCAGCAGCCAACCTTTCAACGAGCTGTTTAAAGATTGCCCACATTTGTCAGCCCACCAGCTTCACTATCATTAACCCTGTCTGAATTTATGCCAAGCTGCCACTTTGCTTCAGCTTGCATAAGTACAGTTTGAACTACTGGCTTCAGTATTTCATTGAAAATACCTATGTAGCAAGTGGGAGGATCCTGCCTGTCATGCTTTATCAAGTTGTTTAAGTGCATATTTAGGAGGTTGACTTATGAGAGTTTATCTGCTATTACCAGTAATAATGTCTCAAATTCAGAGGGAGCCAAACTATTAGCCTCAACTCTATCTCCTCCCTCATTTCCTCTTTCCTCTTACTGCTTCTTTTCTTTTTTTCTCTTTTTCTTTCCCCTTTTTTTTTCATCTTTTCTCTCTGTCCTTTCTTGCTTTCTTTCCTTCTTTTACTCCTGAAAGTCAGAGATTTGAAAGTTAACAAAATGTATTTCTAAATGCTGTTTTCTTAATTATACTTTATACTTTTTCTTCTTTCTCATTTTTCATCTTTCTTTTGTGTTCTTTTTTATTTCTTTTTTCCTTCTTTCTTTCTCTCTTTCATTCACTCTTCTGTTTTCTCTCTCCCCGCAAAAATAAAGGAGAGTTGTAAGACAGTACAGGAGAATATTTCATCAAAATATATCCATTGTGAGTGGTTGGAGATTTTGCCTAATGTCTTAATTAATTTGGGCTGCCATAATAACATATGTAAATGAAGGTTATAAACAAAAATAAATATCTTTATTCATTTATTTCCATTCTTGAGGCTAGAAGTACAAGATCAAAGTGTGAGCAGATTTAGTGTCTGGTGAGGTCTTATTTTCTAGTTTGTGTTCAAAGAACTGTCTTCATTATAACCTCACATGGCAGAAGAGAAAAGTGTTTCTCTGGAGTCTATTTTATAACAGCACCAATTCCACTTAGGAAGGTTCTTTCCCCATGAACATGTAATCTTCCAAATGTTCTATGACCTAATACAACAAGTTTTGAGAGGGATACACATATTTAGACCATAGAACTCATCATATATGAAATGTATGTAGGAAATGTAGGAAAAATTTTTAGTTTTGTCTTAATTCTAATATCATATCTAAGCTTGAATGAAGTTAAAATTTCAAAAAACCCCTAGGGGAAATAAACAAGAAATATGATCAGTTTAGAACTTCCATGGGTTAATGATTCTTATGCATTAAAAGAAGAGAAGAAGGAGGAAGATGAGGCCTAGGAAGAGATCCCCAAAGACTCTGCAATGGTACAGTGACTGGGATCATAATGACCGATGCCCTGGAGTTGTCCTTCTTCCTCAAAGTAGGTAACCAAGGAGGTGTCCATGACAAGAATTTGGTTTACATACCCACTTAATAAGATGAACCTGTTTCTTTCGTTGGTATCTAGGATTCAGATATTTTTTTTTCTCTTATATATTTCCACAATTGGTCTCCTCTGTATGAGGAGTTCAGGTTAAGTCTAGCTCCATTTAGAATTAATACTAAAACTAATGGATTGATGCATAAATATCACATTATGTTGAGAAGTTTTAAAGAGTAGAGATATTAGTTAGAGGAAGGGACAGAAACCAGAAAAAAAGTGTCTTCCATTCCCTCAATAACATTCCTCAATTTTTGTGGTATTTTTAAGTTTTTATTTTTATTTATTTTATGTTTTGAAGTAGGGTCTTGCCAAATTACCCAGGCTGGCCTTTACCTTGTGTTTCTTCTCTCTTAAACTTCTGAATAGCTAGGATTACAGGCATGAGCTCCATTTCTGCTCCTCAAATTGTCCTAAGACATTTATTGCTGACTATAACTTTCTTCTTTTTTTTTTTAACAAATCAATTAAAAAAATAGTGTCATATATGATTGATATCTTTTAGTGAAAGAATGTCAATTTTTTAAATACCAAATCCCTCAAACAAATATACAAATAAAAGTCTTTCCACCTAGTAGATATTAAACACATATTTCTTTTTACCAAATATGCTTAAGGTTACTAAGTTCAGGTTTTCAAATATATTATCTCTTCATGTGCTGAAAATTATATTGATCCTTGCATTCACTCCACAGCCCAGCAATTTTAAAAACCTGAAATAGTTTTTCTGATGTGTTCCATATTATTTGAATAGCAATATTATAATTTAAATATAATACATAAATATTTATTCAAATACATGCACTTCAATTCATGGAAGACACCTATATATTCACTAGGATGAAAAGCAAGTGTCATGTCTATGCTTGAATTGCAGAAATAACAAAAAATATTTAAAAAATAAGAAGTCAAATTAATGTCTCAAAACAAGAAAGATAATATGTAATATTGAATGAAAATATAACCTACTAACCTCAATGTCTTTAAATACTTTAATGGGTACAGAAATAATTATAATGAATAATGATCAAAGTCATTTGTTAAATATGATTACATTACAATGAAATACTATATTTACATTGGCAGAAAATTATAAAGGTGTATGCCTAAAACAGTTAAATGTAAAAATACTAGGATGCAAACAAGCTTTTTTTCTAATATAGAAGTTCATTTATATATGCCTTTCTCCTTTTGATGCTGGTTAATTAATACTGCATTCATCAATTTATGCATTAATCTTTTAAATAAATATTTGTCGTTGTGTCACTGCTTACTAGTGCATGTGTTTGGTTCTGATATACAGAATAAAAGACACTTTCTCCATTGTAGCACAGATCTGTTTGGTAGGAATTTTTTAAAGTAGATTAATATTATAGTTATGGGATTGAGTACTGCCATAAAAAGATGGGAAGGTTATTCTGGAGACACAGAAGCAGAGTATCAGTCAGTCACAGAATGAAAAGTTGAAGAAACTCCCTAGTGGATTGCCACTTGAGGACAGAAGCCACTTTTATTTATTTTTACATCCCCACTGCCATGCAATTATTTGTATGAAAAACTATCATTATTGTCTTACAATGCATTGACCTCTGGGTGGACGATTGGAGGCTTAGTAAGAAAATTTAGACTAGATGAATAAAAGTTGGGAGGGTCATTTCAGAGAGAAGGAAGGACCATGCAAAGCCTACACACACAGACTGCCAAGAGATTAGGAGAGTTTGATTCAGGACTGGACAAAATGGAAGGAAAATGAAAGAAATGAATTTGGACACATAGGGGTCAAATAAAGGAGGGACTCCTGAAAAGAATTTGAATTTTATTATGAACGCCGTCCATAACCGTGGAAGGACTTCAGATTGCTGACTAATTTTCTTTAGACTGATTTATTTCCCTTAGGCCCTGAGTATGTAATGATTTTCAAGGCTGCTGTAATGATCTTCTGGGGCACTGTATGCATTCAAGTTTGCAGATGTCAATGAGTAATATCCCTATTAATGATGGCACATCAAAAGCATGTGTATCTGATTTACAATGACATTCAAAAGACTTATTGTTGAATAATGAAACATTACTTAATGTGGAATAGAAGGGGAGAGACAAGTTAATACAACTCTGCAAAGGATTTAGAGATCAAAGAACTAGCATATTGAAGTTTTTTCACACTAAGTAGTGTCCAGTGCTTTGATGATGGATATTAAAAGACCTAAGTTAGTAATGTATGAGAATGAAGTTATTTCTCCTTCTAAAGAGCAAGTAAAATTAAATACAAAGAACCAAAATTCACAAGAATAGTTCATTATATGCAAGTTCATAGTCTCACAAAATTTATATATAAAGTACACAAATTTACATATTCATATAGAGAGTGCTAAAGTGACAGTGATAACAAGATATCAAACAAGATATCTTGTTTGTGTTTCTGTTTTTAAATTTGAGAGGATGAGAAATATAGTTTTCATATTATTTTTATTATTCCACTATGTTTTTGTAATTGACACTAAATTAATCACTTTTTATTCAGATAATTCTGCTCTCAGAAAATGTATAAGTACATCCTATTTATGTGATCAAACCCATTCAAGACACATATCTGTTGGTTAGAAATAAAATAAGAAATCTGTAGCAACCTTTAAATATGAGCTAACAAATTTTGTCTTTATCCATATAACATAATATACAATTTATCCATGAAATATGATGTATTCTTAGTAAAGTATAAAACTCAATTTACCTGTACACTTTTAATATCAAAATAGTGCTCTTTAAGAATACTTCTTGCTGAAAGGATTTTGAATGTCCATTAGTGCTAGGTTCCCAGGGATACTTATGGAAACTTCAAGTACTATTTAGAGTAACCAAGTTTAAAGTAATATGATGTTAGAATGTTCTCTAATAAACCAGTAAGCAAAGATTTCTGGAAAAACAAAGCAACACCTAAATTTGTGTTGTATTAATACATTGTATTTTGAAGGAACAAGGTCAAGTTGCGGTAAATAAAATCTAAAAGGTATTAATCTAGTTATTTCAATTTCCTGAAATGGAGAAAACTTAATGAATCTACCAGGTATTTCTTAGTAGATGAGAATGAATGAAGAGCATCAAAGAAATTTTCAAGAAACAAATAGATGAGCCTGTCTTGTCTCCCTTAAACAACAAAAACCAAACATGGAGTTATGAAAGAGGGTATTTGAATACGTACTTATTAGTGAAATAAATTCATTAATATTATTTTCATCTCTAAGTATAACATCCAAAATAAAAAATTTATTTTGTTAATTCCATTGTGTCAATTAGAGGTAATTGTGTAATTAGAGGTGACTGGTACAGGTACCAGTCACCTCTTATTACCACAACAGCCTCCCTTCTCTTAGGTCTGAGTAGATACTCTGATCAGAATAATCTTCATTAAAGACCATTTCTTAACTTCTCAAATATTAGCTTTCTTTCCTTCAACACATCTACCAAATAAATATTCAAATGATCTACCTGAAACTCAAATTGACTATATCACGTCCCTTTTTAAAGCACTGCAATAATTTTCAATGCCTAAAGGGTAAGTCAAAGCTTTTTTTATAATTTATTTTTTTTCAATTTTTACAGACTACATTTTGATTTATTGTACACAAATGGGGTACAACTTTTTGTTTCTATGGTTGTGCACAATGTAGATTCATAGCATTCGTGTAATCACACATGTACGTAGTGTGACAGAATTATACTTTCCACCAGCCAGCTCATGCTTGGAGTTCTACCTTCAATTTCCCTTACCAGCAACCTGGAATAGTGTACTCCAGTTATTTCAAGTGACACAATCTTTCAATATTTGAAGCTATGTCTATCCCTCAATAACTTGTTCATCCAACCTACATAACTTGAAATGTCATTCCTTCTATGAACATTCCACTCAACCTCTGAGACTTGACTTAAACATCATTTCCTCAAAAACATCTTCTATGACAGCCTAAGATGAAGCTAAGAACACTTAATCAGCCAGTTAACTCAGTTCTCATTTGGATGCATAGACCCACAGAAGTCAATTCCTCAGGATAAGCCCAAGCAGCTGGGGAAGAACCTTGCACACATTTCAAAGGATGTTTTTATCTATTAAAGCATGAGTTCCGATAGCTGACACTGAGCCTTTTGATTTCTTTTCCTTTTTTTCCCCCTTTCCATAGCCTTTTAAATTACTTCTCCTCTTCCTCTTCCTTCTCCTTTCTCTTCTTTCTGTCCTTTCATATGACACATTCATTTACATATTAGGTGCCCAATAAATATTTGTGGAAGAGACAAATTCGATTATCTGAAAAGAATAAATAATTCATGTCTTGGTGTTTACATGGTTTCTATCCCAAAACTATTTTCTCTGTATCAAGTGGTACAAATATGAAATAACTGCACCTGTAATAAGGAGATGCCATTTAATTCAGTCTTCTCATTCTAATGTTTATGAAGTGTTTCTAATTCTCTCTACTTAAATTTGGTTCTTTGAGCACCTTCTTGACAAATAACTTAGAATCACCTTTTTTCTTTTGAACTCATACAGGTATGATAGAGAATATTTGCAATAAATATTTATCAAATAAGATAATTAATGTCATTTTTATCTTTAGCTTCCATATTAATAATGTCTTCTACAATATTTTTTCTATTTTTGTACAAGCATGAGTTACACTGGAGTCACTACAATAGGCTACTTTTTATTTAATTCTGAATATATATATATATATATATATGGTAAGAATGGTGTTTATTAAACAGTATTTCAAAGATTATTTCATAATAAAAATACTCAGTGAAATCCAAAGTTATGTTTCCTGAAGTCAATGTTTAGAATTTCAGTTAAGCCAAATGTTTTGAATATTAGGGCTATATTTGCTATTTAAATCATTTATAAATACAAAGAAAAATAAGAATATGCTATTTTTGAGGAGTCTTTAATCTTGTTGATGATGCAGAGCCATAAGCTATGAATTCAAGATAACATTTTACATGTATTTATATAAAAATATACAATAGAAGAGACTTCCATTTTCAACTCAGATATAAGAAAAATCTCACAATTCGTCATTTCTGTCCTTATAAGAAAAATCTGGGAATATGGAAAATCAATGACTCTTCTTGAACCCATAGGAGAACTGAAGTTACAGATTAAACCACCACCAGGAATTATGAAGACAGGTTTATTCACAGAGAGACAGACACTGAGATCTAACTTAGAAAGAGCAGAAGCCACTCAAGTTATAAACCAGTAGGAGCATATAAGTGGTAATTTTAACAATATACTGAGGCTAAATTTGGACTAGCAACATCTTAAAATTCCACAATATCTTGGACTTTATTCTCCAGGGACCCTATCAGCTACCAACTGTGAGTATCCAAGATGAATAAACATATTCTGAAAGGTCTGTAGTTATTTCCATAACAAAGACCTACATGCCATGGAAAGAACTTCAAGAGAATGTCAATGTCTTTCAATAGAAGAATGGTTAAACAAACTTTGAATATTGCTAAGCAAGAGGGAAAATATAAAGTAGGCGTATTGATGCAACATGCCTTGGATAAATCTCAAAGACATTATACACAGTAAAAAATGCCAGGATTAAAGTTTGCATATTATTTGATTGTATTTTCCTAGTCTTTCCAAAATGAGAAACTATAGCATCAATTTTGATTGTGGGGGTGTGTAAATGAATTTACACGTGTGTTAAAAACTAAATGGAACAGGAAAAAAGTCAATTTAACTGTGTGTTTTTGAAACACAAAAAATGTTTTAACATGGTAAGAATTGTCTGAATTAGAATAGTGATTATAGGTGTATGGATAATTAGATGAGTTTTAGAAAAATACAAATGAAACTAAATAATAACTGACAATTGACAAAATACAGTAGGTGAAGAGAATGTCCAAGTCTAAGGTGTCAAATATTCTAGGTAGGGTGATTTTTTGAATGGATCTGCTAATAGCTGAAAGAGCTATACCATGGATGCAAAGAATAGGTTTTAGGGTGTGCAATGGGTAATTGATGTCTGGCACCCCCTTCCAGAAAAGCAGGAGTCCAGGTTGTCAAAGTCAAGCTGGTGTTCTCGCTTTGCTTAGGAGTTTAGACAGATATTCTATTCTGACCTTTATAGTGCTGATCATTGAAATAAGGATTATCTGGAACTCGATTGAGGGACAGAAATGAGATGGAAAATTTAGAAAGTAATATAAACTCAATCTGAAAAAATAAGACTGAGAAAACAGACTGAGAAAAGTCACATATTAATAAATAAAGAAAATATGATCTCAAAATTTGAAGGTTTATAACATAATTGCTAAGGTAACCTTGAAGGTAGCCTTCCTGGAGAACAGCCTCAGTTATTTGTTATGTTGATTTAAGAATTATTATTTTTTAATGGGTGATTATAATATCAAATCATATAAATACTTTGGATACCTATGTCTGAACTTCAGGGAGATCAAAGGACCAAACAAACACATATCGTATCATCAGGGGAAAATAGTGGTTAAAAATGTAATAATAGACATGAAGGAAACAAAATGAGAGGATATTGCTTCAAATGGAAGCCTCAAGGGCACCTTCCATTACTAATAGGGACCAGAAGGAAGAGAAAAACTCTGTGGTGGGAGAGCTACATCACAAATGCAAAAGAAAGTGAAGTGTCAGGATACAAAAGGGTGGGGCAAAATGATTGCCTAGAAATGATTGTGCAGTTGGAGAACTAGAGTCACCAGAGAGAAATGTTTTATTCTCTGAGGTGCCAAATAAATATGTTTGAAAATAAGTTACTGAGTGGGAGACATTCACAATCATGTCTCTCTTAAATGGAAGGAGTTCTCAACCAGTTAGGGGCCTCACCTGAAGAAGACTGCTCTGCTTATGGATAGTAAGAAAATCCACTTATTAATGCAAGGAGGAAGTGAAGATGAAGGATGGTGTTGACAAAGATCAGTTCTGTATAACTCAAATCTTTGCAATTATTAAAAAAAAGATATACAATTTAAACCTCTTGGACATGCCTCATTTCTACAAAATTAAGTCCTCTCAATCAGGTAGTCATTTTTATGAATCATTCAAAAACAGCAGTAAAATTTGACAAGCTTCATTATTCTTAGCTACTGTAGGCAAACACATTATATTACAAATAGCAAAAGATCCAAAAGGAACACTTTTTCCTGATTTTTGCAATTATCAAAGAGATTACAAGGTAGGAATGTTTTAAGAGTTAGCATAAGCAAATTGATGGTTAATTTAACGGGTTTATTCAAATATATTTTAAAGAGCTACCAAACATTAATATTTTATTTAATTGTATATCAGACTCATAAAAGAATACATAAGATAATATTCTGTGATTCTGACATACTATATTTGATCCATGACTCAGATGTTTGAAATTCAGAGTTATTTATTGCTCAAAAGAAATGTTCAAGTGCATATGCAATTTTGGAAGTTATGCTTCACTTCACATTTTAACTACATATGACAAGTATTAAACTGTATTTCTATAAAATAATAATTGTTATTAAGTATTCCCATTTTTGTGTTATTTGGTTTGAAAGTAAAATGAATACTCATGTTCTGTATTGTTCCATGGACTTTAAGATGTGGCTTTAAAAGCAGAATACATGTACCTCCTACATTTAATTCTTTCATGTTTTTATAAGCAGTTCCTTGGATCATGAGTTTCATCATCAAAGAACAATTTGGTCACTGAAATAGTAATCATCATTTCTTCACATTGCAAATGGAAATTGAGGCCATTTTCTCACTAGACATTGCTATATTTTACTCATTTTACATTAAATGATTAGTTCTATTACTGCGTTAAGATTTTAGTCAACAAAAATGCTGTTCATACAATTCTGATTTATTATCTCAAACTATTTTTCTGGAGAAAACTTTAAAGGTATAAATATTTATTTTTTGTTTCAGAAATAAAAACTATGCCTAAGTTAATATTACTTATATGGGAGTTTTCTATCTGTACCTTTATTTAGTTTTCTAATCTTAAATTTAATGTATCTCAATAACATTTATTCTGTAAAACACACATATTTGGCCCATCAATATAATATAATTTAGACTCATCATTATATAATTTTTAATTATCCAATTTTACATTTTCACCTAATTTTACATTTTCACAAAATTTATTACAAAATAATACCTTAAAGAATATTTTTAAAAATATCTTTGTTATGTTTTATTACTTTTACTAAGATCTATTAAGAAAACAATGCTATTTAAGATACTATTATAAAAATATATGTGTTAAATCTTTATTTTTTTTTATTGTAAAAAATGGGATACATGTTGTTTCTCCGTTTGTACATGGAGTAAAGGCATACCATTTGTGTAATCATAAATTTACACAGGGTAATGTTGGTTGATTCATTCTGTTATTTTTTCCCTTCCCCCCACCCCTCCCATCCCTCTTTTCCCTCTATACAGTCCTTCATTCCCCCATTCTTGCCCCCCTCCCTAACCCTAACTCTAACCCTAAAACTAACCCCTCCCATGCCCCTTTATGTGTCATCATCCACTTATCAGCGAGATCATTCTTCCTTTGGTTTTTTGAGATTGGCTTATCTCACTTAGCATGATATTCTCCAATTTCGTCTATTTGCCTGCAAATGCCATAATTTTATCATTCTTCATTGCGGAGTAATATTCCATTGTATATATATGCCACAGTTTCTTTATCTATTCATCAACTGAAGGGCATCTAGGTTGGTTCCACAATCTGGCTATGGTGAATTGAGCAGCAATGAACATTGATGAGGCTGTATCTCTGTAGTATGCTGATTGTAAGTCCTTTGGGTATAGGCCAAGGAGTGGGATAGCTGGGTCAAATGGTAGTTCCATTCCAAGTTTTCTAAGGAATCTCCATACTGCTTTCCAGAGTGGCTGCACTAATTTGCAACCCCACCAGCAATGTATGAGTGTACCTTTTTTCCCACATCCTCGCCAACACCTGTTGTTGCTTGTATTCTTGATAATCGCCATTCTAATTGGGGTGAGATGGAATCTTAGGGTGGTTTTGATTTGCATTTCTCTTATTACTAGAGATGTTGAACATTTTTCCATATGTTTGTTGATTGCTTGTAGGTCTTCTTCTGTGAAGTGTCTGTTCATTTCCTTAGACCATTTGTCGATTGAGTTATTTGTAGTCTTGGTGTTGAGTTTTTTGAGTTCTTTATAGATTCTGGAGATTAGCGCTCTATCTGAAGTATGATTGGCAAAGATTTTCTCCCACGCTGTAGGCTCTTTCTTCGCATTGCTGATAGTTTCCTTTGCTGAGAGAAAGCTTTTTAGTTTGAATCTATCCCAGTTATTGATTCTTGCTTTTATTTCTTGTGCTATGGGAGTCCTGATGAGGAAGTCTGGTCCTAAGCTGACATGTTGAAGCTCTGGACCTACTTTTTCTTCTGTAAGATGCAGGGTCTCTGGTCTGATTCCGAGGTTCTTAATCCATTTTGAGTTTAGTTTCGTGCACGGTGAGAGATATGGGTTTAGCTTCATTCTGTTGCATATGGATTTCCAATTTTCCCAGCACCATTTGTTGAAGAGGCTATTTTTCCCATTGCATATTTTTGGCACCTTTGTCTAGTATGAGAAAATTATATTTATTTGGGTTTGTGTCCATGTCCTCTATTCTGTACCATTGATCTACCTATTTTGGTACGAATACCATGCTGTTTTTGTTACGATTGCTTTGTAGTATAGTTGAAGTTCTGGTATTGCAATACCCCCTGTTTCATTTTTCCTGCGAAGGATTGCTTTAGCTATTCTGGGTTTCTTATTCTTCCAGATGAATTTCATGATTGCTTGTTCTATTTCTGTATAGTATGTCATTGGGATTTTAATTGGAATTGCATTGAATCTGTATAGCACTTTTGGTAGTATGACCATTTTGACAATATTAATTCTGCCTATCCAGGAACATGGGAGATCTTTCCATCTTCTAAGGTTTTCTTTAATTTCGTTCTTTAGTGTTCTGTAGTTCTCATTGTAGAGGTCTTTCACCTCTTTTGTGAGATTGATTCCCAAGTATTTTACTTTTTTTGAGGCTATTGAGAATGGGGTAGTTTTCCTAACTTTTCTTTCTGAAGATTCATCACTTATGTTTAAAAATGCATTAGATTTATGAGCATTGATCTTATATCCCGCTACTTTACTAAATTCACTTATGAGTTTTAAAAGTTTTCTGGTGGAATTTCCTGGTTCCTCTAAGTATAAAATCATATCATCAGCAAATAGGGATAGTTTGAGTTCTTCTTTTCCTATTCGTATCCCTTTAATTTCTTTGGTCTGTCTCATTGCTGTGGCTAGAGTTTCAAGGACGATATTGAATAGGAGTGGTGAGAGAGGGCATCCCTGCCTTGTTCCAAATTTTAGGGGGAATGCTTTCAGTTTTTCACCATTAAGAAAGATATTAGCCATGGGCTTAGCATAGATGGCCTTTATAATGTTAACGAACGTACCCATTATCCCTATTTTTTCTAGTGTTTTGAGCATGAAGGGGTGCTATATTTTATCAAATGCTTTTTCTGCATCTATTGAAATAATCATGTGATTCTTGACTTTAAGTCTGTTGATATGGTGAATTACATTTATTGATTTCCTGATGTTGAACCAACCTTGCATCCCTGGGATGAGACCCACTTGATCATCGTGCACTATCTTTTTAATATATATTTGTATGTGATTTGCTAAAATTTTGTTGAGAATTTTTGCGTTGATGTTCATTAAGGATATTGGTCTAAAATTTTCTTTCCTCGATGTGTCTCTGTCTGGTTTAGGTATCAGGGTGATATTGGCTTCATAGAATGAGTTTGGGAGAGTTCCCTCCTCTTCTATTTCATGGAATACTTTGAAAAGTATTGGAATGAGCTCTTCTTTAAAGGTTTTGTAGAACTCGACTGAGAACCCATCAGGTCCTGGACTCTTCTTTGTTGGTAGGCTTTTGATGACTTCTTCTATTTCATTACTTGAAATTGGTCTATATAAATTGTGTATGTCCTCCTCGTTTAGTTTAGGCAATTCATATGTCTCTAGAAACTTGTTGATGTCTTCGAGGTTTTCTCTTTTGTTGGAGTATAGACTTTCAAAATAGCTTCTAATTATGTTTTGTATTTCAATCATGTCTGTTGTGATATTTCCTTGTTCATTCCGAAGTTTGGTGATTTGGGTTTTCTCTCGTCTTCTCTTTGTTAGTGTGGCTAAAGGTTTATCAATTTTGTTTATTTTTTCGAAGAACCAACTATTTATTTTGTCAATTTTTTGTATTGTTTCTTTTGTTTCAATTTTGTTGATTTAAGCTCTGAGTTTAACTATTTCCTGTCTTCTACTACTTTTGGTGTGGGTCTGTTCTTCTTTTTCTAGGGCTTTGAACTGTAGTGTTAGGTCGTTTATTTGTTGAGTTTTACTTCTTTTATTGAATGTGCTCCATGAAATAAATTTTCCTCTAAGTACTCCTTTCATAGTGTCCCAGAGATTTTGATATGATGTTTCTTTGTTCTCATTTACCTCTAAGAATTTTTTAATTTCCTTCCTAATATCTTCTGTTATCCATTCATCATATAATAGCATTTTTTTAATCACCAGGTGTTGGAGTAATTTCTGTTTTTTACTCTTTCATTTATTTCTAATTTCAATCCATTATGATCTGATAGAATACAAGGTAGTGTCTCTATCTTCTTGTATTTGCTAACATTAGCTTTGTGGCATAATATATGGTCTATTTTAGAGAAGGATCCATGTGCTGCTGAGAAGAAAGTGTATTCACTCTTGGTTGGATGGTATATTCTATAAATGTCTGTTAAGTCTAAATTATTGATTGTGTTATTGAGATCTATGGTTTCTTTGTTCAATTTTTGTTTGGAAGATCTGTCCATTTGGGAGACAATTGTGTTAAAATCAACTAGTATTATTGTATTATGGTCTATTTGGTTTCTGAGATTGAGAAGGATTTGTTTGACACACATGGGTGAGCCACTGTTTGGGGCATAGATATTTATGATTGTTATGTCTTGCTGATTTATGGTTCCCTTAAGCAGCATGAAATATCCTTCTTTATCCCTTCTGACTAACTTTGGCTTGAAGTCCACATTATCTGAAATGAGGATACATACCCCAACTTTTTTACTGAGTCCATGTGCATGGTATGTTTTTTCCCATCCTTTCACCTTTAGTCTATGGGTGTCTCTTTCTATGAGATGAGTCTCTTGTAGGCAGCATATTGTTGGATCTTTCTTTTTTATCCAATCTGCCAGTCTATGTCTTTTGATTGATGAATTCAGGCCATTAATATTAAGGGCTATTTTTGAGATATGATTTGTATTCCCAGTCATTTGACTCATTTTATTCATTTATTTGTTTATTTTTGACACGACTTGGTTCCTCTTTATTTGAGAGTTCCTTTAGGATAGCTCTCCCATTTGCTGATTTGCTTCTTTGTTTTTCATCTCTTCCTCATGGAATATTTTGCTGAGAATGTTCTGTAATGCTGGCTTTCTTTTTGTATATTCTTTTAGCTTTTGTTTATCATGGAATGATTTTATTTCATCGTCAAATCTGAAGGTAAGTTTTGCTGGGTATAAGATTCTTGGTTGGCATCCATCTTCTTTTAGGGCTTTAAAAATGTTGTTCCAGGCCCTTCTAGCTTTTAAGGTCTGGATTGAAAAATCTGCTGATATCCGTATTGGTTTCCCCCTGAATGTAATTTGGTTCTTTTCTCTCACAGCCTTTAAAATTCTGTCTTTATTTTGTATGTTAGGTATTTTCATTATAATGTGCCTTGGTGTGGGTCTGTTGTAATTTTCTGTATTTGGAGTCCTATAAGCCTCTTGAACTTGATTTTCCATTTCATTCTTCAGATTTGGGAAATTTTCTGACATTATTTCATTGAATAGATTGTTCATTCCTTTGGTTTGTTTCTCTAAGACTTCCTCAATCCAATAATTCTCAAATTTGACCTTTTCATGATATCCCATAGTTCTTGGAGTTTCTGTTCATGATTTCTTACCATCATCTCTGTTTGTTCAACTTTGTTTTCAAGGTTAAATATTTTGTCTTCAATATCTGAGGTTCTGTCTTCCAGGTGTTCTATCTTATTGGTTATGCTTTCTATGGAGTTCTTAATTTGGTTTATTGTTTCCTTCATTTCAAGGATTTCTGTTTGGTTTTTTTGCAATATCTCTAACTCTTTATTGAAATGGTCTTTTGCTTCCTGTATTTGCTCTTTTAACTGTCAATTGGTGCAATCATTCAATGCCTGCATTTGCTCTTTCATTTCATCATTTGCTTTCCTTATCATGTTAATTATGTACATTCTGAACTCCCTTTCTGACATTTCTTCTGCCATGCTGTCATTGGATTTTATTGATGTAACATCTAGATTTGTTTGAAGCATTTTCTTCCCTTTTTTTCTCATTTCATTCAGGTATCAGTGGACTGCTGAGATGTTGCAGATTTCCTTTTATTGACTTATAATGTCCCTGAAGATTGCTAGTGTATCCCCTCTTATCCTTCAGTAGCCTGAAGTCTTGGAGGAAGTTGATAATGTGGTGCTCCCCAAGGAAGCTTCCTCTCTAGGGATGGTGGCCTTCAGGTGGGGTATATTCCCTGCTAGTGGGCAGAGGTGCCTCCCCTTGTTGACCAATGGTCATCCAAAGGGGAATTAGGCTGCGGACTGAGGCATGGCCTGTTTGTGCCTGTGTCTCTGGTTTTACCGTCCTTGTGGGAAAACCTCACCTGGAGGGGAAGACTCATGCAGTGGGGAGGTCTCACTGGTCAGTTCCCCTCCTAGAGGTTCCCCTCAGTCCACAACTACCGCCTGGGCAGGGCAGCCTTCCCAGGCAACGTTCCCAGGGGCCCAGACCTACCTCCTGGATCTGGGAGCCTCACCCTTCGCAGACAAATCTCCTTAGGCTGTCTCTCCTCAGAGAAGCTGTTCGCAGTCCTGGAATCTTCGCTCCGCCCCTCAGCTTGTCTCTGTGTAGCTCTTTCACCAAAAGGCGCCTAGGTCCCGGGACCGTGCTTTGCACCTAATCGCCTGGCTATGCAACCCCTCCTCTGAGCAGCCACCTGGAACCTTGTACATATGCTCCGAGCCCCAGTGACCCGCTGCTCGCCTCTTCCTCCAGGCAGCCACCCGGTGTTCTGTGTGGTCACTTGGAGACCAAGCAACCTACTGCACACCTCCACCTCCTCAGGACAGCACCCCCCATTTTTCAGGAGGTTGCTCTGAGTCCAAACAGCTCACCGCCTAGCTCTTCCTCTGGCAGCCGCCAGAGCCCCGGCGGGTTGCTCTGAAACCAAACGTTGTGCTGCGCAGTCTCCTCTGCAAAGTTCCCAGCTGTCCGTGTTCACTGCTCCAGCGGGGAAAAGGGTATCTTTCCGCCTGGGCAGGGCAGCCTTCCCAGGCAACGTTCCCAGGGGCCCGGACCTACCTCCTGGGCCTGGGAGCCTCACCCTTCACAGACGAGTCTCCTTAGGCTGCTCCTCCTCAGAGAGTCTGCCCGCAGTCCTGGAACCTTCACTCTGCCCCTCAGCTTGTCTCTGCAGCTCTTCCACTGAAAAGCCGCCTAGGTCCTGGGACCCTGCTCTGCACCTAATCGCCTGCCTATGCAGCCCCTCCTCTGGGCAGCCACCAAAGCCCGGCGGGTTACTCTGAAACCAAGCGCTGTGCTGAGCGGCTTCCTCTGCAAAGCTCCCAGTTGTCCATGTTTACCGCTCCAGCGGGGGGAGGAGTGTCTCGCCAGGCAACTCTACTTCACAAAGTTCCCTGCATTCCGGGACTACTGCCCCATCCGGGACGCCTCCCCAACGGGAGAGACTAACCTGGCGGCTTTGAGTTGGTCCCAAGTCACTCACTATCTCCTCTTTTGAATCCTGAGTCCTGGAGCAACATGGAATGCAGCCGCCCTGTAGTCCGCCATCTTGAAAACCCTTAAATCTTTAAATAACTAGTGTATTAATGAGATTTCTGACTTTGTAGAAATACTAATCGACATGTATGCTTCTTGAACCACAAATCAATAATTAGCTTATGTGCCTCAATAGATTTTTCAGGAAAACCTCATAAAATTTCCTAATATCTATTACAAGCCTTTGTGGCAGGATCATGGATATATTTCAAGGTGATAAATTCAGCATGAATCTAGTCCATTCTAACTATACCACTTCATCTAGATTGGCTATACTTTCATCTGTATCTTAAATTAACATTTGGATAATTTAATTTAAAAGACTTTAAGAGATATATGAAAACTGATCTAATCTAGTCTCCTCTTTTCAAAAATAAAGAATCCATTGGACAAAAATGATTATAATTTCCCCCAGAATGGACATTTCTATTTTAATGTAGAAACTGAATACCCAGATGAGTAATGTTTTTTTTATTTATATTCAACTAAGTTGACCCGACATGATAACTATATCCTGCTCTTGATTTTCATCATGAATAATGAAGAAGTTTAAAAAGGTTACATTTGGGAACTTGAGCTCAGGATGCAAGTCACAGTAAAATGATTCCTTTAGATGTATATTTGTATGTGCAAATTCCTCAGAGATTTCATTTGGGAATTGATATAATTTCATTATTTCAATTTATTATGAAATCAGTGATTTTGACTTGTTAAAAATATCACAAGGACGTAATATCAGAAGGTGAGAAAAATGAGGAAATTCTCTTCAAAATATTTTGTCTTTTGCTATCTCTTGCCAATCAAAATAAATACTTTATAATAAATTCTGATTTTTATAAACAAAAAAGTCACTATCAGTGGCATAAACATTGTAATCATTCTGCTTCCATATACTTGATAAGATTAGATACCAAAAGTAAATGAAAATACAATTCTTTTTTTTTGGTATTTATTATTACCTTATTTTATTAATTTTTCTAACAGTTATTTTTTATTAACATTTTTATTTATTCTAATTAGTTGTACATGACAGTAGAATGCATTTCTCTTAATCCCAAAATCTGTCTGGATGGGTTGGTAGATTTGGACCACTAATGTTGCTACTTCCATTAGCAATGATAAGAATTATCTGCCATAATTCACTTAGACAAGTCTTCATATTTTCATCTCTTCAAACATAAACAGTATAAAATAACAATTCCTGCAACCTTTTCCCTCTACTCTAGTTTTCTTCAAAATATTATGACCATCTGCCTGCTCTCTGAAAAGGAGGAGGGCAGTGTCTCTTTATTGTGTCACATATTCCTAAACAAGAAAATGAATGGCCTAAATAAGAGTTTAAGAACTTTATACATATATTTGCTAAGTGCACTAGTCAAGAAAATAAATAATGAATTTACAAACTTGATATGGGAAGAATATATATATATATATATTTATATGTATCCAATATCTCCATTTTTTTTGTCCTTCTGGAGATGAACATTTAATTTTGAAGAAAAATTAACAATATTGCTTAAAGTAGTTTATGTTATACAGGAGTAAAAAAAAATAGAGTTATTTTATAATTTCCTTAACTCAGTGTTATTACCCCTGAAATTATGATCAATCTTTATTTCAAACTCTTCGTTATGCCCAAGAAATTGAAAAGATTTAAATGTAATAGAATTATTAAGATCAGGACTACCAATAGTTTCCATCAAAGTATTAAATGAAATGTTGTCTCTAATGTAGAATATAGATGACTTGTAATTTAAATTTTATAAAAGAAAAAGTGGAGTCAGCTTAAATTCTAACTCCTCTCTCAAAGGAGGTAAGCAGTTAAAATTCCAACTTCTGAGAGAATAACATCCTAACAATTTCATTTCAGTTTGCTATGTTAAACTTGTGAGATCATGTGTTAGTCAGTTTTCTAGTACATAAATTACTTTCAAATTTACTGGAGAGATTTCTGAATCTATACGATACTCAAAATCAATCAGGTCAGTCGTTTAATCTCATCATCTGCTTGTAAACAACCCCTTTCCTTTCTTTTGGGAATTACCAGAGTCCACTGAAAAGAAAAAGGAAAAAAAAAATACAGAATAGATACATATATCTAGTTATATATAAGTATATATACACACATGTATATATACATATGCATATATGTGTATATATATATATATATATATATATATAGTTTTGATTAGCTAACTAAACCACTGATGATAGCTTTTTTCATTATTTTACTTTGTACTCTACTAAATAATTTAATTCTTAGGTTTCCCATACATTTATTCTAGTCACTTAAATAAATTGGAATGATATTTAAGTACAAAGTTTTTAGTTAAACAGATTGATTCTTTGTTTTGTTGGTATGTGGATTAAAATTAAACAATATCAATCCAAGTATTACATGTCTAATTGTGAAAATGCAGGTCTGAAGTTCAACATACTGAAATAGTTACATAAGTCATTAATTCTACTTTCCATAGAGGTTGTTTACATACAAATAATGTATCTTCATGCAAGTAGGACCCTTTTGGTACATTTTTATTGCCAGTTTAATAAATCTGTATACTAATCTTATATATTGACCTTAAGTTACAGAATCATTTCCACATTGAAGGGTTGAGCCTGAACATATTAAATACATCCGGATAATAACTTCTTATGGAGTATCTTAGACAATATCTGCTTTAAATAGTTCTCACTTATCTACATCATATTTGACAGAGTCTATACATTAGACACAGCATGCGTTTCCTAACCTCTTCTAAACATTTTAGTTTTTATTAGATCTGTCTTTTCATATTCCCGCCCTTTCTCTTTCTCTCTCCCTCCCTTCTTCCCTCCCTTCCATTCTCCTCTCCTTCCCTCCTTCCTTCCCTGCCAGGGTCCAGCCCTAGCAGCAGTAGGGGGTTCGAAACAGCATTCAGGGGTCCTAGGTGGATGGGAGGCATCGGTGTGGTGGAGAAACAGCACACAGAGACACCAAGTGTTCTGAGACTGAGTCTGAATCTTTATTGTTCACAGAATCTTTTTGTATGCTTTTTCTTTGGTATTGATTACATCATTTCATGGTTAATACAAGGAAATGTTAAGTAAAAAATCTTCAAGAGTATAATTAATGATCTTATTCAATAAACATGTTTTCACTGTATGATAGCTTAAGAAGAAAAACAGTTCCTAGCAAGGTAGAGGGCACCATACTCCGTTTAGTTTTAATTTCCTTGAAAGAATACGACATTAAGTTTCTGTAGAAGTTACCCCTTCCAAGAACTCTAATGTTAGTTATTAACAGTGGAATGTTTTTTGTTATTACTAACAGAGAATAGAGGAATCAGCTTATAGTTAATATTTATTCTATTTCATGTACTCAATGACGGACTAAAACTCTAACTAGACATAGGAAGAATACAAATTGTACCTATGATTAACCTATTTATTTATTAAGTGGGAAAAATATCCTTAAACTTAATCATAAACACTAAGAAAGCAATGAAGAACAAACACCACATCAAAGCTCAGAGGAATATGCTCACATGCTTATATATAACTTTTAGAGAATTTGTATACTAAAAGAAATCACAGGCTCCCTACAAATTTGAGTAAATCATAATTGTTTATTTATAATTTCATCTAATTATTAACATTAAACTTTATTGTATGCTATTTTGTGTCCCAGCACCATGAAATCTCCCCAGTATTCTCTATGATCTGAATCTAAGGATATATTGATTATTAGTATTAAAAGCACATGGAGACATGCCACGCCTATGGTCCTCAAGAGGGAGGATGATCTTTCAATAGAACCGTGTCAAGTGTTGGAGTGGTAGGAAATAGATGTAGCACTTCCCTTCCTTTCTTCCCTCCTTCCTTCCTTCCCTCCTCCCTCCCTCCTTCCTTTTCTCCCTTCTTTCTTCTTTCTTTCTTCAAAGAGAAGCATGCAAGAAGTAAACCTGAAAAGCATGCATCTTACATTCTTGGAGTTCAAACACTCAAGTGTCTTACATGTTTTAATTTTTGACTTTTATTTTGACTGTCATTTCAGACTCCTTCCCAGTCTATATTCTCATCTAGCCATACTGTTACAGTTTATATCTAGGGACATACAATGATCTGAACTTTTCCTGGATATCCACTGAATTTCTACACTGGAGTTTAATTGCATAGAAATGAAGATGATTTTTCATATGTTCATCGCCCAATTACTTCAAAATGTCACTCAAATCTTCAGCTCAGATATGAAAAGGGATTGAATATATCATGGGTATTTATTGTATATTAATTATTTTTTTATCTCTTAAATGAGTAAAATATGAGCAAGACTATAGAGAATATGTGGTATTTAAGGTGTCAGTAGCAAACTAGCAAACTATTATAAAATGTGTAGTTGTAATATCGTGTAAAACAGTTTAAAACATGGGTTAATATACTTCACTGTCATATAACTTCAAATATCACATTAAAGAGTATAAAATCTCAAAACACTGAGATCTGGCTTATCTGCCCTGATAAGCTTTTACTCCATAAATCATGCCAAGAAGATTGGGATGAAACTGATAAGCATATAACTCAACTCTTCACAAACACCCTGCTGATACATTATTTTGAAAATAATTCATTTATTTTGATATTCATTAATCCTTGTAATTATCTGTCTTGTCTTCCTTCTATTTATTAACTAATGTTAATAAAGAAAATAAAATATGAACAGAAGAAGAATTATTCTATAGAGAATCCTTAACACAGTGTATGAATCTATCATTATTAGCTATATAAAGTTTTATTTTGACTTTACATAGATAACAAAAGCATTGATTAACTATCCTTAAAATTTCAAAAATACTAGTAATAATCTCCAAAGTGTTTATATTTTATATTGTTATATATAAGATTTATGAACATCTCTCTAGATAGTCTCTATGCATGATTGTTATACAATGCAGTAGTTTAATTCACATCTGTATCAATTCTGCAAGATTGTCTAGACAGACCTGGGACTCAATTCATAAACAAAATGGTCATAGTCAGAAAAACTAAATGTCCTGCCCATGCAGCTATCTCTGTTAATTTTTGAAGCCAGGGTCAATAACATAGCTTTGAATTCCTTGTCCAGAATTTTTCCCTGTTTAAAAAAATATAGCTACAATTATAAAGAAATCTTTATAATTTATAAACTTCATAACTTCTCATGGATCAATAATCACTATTGAAGAATCTCTGAATATAAAATTATAACTTCCCATAATGGTTCTAACGGAACTTATGGTTATAAAGTCAATATCCACCCTCTGAATAAACTGCCCATTATGGATAGGATGTGATTTTTGTGGGGGAAATGTTTATAATAGAACCTCCCAATCTTTATTTTCAGACAAGTCATTTTACAACACAAAGTTTAATTAGGTCCAATGACATCTCCAGGCAGTGAAACTTTATGTAACCATTACCTGTAAATTTCTATAGTATACTTGAAGCTGTAGCTACTTAAGTCAACCCTTTCACATTTTTTTCAACAAATTATATTTTGGAAATATAAAATTGAAATCTCAATTTTCCCTAATATACTTCTAAAAAAACAATCTTCCTGAAAAACATGCCTTTTGTCAATGTTCAATGTCAACCCTTCCCATCTCTGGCCAATAGAAATGAAGCAGTCTTTTGAGGAATAGCCTCCTAAATGCTTGGATACTCTTAATCAGTTATAAACTATAACTGAAGAATAAATTTCCTCTTGACAGATGGTAAAGTTTTATCTTATATGTGAAATAGAGTTCTCATTATTTCATTTTTATCATTTGTAAAATAAGCAGGTTGGATGTCTAGTGTTCAGGCTCCTTCAATTCTAAAAAGTCTATAAAATTTATGTTGGTTCTCTATAAAGATTAAATGTTATTTTCTCATGACAGGTGGCATAGCCCTTGATGAAAATAGTTTTATTCATTTTGGAAATATTTCAGAAACCACTCAACCTATTTTTAACAGAAGGCATTTAATAGAGAAAACTGGTTATACAGTTGTTAAAAGAGACAGAGTCTTTGAGATAAATCAGAGACCAGCAATAATAGGATCTCTACCACCCCTAGGACAGGAGGGACAACAGAAGGGCCATGTGACTACTGCACAGGACCTGCCATCTGTGATGGACTGGAAGCAGGCCAGATCTCTGTGGTGGAGCTAAGGGTAAAGTGGGTGGCAGGAGAGGAAACAGGGAGGAAAAGTTTTTATTAAAGTTGGTTTCACAGTAGAATTTCATAAACCTGCAGGATGAGTCAATGGGAGGGTTATCTTCTAGGGGTTATCCAGTTAGCTTCATCATACAGATAAAATTCTTGGGTAATGTGCATCTGATATTCCTTAACAAGGAGGAAGCAAGCAAGGATACTCTGATGGAGGTAAAAGTCAGGTAGAAAGGTTCCAGAGGATAGTGTATTCCTACAGGCAGGGTGAATAAAGTGTTTTCAGAAGGAAAACACTGATGAATAGAACTACAACTACTGATGTTTAGTTTTTCTCCCCAGGTACCTATTTTGACTTGACAGGTGCCAAATGTTAAATCTGCCTGACTCTATTTTATAGACAAATTCATGTACTTCCTGAGCTTTGATACTGCAGTTTCAACCACTTTAGAGACTAACATCTGGTATCTCCATTCACTCTGGAGTACTGTTTCTTTGTCTTTTTTTTTTTTTTTTTTATACTGGAATGGAACCCAGGGGCACTTAACCACTGAGCCACATCTCCCAGCCCTTTTTTGTATTTTTTTTTTTTTTTTCATTTAGAGACAGGGTCTCACTGAGTTGTTTAGGGTCTCAGTATGTTGCTGAGGCTGGTTTTGGACTTTTGATCTTCCTGTCTCAACCTCATGAGTCACTGGGATTATAGGTGTGTGCCACCTCACCAGGCTTCTGTTATCTTCTTCCTAAGTAATTTAGTATTCTATATAAAATAATCCAGCAATCTTTGTATACTCCTTCTCCCTCTGTCCTTTTATTGACCATTCACATAGATTCTTTCTACCTACTCAGATCTGTCATTTTCTATTTTCTTTGTAGTTGATAGTTGTAATAAAATTCACACACATGTAACTGCAAATATTTAAATTTATTTGCATGTATTAATGACAATATATGCTCAATAATTACTTTTTAATAAATATTTTGTGAACTTCAAGAATTTTCCAAAACACAAGATGTGACTATATTCTAAATCTAATCCTAATTTTAAAAGAAATTAAGAGGAATAATTATTATTCCATTAATGTCATAACTGAGTCACAATTACATTTATAACTGAAAATTCATTAGAGAATCACTATTTTTAAACTCCACCCTAATTCTGTAGGTTTGGAAAGTTGTTAATATGCACACCCTTCCATTGATTAATTGTATACAAGGAGAAAGTAATTTTCATTTTATGCACACATACAATTTTGTGCACAGAAATGAGCTAATATTACTTTGGAAAAAATAAGATTTAATACAATTTAATTCTGGGACAGTTTACTAGTAAAAACTGCCCCAAAGCTGTTTTGTTCCACCATACATAAAAATTTTAGAAATTTTGTCTTAAAATATAAAAAAAAATTAGAAAAGACTTTCAGGGAGATTATTAGAAGTGTATAAAAACACATACTTGCCCACTTGGGAATTTCACAGATGTTTTTATACCCCACATAATTCTATCCTTTATACCAATGATGCCCTCCTATTTATGCACAAGTCTGGAATGATGGATCACTTTCCCGTGGGTCCTTCTACCCAGTATGCATAGGTGGTCTGTGGTCTGTGCTTTGTTGCTGTGGTCACTATTGAGAGTCCATGATCAATTGCTACTTTAGTAGCAGCCTCTTTGCCTCACGGAGTGAATGAGTGATTCATGGTCTTCAACTAACCATTCCATTTGAGATGACCACATGACAGTGTGATATGTCTGCTGCTGCCATTTCCTAGAGTTGATGCCCATGGGTATAAATCTATATTTTACTTCAGCATTTATCTGCAACAAATTTTTCTTCCCTTCCTGATTGTAGTCAGCTCTAATTCTCCATACAGGTTTTGCCCTCATTTATTCTCTTCAGCATCCAACTCAATATAACTAAGTTGCCAGTTGATAAATTGTGTGGCACAGATATCTCCTCAAAAGAACCTCCTTAATCTCCTATGTCTTGATTTACTGTAATATGATTTAATAGTTATAGAATTACATTAATCTGTTGAAAACTACCTTGAGACATTCCATAAGTTACACATTCCTAAAAGCAACCTCTTGCTGTGTGGATTCATTAATTTATATTTTAAGAAGAATAACTGATTTTGTACTTATACTTGTTTTATAGTTGAAATCTACTAGCATAGAGAAAATGCCCTATTAAGGAGAAAAAAAGTTTTTGGAAAGACATTGAAATTATAAATATATAAGTCGATATATTTAAATGAAATAAATTATTTCATCACTAAAATAAATATTCAAGAAATCCCATTTCATTACATTGTTTTGATAGCATATATGAGATGAAAATATTTTAAATGCAAAATTCTTTCAAATTTTCAATGCTTATTTATTTCACAGGACATAAGCTTACTACCGTTATTCTAAACACAATGATTGCCTACAGCAATAATTTATTTCTAATTGTGATTATGTAAAAAATATTAAATGATTAAACAAGATGTACTAAGGTAAGTAAGAAAAGTGATACAATTTTAAATAAAGTCACAAAATTGGGGGAAACATCATTAAAGAAAAGAGATAGAATAATAAAAGAAGCATTTTTTTTGGAAGTTCAACAAAAATCAAATAAGCATATTCCAAATATCAGGGACAAGTCTGTGAAGATGAATAAGCATCCTCTGTATCCAAGAAATGCATAGCTAAATTTGTGTGAGGGCATCATCTGAAATTGTCAACGCACAAGGTAAGAGTAATGACAGAGATATCAAGCACAGATACAATGAAGTTTTCAAGGAGTTGAGAGGGGTGAAAAAGAATCATGTAACAGAAGTGATAGCCTCTCCATCAGGATTCATTTCACATCCATGTTTCAGTAAGAGTGAAAAAAAAAAAAAATAAGCCCTTGAAATGAATAAAGTTTGGAATCACAAAGTATTACTGTGTAATGGAACTCAGAGAATTTCATAATCAGAAACCTGAAGTATGTAGTTCAAAAGACTAGAGAGACAGAAGTCAGAGCATTGCAAATATGAGGTAGATAAAGGAGAGAGATTAAAGAGCAAAGAAAGATGATGATGTTGCGATGATCTTCTTAAAGTTAGTAATGTAAAAATACCACTTCTGTTAAGTCAATAATCTAAAAATGCCACTTCTGTTAGGTAACTCAGTAACTGGAAAGTTTATAGTTAGAAATTTGCTCTTATTTGTGTTGTCACAAAAGACTTCTGAAAGAATAGTAGCTTTTTAATAATTTTTCTATATTCTAATCCTTCAAAATAATTAATAATTATATTTAAGTGTAAATAACTTGCATGATAATAATTACTGTTCTGCTAAAAATTTCTCTTTACAATTTGTCGATTCACCAGATGTAAATTTGACTTTTTAAATCTAGAATATATTTCTGGCACATAAAATTCACTTTTATCATTGCTTTCAGTGAAGTGGATCTAGCTGCAGTATAAACTTCACTGCAGTTGATTGGAACACCAAGAGATAAATTCTAAATTGCCAAGAGGTGACAACATGAGTGAGGAATAATCGGCCACATACTTAATGGAGAGAGGTAAAATCTTTCCAATTACCTGAAGACTCCAAACTTACGACTGAATCTAAAATATAAAATGAAAGCACATAGTTAGAAAAGAAAGATCTGAGCATTAAATTACTGTAAGCAACTCTCTAATTATAATGTAACATTGCTCCTTGAGATAATAACTATGGATATTTAACTAGATGAGTAGGACAAAACCTGTTTATTGTAGTGCTTAAATTATAAAAAAAAAAAAAAAAACTATTGTCTTTTCCAGTTAATGTCCAGCTTCATTAATCAAACCACTGCATGTGCATTGGTGTTTGTATTATTTCCACGTTGCCTTTTCACATATGCATCCTCAGCAATCAATATTTTCACTTGTGCATTTCAGCTAGCTCTATCTGGAATTTGCAAATTCAAGCTTCTTAAAAATAACTTAATAGAGAAGATAATTCTACATCATTTATTTTATCTTTTGTCTTTATGTATTGAAAATTGAATATTGAGAGTTGAATATTTATTTTCTTGTGTATGTTCTCTTATCTCAGCACTGATGTCTTGTTAAATATTGTTTCTGGAAACTTCTTAATTTCTTCGAATGATTAAACTTCTGTTTACTTTGCATTGTAATATATTTAAGTCCTTAGGGTATAGCTACTTAAAACTTATGATCAGAATGCATTTCCTGGATGCACTCTATGTCCATTATGTATAGATTACAATGGATTTCCAATAAAGGAGGATAAACCAGCCATTAAACTCATGTATGATAAATATAAAGCAACTGTGCTCATTCGAGCTGCAAATCATCACCATTTGTCAAATGTGGAGGATGAGCCAGGGTAAATTCTTTCTATATACACACTAATTACAGTAACTCTATCCTCGAGATTTTTGAGAAAAAGCTCATTTAAACTCTAGATTAACTACAAAAAAAAATCTGTTCACATTATATAATGTTTTTTCTCTTTTAACTTATATTTGTCACTAAGATATATTTTCTGATAAGTCAAAATCTGATCCACTTTCATTAAAATATCAATATTATATATAATTTATAAAAATATGGTAATAAATCTAATAACATGCATTTAAAATCTTCTTGGCCAAATTTAATTTAGTTTTCTGTAGTTTGATGTCTGAAAAAGTTATTTTAATCAACAATTTCTATGAACTATGAATTATTCCTAAAGAATGCAGTGGTCCAAGCACAATCTTAATAATTAGTTATAATACTATTGTAATGAGATCACATGTTTATAGAGATGAACATTCTGAGGGTAAAAGACTTTTCAAAATTATTAAACAAGTGAATGATAGAGACAAACTTTAAATCAAGGTTGAATAATTTCTAAATTATTTTTTATCTTCTCCATGAACTTTCCTTCAAGAACTAAAAAATAGGACCCGAATCCATTAACAGCAGTGCTAAATTATTTTCAAGTAAGGTGAAGATTACCCAAATTTTGCCAATACTAGTGCTTTGGGTATATTTAAAGAATTGTTTCTCTGCATCCTGGCTTATTGCTGGATACTCAACTATTCTTGACTATGAGAGATTTTATTACAAAACAATCAGTAGAGACACTTGATGTACCATCTGGAATTAAAGAGGACTGAAGGGAAGAAATGAAGAAAAGTTTAAAAAATACAACCAAATCAATATAGTGTAGAAAAAAAAATTGCTTGAGGTGAGTTGAAATTGAATAAAGAAATACATGGTATAGATAATGTAAATGCAAGTAACTGCTTTTGTACAATGTGTGTGATAGTTGAAAAGCCACCTAGGTAGGGAAAATATAAGTTTGAGTGAAACAAATTCTACACAGCCATGGCTTTTAGTCATTAAGGAATAGTCTACATTTTAGACCAATTTACCAAGTATTAAAAAACAATTAGGGGACTGGGGAGATAGCTCAGCTGGTAGAGAGCTTGCCTTGCAAGCACAAGGCTGTGAGTTTGATCCCCAGTACTGCAAAAAAAAAAAAAATTAGGATTTCAACTTGCCTAAATAGTATCTCATATTTTGCAAGCCAAAAATTCACCAATTAAATGCCAGTGTGAAAGATTTGCATCATAATAGTGTTAGTGGGTAAATGTAAAAGTTTAGGAATCTATTTTTCATATTATTATTATTATTAATATTTCTTTTTGCAGTGCTGGAATTGAACCCAGGGCCTCATGTGTACTACTGAGCACATTCCCCAGCCCCTAGGAATTTATTTACTATAACATTTTATATTGTTTTATTAAAAGTCCTTCTTTTTTACATTGTCGATATATCATAATGTGGTAATAACTTTATGTTTTTTATTATTTATTTATTTTTATTTTTTACAGACTGCATTTTGATTCATTTTACACAGATGGGATACATCATTTTGTTTCTATGGTTGTACACGATGTAGATCTTTTTTTTTTTTTCTTTTACTATTCAAAGAATTCCCCAGAAACGGTGATATAATTTTGCTGTTTACTTTTATCTTGACAATGTCTTGGGAAATTGATATTGCCATCTCTATTATTCAAATGTCACATAAATATACTTGGTGATATTGCCATTTGAATCCAAGTTTACCTGACTTCCAAGTTTACCTCTGTTCTTTACTTTGCACTCTTATAATAGTTATATAATAGTTGTATACATGTGTGCAAATGGTATGCAGGTTCTAACTTAGATCACTATCAATGACAGTAGATGATCGATGTGTGTGTTGTACTCAGGAATACATGTGCTCTCTTCTGGAAAATATATGAAAATAGACAATATTATTCTCATTTTTTAATGTCTCAGCATCTACAGTGGCAATCTTGGTAGTAAAAAATAAATAAATAAAATAATCTAATTTCCAAAAATATGTAAAAATTTAAGAGCTAGTATTAAATGTGTGAGAGTAGCAAGAAAAGGTTTGATGAAGATAGGCCTTAGAGAATAGCTGATAATTAATTATTTACTCATAAAAGAACATGGCAGAAAGGGTTATTAGGATGTAAAAATAGGGACCATGACTGACAAGTAGTAGACGTGAGAGTGTGAAAGATTTAAGTGACAAGCAATTTGAACTTTATTTTTTTGTGATGTATAACCATTAATATATTTTTTAAAGATTTTGGGTAATGAGTGAAGAGTTAAAGTAGTGTCCACGAATGATTAATGGATTGCAAATACAGAGGTTAATTAGAAAATGCCATGATTCAAATGTTTGTCGCCCTCTGAAACTTATTTAGGAATTTAATTGCTGTAAAAATACTTATAAGAAGTGTAACCTTTTGGAGGTGGCTGAACTATAAAGGCAACAGGGTGGAATTGTGGTTGTTATAATAGAACAAATTTAACTCCCTTTCCCTCTTGCTCCCTGCACTTCTGTCCTTTAACCACGTGATGCCTTCCACCATGTTATAATGCAGCAAGAAGGCCCTTGAGAGATGCTGGCACTTTGATATTAGACTTTTTGGGCTCCAGAACTCTGATCCAACAAATTCCTGTTCATCATAAATTACACAGTGTGTAGTGTTCTGTTTTAGCATTGTAAAACAGGCCAAAACAGAAAGTCTTAGATAATATGGACTTAATGTAAAGTGGTTAGAAATGGAAATACACAGTGTAGTACATATGCATTCGGTCCCATGTCTGTGTACATCACAGTGAGTCTTTGTGAAGGCCATGACCACAGAGCAAACCTAAGGGAACACACTTACATGTCAGGGGGGATTCCTGATGGGATGGACATTTATGAGGAAGAGGGACAGTTAAAAATCATCCAACATTTTAAAGCTATTTGGGAGAAGTATTATACAGTTGAAAAGAAAGATACAGTGATAGAAAAAATAAAAAGGCTTGACAGACAAAGGGAGAAAGGGAAGAAAAGGAAGGAAAGAAGGAAGGATGACTGAAGGCAGGAGGTAGGTAGGAAGGATAGGAAAGAAAATACAGAACAAAGTTATGCAAGAAAGATAAATAGAGAAGCACGGAAAGGATTTTAAATGGGAGGAACAAAAGGTTATTTTTTGTTGATTTTGAGAAAATGAAAGAACATCCTAAAGAACTTGTCCAGAATTAAAAGGTATAATTGAATCATAAAGGATTAGAGATGTACAGTAAGGGATTATAAATAGAGTTGACTGATTGATCTTGGTGAGATGATCAGAGCTGTAGAAATGTGAATATAGAAAAATTTTATAGGAGATTGTGGATATAAGCTTGGAGTAAAAAAATGAACTATGTCCTTCCTATATAAGTAGATGTACACTGTTTCAATAATCCTTCACTTTGCAAGTAATTCTATTTCTAAAAAGGAAATGTGCAGTTTTGAGAGTCATTAAATTGGGGAACTTTCGTAGGATTTAATATATATACCTACATATTAAGTATATAAACATATTATAAGGAGTTGGGGAAATATTTTATCCTCCATTGGGAGAATATTGGATTTGGTTTCCCCAAATAGGTCAACCTTCTTCAAATGAACTATTTAATAAATGTCTGCTTCATCTCTATGATCGCCCACCGCCCGCGGGGACAATCACAACGCGTACGCTCTTCTTGATCACAGGAACCAAAAAGAGCTTTATTCCACAAGTCTCAGACTTATATTGAGAACATCAGCCTATCAGAGAGTAGACTACCAGGAAAGTCAGCCTATCAAGGAACAGTCTCCAGGCAGATACCAGGATCGCCTCATGTACAACAGTCAACCAGAGTTACTTCCTAAAACTTGTATATGAGTGCAGCTATGTCTGGCAAGCTGCCAGGCGCCATCTTAGAGATCAGGCCATGGTGCGGCTCTGGGGCCCTCAGAGCCCGCCCCTGACACATCTCATTATACTAACCTGCAGTGATAGCAGAATGTTAGACTTCACATTTTTAGTTCTTACAGATCAGATTTTCTGCTTGAAGAAGATGGCACAAATATTATAAGTGATGCACACCTGTGTTTACCATGTTATAGAATGAATCCCATCACACACTACCATAAAATGCAGACTTGATTATTAGCAAGTAGGTAGAATCTAACTATTGGTATGGTGTCCTCCATGTTCCTAGAAAAATGTCATGTTCAGGGTTAGTGAAGATTTTAAATACTGACAATTCATAAATCACAAATGTTCAAATGTTTAAAAATGAATTATCTTTTTATCCTCTATCTTCATTAGTTTATCAAAGTTCCCAGTTGTTGATAGTCTGTACAATTGTTCAAAAAGGGATTTATGGAAAGAAATCTTTCAAACCATTGGTTTTCACACTAATTACCACAGAGAGTAGCACAGAGGGATAAAGGAAACTAATAACCAGCCTCAACAAAATGGAGTTAGGATTTAGCTTAATAAGATTTCAGGGAGAAATCTTCCTTGTCTATTTACCCTACCTATGCATCTTACTAGGACTTTCTTATCCTTAGTACATGCAGATTTTACTGCTCTCTTTTGCACATCTTTAAGTGACTAATGGATTTCTTTCTAAATACTGATTCACAGGTATATAATATCTAAGAAACTTAGTTTAACGTGAGTCAGTTCTACACCTTCTCCATCCAAAATTACTTTCATGTTTGTATGCATCCTTTCTATTCAGTTCCTTCTTTTTTCATTTATATTTTTTCACAATTGTTGAGATATATTTCACATACAATTTATTCATTCAGAAGGTAAACTCTAATGGTTTTCAGTATTTTTTCTGAGTTATATCACTATTATTACAATTGATTTTAATTGTTTTCACCCTAAGAGAAACTCAATACTCATTGTGAACTACTCTAAATCCCCCACACTCCCACAGTACAATCCAGCAACTCATCTACTTTCTGCATTTTTATGTTTATCTAATCTGAACCTGTTTTGTATGATCTATCAAAATGTATAAATGCATTCTACTGTCATGTACAACTAATTAGAACAAGTCAAAATTTAATTTTTTTTTAAATGAAGTCATACAGTATGTGATCTGTTGTGGATGGACTTATTATATGTAATATATTTTTAATGTTTATCCATGTGTTGGCATATACCTTCACTTCATTCCCTTTTATTGACAAATACTCTTCCATTGTTTAGATATATCACATTTTATTTATTCATAAGTCAGTTGACAATTTTTTTAAAATTTTTGCCTTGTATGAATAATGCATCTGTTACTTTCATGTAAAAAACTTTTGTGTTGATATGTTTTTCATTTCTTTGGATATATGTCCAGGAGTAGAATTACCAGTATATATTGTGAATTTATTACTAAACTTTGGAAGAACTACTAGACAGTTTTCATAAATAGTATGCTGTTTGCATTCCCACCAACAATATATTAAGGTTCTAGTTACATCATTCTGAGCACTTGTGTTTTGCCTTTTTTTTAAAGATTCTTAATTATACATGACAGTAGAATTCATTTTGATAAAATTATAAATCTTATTCTAATTAGGACCCAATTTTTGTTGGTGGACATGATGGTGGGGTTCACTTAGGTAATTTCATATGCATACATAAAAAATTATGTTAGATATATTCTACTTTCTCTCCTGTTCCTATCCCTTCTCCCTTCTTTCATTCCCCTTTATCTACCAAACTTCTCTTCTTCCCCACCCTTCCTTTATTGTGATTTAGTGTCCAAATATCAGTGAAAACATTTGATCTTTGGGTTTTTGTGATTGGCTTAATTCACATAGTATGATATTCTCCAGATCCATCCATTTACTGACAGTCTGCCCTTTTGATAATAGAAATCCGACTGGGTGTGAAGTGGTATCTCATTGCTGTTTTGATTTGTGATTTCCTGAAGAGTAGTATGGTTGAACATCTTTTTTGGTACTTTAGAGAAATATCTATTCAAAGCTCCACTCATTTTAAAATTAGTGTATATATTATTGCAGGGTAAGTATTCATTATATCTTGTAGATACAAGTGCCTTATCAAATGCAAGATTGTTGAATATTTTCCCATGTTTGTCATTTTATCACTTCATTTTAATTGATACATAATAGATATAAATTTTAATTACAACATAAAACATAATAAAATTATATATTAGTGGAATGACATGTGATGCATATATATATATATAGCATGTGATGTTTTGATACCATTTCTACCTCTTCAAACTTTATCCTTTCTTTGAGTTTATTGGTATGTAGTATGTTATTGCTATGTGTAACCACTTTACTGTGCACAGAACTTAGCAAACTAGTACTTCTTACTTCTTTCCAACTGTAACTTAGTACCCATTGATCAACTTCCCCCATTGTGTCCCCAGTCACTGGTAACCATCATTGTATGCTCAATTTCTATGGGTCAATTTTGTTAGATTCCACATGAGTAAGATTACGTGGAACTTGTCTTCTTTGGTTGACGTAATTCACTTAACATAATGATGTCAAATTCTGTCTGTGCTGTCACAATGACAGGATTTCATTCTTTGTTAATGGTGGAACAGTATACTAATGTGCGTATGAAACACATTTTCTTTATTGATGCATCTGCTCAGGTTGTTTCTATTTTTTGGTTATTTTGAAGAGTGCTGCAGTAAATATAGGGAGTACAACTGTTGGTTCTGACATGATAATTTCATTTCCTTTGGATATATATCCAGGAGTGAAATTGGTGGATCACAGGGTAGTTTATTTTTAGTTTTGGAGGAGTCACCAAACTGTTTTTCACTGTGGCTGCCCTAATTTATATTCCCACCAACACTGTACAAGAGTTCTCTTCTCCACACCCTTGCTGACCCTTGTTATATATTATCTTTTTAATAGTAGTCATTTTTACTTGAATGGAGTAATATCTTACTGTGGTTTTAATTTACATCTTCATGATGACAAATGTTGAGCATTGTTTTTCATATACTTCTCGGCCATTTGTATGTGTCCTTTTGCAAAAAGTCTGTTTAGATATGTTGCCCATTCTTAAATGGGTTGTTATTAGCATCATTTTGCTATTGAGCTTTTAAAATTTCTTATATATTCAGTTGTATAGTTTATAAATATTTTCTTACTTTCTGTAATTTGACTCCTCTAATGAGTGTTTCCTTTTCTAAGCAGAAGCTTTTTAGTTTGAAAAATTCCAATTTGTTTATTTTCGGTTTTGTTTCCTGTACTTTTGGTGTATTGTCAAAAAAAGAATTGATTCTGAAGTCCTGAAGCATTTCTGCCAAGCTTTCTTCTCTTGATTCCATAGTATTAAGTCATATTAAATTATTTAATGGATCGTAAGTTGATTTGTATAACTTGTGAGAGATAGAGATCTAGTGTCTTTTTTTTCTGCAGGTGACTACTCAATTTCTTCAGCACAATTGGGTGTCCTTTCTTACCACCTTTCTCTAAAAGAGGTTGGCTAAATATGCCTGCGTTTACTTACAGCCTCTCTATTCTGTTCCATGTGCTCTTTCTCTTACCAACACCATTCTGTTTGATAGTACAGTATGTTTGAAGACAGCTAATATAATGCCTCCTGCTTAGTCCTTTTTGCTCACAATTGCTTTGACTGTTTTTGTTTTGTTTTGTTTCTTCTTCTTTTCTTTTTTTATGTGTATGGCTTCATGTAAATTTTAGAATATTTTTTCCTGGTTTTATGAAGAATACCATTGGTATTTTGAGAAGGATTGCACTGACTCTGTAAGTTGCTTTTGGGAATGCAGGTGTTTAAATAATATTGATTCTTCTAACCCATGAACATGGTTGTTTTTCCACTTTTTGTTGTTCCTTTGAATTTCTTTCTTCAATATTTCATTATTTTTATTATAGAGATATTTCATGTCTTTTTACAAAAATTTTCCTCATTTTTTTCTTTTTTCTTTTCAGCTATTATGAGTTTGCCTTGTTGATTTCTCTTTGAGATAATTGTCTACTGATATAATGCTACTGAATTTGTGTGCCCGTTCTGTATCCCACAACTTTGCTAAATTTGTTTATTAGTTCTTACAGATTTTGGCAGAATCTTTGGGATTTTCTTTATATAAGAGCATGCCATCTGTAAACAGTAATCACTTTACTTTCTATTTTCTGGTTTGGATGAACTTTATTGTTTTCTCTGGATTGATTGATCATTATAACTCGGACTTTCAAAATTATTTTTAGTAAGCATGGTAAAAGTAAACATTCTTTTTTGTTCCAAATTTTAGAGAGCTTTCAAGTTTTACCCATTCCGTATAATGTTAACTGTTAGGTTAATATAAATTGCCTTCATTATGTTCTGGTATGTTCTTTCTATACGTAATTTATTCAACGTTTTTATCATGAGAATATGATGAATTTTATTGAATGCTGCTTCTGCTTTTCTTGAGATATGCACATGGTTTCTGTCTTTCATTCTCTTGATATAATGTATCATATTTATTGATTTGTGTGGACTGAACTAGCCTTGCACCCCTGGGATAAATATCATTCACACTTGATCGTGTGAATAGTATTTTAAAAATTTTAATATGATATTCAATATTTTTGGAAAATGTTTGCATCTTCATCAAGGATATTGACTGTAGTTTTTCTCTTTTTTTTGGTATTTCCTCTGGTTTTATATCAGCATGATAATGTTGGTCAAAGAAAAGAAAATGTATTAGAAATAACTGCTTCCTTTTAAAATTTTTAAATAATTTAAGATAATTGGTATCAATTCTTAGAACTTTTTTTAAATTTTTTTTTATTTTTACAGACTTCATTTTGATTCATTGTACACAAATGGGGTATATCATTTCGTTTCTAAGGTTGTGCACGATGTAGATTCACACCATTCATGTGGTCATACATGTACATAGGGTACTGATGTCTTTGAATGTTTGATAGAACTCAACAACGAAGCCCTATGGTGCTAGGAAATTCTTTGATGGAAGGCTATTTCTTACTGATTTAACCTCATTACTTGTTAGTTGTCTCTATAGATTTAGTTTCTTTATAATTGAATCTTGGTGAGGTGTATGTGTCTAGAAATGTACCCTTTTCTTCTGGATTATAAAATTAGTGGAATAAACTTGTTCATAAAATTATCTAACAATCCCTTGTATTTATGTAATGCCCATTATAAGGTTTCCTTTTTATTTCTGATTTTATTTATTTGTATTTTTTTCCTCATTTTCCTTATTAGTCTAGCTAAGGGTTTTTAAATTATGCTTTCCTTCTTCAGGAACTCACTCTTTATTTCATTAATCCTTTGCATTTTTAAGTTTCTATTTCATTTATTTCTGCTTCACTTGTTCCTTCTATTAATTATTCTGCACTAGTTTATTTATTTGAGATGTCTTCATTTTTCGTGTAAGAACTGATTTCTCAAAAAGTTCTTTCTAATACTGATTTTTAAAAATTTCATAAATATCTATGCCCCGAACATTGGCTCATCCACGTATGTCAAACAAGTCCTTCTCAATTCCAGAAATCAAATAGACCACAACACAATCATACTAGGCGATTTTAACACACCTCTCTCACCACTGGATAGATCCTCCAAACAAAAATTGAATAAAGAAACCATAGATCTCAATAACACAATCAACAACTTAGACTTAACAGACATGTATAGAATATACCATCCAACAAAGAATGAATACACTTTCTTCTCAGCAGCACATGGATCCTTCTCTAAAATAGACCATATTTTATGCCACAAAGCTACTGTTAGCAAATACAAGAAGATAGAGATACTACCTTGTACTCTATCCGATCATAATGGATTGAAATTAGAAATAAATGACAGAATAAAAAACAGAAACTTCCCCAATACCTGGAGATTAAATAATACACTGTTATATGATGAATGGATAACAGAAGACATCAGGAGGGAAATAAAAAAATTCTTAGAAGTAAACGAGAACAAAGACACATCATATCAAAATCTCTGGGACACTATGAAAGTAGTACTTAGAGGAAGATTTATTTCATGGGTGCATTCAAAAAAAGAAGTAGAAATCAACAAATAAACGACTTAACACTACAGCTCAAAGCACTAGAAAAAAGAAGAGCAGACCAATACCAAAAGTAGTAGAAGACAGGAAATAGTTAAAATCAGAGCCGAAATCAACGAAATTGAAACAAAAGAAACAATTGGAAAAATTAACAAAATAAATAGTTGGTTCTTTGAAAAAATAAACAAAATTGATAAACCCTTAGCCACACTAACAAAGAGAAAGAGGGAGAAAACTCAAATTACTAAAATTCGGAATGAACAAGGAAACATCACACAGACACAAGTGAAATACAAAACATAATTAGAAGCTATTTCGAAAATCTATACTCCAACAAAACAGAAAACCTCCAAGACATCAACAAATTTCTAGAGACATATGTATTACCTAAACTGAACGAGGAGGACATACACAACTTAAATAAACCAATTTCAAGCAATGAAATAGAAGAGGTCATCAAAAGCCTACCAACAAAGAAAAGTCCAGGACCACATGGATTCTCAGCCGAGTTCTACAAAACCTTTAAAGAAGAGCTCATTCCAATACTCCTCAAACTATTCCATGAAATACAAGAGGAGGGAACCCTCCCAAACTCGTTCTATGAAGCCAATATCACCCTGATACCTAAACCAGACAGAGACACATCGAGAAAAGAAAATTTCAGACCAATATCCTTAATGAACATCGACGCAAAAATTCTCAACAAAATTTTAGCAAATCACATACAAATATATATCAAAAAGATAGTGCACCACGATCAAGTGGGTTTTATCCCAGGGATGCAAGGTTGGTTCAACATTCGGAAATCAATAAATGTCATTCACCATATCAACAGACTTAAAGTTAAGAATCACATGATTATTTCAATAGATGCAGAAAAAGCATTTGATAAAATACAGCATCCCTTCATGCTCAAAACACTAGAAAAAATTGGGGTAGTGGGAACATTCCTTAACATTATAAAGGCAATCTACGCTAAGCCCATGGCTAATATCATTCTAAATGGTGAAAAACTGAAAGCGTTCCCCCTAAAAACTGGAACAAGGCAGGGATGCCCTCTTTCACCGCTTCTATTCAACATCGTCCTTGAGACTCTAGCCAGAGCAATCAGACAAACCAAAGAAATTAAAGGGATACGAATAGGAAAAGAAGAACTCAAACTATCCCTGTTCGTTGATGACATGATTATATATTTAGAGGAACCTGGAAATTCCACCAGAAAACTTTTAGAACTCATAAGTGAATTCAGTAAAGTAGCAGGTTACAAGATCAATGCTCATAAATCCAATGCATTTTTATACATAAGTGATGAATCTTCAGAAAGAGAAATTAGGAAAACTACCCCATTCACAATAGCCTCAAAAAAAAAAAAAATACTTGGGATCAATCTCACAAAAGAGGTGAAAGACCTCTACAATGAGAACTACAGAACACTAAAGAAAGAAATTCAAGAAAACCTTAGAAAATGGAAAGATCTCCCATGTTCCTGGATAGGCAGAATTAATATTGTCAAAATGGTTATACTACCTAAAGTGCTATACAGATTCAATGCAATTCCAATTAAAATCCCAATGATGTACCTTGCAGAAATAGAGCAAGCAATTATGAAATTCATCTGGAAGAATAAAAAACCTAGAATAGCTAAAGCAATCCTCAGTAGCAAGAGCGAAGCAGGGGGTATTGCAATACCAGAACTTCAACTCTACTACAAAGCAATAGTAACAAAAACGGCATGGTATTGGTACCAAAATAGACAGGTAGATCAATGGTACAGAATAGAGGACATGGACACAAACCCAAATAAATACAATTTTCTCATACTAGACAAAGGTTCCAAAAATATGCAATGGAGAAAAGATAGCCTCTTCAACAAATGGTGCTGGGAAAACTGGAAAACCATATGCATTAGAATGAAATTAAACCCCTATCTCTCACCCTACACAAAACTCAACTCAAAATGGATCAAGGACCTCAGAATCAGACCAGAGACCCTGCATCTTATAGAAGAAAAAGTAGGTCCAAATCTTCAATTTGTTGGCTTAGGATCAGACTTCCTTAACAGGACTCCCATAGCACAAGAAATAAAAGCAAGAATCAACAACTGGGATAGATTCAAACTAAAAAGCTTTCTCTCAGCAAAGGAAACTATCAGAAATGTGAAGAGAGAGCCTACAGAGTGGGAGAATATCTTTGCCAACCATACCTCAGATAGAGTGCTAATTTCCAGAATCTATAAAGAACTCAAAAAACTCTACACGAAGAATACAAATAATCCAATCAACAAATGGGCTAAGGAAATGAACAGACACTTCACAGAAGAAGATGTACAAGTAATCAACAGATATATGAAGAAATGTTCAACATCCCTAGTAATAAGGGAAATGCAAATCAAAACTACCCTAAGATTTCATCTCACCCCAATTAGAATGGCGATTATCAAGAATACAAGCAACAATAGGTGTTGGCGAGGATGTGGTGAAAAAGGAACACTCATACATTGCTGGTGGGGTTGCAAATTAGTGCAGCCACTCTGGAAAGCAGTGTGGAGATTCCTCAGAAAGCTTGGAATGGAAACACCATTTGACCCAGCTATCCCACTCCTTGGCCTATACCCAAAGGACTTAAAATCAGCATATTACAGAGATACAGCCACATCAATGTTCATTGCTGCTCAATTCACCATAGCCAGTTTGTGGAACCAACCTAGATGCCCTTCAGTTGATGAATGGATAAAGAAACTGTGGCATATTTATACAATGGAATATTACTCTGCAATGAAGAATGATAAAATTATGGCATTTGTAGGCAAATGGACGAAATTGGAGAATATCATGCTAAGTGAGATAAGCCAATCTCAAAAAACTAAAGGACGAATGATCTCACTGATAAGCGGATGAGGACATATAATGGGGGGTGGGAGGGGTTAGCATTAGGTTTAGGGTTAGGTTTAGGGTTAGGGATAAGGAGAGCGGTAAGAATGAAGGAAAGAAGGACTGTATAGAGGGAAAAGAGGGGTGGGAGGGGTGGGGGGAAGGGAAAAAAAAATAAACATCATTGCCCTATGTAAACGTATGATTACACAAATGGTATGCCTTGACTCTATGTACAAATAGAGTAACAACATGTATCCCATTTGTATACAATTAAAAAAAATAAATAAATATATAAAAAAATTTCCTGTTTGACTTTTTTCTTTTATTGATTAATTATTCAATAAAAAGTTGTTAATTTTCCATGTATTTATGGTTTCCAAAGTTTATCTTGTTATTCATTTCTAGTTTTATTGCATCCTGCTCAGAAAAGACACTTGATATGATTCATTTTTGTTTGTAACGTTTTATTGTTTGTTCTATTTAGTTATACATGACTGCAGAATGCATTTCAATTTATTGTACCCTAATGGAGTACAACTTTTCATTTCCCTGGTTGTACGTGATGTAGAGTCACACCATTTGTACATTCATACATGTACATAGGGTAATGAAGTCTGTCTCATTCCACCATTATTGGCCCCCCCAATCCCCACCTCTCCCCTCATTTCCCTCTGCTCAATTCAAAGTTCCTTCATTCTTCCCTTATACCCCCTTCCCTGTTATGTATCAGCATCTACTTATCAGAGAAAATGTTTGGTCTTTGGTTTTTTGGGATTGGCTATTTCGCTTAGCATGATATTCTCCAACTCTACCCATTTACCTGCAAATTCTATATTTTATTCTTCTTTATAGATGAATAATATTCCGTTGTGTGTGTGTGTGTGTATATATATATATATATATATATATATATATATATATCAGATTTTCTTTATCTATTCATCTATTGAAGGTCATCTAGATTGGTTCCATAATTTAGCTATTGTGAATTGAGCTGCTATAAACATTGATGCGGTTGCATCACTGTAGTATGCTCATTGTAAGTCCTTTGGGTATAAACCAAGGAGAGGGATAACTGGGTTAAATGGTGGTTGCATTCCAAGATTTCTGAGGCATCTTCATACTATTTTCCATTATGGTTGCACCAATTTGCCATCCCACTAGCAATGTATGAGTGTACCTTTTTCCTAAAAGTCTTGCCAACATTTATTGTTGCTTGTATTCTTGATAATTGCCCTTCTAATCTTAGAGTAATTTTGATTTGCACCTCTCTAATTACTAGAGATGTTGAACATTTTTTCGTTGTTGATTGATTGTCTATCTTCTTCTGTGAAGTTTCTGCTCAGTTCCTTAACCCATTTATTGATTGAGTTCTTTTTATTTTTACTGTTAAGAGTTTTGAGTTCTTCATAAGTTCTGGAGATTAGTGCTCTATCTGAAGTGTGTGCAGTAAAGATTTTTTCCCACTCTATAGGTTCCTCTTCACATTATTGATCGTTCCCTTTGCTGAGAAAAGCTTTTGAGTTTGGATTCATCCCATTTATTGATGCTTGATTTTACTTCCAGTGCTTTGGGAGTCTTGTTCAGGAAGTCTGGTCCTAAGTCAACGTGATGAAGATTTGGGCCTACTTTTTCTTATTGGTGCAGAGTCTCTAGTCTTATTCCTGGGTCCTTGATCCATTTTGAGTTGAGTTTTGTGCAGGGATAGTGGTTTAATTTCATTTTGCTGCATATGGATTTCCAGTTTTCCCAGCAACATTTGTTGAAGAGGCTGTCTCTTCTCCATTGTATGTTTTTGGCTCCTTTGTCTAGTACAAGGTGACTGTACTTATGTGGGTTTGACTCTGTGACTTCTATTCTGTACCATTGGTCTGCCTGTCTATTTTAGTACCAATACCATGCCATTTTTGTTTCTATAGCTCTGTAACATAATTTAAGCTCTGATCTTGTGATGCATCCTGCTTCATTCTTCCTGCTAAGGATTGCTTTGGCTATTTTGAGTCTTTTATTTTTTCTCAAATGGATTTCATGATTTCAAAATGAATGTCATTGAGATTTTAATTGGATTTGCACTGAATCTGTATAGTGCCTTTGCTAGTATGGCCATTTTCACAATATTAATGCAACCTATTCAAGAACATGGGAAAACATTCCATCTTCTCAGGTTTTATTTCATTTCTACATTTAGTCTTCTGTAGTTTTCATTGTAGAGGTCTTTCATGTCTTTTTTTAGATTGATTCCCAAGTTTTTTGTTTGTTTGTTTGTTTGTTTTGAGGCTATTGTAAATGTGGTAGTTTTCCTAATTTCTCTTTCAGAGGATTCATCTCTTATGAATAGAAATGCATTAGATTTATTAGTGTTGATTTTATATCCTGCTACTTTGCTGAATTCATTCATTAGTTTTAAAAGTTTTCTGGTGGAATTTTTTGAATCCTCTAGATATACAATCACATTGTCAGTAATTGTGATAGTTTGAGTTCTTTTCCTATTCATATTTCTTTAATTTCTTTTGTCTGTGTATTTGCTCTGCCTATAGTTTCAAGGACCATGTTGAATAGAACTGGTGAAAGAGGGCATCCCAGTCTTGTTCCAGTTTTTAGAAGGAGTGCTTTCCGTTTTCCTTCACTTAGGATGATTTTGGTCTTGGGCTTAGCATAGATAGCCTTTACAATATTGAGGAATGTTCCTATTATTCCTATTTTTCTACTGTTTTGAACATAAAAGGGTGCTATATTTCCTCAAATGCTTTTTCTGCATCTATTGAAATGATCATGTGATTCTTAACTTTAAGTCTATTGATGTGATGAATTACGTTTATTGATTTCCTGGTGTTGAACCAACATTGCATCCCTGGAATGAACCCCACTTGTTCATGGTGCACTATCCTTTTAATATATTTTTGTATGTGATTTGCCAGAATTTTTGTAAGGAGTTTTGCATGTTCATTAGGGATATTCTCCTGAAGTTTTCTTTCCTTGGTGTGTCTTTGTCTGGTTTTGGTATCAGGGTGATACTAACTTCATACAATGAATTTGGAAGGGTTCCCTCCTTTTCTCTTTCATAAAATACTTTGAGGAGTATTAGTATTAGTTATTCTTTGAAGGACTCATAGAACTCAGCTGAAAATCTGTCTGGTCCTAGGTTTTTCTTTGTTGGTAGGTTTTTGATGGCATCTTCTATTTCATTGCTTGATATTGATTTTTTAAGTTGTATATGTCCATATGTCCTCATGATTCAGTGTGTGTGGATCCTATGTATCTAGTAATTTGTTGATATCTTTGAGGGTTTCTATTTGGTGGTGTATAGATTTTCAAAATAAATTCTAATTATGTTTTATACTTCAATAGTGTCAGTTGTGATATTTCCTTCTTCATTACGAATTTTAGTAATTTGAGTTTTCTCTGTACTCTTCATTAATGTGGTTAAAGGCTTATCAATTTTGTTGATTTTTTCAAAGAACCCAATTTTTGTTTTGTTAATTTTTTAAATTCTTTTGTTTCAATTTCATTCATTTCAGCTCTGATTTTAATTATTTCTTTTCTTCTACCACTTTTGGTGTTGATCTGTTCTTCTTTTTCTAAGGCTTTGAGATGTAATGTTAGGACATTTATTTGTTGACTTTTTATTCTTTTAATAAATGAATTCAATGCAATGAACTTTCCTCTTAGTACAGTTTGCAAAGTGTTGCAGAGATTTTGATATGTTGTATTGGTGTTCTCATTTACCTCTAGGAAATGTTTTGCCTCCTTCCTGATATGTTGTGCTATCTATGCATCATTCCATAGCATATTATTTAGTCTTCAGGTGTTGGAGTAGCTGTTATTTTTATTATGATTTTTAATTTCATTCCATTATGACCTCATAGAATACAGGGTATCTTTATTTTTTTGTATTTGCTGGGAGTTGCTTTGTGGCATGACATATGGTCTATTTTAGAGAAGGATCCATGTGCTGCTGAGAAAAAAGTATATTTGCTCATTGTTGGATGGAATATTCTTAACATGTCTATTAAGTCTCTGATTGTATTGTTGAATTCCATGTTTTCTTTGTTCAGTTTTTATTTGGAATATATATCCCGTGGTAAGAGAGCTGTGTTAAAGTCACCCAGTATTATTACATTGTGGTCTATTTGATTTCTGAAATTTAGAAGGGTTTGTTTCATGTACATATATGCTCCATTGTTTGGGGCATAAATATTTATGATTTTTATGTCTTGTTGATTTATGATTCCCTTAAGCAGTATGAAAAGTCCTTCTTTAATCCCTTGTGACTAACTTTGGCTTGAAGCTCACTTTATCTGATATGAGGATGGAAACCCCTGCATTTTTATGGAGTCCACGTGTGTGATTTTTTTTCCCATCCTATCGCCTTTAATCTGCGAATGTCTTTTCCTGTGAGATGAGTTTCTTGAAGGCAGCATATTTTCAGGTCTTTTTAAAAATATAATCTGCTTGTGTATGTCTTCTGATTATTGAGTTTAGACCATTAACGTTTAGGGTTATTATTGAGATATGATTTGTATTCTTGGTCAATTTGGCTTAATTTTGGTTTTTAACTTGAATTGGCTTCTTTGATTGTCTTTTCCTTTAGGGTAGTTCCTCCCTTTGCTGACTTTCATTGTTGTTTTTCATTTTCTGCTCATGGACTATTTTGCTGAGAATGTTGTTTAATGCAGACTTTGTATTTGTAAATTCTTTTAACTTTTTTTTTCATCATGGAAGATTGTTATTTTGTCATGAATTCTGAAGGTTAGTTTTGCTTGTTATAAGATTCTTGATTGACATCCATTTTCTTTCAGAGCTTGGTATTTATTGTTCCAGCACTTCCTAGTTTTTAGGTTCTGGATTGAGAAGTCTGCTGACATCTGAATTGATTTCCCCACATATATTATGTACATTCTGAACTCCTTTTTGACATTTCTTCTACCATGCTGTCAATGGATTCTATTTATCTTGCATCTTGATTAGTTTGGGGTTCTTTCTTCCCGTGTTTTTTCAAGTTTTTTGTATGTATCTTCCCCTCTAGCAGTGGGGATCCAAGGCATTACACTTTCCACCCTATAGATTTATAGTATTGCTGCAGGTTTCCAATACCTCACCTTTAAGGGGGAGATCAATATTAAAGCAGCACCCAATGCAAACAATATATAGCCTTCAATTAAATAGCCCCTGCTAAGATGTTAACAGTATTGTCATAATAAACAGTGATGATGTGTTCAATTATTTTCTAGAATATAAACAATAGGTTTACAATAAGGTCTACAATTTCTAATGGTGGACAAAGAGAATGGGGTAGGGGTGTAGGATGTGATGTTAATGAGCTAAGAAGTAAGAATATAGAGGTACCAGATTATGGGAAGTGTGAAAGAGATATCAAAAGAAGTTCATTGTTAGCAGGAGGAAATGGAGAAAGAAGCTCTAAGGAAATAGATAAATAAGAGAAAAGCAGAGTAAGTTAAAAAAGAAAATAAGAATCTACAACAAAAATGTAATATATTATTCAAACCTCCCCAGTCCTCAGTTCCCTGATGCATGAATAAGTACTTGATATCAAAGATTTTGAGGATATAAGAGTGGGAAACAAGAAAAGTCAAAAAAAAAATAGGGAAGAAAAGAGTCTTGAAGGAAAATTGAATGATTGTTTCTATTGGAGTTCAATATCTTCTCTGCTTCCCTTGTCTTCTGATAGGTGGGGTTGACTGGTGTTTGCTGGTAATTCCACCCTCAGGATGAGGAAAGTTAATAAGGTGGGATGATTAGACTTGGAGGCGGGACTCCTGGAGGCAGAGTATAGCAATTGCCAGTCCCTCTGGAAGACCCCTGGGATTCTCCTTTGTGCCCACTTGTATGACACAAGAGCCTGGTCTTAGCTCCTTCCCACACTTGTGGATCCAACAATTCCTGGTGTCTAATTTAGTCTCTAGATTGTATCTCTCCTACCCCTGCCCTTTTGACTTCCCAATCAGGAACTTCTCTCCCCAGAGGTCCTGAGGGCTAAGTTCTGGAACCAGAGTGCCTGTTGAGGAAAGCTGTTCTGTATTTGGCCGATGAGGACCAGGCATTAAGAGCTGTGGGCCAGCTACATAGCGCAGTCACTGGGCAGGTTGGTGGCTGTGGGGTGCTTGGGAAACTGGAGATTGAGGACCCAAAGGGCCTAGTTGATTGCCAAACCAGTTGGACCACATTATTGGTGGGGCTGTTTTGGGTAGGTCATTGTGGATTGAGCTGATGTCAGGTCCCAGCAAGTGCTGCCCTAGTTGTCTCTGGGATCCCAGGGGGTGCCAGGCTGGTTGGATGGAGGATCTGGTATCAAGATGCCCTCATCCGTCTTTCTCCCTACTGATCCCTTGCAAGGCTCTCTCCTGCCTCTGCGACAAGATGGAGGCTATTAGCACAACTAGCAGAGATAGCTCAGTTGTAATTGAATCTGCAGGGTCCTTGGTGATGATCTTTCAGGTCCTGGATGTTATCCCTAGACGGAAGTTGTCATGTCCCTAGTTGGTGGCATTGGCAGCAGCTAACCTGTAGGTTCCTTGATAATGAGCTTCTAGTGTCTGGCAGGTGTCCCAAGATGTTAGCTGCCCCAACTAAAGATGGCAGCGATGGTGGTGGAGGTAATCCAGGATTGTTGCAGAGGTGTCCCATGATGGAGTGCAGTGCTTCCACGCAGGGTGTGTGTTTATAATTTTTGGGACTGGTTTTGTGTCTTATCATATGATTTATTCTGGAGAATAATCCTTCTGTTGATGTAAAGAAGGTGTATTCTGTAACTGTCCAATGGAATGTTCTGTAAATTGTTAGGTCCATTTGGTCTGAGGTACAACTTAACTCTAATTTCTTTGTTGATTTTCTCTCCAGATGATGTGCCCATTCCTGAGAGGAGAATGTTAAAGTGCCTAATATTATTGCATTATAGTTTATCTCTCCTTTAGACCTCTTCATATTTACTTTACACATTTGGTTGTGCTAATATTGAATGTAATTATGCTTAAAATTGTTATTTCCTCTTTCTGAAAGAGGATTTCCTTTTATCACTATGTAATGACCTTTCTCTCTTATTCCTTTACATTTAAAATCTGTTTTATCTCATGTCAATATGGCTACTTCTGCTTTCTTATGGATGAAACTTTTTTCCATCCTTTCTTTTTTATCACTAATCCTAGAAGTGAAGTGTTTCCAAGTAACATATGTTTGGATCTCAGTTTTTTTTTTTTTTTTCATTTGTTTTTTATCTTTTGATTATATGATTTAATCTATTAACATTTAGCCTAATTGTTGATATGTGAGGTGTTACCACAATCATTTTCTATCTTGTTTTCTCATTTTGTTGCAGGTGCTTTATGTCTCCCTTTCTTAGAATCTCCTTTTGGTATTAAGTGATTTACTCTAGCAGAATCAGTATTTTCTGTTTCTGTTTTATTTGGTTTTGGTTCTTTGATTCTTTTTTTTTTTGTTTAGTCTATTGTACATTTTGGCTTTATAGTTACCATGAGGGTCACACAAATATCTGTCAATTACAAAATCTATTTTGAAATAATTATAACTCGACATGGTCCTAACAATAAGAAACCAAAATAAGAAAATATACTAATTTCAAAAAACTCTGTATTTTTACTCTATTTCTCTATTCCTTCCCATGTTTTGAATTTTTAATATCCTAGTGTACATCTTTCTATATGGTCTCTTACTTAAAATATTAATATAGTTGTTAATATTTTAATTGTTCTGCTTTTTGGTCTTCTTACAAAACATAAGAATGACTAATGCACCTTGTTTAAAATACCAGAAAATTCTGAATTGTTTGTATAATTACTTTTAAAAGTGAGGTTGTATCTTGCAATACATACATCTTGCTCATTAATTTTTTTCTCCTGTTCTTAAATATTTGTATCCTTCTCTAGGTTTGGGAGGTTAGCCATCATGACCCTTTCAGCATTCTCACACCCTTCTTAAACCTCAAAAACTCAAATATTTGCTCTTTTAATACTGCACCAAAATTATTATAGGTTTTCTTTCTTCTTCTTCATTCTTTCTTCCCCCTCCTTTGATTGTAAATAGCCTCTCTTTGAGTTAGCTCTTTCTTTTGTTTGATCTATACCACTACTGATGCTTTCTATTCTATTTTTAATTTTCTGAAAGTAATTTTTAGTTCAATGATTTCTGTTTCATTTGTAAAAAATATCTTCCACTTCTTAAATTCTCATGCTAGAATATTTAATCTTTTTTTCTATATTTTCTTGAAGCTCATTGAGTTCTTTTAAAATGACTGTCTTAAATACTTCATCTGAGAATTCTCTTCAGATTACTATCGGATCAGTTCCTGGAACCTTATTTTGACTATTAGGTGAGATCATTTTTCCATGAAAATTCTTGAAACTTGGTGTGTTAAAAGATTAGAAAATTATTTCAGTTTCAGTAATGTTTGTGTGTGTGTGTGTGTGTGTTGTCCGAAATATTCTAAGTAGTCTATTTGATGAGAGGCTTCCATAGTAACTTCCACTATGCAACACTAAATAACTCCCTGAGTTCAGATTTTCCGTGAGGCTACTATTAGTGTTCTGTCACTATTTCAGCACTAGGTGGAAATCCAAGTCCTCATTTGTTCCAAGTCCACAGTTACTCTCTTCCAGATGAATTGGCAACATTTCTGGAAAGGGTCATTTGTCTCCATCCTTTCCTGAGGCCAGTGTAGATCCAGATACCTTGTCCACAATCATCTGCTTGTGATCAGGAACTGCATGATTCTGCCTCACTCTGGGCAGAAATACTGTGAAGGGACCAGTCTAGGCTCCTGACTTGCCTGTGACTACAAACACCACCAAGATGTGTGACATTCTAAGTTCAGAGCCTGTCAGGACCCACACAGCACTGGGGTAGGATTAAAACCTAAACTGCTATGACCTGCCTACTGTTGAATTGAACTTGTGGCCCAACCACTGCAATAGCCACAGGTTATGCTAGCTAGAATAGAAATTGAATAGACTGGAGTTACATATCTCCTTCTGTCAATGAGGCTGCTTCAGTGATATCATCAGTAGGCAGGCCTGGGGTGGGAGCATTTAGGTTCTGCCACGATTGAGTTTCACTAGCCCAAAACTGAGTTTCAAGACAAAGTCTTATTCTTACTCTTCTTTTCTACTTGCAGTGAATGAATGGGGTTTTTCTTCATGCTATGCTACCTGAAGGTAGTACTGGCAAAGGCAGACTCAGTGATGCTGATGCTCAATGGATTGCACCAGAGTGTCATAGCTGGGAGGACCTGAACAACTTCAAGGATGTGTGCAGACCTATGCCATAGTGGCAGTGATGCAGGCCAAGATATGGTTTATCCCAACTGGATATAGTTCTCTGCTTGGTGCTGAGACAGGTTTGAAGGCTTCATCTGTTATTACTGACCTGAGAAAGGCTGTATTGCCTGAAGCAGGGAGATGGATGATGGAGAAAATTCCTTCATGCTCAGACTGATATTAAGTTGGGTTGTGCATAATTCTGAAACCCACAGGAATCTGCACAGTCTAGGAATTGGGGAGGAGTATTTACCCCAGTCCCACTATAAGATAAACAATGATAAATTCTGAACCTCATGTCTGTCCCAATAGTGCAGAGGTCTCTGCTTCATTTGTGGGGAGGTCTAGAGGTTCTGTCTGGCCTGGCTATAGGGTCTTGGTTCTGCATGGTGTTGGAGCTCATATGGTCCTGACTCTGAGCCCCAAGGCAAAGTCTTATGCTAGCTTTCTTATCCTGCTCCCTAGCAGGTGGAGTTTCCTTCCCCACTCTGCTGCTTGAGGTTTGGAGATGGTGGGAAGGAAAATCTTTGCTACCTGGGAACACAGTTCACATGGTTCAATTTGTGCGTATTGGCCAGAGGTAGGGCTCATGGTGTTCTACCCAAGATCATGTTTCACCATGGTAGATCTCATATTAAGTTTAAAACCTAAGGTTTGAACTTAATTCCTTATCCTTCCTCCAAGTGGGAACTTTCTCCATTGTGTGTGTTGCTGGGAACCAGGGCAGGGGGAGGTAGGCAACTCTTCCCTTCCTGCCTTACTCAACATATCATTTCTCTTTGTCCTACTAGAATCAGGAACTTTGATTTTTCACCAGGCTTCTTTAATCCTTATGAAGATAGTTTGGCATATGGATAGTTGTGATGTGTCTGTAAGGGTGATGATCACTGGAAGATCTTAGCTGCCATCTTCAGAAACTAGTTTTCCACTTCATATCACTTGCATATTTTTATTGATGAAGTTCAATTTATCAATGTTATGTTAATGATACTTTTTATGCCCTGTTTTAGAAAGATTTACCTAACTTTAACTCATGAAGATTCTCTGCAATATTTTTCTTCCAAAATTTCTGTCCTACGAATGTATATGTCTATCATTACGCTACTCCAACAGTATCTTTAAAACTGTAGTTTTGTAGCAAGTGTTGAATTTGAGAATTATCAATCCTTCAACTGTATTTCATTTTAAATATTGTTTTTGACTAAACTACATTTACTGCATTTTCATATGACTTTCACAATCAGTCCATTTTTTTTTTTTTTATGTTTTTAGATTGATTCAAATAATCTCAAATACTCTAATCCATGGACTGACGCACATCTCTATTTTTTTTTTGTTCCCTTATGCTTTCTTTTTTTTTTATTTTATTGTAAACAAATGGGATACATGTTGTTTCTCTGTACATGGCGTAAAGGCATACCATTTGTGTAATCATAAATTTACATAGGGTAATGCTGTTTGATTCATTTTGTTATTTTTTTCCCTTCCCCCCACCCCTCCCACCCCTCTTTTCCCTTATACAGTCCTTCCTTCCTCCATTCTTGCCCCCCTCCCTAACCCTAACTCTAACCCTAACACTAACCCCTCCCATGCCCCTTTATGTGTCATCATCCACTTATTAGTGATATCATTCGTCCTTTGTTTTTTGGAGATTGGCTTATCTCACTTAGCAAGATATTCTCCAATTTCATCCATTTGCCTGCAAACGCCATAATTTTATCATTCTTTATGGCTGAGTAATATTCCATTGTATATATATAACACAGTTTCTTTATCCATTCATCAGTGAAGGACATCTAGGTTGGTTCCACAATCTGGATATTGTGAACTGAGCAGCTATGAACATTGATGTGGCTGCATCTCTGTAATATGCTGATTTTAAGTCCTTTGGGTATAGGCCGAGGAGTGGGATAGCTGGGTCAAATGGTGGTTCCATTCCAAGTTTTCTAAGGAGTCTCCACACTGCTTTCCAGAGTGGCTGCACTAATTTGCAGCCCCACCAGCAATGTATGAGTGTACCTTTTCCCCCACATCCTCTCCAACACCTGTTGTTGCTTGTATTCTTGATAATCGCCATTCTAATTGGGGTGAGATGGAATCTTAGGGTGGTTTTGATTTGCATTTCTCTTATTACTAGAGTTGTTGAACATTTTTCCATATGTTTGTTGATTGCTTGTAGGTCTTCTTCTGTGAAGTGTCTGTTCATTTCCTTAGACCATTTGTCGATTGAGTTATTTGTAGTCTTGGTGTTGAGTTTTTTGAGTTCTTTATAGATTCTGGAGATTAGCGCTCTATCTGAAGTATGATTGGCAAAGATTTTCTCCCAATCTGTACGCTCTTTCTTTGCATTGCTGATAGTTTCCTTTGCTGAGAGAAAGCTTTCTAGTTTGAATCTATCCCAGTTATTGATTCTTGCTTTTATTTCTTGTGCTATGGGAGTTCTGTTGAGGAAGTCTGGTCCTAAGCCGACATGTTGAAGCTCTGGACCTACTTTTTCTACTATAAGATGCAAGGTCTCTGGTCTGATTCCGAGGTCCTTAATCCATTTTGAGTTTAGTTTCGTGCATGGTGAGAGATATGGGTTTAGTTTCATTCTGTTGCATATGGATTTCCAATTCTCCCAGCACCATTTGTTGAAGAGGCTATCTTTTCTCCATTGCATATTTTTGGAACCTTTGTCTAGTATGAGAAAATTGTATTTATTTGGGTTTGTGTACATGTCCTCTATTCTGTACCATTGATCTACCTGTCTGTTTTGGTACCAATACCATGCCGTTTTTGTTACTATTGCTTTGTAGTAGAGTTGAAGTTCTGGTATTGCAATACCCCCTGCTTCGCTCTTACTACTGAGGATTGCTTTAGATATTCTGGGTTTTTTATTCTTCCAGATGAATTTCATAATTGCTTGCTCTATTTCTGCAAGGTACATCATTGGGATTTTAATTGGAATTGCATTGAATCTGTATAGCACTTTTGGTAGTATGGCCATTTTGACAATATTAATTCTTCCTATCCAAGAACATGGGAGATCTTTCCATCTTCTGAGGTTTTCTTTAATTTCTTTCTTTAGTGTTTTGTAGTTCTCACTGTAGAGGTCTTTCACCTCTTTTGTGGGATTGATTCCCAAGTATTTTATTTTTTCGAAGCTATTGTGAATGGGGTAGTTTTCCTAATTTCTCTTTCTGAAGATTCATCACTTATGTATAAAAATGCCTTAGATTTATGTGCATTGATCTTATATCCCGCTACTTTACTGAATTCACTTATGAGTTCTAAAAGTTTTCTGGTGGAATTTCCAGGTTCCTCTAAGTATATAATCATATCATCAGCAAACAGGGATAGTTTGAGTTCTTCTTTTCCTATTCGTATCCCTTTAATTTCTTTGGTCTGTCTCATTGCTGTGGCTAGAGTTTCAAGGACAATATTGAAAAGAAGTGGTGAAAGAGGGCATCCCTGCCTTGTTCCAGTTTTAAGGGGGAATGCTTTCAGTTTTTCACCATTTAGAATGATATTAGCCATGTGCTTAGCATAGATGGCCTTTACAATGTTAAGGAATGTTCACACTATCCCTATTTTTTCTAGTGTTTTGAGCATGAAGGGGTGCTGTATTTTATCAAATGCTTTTTCTGCATCTATCGAAATAATCATGTGATTCTTGACTTTAAGTCTATTGATATGGTGAATTACATTTATTGATTTCCTGATGTTGAACCAACCTTGCATCCCTGGGATGAAACCCACTTGATCATCATGCACTATCTTTTTAATATGTTTTTGTATGCGATTTGCTAAAATTTTGTTGAGAATTTTTGCGTCGATGTTCATTAAGGATATTGGTCTGAAATTTTCTTTCCTCGATGTGTCTGTGTCTGGTTTAGGTATCAGGGTGATATTAGCTTCATAGAACGAGTTTGGGAGGGTTCCCTCCTCTTCTACTTTATGGAATACTTTGAGAAGTGTTGGAATGAGCTCTTCTTTAAAGGTTTTGTAGAACTCGGCTGAAAACCCATCTGGTCCTGGATTTTTCTTTGTTGGTAGGCTTTTGATGACTTCATCTATTTCATTACTTGAAATTGGTCTATTTAAATTGTGTATGTCCTCCTCATTTAGTTTAGGCAATTCATATTGTCTCTAGAAACCTGTTGATGTCTTCAATATTTTCTATTTTGTTGGAGTATAGATTTTCAAAATAGCTTCTAATTATGTTTTGTATTTCACTTGTGTCTGTTGTGACATTTCCTTGTTCATTCCAAATTTTAGTAATTTTGGTTTTCTCTCATCTTCTCTTTGTTAGTGTGGCTAAAGGTTTATCAATTTTATTTATTTTTTCGAAGAACCAACTATTTATTTTGTCAATTTTTTGTATTGTTTCTTTTGTTTCAATTTCGTTGATTTCAGCTCTGAGTTTTACTATTTCCTGTCTTCTACTACTTTTGGTGTTGGTCTGTTCTTCTTTTTCTAGGACTTTGAGCTGTAGTGTTAAGTCGTTTATTTGTTGAGTTTTACTTCTTTTATTAAATGCGCTCCATGAAATAAAGTTTCCTCTAATTACTGCTTTCATAGTGTCCCAGAGATTTTGATATGATGTTTCTTTGTTCTCATTTACCTCTAAGAATTTTTTAATTTTCTTCCTAATATCTTCTGTTATCCATTCATCATATAATAGCATATTGTTTAATCTCCAGGTGTTGGAGTAATTTCTGTTTTTTACTCTTTCATTTATTTCTAACTTCAATCCATTATGATCTGATAGAATACAAGGTAGTGTCTTTATCTTCTTGTATTTGCTAACATTAGCTTTGTGGCATAATACATGGTCTATTTTAGAGAAGGATCCATGTGCTGCTGAGAAGAAAGGTATTCACTCTTGGTTGGATGGTATATTCTATAAATGTCTGTTAAGTCTAACTTATTGATTGTGTTATTGAGATCTATGGTTTCTTTGTTCAATTTTTGTTTGGAAGATCTGTCCAGTGGTGAGAGAGGCGTGTTAAAATCACCTAGTATTCTTGTGTTACGGTCTATTTGGTTTCTAAAATTGAGAAGGATTTGTTTGACATACATGGATGAGCCACTGTTTGGGGAATAGATGTTTATGATTGTTATATCTTGCTGATTTATGCTTCCCTTAAGCAGTATGAAATATCCTTCTTTATCCCTTCTGACTAACTTTGGCTTGAAGTCCACATTATCTGAAATGAGGATGGATACTCCAGCTTTTTTGCTGAGTCCATGTGCATGGTATGTTTTTCCCCATCCTTTCACCTTTAGTCTATGGGTATCTCTTTCTATGAGGTGAGTCTCTTGCAGGCAACATATTGTTGGATCTTTCTTTTTAATCCAATCTGCCAGTCTATGTCTTTTGATTGATGAATTCAGGCCATTAACATTCAGGTGTATTATTGAGATATGATTTGTATTCCCGGTCATTTAGTTCATTTTTTAAATTTTATTTATTTATTTATTTTTTTTTTTTTGACACAACTTGGTTCCTCCTTTATTTGACAGTTCCTTTAGGATAATTCCTCCCTTTGCTGATTTGCTTCTTTGTGTTTTATCTCTTCCTCATGGAATATTTTGCTGAGAATGTTCTGTAATGCTGGCTTTCTTTTTGTAAATTATTTTAGCTTTTGTTTATCATGGAATGATTTTATTTCATCATCAAATTTGAAGGTAAGTTTTACTGGGTATAAGATTCTTGGTTGGCATCCATTTTCTTTCAGAGATTGAAGAATGTTGTTCCAGGCCCTTCCAGCTTTTAGGGTCTGGATTGAAAAATCTGCTGATATCTGTATTGGTTTCCCCCTGAATGTAATTTGGTTCTTTTCTCTCACAGCCTTTAAAATTCTATCTTTATTTTGTATGTTAGGTATTTTCATTATAATGTGCCTTGGTGTGAGTCTGTTGTAATTTTGTGTATTTGGAGTCATATAAGCCTCTTGGACTTGATTTTCCATTTCATTCTTCAGATTTGGGAAATTTTATGATATTATTTCATTGAATAGATTGTTCATTCCTTTGGTTTGTTTCTCTAAGCCTTCCTCAATCCCAATAATTCTCAAATTTGGCCTTTTCATGATATCCCATAGTTCTTGCAGATTCTGTTCATGATTTCTTACCATCTTCTCTGTTTGTTCAACTTTGTTTTCAAGGTTAAATATTTTGTCTTCAATATCTGAGGTTCTGTCTTCCAGGTGTTCCATCCTATTGGTTGTGCTTTCTATGGAGTTCTTAATTTGGTTTATTGTTTCCTTCATTTCAAGGATTTCTGTTTGTTTTTTTTTCAATATCTCTAACTCTTTATTGAAATGATCTTTTGCTTCCTGTATTTGCTCTTTTAACTGTCGATTGGTGCTATCATTCAATGCCTGCCTTTGCTCTTTCATCTCATCATTCAATGCCTGCATTTGCTCTTTCATCTCATCATTCAATGCCTGCATTTGCTCTTTCATCTCATCATTTGCTTCTCTGATCATTTTAATTATGTACATTCTGAACTCCCTTTCTGTCATTTCTTCCGCCATGCTGTCATTGTATTTTATTGATGTAACATCTAGAATTGTTTGGGGCATTTTCTTCCCTTGTTTTCTCATATTGTTCAGGAATCAGTGGGTCCTTAAGATATTGCAGATTTCCTCTATTGACTTATAATGTCCCTGAAGATTTCTAGTATATCCCTCTTATCCTTCAGTAGCCTGCAGTCTTGGAGGAAGTTGATAATGCGGTGCTCCTCAAGGAAGCTGCCTCTCTAGGGATGGTGACCCTCAAGTGGGGTATATTTTCGGATAGTGGGCAGAGGTGCCTCCACTTGTTGACCAATGGTCATCCAAAGGGGAACTAGGCTGCAGGCTGAGGCAAGGCCTGTTTGTGCCTGTGTCTCTGGTTTTACTGTCCTTGTGGGAAAACCTCACCCGGCAGGGAAGACTCACCCAGTGGGGAGGTCTTGCTGGTCAGTTCCCCTCCTAGAGGTTCCCCTCAATCTACAACTACCACCTGGGCTGGGCTCTCTTCCTCTGCAACGTTCCCAGGGGCCCGGACCTCCTTGGCCTTGGAGCCTCATCCTTCACAGACGAGTCTCCTTAGGCTGCCTCTCCCAGAGACTCTGCCCGCAGTCCTGGAAACTTCGCTCCACCCCTAGGCGTGTCTCTGTGCGGCTCTTCCAGCAAGAAGCCGGTCCTGGGACCCTGCTCTGCTCCTAATCGCCTGGCTATGCGGCCCCTCCTCTGAGCCGCCACCTGGAGCCTCGTACAATAGCTCTGAGACCCAGAGACCCACCACACGCCTCCTCCTCCGGACAGCTGCCTGGTGTTCCGACGCAGTCACTAGGAGTCCAAACAACTCACTTTGCGTCTCCTCCTCCCACCAACTGCCCATAGCCCTAGGCAGTCACTTCGAGTCCAAGTGACCCACCCTGTTCCTCCTCCTCCTCGGGGTAGCCCCCTGGGTGTTCAGGAGTGGTCGCTTTGAGTCCAAACAACTCACCACTCGCCTCCTCCTCTGGCAACCGCCTGTGGCTCTGATGCAGTCACTCCTAGACCAAGCGACCCGCCGCACTTCTCCTCTTCCTCTGGGCAACCCCCGGTGTTCAGAAGCGATCGCTCTGAGTCTAAACAGCTCGCCACGTTGCTCCTCCTCAGGCAGCCGCCCAGAGCCCCAGTGGTTGCTCAGAGTCCAAGTGCTGTGCTGAGCCGCCTCCTCTACGATGATCCCAGTTGTCCGTTTACCGCTCCAGCGGGGGGAGGGGCGTCTCGCAGAGCAACTCTACTTCATAAAGTTCCCTGCGTTCCGGGGCTACTGCCCCATCTGGGATGCCTCTCCAACGGGAGAGACTCACCCGGAGGCTTTGAGTTGGTCCCAAGTCTCTCACTATCTCCTCTTTTGAATCCTGCATCCTGGAGCAACATGGAATGCAGCCGCCCTCTAGGCCGCCATCTTGAAACTTCCTAAGATATCAATTCTTGCTGAGGGGCAGTCTTCCCGCTCCTTCAGTCTGGTGCCCCGAGGAGCTGCTGGGCCGGGCTTCCTTTCTCTACTCCACCATCTTTCCCCTACAGAAGATCTCAGTCCATTTTTTGATAGGAACTGCATTGAATGTGTAGAATAATTTGAGTCATATTGCCCTAATTTTAGGATTATGAGGTCCTTCAATCCATTAATATGAAATTATTTTCTCATTTATTTAGCTCTTCTCTATTTCAACTGCATTTTGTATACTTCCTAATATTGAACTGTAGATTTAATTTTTTTTATAAGGTTAGATCTCAAGTCAAGTGTTCTTAACACAATTCTAAAAAATGAATAATGCTACAAGTATTTCTCATTGGTAGTGTTTGCCTATCAAGTATGAGGATCTGGGTTCAACCACTGCCTTGTAACAACAAACAAACAAATAGAAGCAATGAAAACCCTACTATGCTGTTATATTGGAAAATGCAATATATGTTTAGATTTCACTTGAAGTTATTGTTGCTAAAAATTCCAAAGTTAGACTATTTTTCTGGCAAACAATTCTGGCATAAAATATCAATGACTAGAATGTTTATGTTTTATAATCTTTATGGAAAAGATTAGAAAAATAACCTATATTCATATTTTATATTTAATGTACTCACTGTTGTTTTATATTTAAAAATGAACTTTTGTAAAATATATTTATCCAGTATGCTTTTAGAAGTAGCCTATGCTATTCATTTTTTTATGTAATAGCCATCATATTAGAAGTCATAGATAAAGTAAATAAGACATTTCTTCCTCTCATGAAACACACAGATCCTTGTCAGGGAAATAATAAAATTATACTGTTAAGAAACAAGAGAATGACTTGTAAAATAGGTATGGACATAGAGGTATGAATCTTCATGCAATGGAGTGTTCAGCTTGTGTGAAAGAGGAAACACAGTAAAGTTTACAAAATTAAAAGGACAAAATAGTTTTCTACATACCATATATATGTATATTTGTGTGTGTGTGTCACACATATATACATACTTACCTATTTAGAATTTACGATATACAATTGAAAATCTGCTGCAATACTGAACATATTCAGAAAATAAGGCTGGAAATGGTGATTAAAACTAAACTTCACTTATTTTCTGTGTTTTCTTGAACCAACTCTTGCCATGCTTTTCAAATACTAGCACAAATGTGGACACTGAGATGATGTTTTTAGTTGATCTCTACCCTTGTTCTTCTCATCAGTCTCCCAGGAAGAACAAGCTGCTAAGCAGAGGTACTGTGGTTGTTGTTATGTTTTGTGGAATTCAGTGAAAAGATATCATAAGCTATGACCTTATTACTTAATTATACAAGAATCATGCTTGAAACCATTCTCTAGGCTTAAAAGAGCCATATTTTATTCATTATTCTAGCTAGAATAGATAAAGTGTTAATTTTTTAAGAGTCACAGCTTAGCACTTAAGGGGATGATGCTCATAAATTTTTTATTTCATATAGGGAATACTCACAAAGCTCTGGTATATTATTGCACATGATTATAGTAGAAACCGTTGAAAGTCAGAAAAAAAAAATTATACCCAACATCCCTATGTGCAATATGTGTACATATGTGTGTGTATTGTACTTGTGTGTTGTTGTATGTGTCTGTAAAATGTGATGTGGGGGAAAATATCTTACAACCATTATGGTTTATAGGAAAAATTTGTCCTTAAAAATTATTTCATGCAAATAGACCATTTATCTTCAAATGTCATTAACGTCCTCTTGATTGTAATTTCAACCACCATTTCATTCACTTATCAGTTACTCAGGGACTGATAATTGCACCTGTGAATTATTTCATTTCACTGCCTTCTTTCTACATATGCTTGCCATTTACAATTTTTGCTGTTTATTAGCATCTACCCCAAAATGTGGTAAGAAATAGAAGGTGAAAATTAAAATCTGACAATTTTGCTACTTTGTGTCTTTCATAGTAAATTATGTAAAATGATTAGCTGAATTGAAAATATGGGTTACTTTTGTATTTAATTTTTTTAAATGAATTCTCAGTATGGCTGGAGCAACATTGGTAGAATAAGACAAAACTTATGCCTGAAGTGTATCGTCATAGTACCTAATTTAACAGACTCTCCTGTGACAATTGTAATGGAATGTTTTCCAAAATTGCTGCAACCATTTTTCTTCCTACTAGCAGTATATGAATGTTCCATTTTTTCCACGTCCTTGTGAGTATCTGTCATTATTTGCCTTTCCCTTTATGACCATCATGCTGAATTTAAGTCAGATCTCATTGTAATTTTGATATTCTTTTCTCTGAAGGCTTATGAAATTCAGCATCTCTTCATGTTTTATTGGATATTTATGTGTATCTTTTGGAAAAATATCTATTCATGCTCCTTTTCATCTTTAATTGTGTTGTTTATTTGTATTTATACTTTTGAGTGGTAAGAATTCTTCATTTATTCTAGATAAGTCTGTTATTAGATGGTTTACAAATATTTTCTTGTATCATATGGGTTATCTTTTGATTTTCTTACTGATGTCTTTTGCAGTAAAAACATGTTTATTCAGGTATAGTCCCATTTACCTATTTTTGTTTTGTTGACTTTCCTTTCAGTATTATATCTAAAAGAATTTTCTTAACCTAAACTCGCAAAGATTTACTCCTGTGTTTTCTTCTAAGAGTTTTATAGTTTTTGCTTTTGTAGTCATACTCGTGATCTACTCTGTGTTTGTATCTGTAAATAGGGTGAGGGAAGGGCCAACATTTTCTACTGCATGTGGGTATTAATTTTTCACAGCATCATTTATTGAAAAGTTCATTACTTCCTCCACTAAATTGCCATAGCACCCTTGGCATTTCCTGTAAATGTGTGCATTTATTTCTGGCTGCTCAATTCTATTTGCTGATCTATTTAGCTATCTTTATGCAAGTAAATGTACTGCGTGTATTACTGTACCTTTGCAGGAAGTTATAAAATTGGGATGTATTAGTCCTCCAACTTTGTGCTTCTTTTTCAAGATCATTTTAGCTATTTAAGATACCTTATAGTTATATATATAATTTTAGGGTGGATCAAACGTCCCTTTCTACAAATAAGCCAACTAAGGTTTGGATATGGATTGCATTAAAATGAAATTCATTTGCAGAACATTGCCTTCTCAATGATATTTTCTTCTAACCCATTAACAAGGAATGGACTCCCATTTATTTAGGTTTTCTTTAATTTTGTTCCACAATGTTTTATGATCACCTCAGTATAAAATTTCAGCTCTTTTGTTAAAATTTTTATGATACTAAAAAAGGAAATGTTTACTTTATCTACTTTTTGGATTATTCATTATTGTATAGGAGTAAAATTGATTTTATATCTTGTTTTTATATTCTATAACCTTGCCGAGTTGATTTATTAGTTCTAATAATTTTAGTAATTTCTATAGAATTTTCTACATACAAGATATTTTATCTGTGAATAGACCTAGTCTTGTTTCTTCCTTTCAATTTCATTTTCTTATCTAATTGGCCTGGGTGGTTCTGGCTACAACCACCACCATGATACTGTAAAATAGAAGTGTTGAGAAAGAAAATCCATGTTTTGGAGTGGGGGTTGCTGGATATTGAAACCTGTGGTGGTTTACTACTGAGTTACCGTTCTTTTCAGTTTTTATTTTAAGACAGGGTCTAACTAAGTTGCTTAGGACATTTCTAGTTGCTGAGGCTGGCCTTGTGATCCTCCTGTCTCAGCCTCCTGAGCTACAGGGATTACAGGCGTGAACCACCATACCTGAAAAGATATCCATATTTTGATCTGAAATGAGGGAAAACCATCCAATATTTCACCATTAAGCATGGTATTACCTGTAGGAAATTCACAGATGCCCTTTGTAGTGTCAAGACATTCTCTTTAATTTCTTGTTACTGGATGTTTACATCATGAATGAGCATGGTATTGTCAAATCCTTCTGCTTCTATTAAAATGGACTTGAGTTGGGCTTTAATTTTACTGTTATGTTTTATCTCTTTAATTGATTTTCATATGGGAAAACAATATTTCAATCCAAATGAGTAATAAATACTACTTGGTAATACTGTATAATTTTTAAAATGTATTGTTTAGTTTGTTGAGAATCTTTATAAGAAACTAGTCTGTAACTTTCTGTTATGATGTTTTCTTTTCCTCTGATTTTGGTATTAGAATAATAATGGTCCCATTGAATGAGTTGGGAAGGGTCCTTTATTTTGATATATTCTAAGAAGTATTTTTGATTAATTGGTATAAAATTCTTCCTTAAATGTTTTACAGAATTAATAAGTAGTAATCTGGGCCTGACTTTCCCTTCTAGGAGTTTTTAAAATTACTAATGCATTCTCTTCTTTTTTTTCTTTGTTCTTTTTAGATATACATGAAAGTAGAGTGTATTTTGACATATTATACATACATGGAATATAACTTCTTCTAATTAGGATCCCATTCTTGTGGTTGTACATGATGTGAAATTCCACTGGTCATGTATTCACATATGCACATACAAAAATTCTACTTTATTCTACTGTCTTTCTTATTCCCAACCCTCTTCCCTTGCCTTCATCCCCTTTGTCTGATCCACTGAACTTCTGTTCTTTGCTCCCCTCCTTGTTGTGTGTTAGCATCTGTTTATCAGAGAGAACATTTGGCCTTTGTTGTTTTGGGGACTGGTTTACTTCACTTAGCATGATAGTCTCCAGAATCATCCATTTACAGGAAAATGCCATAATTTCACTCTTCTTTATGACTGAGTAATATTCCATTGTGTATTTATACCACATTTTCTTTATTCATTCATCTGTTGAAGGGAAACTAGGTTGGTTCCATAATTTAGCTATTGTGAATTGAGCTGCTATAAACATTGATGTGGCTGTGTCACTAATTATGCTGACTTTAAGTCCTTTTGTTATATATCAAGGAGTGGGATACCTAAGCCAAATGGGGATTCCATTTCATTTTCTGAGGAATCTCCATATTGCTTACTTGAGTGGTTGCACCAGTTTTCAATCTCCTCAGCAATGTATGAGTGAACCTTTTTCCCTACATCCTCAACAACATTTATTGTTACTTGTATTCTTGATAATTGCCATTCTGACAGGAATGAGAAAGAAATTCAGTGTGGTTTTGGTTTGCATTTCTCTAATGTTGAGATGCTGAATATTTTTTCATATATTTTTTGACCATTTGTATTTCTTCTTCTGCAAAGTACCTGTTTAGTTCCTTTGCTATTATTGATGGGGTTATTTGGGTTTTTTGGTGTTAAGTTTTTGAGTTCTTAATGTATCCTGGAGATTAATGCTCTATCTAAGTTGGATGTGGTAAAGACTTTCTCCCATTCCGTAGGTTTTCTATGATCTTGATTGTTTCCTTTGGTGTGAAGAAATTTTTAATCCTTCCCATTCGTTGACGTTAGATTTTACTTTTTCTTCTTGTTGAGGAAGTTTGTTCATAGGCAACATAATGGAGAGTCGGGCCCTATACTTTCTTCTAGTATGCACAAATGCCTATCTCCCTGATCCACTTTGTATTGAATGTTGTGCAGAGTGAGAGGTAGGAGTTCAATTTCATTCTGCTACATATGATTTTTCCATTTTCCTTTCACCATTTGTTGAAGAAGCTAGCTTTTCTCCAGTTTGTTTATGTCACCTATGTCACCTTTGAGATAACTGGATTTGTCTCTATGTCTTCTCTTCTGTTCCTTTGGTCTTCATGTCTGTGTCGGTGCCAATACCATCTGGTTTTGTTACTGTAGTTCTGTAGTATAATTTAAGGTCTGGTATTGTGATGCCTCCTGCTTCACTGTTCTAAGGATTGCTTTGGCTCTTCTGGGCCTTTAATTTTTCCAAATGAATTTCATGACTGCGTTTTCTATTTCTATGAGGAAGGTCACTGGAATTTTATCAGATTATGTTGGAATAAAATAAGAAATCAATAATAACATAAAAAAATGGAAGCTCCTCTAACACCTGGAGACTAAATTATACACTATTGAATGACCAATGAGTAGCAGAAGAAAGCAGGGGTGAAATTTAAAAAAATACTTAGATGTAAATGAGTCTAGTGACACAACTTATCAAAGTCACTGGGACAATATGAAGGCAGTTCTAATAGCAGAGTTCATGGCATTGAGTTCGTTTATTAAAAGAATAGAAAATCACCAAATAAATAATCTAACATTAAATCTTAAGGACTTAAAAAAAAAGAACAAATCAGCACCAAAAGCAGTAGAAGACAGGACGTAATTAAAATTAGAGCCAAAATCAATGAGATTGAAACAAAATATTAAAAAAAATGAAGCAAAAAGTTGTTTTTCTTTTTAAAACAATAAGTAAAATTATACCTGAGCCAAGCTAACCAAGAGAAAGAGAGAAAAAAACTCAAATTACACTAAATTTATGATGAGAAAGGAAACATCACCATGAACACTACTAAAATACAAACGATAATCACAAAAGATTTTTAAAATTTATACTCCAATAAAAGAGGAAATCTTGAAGACATCAACAAATTTCTAGACATATGGCCTACCCAAACTGAATCAGGAAGACATAAAAAATTTAAACAGATCCATTTCAAGCAATGGAATAGAAGACACCATCAAAAGCCTACCAACAAATAAAAAACCCAGAATTAAATGGATTCTCAACCAAGTTCTAGCAGACTTTCAAAGAACTTACACCAACTCTCCTCAAATTATTCCATGAAATAGAGAAGGAGGGAACCCTTCCAAACTCATTCTATGAAGCTAGTATCATCCTGAAACCAATACCAAATGAAGATAAATCAAGGAAAGTAAACTTCAAACCAATATACCTCCTGAATATAGATGCAAAAATTCTTAGTAAAATACTGGCAAATTACATGCAATAAACATATTTAGAAGATAGTGTACCATGATCAAGTGAGTTTCATTACAGGGTGGTTTAACATATAGAAATCAATAAACATAATTCACCAAATCAATAGACTTAAAGACAAGAATCACATGATTATCTCAACAGATTTAGAAAGAGCATTTGACAAAATTCAGCATCAGTTCATTCTCAAAACACTAGAAAAACTAGGAATAGTAGGAACATACCTCAATATTGTAAAAGCTATATACAGTGAACCCAAGACCAACATTATTCTAAATGGAGAAAAAATTGAAAGCATTCTCTCTAAAAACTGGAACAAGATAGGGATGTCCTCTTTCATCACTTCTATTCAACATAGTCCTTGAAATGCTAGCCAGAACAATTGGCCAAAAGAAATAAATTAAAGGAATACAAATAGGAAAAATGGTCAAACTATCCCTATTTGACCATGACATGATTCTATATATAGACGACCCAAACCTTCAGCAGAAAACTTCTAGAACTCATAAACAAATTCAGTAAAGTAACATGATAGAAACTAAACACCAATAAATCAATTATGTTTATATACACCGATGACGAATCAGATGAAAGAGAAATTAAAAAAAAAAAACTATTGTATTCACATAAGACAAAAAAAAAAAAAACTCTAAACAAAGCAAAAATATAAAAAAAAAACTTGGGAATTAATCTCACAGAAGAGATGAAAGACCTCTGCAGTGAAAACTATAGAACACTAAAGAAAGAAATTGAAAAGAAGACCATAGAAGATAGAAAGATATTCTATGTTCTTGGATAGGCAGAATTGATATAATCAAAATGGCCATACTACCAAGAGCACTATACAGATTTAATGCAATTTCTTTTCTTCTAATCTATTTATCCTTCTCTTTCTCTTTCTTTCTCCTTTTGATTCAGTTTTGGTGGTTTGTGTTTTACTAGATTTTTTTTATTTCAACTAAAACTGAACAACCTAAATTGGTCATTTATAGAGATATCTAATTTGTTTTCAAAGAGTTGTTCAGAATATACCTTCATAATATATTTCATTTCTGAAAGGTTGATGGAAATTTTTCCTTTCACATTTTTCACTTTCACAATTTTAATAATTTAAAAAATTATTCCATAATTTTTTTCTGGGTCAGTTTGCTAAAATTTTGTGATTTTTTTTGACTTTTAAAAAAGACAATTTTTTATTTTGCTAATTGATTTTTTTTACCGTGACTTACATTCAGTGAGTTTATTTTTAAAATTTATTTTATATTATTTCTTTTGGACAGTAGAATGTATTATGACATAATTATACAAACTTGGAATATATCTTGTTCTCATTCTGACCCCTGTACCTCTCCTTCCTCTTCCCTCTTCCCACTCCACTCCCTTTTCTACATTGATCTTTCTGCCTTTTTTACCCATACTTATTTTAAAATTAATTTATTGCAAAATACATGATGGTTTTGTTGATTTATCTATGGTTTTTCTAATCTCAATTTCACTAATATCAATATATTTTATTTATTACTTGGTTAGTCAGTTAGTTCTGTACTGGGTATTTAACCCAGCAGTGCTCTAACACTGGAGCTACATCTTCAGTACTTTGTGTTTTTTTGTTTTACAATCAAAACTCCTTAATTTGAGAAGATTGGCCTTAAAATAACAGTCCTTTTACTTCAACCTCCCAAGTAGCTGGGACCACAGGCATGTGCCCCTGCACCTAGTTTAACATCTATCTATACTTTGCTGTGTATTTCTTCTGCTGACTATAGACTTTGTTTGATTTTTCTTTTTACTAGGGTATTGAGGTAGAAAATTAAGTTATTGTTTTGAGGTCCTCCTTCTTTAAAAAAATGTATAGACAATTCAAGCTCTGAAAGTTTCTCTAAGTATTGTTAAAACTGTTTTCCAGGAGTTTGGACACAGAACCTTCTGTGGCCCCACATCAAACAATGAAGCAATGAAGTTATTCTCCTGTTTGTGTAGCAGGCCCAGTAGATAAGAATACCAGACATTTCTGCAATGTTATTACATGTATTGAGTGTGAAGTATCTGCCAATGTCCAGTTTGATATATCATTATATCTGATATCTTTGTACCAAAATATAGAATTGATTTCATTTATCAATTTAGAATACAGGTTTCTTACATTAACATCTCTATTGCCTTAAAATAACACAGTAATTAATATCCTTTTTCAAACACATAATCATGATGACAAAAGAATATTTCTGTCCTCCTTAACTCTCTAGTTTCTTAGTATTAATATCAGTGGCAGAAAAGAATAATTATAAATGCAAATTATAGTGTGAGATCAAATAAAATATTAATAAAATAAAGGTTGATTTATCCGATATGTATTAGCAATTCATTAAATATTTATTGGTAGTCTACTCTGTGCCAAGGACTCTTTTGAATATTGGTGATTAAACAGTGAATAAGAAATCGAGCAAGCAAAAAGAGTATGTAATTTTATAAAATTCTGTTCATAATTATTGGGTGCAAGATAAGGTAAGGAAGTGAAAGAGGGAACACTGTATATCAGAGGTACAACTTCAGTATAATGACCAACAAAGGCATTAACAAAAAAATGACTTTTGAGTGAAGACTAAAAGACTATGGTGAAGAAACTTCTGGGTAGAGGCAGCAGAAATGCAAAGGACCGAGTTGGGAATATTACTGGTATTTTTGATGAAAAGCAAGGCATCAGGTTAGCTGACCCAAAGTCAAGTGGGCAGTATGGGTTGAGTATCACTTGTTCAAAATGATTGGGGCAGGAAGTACTTCTGATTTGGGGATTTTTGTGTTTGGAATATTTATCTAGACTTTACTGGTTGGGCATCCCTAATCTACAAAGTCAAAATCTGAAATTCTCCAAAATCTGAAACCTTTCTAACACTGATGATGCTTAACCTGTTAGATAAAATCCAAGAGGTTTGTGGATCTTGAGTCAGGTTATTTTTTGTCAGTAATGTAGGAGAGTAAAGAGAATCTAATTGCCCAAATAGGCTACAATAAACAAGAGATCCGCTCCAGTATAATGATTTCAAACATAGTTTAAAGCATACCAGTTATCAGAAGAAACTGGGAAATTTACTGTAATCTTCAATTTTCTTCTTATCTCCTAAATAATTGTGTTTCAGGTTAGTGTGTCAGATATGGTAGACAGAATATTGGTCTCACAGAGATGTCTACGCCTCAAATAGTGGAATATCAGCTGGAGAGAGCTGAGCTGCCAAGTGTCACAATAACTAATTAAAAACAAGTCAGCCAGGGGCATCAACACATGTCTGTAATCCCAGCGATTTGGGTGGCTGAGGCAGGAGGAGCGCAAGTTCTAAATGAGCTTCATCAACTCAGTGAGGCCCAAAGCAACTTAGCAAGACCTTATCTCAAAATGAAAGAAGCAATAAAAAGGGCAGGGGATATTGATCAGTGGTAGAGCACCCTTAGTATCAATCCTCAGTATCAAAAACAAAAACAAAAACAAAAAACAAAGATGCAAACAAACAAACAAAACCAACAGGCCAATTCTAGATTTGTGACTTGATCACTTATAGGATGGTATAAGCAAGAATGTAAAACTGGACAAAGCTCCAACTTTCCTCTTTTCTGTTTCCCCCCATGTAATGATTCACCTGTCAAATGTCAGTTGGACCAGAAAATTTGTGAAGGTTGTTCTACTGATGATATGTAGTCAGTGTGCTAGATTACACAGAATGGAGTCAACTTCTTACGAAGCCGGCTTCTGAAACTGTGAGCCCTTCCTTTATAATTGTGCTGGTTAGGTCTTTTAGTCAAAGCAGAGAAAAAGCTGTCTAACACAACTCCGGGGTGAAGCTGGAGATCTGCCCCTGGCAGTTTCATAAGGTTGGTATGTGTCTTCATTCCCTAAAACGCACCCACTACACCTCCATCAGAGGGGCTGCACTGCAGCCTCTTCTGCTTAATCCTTCTGTTATGGTTTGGATGTGAGATGTCTCCTAAAAGCTCACATGTGAGACAATGCAGGAGGGTTCAGAGGAGAAATGATTGGGTTGTAAGAGTCTTCACCCAATCAGTGAATTAATCCCTGATGGGATTAACTGAAGTGGTAGGGTGTAGCTAGAGGAGGTGGGAATTCGGGTGTGGCTTTCGGATACACATTTTGTATGTGGCGAGTGGAGTCTCTCTCTCGGCTTCCTGATGATGCCAGCTGCTTCCCTCTGCCACTCTCTTCTGCCAAGAGGTTCTGCTTGACCTCAGCCCTGGGAATAGAGTCTATTGGACTGAGACTTCTGAAACCATGAGCCCTCAAATAAAACTTTTCTCCTCTACAATTGCGCTGGTCAGATCATTCAGTCACAGCAGTGAAATAGCTGACTAAGACACCTTCCTTCCCAGATATTTTGCTATTCCTCTGTAGGTTATACCTTTAATTGTTCTTCAAATAATCTGAAAAGGTCATACTATATATCCTTAATGACAGTTTATAAAGGTTTGTACAGATATCACTATCTACCTGACTTTAACTTTGATACAAGTAGATAAAATAAAACAGAATTCTCAGGATAGAATTGTCTATTTTTTTAATTAAGAAAAATATACATGGATAAATTAACTCCAGGGTACATGGGCAAAGTAAAGTATTACCAATGCACTGAAATTAATCACAAAGTGCTTCAGGAACACATTGGATACCAACAGCATTGATGCATGAAATCTTCATGGTAAAAGAAGTGGGATTATATGTCTGATGAGAGAAAGCATATTTTAAGAAAGAAAAAGGAATAAAGTTAAAAATTTTGGGATGTGTATTAATATTAATGAAACATCTCCCAATTTTCCATTAACCTTAATCATAGGTGATAAAGTATATGAAATATAATTCAAGACATGTCATTGTTTATCCTTCTTTCTGCCATTTCTCTTAATGTTCACAGAATTAAAAGCACAAAGACATACTCTTAAGTCAAAGATTTAATTACTCTTTCTGAGAATATTTTTTTTTCTTAACTTTCATTTTGAAATAAATCATTTGCAAATATGAAATAATATATGCAAAACAATAAGTGATCATAAATAAAACAAATTTTCATCAGAGTTAGGGAATGATTTATAAGAAAGCACAATAGGTAAAATATCTCATAATGTTTTCAAAATTTACATCCCCTTTGGGCACATTGTAATTATCAAAAATTGAACTGGGTAAAGAAATTTGTACTCCTTCACAGTACATATGCCAATGATAATGTACAGCATAATTTAACAGCATTTATATTGTTTTACTGAGACATTAAATATGCAAGATACATTTTTTAAATGTGATATGCTTATTGGTAGAACTCTTTATTGAATTAAGATATTCCAGAGCTAGCAAAATAATCTGATATGCAACATGTTTGAAATGCAAAAAAAGTCTAAGCCCTTAAATTATGAAAAAAAAAAGGGGGTGGAGCCCTCCCAATTTGTGTGTAGTTTTGATAAACAGTTGAGCTTAGGACAATATCAATGTGATTGCCAAACTTTAAAATCACAACTCACAGTTTAGTAAAGTTGCTTCCATCCTTGAAGCACTAGTTTCTGAAATAGTTGATACTTATCTGAAACACAAAATCTAGACTTAAAAGTAGTTCTACTCTCGAATCAGGGAAGTGTGATTTTGTGATGTACTCTACTAATGTGACTTGATCACCCACCCACACCTTGTCGAGAGACTCTACTTTCATTAGCAAGTCTCTGAAATGTGGGAATTTAACTAAAACTGATTTTCTTCTGCCAGCATGTCTTTGAGATAGCACTGTTGAGAGTGCAATTAAAAGAACAGACAGCTGTCCCAAGTCTTGAAGATTCATCTGGAGTATTAGTTTAGGAAAAGTGCTTAACATCAATTTAACCTTTAAAGAGCATATTTAAAAATAAATGTCTCATGCAGTTGTCTATTAAAAGGATTTGATTTTTTTTTCCCACCAGAAGAAAGAAATTTTGGGTTTAAAACTAGCCCTTTATAGTCTATGTCCTAAGGGAGAACTAGTTGTTTCAATAGTTAGGTTATCTGCATCACTGGGCTTCATCTAATTAATTACATCTTTTAATAGTATACCTCAAGGAGAGTACATTATTAGATTTTGATTGCTTGAAGTGGTAAGGCCAAAAAGCTTTAAACAAACAATAAAAATCACCTACTATTTATAGTATCTGAGAACATCAGATACTCCTCATTTATTATCACCAATGGGAGGCAGATGTGCAAAGCTAGAAAAAAAAATGTGTAGGCCAATTACTACCATTTGGCTTTGAGCTAGTTAGTTGGCTTCCTTGAGTTGCACTCATTTGTAAAACAGAAGTACTAGCAATACTAAGTCCATAAGGTGTTAATATTTTTATTTATTCATTTTATTTTGGTACCAAGGATTGAATCCCAGGGGGTGCTTAACCAGTGAGCCATATCCCTAGCCTATTTTTCTTTTTTTCTGAGATGAGGTCCTGCTAAATTGCTTAGGGTCTTGCTAAGTTGCTAAAACTAGTTTTGAACTTGCAGTCCTCCTGCTTCAGCCGTCCGAACTGCTGGGATTACAAGTGCATTCCACTGCACCTAGCCAATAGGTGTTTTTAAGAATGAAATAATATACATGAAATATTATACATATTGAAAATCATAAAAATGTAATATTTGTCAACTTTAAATGTTTTAAATAAAGCAGTAAAATGTTTTTCTAAAGTTTCTATGTCTTTGAACATAATCATACCCTTCTTATAAAGTATTATGTTCCTATACTATTTGTCTACAAATAATCAAAATGCCACAGTCAGACCTAGAGGCCATATTCTAATGAGGGAGAAAACTCAAATGACAAGCAACTGTTGTCTCAAGAGGCTTCAGTAATACTAGATCAGGCTCCCTATGATTAATTTTCCCTTTCTGTAATTATTTTTCATAGATTCCTTCACATTTCATAGAAATTTATCCACTCATATCCACCTACTTAATTGCAAGAAATTCTTTTCACACTCTCACTAAGCAGAAAGACTTCTGAAACCTGGAGTATATAGGATGTTCCTATCCCAATACAAGAAAGAAAGTCTATCAAAAGTTCTGTCATGAAGTGGATTGACTACACATTTGGAACATGCCCTTTGATGGTAAGAGTCTCTAATCAACCTCTCTAAAGGTCTCCCTTGCTTGTGCTGTACCTTAACCAGATTAGGATATGTGCTCCTTCTCATATCCTGTGTTTTTTTTATTGTCATTTTATCTCTTAATATTGGCAAAATTATAGACAAAAGGAAAATATTATTTACATATTTTATTTTGTGATACTGGTTAATGTGACTCTCTGAAAAGTTTCCCTGTTTCTAAAATAGTGAAATTCAACTTGAAAATTCACAAATTGAGTTATAATCCCTTCATTTGATTGTCTTTCTACTAAAAATATTCACAGGAATATTATGTAGTTAATGAGATCCTTATATCATTTAGGGTAATACATTCCCAGAAATACATGGGGACAAAGCATGCCTGAATAACTAGGAGGAAATGGAATTTTTTTCTCATATAGCAAAGAGGTCTTCAGAGCTGAATTGGAAGACTAATAGAATGAAACAGAGAAACCAGGTTATTGGTATTTCTATAGATCAATATCAGTTTAAAATTCCCTCTCTCTTTTTCTTGCTCTTGGTATTCAAAGTACATGAGATGAAATTTCCCTTTTGTTTGTCATTTTTGTATATTATAAAGAGTTAATATTTACACATGTGGTCCACAAAGTGTTGAAACAATACTCTCTATAGAAACTGGGACTGTGTGTTAGTATTAAAAAATATGTCTTCAATAGACAGACACCTAACTTCACCAAGGAATCATGATTCAGAATTTCTAGATGAGTTTGTGTTTTCCATCATTATAAAAAATACCTGAGGGTCACAGTTTTGGAGGCTTCAGTCCATGACTGGTTGGCCCTGTTGCTTTAAGTCTGTGCCAAGGCAGCATATCATGGGGCAAGCACACAGCAGAACAAAAAAGATTGCTCATTTCACAGCCTCAATGCAAAAGAGAGAGGAAAAGAAAAGGCCAGGGTTCCACCATCCTATTCAAGGTCATTTCCCAACTTGCATGCTTCACCTTTTAAAATTTCCAACAACTCTCAAGAGTGCCCAACTTGGAGGTATGCCTTTAACACATGGCCCTTTGGGAGACATTTCAGAACCAAACTATAGCAATGCTATACAAATGATTCTAATGTGAACTTGCAACTAAATATTAATATGTAGAATATGGTCTTTTCAGGAATGATGTCTGAGAAGAGACTTTTTTTAATAACCTACTCCAACATACTGGTCCTCAGTAGGAAATACCCTTGTGTTCAGCTAAGAAAGAAAAGTGACGGATGTGGAATGAGAGGCATGAGGTCCGCCCAGGGCATAGTACTTCTTGAGATACTGAATTTTTGTAGTGTGGAGCATCAGTAAAATGTTATGATGTGTTTTGATGTGACTACTGCTGGAATTCAGTTTTCAGAAAAAAATAATTACTGTAAAATTTAAAAATGCGTGTGATAAAACAAAAAGCAATGAAAGTATTCTTTCTTCTATCCACCAATCACTATTTACAATTGTTAAAAATTTAATCAGAAGTTTACAGTGTCTAAAGTAAGTTTACAGATTACTTAAAATGCCTATATTTAGAGTTGGGAGATAGTTCAGTTGGTAGAGTGCTTGACTCGTAAGCATAAGGCCCTAGGTTTAATCCCCAGCACCACAAAAAAAAAAAAAAAAAGAATGCATATACTCACTTTTTTATTAAACAGAAAAGCCTGTTCTTTACCTTTCTTTTCATTATAAAATAATATGATCATATAATAAAGCACAGTACAGACATTATTTAAAGCTCTTTCATATCTCATGTTAGTGTAAATATATGGCTTCATGTTTTACAATGTATTTTCACATTGACTAATTCTGATGTGAAATCTCTGGTTAGGAACTACTTCATAACACTAGGATTTAATTTTCTATTAACTATGTACTATAGTAGATGTTAGGTTGCTTATAGGATTTTGTTGTTACAAAAAAATTTAGATAATCTCTTTGTACTAGTGTTAGAATATCTTAAAATATGTTCTTGGAAGATATATTTTCAGACATTTTGTTGTGTTATTCCACTCTTACTTGAAACAGTTGTATCAGTTGAAATTCCTGTCAATAAGAAGAGAGCTTGCTTTTTCACACCCTTATAACAGTGGTTTTTATCTTCCTTTTAATGTTTTGTGCATGCTTTTCGATTTTTCTTGATTTAGCTATTATTACCATCAGCAATCTGAATTGAACAGCGTGGTGTGACCCCCAAATTCCCATCTAGTCATTCACCCACCCATTTCCTTGCACAACGGGGATATCCTGTGGGATCTGCACAGCCATTATAAAGGCATCAGATCCATTAAATTTGCTTCCTTTTCTATGAGTCATGCATGTGTAATGGGAAATGCATATAATCTGGCTATTTGCCAGTAGGAAAAAAATAACACATATTACCCAATCTAATTGAAAATATGTTCATTTAGAAACTCATAAAATCTGAAGCTTGGTTAGGGAGATTCTTTATTCATTGGGGATTTCAAATTTACAATTTAATTAGATTTAGGACATACTTCTGAGAGACTGAATTTTGGAGTGTAAGAAAGGAGATATGAAGATGTCATTTCTTTATTATGTGAATAACTTCATACATAGATCTTTGAATGGCTTTTTGTATAATCTATGGCTCTGTCTGCATATGAAATAGAATTTTAAATACATAAAAAATGATGGAGAATATAAGAATTCTAAAGCTTGAAATAGGGTATTTTTGTCACCTCCCTACACCTCAACAATCATTTTTCTTTATTGTTACTTTGGTGATGGTTATTGAATGGCAAAAGCCTAATACCACATAGACTCTGAGGACAAACTCTTTTGTGAAGAGTTGGAATTCTCATCCTGAAGCACAATTCACTATCTCATCATTGGTTTTATTTAAAGCTTAAGGAAATGGTATCAAGAAACATTTTCTAGTAAGAGATAAGGCAATGATGTCATGGTTCTTATGTTTTGGAAATTGTATTATTTTTCATTATTGCCCTTTTAAGTTAATAACCTGAAAGTTGAGCCAATTATTTGCATATTCTTGGGGAAAAGTAGAGAATTTTCCCACTGGTATATGGAATCATTATGTAGGTCATAGTAGTGTTCACTGCCGGGCTATTCAGTTCTGGAATTTGAGAAGCATGAACACAACTCTTTTAAAATGCTAGTATAGAATCCAAGATTTAGCTAATTATTTTTAAAATATAGAAATATGAAAATATTTGTCTACTTAGACACACATGGAAGAAAATACACACATTATTTGATCTTTATTTATAATAAATAAATACGTAGTAGAATCCAGATGGATGGAGGTCTCACATGATTAGTCACAAACTATTAGCAGGGGAGATGAGATAAAAGTCTTAAACGTTTTATACTCTTCAACTCTTAATTACTTCATTTGATTTTTTTTCTGGGTCTTATTTTCACAGCAATGAGTGGTTTTGACTTGGAAATTTAAAATTGCAGGTAGAAATAAATGACTATATGTACAACATTTAAAAACATATCTGGAGGCATATTTGATCCATTGGCACATTCATTAGTAGTTATAAGAACCTCATTACAATTGGTAATATTACAAGTCAATAGGGTAATTTCTCCATCCAACTGGATATTAGTGAATTCTCTGGAGAAGGTGACTTACTACAAATGTGAGCAATAATAGAAGTGTTCTATTCATCATGTTGCCAAGAGTCATCTGTGGCTAGTGAGTACTTGAAATGTGTCTAGCCATATTGAGAAGTAGAATTTTTAAATGTTTCCTAAATTTAAATATACATAAGGATAGTTACCACCTGTGTAAACTTTCTGTCTCCATAATAAATACCCAAGATAAACATCTTGCGAAGAGAGAGGATTTATTGTGGCTCACAGTTTTGGAGGTTCCAGGGTATCACTACTTAGCCCCATGGCTTTGGGGCCTGTGGTGATGAGGCTTATCATAGCAGGAGGACATGATGGAGTAAAATCACCCACTTCCTGGTCAGGGAGCGAAACAGAGAAAGAGGAATGGGTAGGGCTCTATCATCCTCTTCAAAGAGGTATCCCTAATTGCTGAAAATCATTCAACTGGGCCCCACCACTTAAAGGTTTTATCAACTCCCAAGAGCACCAAGCTGGGACCAACCCCTTAACACATGAGTCCTTGGGGGACATCATAAATCCACACTGTAGTGCTACCGTAGTACACGAAGTAACTCTAGATTATAATTTAAAAACCCCTTATTTTAAGGAAAGTTAAATAGGTTAAATATACAATAATGAATTTTCTGAAAAAGAAATAGTTCATCATAGCAGTTGCTTATAAGGATTGGCTTCAACCATTTTGTGGCATCATATTAGAAGTCAGGAATATACTTCATTGACCATCTCCTGATCTCTTTATTATTATGGTTCAGGCATTAAGAATGGGGAAAATATATTATTTATTCAGTTGATTGATCTTACTAAGGAAGGTGGTGCTTTTCATATTAGAAAAATATTAGAACTGCAAGATCTTGCAAAAAGTTATTTATGCAGGACATAAAGAATCCTAGTCCTCTTTTTGTATATCAAATTAAGATCATCACTATTAGAACATTAAGAAGGGCTCCCACACCATTTCATAACTTAACCTGTGAATTACTGTTAGACACAGGAAATAGGTAAGACTGGAACTGTATAAGAGTATATTGATTCTTTTGATTCTGTTCACCAAGGCAAGAGTTTCAATAGCATTTAAAAAGTCTCCTTTCTGGAAATTCTAATAAATTAAATCAAAATATACAAAGTACTTAAAACATGTATGAATGGCCATGCATTAAGATTTTTTAAAAATTGTCAAGCAATAATCAATTGAATGATATGTATAGATTAGTGGCCTCTGGGCATATATACCTTTTTGGAGTCTACCTATACACAAATAAAATATTTCTTAATTTTTCATTACAATTAAGTTTCATATATGCTGTATGTTAAAAAGCAAGCTTTGAAATATTATAAACATCATATTTTAAAAATTAGAAGATTTAGATATAGGTTTTACATAAATACATGTTTTAATATTTATTTCATATATATGTATGTGTAAATAGATGATAGATTTAAATATAAATTAACTTTTGAAACCTGTAAGCATTAAATGGAATATATATATAAATAAGTGGTGCACACAGATTTTATGATATTCTTTTAATTTACTCCACACCAAATAAAAATAAGGATATTATGTTCCATTTCCAGTTTTGTTGGTATAACTACTTCTAATTGATTATTTCAGCTCTAGGAATTATCCTCTTGACAGTTAGATCTTGCAGAATTAGAATGGGTCAGAATTCTTTCTCTTCTTCATGTATTCTTTTCATGGTTCACGCTGATGTAGTTTGCAGTAAAATTCCATGGGAAAAATGTTCTGAATAAACTTCAATCAATTAAACAGAAAAATAGGAAATTAACCTAACAATGCACTGTATTGATTTGATGCATTTAAACTAATTGCTTGAAAGCATGTGCCTCTCTCTGAAGAACAATATCCTGTACAGCAAGATTGTATCATCTAACATGGAAATAACCTAAGCTCACACAAACATATACTTAATTTTCCATTCAGAATTACCCCTGCAGGGTGTTAAACTGTTGTTACTGTAATGAAAGTGTTCTAATAATGAATTAAACAGTTAAATGTTTGCCATAGTGCTTTAAAACAATTCAGTATGGAACTTAATCTTTAGGATAATGAAGGAAAATGTGCAGCCATTTCACAACTATAGACTACCCTTCTTTAAACATACTGTTTGGAGTTAACAAAATGTTTATATATGAGTTGAAGGCCTTAATGGTAGTAACAGAGTGATTTTTCCTTTCGGATGAAATATTATAGTAAGAAGGCTTACTATTGTGATAAGTTTTTCTGTACAGATAGATTCCTAACTGTATCAATGCTAAAGTTTAAAAATAAACAACAGGTATTAGGAATATATTGATTTTTTCTGATACCCATTATAACATTTTATATTTAGGCCAGTAGGAACATATAAACCAATGAGAGATATCTAAGAAAAATTTTCCTAGGCAGCTGAGACATATCCGGTCTTACGTTTATGTCTATTAGAAGTATGCAGAATCACAAGGTGGATTTGAAATATGGAGAAGGAGCAAAAGACATAGAAAAGGAAAAGTCAAAAAAGCAATAGATGAACTCATAATTTCAAGGTTTTTATTTAATTATTTTTTATTCATAGAAGAATTAAACTAAGGAACAGTTCGTTTAGGCTATTATAATAAAATACCAGAAACTGAGTAGTCTATCCGTCCTAGAAATACATTTCTCACAGTTTGAGAAGTTGGAAGTCCAAGGTCTGGCATGCTTGGTGTCTGCTGAGGGCTGCTCTCTGCTTCCAAGATTATGCTTTAATGCTACATCTTCCAGAGTGGATGGATTCTCTTTTCCTGCATGGCAAGGACATTAAGGGAAATGAAATCCTATTTTCAGACAGCAGAAGACTAGAGGAGAAAGCATTCATTCCCTCATGCCCATTGGTAAGGTCTCTGATCCCATCTGCCCTAATCACTTAACCACTTTCTAAATGCCCCTCTTTTAATGTTATCATATTATTAAGTTTTAACACATGAATTTTGGTGACGAATCCAGACTGTGACAGAGATGACCTAACCAAATCTCCAACTTGGAGGACTCCAAGATTCAGAGTATAATAAAACTTGGTGGCAGTGTTGTTTGTGTATGTGGGAGCAGTAATGCTTTCCTAAAGAGAGAGACAGTGGCCATGAAAATAATGAAGAGATAGTCTTTTTAGGCAATTGGGATATATAGTTTGAAAAAATTATGGTTAATAAATCATGGTAGTAATGCAAAGAAAATCATGTGGCACAATTTTGACATTCCTAAGTAGGTAAAGTATGAGAGATGGTGAACACAGTGGAAGAAGAGAAGGAATATACAGAATGAGAGAAATGATGATATGAACATTGGACATGAGGTTAAGAAGGCGTATGAGCATTTAAATTTTTCTTTCTTTTTTTTGGCCCCTATTATGGGGCAGAACAGGTATAGTCTGCAATATGCTCTGTACCAACCCTAGATCTGAAATCCTTTCAGGAGCACTCTCATATTCTACATTCAAAACAAACAATAGGCCTGGGAATGCAGCTCTGTGATGGAGTGCTTGCCTAGCATAGTTGAAGTCCTGGATTCAATCCCCAGGACTACCAGAATAAAAACCAAAAACCAAAACAAACAAGCAAAAGCATACACACACCCACAATAAAGTCTTTGCTACTAGAGAGTAATTTCACTGCCTTTAATTTTCTCTATCAGGTAGATACACCAAATTACTTTCTTATTTTACTACATCTCTAACAGAGGCATTTATTTCAGTAAACATTGAAATTTTATTTACTTAAACTTTTATTTCACCAAGGCTGTTGCATCTGTCCTTTAGTAAAAGTCAAGAGTTGATATCATACCCATGCTCCCCCAGTGCATATCATAATATTGCAATATTTTGGGCATTATTTGGATCTTAAACTATATAAAACTGACTTTTTTTTTTCTTGGTACCAGAGATTGAACCCATGGGCACCCAACCACTGAACCATGTCCCAGTTCTTTTTTATATTTTATTCTGAGACACATTTGCTGAGTTGCTTAGGACCTATGTTGCTAAGGTTGGCTTTGAATTCGAGATCTTATTCCCTCAGCCTCCCAAGCCACTGGGTTTACAGTTGTGTGCCACCACACCTGGCCAGGATGACTCCTTTTGATTTCAACTATTTAGTTATACTTGAACTATTACCTGTATATTTTTAAGTCCTAGAAATTTTATAAAAGCATATGACTACTAGGAGGAAGGGAGCAATGAGAAAAAAAGAGAATGTAAAGAACATTACTTGATTTACTTAGAAATGAGTCCTTGTTATTTATAAGTTTTCTAACTTGTTTTAGTATCAAAATGCCTCCAGCTTTGAACAGCTAAAGTGCCCTTATCCTGTTGATCTTTAAGTTTTCTAATGATGATGCTTAGTTCTGGTTCTCTTACTTAGATGAGATTAATCAAGACAAATATAAAACAAAATAAAGAAAATATTCATTTAATATTATCCAAAATTTGACACAACAATATTTGATACCGGAGGTGGATTTTGATGAAGAAAAGATGGTGAATTCTAAGCACTTAGTTCAATGTTTATTTATTTATTTATTTATTTTGGTTCTGTCTGCTTTGTTTGTGGATATCCTTGAGAAGCATAACTCAACTAATGCAAAGCATAGTACCTCCTCAGGATTTGTGCCTAGCATTTATGAAGCCCTATTTTTCTTACTTTTTTTAGTCAGAGAGAATGGTCTATAAGCTGTATGGACAGGAACCCCTCATGTTTAGAAAAAATGAGAGAATGTGAAGGAAATTGGCTGGTTCTTGTAAATTAACACTTTTCTTTAACAAAGACAATTTGGATAATAGTGGAAGATGTGATCCTTTTAAACCAGATGGTTTTGTCATCACTGTAATTTTTGGAGCATTTTGGAAAATTTCCCTTGGGTTCTGGGAAGCACTTCCTCAACACTTGGAAATGTGTGTCAGCATATCACTTTTACTTATAACTTAAATGTTCCCTATTATACACACAACTCAGCAAGTGTGTCTCAAAATAAAATATAAAAAAGGCCTGGGATGTGGTTCAGTGGTTGGGTGCCTCTAGGTTCAATCTCTGGTACAAAGAAGGTGATGGTAATAAAAATCATGAAGCTATTTATTTTGTGTACCTTCAATATGGGGAGGGGCAGCTCATAAATTCATCTTTTCAGGAACTTCAGAAATAGTTTTGTTTTTTTTTTCCAATTTTTAAAGCAATAGATTTTTTGATGGAAGTGTCAGGTATGTCTAAATATGTTCCAGGGAGCTGTCGGTACAGATAGTTTGAGAGAAAAAAAAACTGTAAATAAAGTGATAATTTCCCTCAAATGTTTGTATAAGTTTGTTATTTAAGTAACACTTTAATCATTAAATACATAAAAATCTAGAGGATTTCAATATATCATGTGCACATTGAAAATCTTTCAAACAAAAACAACAACACACATATAAATATCCAACATAAACATGGGATGAATTCAAACTTACAAAAATAAATCATTTTTGTAAAAAAGACTTCAAACCATGACATCTTACATGCATACAGGTTACTTGTAAGGGGACTATATAATATTTTAGAAGACAAATGAAACTTTAAGGTTAGTGGATGTGAATTGATATCACTTTCATTTCAACAAATATTTTCAATGAATTCAAGCATCATATTAGAACATTGGTTATGTATGTTAGCATAAAACATTTGCCAAAATGATATTTTTATATGAGAGACTGGAAATGTTTTGGAAGAATTAAAACCCAAGTATGAGAGATTAAAAAATAACAATCAATGTAGTAAAAATTATTGGAAACAAGGGGTAGATAGAAAATCTACAAAGGGATTTGTAAATATTGAATTTTACCAAAGGACTGCAGTAGCATCAGGACAGCAGATGGCAAAGTGCTAACAGCACAGGAAGACATCTAAAACCACTGGAAGGTATATTTCAAGAAGCTATATAAGGTACCAAGGGACCTTATAGACAGTACCAAGTGTGAGGCAATCATCTGCACAGCCATAAAATAAACTTCACCTTTCCTGGCAGAGAAAGAAACCGCAGTAAACAAGCTCAAACTGGGAAAGGCACATGGTACAGCGTTACAGATGAACTCATAAAGGACGTGGCAACTGTGCACTTAGTGTCCTTCATAAAACCTGTCAGTGGCCAAATGGGAAACAGGGGACCAGCTGAGTACCGGTGCAAATCAATCCACATAACACTCCCTCTAAGCAGCCAGACATGAAAGAGCAAGAGATGCTGAAGATCATCCTTCTCACATGTAAATGTTAGGCTACCGCAGGTGGGAAGCAGCCTACAAAGAAAGGCAAACTGGGGGTCGGAGCAGAATGAGTTGAGAACTGCAGAAAAGAGAAAAAAGAGGAAGAAAGTTCTCTTTTCATCTGATGAGATAACCCCATTAGATTTCCTACTTAGATTTCACTGATTACAAAGGTCTTTAGGCCATTGAGTGAAAATTGAAAGAGCTTATAATGATTAATAATGATAACTTGATTATAATGGCATAGGTAATCAGTTTCAGAAACAAAATAGCCTGAACACACATCTAATAGGGATCCAGTACGTATGAGGATTAAATGCCTTTCAGTATTGTGCATTTGATAAATATCTGAAATTGCAGGCACTGTCTCCCTCAAATAGAAGAAAGAAAAAATGCAAATTACTGGAAGAATTTTTCCAAAGTATCTAGACTTTTCATTCCCATTTTCGCCTGATTGAACCAAAATAATGGTATGACTTTCCCCATACCTCTGTTGCCTCAGAATTCCACATTTTTTTTTTTTTAACTGTGCTGGGAAGGTGAAAGGGATGGGATGGAGTGTTATGGAAGATATTATAGTTTTTTTTTCAATCACTCCAGTCAAAGGCCACCAGAAATAGCAATTAAACAAGTTGAGTTTAATATTTGTTGCAGCATAAAATAAAGCAAACAACGAGTAACTGTGAGACTTCTCAGTCACTAGATGTTACACAGGAATTATTAACATTTGGGCTTGTGTTAGGTATTTTGGGGGACGGTTTAAAGAATTGGGTGTTGCTCTGGAAGTGAGTGTAATACACGGCATGGTATTTTAATAAATCTTACCTAAAAGAAGTGTTGTTCAGACTTAGCTAATTTTTTATCAATACAACTGTAGCCTGTCAGTCATATTAGCTAGAAGAGCAAGTATTTGGTGAGTTCATGGCTTACAGAAGGATCATAATTAATCTGTATGCAGATGTCACTATTCAGTGGTCTTGTTTTGTCTTTATTCACCTGGTTACTCAGTAGCCTCACTGGATATGTATATTTTTTTCCTGTAAAAACAGCTGATGTTCAACAAGAGATCAGAAGTGTCCTGCTGTGAGTGCCAGTCCAAACCACAGGAATCAGGTCCTGCTGACATTGCCCAGCTAGAGCCTCAATGTCAGTATTTTACAGTAGGTCCAGTGGATTTCAAATGAGTTTGTATATTCTACAAATGGAGCTAAATATAATAATGATTTCTTACTCCTCCTTAGTGACAAGCTGATCCAGTCTCTATGGCATTCTTGACTTGAATTTCTCTGCTTGCTTGCAATGTCAACAATTTGCGTGTTTAATATAAGGTGTTAAAAAAGAGAAAATTATATTTACCTAATAAACGGTGTCCTCTTCAACATTTCTTACTTTGAGTAATTTATAAACCAAAATCCTTATAGATATACTCCATTTCTGGTTTCCTTTCTCTTACTTGCATCCTCAAATTGCTAAACCAAATTTTGGGGATTCGAACCAAGAAACATGTCTTAAATGTATTCTCAACTTTCATTCTCCTTGTCTACTTTATGCCCTCAACTTTTATTATAATTATTCCAGTATTTCTCTACAACCATCCATTTAATTTCATTTTTGCATTTGTAGAACACAACTGGATTTATTCATATTCTATGATAAGTGAATAGCTGAAGGTGATCTGAATGCTTTCACTAATCTCTGTCCTCTAACCATGTATAAGATAGGGTCCTGGCATATTTTATAACAAAAACTTGTATCCTACCAACATGTTATTAAACTATAGTGAGAACCTTGGCAGAATTTCTCAAGGATTAACAATTTGTCTCCCTGTCTCCTTCCTAAGTCTATCCTACTCATTCTGATATCTAATATAGAAAGACTATTATAATGTTTTTTTTTGCTTTTCCCTGAAACACTTATCTCTTGAGGACACAACACAGTCATGTGACAATCCAAACAATGATTTATCATCTCATTTTCCGGGCTGGTGCTCTTTGATAATTCCAAGCAAGAAACAAGAAGAGCATAAGACCAGAGGTGAAGGGAAAGAGTGAACAACACAGAAACCCTGTTCAAGTCTGTGACTCTAGGATTAGGAATAGGTGGACACATGTTACCCTTTCACAGCAAAGGTATGCCTTCAGGGATTTCTACGTGATGGCTGAGATTCCTCAAGATATCTCGTATCTAGATAGAAATTTTAAATTGACATATCTTGCTTCCTTGTAACTTATCCATGTTTGTCCTTTGATATTCATCTATGTCAACTTTTTTCAAAAAGTTTTGTCTTGTAACTATCAAAGACCAATGTTTACTACCACCTTTCTTAAATTCTCTGAAGTTTATCCAGATAATTTCTCTGCTTTAAAATTTCAGTTCATTTCCATTATTTAAAGAATGTAATAAAAACGATTGCACTCAGATTTTCTGTATTTATTATTTTTCTAAAATTGTTTGTATCCTACCACTTGATTTTTTTTACAGTACACTGTGAAGTTCTGGAGAAGGAGGATGAGAAGGAAGAGGAAGGGAGATAGGAAAGAAAAAAGGAAGGAAGAAAGAAAGCCTAAATGAAGTGAATTAGTACTTAATTAAGGTCCAATGAATTTGAAACAATAGGTTATTATTCTCTTTTTCCCAGTTGCAATTGCTCCACAGCTTAAATTGCATGTACAGGTTCTTTCCCATTCTCAAATAAATTTGCTTTTATTTCTCTTATACTAAAACTAGTTTACTCTTTCTAAGGTTATTCAATTTCTCATTTTCCTAAACTTCACCCCTAAACTTCATAGAAAAGGAGACAAAATCCACCATTCCTATTTCCTCCTCTCTCATTTACTTTTCCAATGGTATTTGTTCCGACCATGCTACCCTATGAATACATTTGATTAAAGGAGATATTAGTATTGTACTTTTCAATTCTATCGTCATCTTCCAATTTCCTTCGTCCCTGACCCCTCTTCAGCATTTAACATTACTACCAACTTCCTTCTGCTCAAACTTTCCTTTCTATTGCCAAAGATATTTTTTCTCCACTTCAGAAGTGGTTTCCATTCTTTAATCTTTTATCAGTTTTTAAATATTAGACATATACAGGGTTCCATTGAACCATGTATAGGTGTCAGTTTGCTCTCCACTCTAAACCTGTTCTCTGTCTTTCCTTGCCGTTGCTTTTGCTCCTGAGGGGTGAGTCTGTCTATATCACCCTGAATCCTTATCAGTGTCCCTTCTTTCTTCTTACCATATGTTGTTTAGTACCATTGATTCCCAAGGCCCTGGTCACCCATAATGCTTAACCTTGAGGACTAAAGATGATAACTTCCCACTTGTTATCCTCATAGTGCTTCAACAGTTTGTTTCGATTACATAACTTTCCTCATATTTGTAGCATAAAATGTTCTTCAAAATCTTAATTTATATTTAGGACTGTTCTGTTTAGATATAAGGTGTCTCCCAAAAGTGCATGTGTGAGACAATGCAAGAATTGTTTAGAGGTGAAACCGTTAGATTATGAGAATTGTAGCCGATCAGTGGATTAATCCACTGATGTGGATTTATTGAGTTTTAACCATAAGCAGGTAGGGTGTGACCTGAGGAGGTAGGTCACTGTGAGGTGTACTTTGGGATTTGTATTTTGTTCCCAGTGAGTGGAGCTCTCTCTCTACCTCCTATTTCCATGTCCTAAGCTTCTCTCTTTTACCATGTCCTTCTACCCATGATGTTCTTCCAACCTGCTTCTCCCACTTTTGCTATCTCTGAGTAGTACCATTTCCATTTAATTGAGCTGGAAACTTTCCCTCCAATTATAACCAAATTCCATCAACATCCCTAAAAACTGATAAAGTTATTTTTATTAAATGCAAAAAATATTATATATTTATAAACTAAAATAATAAAATGAATGCCACTGTATTCCAAGGCTAAAAATAATTTGTCCATTGTGATTCTCCCTATTTACATCCTACCATTCTATACTCTTTCAGAAGTGGCCACTATCTTGATATTTGTATATCATTAGAGCAATCTAATATGCTTTTATTAATTTTTTATTTTGTATTTGTAGCTATTTATTTTTCAAATCGGCAGTCATTCTATAGTTCTTTACTTTCTATTACATTATCAATCACTTTTTTTCGTTAATATGTTGAACACACTTGTGTTACATTACATGTATGATAATTTAAGTATTTGAAGTCCATACAGGTTCTGCTCTGTATTGCATATAGAGTTTTTGTATTTGTTGTTTTTTGATTTTTTACTATAAGCTTGTATTTTTTTTAAAGCTTACCAGTGAAAATACATTGAGTTCTGCTTTCACACAGGTTCTTCTTTAGAAAAGATCTGTATTTGTCTCCCCTTTATGCATGCATGCCTTTCTAGGAAAGAATCATTTTAACTACACATTTGGTTTAAATTTTTTTCAAACAATGCAAGAGTATACTTTCTAACTTCAAAACTGTTTGAGTCTAGCTTGGGTCACAACATCTGTGGAGAAAAAAATTCTGTACTTTCACTCTGTTTCTTATCCTTCATATACTATGGAAGTGGCAGATTATGCATTTATATATTATTTATCTTAATATATAGTGTTACAGTTGATATATTTAGTGGTTCCATATCTATGCAGAGTCTCCTATTAGATTCTCACCTTTGAGAAGTTATTTGCTACTCTCAGTGTTCTTTTGTTTTGTTTCTTGATTGTCAAGGTCATGAGAAAGAGGGTCATAAAGTGTTTAAATTCAATCTGTTTGTGAAATGTCTTTATATCTGTGATCTTTAGCTTTCCTCTTTTGTATAATTTTTGGACTCATGGATTCCTTTCTTAAGTATACATGCGCACATATACATGATTTCATTTAAAATGCTTTAAATCTAAAGAGTGCAGTTGTGTTTAGTGTGAGCACCATTCCATCATGAAATATAAATTTTACATACCTAAAATGTTTTAAATATCTTTGTTCTCTGTGTAATTCAGGCCCTCTTCATTCTTCACCTGGATTTAATTCACTTATTCTGGTTAATGGCAGAGTGATTTTTCTCTAATAGCATTTATTTTTCCCAATACTTGTCTATGTTACTCATAAGTAGGTTCTCTATTCTCATATATAGTCTGTCACTTAGTGGACACCAAATAGAAAAACAGAATAAGTATAGTGAAATCCTATAGTGAAATCCAACTCATCAATTTTAGCTGACTTGACTTCCTTTTCTTTTCTGAACAAAGCCTACCTTCCTATGCTGGTTCACATAACCCGTAGTGATCTAGCCTACAGCTGACCACTACCTCAGCTTCAGCAAGAACCATGCGGCCCTTACCCGCTTCTCTGTCTTTAGTTTCCTCCTCTGTGAATGAGATATACAGAGACCTTTGTTTGTAACAGAGTTTGGGGTGGAAAATAATATGAACTCTGTACCATGATTGGGAAATTTGTGTGTGTGTAAGTGTGATTGTCGTCTCTTGTCTTTATTAAATCTGTTCTTGCCCCAGGAGTACCATCACACTGAAATGGATCATTTCACATCTCTAAACAGACAACATTAAACGGATTCTCATTGTAGTGAGAATGAAGATGAATTTCCTGGTGGGGACCCCCACAAACCTATTCACCTTTTCACGCCATCTGTAGTTAGTATTTTCACAACATTGGTCTGTGGCCTGCTTCTATTATAAGTGTTTCTACAAGTCTTATTTCTGAAAGGCTTTCTGGCTAACTTTCTTCTGATTAACTTCTCCCTAACCCCTTCTAAATTGATTTTCATGAAATTACTAATACTTTACAGTTATTCATGCTGGACTAGATAGATTTAGCAGATGTTGGAGCTTCCTGTAGCTATTAGAGTACTTATGTTTGTAAAATTTTACGTGTGTGATTATTGCATTTCTTTCTCACAAGATTAAAAATTCCACTAGGACAAGTCTGTGTTTGTTTTCTGTTTTAGTTTTTTTTATGTTTTTCTACCTAGTGGAGTCCCTGGAATATACAACCAGTTAATTAAGACTAGCTGGAAAAGTGCCTATGTTTACATTGCTCTGGAATCTGTACTTTCAGATTCATAAAGGAATATACAGCCAAGAAATTAAAGATTATGGAAAGAGTTGTTCTTTAAGTTTCCTTCAAAATCTAAAAGCTCGTGATTTTGTTATATTCCATATTAAATATGAACATTTACTATCAACTCATGTTCATGAAGTTATAACATATTTGCATTGAAAAAGAAGACAATCCAAAATAAGAGTATAGGGTCTATGTGAATACTTTTACTAAAAGTTTTGAATATAGCATAGGAAGAAAAGTCATTATTATCTAAGACAGAGTTTTAGACCTTTGTTGTAAGGTATTTTTTTTTATTGCTTGAATCTTGATGCTGTCAACTATAAATGGAAAAAAATCAATACAAACATCTCAAAACATGATCACATTTTAATGTGAACTGAATCCTACTAGGGACTTTCTTCACAGAAAAAGAAATGTAGAAAATATAATTATTTCAAATCTCTGCCAATCGTGTCATGCTGGTAGTAAAAGTACAATTTTTGTATAATGTTTCTGCATATTGATGCTCTTCAACTTATGATGGGGTTACATCCTAATAAATTTGAAAATGTGTTTAATATTCCTAATCTGCTCAGCATCATTGCTTAGCGATACAGTATACTGCAGAGAATGTTGGTTGCTATCTATCTGATGACATAGGTGACTGGGAGCTGCCACTGCCCTGTGTCATGAGAAAGAGGGTGATAGTGCATCATGTCGCAAGTCCAGGTAAAGATCAAAACTGAAAGTTCAGTTTCCACTGGATGTGCATTGCTTTTACATTATTATGAAGTAGGAAAATCACAAATTGATCCTTCTTAAGTCAGGAGAAATCCACATTAAAAATAGACTGACGACAATCCTTACTATTATTAAACACTAAGTTCCTGATTAGTAAAACAAAAAATAGAAAAAAAAAGTTGTCTTTCGTTGCTTGCCATGAAAGAAAAAGAGCTCTAAATTAATAAGAACCAAAGAGGAGTTGTTTAAATTTACAAAGTCAAGATAATGTTCAAGATTTTTTTTCCTTTTATTTTAACAACTGAAGTGATATGTCCGTAGAGGACAAATTTTGGTAGACTAATACACACACACAATAAAAATAAAAATAAAACTCTACTGGGTTTTTATTTTGTATTGTTTCATGCTTTAGCTAAATGATGTGAAAATTCTCTTGATTTTGGATAACTATAAACTCAAAATAATTTAAGATTTAAGGGAAGTTTATTTTCAAGTTCAGGGAGAATATACAATGGTAAGAAATGTTTCAAAATGGTGTATTTGAAATCCAGAAGATTCCTTTAGTACATTGAGTTTTATGTGCCAGCAATAGCATTGGTTTTAATACTTAGTTAATCATCCCTTGGCCAGAAAATGGGGAAATGTTATTGGTCGCTGACACTAACCAGGGCTAGTACAGACGTGGCTGCCACTTCTGGTAGGTCAATACCAATGACAATTTTGGCAATTTGTTTTGAGAAAGCTTAATAATATGATATTATCTTCATAAGATGAAAAACATCCCCAATATCATCCTATGCACTAGGACAAATTTTTAATTATTAACATGTTAATAATGAACATATTAATGGTTTTTAGAACACTATGACTTTTATAATTAGTTCATAGCATTTAATTTTAGTTTCTAATGTTTGTAATACAGTTATTTATAATAAAGGAGAACAACAAAACTAAATAGAAAATTATGATTTCTTCCTTGGTTTAATTCAACAACCTTATGATGAGTAAAACTGTTCAGATCAGGAGAATTTTACTAAGTATCTATTATTTACTAGTAGCTATCATACCCTTATTGTGGAATAAAAAAGAAAATGAGAAAATAAATGGAATTCTGAACATTGGCATTATAAGCTAAAATTGATAAGTGCACCATAGATCTAATTATCATCAATCTTTATTCTAAACACTCTAACTAAATTTTGAAGCAAAAAAACACTTAAATTTGTGTGTTAATCAAGTGGAATACACATCCTTGCCTTTAACTACAATAGTGTTTTATCATTAGAACAATGCCTGAAAAATATTCCTGAATAGAAGGAGGCATATATTTATTCTCCATGCACTAATACTATATCAAATTTGCATTTTAGTCTCTCAGATAAGGAAATACTAAATAAAAAAACACACACAAAAATATAAAGATTATTGAATTAAGGAGCATGGTAATAACAATAATTTTTGATTTCAGAAAATTTTGAATTTTAGTTTATGAAGTTCTCTCCTAAGTGTTATTTTGTTTTCTTAGTTAAGGTTTAAAAATTGGCCCAATATTCACATGACTTTAATAAAATCTACAGATTGTTTCATATTTGTATATTTTTAGAATTGTATTCTTCATTTTCTCATTCTAACATTCTATTACAAATTTTGTAACTATGGAAAGTCTTTCCTTTGTTGATATCCAAATGTTTCTTACACAGATTTTTTTTTTTTTTTTTCGTGGGGGAGTACTGGAGATTGAACTCAGGGGCACTTAACCACTGAGCAGCATCCCCACCACTACTTTTTGTAGAGACAGGGTTTAGGGTCTCACTGAGTTGCTTGATACCCTGAACTCACAATCCTCCTGCCTCAGTCTCCTGTGCCACTGGGATTATAGGCATGCCAACCTCCCCCAGTCAGATTCTTGATAAAATATTTTTTCTTAAACTCTAAAATTTTCATACTTTCATGAGTAAGAATTTTCCTCCCTCTCGTTTTGCTGTGTTGACCATATAAGCATCCAAACGACAGCGAAGAACAGACAAGTAAGATTGAAAATGTATAGTCATTCCTCAATATCCATATAGGATTGGTTCCAGTACCCTCATGGAAACCAGAATCTGTATGCTCAAGTTATTTATATAAAATGGCATAATATTATATGCAAACAACTTATGGATTACAGGTAATAGCTAATAAAATGTAAATGCATGGAATTAGTTATACTATATTTTCATGGAATAATCAAAAGAAAAAATACAGTAGATACATGTTTAGTAGAGTAACTTTTTAAATTGTTTTTCAACCAGCTGTTGGATTAATCTGAGAATGCAGAACCCTTGATACAGAGGGCAAACTTTATTCACATTTTACTCCTACAATGTTCAAGTAATATTCTCAATCATCAATATGTTTCCTTAAGTCGATAAGCTATGTACAATTTTTCAACTAAAATCTTACTTTCACATAATAAAGAATAGCACTATGCTGGTAAGGTTATATTTTCCACAAAAAATAAAGCTGCAATTGTTTCCTTCTTTAGACTCCCTGCCTATGTAATGAGGTCAACATAAATTACTTTCAGTTACTCTTTTTAAATTATACAAAATAATTATATTATAAAAATATTTACAAGTAGAAATTTTAAAAGGATTTACTTATGTTGTTTTGCTTCTTTACCAATGTGTTTTGGTACCAGAGATTGAACTCAGGGGCACTTAAACACTGAACCACATCCACAGGCCTTTTTTGTATTTTATTCAGAGACAGGGTCTCACTGAGTTGCTTAGGTCCTGGTTAAGTTGCTGAGGCTGACTTTGAACTTGCCATACCCCTGCCTTGGCCTCCAGAACCACTGGGATTACAGGCATGCACCACTGTGCCCAACTATTTTCATGCCTTGTACAAATATGGAAAATAATTTGTGAAGCAAACTATTTCATGAAAAGCCTTATATTTGGCAAAAGTGTTCTAGGACTTAGCATTCACAGTTCTGTCTCTCATAATTTTACAGTAATAATATTAAAATATTTATGAAGAATTCAAAGTAATATTTGGATGTGTAGGTATATTGGATAGAATAAAAACATGTCAGATGGAATTTGACCTTAAGGAGGACAGTTTGGTTCCTCATCAGAAATCTTTTATATGGAGACATTGGCATTAGGAAAGAAGTAGAGTTCCATAATGTGACATCCCTGGGGTATTGCATATCCTATATTGCTTTTTTTTCCCCTTGATTATGAATAGTTCTGAGGGGGAAAAATTGATGAGAGAGATGAACATTGTGAAAAAAAATGCTAAGGTACAAAAAGATCTGTTTAATAAATGGTACTGTTAGTCAGACACAGTGTTACACACCTATAATCTCAAAGATTTGGGAGGCTGAGGTTGAAGCATGGTAAATTTGAGACCCATCCTGGCAACTTATTGAGACCCTGTCTCAGGATTAAAAATCAAAATGAATGTGGATGCATCTCAGTGGTACAGCATCCCTGGATTCAATTTCCAATATTGGAAAAGGATGATATTAATTAGATATCTATTGTCTGAAACTTATTATCTGAAATTTGCATCAAACTTCATAGAAAATAAATGAATCATAGAATTTTGAGAAATAGAAACTTCTAAAATTAAAATAAATGAAATAATTCTCATGAACTTATGGTACACAGTTCTTTAAAAAGTAATAAACAGGACTTCATTAAAAACAAAAACTTCTGTTCATTAGAAGGAGATTTAAAAAACAGGCTTGATCAAAGAGCTATATTATCATGCATACATATATATTTCTTCTACTCAAAATACATAATACTTAATGTATCCTATATATAATTATTCACAATGCATAATGAATTCTCGGAAAAATATAAGCAAATATTAATAAGTGGTCAAAGAGAATTAGTAAATACTTCACAAAAATGTATATCAAAATAACCAAAATAAAACACGCTTGATACTTTTTGCCATCAGGGAAATACAAATTTCCACCATAATGAGCTACAACTACACCCATACAAGAACACCTACAATTAAAACGGACACTGTATTAGTGAAAATATGGAACAAATGAAACTGAATCTTTCAGTACTGCTGGAAGGAGTCTATATTTATCACAAGTTCTTAAAAATTTATTGGGTATTTTCTATTCACTCTCTCTCTTTTATATTTATATATAATGATTATATATTATACATAATATATAATGGTTACCTATACCATATATGTATGTTATATATTGGTTTCATATATTCCTAAATCCATTAACCCAGAATTCCAGTCCCACTTCCACTTTTGGAGCTACACACAACGGAAAAAATGTATTTATGTAAGAATGGTCACAGTAGCTTTTTTCATAAATGGGTAAAAATTAGAAATAGTCCAAATGTTCATATCCTACAGAAGGATGTAGTGGAAAGTAGCAGAAAGCAGTAATGCATTCCGATTGTTTATGCTTTGATGTATTAATGTCATTGTATTTTCCCAAAATACAGTGACTTGAGGCTTGACTATGTGGATTGCTTTGGCATATGTTTTAGTCAGTTTTTTTCACTGCTGTGACCAAAAGACTTGGCAAGAACAATTTCAGAGGGGAACAAAAACCTTATTTGGGGAATGTGGTGTCAGAGGTCTCAGTCCCTACATAGATGGCTGACTCCATTCTGTGCGGTCTGTAGTGAAGCAGAATATCCTTGGTGGAAGTGTGCGGCAGAGGAAAGCAGCTCAGAATATGTTACCTGGAAACAGCGAGATCTCCTCTCACCAAGGATGAATATATACCCCAAAGGCAGGCTCCCAGTGACCTGCCTCCTCCAGCCACATCCTGCCTGCCTACAGTTACCACCCCACTAATCCCTATCAGAGGATGAGTGTACTGATTAGGTTAATGCTTTCATAACCCAATCAATTCACCTCTAAACTTCCTTGCATTGTCTAAAACATGAACTTCTGGGACACTTAATATCTAAATTATAATAGCATATTATAATAAGACGAAACTGAAAGTAGCTTAAGAGCTGGCTTGAAAAGTGCTTGCACTTTGAGACTTCATTTTTGTGCTGCAATCTTGAGTCTACTATGTGATGAAGCTTGTTGTGATGCTTACTATGCACGGCACGAGCCAATTGTTAACTTATTAACTTTCATTTTAAATTCACTCTTTTTTGCCACAGTTCAAATCCACTGCTTTGCAATACTTCAGCTAAATTCTATTTCCTTGTTGTTGCATGGCACAATGTTAGGCCTTCCCGTTAGGAGTAGTGGAGGTAGACTTCCTAACACTAGTCCTTTTTTTATTATAGCTGTTATGTCATTTGGTTCCTACAACTGTGTGGTGCTCATGAGGTTTTTGTGCCAGTGGTACCATAGTGTTGGAGATGCCCCATTATATACACTTTGTAGTGAGAACTGCTGACATTTCAACGGGCTACATCCTGTCTCCCCAGCATCACAGTAGGTAATTCATTTTTGCCTATGTAGATTTGCCTCAATTATTCATTTCTTGCCATAGCAATAGCCTTCCCAACGAGATCTTATTTTGAGGCAAATTACTCTGTGGTGATAGAAAATTCCAAAAGAGTGTTAGTGATTAAAAGAAAAAACAGAAGACCTTGCGCTGTCCTAAAGATATTCTATGTCATAATTTGATTGATCAGCAGAAAAATTAACATGTAAACATCATAAAACTGTAGATTAACTATTATGTATTTTATTATATATGTGTATTATACCACAATAAAGAATGTGCCTATCTGGATACATAGATATTTAGCCATCTGTACTAACTGCCCATGTCTACAGTTTATCTAATGATAAAAATGTAAGACTACACTTAACCTATAAGCCAAATAGTGTATGAAGTGATTCTAGATAGTTTTGATTTTGTAACTTTGTTACTTTAATGACTGTAGCTTTCTTGTTTGGGTACAAAAATACATCAAAAATTATTATATGTGTCAAAAAATTTGGTTTATTCCTTTACTTTGATATAACTTCAAAGTTACAGAAAAATACAAAAATAATAAAAAATATCCACATCTCTTATCTAGATATAGGAATTTCTTATTTATTGTCTCATTTTCTGTTTTTTGTGTATATTTTTCTGAAATATTTCTGCAGTGAGCTTGGGTCATTATATCCCTTTGTCCTTAAATGTGTGCCTTCCCTAAGAAGTGAATATATTCCTAAACACAATACAGTTAACAACAAACTTAATAGAGATTCAACACACTTCTGCATTGTATATCTAAGCTTGAGTTTGCTTCCTGTTTCTTCATAAATAAAATCTAGTTGGTATTTTGACAAGTACAGCGTTCAACCAAATACTTTTTGGTTAGTTGAAAAAGTAAGTTTGGGTTGTATGTATATCACCTTGATAAAATTGAAGCATAGCTAATAAAATATAAACCTACAATTCATTTTAGAATAGCTTTACAAATTATAGTTTCCTTTTACATATGTGAAATGATAAATTGCTTTATCATGAACATTTCACCTTTTGTTGTGACTTTTTGGCAAGAACAGTTTTAATATATCAAATATATACTGTCACAAAAGGTAGTTTTTGAACAATGGTATAGACTCCTACATGTAAAGGATTAAAATAATTCCTTGTACTTAGAATCATGGTGATTTATAAGTTGTCATTGCAAAAGGCAAATGTATAAATGAAGGAAATTAATCTTAGAGAAAGCCAAGTACATAGGGTCAGAAACTTCAACCTCAATGGTCAGTGAATTTAAAACATAGAGTCACAGATTAATAACATGCTGGGTAGCATTCGGATAAATTGTACAAGTAAGATTATAGATACACTTTCATTAGTTTGGTAATTATAGTATTGAAAATTTATTTTTAAAAATTTTTTTTTATTTATTATGTGAGCACAGAGACCTTTCTAATGAAACCATTTGGTGTATTTAAAGATGGTGACGAAAGTTCCGGTTACTTATGGTTTCATTTCAAAGTAACACAAAGTTATGTTTCTTAAAACTGCTATTTTATTTTGCTCAAACTTTTGAGCTTGGTTTTTGAGAGGAGTTGGTGGTTTATTTCCACAGGGAATAGTTGATGTTGAATGACTGGTAGGCACTTTTAAGGTGGCATCTTCCCTCACATGTCTGGCACCCGGTGCTTGCTGGCCTCCTTCCGCATGGCATCTCACTTAATAGAGGACCTAAAGATACCTAGTTTCCAATACATGAACTGATTAAGGCCCTCGCCCTGGAAAAGTCATGGGTGGAGAATTTATGCCAAACCTACCATCTCCAATCTCAATATGACAACTCAGTATCACTTTATGCTAAAGTAAAACAAACTTGGGTAAAATGTTTCAAAAGTATTTTATCCAGCATGAACAGATAATAGAATTCTCTGGTTAACAAAAAATTATTTTACAAGTAAGACATATAGCAGTTTAAAGTAATACTACAGAAAAAAAACTATATCCTTAATAGTGTTAATATGAAAGTTGGAAAATCAAAAGCTTATTTAAATTTTGTGTTATAGTTTTTTAAGTTTGTGTTGTTTCTTAGCATCATTTGTGACTATCAATATCTGCAGTCATTATGGAATGTTTTAATATGAATTTTAAAATAATATCAGTTATCTGAATTTATTAGGTATGTGCATATTAATGGTTATAATAACATTTAATCATTAGAGAAGATAATTTAAATTAGTGAAAGTTAATATAACTTCCCCCATCATTATATAAGAATTTTCATTGAGTTTCAAGCATAGAACTATGCCTTCCCATTTCAAATAATCATGTGAAACTGTCTAAAAATTAAATATTTGCTTTGCCTATGTGCTTTGGCACTTCCATTGACAACACATTTTTCAAAGCATTTAAAAAATATATATTAATTTTCACTCATTTCCCCACTATAAGTAATATATTAGATTAAAATATCAAATTTATACTGCATTAAATATTCATAAGGACATTGAAAAGCAATTAAATGCATATATTTTCTTTAAACACCTTTCAATTTGTAGACTTATTAAAACATTTATAAGTTGAAAATAAGAAACCATTTAGAATTATGAATATTTGAACTGGTTTTCTATACTACTCTAAAATTCAGTGGCATTTTTGTCACTTGTATCTTCCAAGCTCTCCATAAGTTTAAACATCTTGAGTGTTTGCTCTCAGGAAAGAGTAATCATTTAATGTGAAAGAGAATTTTTAAGTTTTCTCCAGTAAAATTAGTGAGGGTTGACTGAAATCAAAAGTAATACACAGCGCTAGTTCTGTACACAACAGAAATGTGCTACTGCAGAGAGCACTGAAGGAAAGTTTGAGTTTCAATAACAAGACAAAAATGTCATTAACTAGAGTACACGAGTTTGGGTGAAGACTTGTGGTTATTTCTCCTTATACATTCACTCAACTCCCGTTGACCATGATACTGCTGACATAATGAAGGAAAAGCCAACACATGTTTACCATATAGTTTTTTCAAGAAAGAAAGATGTGTATCAGATTCCACAAATCATTATTAAATTTAACCATAGTCTAATGATATTATATTATCATTTAGAGAATTAGATTTTGAAGGGTGAGCATATTCAATTACGAAAATATTACTCTTCAGTCAGTTTCAGAACAAATGAGACATTGCGGGTTAATAATTAGACAATAAAATCTTGTACGTTTTTAAAAGTAAGCACTTGAAGAGTATAAACAATAAAGGAAAAATAATCATTTAGATCACCCAAAATTATATAACCTAGATGAAAAGAACCAATTCTTTTAGAGATAATATATGAAAACTCACACAAGGAGAGACAATCTATGGATAAAACTGCACATATTAAATAATTGGTATCAATAACAATCTATAACCTTTCAAAACAAAATACAAGGCCAGATGGATTCACTGCTGAAAACTTGCAAACATTTGTGGATGAAATTATACTAATTGTTTATAATATTTTCCAGAAAATAAAACAGAGGGAGTATATCTGAAATCATTCTATGAAGCAATCACTGACCGAATGCCAAAAAAGACAAAGCTATTACAATAAAAACAGATAACACACTAGTGTGACTCATATTAAAATCCTCAAGAAAATTTTTGCAAACTAAATATGAAAAAGTTATTCATTACAATGAAAATTTACTCTAGTCATGCAAATTTGGTTTAACATTAGAAAATCCATTAACGCAATTATTATATTAATAGACTAAATTTTAAAAATCATGTTGTTATATTAAAAGATATAGAAAAATCATTTAAGAAAATCCATTAGCAGTCATGAGCAAAACTTTCAACAATCTAGGAATGGGGGAACTTTTTCAATCTGATAATACACATACACACACACACACACACACACACACACACACATGTGCCCACAGTTAGCATTTTACTTATATGTGAGAAACTAGACACATTCTCATTGACATGGTTGGGATATCTATTTACACCAATCTTATGTAAAATTGGTTTCAAAATTCTAGATAATGCAATAGGATCACTACCCCACCAATAAAAAGGAAATAAATGTACATAGGAAAATAAGAAATTGTCTTTATTTGCACTTGAAATAATTTAATATATAGAAAATTTTAAATATTGAATTTTTAAAATCTCCTTTAGAATTAAAGAATAATTAAAGCAGGCTATAGGATACAAGGTTAATATGCATAAGTGAATTTCTTTTTATATACCATCAATGAACCCTAGGAATTTGAAATACACAATATCATTTATATAGGAAATGACAACTCTAGCTGGGTTTACACCCTGAAATGCACTATCACAATGGATAGCAGTGAAGAACTGCTCAAATTATTTAATACTTAAAACTATTGCCACATCTAACCCTGCACCTACTAGAAGAAAATGTAGGCCTGACTCTTCTTCATGTTGGCTTAGCAACCAGCTTCCTCAACAAGATTGCCAAAGCACAAGAAGTAAAATCGAGCATCAATAAACGGGATGGATTCAAACTAAAAAGTTTCTTCACACCAAGGGAAACAATCAAGAGAGTGAAGAGAGAGTCTAGAAAATGGGAGAAAATCTTTGCTACCTGCACCTCAGGTAGAGCATTAATCTCCATAATATATAAAGAACTAAAAAATGTAACCACTCAAAACCAAATAGCCCAATCAATAAATGGGCAAAAGAACTGAACAGGCATGTCAAAGAAGAAGAAATAGAAATGGTCAGAAAATATATAAAAATGTGTTTAACATCTCTAGCAATTAGAGAAATGCAAACCAAAACTAAGATTTTATTTCACTCTAGTTAGAATGGCAATTATCAAGAATACAAGCAACAATAAGTGTTGGTGAGGATATGGGGACAAAGGTACACTCACACATTGCTGGTGGGATTGCAAATTGGTGCAACCACTATGGAAAATAGTATGGAGAATCCTCAGAAAACGTGGAATGAAACCACCATTTGACCAGTTATCCCACTCCTAGATACATACCCAAAGAATTTTAAATAAGCATACTACAGTGATGCAGCTATGTCAATGTTTTTAACAGCTTAATTCAGAATAGCTAAGCTATGGAACCAACCTAAGTGCCCCTCATCAGATGAATGGATAAAGAAAATCTGGTATATATACACAATGGACTATTACTCAGCCATAAAGATGAATGAAATGAAGGCATTTGCCAGTAAGTGGTTGGAACTCAAGACTATCATGCTATGTGAGATAAGCCAATCCAGAAAAACAAAGGCCAAATATTCTCTCAGATATGCAGATGCTAAAACACAATAAGGTGGGGGGCAGGGAAGAAGTTCATTGGATTAGATAAAGGGGAATGAAGGGAAGAAAGTAGGGGATGGGAATAGGAAAGACAGTAGAATGAATCAGACATACCTTTCCTATGTTTATATATGAATACATGACTAGTGTAACTCCATATCATGGACAACCAGAAGAGTGGGATCCTACCTAGAAAAAGTTATACTGCATGTATGTATAATATGTCAAAATATACTCTACTATCATCTATATCTAAAAAGAATGAATAAAAAATATTGTTACCTCTAAAAAATGAAATACTTAAGTATAAACATCAGTGTAATTACTAGGCCTGTATGAGGAAAGTTATGAAAATCTGATGTAAGAAATTAAAGGTTAAATAAGAGTAAGGATATTTCAGTAGATAGATAGAAAAAATCAATAATGTCAAAATATTGGTTCATCCCAACTTGATGTCTGGATTCATTAGAATCTCACTGGAAATACCAGCAAGTTATTTTTCATATGTTAACAAAACAACTCTAATATTTATACAGAAAAATCAAAGAACCAGAGTAGCAAAGACTGCATCACAGAAAAGACAAAGATGGAGGACTGAGATTGCCTAGTTTAAAGACTTAATATAAGGTACAGTATTATACCAGTGACAAGAGAATAGGCAAATATATCAATACAGCAGATGCATCCCATCCCAGACATGCACCACACAACTAGTGTTAATTGGTCTTCCATCAATGAGGAAAGGCCATTCAATGGTGAAAGAATCATCTTTCAAAAAAGTGTGTTGAACAACTGAAGGCCTACATGCCAAAGAATGAATCTAGCAGCTGACTTTGTAACATTTACAAATATTATGTCAAAATCATACATCTGAACTTATAAAACTCCTGGAAGGTAATATAGGAGAAAATGTAGATGACTTCATGTTAAACAATTATTTTTATGATACAAAACAATAATCAGAAAAAATGGATAAATTGTATTTGATTAATAACTAAAAACTGCTGTTCTAAGTGATACTGCTAAGAGATTAAACAGACAAGTCAGAGTAGAAGAAAAAAATTATATAGCCTATATTTCATAAAGGACTTGTTTCCAAAATATTCAAACTTAATAATATAATAATAACCAATGGTATTGAAAATGGGCCACAGATTTGAAAGGACACAACTGAAAAAGATAATGTATATATATTTATCAATGTCATACAATATGAGATGGTATACATCAGATGTGAGTAAGGAATTACAAGTTAAAAACACAAGACACTATCTACATATCCATTTAAATGGTTGAAGTACAGAACATTGATACCACCAACCTGTGGTGGAGTGACAGGTTCTCTCATTCATTATTAGTGGAAATACCAAATGGTGCAGCATCATCTTAACAATTTCTTCTAAAATTTTCATACACCTACTATGCAATATAATAGTTTCCCTCCTTAGTATTTATCCAAAGGAGTTGAAAATGTTAAGTGCACACAAAACCTGGACACAAATGTTTATTACAACTTTATTCATAATTGTTAGGGTTTAGAAACAATTAGATAAATGTGTGTATAAGCAAACTGTGATAGATATCTGCCATGGAATGTTACTCACCAGTAGAAAAGAATGACCTATCAAATACAAAATGACATAAAGAAATATTAAATTCATATTGCTTAGTGAAAGAAGCCAGTAAAAAGTTCAGGGGTTTTTGAGAATTCAGGAGGAGGGAGGAAAGAAAAGGTGGAGCATGGGACATTTTTAGGTAAGTGAACCTATGCTGTATAACACAGTAATGTAGGACAACTGTCATTCTTCTTTTGTCAAAACACCTAGAATATACAACATAAACAATCACCACTAAACTATGGATTTTCATGAATAATAATGCATCAATATTGGTTCCTCAATTATAATAAAGCTATTACATTAATTTAAGATGATACAAATGTGAAAATCTGTGGGAAAGGGTTAGGAAGTACATGGAAACTATGTTTTCTGTTTAATTTTTTTGTATAGCAATTAATTAAAATAAATTCTTTTAGATGAAATTTTATCATAAAGTGAAATGTATTACCAACAAAACTGTCAAGAGTGCAAAAAACAGTTAAATGTGATTCCCTATTTAGTGAACACACATATTTTACTTTCATTGGAAAATGTTCTTGTTACAAGTCTCCTGAAGTGTTATTTTAATTTACTTTTCCACATTACAAAATGTACAATAACACATCTATAAATACTTCTATGTGAATCCCAGAAGAGTTTATCCATTTTGCTATTTAGCCCTGATTCATTACTTTCTTATAGTACTTCTTATTTAATCAAATCATGCTCATTAAAAATGCTCTTGAGAATTTTCTTTCCCATTCTTTCATGATGACTGTAATTGATGAACATTTCATAATTAATTTATAATACAAAGAAAAAACATGGTAAAGAATGAGTGTATTATTTTATTGCTAGAATAGATTATCTGTGGATTGCAAACTATATCAAATTACATGTAACATCATATTTTTAAAAAGTTTCTCCCTGTGTAAATATTATATCCTTTTCTTTGCTGGCATCAATTCATGTTCTATATTATCAAAAGAGGAATAGAAATATATTCACATCATTCTCACCACAGTATAAGAGAAAGTGATATAGCTTGAAATTCAATGTAAGCATCGATCTAACTTCTTTATTAAATCACACAATTTTTTACTGTTAATAAATGATTTTTAACATTTATTGCTAGAAGTCATGTGTCATATTATTAAAACTTTCACAGGAGTCTATTGAGAGTAATTCATATTATATTAACTTGATCATCAAGATTTCTAGGTTCTTTGAGTCTGAATCCAGTAGGCCAATGAGTTTTGAAGTTTTAGGAACATACTTAAGATTTGTAGAGAACTCTGATCATCATTATAAGCATAAACTTTCAACTATCCAGGGGAAGAGTAGTGAGAGCTTCTAAACAGATGATCTCCATCAGTCGATGAATCCCAAAGGCTACTGAAAGAGCATTCTAGTTTTATAGATACAGAAAAAAATTTAATCTGGAATCGAGTCTCTTAGGAACTGTTTGAGTATCAGATATTAACTGGGTTTGAACACGTTCTGCAGAACCCTAGAAAAAAAAAAGTCAATACAACAGGGAATCAAATCCACTAAGTAGTCTCAGAATACACTGATCAGGCTATGGTCCATATTAAAACTTTTGGAAAAAAGCTATTTTAGGGGAGTAATAACAAATATTGCACACATACACACACACACACACACACACATACACACACATTAAAAAACAGTACATAAATAAGGCTAAAAGACATGATCATTGCTTACAAGCAAGAAATAAATACATATGTAAATCAACAGAAGAATGCCAGTGGGGGAGGGAAGCTTTATGCTTGTATCAAAAATCAAAGTGCTATGACTACCAAGAAAATCTCAGCTCTTCCTTTGCAATCTGTTTATTGTTTTGTTACCTGAAGAATATGCTGATTTCTGCCAAACTACAGAAAAGAAACATTTGTATAGAAAAGAAAAAGTATAATTATCTGTTCTAATTTCAACCTTAATTATTACAGATAGTAAAGGCATAAGTTTTATTAAGATATTATACTTTTGGGTGATCCTACAGATAAATCCCATTTTCCACACACTAGCAATTATGAAAGGAATCCTGAGTCAAATTTTTGTATATCTTCGTTCACTTTACTTAGTATTCACTATTCAAAAATGGCGAAAAGTAGTAAGTAGAGGAATTGACACAAAAGTCAAAAAAGTCCCTTCATTTGTATCTCAAGACTGAAACAATAACTTGGTAGTGACTATAATCATTTCTTTAATTTTGATTGAGAAGGAAGAGATCAACCCCAATGAAAATTCAGTATCTAAATATCACATTAATTTTTAAAACTAGTGAAAATAAAATATTATAATAGTATTTGATTTGGCAGAATGTTTAACATTCTATTGTAATTTTGTGATTATTATATTATTATACAAGTATGATATTTTTAAAAATTCAAATGTGCTCATTCTAATTTGTGGTAAAGTGAAGGTGTTCAGCAGGTAATCCACAAGTCATCTCAATTAAAGCATATCCATCAGTCCCAAAGATAGAAACCCTGCCAGTGATTTGAAAGAAAAATTTTAATGTAAGTAATCATTAACTGCTAAAAGGTGATTATCTCCTGAAAGAAGGGAAGTAGACTACCCAAGGAATAAAGACAAGGAGATGCAAAAAGAAATTTTTACATTTTGGGACAAAATGTTTGTGAGAACAAACAAAAAGAAACTAAGAATACATCATAGTCCACTGCTTCCCAGTTTGAGGCTGACAGTTCTGGAAAGTGGCTACCCCATGAACAAGCATACCTATGGGGGAAAAAAAAAAATTCTTATAGGACAGGGATAGAAGCTAGTCTACAGCAGTGGCCACTGAGTGGCAGAAAAAGTCTTTAAAGAATGGAAGTAGGCTAGCCTTGCTTATAGAAACTGCACATTGTGTGACTGAACATTTACTTGAAAGTGCCAATGTGGTAGAGTTGATCTGCAAAAGTATCCTGTTGGGCTACTGCCTAGGTCCACTGGAATATGAGTACCACTGAGCCTCCTACAGCTCATTAACTGGCAGCCAAACCAGGGGCAATTAAATGCATCAAAAGACACTTGCTTTGGTCTTCAGAATACTGCCAACTTCTTGATTTGGGGCTGGTTAACTAAAGGGGTGGACTTGGCTACCTTTTGTATGAAGCCTTTTACAACATTGAAAATTATATGCAGGGTCAAAACCACTTTTTCCAGCAAACATAATGCAGCTGTACTTTAAACAAGTAAAACATTTTGAAACTTTCCTAAAAATGAGAAGGCATGGAATTCTACAGTTATCTTATTAGTAGGTAGCTATATTAATCACTCTTCAAGTTCTTCCCACAGTGCCATGGAATACTCTTTTACTTAAATGCTAAATTAGAAAATTAACTTCCAACACATTTAATATAAAATTGAAATTCACTATTTGTATAATTATTATGCACAATGTGAAGATAGAGCCTAGAGATTGGGAGAAAATCTTTATCACATGAACCTCAAATAAAGCATCAATCTCTAGGATATATAAAGAACTCAAAATACTTAACACCAAAAATGCAAAGATCCCAATCAATAAATGAGCTAAGGAACTGGACAGACTCTTCAAAGAAGAAGATATACAAGCAATCAACAAATACATGAAAAAAGTGCTCAACATCTCTAGTAATTAGAGAAATGCAAATCAAAACCACCCTAAGATTTTGTCTCACTCCAGTTAGAATGGTTATTATCAAGAATACAAGCAACAATAGGTGTTGGTGAGTATGTGGGGAAAAAGGCACACTCATACATTACTGGCAGGATTGTAAATTGGTGAGCCACTCTGGAAAGCAGTATGGAGATTCCTCAGAAAACTTGGAATGAACCCACCATTTGACCTAGCTATCCCACTCCTAAGCCTATACACAAAGGACTTAAGATCAGCATACTACAGTGATGCAGCACATCAATGTTTAAAGCAGCTCAATTCAAAATAGCTAGATTATGGAACCAACCTGGATGCCCTTCAATAGATGAATGGATAAAGAAACTGATATATATAAACAATAGCATATTATTCAGTCAAAAGAAGGATAAAATTATGGCATTTGCAGAGTATGGAGTTAGAGAATATCATGCTATGTGAAATAAGTCAATCCCAAAAAACCAAAGGCCAAATGTTTTCTCTGATAAATGAATACTGATACAAAACTCGGGGGTGGTTTAGGGAAGAATGGAGGAACACTGGATTGTATAAAAGGAAATGAGGGGAGGGAGGAGCTGGGGAAGGAAACATAGTGGAATGAGGCAAATATTACCGTATGTACATGTATGAGTACACAAATGGTGTGAATCTATAGCCTGTACATCCATAGAAATGAGAAGTTGTACCCCATTTGAGTAATGAATCAAAATGCATTCTGTAAAAAAAAAAATCACAATTTTACAACTTCTGTGTATCTACTAGAAATTGTAGATGTAAAGAACATGTTTTTCTTGTACAACATCTAGTTTCCATTTTCTGTTTGAGATTTGAGGGGGAGGTACAAGTCATCCATGTTTTAAAGGTGAAAATCATATATAGAATGTTGCTAGAACCAAAAAATACAGAAGCAGTAGCTTCAAAATTTCTATATCAAAAATAGAGATGCTCTATTGTGAACAATCTTGGCAATTTTCTACCAATTTATGAGCTCTCTAGTATTGGTAGAAGCACAAGATTCCCATATAGTTCAACTGTAGAGTGTTGTAATTTTATTTCTTGGAGATCCAAATTAGAGGCTAATTTCATGTCCCTTCCAAGAATATGGCAAACATATTGAGGAGTGTAGTCTTAAGGAGATTAGAATACTTTTAGAATTTCAAACTACATTGATAAGATCATCAAGAAAAATCAGCATTCTCATCTTCTTTCTACAAATATCTTTTAATTTCCATGCAAATGTGCTATCAGAACATTCATGGTCCATTCAAAGACATAGTTTCAATGAGTTAAAATAACTTACCTTATTTTAATAGACAGGAGAAAATCAAATCAAAGAGCTAACATGTCAATCAGCTACTTAAGATTTGATAGACAGAAATCTCCACTATCTGCTAAACCATAGACCTTCTTGAAAACTTTTTATTATACTTTTAGATAATTTTAATAAACAACAATATATTTGTTATTTTGGCTTTATGTTAAATCTAATAATATTCAATGATTTATCTTTGAAAAGTGAAAAGTTTCAAAATATAGGTAAGCTTTAAAATCTTAATTAAGGCCAATTCAAACATGAAAATACAAGAATAAAATAATCCCCCATGTATCCATTGAGGAATGTTCCAATCTTCTGTCATCTCTTCCTACCTCTACTATGATTTCTGAATATATTTCAAATAAATTCAGATTCTATATATTTCACTCATGAGTCTTCTCCAATAGATAACCCCCTTTAAAAATATGCAATACTATTATCTCAACTATTAAATTTAACGGTAATTTCTTAATACTACCTGATACCCCTGATACCCATGATACCTATGACTTGTCTCCTCCAGATATTCCAGAATACAAGGTTTGTAACATCAACCATATCTTCGAGGGCAATTTTGCCATATGAAGTGAGATATTCACAGTTTCAGAGGATCAGGATGTTGGTGCTGTGAGGGGGATATTTAATTTACCACAGTAATATCTGTTAAGATGTTTGTTTTTATTATAGCTTTTAACATTCTTTAAAGACACTCACTGGAAGTTATAAAAGATTACACAGAATTCAGTGAATACTTCATCTTGCTCCTCCCACAGTGACAGCTGATTAGCTTTAATTCAATATCAAACCCTGGAAACTGCCGTTGATACCATTCATTAGACTACAGGTTTCATTCACTTTTAATCACTGTTTAAATGCATTCATTTGTGTATGTGTTCTTAAACCTTGAAAATTGCTAATTTGTTCTCCATTTCAACAGTATAAATTTTTTTCAAGTATATTATGTAAACGGATCATAGAGCACTTAAGCTTTGGGACTGTTTTTTCCACTAAGTATAATGTTCTTGACAAACATCCAAGCTGAGTGTTTTTTATTGCTGAGTAAATTGCATTGTATGGATATATCATACAATGTTTACTTAACCTTTTATCAATTGAGGGACAATCGGGATGTTTCCAGTTTAGAGCTATTGAAAATAAAACTTATAAACATTTGTGTTCTGATTTTATGCAAACATGTTTCATTTTACTGGAATAAATACTCAGCGATATGATCCTTCAACTGATGACAATTGAGTATTTCAATTGACTATTTGATAAGAATCCACCAAACTAAGGTTCATAGTGACTGATTTTTTTTTTTTTAAACACAGATTGAATCCAGGAGAACTTAAATACTGAGCAATATCTCCAGCCCCCCTTTTAAATTTTAGAGACATGGTCTCACTAAGTTGCTTAGGGTCTCACTACATTGCTGAGGCTGTCTTTGAATTTGTGATCTTCCTGCCTCAACCACCCTAGCCTCTGGGATTACAGGTGTGTGCCACTGCTCCTGCCATGATGTTTTACACTTCCTTCTGAAATGTACAAGGCATGCAGGTTATCTACATTCTTTCTACCACTTGATGTTGTCATTTTTTTTTAATTTCAGCAACTCAAATATGAACACTGTGATAACTCATTATGGTTTTGATTTGCATTGCCCTAATGCCTAAGGATGCTGAACGTATTTCCATGTGCCTCCAAAATTATAAAGGCAGCCTTACTTCATAACTACACATACTGAATGTAACTATGTAGTCTTTACTTAGTCATTCTAATTACAAGTCAAAACACAAACTCCTGTAATGTTCCCTTGTGATTTCTGTGCATTTATGAGGTTTGCAAAATACAAATCACATAAAAGAATATATAGTTAGAGCAAAAGCTCACTAACACGTTTTATTCTACTTAATAACTTGTAATTCAGGCAAATGTTGCTATTATTGCTCTTCTAAGTGAATTTTTCTTTTATAGAAACTAAAGGAAGAGAAAGAAAATACTACAGAGTTCTATTTTATATTTTTTAAAAAATTTTTAACAAGCACAACATAATAGTATTTATTAATTTGAGATGTCTCTATATAGACATATATGTACATCAAAGGAAATTAAAAATAACATACAATATACACTGTCATTAAACCATCTATGGGAGTAGGGATCATTTATGAAAAGGGAAAAAAATATATGCTTGTTGGGACAGAGGCTATATTTGTATTTAGCATTATTGTTCCTTTCTAAATTCAGATACCTAATACGAGTGTGACAAAATGCTGACAATCCACTAGTAATTAATAGTAGTGAAGCAGTGGTTGTTATATATTTTTTCATATCTGTCTATGTTTGAAAATTTTATAAAAATAAAGCAAAGAATAAAAATAAAATATTACATCTTAATTATGTTTATCCTGTCAGCTGTTGCTCTCGATCCTTATCATGTTTTCTCATTTAATACATAAAATACCTATCAGACAGGTATTACCTTTGTTTACATTTTTCAGATAAAGAAATTGAAATATAGAATTTCAGTAACTTGTAACAGGAAAAACTGGGATTCCAACCAAATTTCTCTACTTAGAACAGGGCCTTTACTCCTCCATTGTGTATGCATATTCAAATTATCATTGTGCACATTGCAAATTGTTTTTCAATTTCTCACTAACAAATTTTGATATAACTAAATATAGAATATACAAAAAGTCTGATAACAAATTTTGATTTGAAATTTAAAATTTGCACATAGCTTAATGTATTTTGCAATTTAACTGTCAACCATCTTAATTTGACTAAATCAAGGTAATAAAAGTATATGATCAAAATAGGTTTTGCAAGCACATTTGATTATAATCCATATCCAAGGATTTTAAAGATTAAAAGGTCATATTTTCATAACATTTTCTGCAGTAAGAATAAACATTTCCTTTATAGAACATAATTCTTTTCTCCTGTTAAGTTATAAATGTCACAATCATGATTTAAAAACTTTGATAATAATGATACATTTGTATTTTGCCAAGCAATTTAGCTATTATTTGTATGTATGGGTTCAGGTCTTAAATAAATATTTTAAAATAAGTGAGTTGAATTATAATCACATTGATTATAATTTTGGAAAGTTACCTGTCTTTCAAGTGTTCTCTTGAAAGAATAATTCAGTGATTATTGATTCTAATGAAACTTCAATTTCAGTATGTAGTACTATGAAAATAATCTAAGATAAAAATATTTTCATGACATCATGGAATCATGGTAGGAAGATCCAGGAACTGGTCTATCCATGGGAAGAACTAAGGAGCTGGTGAACATAGTCCAAATTAATATTTAAGATCTTTGGAGTCTCAGTGAAAATTCATGCTGTTCAAGGCAGTCTGTTATGAAGAAAGAGGCTATAAATTTCAGTGAACTTTCAACATTTCTCACCAGCTAGCAGCACTATTGTGGACAGTTGTGGGAATGGTGGCCTCTGTTCCAGGGTTACTTACTAGAGCCAGGAAGAACAACAGTGACTCTGTCCTCCAAGAATTGAGGTCATGTGTTTGATCTGCCCAGTGTTCCACTAAAGACTAGAATTACATAGGCTTTGGCCACCGTTTCATCCCCAGCCACTGAAGGGTTCTCACACACAGTGTCCATGAAGGGGATTTAATGAGGCAGAACATTCAGACCTCATTTTCCCATTGCATCCAGGTATTTGAGAAAATCTTTTCAAATTACTGGCTGACCATGGAAATAATAGAACCAGTGACCACATGTAACAAGGAAGATAGTTTTTGAAAAGTAGTTTGAAAAATCAGTAAAAATGAATTATTATAACCTTCATCCAGCAACAACAGCAATCTCTAAGGGGAGGAGTCATTTCTATATTTATCACATAAGAATACTTAGATATTCAGTTCCCAAATTGCAGAATTAAAGGGATTTCAAAGCATAGTCCATTCATATGAAAAAAGAAATGTATAGAAACTATCCCTGATAAAGTCAGACACAGGATTCACTACACGAAGTGTTTAAACTGTCTTGCATATGCTCAAAGAGCCAACATAGGTTATGGATGAAAGAAAAGAAAATCAGAAAGACTACATATAAACAAGTAGAGAATATCAAAAAATACTAAAAATATTAATGAATATTGAAAAAGACCAAATAGAAATTGGGGTATAGAAGAAATAATAATTTAAATTAAAAATTCACTAGATAAATCTGTTGTTAAATATAAGTCAAAATTATTTTATCTATTCATACATAGTTAATAAATATAGATAATGAGATATTCATGATTTTGGCATTGCATTGATTATAATTTTGGAAAGTTATCTGTCTTCAAGAAACTTATGATCAAGTGATAAGATAATATATGTCAGATGTAAACCTTGACTGCACGTTATTTATTTATTTATTTTTGGCCTGTCAATGGATAAAGGAACTCCTCCTGAGAATATAGTTGTGGATATAGCAAAAGATTGTAAGGCAGTAAGTCCAAAAACTAGAGAATCCTCAACTTATGAGTATCTTTCAGAGATCATGCTAGGTCTTATACTCCATTTCTTATAGTGAAATGCTGATGGACATATATAATTTCATAATGCAAGGAATCAGATAACATTTGATACATTATGTACATTTTGGGTAGCAATTTGGTGTCCTATGGTCAGATGACCAAAGCCAGCCAGGGAGTATAGCATGAGACAGGCTCATTTTTAAGTGCAACATGATTATCAGCAGAGAAAGTTATAGACTTATCCAAAACTGAAAGAGTCTGCATGGGATTCTAGAGGCTTGAAATAAGCTTCATATAGTATCTAAGTCATCTCTGGACACATCAGCTCTTCTTGTCCATAAAAATCCCTTGGTAAGGCAGTTTGTACCTCTACAGGTCCTTTGTTGGTCCAAGTTAATAACAGTCTCAGGATAAAAGAGTCAACTAGTATTTCATGTATGCTACCTTCAAATTCAGAGTCCCATGAAACAAAATGTCTCTTGCTTTTGGCAAGTGGTACAGGTACAGTGATAGGAATACCTTGAACATCTTATGGGAATTTTCCAAAATACCCTCACATCCTAATCTGACTCAAACTATTTTGATACTATTACTTGTATGGATATGATATGATGAATACTAACTTTTCTGCAGCATTTAGAGTATAATATCATTAATGTTAATGGGCCAGACTGAGAGTTGCAATCTCAATATTGGGAAAGTCAAGTTCCCTCCACAGTTGTATTTGTTAGAAAGCAAGACAGATGATAAGACCTTGAGGAATGATAGTAAAGGTATATTAACTCTGTCACATGAAGACAAAATATAACTAATAAGCTTTTTCTCATAGAAATGAAAAGAAAAACATTTCTTAAGCCAACAGCTATATTTCAGGCAACAAAATCTGTGCTAATTTGCCCCTTTAAAAACATCATGTCCAGAACATCATTTTTAATCAGCCAAACTACATGATTAAATTCTTAAATTATCCACAATTATTTCAAAAGTACAATGTGGACTTTGCATCTAATAATTGTAAAGTTTTGTTCTTTCCGAGTTCCCAAAGATGCTGTATTATTTTTACATTAATTTCTTTGACTTGCCTGCTAATGAGATTGTGGGCATACAGACAAATATGGGTATGCAATACGGCCTTTCCTTCCATAGTATTCCTTACTCTATGGATCAGGAAACCAATGGGGATTTATGCCAGTTTCTAAGTTTTGCCATACTTGTTAAATATTCTGAAATATTAAAAGAATAATATTTGATCTGTGACCTGTAAGTCACACTGTAAAATGGACTTTAGCCAACATTTCTTCTATCATCGTACCACTGTAAGCCTCTGCTACAGTTTCAGTTTGAAATGTCCTCCAAAGGTCCTTGTGTTAAAAGTGTGCCCCCTGATTGGGGACATGACAAGAACCAGTGGAAAGTCTTTGGTCATCATGAGCATGAACTTAAGAGAGAAGGTGGGACCCACTCCTTCTCTCTTCTGTTCCCAACGGTGAGGTGAACAGGATTCTGTTGCCATACTCACCCATGAAGTTCTATGTCATCACAGGTCCAAAGCAGCAGGGCTTATCAGTAAGTTGATTTATCTTATGTATTTGATGCAGTAATAGAATACTAACGTTACCTTACTCTGATTTGTACACTGTTGTAGTGTCTTGATTCTCCTAGAAACAGTATCGGTTTAGAAAATTTCTAATAAGAAACAACCTAGATGCCCTTCAGCTGATGAATGGATAAAGAAACTGTGGTATATATACACAATGGAATATTATCAGTCATAAAGAATAATAATATTATGGCATTTGCAAATAATGGATAGAATTAGAGAATATCATGCTAAGTGAAATAAGCCAATCCCCAAAAAACCAAAGACTGAATGTTTTCCCTGGTAAGTGGAGAATGATATATGATGGGTATGGGGGAGTGGGGAGTGAGAGAAGAATGGGGGAACTTTAGATTATGTAGAAGGAAATGAGAGGGAGGGGGTATGAAAAATGGTGGAATGAGACAGACATCATTACCCTATGTACATATATGATTACATGAATGGAATGAATCTACATCATGTACAACCATAGAAACGAAATGATGTACCCCATTTGTGTACAATGAATCAAAGTGCATTCTGTAAAAATTAAAAGATAAAGAACGAAAAAGAAAATAAATGATGTATTTCCGTTCTCCCCTTATTTCCTCATAAATAACTCCATGCATATCTGTGGGTGGATTTACAGTATGTATTGCAATCTTTACTACTTAATTGAAAGGTTCAAGCTATCAGAATGGGTTTAGGTCTAGCAGTTAGGCAATAGGTTGATTCTTTGCCCACTGAATTTGGGTATGTGGTCAACAGAGCTAGAAATTTCCCACCTGTATACATGAACAATCTTGTCATTGCAGTTATCATTTATGTTAATTCTAGCGACTTATCAAAATCAGCATCACTGCAGATAAACTGAGGGGACACTGTGATTTGATCACTATGTCATTTCTGTGGCGTATTACTTATACTCGTCTTCCTCCTTTCTGGGAATACATCATTTCCAGTGAGAATAAGGAATCCAGTTCAACCTTTCATCATTGCTCAGGTTATAGAAGAAAGCATTGATCTGTGAAGATGTTGAGCTCCCTCACCTTAACCATGTCTGTCTTAATTTGCTAGTGAAGAGGATGTCCTCTACGACCTTACAGTTTAAAATTATTTTTAGATGAGAAATTCTCCCTGAATATGTCCACTTCAACATTTTCCAAAGGATCTTTCTTGGACTCTTTGCTTTTTTGGTATGTTAATGAATTTCCATCGCATCGATCCTTATTCACTTTAGGCTGCTATTGAGTACAGGCTTTAATTAGCCAATCCAGCAGATTATTTAATCTAGTTGTTGGTGCTCAAGGCAACATACTGTCAGCAGGGGATCCCTGTCATTGAATTTGCCCCAATCCATTCTCCCACTCATATTTAGCATAGGCCTCTCCTGCCTATGCTTCCTGTAAGCCTCTGGACACATCAGGGCCAGATTCTATGACTATTTTTATTAGACAGGCTATTTTCAGAGCTAGTTTTACATGTCTCTATCTGGTTTATGTGGATATAACTTGTTAAGGCCTGCAGACTTTGAGCACCCCTTTACTTGGAGGGAACTGTCCCTATTTTAAGCATTAAAGCTTTTATTCAGCAAAAGCTATACTTTCCTTTGGGAAATGGAAATGGTTGCATCCTTGTGCAGAAAATGGATAGAAAGAGTATACCCCTCCAAAGTACCCATTTAGTATCTCTGCATCCCACTACTTTAGCATCAATATTCTTCATCTAATATGAGATTCTTGTTGGTAACTATCATTTTATTGACTTTCAGTTTCTGTAGTACCTATAATCCAGTACTTGAGCTGATCCTTAGCCATATCTGGAATTCAATTTCAGAAATGAAAAGCTTATCCAAGCCTTTCTTGTAGTGGTGAGGACTGAACCCAGGATCACTCCACCAGAAAGCTACATCTCCAGCCCTTTTTATTTTATTTTGAGACAGTATCTCCCTAAATTGCAAAGACACAGGGATTACAGGTGTACACCACCATGCCCAGCCTAAATTAACAATTTAGATAGTCTCTTTTTGGCAGTTATTCAGACAAATTCACTCATATACCTGTGGCCAGCTTCCAAATTTATTGGGACTTGCACATCTAAAATGACTTCAGCTGGACTAGCTTATCATTACTCTGCAAGTTTTCTCAGCCCCTAGCTGGTTAACAGAGGTCTGACACAATAACGGATCGACAGAATTCCAAAAGAGCAAAACACAGAAGTTGCAAATCTTCTTAAGACTCATGTTTAAAACTGGTCTTTCATAACCTTTCTCATATTCTATTAGCTACAGCAAATCCTTTGGCAAGTGTAAACTCAAGGGCAAGAAATATGAATCCCATTTCTTGATAGGCATTAATGCAAAGTCACGTTGAAAACTATGTTAAAATTTGTGAATTTAGGAGAGAGTGAAAGATCATAGTGAATTTTAAATCTACCTTAAGGGCGCCAAATAAAAAACACTCAATTCTTCAGTCCCTACATGCTCTGTTGTTGTCATAGTGACCAAGTGCTAAACCAGTGTTATCCCTATGCTTTTTTCTCCACCTATGTTCTTCCTATACCAGGAATCTTGATATCTGTCTGACAATAGCATTGCAAGCTCTAGCATCCTATGTACCTTTTCTTCCAACAGGGTGGTTATTTTAATAATACTCAAATATGTGAGCAACCCAGTACTAGAGCCATAGGGTATGTTCTCTAGGGTTGCTTCTGGAAAAAAGAATAGCCATTGTGATTGCAATCCAAGCAGGACCTGGATAACACACATAAATAAGGATAATTGAGGAGAGTTTAATAAAGGAACTGTTTACAATAATGTGCTGACACAGTAGGAGCAGTTACCATGGGAAATATAGTTACTAACTATTTCAATTCACTTGTACTTTCTTGAACTCCCAGGCCCAGTTGGTAGATAAACACTATTTCCATTTTACAGCTGAATACTGCTGAGAATATTCAATTTTACCTTTACTTGAGTGTTGTGTGAATGAATGAACAACGATTTACAAAAATAATAAAGTGGTCTGTTTGTTAACATTAAAAGGCACATGTTCACTTTCTTTAATTCTTAGTCATAAAAATTATCTTTAACAAAACATTCTGTGATCTTTGGCAAATAAGCAGTATTATATAAAATAGATTGGGTATTAATTGAGAAAATAGTACTAAGAGTGCTTTTTTTTATTGCCTTACATCCCAAATCTCATATAACACACATGCACACAGGTGTATGTAATGATTTGTGACTCCACACAGTAATATGCTCTGATTAGAATTATACTATTAATGCAAATAGTAATCGATTATTTCTGAACTATTGCTTATTATGTACCACAAACTTTTCTTAGCACCCTCCTTGTATAAACTAATTTATGATCAGGTCCAGTCTTGTTTCATAATCTATTTAATCAGCACCCATAATTTTTATCAAAATACTAAAAATATATTAGACAAAAGGGAAACTTGAGCACCAAAATGATTTTTAAAAAAATAATTATATATGATAATGTCTTACATGCTAACAAGTATTCTTTGGAATGTTAGACTAAAGGAAAAACTATCAGTACCTCTAGCATTACAAATATTTGCTTTGTTTTTAAACATATTCATGCAAAGTTTCATGCGAATGAAAAAGATACTGCCTTCAATAGTCAGAAGAAGAAATTAAATGGAAAGAGATATATAATTCAAATTAATCGTCCAGCCTATGAGGACAAATAAAGGTTACTTGTTCCCTGAAAAATTTTATTACATAAGAATAAAATTGAGAGGTTCAATTGACTCTATTCTTTGATGCTTTTTCATAAAGAGTTTCCTCTACTTTAGAGGGCTAGTTATTCTTCAGGATAGGACCTTAATGAACAATTTGCATGAAAATATCCATTGAAATGTGTTATTTTAAAAAGTTTTAAAATGTTTTCTTATAAATATGGATTCACTCAAGCTAGTTTTGCTCAAGAGTATAGATAAAACTTCCTTTCCTATTATAACTGATTGGTAGATATTTATATGTTTGGGTTGTAAAAACACCATCAAAATGATTCAGTCTCTAATTAAAATAGTGTCTGGTGAAGAATTGTTGAGCAGTTATTATCAAAGCACCAAGGGTTTTATTTTAAAAAGAGAGCTGGTGTGGACATGCATGCATGGTATTCTAGAGCCTAAGGGGACCAAGACAGGAGGATCGCAAGTTCAAAACCAGCCTCATTTTCAAAACTTACTGACACTGGGAAGTTTCTAATATGTGCACCTTTTGAGATGGAGCCCCACATAGAATTTTATACTGCACATGGAGTATTAGCCAAGAGGACCATCAAAGGCTGAAATACAGTCTGTGGGAGTCTGCATTTATGACTTTTTCTACATGAAGGAGGATATCTTGTTCTGATACACAAATATTCCCTAATTGTCAGGAGGACTCCAGATGCCAATCCACAGCTCCAGATAACTGGGAATTGGAATAGAAAAGGAAGATGTAATTGGACATATGGTAGGGCATCTTTGGGCCACTAGAAAATGCCAAGGAGAGAAAATAAATAGAAAGTCATAATAGTTGCTCATGTTACTGTCTCCAGACCTCAAGAGAAAATGGTTTCTATAGAAAATGTTTCTACTGCTACAAAATAGTAGTGGCAATATAGTTGAAAAGTGAAAAGGATTAGGAGATAGTACTGCTAGTGGCTGAAGCAAAAACTCTAAAGTCTCTCTACCCTATTTTTAATATTCCAGGTCTCACCTTACTTGCAGTAGGTTCTTTTTTATTTTATTTTATTTTATTTTTTAACTTTATTTTTATAGTAAACAAATGGGATACATCTTGTTTCTCTGTTTGTAAATGAAGTAGAGGTATACCATTTGTGTAATCATACATTTACATAGGGTAATAGTGTTTGATTCATTCTGTTATTTTTCCTCCCTCCCCACCCCTCTTTTCCCTCTGTACAGTCCCTCCTTCCTCCATTATTGCCTCCCTCCCACCCCCCATTATGTGTAGGTTCTTGTATTGGAAATTTATCTTCCTTTTTCTCAGTTTTCACATTTTAAAATAATTATAGTCATACTTCAGAATTATTTTGCTTCGTTGGTGATGGAGGTTATTGGTTGCTCCTGATTTTAATATCTGAGAGATTTAACCTGTTTTAGTGTTAATAGAAGAAATGATTCAATAATTAGATTTTGGAAATAGAGACCGAAAATAAAGAATTTGTAAATATTCTCAGAATTTGATAGTTGATGGGAGAGAGAATCCTGGTAAATCAACTAATATTATTTTCCCATGAGAAGAACAAAAGTACAGGAGCAAATTTTGTGGGAATTCCTACAAGGAAACTAAATTATTACCCCAATGTGATGCTCAAAAGAAGCCAGTGTGCACAAAAGGTAAGGCAATGAACTCTTTAGACTGTAGTTTAGTCAATAAAATACACAGAAAAGATCAAGAGGAGTTAAGAAAATGAAAAAAAAATTTCTGTAATGACCAATGTAAGAAAACTGAAAATAATTATCAGTAACTTACTTACAGTATGTTTCCTTAATAGACTTTTGTGAACTAATATTTACAGAAATGAGAAATAATGATTTGAGATACATATTAATGAGTAATTTATAAAATAATTACAGGTATAAAGATTAATAAAGAGTACTTCTACAGATCATGTTTATTATCCTTAATTTACTTAATGTAATTAATTTTCCTAGGAAAAAATTAAATCATGATCTACCTTTAATCTCTTTTAAGAATGTAAGTGCCAGGTGGAAATCATTTTTCAGATTAGGCCCTTGTTATACACTGAATTGATTTCTACTCAAATTTCATGGGTTGAAAACTTCCTCCTCAATGTCTTTGTATTTGGAGATAAGGGCCTTTGAGGAGTTAATTAAAACTAAATAAACTCTAATAATGGAGCCCTAATCTGGCACCCTTATAAGAAAAGAAAAAGAAACATGGGTTGCACAAGTACAGAAAAAAGGTCATGAGAGGATAACCCAAGAAGGAGGCCATCTGCAAGCCAGGGACAGAGGACTTAGGAGAAACCAAATCCTCCAGCACCTTGATTTTGAACTTCTACCTTCCAGAACCGTGAGAAAATCAGTTGTTGTTTGGGAACCTAGCCTGGAACATTTAGTTATGGCAGCCATAGAAGAACAATATAAAACCTTGCCCATGAAAGAAGCTCAGTCATCATCAAAATCCTCTAGCTAAACATACAGGCATATTCCATTGTGTATATGTACCACATTTCCTTTATCCATTCAACTGGTGAAGGGCACCTAGATTGGTTCCATAGCTTAGCTATCGTGAATTAAACTGTTATAAACACTGATGTGTCTGCAACACTGTAGTATGCTGATTTTAAATCCTTTGGGTATAAACTGAGGTGTGGAATAACTGGGTCAAATTGTGCTTCCAGTCCAAGTTTTCTGAGGAATCTCCTCATATGGCGTAGGTATTTATAAAACAGGAGCAATACTTTATTATGCCTCTTGATAAATCAATAAGCACACTTGACTTTTTAATTAGAAACTATAAAAAATCAATATGGAATTTTTGAAAACAAAAACTCCTCCTGACCACACAGTCTCTGTGCTAGTTGACCTTGTGTTTCACATGTACAAGCAACAGCACCTCTATCAACCACTAGTACACTGAAGTTTCAGAAAAATAACTTTTAGTTTAAAGACTAAAGACCTCTATTACTAGTAGTTCCACTTACTTTCCTGTGTGAATATGATTCCTAGCTTTGAGAATTTCACTTGGTCTACTAACAATTCAGTTTTCTCTTCAAGATGGCATGGTGTCTTCCTAGTCTCCCTTAAGTGGTGATGATAAAATGGACTGACATAAAAACCCTTTAAAACTTCAATGACTGATAACACTGACAAAAAACAAAAGTCTTTAATGGAGTTTACTTAGGTTCACCTTAATTAATTGTTTTTTTTTTTGTTTGTTTGTTTTTGTTTTTGTTAAGTTTTATGGTAAATCGCTGAATAAGAATAAGAACAATCTTACTACCTGGGTAATATTTTTCTGTGATGTAGTAAATATTTGTTGCTCATCAAGCTTAATTTTTTTAATTATGTGAAAATTTGGTTTCCATTTGACCAAATGGTTTCTAGATGGAATACTTTCTTAAATATAATTAAAATTAATCTTCCAGTTTTTATATGATTAAACATACCATAAAATAACTTTATTATGTGTAGTTTCATGTCACCCAAAGGATAACACTCTTGAACACTAAGCTTTTTGTTTTATTTTATTTTTCTAAAGACATCCTTGTACAGATTTCAAACTCTTTTCACAGTCCCTTCCGTCCTAAAAGTCTGACAGAAACTTTTCAGATTGAGCATCATTTTAGAAAAAGCTTGATCATTTTGAACAGTATGATTCTACTTTAATCACTCTCATTCCTGTGTAACTTATCATACCTAAATAAACTACATTCTGATAAGAAAAATAAATATATTTACCAACTATAGGTCAAGACACTAAATAAGTATAACTTGTTTTAGAGAGTTGTGCATATGCAGCTATGAAAAATTATGCTAAAATTATTCATAAATTATATCATCTATCAACCATTTATTTTTAATATTTATGTTAAAATACAAAAGGAATGCACAAAACAGCAATTAAAATAATACTTCAAAAGGACCAATAACATTTTAAGAATTCTACTGAGATTGAATATACCTGCACTCACATCTACCCACATTAGGTAATAAAATCTGCACAAAGAGAAGACCTGAATAAAGTAATAATAATAGTCCCACAATGATCATAACTCCCCCAGTCAAACTAAAGCTATAGTGTCATTTTCATTGACCATACTGATTGGTATTAGATTTTAAAATAGATCTCTATTTAATTTGTTAGGAGCAGAGCCAAGTCCAAGTAGCAGTGGCATTGATTTCCATGTAATTATTAATATTGTTAAACTAGTATTATTAATGTGTGGAGTAGTAATGTTGTATTCATCTTGTAAGAAAGAAGGATCGATTGCTTCAGAAGTATTCACATGAATGATGCAAATGGAATTTTCAACTCTATGAGAAAATAAAGAGCTGTTGCAGTGAGATATGCATGTCTATAACACACAACTGGGCAGTTGAGCACCACTGAAGTTGAGAGATGCTTCTTGTTGCCTGTGACAATTTAATAACATACAAGATTAGAAAAGCAATGAAAAATATTGATGTGTAGCAGATTAAAAGGAAATTGCAAGGAAAAAAATTATTTGAAATCTTTGCACATTGTTAAATGTCATATAATCAACATTAAGCAGTTATTCAACTGCTGTAGAAATATGCTCTTTCTACCTTTGTTTTTCGATTGATGATTTAAGGTCACATTTTTGCTTATAGTAAAGGTTTTTAGGGAAATCACCCTCAGACTGTCATCACAGGTAATATCAAATTTTAAACAACAATTAAAACCATTAAAGAAACAAGTTTTTAAAGTTTCTTGGGCAGAGAATAGCTGATGTAGGCAGGCCTGAAACAGCTATCCTTAAAGGCTACCCTGCGAAGCTGACTTTGGTCATGCCTGGCAAACTTCAACTTGAAGAGTGCTCTAACTAATGAGAAGCACTCACTGCCTAAAAGACATGTGCAAAAATGTAGTTTATGCAAACACCTGCTTTCCTGTAGGGAATATGGAATTTTGGAGTCTAGGATTATGGTCTGGGCTAGGCAGTGTCTACAAGATCTGTCTCAATTACAAGGCACAGGCATCAAGTCTCTAATGAGTTTCTCTAGTAGGTATTACGCACATGTTGCTCCAATTTGATACTGAAAAAAATTATGTACATGTTGTGTGATTCTTCAGGGAAAAGCCATTTGGAAACTTGCCTTTTTTTTTTTTTTTTTTTTTTTTTTTTTTGTGGTGCTGGAGATTGAACCCAGGGCCTTGTGCTTGTGAGGCAAGCACTCTATGGAAACTTGCTTTTGATTTCATCCAGACTTTGATCTGTGTAGACTGTGCTTGTGTTCTTTATCTGCATTGAACCACAATTAAGAGTACAACACATTTAGTTCTTCGGGTTCTTCTAGAGAATCACTATATTTAGGGATAATCTGTAGATCCCTAACAGGTTTCCTTATCTGAAAAAAAATTGTAATTCATTTTCAAATAACTATAATTATATTTAAATTTCTAACTTAACTGAGCATGATACCTGATACTAATTGAAGAGGTTATATCTCTTGCTATTTGGTTTATTTATAAAATATATATTTTGCAACTGTTTCTTTCAAATTTGAAATTCTGAATATTATTTAGGAGTTAATATGGATTGTATTTTACTTTAAAAAATTTGTTATTTGGAATATGTTGAATAATGTCCGTTCCAAAAATAGTTAATATGACTGCATCTACATGCACAAAATCATACTTATCTTATAATGAAAGTGACTGGAGAGATTTTCAAGTATCTCTTAATCTTGAATGTCTTCATTTTTTTTCAGCAATATTTCAATAATTAATAATGTTACATTGAATTTGCACATAAGATGATTCTAAGACTTAGCTACCTACAGCCCTCTTTCCTCTTGATTCCCATGAAGTCTATCCTTTAATGCAGGTCTGGAGGCCTGAAAAACTGGATCATTATTTCTCATATAAAAATTCAATATTATGAAGAACAATCAATAAAGGATACAGGGCCTTTATTTTACTTTAATTAAAACACAAAAAGGAAATGACAAAATTTCTAACCGAAATGCTAATATAAAAGAGAAGGAGACAAATGCTTTTAGATAAATGAAAATGATTGGGATTCTTGAAATTGCAAATAAAACACGCATAAATGTGTCTAAAAAGATCAGTGTCAATTAAAAGGCACAGGCACTAAATTAACTTTATGATGAAATAATAGCCCCAACACAGAGAGACACCAAGTGAAATAAATGGAAGGAGCCGTGCATAGTGGCACATGCCTGTAATACCAGCAACTCAAGAGGCTGAGGCAGGAGGATCGCAGCCTCAGCAAAAGTGAGGTGCTAAACAACTCAGTAAGACTCTGTCTCTAAGTAAAGTACAAAATAGGACTAGGGATGTGACTCAGTGATCGAGTGCCCCAGAGTTATGTCCCTGGTACCCACTCCAAAAAAAAAAAAAAAAAAACGAAAGGAACGAGGCAAATCCAGTGGCACAGGAAAGCCTGAAAACATTGCTTTACCGAGGGTTGCCATGGAGAAATATGGCCATCAGGTTACTCGATGATGTCCTTCATAAGCAGAAAACAAGGAGATGTGTTTGTAATCTCTCTAACATCATCACTTTTAGCTATGGACACACTCATTTTTAAATCTGATGTGGAATAATCAAACATGTCTGGTTGTCAGGTCAAGACTGGTATCTACAATGACAATTGAAAAGCATGGGCAATGAGTGGGGGCTTTTATACAGAATTCCAGAAATTTAGAAAAAATATATTACATATATTTTATATATATATATATAAAGATGTTTATATATGTATAAAGAAGTTTATATATATATATATGTATATATGAATTTAGAAAAAGGATATATATGTATGTATTTAGGAAAAGGTATATGTATAAATATTTAGGAGATATATACATGTGTATATAGATAGATAGCCATACAAACACACGTACAGAAACACACACTTATTTTAAAAGCTGCACTAAAATGTTTTAAATGTGTATTTTATCATAAATAGAAAGTGTAATTTTGTCCAAAAATCTTAAATTTTGTATTTATTAATTCATCAATACAGCACTCACTCACAGGAAATCCTAATCCTGATAAAGGATAAAAAGGACTATTCCCCAAAGCAGCTGCAGAGCTAGCTAATATATACTGACAGCAGTCAGAAAAGTACACACGAGACAAAATTCTGGAGATGATGAGTCAGGAGCGGTGGAAGAAAAGTTGAGCAGGGGTTGGTACGTTGACTTGGGAGAACTTTTCTTATGTGCATAGCTCAGCAGTTTTTGCCTTGTGTCCCTCAAGACTCTGACCCCATGAATCCTTTCCTGAACCCAATACTTTTACTGGCTTCTGCCCACAATGTGCATGTATGCATACCTGCACACAAAGACACCTCCACTCACTTCTGACATGAGGGGATTTTATTCTACACAAGTTTTATCTGAAAGAATTATTCCACAATTGATCTGTAAAGTATTTTAATATTCAGGAAAAATACAAATCTAGATAAATATGTTAAGCTCTGAGCTGTATTCTGTCTAGCACAGACCTATATTTTCACATAAAACTACTTCATGTATTTGTGCGTGTGTGTGTGTGTTCATGTCACTCCTTATGAAATTTTTGTGATTTTAGTGACTGGAATAATTTTTAAAATTTTTTAGATGTTTATGGACTTTTATTCATTTATTTATATGTGATGCTGAGAATTGAACTCAGTACCTTGTACGTTCTAGGCTAGTGCTCTACCACTGAGCCACAACCCCAACCCCTGGAATTATTTTTAAGATGCAAATGTATTTATCATTTAAAATAATAGAAATTAATAGGTATGTTAGTAAATCATATAAGTGCTAGCAGTCACAGATATTTTAAAGAAACTAAGTTATAAGTTGCATTTCATATAATTAATTACTTATAATATAAAGTAATGTTATAAACATTTACTGTAAAGTATTTACATTTGCCAAAGTCTCACATTTTATTAGTATTAGGCTTTGGAAAACATTGACAAAGGAACTGCATGTGTTTAAAGTCAAATTTTAAAAAATGCTTTCACAAAAGTTTTTGGAAAAGATTTACTATTTATTTGAACTGGATCTTAATTCAAGGAATGCTTCAAGGGTTTTCCTTCTCTCTCCGACACTGGTTAACTTTCTTTAGTTTAAAGTCTACTGTTATTCTGAGACATATAAAAATATTCAAGTGTTATCAAGTATTTTTCTGAAGATTGTAATCACCATTGCAAAGGCATTCATTGTAAACTCTTTTTTTAAATTCATTTTTATTATAAACAAATGGGATACATCTTGTTTCTCTGTTTGTACATGAAGTAGAGGCATACCATTTGTGTAATCATACATTTACCTAGGGTAATAGTTTTTGATTCATTCTGTTATTTTTTTCTTCCCCCCACCCCTCCCACCCCTCTTTTCCTTCTATGCAGTCCCTCCTTCCTCCATTCTTGCCCCCCTCCCACCCCCAATTATGTGTCATCATCTGCTTATCAGCGAGATCATTCATCCTTTGGTTTTTTGAGATTGGCTTATCTCACTTAACATGATATTCTCCAATTTCATCCATTTGCCTGCAAATGCCATAATTTTATCATTTTTTATGGCTGAGTAATATTCCATTGTATGTATATACCACAGTTTCTTTATCCATTCATCAATTGGAGGGCATCTAGGTTGGTTCCACAATCTGGCTATGGTGAATTGAGCAGCTATGAACATTGATGTGACTGTATCTCTGTAGTATGCTGATTTTAAGTCCTTTGGGTATAGGCCAAGGAGTGGGATAGCTGGGTCAAATGGTGGTTCCATACCAAGTTTTCTAAGGAACCTCTACACTGCTTCCCAGAGTGGCTGCACTAATTTGCAGCCCCACCAGCAATGTATGAGTGTACCTTTTTCTCCACATCCTCACCAACACCTTAACTATTGTCCAATTATTTGCTACAAAGAATACAAAAAGAAATATCTGAACACTTTCTTGACTAGAAACTACAGACATATTAGTGCATTTTAGTCAACGTAAAACAGACTCAAGATAATTTTTTTTCTTTCAGATATTCCTTATATTTCAGATTTTCAGCTCTAAACATAAGAAAGACAAGCCATGATCTTTCTTTCCTCCAAGTGTTAGGAAAAAAACATATTAAATATAACAACCACTAATGTCAAGAAATGGCATTAGTTATCTTGTTTAACTCTTAAAAATGAAAGCTCAGAATGTCACAGGATTTGCTGAGATTTGGAGTTTATATGGAGCAGAGGTCTTATAGTGGACCATAATCATGGACACGCAGTATACAATCAAAAATTTGCAGAGAAAATGCTAGACACTACGAGAAAGCTGTGAGGATGTAATGGAAACTAATGAAAAGGGAAGGGGCTGGGGTTGTGGCTCAGATGTACAATGATTGCCTAGCACATGTGAGGCACTGGGTTTGATTCTCAGCACCACATAAAAATAAATAAATTAAATAAAGATTAAAAAAAAAGATGATGACACATAATGGGGGGTGGGAGGGGTTAGCTTTAGGGTTAGGGTTAGGGTTAGGGTTAGGGTTAGGGTTAGGGTAGGGTTAAGGAGGGTGGCAAGAACAGAGGAAGGAAGAACTATAGAGGGAAAAGAGGGGTGGGAGGGGTGGGGGGGAAGGGAAAAAAATAACAGAATGAATCAAGCAACATTACCCTATGTAAATTTATGATTACACAAATGGTATGCCTTGACTCCATGTACAAACAGAGAAAATCATGTATCCCATTTGTTTACAATAAAAAAAAAGAAAAAAAAAGAATGCTTTAAAAAAGAAAAAAAGGAAGAATTTTTTTCTTCCTCATCACAAGAGCCTATACTTTCCTACTTATGAGTTTCTGTGCCTTTTAACACCTTCCTCATTATTGCAGCTTCTTTCTCTATTTCGTTTTTTCCAACTCAATGTTTATACTCGAATATTTAGCAAATGCAAGGTGGGCATTTGGAAGTTAGGTTGTGTTATCTCTTTCTTTTCTGCCATTTCATGAGACGTTTACATTATTTTGTGTCTTAATTGTCATAACACGTTCTGAACTACAAACTACTTTTCCTTCCTTCCTTCCTTCCTTCCTTCCTACCTTCCTTCCTTCCTTCCTTCCTTGTCTCTTTCTTTCTTTTTTTTTTTGTTTATTATGTTTCGGTTTCACTTTTCTTGCTTTCAAACTTCATTTTGCATTTCTCTCTCTCTCTCTCTCTCTCTCTCTCTCTCTCTCTCTCTCTCTCTCTCTCTCCATCTTTTTCTCTTTATATATCTGGGATTTAATCCAGGGTCCTTAAATACTGAGGCACATTCTCAGCCATTTTTTTGTACTTTACAGACGGGGTCTTGCTGAGTTGCTGAGGCTGGCTTTGAACTCATGATTCTCTTGTCTCAGCTTCTCCAGCCCCTGGGATAACAAGCATGGGCCACTGCACCCAGCTTCATAGTATTCTCATAGGACAAAAGAAAGATCAGATGAGTTTCAGATGTTCAACTTTCTTTAGTGATTGACTGCATCTCTCTAGCACAAGTGTAGATTTAAAACAAAAAAGTGTTTGCTGTTTAAATATGTAAAGCTGTTTTGTAGATATTAGCCTCCTGCCAAAATATTTATTTCAAGAATGTTAAGTAGGGACAGCCTTGATCGGTTTGACAATTTTACTCATTATGTAATTTCCATAGCAAATAAAGACTTAAAGTTACATATTTAATACAGCCCACGTTTTCTAAGGGTGAGAGAGAAAACAAATTACACATGATGACTGAATTACTATAAGTACTCATTCTTCATTGATGATGAGGAAGCTATCAAACAATCTTAGTTCAATATTAAAGAAAAATTACTCGTACATGAAAATATTTTTTTTCTATCTCATGTTATTTTCCAGTTAAAGAAACATTATTTTCAGATCCATGTTTCTGGACCAGAAATCTTTAGTGATCTCAATTTCAAAAGACAAGTTTCCATCATTTGTTTTCTCTAGTGGTTTGCAACTTCAGTTATTTAGTATTTATATAAAAGAAGATTAAATTAATTTAAAATTTGTCTTTATCATAATTGTTCTTTCACAATAGCATAAATCATTTTTATGATTCTTGTCCCAAAATAAATTACCCACAAATACATTTTAATGATAAATAAATTTAAGATATAAATAGGTATATAATCCTTATGAGGACTTACCCTCACCCTCAGCATTAAGCTTCCATCTTGAATAGTTTTATCTTCATACTTTTCATCATGAATGTGATATTTAACTTAAATTCTTTACATAAGAATATTAGAATAATTGACATATACTAAGCATTTACTATCCTGTCAGATTTATAATTCTTTCTAAGAATTGAGTCATTTGTTCTTTTCAAATTTTAATGTTAGTGCTGTTATCTCCAAGTACCCCTATAGAAAAATTTTAAGAAAGCTATCATAGATGACCAATTTAAATTATTAAAAAAAATAAAGAAGTTTGAATCAGTATCTCGAATTGGTATTTTCATGATAAATGTCCCTTCCTTTCTGATTCATAAAATCATAAGATTATACATTATTTCTAAAACAACTACTATGTTATAATTGGTACATAAATACTAAAGGGGAGCTGCAACATGCCAATTTTAAAGTCTTATTTGTATCTTTATTTTTCTTTTTAAATGTTTTATTTGAGCATTGTAGTTATACATGCTAATGGGATTCATTTTGCCATATTCATAGATGCATAAAATAATTGTTTCCATTTTGATCCCCAGCACTTCCCCTTTTCCTCTGCTCCTCCCTGTACCCATGCTCTTTGTCTACTCTACTGGTCTTTCTTCTCTTTGTTTATTTTTCTAAATTGGTGCATTAAAATTTTACAGAAAAGTGGGTTAATTGTGATAGATTCATACATTCACATAGCATAACTTGGTCAATTTCATTCCATTTTTCTTTCCCTGTCTGACCTCTTCACCCTCCCACTCAATTCCTTTGTCTACTTTATTATTCTCTCTTTTATTTTTATGAGATCCTCCTTCTCTCATCCCTTATTTCTCCCTAGCTTCCACATATGAGAGAAAATAATTTACTCTTGTCTTTCTGGGTCTGACTCACTTCACTTAGCATGATGTTCTCAAGGGCCAATCATTTACCAGCAAATAAAATGATACCATTATTTCCAATAGATGATTAGCACCACATTATATATAGATACCACATTCTCTTTAACCATTCATCTGTTGATGGATTTCATGACCTGATTATTGTGAACTATAGTGCTATCAACACTGGAATTCAGGTATCAGTATGCTCATTTCAGCTCTTTAGGATAAATTCCATAGAGTGGAATAGCTGGGTCACATAATGGTTCTATTCCTGGACTTTTTAGGAACCTCCAGACTGATTTCTAGAGTGGTTGTACTAATTTACAATTCCACCAACAATGTGTAAGTATTCCTTTCTCCCCACAACCTGATTGGCATTTGTTATTATTTATATTCTTCTGACTAGGTTGAGATAAAATTTCAATGCAGTTTTGATTCAAATTTCCCTGATTTCTAAGTACGTTGAACACTTTTTCATATATATTTTGGCAATTTGCGTTTATTATTTTGAGAAAAGTCTGTTTAGTTCATTTGCCCATTTATTGATAGATGGTATAAGTTGTTTTTTTTGGTGTTATGTTTCTTGATTTCTTCATATTTTCTAAATATGAATCCTCTGTCAGGAGAGTAGCTGGCACAGATTTTCTCCCATTACAAAGATTTTCTTTACACACAGAGCTTTTTAAATTTGATACTATCCCATTTATTGATTCTTGGTTTTATTTCTTGAGATTTAGAACTTTTTTTGAACCTAAAATATATCATTAGTGATGTATTATTTTTCAGTACTCAATGACCCAGTCAGTGAACAGGTCATCATATAAAACACAATTATAAATATATGACTTCTTTGAACAGTTTTGAAACTAATACTTACCTCTTATGGAGGATGACAATTGATCATGATTATCAAAATAATGTAGTAGTACATAATAAAAAATTTTAGTCCCTTAAATAACATCAGATTAAATAGAAAAAAAGTGAATATCCAGCTAATTCACCCTCCACCACGTCACGTTTTATGGTTCTGGTTCCCCGGGGCATGTGCTATCCCTTATCATCTAATCATTAGAATGTGTCTGATCTCAGTGAATTCAGTGATATTCGTATTCTCATGGTATCCAGTGAGTCATCTTTCTGTTACTGTGACAGATGTCTGACATAAATACACTTATAAATAGGAAAGGTTTGTTGACAGTCACACTGTTGAAGGTTTCATCCATACTTGGTTGGTCATGTTACTTTGGACTCATGGTAGCACATCATGGCAAAAGCATGTGATCAGAGAAAAAATAACACTCATCTCATAACCAGGAAGAAAATGAAACAGAGAAATAGCCTTGGGTCCCACAATTCCCTTCTAGCATGTCTCCAGTGACCCAATGATCTCCCACTAGGCCCATCTCTTCATGTTTCTGCCACTTGTCAATAGTGCCAAGATGGGGACCATGGCTTTACTTCATGGAACACAATCAAGATCAGAACAAAAGTAATGCTTTTTCTTTTTCTTCAAAAATGATGCTTTAGCCATAAATAGCAAGGAAATGTAGAACATTTAGACTACAAGATCAGACTACAAACAAAACCTTTATAGTATCTAGTATTCTTTAAGTATTATTTGCTACACTTCAAGTCAGTTGACCCACACATTTTTCTGGTCTATTTGTACTTGTCACACAGCACAGCAGCATGATGCAACTCTAAAGAAGCATTTGGATTTCCCATCTCTCATTCCATGCTAATCAAATAGAATTAAAGAAACAACAGCAACGTGGTATGAAATTGAATTGAAAGTCTTTAATCTTTAACAAAGTCGTCCAATATACTGTTAAAATTGACAAAAATGTGAAGTCCTTATGGCATTCTTCTTTTTTCGTTAACCAAGCAATTTCCCCAAATGTCCAGAGTCTTCATTGTATAATTATAAGGACTAACTGTGATTTGTTTCAGCATGGGGATGCTGCTCTCCCTGTTCAGGATTAGGCAGAAGATAATAAGCAAGTGCATGAAGGAAGCAAAGGAGATATTTGCTCCTTCAGAAAGGAACAAGTAAGAATCTATCAAATTCACTTAATATTTTTTTGGGGGTTTACTTTTTATAAAATGTTAGACTTCTCCATTATTTGCTATTTTTATTGAAATGTATGTGAAAATTAAGACTGAATGCTTTACTATCTAAAACTTGCCATATTATTTTTGATCAATAAATATTTTATTATTATAATAATTACAAAGAATTAATTTAAAGTGTATTTAAAAAAACAAAGTACTCTTTCTCTGTTCCAAAAATTTCAATCAAAATAAGAAGCCCAATTTACCCCTTACTGGCACCATAATAAGATTTCCAAAATGCAAATCTAACTCAGATTGAGAAAACCAGCTGTGAAAGTGTGTTGTGTTGACAGACACTGTGATTTTAGCAATGTAATTTAGTGCTGTTCAGCTTTAGTGACCTTTTAAAGACTGAAATAAAAACACTATTTTCTGTGGTTGGAATCATTTCACCTGCTTCAGTTCTTATGCTTTAAAATATAAACACTTCAAAACAAAGGAAGTCAGTGGGAATACAAGGTGAATGAAAAATTTAATAATTACAGAACAGAATACCATAACTCATATTGTAATGATTTGCCAAGATGAAGAAAGAGTCAAGCCATTTATTTTTTCCATATCACCTACTGTGTGGTTATAGTATAAATGTTTTATTTACTTATTTTTTAAAGATATTTGTTAGGACCAATGTAAAAATTTTCATGTATCTTTCTTTTAGTTTAGTTTACTTATTTTAGTTTCAATTTTTTATGTTTTTCTTGGTGCTTTATATTAATATGTAATAGTGGAGTTCATTTCAGCATATTCATAGATGCATATAACAATTTTTTCCATTTAAGTACCATTCCCTACCCCTTCTGCCTACCCCTGATCCCCTCCTCTATAGTAATGGTTCAATTTATTATTCTTTAATTGATTCATTATAGTTATTCATAAAAGTAAAATTATCATATGTAAATACAAGCACATCACTTAATTTGATCAATTTCATCCTGCAGTTTCTGCCATATTTCATCCCTCCTTCCTCTCTCTCAATCCTCTTCTACTCCACTGTTCTCCCTTCTATTTTTTAAGAGATTCATTTTTCTCATCCCTTATTTCTCTACCTTCTGCAAATGAAGGAAAACATTTGACCCTTGACTTTGAGTCTAACTTATTTCACTTGGTAGGATGTTCCAGTTCCATCCATTTCCCAGCAAATAACATAATTTCATCCTTCCTTATGGCTGAATAAAATTCCATTGTGTATTTATGCTACCTTTTCTTTATCTATTCATCCCCAGACTTCTAGGCCTATTCTATAACTTGAATTTTGCTATTATAAATAGTAGTATGCCTGTATCACTACAGTATGCTGATTTTAGTTCTTCTGGATAGATATCAAAGAGTAGGATAGCTACATCATATGGTGATGCCATTCTTAGTCTTTGGAGGAATCTCTAGGCTGATTTCCAAAGTGATTGTACTAATTTCAGTCTCACCAACAATGTGTTAGTGTTTCTTTAACAGCACATGCTCACCAGCAATTATTGCTACTTGTATTCTTTTTTTTTAACATATTTTTATTTTTTACAGACTGAATTTTGATTCATTGTACACAAATGGGGTACATCATTTCGTTTCTATAGTTATACATGATGTAGATTCAAACCATTTGTGTAATCATACATGCACATAGGGTAATGATGCCTGTTTCATTCCACATTTTTTCATACCCCCCTTCTCTCATTTCCTTCTACATAATCTAAATCTTGATTCCCATATTACCTGGAGTAAGATGAAATCTCATTGTAGTTTTTGTATACAATTCTTTGCTATAGATGTTGAGTATTTTTTCCCATATTTCTTGACCATCTACATTGCTCCTTTCGAGAATATCTGCTTAGTTCATTTGTCCATTTATTGTTTCACTATTTTGTTTGTTTGTTTGGTGGATTTTTGGTTGTTGTTGTTAGTTCTTTATAAATTCTGGATATTAATCCCCTGTCAGAAGTGTACCTGACAAAGATTTTTCTCCCACTCTGTAGGTTCTCTCTTCATCCTCTCAATTTTTCATTTTTTTTTTCATTTGCTTCACAGAAGCTTTTTAATTATAGGCCATCCTAGTTATTGATTCTTGTTTGTATTTCTTAAACTTTAGGAGTCTTAATGAGGAAGTTGGTGCTTGCACCAACATGTTGGACTTTTTTTTTTTTTTTTTTCCTAGCAGTTACAGTGTTTTTGGTCTAATTCTTATGTCTTTGTTCCAGTTTGTTTTGGTATTTGTGATGGGTGAAAGATAGGGATCTAGTCTCATTCTTCTATATATGGATAGCCAATTTTCCCACCAGCATTTATTAAAAAGGCTACCTAAATAAATTAGAAAATCTAGAAGATAACTGAAAATTTTCTAGGCACATATGACCTAACAAAATTGAACCAAGAGGAAATAGAAAACAAACAGACCAATATTAAGCAATGAATTTCTTTCAATTTCATTGAAGCAGTAACAAAAAGCCTTCCAATAAAGAAAATCCAAGAACCAGATGGATTCTCAACTGACTTCTACCAGAACTTTAAAGAAGATCTAATGCCAATCCTATTAAAATTATTCCATAAAATATAAAGGGAGAGAACACTGCTAAACTCAATCTATGAAACCAGAATCACCCTGATATCAAAACCATAGAGAGATACATCAAGGATACTACAGGCCATTATCCTTCATGAACACAGACACAAAAATCCTTAATGTAATATTAGTATACACATTCAAACCATAATAAGAAGATTGAACACCATGATAAGTTATTTTCATTCATTCTTCCTAAAAAGACTTTAGAGACTGGAGTTGAGACTAGAGTAAAGAGAACAGAGATGCAAAGGTGAATCGGAGTATCTGGGTCTATTTCTATCAATACTACTTGTCAGGTTCATTATCCTTGATCAGATAGTAGTTATGTAGATACAAAATTCAGTTTTGCCTCAGTTTCCTCATTTATATTTATTTATTTATTTATTTATTTTAAATATGTTTAGTTGTAGAAGGACATGATATCTTTTTTTTTATGTGGTCCTGAGAATCGAACCCAGTGCCTCACACATGCTAGGGAAGCACTCTACCACTGAACCACAACCCCAGTCACAATTTCCTCATTTTTAATGTGGGATTTTCATATTCCTAGGTCATGTGATCACAAAATTAAATAATACATGCAAAATTATTTAACTACTACCAAACACACACTGGGTATATTTTATGGATTCATTCATGTTTTTTCTCACTAATCATCATGAATAAAAGGTCATAAACACATAGTTCATACTCACACATTTTTTGCTTGTATAATTTTAATAATTTTTAGTAGTCATGAGTTACTATTTGGACAACAGAATTTTCTGAAGTTAATGAAGTGGTTAGTTTAAAAGTAAAGATTTTTGATATTACAAAGTTATTTTGATGCTTGTATATTGGAATCCTGTGGTATGGACCAAACACACTGGAAGAAGCATCAGGAAAAATGTCAAAATAAAAAATTTTTAAAAAGATAAGATTATTTCCTGTAACATTGCATTCTGTCAGTAAATTCATTTCATGTCTCTTCTTGTCATAAGCACCTAACGTTTTTCTCTTCTGTGACTCACACTGCTAGTTCAGTGCCAGATAAAAAGTCACAGTTTTGCTTTATCACTTGAAAAAACATTGAGATGTAAAAACAACAGTGTCTCATGAGATGGCTGTCTTTTATACTATGCCAAGAAGATTAAGGCTTCATGTTTATGATAAGTAAGTATAGATTTGTGGACTGTATTTTTAGAATATGTGTGGTGAAAGAGCCAATTAAAAATTCTGTAAACTCACATGTTTGCGTAGTTTCCTAGAGTGAAAGATTCCAGTATTTATTAAAAACCAATGTGAATAGAAAACCACCCCTAATTTTAAAAATGCCCTTTGTATTAAACTCATTTTTTTAAAAAGAGTAAAATAATAGAAAATAAAGCAAAATAACCTTTTTTCACTTATATTAGGTGAGTAATCATAAATTAAGTATGGATTCATCCCATGCCATTGGATAGGATTTTGAGGTTCATAAGCTTTCAACTATGGTATTCAATGAAATCTTTCCTTTAACATAAAGGCACAATTTTTGAGGTGTTGGATTTTTACAATTTATTTCTCAAATAACACAATAAATACTGTATTAAAAATATTTGATTCTGATGCTTCCAGGAAGATGGGATTTGTGTACATCAAATATAGTGAAAATTTTGAAATGGAAATGTAAAATATATTAAGATTCTGAAAGCATAGAGAAAAAAACACAAAGAGCTGAAGCCCTGAGGACCTGAAGAATGGCCAATGGTGAAATCTCTGAGGTATTCATTATGCTCCACGTATCCCAGAGTAAGTACGTACTAGAAGATCTCCCAACCTGCAACCCAAAAACAGTCAACAACAATGCCCCAAGAAAATGTAGTCCTTTGTAGCTCAACAGTCAGAAAAGGGACTGCCAAGTGAGTCAGAAAACTTCCTGATGATACTCATTATTTTCCAGCTAAACACCACAAACAAAACTGTGGTCCCCACCCTCTCCTTACTAGCAAAGGAGGAGTGGAAATCCTAGAGGCTTCGACTTTCTAGCTTGTCAAAGCTGTCCCTGTGACTTCAAAGAAGGCTGAGTTTGGAGATGGGATTTACATTTTTCAGTGCTGTGGTAGGAGGATCTTCCTTCACCAAGTGTTGGTGAGGGCTGGGTGGGTACACTGCACCCCTTCTCCATCAGTGAAGACGACATGCCGTACCCATTCCCCAACTGAAAGATGTCAGAGTAGCTAGGAGAATCACAGGACTTTCAGCACTTTTCTGTAGCAGAGTCCATGCCCCTTTGTTGTGTCATTGAGCCCACATGGAAGCAGGGACATGTTGCACTACTCAACCAGCATGATATAGATGAAAGTTTAATAGAATAAACCTGATCTCCCAACCCTGCTCAGCAGTAACAGGCAATCCCATTTGGCCAATGAGGCCAAGTAGAGGCCAAATAGAGAACCTAAGTTAATGGAGGTCAAATGGAGAGCTTCACCTAAGCCAGAGGCAGCAAATTCTCCAACAAATCTAGTCATGCTAGAGGAGACCTTCTAAAACACAAGATTTAAATATCTAGAACTTAATAGCATCGTAGAGAAAGTACAACTTATAAGCTAAATCATGCCAAGAAGAAAGAACTCACTTGAACAAGAAAGACAATTAATGGTTCTTATTACTGAGATGACACAGATATTAGAATTATCTCACAATGATTTGAAAATAACCATCACAAAACGACTTCCATGAGCAATTGCAAAGATATTTCCAAAGAAGAAAGAAATCCCCCAAAAGTAGATAAGCTAAAAACCCAGAAAATCTCAAAAACTAACTAAATAAATAAAAGGTAGCCAAACAAGAATTTTAGAACTGAACAATACAATTACTGAAGGAAAAAGAAGGAAAAACAAAGCAGTGAAATGTATAAGATCAACAGGAATGGGAGGACAGAGAAAAAATTCTGTAATATGAAGATATAACAAAATGAATTAGTCCATCTGAACAAAAGAGAAAATTAGAAAATAAGCAAGAACTCAATGACTAATAGGCTAATATTTGTGTGAACTGAGTTCAGGGAAGAGTACAATTAAGGTGAAAATGAAAATGTAGTTGAAAGACAATGACTAAAATATCATAAATTTGATAAGGAAGCATAAACACATAGGTTAAAGAAGTTGAATCAGTCAAACACTTGGAATCATGAAAGCAATGAAATATGTAGTACTTTACATAAGGAGGGAAATTTGAATAACAGTTAAAGTCTTATCTAAAATTTGGGGCCAGGATTTGAGTTGTGACTCTAGGTTTGATCCGCAGGACTACCAAAATAAAAACAAAAAAAATTTAAAACTCAAAATAAATAAAATACAGATCCAAGAGAATGTTGTCATGACCTGCAAGACAGTTAATTCAGAAAACCAGACATAGGGTGATGGAAGATTAGAAAAAACAGACATACATAAGTAGAAAAAACTGGGATTCAGTAGACATCACACTGGGGTGGAGTGCAATGACATCAAGTCAGCTCGGCATGTTTATTAGAAAAGTTTTATTGTAGAAAGTGTTATTGTGGGAAAGTCTCTTCAAAGCAAGTGGAACCAAGGTCATGATTATGAACAACCTGATCATGATTATCAGCTTGTGCCCATAACTTTCTACCCCCTAGCAATTGGCATCTAAAACTCAAGGTTAAGAACTGGATGGATCTGTGACTAGCACAGAACCTCTATTGAACAGGATGTCACAATAGCAATTCGCCTATCTTATTTGGCACCGTGGTACTGGGAGTTCTCCAGAGGTGCAGCACATCTGTCACAGGACAGTTTCAATATCCATAATTGAGTTGCTGCTGCCTATAGAAAGTAGCACAAATTGGTTCAAGTACTGAAAGCAAAGAGCCCAGGAAAGCAGTGTGATAGTCTATTATAAAAAAATAAATAAACATTTGCTTACCACATGGCCCAATAATTGCACACTTTTGGGCCTCTATCCTATAAAAATAACAATATATGCCCACACAAAGACCACTTACTTATTATAGTCCAAACTTGGAAACAATTAAAATTTCTCCCAATAGATGATTTAAAAAGACTGTGGTACATCCACACCATGGGATACTATTCAGAAATGGAAAGAAGTACTCATGAACACAAAATTTGGTTGGATCCCAATACAATTAATCTTGAGTAAAAAATCTCAATCTCAAAATACCACAGAGCACATGATTTCATTTATACATATTCCCAAAAGAACAAAATTACACAGATGGAAAATGGTGGTCATTAGCAAGAGGGATGTTAGGGAGGAATGAAATGACTATAAAGGGATAACAGAAGGGTAAAATACATAGAACTGAAATAATTTTGTATATTAATTATAATTATAGCAATACAAGTCTATACACCTGGCAAAATGACATGAATCTGCACATAGACATACAAGTTTTTGGGAGGTAAGAATTTTAGTGGGTTATTCATTCATTGGCCTTTTTGAGTTTTGTACAATGTTTCCTTTTTAAAACTGTAATTTAAATATTTTATAAATGTACTTTATGGAGATTTTTTTCCTTGTTTTATTAGGTGCTTAGTCTGAAAATAGATAAAAGCAAAAATTATACTATGAATTGACAGCAGAACTACACAAAAGTTTTAAAAATGGGATTTTACAGAGTGCTTTAGAGAAGAAGCACAGAGGACTTGGGTCTAATTAACTTTACTTAATCATATTAAACATTTAATGGATAACATTAATAAAATTGAACAATAAAATATATTTTATATATTAAGTGTTTTCTAACCAATGTGTAGAGAAAGAATGTGTTAAAGCTAACAAGGACTAATCTATAATTTATTAGTTTTCTGGGTGACTGCAATGTTTTAGGTACTGAGTAGAGAGGTTATTCAACAGATTATTTTCCTCCCAAACATCTCACACACACATAGAATGAGAAATCTAAAATAAATTTGATATACAACAGGAAGAGAAAATTTTGCTTTTAAACTATTAAGAAATAATATCTTGCTCTTTGGTTTACTTGCTTCCTTTGGCTTCTGTGAAATCATCCATGCCTACTTTTTAACTGACTGCTCTTTCTCAGACTGCTTTGCAGGCTGTCTATGATGCTCTTCCATACCATTTGTCTTCCTGTTTCTTTCCCTATAATCCCCTTTGAAAATCTATTACATTTCTGTGGCTATGATTATGAGTTTCATGTTTATGACTCCCTAATATATATTATAGTTTTTGCAACTTTTTCTAAACTTATAGTTGATTTACCTCAGTTTCTATTTGAATTACCTGCAAGACGAACACAATTAAACAGAACTAACAATTTTCCCCTCCACTCACAGTTCAAATATGCTCCTTTGATGGTACTTCCCAGTATGAAAAAATTCACAATCCACCCTTGCTTCTATGCTAGCAATTCTGTCTGCAACCATCCTGATCCCTCTTTTCTGCCTCCCTCATTCACATCAAATAAAATACTATGGACCATTCTTTTCCATGTTGCAATCCCTTTACATTCCCTGTCATTGCTGCTGTGCAAGCTGAGATTCCAATCATTTCTCAGTAGATTTCTGAAAAAAATCCTCAAATTGGTTTCAGCACTTTCCTAACTTGTTGTTCATACTACATTCAGACTTTCTTAATGTATAGGTAAGAAAGTCACTATCCTGTTATTGGTTCAAAGATTTCCCAACCCCTGATGATAATGGCCATACTCTTAAAGTTGTCTCACAGTTCTCTGTAAAATCTGACTACTCTGTTTCTACTCTCTATTATTTCTTCTGTTTCCTCGTTCTAAATATTACAGTCTAGCCCAACTGTGTTTTAAAAAAAAAAATTTCTTAAGTGGGTAACAATCTGCAGTTTCTAGAGAAACTAGTACTACCTCTGAGACTTGCAATGCTTTCGTTATCATCTCAACCTATATTTGGAGAAGTCCTAACCATCATTCACTTCTCATCTAAAACATGTCTCTCTCAAAGAAATTTATTAACACCTTATATGTTATTGTATTCTTCCCATTATGTGCATATTTCTTTTTCCACACATTTTTATTCTAATACCATATTGGTTTAATGATATTGACTCATAATATTTGAGAGAGTCTGATAATGATAATAATGTCATGATGATAGTAGTGATAATAATACCATCATATGTTAATTTGAGGGTTCTTTTTAGGCACAAGACATTATTCAAATCTATTTTAATTTATAGATTTTACTTTTTAAAATACTTATTTTATTGTGATAAGAACACTTAACATGAGATCTGCACCCTTAACAGATTTTTCTCCCCTTTGGAGATAGGGTCTCACTATGTTGCTCAGACTACCTTCAAATGCTCAAGCCATCCCCCTACCTCAACCTCCTCAGTAGCTGGTACTGTGTGTACATACTGCCATGGCTGTCTGTCTTTACAGATTTTCAGGTGTAAATTTAGCAGCCTCATTAATAGGCACAATACTGTACACTGACTGAGTTCTACATATTTTTCATCTTGTTAAATGAAATTGTGTGCTGACTGATTAACCACCCCTATTTTCCCTACCTCGCCCCTGACAATCACCTTTTCCCTTCTTTGCTTCTGTCACTTTGACTCATATAGATACCTCATGTAAGTGGAATTACTCAGTATTCATACCAAGGATGGCTTATTTCCCCTGAAATAATGTCCTAAATACCCATCCATGTTGTTTCCTATCAGATTTTAATTTAATTAAAAGCACATATACAAAAACTTAAACTTTCACATAATAGTACTGAGTCCCTTGATTCTATCCACGTTTTCTCCTCAGAAAGATCTTTAATCCCTTAGCTGCTTATACATGTTTATCTTCATTTTAAATAACTTTGAGCTTATACTTATTCCTGCTTCTTGATTTTTCAATATTGAGCCTAGGCTATGAAAGGCTATGGAATTATTACTGGGATATTAAAACATACTTCTGTTTTCTCTTACTCCTGTGACTATAGGAATATTTCCATCTTTCCATTGCCTGATGCATTATGTTGTCATTTTGTACAATAATTCCAATAATCTTATTTTGGGGAATATATAAGTTACATTTAGGAGGAATCCATATAAAACATTCCTTTTAATGAAAATGGGAGTACTTATTTTTTCACTCATTTTAAAATCATTATTAATCTAACCAAATATCTTTGGACAAATTTCTAATTAAATAACAATTTAATTGTTATATATGTATAACTAATTTAATAATTAATTTTGAGTAAAGCATTACTTTGGAGACTCGAGTCCTCAGTCCTAGAAAATTTTCTTGAATTAATTCTTTGATAAATTCTTGGTCTGAGATTCCCCCCTCCCTTTTTTCTCTTTTGGCAAGTGATTTTATTCATATATAGTCTCTTCTGGTCTATATGTAATTTTATTTTTTTTACTTCAGTGTTCCTTTTATTCTGTTTCATGGGACATTTCCTTTACTTCTAAATTTATGAAATTTCAAAGAACTCTCTGCAAATAAGCTTTTAGGGAAAATCCATTGAGCAAATGTCACTTTTTTCTTGACTTTTAACTTTCTTGGCCATGAATTTAGTATCCAAGATTTTGAATCAGGTATAATTCAGCCTTTGATCTACCAATTTCCAAACTTCATTATGGTATTTTCTACTATTCTCTTTGTGCTTTCTAGTTTGTGCCTGCAATTTCTTGTATTTTTTTGCAATTTGAAAGAAATGGTACAAAATATATAGATTCAACTTGTGATTTCACGTCTACAATCACACTTAATCTTCCTTATAATCTTAGGAAATAGATACTGTGTTCACACCTTTTTAACATGCACAACAAAGGGGGTACCGGGAAATCATCAATTTTCTCAAGATTACAAAGCTAGTAGTGATGAATTGAAAACACAATAAGTAATTACATTTAAGTTGGTAAAACTTTATATCTACCAGAGAAATGGAAAATTTCTTCATTATTTCTGGTTATAGAAAGAACTGATACCCTTTCAGAGCCTCTTCTGGCACAGAGATCTTGATTTATCATTCAGTTACATCATATGATAGAATTAGATTCCAATATGAAAGTCATTTGCCATCTGGAATGGTAGCTTGGAATTCAAAGATAAAATATAATGGCTAAAATTTATTGCCAATTTATTATGCCAGAAAATGTATAGAGAATTTCAAAATTTGAAAACAGTACTTCAGTATTGGTACAATCCCTTCTCAATGAAGGGGTGAGGAAACTTAAGTTAGGAAAATTTAACTCATCTTCAGTTTGATTCCTCTAAATCTATAGTATATAATACAGCAATTATGTAACTGTGTATGAATCCCAACTTTAGCATTCACCATCTGAAGTGGCTCAAGTTCTTATTGCTCATACACATTAGTGTCAAGTATAAAATAAAAATTATTGAACTATTAAAATGACAATTATTAAAAATAAAAAAAATTAAACCATTTTATGTGATTTTTTTCCATATTAGTCACTGATGTATAACAGGTCCCAGGAATATTTTACAAACTGATATGCATGTACATTTACATGTGTGTGAAGCAAAAGTGTGCGCATATATATCTTAACACAATATTTGGAAATAATTGCTGTATCCCACTAAGAATTGTGTCTCTCCTCTGTTCTGCAAGAACTGCAAAATTGTACTTTCAAAAACAGTGAGATTCTCTAAATAAGCATTTATAGAAACAAAATGTCATCCCTGGAATCTTGTAACACATCCAAAGCTTTGGTCATTCTGTGAATGGTGATCAGTGAGTGAGGAAAGCATTAGATTTATCATTAGCCCCTATAAAGTGAGGCAGGTGGCAAAGCACCTGCCACTAAAGTTTTCCAGCCTGGCTCCCACACATTTGTGAAGATTATGAAAATTAACTGAAGTACAAATGTTTCCATAAAAATGCACTCATGATCTATTTAAAGACACATTTAGCAGCATGTTAATAAGATTTTTTTTAAATAATCATAATAAAAATATATAACACAGATACATGAATCTTGCCATATATTTATGTGTTTAAATAAATTATATATACTTTCATATGCAAGTTCAAAAGAAGGAGTGGTAACATATTTTATTTATACATAATATATAAATATCATAATATGAACATTATATGTCATATAATTTCATCCTTTGAAATAACATAAGGAAAGACTTTATTTGGAAATTTGGAGTCAATAGTTTTTGTTACATATGTGAGTCATAAAGATAATTCCAGATTTGACCAATTTTACTGGTACCAACTGATAATCTTCTTAAAGAGGGAATATTAATAATGAAAGATAAAATGATCATAGTAGAAAAACACGAGAGTTGAGGAAGAGATTCCTAAAGTAGGGAGAATTTTTCTAAATGCAATTAAAATTGTCCCTTTCCTCAATGTTGTAGTACAGAATAGAAAGAATTCTCAGGTAACCGAGGTCAACTGATCACAGCAATTTCAACAATTTGACAGTGAGTAACATTCCTGTGTCTGCATGTAGGACAACTTGTTTATTGAGTCACCTACAGAAGGACACCTTGGTGGCTCTCATGTTTTGACAATTACAATCAAAGAGAGGGATTATTAATACTAAAGGAATATTAAGGCTGAATATTTTTCTAGATCATGAAGACTGAGCAATATAGAACAAGAGACTGGAGAGTATTTTGCACTAAGCATATAAACAAAGTAACCACCATGAATATTTGTTAATAATTGTACTTTAAAAAGAAAAAAGAAAAAGAAAACATTTCAATCAAACTGAGAAGCACACACAGACAAAGCTATCACAGAGTAGAGCTACAATAGAGAGGAGACTGACTGACTCCTCTCAGGCCTATTGATTTTCTCCTGGATATAAATTTTACCATTTTTCTAATAATGAGAGAATGATAATTAAAGAAGGACAACAAAATGTACAGTGTTCTCTTTTATATAGGTGACTTCATGTTACCATTTCCATGTTATAGTTGAGGAAACTGAAGCTAATCTCTACCCTGAAAAAAGAAATATGATTATAGTCTAGTTGTTGTCACCCAAATTTTTGCTTCTTACAAAGATTGTTATGCTTTTCCATTTTATAAATGTTTAATAACCCAGAATAATTTTGGGGTCACATTTAAATTGAGACCATTGGATACTCAACATTGTATCTCCATTCAGAAGGGGGCTGGGGGAATAGGGAATTATGTACATGTGTGAACATAAATGATTCTGGGAACATCAAGAATTCAATCATAACCCTAGACTGGATATTGTGCTCTGCCATAATAAAACATGTTTTTCTGTTTTAATGATGACCAACAGTCACTAAACCATGCCTTGTATTAAATTTCAGAAAACTACAAACAGTACATAGCTTATTTTCCTTTCAACAGGTAACAGTTGGAAACTTGTAAAAATTCAAAAGTAGAATAATACTTTACAAATTTTGTAAAGCTAATTTTGTCTACTAGATGATGTCAACCAACACCATTCCATTCTCTTTGCCTATTTTTACATTTGTTATTTATCAGCCTTTGATTAAGAAATTCAATTTTCCATTTAGAAGACCTTTTAGAATACCATTTTTAACAAGAACTAGCTGCAAAATACTTCAGAGGACAATGTATTTCAGTAACAAGTCAACTTACATTAATAAGCCATTGTAGATATGGGAAGATAATGTTTTCTGGGCAAGAAATAAAATTCTCCAAATGCAAAATGCTGCAGTGCTACGGTGTGGAAATCCCATCACTGTTTCTAGGCCCTCTGGCTTCCAGGAACACATGATTTCTAAAATCTTGGCTCAAAGTTTCCTTCTACTTCAGGACCATTGGGTCTGTTGATATACTTTCCTTTTCAGTTTTATTAATTTCCATTAAATTTGTACTTCTGAATTTAGTTCTGTTCATGTATTTTTATTCTGTTTATTCTGCTCATGTATTTTTGTGCTTCTAGTTTGGTAAATTTTGTTACCTATTCCTAGTAAAAGAGAAAAAAAAAATCCAGAAAAATTTCCATAATATTATGACTAAAAATAGGTGCTATAAAATTAAATTGTTTTTAAAAATTGCAGGACATCAAGGTTTTATGCTCCAAAACTCACTGTATAGACAGAATTACATGGACATTTTCATTATGTGCTTTCATTTGATTTTGAAAAGCAAAGTGTTTGGAAGGGAAAGCTATGAAGCAGATAGAAGAAAGAGTGGTCAGACCATACTTTTAATTAAAATTTTTAAGTTTAAAAATTATTTATAATGGAATCAGAAAATGGGCAATTCCCTACACTATGATAAAATGTGTTATACTATACTTGAAATCTAATTTATGCATTTGGATTGTATGTAATTCTTAATTAACATCTAATCGATGAAGATCTTACTTAACAGCCAAATCAACTCTGCCTTCCGAACAGGCATTTATGTGCTTTCTATCAGTCTCTCTTTTAACGTTTTCAATAGTAGAGGCTGAATTAAGTTAACTAAATAAAACTCATCATATATGTTATCTGGATGACTTCTAATACTTTTCTGATTCTTTAAGATGTTTTGGACAGAGGAATATGTTTTCTTTTCCATCAGTGGTTGGATGATATGAATAAATTCACTTAAAATGATAAGAGACTTTCCCCTTTCTTGATCTAAGGATGTATCAGTTTATTAATAAAAAATCTGTTCACAAGTCTCAGGCATCTCTGACTCTGCTCAAACAACACCTGTGGAATAACTCTCTTGCCAGTCAGGATGGAGCCTTTTTAGATGACCTCTTGGCACATTCATGCAAGATACACAATTAAAATGTATTAAATAATTCAGATTAATTAAGTCTTAATGCATTCTAGAAATGATCTTTCTGCTCACCAGGCTAACTCATTCATCAGGATCTTTAATTCTTATAAGCATTTTATAGAAAATATGTGCTTTTATTTATAAATTTTATTACAATTTGATTTAGAGTTCTTCTAACATGTACTTTCAGAAAGTTTGAAAAGGAATCACTAGTATCATTTGCATTATAAGAGTATTTATTCCAGTAGCAATATTAATATAAAAGTATGTGTTCATATCAGCAATAAAATATAATTTTTTTCTAACTAAAATTCATTGGCCAATCTAAGCTGATCATAATTATAAACCACACTTCATAATATTTCAATAATCGACTGTTGTAGCTAATGTAAATATCATCATGTTTTCTAAATTTTGAATAATACCTACAAAAATTAATGTCAGATTTTGCTAAGCAAAAAATGCATATATTTCTACAATCTTGATTTCTAGAGTTACTCTTGAATTGTGAAACTATAGTCATTCATATTCTGTGCAATTTCACTTGCTTAACATTTACAATGCATAAATACCATAAAAAGTATATATATATTTCTCCTTCTATCAGATGTACATCTAAGTGAGCATTCTTTCTTTGCCATTCAGCAGTTCTGTGATACATAATTCATTCTCTGTGTGCCATGAATTCCCATATAGACTTGCTACGGTCAGATTTATGATGTGAGTTTAATGGCTTCTAGAAGCTAGTTTGCCAGTGCCATGATTACAGAAATGGTTTCATGGGAACTTTCTGCTCAGTCCCCACCTACTAATATGTTGGAAAATGCTGTCTGAATGAAGTTTGTTTCTCGACAGTAGGGAGGAATAATATTGAGTAATCAAATAAATTATTTAAAAATGTATTTTCAATCATTCTGAAAAATGTTTCCAATGTGGCAAAACTAATACAGAGATTAGGGAAGACCTTTGAATTCTGCACCAACTGGTGGTATTGCCTGGAGTTAGTTTGTGAATAGGAGCAAAAGCAAAATTACTTCATACTGGAATTCATAAAATTCAACTTACTTTTTTTTTTTTCCTCAGGACTACCGGCAATTTAACCCAGGACACTTTACCACTGAGTCACTTCCCCAGCCTTTTTATTTTATTATTATTTTGAGACAGTGTCTCACTAAGTTGCTCAGGGACTCATAAACTGCTGAGAATGGCTTTGAACTTGTGATTCTCCTGCCTCAGCCTCCCAAGTCACTGGGATTATAGGCATGTGCCACTGCACCTGACAATTTACCTTAGCTTTAAAAATTCATCTTCAGGTTCATGTAATAGAAAGTAAACCTGATCCCAGGCTTGAATTTTTTCTGTAATTTTTTTTCTATGTAAATATATGAAGAATTTGTGTATATGTAGAAGTTAAAGTTCCAAGAATATGGAACTGGGATATGAGTTCCCTGATCAAGGATGTGAATAGAAGTAAAAACCAGGAAAACAAATTTGGCAATATACACATCATTGCAACTTCATTCTTCAAGTTATTTATACCAACTTTTTAGTTTTATAATCTCATACATTCCTAATTTCATATTGGTTTTGGTCACAGTCTTAACTGTTCTATGAAAACGTAAATATAATTATTCATTAATGCAGATAACTTAAAGAACTCTGGTATTTCTCCTTAAATTAAACATTCTGTGCATTACAATAATCCATTTGATATGTTTAGAATGAATGATGCTTGACAGCATCAATTATACTCAAATTCTTTCCTTTGCTCCATTTAATTTATTTCTCTGATGTCACTGATAAAGTTCTAACAGATCACTAGATCACACAACGAGTTTAAGCTACTAAATTTTAGAGTATATATATTAATTCCCAAAATTATTAAAATAGAGAATTTTATTCAGCGGTGTCAAATCTTGGACTAACCCACGACTGAGTTAGTTTTTAGAACTTTCTTTTTTTCTAATCTTTCCTATATATTCATATTAGTCTAAATATTTCTAATACAATTGACAAAAATAACTGTAACAGAAAAATGGGAGAAACCTTTTAAGTTCATATTAGTATTACAATTATCATTAACTAAATCAATGAGCTTTTGTTTATTCATTTTTTGTGATACTGGGAGTTGAACCCACGGGCCCTCTACAAACTTAGCCACAGTCCCAGCCCCTTATTATTTTTTATATTTTGAGACAAGTTCTCACTAAGTTGCCCAGGCTGACTGTGAACTTGAAATCCTTGTGCCTCAAGTCTCAGCCTCCCAGGTAGATGGAATAAGAGGCCTGCACCACTGCGCTTGGATCAATGAGTTTTTTCAGCAAATAAGCAAGTAAATAACTTTCACTGAGCAGTGATAGTGTTCCAGGTAGTGCATGAGGCATTTTATGCATGTTATCTCCACCAGGACATCAACCCTATAAATTGGGCATTACCATCTCTATATTAGCAAAGCATAAATTAAAACTCAGGATAAATGATCAAAGCACAAAACAGAGAACAGGGAGGAAAGCTAAGGTCTGAAGCCCCACAGACAGGTCATTTTCATCTATGTATTTTCTCATCTAATGTATATCACTCGTCTCACATATAAGATGCTGTGTTTTTGACACTGTAGGTCTTTCAAAACAGTGATTTTGGGAAAGATAATTAAATCCACAATTACTTCAATGCTTACAAAGAATCAAGGTGTGTTTTTAATGTTTTTGACTATACATAATAAACACTTGGGTAAAAGAACTTCCAGAGCTTCCAAACACCCTGTGTTCTCGCTTACGTGGATCTCAAGATTGATTCTTTTCTGATTTATGATCTCCAGATCTCATGGTGCATATGTATTAACTCCAGCTTTATTTTGTCAGCAAGTGTATTTTTGTAATATCTATGAGTCATATCTTCTCATCCATGTCATCCTTGTCAATGTGACCTTCTAGCAGCCAGAAGGTGCTGGTGAACAACACCGCCAGATAGGTTTGAATCTTCTGTTTATTAATTAAATTAATTCAGTGAGAGGAGTTAAATCGGTCAGAAAGATGTTGCTAGGAGTGAGGGAGAGAAGTGGAATGGATGGAGAAAACTATGTGGGAGTGTCTAAGTAGGGAGAACAGCAAAGAGGGAGATACCATCTGTTGGTGAATAGTGTATAGTAGCATGGTATCTTCCACAGGCAGTGTGCTCCTTTCCATACTATGACTCTATTTCTGATCTTACTACATTTTCCTCAGAGGTAACACCTGGATTTTTAGTCCCCGAATTTCCATGTAATATTAACAGTTATTAGGGTTTACTTAACACTTCTTATAGTGCAATACCCAAGCTTATATAGTCTCAATGTAATTGCACATAGCAAGGATTTTCTACATCCAAGAGCTCCAGTTGGATCTAATTGTTCCACATTTTACTTTGAAGAATCTTTAATGCAATCTTAGAAGGTGTTAATATAGAAAGCTTTACTTTTCCAGGTCATAAAAGTAAACACACATACATCCCACAAGGCAATGTTAGAAAATTATATATTCTGAGTGTCAATTCTCATGCTGTCAAGTTCAGCCAGTTTTCAAAATATCACATATGTTCTTTTCTAATAAAAAACACACTGACATTAAAGTCATGTCAGACTCTCCAGAATGATAACAAGAAAAAAATCCAAGATAATTCAGTTCTTTGGCATAAAATGATAAATGAGTCATGCTGAAAAGTGGGCAGTTACATCACATAAAAAGATAATGACTAAAAGCTTTCCAAATAGCCATCTGACTCAAGCCAAGTAGGTGGTCAGCATGCTGGTTTGGCAGAATGTGTGGCTGATTGCCAGAGTATTTTTGAGCAAAGCAGCTATTCATTTCACCTGCAAAATCGGCAGTTCACTTTGACATTGCACATAATGAAAAACAAGTCAATGGCTATTTTTAGGCTAAGCTAATAAAGAGGTACTACAAGTAAAATAGCAGCACCTTTCTTCTCCGTGAAGAACACCCTAGTGGATAACGTTTCTATTCTAAGCCTTTTTTCTCATTGTGCACTTTTTAAACTTAAATTATATCAGACAAATGGAATGTAGGTTTCAGTAGCACCATTATAACCATTTAGCATTCTGGCTAGGTTTTAGACCTGAAATAAATTATATCTTTAAAAAATGTATTTATATTATTTTGTATGCATATATGCATGCATCTAATATTCTTCTCAGTTAATCAATTATACTTAATTCTTGCCATCAATCTTATAGTAACACTTACCAATTGCCAGAAGATAGAACTAAATAATATTTAAACTAAAAATATACCTTGCTCCAAAATATGTTTTTTGTAAATAATTTATTTAGCACACTATTTTATATTGATATATATGTGTATGTATGTGTGCATGCATTTGTGTGTGTGTGTGTATACACACATATATAAAAACCTTGGACATAAAAAAAAACAAATATTGATGCAATACTTAAAATCTATGTTAGATATTTAACAGAAATTATTGTTAATAAATAATAAACTGAACATATTATCCTAAATGAAATTAAGATAAAATTCAAACAAAAGAAGTGATTGCAAGTGAAAATGGTTCTTATTTTTATAGGCAGCAGTATATTTGTATAAACATATGAATACGTATAAAATGTCACTGACATTCATATTTTATGTTTCCAGATTTATCAATTTAATATTTTCATGTTTATAAAGCATATAAAACATATTTCTAATAAATACTTACAGAAGAATAGGAGAAACTCTCATCCTTGAAAGGGATTTGTGAAAGCTTTCATGTGGAGGGCAAAATGATTTAACCAACTAATAGAGATAATTTAGAAAAATCACCATATGTAAATATGCATTTTTTTCTTATTTAAAATAATAAGAATTTTTTAGCTCTTTCCAGTCAAAAGTACAAGGAAATATATCTACAATATACAGTACATAATAGATGCAACCTATCTTACACATGTGTTTCTTAGTATGTGTCTGAATTCTGAATTCCTTAAAACTACAGATGTAGTTTATAACAAAATGAAAAAACGCTAAATCCATGTTTACATGAGTATCACACTAATGTCCTCTATTCTAGTAAAATCATGCATTAATCTTTATTAGAGAAACTTAACCCATTTGTGCTCTAACTTAAATTTTTTTCTAATGACTGAGGACAAATAATTATCCACATGTAGAAGTTTAATTTTATGCAATTGAGATTTTATTACACCAACAAATGAATAAAACACAAACTTTTGACTTTTCAATTAGTAAGTACAGTTCCTAATATAACAATTACTAATACCACTAGTAAAGTATAACCAGTTGTGTCACAGCAGGAGTATAGTTTTGGAGTAAAACAGGGTGAACATCTAACAAAAGGAAATATAATAAGAACTAAAATTTTAGGCAAAATTTACAAGGGTTCAATTGAATTAGTTCCAACAAATTTTGTGATCATTTCTTTTCTTTGAGTCTAGATATTTCCTTTATTCATCATTTCCTATATCATTAAAGATGTTAGCATGATATTTTATTTACAGGAAAAATCCACGTGCATGTTTCTATGACATAAATATTGGTTGAAAGATGCAGTTTGTATATTTTACATAATTTGATGTATCTTGGATACTCTAAATTCTTATGTAGGAATGATTACCCTTTGGCAGGTTTTTGCTTATTTATTTCCTGGGGTTAGCAGTCAATCCAAAAGGAATGAGAAGGCTTCCAACAACATACCTCCATTGAACAAAAATTATACTCCAAAGAGATCTGCTGCATAATATATAAAAGCCCTTATTACTAACAAAAAATCTTGTGATGAGTGAAGAGACAGCTTTTTACAACGATATCTCTGACTTATACTAGGAAGTGTTGGGATACAATGTGACCTCGCTTTAGTAATGATGATTGTCAAAGAAGTGTTATTGATTCGTGTCTCAGTTGAAGCAAAAAAAAAAATCGATACCAGACAGCTCTAGGGGAACTATTTCTGATGTTTTTACTGTTTTAGAGTCAACTGGGAGATGCCTTTTGAAGGTGATCAACATGGCCAAATGAGATCAGTCTATCTATTTGGAAGGAATCAATTTTCCTTCATTATTCTTAGTAAAAATATGTACTTTTTAAAGTTTATGTAGGCTTTCATAACTCATATATTTGCTTGTTCTTTTAATTCATCAGAAAATTATACATATACATGTATAAACACACATAATAGTTTCAAACATTGTCTCATTTATAATTTAATAGGAATTTCTTTTGCCAATTAATTAGCATGCCTGGTAAGCAATAAAAATCCTGTGTAATCTATTTGTTGTCCACCTTTTTAACAGTCAGCTTTGAGGGGTTTTGTTTTGTTGTGCTTTTGTTTTGCTGTTGTTGTTTGCCTATCTCTTCAGTTTTTCCAAACAGCTTGTGGTAATGAAATACATTTGTTGAAGTTCCTGTCTGCATATTCTTTAAAATTGAAAGGTAATGTGGAGAGTTCAGCAGAATGTGTAGGAAAGCAATATATAACTAAAAAGAGATTCCAAAGCATTGACTTTTAGACATGGAATTGAGATTAATTTAATAATGCTTTGAAACTCATTAAAAGAAATATAACCCAATCAGACAATCTCCCAGGAAACTGTTCTGCAGAATCAACACCGATACTTTATAAGACCTTCTAATCAGCTCATTAGAGGCTTTGAAAGCATATCCTAGATAATCTGACACATGTTAAAAATACTTTACAGATTATTCAACATATAAGTACATTCTGGTTCAAAAGGTGTCTCTTTTTAATAAGTACTTTTTTTCAAATTACTTCTAAACACATCATGTGCTCTGTTACAAAAAAAAAAAGATTCATTTGTTTTCTGTATTTGAGTTTTGAGTGGCATAAGCTCATTTCGAACAATCTAAGCAAACTTGAAAATATATTGGTTCATATGGATGGAAAAATTCAAGAGAGAGTTGAGAATAGGGAATTAACTGATATCAAGAGTGAGCCTTTTTGTATTTCTGGTCCTCCTCTTCTTCCATGATCTAACTAATTCTCTCCATGTGAAGGTAATTCTGCTTCCTACCTTTACCCTTCAAACAGCCTAAGGTTGTATCTCCCTTTATATAAAACCTCCATTAAAAGAGTACCAACTTTCCTCTATCATGGGTTCATTTCGATTTCAGAACAAAAAAAAATCATCTAATTGACCTCCACATACTTTGCTAGCTTGTGCTATGTGGCACACTTGTGATGGGAAAGTCTGGTCCCTGTGTCTGCAACACTGTCACAGAAAGGGAAAGATGTTAGGCACATGGATAAATTTAAAAAATGGTAGGGGAATCATCTAATTCATCTAAAATTAAAAACATAATATAGTCCATTTCACTATTCCCCAACCCTACAAAAGTTTCCCCACTCAGCTAAGCCCTCATATAATTGCCTTACATGTATTATTTTCTTACTTACATGATGCATAAAAGTTATGCATACTTATTAGTATCAATCATTCTGCCATTTGTGCTTAGTTCACGTTTCTTTTGCTGATGTTGTTCCTTCATTTCTTACCCTCATTCTTTATATATTTAGTTGATCAGCATACCTTTGGTTTTTCAACTCCCTATTTTGTAAATACTATTTACTAATCTCATAATAACTGAAGCTCAAATAGAAACATCTCTTAAAATTTTACACTTCTCTACATCTGAGAAAAATCTGAAAGGTCATTACATTGAAAAAAATCCAAACTCCTGCAAGAATATGCAATTTATTTTTCTGTCCTCAGATTCTAGCAAAGTGACAAGAACTTGTTAGATAAATGGCATGTATACTGAAGTTTTAGTCAATATTCTTTTATTTAAAATGAGCTTAAATAAAGTGAAAAGCACAAAGGACAAGTAAGAATCAGTGGACTTATATAACTGAAAAATGAAAGAGGATACTAACTTTAGCACTATGGAATCAAGGATTTTAGTTTAGACATTTCTATCTGTCCTTCAGTTCTTTGTGTGAAGGCTTCATTCTTTCTTATACATAAGAGAAGATGATAATAAGCAACTCTGGTTTATATCACATTTATAACTTCTGATTTCATAGACACACAGATTCTGTTCAAGAATCATTATACAAGTTTTGTGGGAGTGGAATGGAGGGTGAACAAAAACAAACTTCCAATGTCAAGAGATGTATGCTTTGACTAAAATAACATTCCAGGGATCTTGTGTTCCTTTCCCATATCCAATGTACATGACCACAAATTCATAGTAAATTGGATATTTAGAACAGAACTCACAGCAGAAAAGTAAAATTCTGGGTTGAAGTTTTCTACACATCACAATGTTGTGTTAAAACAGTAATATAGAATCACTCTAAGAAATAAATAGGAGTTTTCCCTTGCCAGACTATATCATCTTCATTTAATTCAGAAATGCAGGATTATGCCAACTGGAAATTCCACTGGATGATTCCTGGTATGTAAAAATTGCTGAGTCACTCAAGTATTGGTTTCAATTCATGGGTTCTGATTCTTCACATAACAGGTGAGGGACCAAAATGACGGAGACTGGCGCACTGTGTTATGGTACATATAGTCCTCTTAGCAAAATAACTAGTCATGGAGACAAGAAAAGGTAATTACCTGATATCTCTATTTGGTGGTATTGAAAGACCCTCCGTCCCCCTGTCCAAGGAAAATCACACGAACACTGGCTGCAAAAGCAAGAGGCTATTTATTAGGTACACAGGCACCTGCGGGTGCGCAGCAAAACCTCAGCCGGAGCTTCGGTGAAGTGGCACACCGGGCTTTGGGGTACAGGGTTTTTATAGGGTGAAGGGGCAGGTTTCGCGCGGGGTATGTAACAGGTTTCTTATTGGCCATCTAAGGGTAAGGTTATTTTTTTTTTTTCTCATGGTTCCTGCTTATCAATGTAACTGTGCTGCTAACTGTCTCAAGGACAAACAGGACTGTTGGGCCCCTGTGCTTAAGAGGGATATTTGTCTGAGGAATGTGCGGTAGCCTGGAAACCTTATCCGCCAAGGATGGGAGCGGGGCTCAGCCTCGACTCAGGGTTTGAGGCATGGAGCTGGGGCCTTTCATTCCCCCCTTTTCTTTATCATGGATAGAATCTTATATCCATTTGTCCATCCTGCCTCGGTTATCAGTTTGCTTAATCATTTGGTACTGTTGAGTAAGGACCATAGTTTGGATTGTTTAAAGGGAATAATGCAGACTTCTCCCAGCAGGGAGAAGGGGGCCATGGCTGATATTCCAAAAGTCCCAAGAAGTGAGCGCACCCTACATCCCCTATAGGTCAAAGTTTCCTTTGTTCTTCAGTTCTCTCCCCCCTTACCTTTCTCTCCTTCCTGCCTACGTGACTAGGCCTGGTTTTGCATTAAGTGAGAAACCATGGGCAGGGGGAGGGCCAAGGTGATTCAGGCAGGTAAGGGCCCAGGGGACATTAATTAGCATCTCCTTGCTTGCAGTCCTTGATAAAGGCAGGTAAATTTGGTAATCAATGGGCTCCGGAGATCCTTGACATTTTCAAAGGCAGATGGCTTCATGGCTTCATTTCCTCGAATTGACCCGATTCCCTATTTCTACACTAACTACCTGTCCTTAATTCTGGCTTTATTCCCCCCTTTAGCTATAGGAACTCCCAACTGCTTTAAGGAAAAGGGGGCGTCGGTCATTCTGGCTGCTTCGAAGCTGAAAGGGGGCAGTGAGGGGCAAGCAGTTTGGAGTTTCTTTTTTTAAAAAAATCGGGTCAATCGAGGGGTCCAAGGTAGAAGTCTGGTTGGGGAAGAGCAGGTTGTAAAGTCATCTGGGGGTGGGTGCTTCTATGATAGAAGAACAAGAAGACATGAGTATTGAAATGAAATTAGTACAAAGTAAATGTTGCAGCATCTGGAGCATGCCACTGAGTATCATGAAAATGACAGAAGTTAATCTCTCACCAGGAGGTGGAAGAACTGAGAAATTGTTCCCATAACTAGACCTAGCAAAGGCTGGAAAGGACAAGGCCTTTATTTGGGAACTTTAACATTGTCCAGGTTATCAGGAATGTAAACACAACATGTAACTTTTAATGTCATAGATATCCCAAAAAATATAGTTAAGCTACTTTATGTCATCTGATTTTTGTAAAATATCCCTTTATTGGTATAACCTGTGTTTAGTAGAGAGCTCTATACTTCTGTTACTTAGGGCTAGGTAATCATACGAGCAAACATAGATCAAGTCTACCTGTATAGCTTAGGAAGGTCTGTAGGCCTTAAACTGACTAAAAACTTCTGACTCTGGCAGTTTCTCTTGATAGTTATCAGGCACATTTGCTGAAGAATCTTTCTTTCATTTGTAGCTTCCAGTTTTTATTCTAGTGGACTAACACAAGTGTACATCTTAAGTTACATTTAATTATTATTTCTCTTAAATGCCCAAGAATGGCTATATTTTGGTTTTCACTGTTTTGCTGGGTGTCTAAGATCAAGCTGGTCAAATTGACCTGGTTCCTGTCTTGTTAAAGAGTCAGCTGAGTTCCCACAGGGGCCACTCGTAGAGAACTTAAGAGCAGCTTCTTAGCTCCACCAGTGCCATTGGTTAGGCAGGGTCTCCTTGATGAGGTGACTTCCTTTGGAAGCATTAAGGGGTGTCTCCCTTTTTTCATGACCCTCCTCTGCAGCAGATGCACTGAGTAATTCTCATCCTCTAGTCTCAACAATCTCCTTGATCAGGAGGTTGTGTGACACAGAGTTGCAAAGCTCCTTAGAGAAGTTCTCTTGTTCGTGGGTTCAGGCTGACTGAGGACAAAAGATCCAAATACTGGCCTATCTTGCCTTCTGTATTTAATTTCAATCTCTAAGTTTGATCTTAATCATCCAGCAAGCCAGTTTCACCAGTCATAAAGTAAGAGTACTGGGCTTTAACTTTAATGTCCATAACTTTACAGTTATTTACCCTTTTATCTAACTGGAGTCTGCATTAGTTCTGGAAGTTACCACTATCTGTTCTGATATCTGTTACTACTATCTGTTAGGTGATGGCTTATTATCACAAGTTACCTAGGTTGCGTGTTCTTGAAGCAGATACTTCTGCAAAACATTAACAGGTAACAGTTTTACAAAATGAAATTAGCAAGAGTAAAAATATATTCTGCTTGTATAATAGCTATCTTGAATTTTGACTGAGAACCACATTATATTTCCTATTTGAGATCATAGTAATTTTACAACAAAAAAAAACCAATCTTTTGATTATAACTTTAAATAAGCTGAAGTCTGACTTATCTTGGAGTCACTCTAACATGCAGTAAGGGGGGAGGCAGAGCCTTATCTCAGGTAAGGCGTGACTCTTTACAGATTTTAAGTGTTCTAATCCTACAACTAATTTTTGCCCCTTTTGCCATGACCAGCATGACCAAATTTTCAAGTTCAGTGAGGGTCAAAGGAGTATTAGAAAATAAAGGTTTATAAACACAGATTTTGAAGATTAAGCTGAGATCAGATGGAGCTCTGTTCTCTGATGGAAATGCACATCTAAAGAGTTATGTTAGCAACATTTATACATGTCTTATTATTAAGTTAAAGACTATGTAAGCATTATTCTTTGTTTTCAGGAGAGTTACAGAGACTAGACCATCTACATAACTTTTACAGTCATGAAGTCAGGGACCCCAAACTCAGTCATTGTTGTCCCATTTTTGCTATAATGTATTAAACTCTTTCTTAAATGTCAATTTAAGAAGTTTACATATATTGATTTCTGAGTCCATATGAACATTAGTTAACACAGTCTAACATTATATCCAAAACAGGAATCAATCAAAGAAAGGCTGAGAGAGTTTTTAACTTTTTTTTTTGTGTAGCAAAATGCTTTTACCTTCTACAATATGAACCTTTAAACAAATCAGGCTCTAACTTTTATAAATACATTTATATTTGAAGTTCTTTATCTCAGTGTAAAAAGTAACAAATTTTACACGTACCCCATTGATAGCAGGTCCTATAATAGAACATTAAATGATAGAAATAAATCCCCAATTAAAATTTACTCTTTATAAGTTTAAGATTACCATTACAGACAAGTTTATCTGGAGAATAGCAGCTTGATAAATTCCCTGCTTTAAAACTTGTATACCTGAAAAATATGAACACATTTAATATACAACTAGAAACCATTTCACAATTACCTTGACACTTTTTTTCTTACCAAATTTAGTTATTTTAAGAAAAATGTAGACTTTGTAACACAGTACAATACTTTAACAGTTGTTTAACCATAATTGTATACACCCCAATTTTTAAGACTAATTGTTCTAAAGAATAAAACTTAATAGACACAAAGTTAAGAGTAAATTAGTGTTTCTAAGAAATCCTTGTCATTTTACCATATAGATTAAGCTTTGGTTTATATCAGAACATTAGTATTTCACCTTAGGAAAAACCTTTAATAGCTTTAGCTGTCTCACATACACACAACCAACTTAGTTACACACAGACTTGTTGAAACTTGCCCTTTACTTACACACAGACTTTCTTAGCACTTACTTAGACCCTCATGTATTCCATCACACAGGCACTTTCTTACCCAGAAACATTTTTTTTTCCTTTTTATTAAATATATTTCCAAACCCAGAACCTTTTATTTTCTCTTCCCTACCTGTTGACCCCTTTCTGTTCACATTCTGAAACAACTCTAACTGAAACACAGTGAAAGGGGAGATGGTAGCTCTAAATCCAAGTCTAAGAGCTCCTTGGAGCTTTGCAGAACTGGAGGGGGAGCAGGGGGAAGTGGTAAGGGAGCAGATGGAACACTCACTCTCCGAGTTGAGGTTTTATCTGTTAGAACATAACTCTTAATAACCTTGTTTTTAGTAATGACACAAAGCAATTTTAAACTTTTTTTAATTTACCAACCTATGAAAACACCAATAATGTTTAAGTATGATGCCCCATGGAATTTGAGGGGTTAAGAGTACTTGATGTTATTTAACAATGAGCATTTTAATTTTGCAAATTAATCAGATGTCACCAACAAACACATTTGAGTAGTCCCATACATGTTAACTCTAATTCACTTATTTTGTAAAAACCAAGAAAGCAGGCAAGTGTCCTGAACAGTATTTGCTGTCTCTTTCCTGTTGAAGAAAAGTCCTAGGAACAATTGATATTAGACATTTTATTAACATCAATATTTTATTTGCTTGACCACCTAGAGACTTGTGAATTATTTTCAAAGACATTTTACTTTCATTAGTTTACCCAATTTGAATTGAACCTTTAAATCACGTGAATTAAAAGTATTTGGATCCATTTTTAAAAATTTAATTTTTATGCGCGCTTATATTTAACACAAAACTAAAGGCCTTGTAATATTCATCTCCATTGCAATGTAGCAGATGTTTAAAAATAACTCGAGTTGGATAAAAAGAACTGATCAAAAATCATTAACCTAGATCTGTAGGATCAAAATTGTGAGCTCAAAGATAGAGCATTAAAGAAAAACAAAACAAACGAAGAATCCTAGGAAATAAGTTAGTTCTGTGTACCAGCCCAGAAGTTTAAAACAGACACTTTTTTTTCTTTTTTTTTTCTTCAGGTTACCACCCCTCCTTCCCGCTGAGACTGCTGCAGGCTTTGGCAAGGCCAGGCAGAGGGGAGCGGGGATTACCCAGGACTTTTTAACCCTTTTTTTCCTGGTTGAGAAATCAGGTTAGGTTTGAATGCAGAAGATCACAAAACATCATTTCTCACTACTTTTGAGGAATGGAGCTGCTGAGCTCTCTGCCTAGGGGGATTGGAGTAAACAAATCTCTCAGGAACAAGGAGAAGGACTGTAAAGTACCCTGCAATGAGTATCCCTAAGCCTAAGATTGGATTAACACAATGAAGAATTTAATAGAAGGCAAGAGTAAAGACCATATAGTACAATACACAAACAGACAGACACATAGCATGCTAAATCAAAAATTGGCTAGCTGGTACTTTGCCAATAAAAACAAACAATTTCCAATTATATCAAAGAGTTGCCCAGGCGCAACACAATGCCCAAATGGGGCCAAGAGTTAACCAGAAGCGACAAGTCGCCAGAATGCAGCACAAAAGCTGCTCAGATGTGAGAGTCACTCAAATGCGACAGAGTCGCAAAGACCCTTCTTTGGGCCAGCCTACGTTGAAGGTTGGCCATTTAGAGTGCAGAGGGTTACTCACTTCTTCTTTTTGACCTCGACCGACAGGTTGCCGGCACAGTTCCGGACGTCTTGCCAATGGTCAAGGGTGAGACTCAGGGGGGTTACCATGGATTGCCCCATTTCAGTCTTGCTGGTAAAAAAAGGAATTTAAGAAACAGGCACAGGACACAAGAAAACACAGACCAGACAACAGATTACAAGCACTGCGCGTCTTGGTCGGAGAGTGCAAGCCCCTCCGGCCAAAAACAAGTCCCGACGAATCGGGCACCAAGCAAGTCCCGACGAATCGAGCACCAAACAAGTCCCGACGAATCGGGCACCAAGCAAGTCCCGACGAATCGGGCACCAAGTCCCGACGAATCGGGCACCAAGCAAGTCCCGACGAATCAGGCACCAAAACCCCTAGGACGTCTCCCAGGGTGGCAGGGGAGAAGTCTGAGCTTCTCAGGCTGCCCAAAGTACAAAGTGACCACGCGTGATCGTACAAACGCTGCGCTCAAGTGACGTAGAAACAAACACGAAACACGAAACAAACACGACAACGAGCTGGCCAGTTTACCTCCCAGTAGTTCTTCCAGAAGTTCCTCGGGCAGGGATTCGGGGCAGCAGATCTCGGTGGAACCTCCAAATGAAAGACCCTCCGTCCCCCTGTCCAAGGAAAATCACACGAACACTGGCTGCAAAAGCAAGAGGCTATTTATTAGGTACACAGGCACCTGCGGGTGCGCAGCAAAACCTCAGCCGGAGCTTCGGTGAAGTGGCACACCGGGCTTTGGGGTACAGGGTTTTTATAGGGTGAAGGGGCAGGTTTCGCGCGGGGTAAGTAACAGGTTTCTTATTGGCCATCTAAGGGTAAGGTTATTTTTTTTTTTTTCTCATGGTTCCTGCTTATCAATGTAACTGTGCTGCTAACTGTCTCAAGGACAAACAGGACTGTTGGGCCCCTGTGCTTAAGAGGGATATTTGTCTGAGGAATGTGCGGTAGCCTGGAAACCTTATCCGCCAAGGATGGGAGCGGGGCTCAGCCTCGACTCAGGGTTTGAGGCATGGAGCTGGGGCCTTTCAGTATCATTAGTCTAAGGATTATTGTATTTAAGTCTAACATAAGGCCCTGTAGAAAACATTTGCCCAATTTCACACACACACAAAAAATCTAAACAGGTGAGATTATAATTTTATGAAAACAAAAGAGGAGATTTAAATTTAGGTTTAAGTCTGTTTGAATAAAAAAAAAATACCCAGAATCAATTGCTTATCCCTGTCATATATAAAAAATGATTTTATTTCAACTTCATTTACTAGAGTAGTAAGAACTAAAGGAAGAAAAACTACTTTTACATACATAATGTTCTCATTCTCATAGTTAGAAAACACCCAGTCACGGTATCAAGTTAGTTCAGAGAATGTCAAATTATAAGGGCTGTAGGATTAGATAAGTCATTTGAGGCCTATGCCTGTCAATATGTCCTCTAGTTCTATGCCTGAGAGAAGAACTACACAAGAATCTAAATGAAAGATAATTGAAATAAAATTATTATATAAATAAGGTAGTTAGAGGACAACATATCTTACTAAATTATAAATCAAGAATTGAGGAAATTTTGAGTACATTGAGCTCCACAGAGACAGGGCTGGGGCCAGTGAGAGCTGGACAGGCACTCGGCCACTCTCTCTCACTGAGGAAAATCACCTAAACATGAGTGAAGGAGAGTCTAAGGGGACAAGAGGCAAGATGTGGTCACATGCATTGTGTGTGCAAACTTGCTGGGAGTAGCACAAGCACCACCCAGATATTTCAGCCAACTTCTCAGCCTTTTCTAAGAAGTGTTCAGAGAGGTGGAAGATCATGTCTGTTAAAAAGAAAGAGAAATTTGAAGACATGTCAAAGGTGGACAAGGCCCATTTCCTGAAGGGAAACTAAAAACAAGCTCAAGGATGCCAAGGCACCCAAGAGGCCTCCACTGACCTTCTTGTTCTGTTCTGAGTATCCCCCACAAATGAAAGGAGAACATCCTGGGCTAACCATTGGTGATGGCACAAAGAAACTGGGGGAGATGTGGAATTGCTATATTGTTAGTGTTGATAAAACAAAATTTAAAAAAAGAAAATATTAAAAGTCTTCTTTTTAAGATAATTTCAGGATAGATTCATATTTTATCTCCCTAATAGACCAAAACAAATGTCAAGGGAAGTGAAAGGCTGATCAACTATGATCTATAGTAAAGTCAGGACGTTAGCAAATCCTTTCCTCAAGAGGAAAATATTGAACTGAACAAAACTGAATCCACTATCAATATTATAAATATGAAAAAAGACAATCAAAGAAACAAACATAAAATAACACTCTGAAAATTGACCCATCACAAATACCTAAGAGTTAGAGCTTGAAAACTGCTAAACTTCCAGAAAACTTGATGTGATTGTGCATCGTCTTGGTCTGGAGATCATTTAGACTCTCCTGCATATACCCCCAAACCTCTGTTACATGGAGGTACTTCCAGGTGGGCATCTTCTCTTGCCATCACTAAAGGAGGGTCTCTCTACTTGAAGCACTGGGTATTCCCATGTCCAGCCCATGTCCAGCACTGTTAACTGTGAAAGGAAAAAGACTTAAGACCCAGATGAGCATGGGAGGGCTAAGGGGTTCAGTGTACTACCCTGAAAATATGGTCATACTTGGAATATACATATAGCTTGCTGAGATTTGGCAAATACAGAGAGAAGATCAGAGACTTCCATGTCCTTGCTGACCTAAATTTGGAATGTGCTCTCCCACTCTCATATAGATTCATTGGCAGAACATGGCTGATTCGACTGCTTTGTGGTGTTCGAGTTCAATCTCTCCAATCATTGACTGATCCAACAAGTTAGGGAAACAAAGGCAACAACTAGGGAGGAAATCAGGCTTAAAAATTAAAAAAAAAATAGAGAAAATGTGCTTATATATTAGAGGATGCATACAGTTACTAAAATCCATAACTGAAATAATATTGATAGGAATATTAATCAGTGATACAGAATACAAAACTCAGAGATTCTTAAAAACAAGCATGAAAAATGTAAATATCAAAGAAAATTCGATTCAGAGTAAGTAAAGGTCCATGGAATAAAATGGGAAGGAAAAAGAGGATTACATCTTCTGACCACTTTCAATTCCAAGTAGCTAACAAATTTAAAACTGAAAGACTAAACTTTTACAGTAAAAAATAGAATGGTTTTTAAAGCTTGTGATAGAAAAAAATTCTCAAGCAAAAATAACTTATAATTCATGTACACTAAATTTAATAATCTCCTAGGAAGGAAATCTGTGATACATATAAACAAGTAATATAAACAAGTAATGTGAACAGGTACAAACATGGATATGTCCATATATGCATAAATGAATATATATACACCCATGAATATTTCTTTAAGCTAATGTAATACATTAAAGGCATCAAGTAGAAAAATATTTAAAAGACCCAAAGTGACTTATAGAAAAGAAAATATCAATATATAAATAGATGTTATATTTTAGAGATTATTGAAATGCAAACCAGAGTTAATATGAAAACATGTTACGGCACTATTTAAAAATAAATAGAAAACATAACACTACAAAAATTGGTGAGGATATAAATCAATGGAAATTTTATATATTGCTTTTGTATAAATAGAGAAAACCAACTTTTAAATTAACTTGGTATCATCTATTTAATTTGAAGATGCACATACAATTCTTTTCCACAAGAAATACAATCTAAAAATGACTGAATACATAAATAAATATGCTCTATTCATGCAAAGGACTATCTTCCATAAAAACAAATGAATGATACTGCATATGTGGATGTGAGGTTAGAAATAATTTTCCATGACATTTCTGTGCATCTTGTATAAGCATTTGTACAAACTATTTTCTCAAAAATGTTTATAGAACAAGCAACCTTGAAAAATAGCTTGTCTGCCCCATGGACAGAAGGCAGATATGTTTACTGTTCAAGATAAACTTGTTGGCTAAGAGCTTCTTTTAAAAGGCTGGAGATCCTAAGTTCTGGTTCTTTAGCTGTGGCACAAGTTGATGGTGTACAGTACTCACCTGGCCTTGACACCATGTCAGCCCTTTGAGTCTTGGTGCTGGTGGTATGTACTCTTGAGAGTGTGTAGGATATATTGCCTGTGGTGATGGGAAAAGGCAATTCCTTTCCACTTACCTAGGAGCCCTTTCTATTCAGCCAGAATCTTTGAAATTTTATCAAAATAGTTCGTCAATTCAGAAATAGGGTAAAACTCTCAGACCTTTCAGTTTTTGACATATTGAGGCATTTTAAAATATGTTGTTTAAATACTAAGGCATCAAAATATTTAAATCATCAAAATATTTAAGTACTTTTGTTTAGAGAAGAAAACATACATAAGGATTTCCTAATACAAATGTGAAAATATAAGGCACTAAATAATACACAGACATTAAGTGAAACTAAAATCAAAACACTTTAATATTAATGCAAAATTTGTAATATTATACACCTCTGGAGAAGGAAAGGAAAGGGAAATTTAAAAGTTTATGAGTGGATGTATAAAATCATCAATCATATCCAATTATTTTAACTATGAGGAGTTTCCTTTTACAATTCTTGGTAGGATCAAACATTCACCTATTGCATTTTATAAGTATATTTTAAGATTAAATAATACAAAAATGACTAAAAATTCCAAACAAAACAAAGAAGATGCAGAGGTTAGAGAATATGACTTTGTAGTGACCAGTATATTTTCAAGTATATGGGTCTTTTCAGAGGATCCTATATTACAAGTTTATGAGTGAAAACCCAGGCTGATTCCATAAATTGATGATTATAAACTATATTGCTTCAAACATTGGAATGAAAGTATCACTACAGTATGCTGAGTTCAGGTCTTTTGGATAAATTCCAAAGAGTAAGATAGCTGAGATAAATTGTTCTATTCAGAGTCTTATCAGGATCCTCCATAATTATTTTCATAGTGATTGTATTCATTGGCAGTCCAACCAACAATGTGCATGTGTGAGAGATGGGAAAGGATGAGACTGATAAAAAGAGAGTTCTTGAAATAAAAAAAATGAGAAGTGTAGGTAAAGTAAGAACAGCAAATCACGTTGAGATAAATAAGGATTAGGAGATAAAAACAGGTTTAAGAAAATGTTTAATAGGAGTGATTAAATGAAAGGAGTAAAAACATATTTCTGTCAAATATTAGATTTCATTAATACTTTAGATATTGAATTATATCTTAGGTACTATTTCAAAGGCATATGTATAAATATGGTTTGCTTAAGTTGAATGGAAGAAAAGGTCTTTAGAATTCAGAAAATAAAATTACAGGCACGAAAAATTATCTTGTTGATACTGAATTTACACTGAATTATGGACACATTTGAACTTCAAAAGGTTATATGAAAATGTGTTGTCCAATTCACCAATACATGTAAAATGTAGTCTGGAGGTTGGTAAGTGAAAATGGGAAAACTAGCAAAATACTGTCTGGCTTAAAAATCTGAAAATATACTGATTACATATTAAGGATTGCAGGGAAGACTGAACTAGTGATAAATTTTAAAAATAACATCACTATGACTATTGAGGTTGTTAACACCTTCAGAAGTGTTTTCAAAAAATTAATTTTTTAATTGATCCTCAAAATAGTTTTGATTTTATAGAAATTTTACATATGTCTACTTTACATATGTCTGTTGGTACAATTTTGCTTGTTTGGTAAAATCTTAATTTTTTTTTATTATACACAGCCATGGACTTAATTGATAACATAGTTAAATATCTTTATTAATAATGTCCTGCCTTGTCCCCTACCCCAAAATATGGCTCCAATCCAGCAACTAGGACAGATGTCTACACAGCAGGTGGCCTATAAGACCCAGTTTGACTCTTGTGTGGCACCAGATGTTATAATACTTTGAAAATCACCCCTGTGTATACATGCATTTCCATACAAAAAGTCATATGCACATATCTTAATATCCACAACACATAACTTTGATTAAACTTCCTAAGTATCTTTTAAGCTCTTTCACCATGACCATTATTCAATCTAACCAGGAATTCAATTGTTTTATTTTTCTAAGTTTGCATATGCTTAACCCCCTTCTTTCTTTCTTTTTTCTCACTTTACTCAGCGTAGAGTATAACACCAAAATATTAACACCCATGTTGTCAGTACTTTTAGCCTCTCGACCTCCACTTCTATCTGGTTGTCATTTTATATTGGACTTAGGATTCTGTACCCTTATCTGCTCTAATCTTCACAAAGGTGATCTCATAATGTCACATTTTCTAGTTTCCTGTATAAATTGATAAAATACAGGTATTTGACTCCTGTTGGTACTGTTTCACTGAATTTCAAAGATCTCTTGGCAACTGCCTGTTGACTAGCTTCATTTGAAGGTGTCATTAAGAACATATCCTCAAAATTTCACAAAACTAAAATAAAACTTCCTTATCCTATAATGTTGTGTCTTTATGGAATTTCCTTTTTTTCTTCTTTTTCTTTAACTCTTGCCTTTTTTTTCCTAAGTTAAATTTGATTATGTGTTGAAATACAATTTACAAACTAGAATCCTGAAACTATGCTGGGAACAAAAGTACACGTCTATTATCCTAGTTCTTCAGGAGGCAGAGGAAGAGGAGTCCAAGTTCTAGGCTAGAGAAGGGCTGTTCATGTAACTGTGGTAAACCACTTACCTAACGTGCAGAGCCCTGAGTTCAGTCCCCAGCACAGGAAAACCAACCAATCAACCAACCTGGAAGTCTTCATTGAAAGCTCTTTATCTTCAATCCCCATTTCCAAATTGTGAAATTAATCCTTCTTTCAAAATAACATATTCAGAAGTTGCATGTTAACAACTGACCTACGCCAGTTCAGTAAAAGTGAGTCCTATTCACATTACTCAGAATGCTTGAAAACAGAAAATATAGACTCTCTTTCACCCTGCGTTTGACAAAAGCATGTAGCCATGGAGGTTTAAAACAATCAAAAAATGAATAGCACAGCTCACAAGAGTCGAGATGTGAAACTAGCCCATGTGTCCCAAACAGAAGAATGGATAAAGAAAACATAGTCTACACACCCGATAGAGTTTTACTCTGCCATAATGAAGAATGGAATGATGGCAGTTGCTAGTAAATAGATGGAATTAGAGATGATCATGATACATGAAATAAACCCGACTCAGGAAGTCAAGAGTCAAGTGTTTTCTCTCATATGCAGAAGGTTAGAGAAAAATAAGGAGGAGATAAATGTAAAGAAAAAGGAAAAAGAAAAAGTGAGGGAGAATCTTAAAATAGGAGAAAGATCAGTGGAATAACTTTCCTACATATATATATATATATATGAATATAACACAATGACTTTCATCTTCATGTATATTCATAATGCACTAATTAGAAGAAGAAATGTAAAAAAACCCCACAGTTCAGTGTGAAACAGTCCTGACAAAAACGAAAGGCACAAAACTATACCAGGCTCTATAATAGTGAAATTTTGATAAAATCGCTCTGCAAATTTTATTAATGGATCCCCCTTTCTGCTTCAAAAACTGCCTCTAGAATAGGTAAAGTCTTCCTCTATATGCCCAGGACATCTTGCATTTTTTTCTTCATAGACCTCATGAAAATTATTAATTATATATTAATTATTAGATGATATCTATTGTTTTAATTAGAATGTAAGTTTCAAATGGATAATAATAATATAGTTTTCTTACTATTTTACTCCTAGTGCTGTCACAAAATAAGAGTGCCAAATTATTTTTAAATAAATAAATTTAAAGCTTTGAAATAATAATTAAGAGTAAAATAATAATTCAGTGATTCAGTGGATAGATGGACAGACTTAAAAGGGCCTCTTTTAAAAGATTTTCATGGACTCTAGAGAAAAAGTCATCATATTTTCATCTGAACCAAATCTTCCTCCTCATTATTAATTAAAATGGAAAGGTTGCTGGGAAATGTTTATTTTACTAGAGATGATTTATGGCTGTCTCTTCTGAGTGCGCAAGGACATTTTAATTTGACTAAGCATTTTTCTAAGGGGATGAATTTAGTTAAGCAAAATATTTTTAAAGGCCATCATCTGTATACCAATGTCACCACAGCAATGATAAAGTACATTCATAGGTTTAACATTTGTATTACATGGCATTGAAACATCTCTCTCTCTCTCTCTCCCTCTCTCTCTCTCTCTCTCTCTCTCTCTCTCTCTCTCTCTCTCTCTCTCTCTCTCCCTCTCTCTCAATAACCTAGATAAACCTTGAAAAGTATTTTTTCAGTTTATACCTATCTCCCTACATGTTAAGTAGCAGAGTATTGATTTTTTGACTTTTTAAATTAAGGACTACTCTGAGACTATAATAAAAATCTCATGGGGATTCTCTGTGTATATTCATATATGTACATAGGAAAATTAAGTCAGATTCATTACACTGTCTTTCCTAGTCCAACACAGTGGAATCACCACAGTGAATCTTCACATTATGTGTAACCATAAGACTGGGATTCTAATAACAATAAGATGTATATCATGTTTGTATAAATATGCCAAAATATATTCTAATATCATGTATAACTAAAAAGAACACATATAAAAGATCTTATGGGGTTGGTCATACAGATCATTGGCAGAGCAGTTGCCTAGCATGGGCAAAGGCCTGGGTCTAATCCCCAGCATAAAAATAAATAAATAAAATAAAATAAAATAAAAAATGAATGACACAGTCATGTATCAATTTTGTGCATAGTATCAGTGTTCATGAAATCAAATTCCAGTTAAGAATAAAACTAACAGGATAAGTTATAACACTTGAAAAATAGATGCTATATATAAATGCATGAATATGTATGGATAAATAGATACGTATGGACATACTTATGAATAAGCAGATACACACACACACACACACACACACACACACACACGTATATACCAATTAAGAAGACAAAATGTTCCATCCAAGTTTTATTTTGAATTTTGAATTATTAGCAGTAAAATGTTCTCATATGTAAAAATTTCTATTGCTGATTAAAAAAAACTGTCAGGATACTGGATAGAACATGTTAAATAAGCTGTTCACATAATGTATGCTCCAATATTAATACTCTTCCTTTCACATGGAAGAATTCTGGGGAGAACAAAGTTCACTTATCTTTGAAGCCGACAAAAAATATTCAGCATCACAAACACATTTTATGTAGCTTCAGTTATTACGATAGTTCTTATTTTATAGTTTTGTGTATAAGACATTAACTGAGTAAATGCTAATTTTAATAGAATGTGAAAGGGAAAAAAATTATGGTAATAATCAGCCTAATGATAGCATCTCATGAGGAAATTTTATGTTAAAATCTTGTTTGTTTGTTCTCATATTTTATTGCTTTTGGACGTTTCGTTGACAGTGTGCAGTGTATACAAATTCCTATTCAAAGTTCATATAAACATCCTCTTGAATAGAATTGTTGAATCAATGAGCAGTCTGTTTAAATTCTTGAGAAACTGCCAAACCTTATCCCAAAATCATTGCACCACATTATGCTCCCAAGGACAATTTACAAGTATTCATTTTTTCTATGTTGCTAAGCAAACTTTCCTATTATTTGTATTATTTGGACTATTTTGATTAATTTTATTAATTATAGGTAAAGTAAAATTATCTTTGTAAATACTTTGTATAAAAACCAATATAGAAGTCATTTGAAATCACATTACTCTTTCAGGTTCCTTAGAAAACCCCCACACTGAAGACCTATATGCTGTTCTCATACACTTGCCTATAGTCCTGTAAGTTTTTCTCTAGCATTGAAAGAGATAGGTTTTCATTTTTTGGCAATAGTTGCAGTAGTTCATTTACACTTGGTGTCCTATTTTGTATCAAAACATAAAATATTCTTAAATGTTGGAATCACATTCAACCCTAGGAAAGACCTGTCAATTCTGGGCCTAGGGTACCTGAGCCTAAGGGAAAAATTAAACCCAATTTCAAGATCACTTTTGGGTAAGAACACAGTAACTGGAATGACCTCTAAGAACTTACAGGCTATTTAATTTATTTTATTGGTTCATGGCATCCTACCTAGATGTTTTCTAAGTAAAAAATATTAAATACAGTTAAAATGAACCTACAGGTACTCCTGCAATTGTGGTCATTTCAACAATCTTCTAGACTGTCAGGGTTATGAAGGATTTCATATTTAAGACTAGCTCCCAAGTAGATGCACCCTAACACATCTGCCCAACTTTCCAGATTTCCAGTCTTAACTTTATCTAGGGAATGCTTATCTTGACTATCTCCTTCCTTGGTCTCTGCATTTAACTTAGAAATTTTCTGCTATTTTTAAAAATATTATGTAACTATTAGCCCTCTATTAATTGCCATCCACCAGGATTTCCTTGTAACAGACAGCACCCTAAGGATGGAGTTCACTAACATCTGCTCCAGATTAATTCTTCTTCCTTTTCTATATACCTTTAGGATGATTTTCAGAAATTATAAATTATTGTTATTTTAATAGGCCTAACTTGTTAAAATTGTTTTGCTGAAGACGAGTTCTCCCAAACTGCTTTCAGGGTTATTTCTGAAATCCTACCTTTTAAAAATTTGAAAACACTCATTTCCTTAGCATGGAAATTGTGTGTGTGTTTGTGATTTTTTAATAATTGTTCTTTAGTGAATATCTGGGAGAAATAGTAGATATTTGACTATTTGAATTGGCTAACACAAAATACTTTTCTGATATTTTTTCTTATCATTTAGCTATGTTAAAATGATACCCTTAAATGCTCAATTAATATTATGTTATACACAAGCATTTTTTAAACCTCTGCAGATAATTATCAAAAGTGGAAGATGTTTTCAATCAATAAGATTATTAGTTATATTTTATGTTTTATTTTTAATTGTTATGAAATAACTAATGTGATTGACTATATTCAAGAACTTGTTTCTAATTTCTAAACTCTTTCAACAGTGTTAATATTATGTTATTTTTGTGATTCTACTAGGAAGACTGATTTCACATAAAAAGACATTCAATGAAAAAGTCATACACACTTACATTGGTGCTATGATTGGGTTAGTTCACTAAACATTTATTGTAAAATAGATTGCCAATCCAGTGATTTTTTTTTAACAATAATTCTGGTCTTTCAAAATGTAACTTTCAAGAATAGACATATTTTCTGCAATTCTATTCTGCATGGTAGAATCTTAACAAGTTTTAAAAATTCTTTAATATAATGTATTATAAATACACAAATACAAGATAACTATCTCATTAAAAACCCATAGTCTACTAAGGAATACATTTATACTCACATGTTAAGTAAAAGAAATAAAGAAAATAAAAAAAATAAATGAAAGCAATATATGAACTGATTAACTTAAAATCATTTGATTAGAAATTGTCACAAGTTAAAAAATGTTTCTTATATTCAAAACCTGTTTTTATCTACTACAATTTTATTCATACTGAAAAATTGTGAATAGAATGTTGCTTGATAATGCTCAATAATACTGAACACTTAATGAGTGTTATAATGATTTTACATGTCTCCTAATTTCTAATATGCCTGACTTCAACAAAATTGGGCAATCATAATCTAGATGTTGTGTGTTCTTCTACTTAATATCAAATTCAAATAAAATAAGGAACTTACACCATGAAATCAGTTGCTAGTTTCAAGAAAGACATCTTTCACATCTGAAAATATTATCATATTTAAATGGAAGATGAGATTTTGGACTTTGAAGTTTATTTTTTCCCTAGGCTCTGAATAATGTCTTTGGCGAAATGCCTGAGTACTGATAAATTAAACACAATACAATTGAGTATGAGTTTATTCATTTACAGATAATTTTAGAGGCAAAGTCCAAATCTGATAAAAGAATAACAGTGAAAAATGGGGAAATTCTGGAGCTTTGATTTTATAAAAATGTAATTTTGTAGTGTAAGGTTAGAAGGATATGCAAGAAAAAAATATAAACCCTGCTCTTATGTACTGATGCTGAACTTCCATTTTGAGGTCTACTGCTTCTGATGGTAAAATCTTTCAGGGAAGTATTCCTGGTTTTATATATTTATGTTTTACTGTATTGCTCCTCATCTCTGCTTTATATTGTCTAAGGTAAAGAAAAATGCAGAATCACATGTTATAAAATACTAACCCCTTCCACATATCATTTGAAAATCAACATGCCTTGAAGTCATACTTGCCTGGGATTAGAAAACAACATTTGCAATGTGCTTTGATCCATATACTTGCTTCAATGAAAGGATTATTTACCTTTTTATAGTTTGCGCTATTTATATTCATTAAAGACCGATTCTCATCCCTAGAAAAACAAAACAGACCACACACACTATATCAAGTGCCTTTTTCAGTAAAGCTCATTTCCTATGAAAAAGAGATGATTATGTATTGAGCACTTTAATTATTATTTAAAGTCATGCCAGCATGACTTTCTTTTATGTTTTCTTTTTTTAGAAAATTCTAGACTTACAGAAAAAATGAGAGGAAGACACAAACTTATTTAACCCAAATTTTGAACTTACACAGCCTCCCTCAGTATCAATATAATCCATCAGAATGGCACATTCGTTAAAATCAATGAACCCACATTGGCACATCTTGATCACCAAAAATCCATAGTTTCCAGTAAAATTCGCTCTTAATTTTGTACATTCTGGGAGTTTGCACAAATATACAGTAACATATATTTATCATTATAATATCATGCGGAGTTTTCAGTGCCATAAAAATCCTCTGTGTTCAACTTATTCACATTTTCCTCCTGTCAATCCCTGACAACCACCAAATTTTTTTATCTTTATAATTTTATCTTTTCCAGAATGTCATATAATTGCAATCCCACAATGCTGTCTTTTTACATCGACTTCCTTCATTTAGCAATATGCATTTAAACTTCCTACATGTCTTTTATGTATTTAGCACTGAATAATGTTCCATTGCCTGCATGTGCCACTGATTTGTCTATTAGTTTACTTACTAAGGACATCTTGAATTCTCCCCACTTTATTCAAATACAAATAAAACTGTTAGAAACATCTTCATGCAGGTTTTTTGGGGGTATGTAGGTTTTCAACTTCAATGCATAAATATCAATGGGCTTCATTGTTTTGTAATGCACAACAATTATTGTGTTTGATTTTATAAGAACTGACTTCCACAATGACTGTACTACTGTGTATTCTCACCTGCCCTGCAGGACAATTTCTGTTGCTCCATATCAGAATGAATGTCATCAGATTGTGGATTCTGTCCATTTTGATAGTGTTAGTGATATCTCAATACTGTTTTAATTTGAATTTTCCTCATATGATGTGGAACTTTTTTTCATGTACTTACTTGACATTTTTATATCTTTTTGGTGATGTGTTAAGGTCTTTGGCACAATATTGATTGGTTTCATTTTTGTTACTTTTGAGTTTTAAATATTCTTTCTGTATTTTGAATAGTAATCCCTTATCCAATACAGTCTTGAATTTTTCAAAATTCTCTTGATAATATAATTTGCAGATCATATATTTTATTTTGATAGAGTTCAGCTAGTCAATTATTTATTTCATGAATTGTACTGTTAGTTTTATATTTTCAAAAGTTATTGCCTTTTTAATAGTTATCTGGGTCCTATTGTATTTAATCTTCTAAGAATTTATGTTTTCATTTCACAGTTAGGTCCATGATGTATTTTGAGTTAATTTTCTGAGTTTGTCTAGATGTCTTTGATACTTACTCTGAGAACCTGCTGGAGAACTTGCAAGTAACAACTCAGATCAGTGTGTGAGCCCATCTACAACTGAATCTATACAGTGTTTAGCTCAATGTCACAACTGACATCCAGTTCAATTATAGTCAGATTTTCTATCTCAGTGTGGTCTCCTATGAACATTTATGCTACAGTAAGTTGTTCTATGTGTCTTTCTGACTTTTCTACAATTTTAGGGGTTCCATTTGCTCTGTCATTTCAGTCCTGTGAAGCATCAAAGAAGGGTTATTGATTTTCAACTCGTTCATCTTTTTACCTATTGATATGACAGACTGGCAACATCAAAGCTCTTTACATGTAGATCCTGCTTATGTATACTTTGTCTATCCCTGCTTTGTTTTCAAATGTTATGGGATTTAGCAATATTTTTTTAAAAAATCAAAGCACATTATATTACTTCTATTATTTTATCTAGCATAATTTATTTTTTATTGTACCAGTGAAATAACGATATTTTATCCATTCTCTATTATTTCAGGAGAAATAATAGTTTTATGTAAGAGGAGAGAAAATCTAAACAAGTGAAGTGTAAAGATAGAATCTTAAGAATGTTGACCAGTAAGAAAAGTGGAGAATAAATAGCTCAGCTTGACCTCAGATCCCTGAATAGTGACAATAGTATTACTATAGAGTTGCAAATTGATCACTTTGAAGGGACCTTAACTTGGCAGTTTTCATTTTTGCTTATTTTTTGTCCTTTGCTCATTTTATAAAAGATAAGGCAAGTATTAATTGAAATGTCCAGTGTGGACTCTTTTCTGAGGAAATGCTTTCTGATTAGAGGAGAATCAGTTAAATGGGTTCATTTGCTTTTAAATATGGCATGGGGGTTGTGATACATTTTATTTCTTTTTATATGCTTACATACTAAATATATTTCAAAATTATCAAAGTTTTTCTCAAAATTATTCTGAAAGTTCATCATGAAATAGTTGTTTGCTCAAAGCATATTAATATGAAGCAAGAGTACTGAATCCATTAAACTCCTAAAAGGAGGAAACTATGAGCCATTGCTTTTGGAAGCTCTTTTTAATTTTTTTCAGACATTTCCAGAATATTACAGATCAGTGGGAGAGTGATAGAGATGCATGGAGAGATGAATCACTAAAACCCTGGCCGAAACCACTGGGAATTTCATCACACAGTGCTTATCAATTCCTCACCACATCTATTTTATCTGTGACTTTGGATTATACTTTTATATTATAGCTTATATTCCCCCTGAACTTTGTTATTATGCATATTCCTTTTACCTTTTTATTCCTCTTGGTTGACTATCCAAATATGATCTCTTGATCCTTCTGGGAATGTTAGGATTCTATTTATTTGAATCACTATCACAACAGAAGAAGTTTACATTTTTCTCATCCATTTTAAAACTCATCCATTTTAAAACTCTAATTCTGCCATATATTTTAGAAAGTAGAATTGAAAATTTCATGCAGCAACAAAATTATGCCAAATATTCAAAATATGTCCTTTGAAAAGTGGTCATGGAATATGACTTATAGTTACTACTATTGTTGATGATCAGATGTTGATAACTAAAAACCACAAAAGAATGAGGACTTCTTTATTTTGCATTTCCCCTTCTGTTAAATAAGGGGTTGTTTACTTGAAATCTTGTGATTTAAGCATTTTACATTTTATGAATCTTCAGGACCAAAACATTTCAGAAGATAATACATAAGGTTATGAAAGAAAATAAAACTAGATTCACTCTTAAAAATATAAGTATTCTTCTGGGTGTAGTGGCTCACCCCTGTGATCCTAGTGACTCAGGAGGCTGAGACAGGAGCATCATAAGTTCTAAGCCCGCCTCAGCAAAAGTGAGGCTGCTGAGCAACTCAGTGAGACCCTGTCTCTAAGTAAAATACAAAATAGTGCTGGGATGTGGCTCAGTAGTCAAGTACCCCTGAGTTCAATCTCTGGTATCCCCACTTCCAATAAATATATAAATATTAAAAATTAATTAAGAATAATGTTGAATACTTTAGATATAAAACAGTTGCATTATGATTGCAATGTATATGAAAGAATAGAAAGAAAGCAAATGAGAACAGGAGGATGCTTTCAGGAATTTTTGTTTTTTGTGTTAAGAAATTGTTGTGCATTGTACATATACTAAAATGAAGACCAAAATTTGAATAGTGTGGAAAGACAGAAAACAAGAAATGTAAACATAAAAGTTAGGAGTAATAAAGGTATATTTGAATAGAATATATAGAATTTGTTGACAAAAGTAAAAGAAAATTCTTTATTCTCTTGTGGAAGATTAGAAACAGTTGATTCACTTTCACTTGTTCTTATTAAAAATAATTTGTACACACATTTATTCTTTCTGGAAAAAAAAAAACTGCTGGATAAATATTAAATGTTAAACTAGTGTCCATGGTCTTGCCATCTAGGAGATGTTGATGAATTCTTCCAAGACTCCTTCAGACTGTTTTATGACATTAAATATATTAAATGTTATTCTAATGAAGTTTCAGGGAGATCAGTCGACAATGGAATTCTCATTTAGCAAATGACAATTCATGTCCAGGAAAGATCTTTGTATATGTCAAATTACCATGTAGCATTTTATTTTAGATTAGTTTTATTCCCAGTGTCTGATGCCATTATTTGACTCCATAAGTAAATCAAAAGCTGCTTTGATTGAGGGCCTTAAAAAAGAACACAAAGAAAGTGAAAATGATTTTTTTAATGAAAAAAAAATCAGTATCTGATTAACTCACAGGCCAATGTATGAATTAATAACAAGGAAAGATGACAATTACCTATTAAGATTTTAATATGGTGTATAGTATAGTATATAAACACTGCAGAAGTTTTGCAGTGAGATTTTCACAAATATAATCATGATATCACAGAGATCATGGATAAAAGAGTCAAGTAATTTAAACAAATTTTGACGGTTGGAGAAAATGTATATAAGCCAAAAAGAATAACTTAAACTGAGGGTGAGAGGGAGGAAAGGATGGAGGAAAAGAGAGATTTGTTCCAATAACTAAGGATTACTGAAATTTGAATCTTAAATTTGCAACAAATGCAAACGCATGTGAGTAAGGTTAATAGTAATCTATCAGTTCACTGATCTTCAGAAGGTATATTTCCCCAGGTGGTTCTAAAGATTTATACAAAGAAAATTTAATTTACTGACTATTTCTCTCTATTGAAACTGTTTAATACTATGAATACTTCGCCTTGAATCCCCTAAAAGAGATTCAAAAATTCTGAAACAATAAAATTACAATATTTTACATTTTATTAAGTGGGAGGCACACAGTTACATATGAGTGTTTGTAAAAAATGTGGCGTGGGGCTGGGGAGATAGCTCAATTGGTAGAGTACTTGCCTTGCAAGCACAAAGCCCTGGGTTCAATCCTCAGCACCGCCAAAAAAAAAAAAAAAAAAAAAAAAAAAATGTGGCGTATTGAAGCTCCATGTAAATGTCTAACTGGAATAACTCACTCTTCCCCACATTCACGTAGAATCAGAAAGTGGGTCTTCAAAGCTTCTTACAAACAGGGAAACTTACCCTCAGCCTTTAAACTTTGAAAGGCATACTTTCAGATTTTCTGTACACACATAAATCACTTTAATGGGAGGCACATATACCCAATAAAAATGACATTTTTATTGCTGCTTAGTTATAACCAGATATAAAATCATATTTTAATATAACCCAAATATGAGTATTGGAAATTCAAATATTTAAAAGGTTTTAGGGTTATTAATAATTCTGAGCTAAACATTTTAAGCTAAAAACTAATAAATATCTATGATTATGATAAAGAAAAAATGTTTACAATTAGACTTGTTAGGGTCAAGAGATTGCATTTATTTTTGATATTTAAAAATCTTTCTCTTTGATTAATTTTACTGTTATAGACCCACTATAAACTGCACATCTTGATACATTTTAGCACACATGTACATAGGCTATCACTAAGATCAAGATAATGAACATATTCATCATACACAAATGTTCTCTTGTATTCTTTGTAATCTCTCCTTCATGCTCCATCTCCCAGGCCAGGCAATTGTTAATGGTTTTGGGCACTGTTCATTACTAAGAGAAAAAGCTATTGTAGAACCAATTACAATTCTGGATTTGTCAACTTCTGACCGTTTTTCAACTTTTACTTTATTTATTTTAAAATTCAATATTGTTTGGTGCATGCATATCTAAATTTTTATATCTTTGTATGAATTGAGCTTCTTATGTCTTAGTCTATGATATTTTTTCATTTTACCTTGAAACGTAGTTTTTCTGAGTACAGCTTCTTCTACATTTTTTGACTGATGTTTGCATGGTGTAGTATTATTATAACTTTACATTTTACCTAATTATATAGCTATATATGACATAAATTTCTTAAAAACCATACATGACTGAATAAAATTCCATTCATTCTCCAACCTCTGTCAATTACTTAAGGAATTTAAATTATTTAAAATGAAGTTAATTATTGAAATATTAGGAAGGATTTAAGTATTCCTTTTATATCATTATTATAGTTGTTTGTTCCTTCTGTTTTTTATTTTATTCTCCATGTTCATCAACCCTTTTTAGATTTTATTTTATTTACCTGAAAATTTCAAAGATTTTTTTTTGTATTTTTTAATTTATTGAATTCTTTTGGAATTACAACATATGTATGTAATATTGTAGTTACACATATTGATATTTTAGTACTTAAAGTGCAATGTAAAAACTTTAGCAACACAGTTTCCATTTGCTCCATCCTTTCAAACTATTGCTGTCATAAATACTGTCTTTATATTTTTGTTGTTTCAGGGTATCTGGAAAACATGTAATAGCAATTATTTTATTCATAACACTTTTTACTTTTGAATTGTTTAAAAATAAAAGAACTAAAGAAACATCTCTTTTGTCTTTTTTTCTATGAAACATTTTTATAGCTTTTAATGTGTTGAAAAGTATTAAAACCTCTAATGATAAAACTTAGAGGAAAATAATTATGGAACATTTCTCGACTTTAATTGGAATGGAAAAAATTTATGTGCCATAATTTATAGAGTTAGTGTGTGCCATGATTTACAAAATTAGTCCTCACAAAAACATATTTTTGAATTATTACCACATTTAATCCTAGGTCTGGCCTAAACTCTGTTGAATCACCGTTTACAATGATTGCTTATGCAGTATAATTTGCATGTCATCAAATTCTATCTCATTACGTATTATGTGAACTTATCAATTTAGTAACATCAATATATAATATTTTATGAAATTCTGCTTAACACCTGATATACCTACTCTTTTATTTCTGCCAATGTGAACAGGGATTGCCTCTTGAAATCCATAGTGCTCAAAAATCTATTTATAATTTTTGTTTATGGATATCTAACAATTTTATTAATAATTTCTTACCATTATCTTTTCATTCATCATCATCAAGATTGAACGCCTGCCAAAGTAGTGGCAATAATTGTTATTTTTAAGAGATTTAGGAAAAATAAACCATTACAATGACCTCAGTCTAACTGCAAAAATATGCATACTTCTTATTCTAAGGATGATTTATTTGGGGATGTTTTTGTTTGCCTCTTTATTCAAAGAAGCCCTTTAAAGATGTTTAGTCTTTTTTTCATTATATGCTTGGATTTTTATGCTAATATAAAGTGACAATATTACCATTCTGTCACAGTAATTTTTATTATTATTGTTATTTTATTTTTAATTTATTTTGAAGTTGCAGATGGACAGATGGGCCTTAGCTTGTTTATTTTTATGTGATGCTAAGGATTGAACCCAGTGCCTCACACATGCTAGACAAGCACTCCTTTACTTTTAATTTTTTTCGTATTTTATTTTCTTCCAAATTCTCAAACTTTGCAAGTAGTTGAAATTCAGAATAGGACCAAATGCTCAGTAGTGAGCTTAGTTGTTTTTTCTGCAAACAACAGAAAGTCAGGGTTGGTTCAAGAGCCCACACAAAATCTTTCTGTTTCTGTTCTGCCACCTTGGTGTTGGCCCAGTACTGTATGGAAGCACGTGGCACACAAGTGACTGAGGCCGGAAGCAGACAGCAGATCAGCAAACTCTTCTTTATTCAGTGGCAGGGTCAATCAGCAGAACACCTGATGTGGCTTGTTTTCAGGGGTAAAATGGCTGCGGGCCTCTGTGAGGTTCTGGGATTATAGGCAGCCTTAGCAGAGCCAGGGTCTGGGAAGAGTTAGTTACTTTTGGCAGGTTCTTTTGGTGGGCAGGGGCCAGGGCCAGGTCACAGGAGGAGTTTTGGTGGCGGGATCTGGAGGACAGGTGGTGGGTAACCATATCCTTCACTGTCAATGATTACTCATATACTTATAGCATGGTGGCAAAAAGTAAGTGAAATATGCAGACTCATCTCATCAACTGTAAAGAAAAAAAACAAAAGGAGTTTTACTTCCTGTTGATTTATCTTTAAAGAATAAATTTTCCTAACAAGGTAAGCTAAAATTTTCAGCTAGACTCTGAAGTAGTCATTGAAAAGAAAAATGGAAACATGATTGATTATACACTCTCCCTGATACCTGGAACTGTGGTAAACTTCCCAGTTTGAATTTTAGCAGGAAAAGAAGAGATAACTGAATACCTTTTAGGAGTCTAATCTCAATGTCTTTTTCACCTTCTTTCTTTTATTCAAAACACACATTACCTTGATTGCCTGTTCCAAATCTTTTCAGGGTACCAAAATTATAAACTTAGTTATTTCATTTCATACTAGGATCTTGAGTTGTGAGTCAACCACTCACTATTCTTTGTGTCGTTTGACCATGGAAAATAATTTCCAAGAAATTGATAAAAATCCTAAAGAAAAGATGAATTTCATATGTATATAACTGTATTTCTGTTTCCATTACTTTTTATTCATATGATATGTAAAATAAAACAGGCTGTTAAATTTTTCATAAATGTTTAATAGATCAAACTGGGAGAAAATATTTTTTTCATGCTTATGCTAGTTCATTAGTGATGCCTATTCCTAGTTTTCAGAAGGAAAATACTTGTTATAAATTATTATTTTTGCAAGCAGTAATGTTTCTGATTGCTCTAATGGAAGAAAAAAAATTCAGGTTTCGGATTAATACTAATAGGAAACTGCTGGCTGAGGAGAAGGAGTTAGCAAATGGTCTCATTAGAGAAAGAGTAAATTTAATTTTCCAGGACTTGTAGGAGGAACAAATATTGGAGAAAGGAAATAATTTCTTAGTTGAGCTTTTGTTCTGCCCAAACTTGCCAAGGTTACGCTAACCTAGAACTGTCAAAAAGTGCTGCTTTTCAAGCTTAAACAGGCTTAAACAAGTTATTTTTCAGGAAGAGGCATTTTATTGAAAACCAGAGCATTTAATAGACAGCTCTTGTACTTGTTCTGAGGGGAGATAACAGAGAATAAAATAAAATACCTTGATATGATAAAAATGAAATCATGGGGAAGAGCAAATTCAGTATTATTTAATGACTGAATCAATGACTTTGGTAGTATAATATCAAAAAAGAGTGACTAATGATGATACTAAACATAAGAAGAAGGCAAAACTTTTGGTTTTTTTTGTACCAGGGATTGAACTCAGGGGCAATCAGCCCCTGAGTCACTTCCACAGCCCTATTTGTATTTTATTTAGAGACAGGGAATGTCATTGTTCCTTCTTTACATGATTATATTTACAAGGTGGGAGAACAGTTAGGTCCAAAGAAATACTATAGGTATCACGAACAGCAGCAGAGGAACTCTAAATCTAGGTAATATATTACAAAAAAAAGTATAAAGAAACAATGTTAAGAAGTAACTGACAAAACCTGGAAAGAAATAAGTGGGTAGAGAAAGTTGTATTGAAAGAAGTGATAACATCCATCTAAGGGACACAGACAATCCCCAAACCTCCCAGGGACAAAAGTGATGGAGTATATATATTTATGCTAATATAATTCCAGTCCTTGGTTTCCTGTTAAGACTCCGTTTTGGAGAAATGGAACCAAAAGCAAAGGACTCAGCCTTCCAGGGCAGAAAGCAGGAAAAGGATGGAGAGCAGATTTGAAAGTGTACTTGGAAGATCTGGCAAAGTTTTCCACGTCTGCACCTCTACTTTTCACTCTTGTCCTTTTTTTTTTTTTTCAGATAAACTGTTGTGTTCCAATCCCAGGGGATGCCCTGGGTATACTATTCTACTAATAACTACATGATCATGGGAGTTACCAATTAACTTCCACTTGTGTTCCTTATGTAAGATAGAGGGAATGGGGAGAGAAAAATCCGTAGTATGAGATATGACTGCTACATAGTCCTAGGCTTCACAGCTGGTCATGAACTATGTTCACAAAGACAGACACCTTCGAGCACTAATCACTCTATATCTCCATTGCCCTTTTTCACATTACACATAAATTATGTACTTGAACTGCTAACATTACTCAAAATTTTATATTTGCAGAGCATTTGTTATCACTGCCCATTGTTCTAGTGAAAGTCACAGTTTCCCAATGACCAGAAAAGATGGTTCTAAATTCCTTCTTATTTTCTAAACAATGTTCCTATCCTCTGCTATATTTCCACAACATAATTTTCCCTAGTAATAAGGATCAATTAACACTGTAGGTTCATATTGACTTGTTATTTAATCTGGAAGAGAAATGGTGAAGAGTAACTTTCAGTTTCTAATTATCATTGGGTTCATTACTGGGTTCCCTGATGAGAAGTAGCCTTCTCCGGGACAATATGAACAACTTACAAAGTGATGGAAGCATTAAAGAAACATTCCTCAGATAGATTTTTAGCTATGATGATGAGAGCCCACTCCTATCTCTACTCTTAGTTTCAGGATTCAGGTTTCTAGGTTTGGGGGAAACTTATGTTGACTTCTGATTTTTAAAGAAATTACACACATTATAGACTATGATCTCAATATAACAGGTTCATATGGGCCACCTGTTATCACAAGTGAATCTTTTGAAGGTACAGACTGTTCTTTCAAGTGAGATGATTCTGGTTGATGGAACTCATGATGAGAACAGTGAATTCCGTAATGCAAATATATTGCATACTTCCTTTGCCATAAATTCCCTGGTATATAATGTTACATGCATACATCAAAATGAATATACTATTCTATATATCTATGCATGGTACTACACAAAGAAGTATTGCATACAAAAAAGGCACATTTATACCCAAATATAAGCCTGTCATTGGGAAGATCATTACTACTGTGATGGGGATGTGTGCTAATATAATCTGCCCCAAGGATGCCAGTTTATACCATCTGTGAAATGGTGCCATGCTGAGGATTTGTTTGACATTTCTACAAAGACATCCTGAACTCACACAGCAATCAAAGAGTTGATCATGGAATGTGTGTTCTATCATTCATCCACCTGCCCAGCGTTCTTTTTGATTCCATATCCTTATCAATGGCATATCAATTCACTTATTTGCTCAAGTTAAAAATCAGAGAAAACATGCATGGCTCATTACTCTATGTATGTTCTGTTAGTATAACCAAGTCCTAAAAAATTCTATTCAAAATGTTCGACAGAGCTTTTCCCTTGTCTTCATTCTCTAGCTTACAACTTACTCCAGGGATTGTTGTAATACTCCTTTCACCACAGGAAGAGTTTTCTGGGTAAGTCCACATTTGCCAGCCCATTGCCCTTCCACACTGCACCAGACTTCTTTCCCCAACAAAATACAAATATGTCACTAACTTCATTTTAAATCAATCTAGTTTTTTTAGGACTCATTACAGAATACAAGACCCCTTAAAATCGATCCTGGTGCTTTCTCTCACTCTTGTCATGGATATGTCCTCTTCTATGTGTTTTAGAGCCTAACCTCACTGCTCTACACAACCAAGTGAGAGTATACAGATAATATATGTTTCTGCTATAATGCTCATTGCATTGTGATTTTTTATTATACTCCAGGACATATGCACTTAGGTATAAATGAATAAAATTTTAAATTAGAGAAGAAAATAGAATCGGAAATAATAGATAGCCCCTGCGGGCGTGGTGACACACACCTGTAACACCTGTAACCCCAGCAACTAGGGAGGCTGAGGCAGGAGAAATCGAGTGTTAAAGCCCACCTCAGCGAAAGTGAGGTGCTAAGCAAATCAGTGAGACCCTGCCTCTAAATAAATAAAATACAAAATAGGACTGGATATGTGACTCAGTGGTTGAGTGCCCCTGAGTGCAATCCCCAGTAGCCAAAGGAAAAAAAATAAAAAGAAATAATAGATATATACTATTTATTATCAAAATGAGGAGCCTCAAGAACATTTTGTGGTCTTCCTCAACTTGGCAAAATAATAGCTTATATTAGTCATTTTACTGCCTAAATATTTGCTTCCTCTCATTTAGTCAATTACTATTTATTTTTAAGTGTTTGAAATTTTAGAACTTCATAAATACAAAATTAATACTGTGCAGAAGTAGTAACAGTTACATAAAATGTATACACATTTATTTTTAAGCAAAGAATTTAATGCAAAAAAAATGATTCTAATAGTCTCAGTATTGGACATAAATTGATCATCTGAAAAGCACATAGTAATGCTGATTAAAAGGTCTATTATATATGTATATATATGTTTATGCATAGACATACACGCACACACATGCACACACACATGAACACACATATATATTTGCTATTTATTTTCACACCTGTGTACACAACATGACTTTTAGTATCCAGTCACCTTGTGAGAAAGGTTTTGTTTTGTCTGGTCTTGCTTTACTTCCCATTGATTATAAGGCTATGGAAGCAGAATTTCTTGTCACTTCACTGAAAACTGTCTGGATAGCAATGGAGTGTATCATAAATCAATTCTATCAGCGGACTGCTCACAACCAAAGTCAATATCACGGTATGAAGTTACTGATAACAGAACTCAGATGAAATAAACCTCAGCTCTTGATTCATCAGAGAACTTCAAGATTTTTGAAACATGTACAATAATATGATGAGACTGTGGGTATATTATTTTTTCCATCTTTATTTAACAGGGTATATAACTGGTAAACATATTTTTAAAAGTGAAAGTAAACAAAATAATTGACTACATTCCTAAAATGTTAGCTATGTTCAAGATGTGTAGCATGCCTAGACAAAAGTTCTATTAAATCTAAATTATTGAGTACCATGACCCACTAGTAAGTTGAATAATTTTTAAAAATCTTATGAACTATTTTGAATTGTGTTTAGTGGATATTTTACCAATTATAGATGGAGATTTCCATATATAATATGTGAATTTCCCCAATATTCTTTATTTAATTCATATCCTTTAGTTATTTGATTTCTTTTTGAGAACTAAATTGAAACACTTGCCATTTTATTTTGTCATAATTACTTATATTTTTAAAATGCACACAAAAATCGAACAGAGAAATGTGGGTCTTACATGAGAAATAAAGTTGAAGTAATTCAATAACACATTCTTTTTTTATCTGTACAAATTATTTATTACATAAATTTTAAACCGAAAACAGTGATTAGTACAATATGCCAATCACCCAATTCAGCATCAGCTAACTATATGTCATTTTTATTTCTTCTGTGCTTCCACCCATTCCCCAGGTGAGCCCCACTTTATTTGTCCAAGTTTATTCGCTTTTGGATGAGATTAGATGTATAGATATTTTATGTAATAAATATTAATTATATGGTTTTGAGAAATGCATTCATAATACCTTACTGCTCTTAAGCATAGAATATAATCTGCATTCCTTCACAGGTGACTTTTTCCTTCTCTAGATGCAAACTGTTATGATTTTCTTTAACCATAGGTTCATTTTGTGTGAAATCATGCAATACATGATTTTGGTTCAGCTTTCTCAGCACATAGAGGTAGTGAAATTCAATCTAGGTATGTGCTTCAGTAACATGTTCCCTGGTGTTGCTAAGTGGTATTTTATTGTGTGGGTACATGGCACTTTTCATGAAAAACATTTGGGTTATTTCCTATTTGGACCATTAGGACTATAGGACTTATGAACATTCCTAAACAAGTACCTCTTCTGTTCAGTTCAATTTCTTTCAGTAACATTAAGAAATTTCCATTTGTAAAGCATTAGTACTAATATTTATTCAATTATTTCAATATTTTAGGCATATCGAAGAAGAGAAAAGAAAGGTCATAATCTTAAAGAGTAAAAATTTGACAATTACAATTGCTATGATGATTAAGTAATGCATAATTCTAGAGTCAGAATCACACAAAGATTTAAGACAAAATAGGTTGGTTAGTACAGACACAGAAACAACTTTTTTTGTCCATTAGTTTGGAGGGGTATGCTTTTTTTAAAATAGAAAAGTTGCTTAATCTTGAATTCTTGTCTTTAAATACATGTTTAATAACCTACGTTAGTGCTCAGTAATTCTTAATGCCAGGATAGGACTTTCTATAGCTTTAAGAAGGTTCCTACTAAAATAGACTAGCTCTGATTGCCTTGAGCTTGTAACAGCTAATGCTTAAGTTGCTCAAATTTATGATTTTTATATAACTAATTCAATTATGTTCCTCTTGCTCCTGATTTTTCTATTTCTACTACTTCTACTGGTATTTTCATTATTTTTATTATTGATACAATTTTTTGTTTTCATTGTAAGTCAATAGTCTTGAATGTTTATTGAGAAAAATGTTAAATTTCAAGTGCATTGTGAAACTAAGAACATATATAATTATGATTTCAAAAGGAAAAAAAGCTACAACGTAATACTTAGCCTTCAAATGTCATTTGCTCATGGCCAATGCCCTTGACTTACTGATAAGAAGAAAATAATTTGACCTAAATAATGCTAGTCTTTAGATCATTGTACATGCACATGTGCATGCACATATCTGTGTGCCTCATTGTTGATTAAAAAGTACACACTCTACTCAACAGTTTTTGTCTCCTGGATATGCTTAAGGAAATAAATTAGTAAACAAATCAGGTATATGTATAAAGTTTCTCACTGCTGCAATTAATGTACTAACAATTGACTATGTTTAAGGAAAAACTTTAATAAATTATGCTAGATGCCTTCAAAGAAATATATAGTTATTAATATGATACATGCAGATGTGTTGTTAATATGAAAATATGTTTGTCCAAATTAACTCATGACATTTACTGACTAAGAAAGTATCACTAAACTATAAAGATACAATATATAATACAAATTAGAAGTTAATGAAAATGAAAAATCTAAAGGTTGATCAAGTGAATTAATTATGACAGAATTATAGAGTGCAACCTTTTTTGATGGATTATGGGAGTCATGAAATATTACAATTGAGACAAAATATTCAGGATAAGAAGGGATTAGCCAAGTTAATAAAAGTTGCAAGATCAGCATTTCCACTAAATTCACCACTTCTCTCAATGCTTGTGATGCTATAAGGAGTTTGCCTGGACTGTCCTCTTTAAAAAGTAAGACCATTGGATAGTGAGACTAAAGAGGAGATTAGAACCAAACTGGCTATATTGGACTATGAAAATGATTTTAGATTTGATCATAAGTGAAAGACCATGACAATCCAAAATCTTTATTCTAAGAGAGACATGATCCAATTTTCTTTTTTAAAGCTTATCCCTTGGGTGAGAGAAAAAACTAAAATTAGAGTGGTAGATTAGAGTGGGTCAAGAGTGGACTCAAGGAGAATCCAGTTATGATAGTGAAGGTTGGAGATGAAAGTGGCCCAAACAGCAGGGCAGAAACAATGAGCAAGTCATTTTGTGGGTACATGTGAGAAGACGTGGTGATAGGCTGGATTTGGGGAGTGAGGCAATGAGAGACTTTTTAAAAAAATTCCAATAGTAAAACTAAAGAGCATCTAATTATATGTTCTATGAATAGAACACTGGACTGATATATATGAAAATAAATGTTAATAGAGCAGTTACTGGTAGGTAAGGGAACAACAAATGGCTCTGTTTTTACTCTTTATACTTGTACTTTTTACATAACATTTTTCAAAAATAAGTTATGACCATTACAATCAGATTAATCCATTTTGGTAATACAGATAACCCAAACTGTATATTATTCCTTTCTTAATTTCTTGATTGGTGAATTTTGATTGTATATATTTAACTAAGACTTTTCATTAGCTCTAATTAGTCTAACTGAATGTTCTTCACTCTGCCTGTAGATTCGAGAATGGGATAGACTGGAAATAGAATATCTATGCTTTAGTGAAAAGTACGCAGATTTCACTGGATTATCCCTCAATCTAATTTTATGAAAGTCTCTGCTTTATTTAGTATTTTGGTCCTCAGTATATGACATATCGAATTGCAATCACTGCATAGGCAACATGATTTCAGTAAATAACTGACTAAACCATTACTTTTTCTGTTGTCAGTTCTGCTCATGCAGAGTTTTCTCCATTTGTTGTGCGAGTTCTACTAGCCTTAAACTGGAATAATATTTTTGTGTTATTTCATAAGAATGTAATCAGAAAATGCCTTATGTGAACTATATCCATAATTCTGCCCATGATTCCTGAGCACATAGGTCTCCTTCATATTTCAAGCCAACCTTGGAGTTCTCCTTCGTACTGAGTCATAATTCTCCATCAGTTCATTTCACATCTGGACTATGCACCACTTCCTCCTTGTGACAAATTGCATGCTAGAAGCAGTTGCTTGAGATGGACTAAAAGAACCTTTCCAACTATAAGTGTATATTTATTTCAAAGACTAAGATTTTTTTTAAACAAACAAAGAGTGGTCTTTTTAAAATTATGTAACCCTAAAATAATAAAGAATTTTGAAACTGTGGCAATGTTTTGAACTATATTTAGAAATATAAGATATAATGGTAATGTTATATATTTGAAAAATAAATACAATATTAGAAATATTACATATTTTTAAAATGGGTATTTTCATCTTTTTAACGCTGGTAGTGTGTGTGTTTATGTGGTACAGGGTATAGAACTCAGGGTGCCTTACCGCTAAGCTACATCCCCAGTCCTTTTGTTTTTTATTTTGAGAGAGGGTTTTGTTAAGTTGCTGAGTCTGGCCTTGAATTTGCTTTAGCCTCCTGAGCCACTGGAATTACAGGTATGTGCACCTCATCCGGTTTTAACACTGAACTATGTTAGATGATATTAAATCTCATGATTAGAAATACATTTCTATTTCACTATGAAATATGTACATATAAAATCCTTTGTACTAGCACTGGCAAAGTATTAAAACCAAAAGTTTAGAAGTATCTAAGTAAAGGCCTATGTTCTATAAGATTTTAACTTAACTTTCAAGAAATGTCTTTGCACCTATTATTACAGGGCAAAATTCAAATAATTCATGATTCAAACCAAAATAGCTATTTAAAATATTCCTGCAAAAAATAATTATACCCGGATTAATGAAAAAGAGCAAAATTTTCTTTCAAAAAAGAGACTTTGAATGTTTCAGTGGAAAAAAATTGGAAATGTTTATAAGTTTTTCTATTCAGTCAAGCAAAGATTATAGCTATCTGCTAGTTTTTCAGTTACAAAAACAAAACATTAACATTTCCACTATCACAGTCTCAACATGATACATTCATTATCAGTCTCAATTAATTAAGATTACACTTTAACAAATCAAATTACTTCCATAAACTGAAGGAAATGCAGGATTTGTTTCTTCCTTTTTCATTAAAAGAAAAATTGTAAGATTTTAAATATTTCACAGGTACAGAATTTTTCAACCAAGAGAAAGTTAAATGACATCCAATAATAGTTCAAAATGTATTCAGTAGAGAATATTCATTATGTATGATTCTGTTTTATCACAAAGCTATTCTTATATTTATCACAATTCAATAAAAGGAAAAGAGACAAAATGAAATCATTTTTGATATAGGAAATCAAAGATGCAATGTTTAAAATGCCTGAAAGAAAATAATATTTAATTTAATATATAGGGAAGTTAAGTTCCATTTTAAAATGAGGCAATGTAGAGATATCATCAGGTCTACCTATAGTTTGCCTATGAATAAGTCATAATGATCTAAATTAATTTAATAAACATGAGTTGTATGCAAAGAAAAAATACAAGAGTGTTGTCATAAATCAATAGAATGTTATTTTATAACTAAATATTAATAACCAAAATGCTATTTCAATAATCTATTTCAAAATAAAATGTCATCTATCTTAAATATGCAAATGGAAGGCAGAAAAAATTGAAAGTATGAAATGATATTGAATATTAAGTGTAAACATTTAGAAAAATAAATTTATTTTAGAGAAAAATTCATACAGGAACTGCTTAATCCAATGAAAAATATAAAGGAGAAAAATTAAAAAAAAAAGATTGCCTGGCAAAATGAGAATATAAAATAATCAAAATTACCAGTGTTTCCAGTAAATGTGGAAGTTTTAAATAGAAAGATAAAAACTCAAAATCTCTAAAACTAAATTAAAAGCAAATAACATTCTGCTTATGAGGTATTCCCTCAAACACATTTAAGTGGATACCTAAGCAAAGATATTCAAAGAAATTTGTTGTTGTTATTTATATTTTAAGATGTGGCAATACATAGGTGCATGTTCTTTCTACCCAAATAGCAAAAGAGTTGGCCAATGACATCATTACTCTTTTCTTCATATTTCATTTTTAAAATTTTAACTGATACACAAAATGTTAAAGTTGTATGTATTAATGGTATGTCATTAATACATGTATATATTCGGGAAAATTTAAATAATGTGAAACATATATATCTGGTCAAACATTGCTCATATCTTTGTTGAGAAAACTTTCAAAATCATTCCTTCTAATATATAGTAGAATACATGATTGTTATCTATAATTACTATATTGCATAAAAATACCCCAAGAACTTCTTACTCCTAACTGTATCTTAATAGTCATCGGTCAACTTTTTCCCCACCCCTCCACTCCCTACTCTCCCTAACCTCTGTAACCAACATCCCACTCTCAACTTCTGTGACATCAAGGTTTTAGAATATACATATGAGTGAGATGATGTATTATTTAGTGTCTTTCTGTGCCTGACTTAGTTCACCTAATGTAATGATATCCAGTTGCATCTGTGCTATTACAAATGACAGCACTTCATTCTTTTTATGGCTGAATAGTATTCCATTGTATGTATAATTAATACAATCTTATTTGTCTATTTTTTCCTTTCATTTTATATGCTTTTGGAATATCTTTCTAAAAAAATTCTTGTGCATTCCAATATCCTAGGGTACTTCCCTCTATGTTTTCTTCTAGTAGTTTCATAGTTTCAGGTCTTAAATTTAAGTATTGAACCATTTTGAATTGATGTTTGTGATAGGTGAAAGAGGGAGTCTAGCTTCTTTGAGTGGATATTCAATTTTTCCAACACCATTCTTTAAAAGACTGTCCTTTCTCCAATGAATCTTCTTAGCATCTTTGTTGAAATTGAGTTGGCAATGAATGCATGGATTTACCTCTAGGTTTTGTATTTTAGTCCATTGGTCTATGCTTCTGTTTTAATGCTAATATGATGCTATTTTGACTATTACAGCTTTATAGTATGTTTTGAAGCTAGGTAGCATAATGCATCATTGCTTTTTGATTATATGAGACAGTTGAGTCTTAAGATGATAATATGACAAAATCCAAGGCATTCAAAGTTCCCTTTAAGGACAAATAGTGCATAGTTTTTCATCTCAAGCAAAATATATAAAAATAAACTGAACAACATAAAAATGGTTAAGTAAACAAACAACAACTTAATTTTAACAAAATGTTGAAGGTCATGTATTCAATAGTATGACCCCTTAGGATATTTGGAAACCCCAGACACAAGGGGAGTGAGTCTTCGTACAACAACCAGAAAATATTCCACAGCTCTTTCACAAAGTATATGGGATGTAGGGCAGGAGACAGAATCTCCTTAGTATCATAAACATATGTAGCCTACCAGAATTTGACTTTGGAGCATTAATATCCTGAAAAGTTCATCCATGCTCAGACTCTACATGAATTCAAACTGTGACTGACTATTTGTGGAATCAACGTGCCATTATATTTATGACAATGCCAAAGCTCTGCTGTTAGGGGAGGGTGAGACCTGATCCTTCTATGATATAGACAGAAGATATCTAATACTGAGGGAGGGCCAGACAATCCACTCTTCATATATTCCCAGTAACTTGCTAGCTATCATGATAAAGGTAGAGAAAAAGCTCCTTCCCAGTATGCAAAACAACTTAGCTAGAACTGCTATCGACAGTAGGACTGGAACTTGATCTTGATAACCAAGACCCAACCCAGATCAGACAGAAACTAGCTCTAGCATTAATGGCTCAAAAGAAAGAGAAAGCACACCTGTTACTTTTACACACTGTGTCATTCTATCAAAAACTATGCAGCTTCCAAAAAAGGATAAATAATGAATTTATTGTCCATAGGTTCATGATTGCACCCATAGATGAAACAAATTTTGGAATTACCATACAAATACTATGATTATTATGTTAAAAAAAAATCTAGTGGGATAGATGTACAGCATTTATTTACAAAGAGATGTAAATTACAAAAGTGTGCTAGAAAGAAATCCTAGAATTTAACTCCATGCAACACACACATACTCACACAAACACACACACCCCTTGAGAGAGGAAGACAGGCTTTTTTGGTAAGCTCATTAGAAATACTCAAGATAGCAGAGGAAATAAGCAAAGAATTTAAAGGAAGGTCAATATAAATGATCAAAAATGAAAGTAGAAAAAATTTTAAAACAACAATTATTCAAAAATTACTGGACATATGTACTGATGAAGATTTTCAGGAGAACAATTCAGCTTATGTACTAAACCTTTGAAAAAGAGTGTATACTTTGACCCAGCAATTCTGCTTCTAGTAATCTTAAGAAAATAGTCAAGTTTGCAAAAATCTTTCTTCATTCCAGGACCGTGTATTATGTGATAAATCAGGAACAATGTAAATATCTAATATTATGGATTAACAGAATAAATTATGATTATATCCATCTGAGGAATACTATTCAGGTATACAGAATAATGCCATTGCAACTTGCTTACTAAAAAAATGTTAATGATTCATTGGGAAGTCAAAACAATACAATAGTAGATTGTGTAAAATATAGACATCCATTGAAAATAATATTTATGATACATAGAAAACAGAAAAAGCCTACATGATATATATAAACCATGATTACTTACAGAAAATAGAAATGTGACTTGTAATTTTTATTTATGATTTTTTATATTCTCCAGACTATCTACATTGAACATAATACTCTGTGAATATATAAAAAAAAAAAATTACTGGACAGAAGAAACCACCAAGGAAAGTACTCTTCACACAAAACACCTGTGCTAGCAATCAATTCTTTGTTTATAGTTTAAAAATTCTTATTGTCTGAATGTAATTACTCTGAGCAATATATTCATTTATTTATTTTTGCCTGAATATAATAGTATTGAAAATTTCAGTAACATCCTCTTCTTAGGCCTTGGATATAGAACTATAGGGATGTTTTACCCTGGACTTATTTTAAAGCTATTCTTTTTGAGTTCACTTGAAGATCAGCCCAATATATTTGGCATGCATTTCAACATTCTTCCATTGTTCTACAATTTTCTGGTATTCATTTGTCACACTGACAGAAACCAGTTTAAAATTTAAATCCATATCCCTCCTGAATCCTGTAAGAGAGTTTGTAGGCCAAAGCCCATGCAGTGACTGATGATGCTGCTGTCAGGTGCCAGTAGAGGCAGCCGAATGGCTCAACAAGTTTCTTAACATGATAAACAATAAGGCAGATTACAGAAAAACAAATGACTTATCATAAGGTGGCTTCCGTGGCATTCTTCATATTTGTCCCCTAAAGTCATTTCCACAAATAAAGTATTTCAAATGTAGGGAATATTGCTACAAATAGATTCATATTTAATTCTCTTCTATCTCATTTGGTTTAATCTTTTAAAGAAGTCATGCACAGCTGAAACAAAATAAAAGATTACTAAAATACACTTCAATTTAACAAGTTGTTTTTCTGTATCAAAGATAGAGATTGATGGGATTTGACTTTGGGCTACCTATACTATGAGTTTATTCATCATTATGACCCAGTTCTTGGTGTTATTAATTTCTAACATCAAGACTGTTACCTAGTAAATCACTTTCCTTTAAGCCAGGGTCTCTCAAAATCTGAGCTATGGAGGAGTATTGTTGTATATTCTAATACCAACAGAAGCCATAGAACAGTATATGTTATTCAAACTGACTTTACTTTTTTCCTAACCAAATATTTAAGTCTACAATAACAGTCACAAAAATTGTGCAGTTTAAAGAGATCTATTAAGGATGTTTCACAAGCACACAAAGTTCTTAATGTGTACTCTATCTCCCCTGTTATATTGTATGCAAGCACGGGTTAAACCCTTTTTTTAATGTATTTTACCTGATCTAAGGGGTCTATTTGTTTAAAGATTGATTTGACCAACTCAACCATTTTAGTATCATCTATGAAAAATCAAACTTACAACATAACATTTTTGTGTTCATCCCTGTTGTTTGTCTACTCAATGAATCATAGCCACTAGACAAAAAATGAAGGACTGTATTCCTGAATCTTCTAGAAGTTTCTAACATAACATGTAAATACACACCATATCATCAGGGGTTCTATATATAAGCTCACTTATTAATCTGAATATATTGCTTTAAGATTTAAATTAGAGGAGTAGATTAGCTTGATGTTTGATACATATTTGCTCTTCATCTACAACATATTATTTATACCATATTAAGTAACATGAAAACTTTGAGTTTTGATACCTATGATTCATAGGAAATTTTATCAAAAATAAGGTGAAAACTTTTAAAAATCGGTTGTAACCAATGCTTTACAGAAAAGAAATGCAGTAAATGATTCTTTACAGCATGTTTTGTTTGAGAATGAAATTTAAAAGGGACAATTGGTCATTAATTAATATTAGAAGCACATTTCCTACTCATTCACAAATGCATTATAATTGCAAAGAACAAAATCCTTGATTAGAAGTTCAATATGTGAACTAGATTCTCTGAAGAAATTTCATCTTTATTAAATATTCTGCAGGCTGCTTGACATTGCTGACTAGAACCTTGTGATTGTGGAGAGAAGAAATATTGTAGGTCAAGAACTAAAATTATCTTGGGTTATCCTAGACCCTTTAATAGGTATTTACCTTAACTTTTGTATCTGATCTAACATTCTCATGACTATCATGTAAATTTCTCAGAATGTAACATAGGCTTAAGAAACATTTAGCTTTCACCAACCCTAACACTAAGAGTGCTGAGAAGGGAACATCTGAAGCCTGTAGGAGAGATTTACCCATCTTTCTGCAGTTTGCCTACCTGGTATTTCCTCCCAAGTAACTGACAAATGTAGTGACTTTCTTTTATTCTGTGACTATTAAAGTTTGTGTAACCTCTTCCACAGTGGAACATGGCATTCGGGTTAACTTGAATATATGTTTCCAAGGTAATGGTAAATCATGTTTGACTTAGAATAAACAGTTTCCTTATTTATTATAAAGCAGAGTTGTTATTTTACATCAAGAAATTATATTGATTACCTAACATGAATATATAACAAGTATTTATACTCTTCACTTTTGTCTACAAATGTCCTGTGAGCAGTTAAAAACAGGATTAAAGACTTGGTACTTCTGCTCCATATTGCATCCCTCTCCTTTGGTCCGAGTCACCTTGGATTCCAGGAACAAGGCCTGATTGCATAAACATCTTATAATGAGTCAAAGCTGTCACCAGGAAACAGCAACTCTCTCACTGGGAACAAGGACCTCTGTACTAATGATGAGATAATTATGGACAGTCCGCACCTGACCAAAACCATCTGCTGGGCCACTGTGAAAGGCCTCCAGCTGTGCAGATCCCCCAACCCTTACTCTCATTCCCCTTTTTATAAAACTTCAGTAATTGTTAGCCCCTTAAAGACAGGGTTAAGGACATGGGTCCCTTTTTGTCCCAATTTACCTACACTGATTTCAGTTCCTTTCATGCTTTTCAGCCTCAATGTTTCTGTTTGGTTTTTGGTGTGAATATCCAGACCTGATTTGTTGGATACCCAGTCAGACTTTTATCCTAGAACTTTGGTGAAAAAAAAAAAAAAAAAATATATATATATATATATATATATGTATATGATATAAATATATAATATATATAACTAATTCATTGTTAACAAAATCCCATAATATAATCTCTGATGAAAATGTTTAATTATGTGGAATTCAATTTTAAGACAAAAAGAGATGTAATCTGGAACACATACCCAAAACATATGACAAAGATTTCAAAGGCCAAATGGCTGTGAAGTTTTGTTGCCACATTTGACAATTAATATTCCTAAAAATAATGTTACAGTTAGAAATATGTGAGAACTTCATTAAAAAGCATGCCATACTTGTTCATAAAATTGTTACACTACACACAAAAAAATAGCTTCATTAGGTCAATAAGAACAGACAAATTAGCTTTTGCAACAGAACACAAATAGAACTGCATTTGCCCTACCTGAGATCAAGTTCACCCAGGGTTATCACAGTGAGTGAAACTCCAGAGTGTTGCATCACTGTGCTTTGGCTGTTGTAACGAAAATTCAAAACATAACATTGCCTGGGTGAGTCTTATATTCTCACCTCATCTAAAATTATTTTTTTTATTTTAATTAAATTTAAACATATTTTTACTACTTTCACCAGCTCAATATTGTTGATTTTGACTATTTATTGTTACACATCTTTGACCTCAGTTATCAGTTTACTTCTTCAAATGTTTCCTGCTTCCAAACCCTTCTTTGTATTACTTTTATTTCTGCAATGACTTACAAATGATCTTACATCTACTTTATTGTAAAATCCTCTGCTGTATCTTCCCAGTCTCCTGTCCACCCGCATTAATATTTTGACTCAACTACTACTGAAGTAATTATCATAAATTAATCACTCTGGGCATACTCCTATTCAAATATTTTAATGATCTCGCTTTGTTATGGAACTTAGATCTGGAAACTTATTCCATGGAAAACCAATGTACAAGAGATGAGTGTAGGAGAAAGAAGGGCTTTATTCAGTGGCTATATAATGGAGAAGCAGGAGATCTGATTGCAAATCCACTTCTAGAACTCAGGAGGTTGAAGAGCCACAGAAATAGGGTAGCAAAGATGAAGAGGAAGATAAGCTAGCAAAAGGGAAGAACATCCATGTCTTTTCTGGGAATGGGTGGAGATCTTTCAGGAACTTGCATGCCACCATTTTTGCTCCTATCATGGCCTGCTGTTTCCTGTTATAGCAGCTAAAAGGTGTATCTTTAATCTTGAAGAGGAGGAGAGAGACTCAGCAAAACCAGGTTAAAACAGCACTGCATAATAATTCTGGACAAAATGTTTTTCAAGTGATTGATATATCTACAAAAAGAAATGAGCAGATATAAGAAGTAAAACTTAAGGCAGCAGAAGAAACACAACATGAAGGAAGGGAGGTCAAATCTTTTCACCCCATTCTTGTCACCCAACAGACATTAGCAGGCCCAAATAAAGAGTCAGTGTTTTCAGAAAAACTGGACTTTGAGTTTCTGAAAATAACCTCAGCAATCATCATCGTCTTAATCCACATGTCAGAAGTATGATCTACAGCAGACCCAATGGGAGGCTGATGATGTATTGCCCAGTGTATGACCTCTATTTTCAGTGATTTTCAAATCGACTAAGAGCAAGTGAAGTTAAAGGGCTCATTTAGGATTTTCATTGGTAATGCCTGAACAAGGAAATATGGTTTAAACATTTAGACTAACCTTTAAGGATGTCCACATCAGACCTAGAGGAAGCTGTGCAATGAAATGTGTACTCTCACTAACAAAAAACATTGGGCAACAGGAGGGCTTAGGATCAGAAATAGCTGAAATCAAGTTATGGAATCATCAATTATTCAGTTGCCGATTTTGCTGTTTTCTCCATATTTATTTTCTTTCATGTTATATTATTGCCAGATTTTGACTTACATTAGGAATTCTTTTTATAGGAAAGCACAAGATTTCTTTGTGGACACTGACTTTCATTATTGTTTATAAATTATTTAAGATTATTAAAGACATTATGTTAGCTTCCCAGGATGATAGGAGGATTGCATGCTATTAATGACAATATCAGAAAAGGGTGTGATTTCTTGGAGGTTAGAATTCCATGATGGCTGAACACTTGTATCTAGGTTTAAGAATGATTTTTTGACAAGCAGGTCTTGGAAGTTAGAGAGTGTGTTTTACTTCAGAGGAATGTAAAGTGTCCACTCCCCTGGATCATTTGCTTACATTCTAAGGAATGAATCCTGAATCATTCCTTTACAATTAAGGCAGTGACTTTTAGAGTTAGAGACTTTTTCCTTATCCCCCTCACCCTGTCCCTGTCCAGAATTGATTTATTTACATTCCAGAACAAAGGAAGTCTCCTTCACTCTGGCTCCAGAGAAATAATTGTCAGTCAGATGTGTCAACTGCCCTACATAAGCTCCAGGTTTCATAATTCCAGTATCCATTTCCTCTGGTGCCTTTTTTGCATGCACAGTTGACATTTCAATCTCACTGTGCCCCCTGTGGAATACTGGGACATTCTAAGTTTGCTTTATGAGTAAACAACAGGTCTCTTCTCTGATCTAAAATATGGTGTCTCTATTAATAGATAAATATATACACAGGTAAAATGTAATTTATATATTTATACTCTATATATGCACAAGTGCTATATGCATGTATGTTGCTAGTTGTACATGCATCCATATGTATGTTTGTGTATATTTGTGTGTCTATATTGTATATACATATATGGACGCATGTATGTATGTGTGTGTGTGTGTATATATTTACATATGAAATTGTGATGAGGTATTACATTAAGTATTTCACATCCAGCATAGCTTCTGATTTAGCAGGCAGTAAGATAGCCTGGATGAAAGGAAAAATTCTAGGTCCTGAAACATAGGAAGCATAAAGCAGCCTCTGCTGTAAGAAAAAAATTAGGGAAATAAATGTGAGTCTGACTCACTACAATAGGAATTTCCAACTTGTTCAATTTTCAAAAAGAAACATTTTTTAAATGTTTGATATCCTTAATTTAGGTTAGATATACTTTGAATTAAAAAAAATGAATTAAGATAGTTTCTTTTTTTCCTTTTTCTTTCTTTCTTTATTTTTTCCTTTTATAGTGACATCTGTGTGTGTCTGCCTTCTACAGATGGTTCCTGGTCTTCATGGCACTTATGAAGGTGGTGGTTTATAGTCTACTTATGGTGATTAAACAAGTCGAATCAAATAGTTTTTAGGATTCAGGAGACAGGAGAATAGGGAAGGAATACAAGCAAAAGTCTTTAGTCTTCTTGTTCAAAATAAAGCGAGTAACTGATTTTATGTTAATTTTTAAGTAATAGTTCTGTTCTATTTTAAGCAGTAGTTTCATAGCTGACCTCTGCATCCATACTTTCTCTTGTGGTGCTGCCTTTGATAACAGCAAAGGAAAAATCAAAGAAAAACCTTATTAGAACTGCAAGCAGAAAGCACTCTGGCAATGCACGTAATAAAGGACTCGTGGAGGAGAAATGAGAGACCAATATGAGAGTCTCCTCAAGTCTTAAACATGGTCCCACTAATGTAAAGGTCTATTCCACATCAGGTTCCCATTTGCAACAGATTTTTGTGGAATCTCTTTGACTAATGTTGGAGTTCAAAAAGAAAATTGATCATGTCCTCCATCCTTTTTTCAGTTGGTTGGGTATCTGAGACACAGAGAACCTGAGCTAGTTTCATATACCTCACTGGGGAACAAACAAAATAATTTAGTGTGAACAAAAATGAATGACCTCTGTGCTCCATTTCTACCAACCACTCACTTAACTCTGCCACGCATGCTATGGCTGAAAGTGCTCCTGCATCCTTAAGAGAACTGCAAGTTCAGCAGCAGCAGGATCCCAAATGTGCATAATTAACATCAGTAGAGGTTAATTAAAGCTACCCATAAAGCTTCATTAAAATCTAAGAGAGAATAAAACCAATCTGAATATTTTATTATTTTATAAATCACAATTATCTAGTCAGAGTAGTAGTCAATGTATAATAGGGCTGGACTAATCTTCTGAAAAAAGTATTTTTGAAGCCGTGGTCTGGTTCATATTCACAACAGCACAGCTTAACAAAAAATCATATTGCTGCAATGATCACTCTGTTAGATGATACCTCAGTCACTGAATATAATGTTAAACAGGAGAAAAAGGGAAATATACATTCTTCTTTGTTTTTATGCTAATTGGTGGACAAAATTAATTTGGTCATAATTTCTGTTCACAGAGTTACATCTGTGACAGTACACACGTGGTTTTTATATGTCTATTTATTTTAACACTGAAGAAACTCAATAAATATCCAAAAACATCCATAAACATCTTAACTATAAAATACATCAGTTTATGTGATCCTCAAAGTGGGTAATTTGCAAAGATTTCAAAGTTGTGTTCAGTAGCGGATTGCAAAAGCCTGAGCTCTAAGATTTAGCCGTCACTAAGAAAAACAAAGGTAAAATATTTCAATTAAAGAATGTCTCAGGAAATTTCCTTAGATAAAGCAGCATACATTGAGTTATTGGTAATTACTGGTAGATTATAGGATGTTTTCAAGTAGTAGTGTTTTAGTCAGATTATTTTGATGTTGCAATTGAAAGACAGGACCAGAATAATTGTAGGGGAGGAAAAGTTTGTTTAAGGACTCATGGTTTCAGAGGTCTCAATCCATGGGCAGTAAGTTCTATTCTTTGGGGCTCACAGTGAGACAGGACATCAAGGTAAAAGAATGTGGCAGAGGGAAACAGCTCACATCATGATCAAGAAGCAGAGACTCTGCTCTTCAGATCCAAATATCCACCCCATAGATACCACACCCCCAATTTCCTACTTCCTCCAGTCTCACCTCACCTGCCTCTACTTACCACTCAGTTAATTCCTTCAGGGACCAATTCACTGATTAGGTTAAGGTTATACTCCAATCATTTCTCCTCTGAATCTTCTGGCATTGTCTCACACATGAGTTTTTGGGGGACACCTCACATCCAAACCATAACAAGTAGGAAGAAATAAAATCAAAGTAGTATGAAATAATTAACATTTGTAGGACTGTATCACAGGAATTTTTCACATCCAGATGTAGTATTTATTTCCTAGGTTCCAATTTTTTAATAATGCCTTCTAAAATATTTGTTGCGTTACATGGCCCTTGCAGAATTAAGGAAAGATGAATAGAGTAGACACTTTACCAACCATTTTTTTTTTACCAGCTTCTAGTCATTTTATTCTAGTAAAATAAAGTCAACACAAGTATTATAAAAGTCCTTTTATTTGTTTGAGTTAATAACAGTAATTAAGTCACTTTTGGTTTAGTCATAGATATGCTAAGTATGGTAGATTGCAAAAACGACTAGAATCTCATTACACATAGCTTTTGTAATTTGATTTTGCAACACATTCCAACAAGAGGGGTCTATTTCTCAATTTCTTGAATATGGCACTGACCACAAAATTCACTTTGGTAAGTGGTACAATAGTTATCCATGATGCAAGTAGAGACATGAAACATACCTATGTATTGTGATTTGACATGATTCCTAATTTTGAAACTCTGTGATCACCTTCATGTGGAAACCCCAGAAAAACCTGCTGGAGATTGATGACCCCTTCACTTCCATTTACTCTTCTGAGTTTCAGTCAACCAACATATATGTATCTGCAGATGAGCATAGCCAGTCAGCTGACTACAAATGCAAGCTCACTTAGTTAAAGGCAGGTTATGCAAACTTAGTCCCATGTTAATTGTTATTCTGCAAATTTGTGGGCAAATACATGGTTGTTGTTGTTGTTCAGCAAAGACTAACATATACATAAGTATACCACAATGAAATAAAGGCAAGTCTTCCAGTATGATGTAATTTTTACCCTTTTTTATGTTTGGATACAATAGAAGGATATATACCTTAAGTTGTTAAGTGATTTAAGAAATCAGTTGATAATTTGGAAGATGAAAGGTGCCAAAAGAATTCACTGGAGAAAAGAAAGGCTATTCAACAAATGGTGCTGGGAAAACTGGAAATTCACATGTAACAAAATGAAATTAAACCCCTATCTCTCACCATGCATGAAACTCAAAGTGAATCAAAGACTTAGGCACTAAAACAGAGACCCTGCACCTAATAGAATAAAAGTAGGCCCAAATCTTCATTATGTTGGTCTAGGATCTAACTTCCATAACAAGACTCCTAAAGGGCAAGAAGTAAAATTAAGAATTAATAAATGGGATGAATTGAAATGAAAAAGCTTCTTCTCAGCAAAGGAAATAATCAATATCGTGAAGAGAAAGCCTAGAGAATTGTAGAAAATCTTTCCCACCTGCACCTCAGATACAGCATTCATCTCCAGAATATATAAAGTAGTAAAAAAAACTTAACACTAAAAAAAGCAAAAACAAAAATAAAACCAATCAATAAATGGGCTAAGGAACTGAAGAGAAACTTTACAGAAGAAGAAAAGCAATCAATCAACAAATTTGTGAAAAAATGTTCAACATCTTTAGCAATTACAAAAATGCAAATCAAAACTACTTGAAGATTTCATCTCACTCCAGTCGGAATGGCCAATTACCAAGAACACAAATGACAATAAATGTTAGCAAAGATGTGGGGGGAAAAAGGTTCACTCATACATTGCTGATGGGAATGCAAATTGGTGCAATCATTATGGAAAGATGTATGGAAATTTCTCAGAAAACTTGGAATGGAACCAAAATTTGACCCAGCTATCCCCCACTCCTCTGTTTATACACAGAGAACTTAAAATCAGTATATTAAGTGATACAGTCACAGTAATGTTTATAGCAGGTCAACTCACAATAGCTAAACTATGGAACCAACCTAGGTGCCCTTCATATGAATGGATAAAGAAAATGGATATATATATATATACACACATATATATTGGACTATTGCTCAACCTTAAAGAAGAATGAAATTATGTCATTTGCCCATAAATGAATGGAGCTGGAAAATATCATGCTGACATAAGTCAATTCCAAAAAACCAAAAGTCAAAAGTTTTCTATGACATGCAGATGCTAATTCAAAATAAGGGCGTGGAGCTAGGGAAGAATAGAGTTACTTTAGATTAGGTGGAGGGGAGGGGTATGGGGGTAGGAAAGATAGTAGAATGAATCAGACATTATGACCCTATGTACCAGTGGGGTTCTACATCATGTACAACCAGAAGAATGAGCAATTATACTCCATCTATATATGATATGTCAAAGTGCATTCTACTATCATATATAACTAATTAGAACAAATTAAAACATGGAAAAATATATTAAAAAAGAAAATAAAACGCATAATTGAATTGACTGAAAAAAAGACTGCATAATAAAAGAAATGAAGAAATGAAGTCCTTAGGTCATATTATTAGGTTAATGATTTGACAGACTCTGGAGCTACTTCACTTTCAGACTTCTTTTTAAAATAAAGACATACAATATTTTAATTAATTTTTGATCTTCTTTACTTACAGCAAAAGAAAAGAATGGCAACTGATAGAGTTCCTCAAACAGGTTTTTATTCCTTTTCTCTGAAGAAAAGTACAACCTGAGAGAACTAGAATCTGAGAATCCAAGCTTGACCTCTGACATAAAAAAACTACTTTGCAAAAATAAGTCATCAGAACTTTCCATGGTTGCTTCAGCTGGTATTAAAGTGATTAGAGAGACATGAAGGCTTCAAGCCTATTGCTAAATGTCCACTATAAGGTGTTTCCAAAATACAGAGATGCATTGAGCAGTAAATTCAAAAGCTTTGCCAAACACCTTTGAGAATTTCAGTGGAAATTTTCAAAATCTCTTTGCTTTGTATAAAAATATCCACCTAGCTGGCAGCTTTCCTAGATGCTAGAATGAACCAAAGATAAATTCAGTCTTTACCCAATACTACAAGAACCTTAACAAATTCAGCTCATGATTCAAATTTGTCTCTTCATACTATCTTAGTAGAAGAATCATTGAATTCTTTCTGATGGAAGATAAAACAGTAAGCTTCCATACTCTTTTACATATAAGATCCAAATTCAATAAAATGATTACTGAACTTGATTACTGAACTTGGGATGTATAACCTGCAAAGGAAATAATCAAGCACACCAAATAACAGAACCCATTTCTGAGGTGTTTGAGATAATGACAAGAAATTAAAATCCCTAATATTAAGAATAAGAGGAAAGATTCAAGAAATACAGTAAATCCAAGCAGGTTAAATGTAACATATTCCCTGAACAGACACACACACACACACACACACACACACACACACACACACGTGCACACACACACATTTATATATAAGCAAATTATTACAAGTCAATACAAGAAAAAGGAAGTCTTTGAAATGGAGGTGAGGAAATAAAGACAGAGATCATAGGAGAGGGGAAAGGAGGGAAGCGAGAGGCAATTTGGAGGGCCACTGCCTTTTCTTTCCTCAGAGGTGGATTGACTGAGTCAAAGCCCTGTTCTGCATCAGAGCAGGAACTGAGTGTGTGGCCCCATTTCCCCTCTCTTTTTGAGGGTCAAAGTGGAAAAGCAGCATTCTTATTTTCCACCATGGTAAGGGATGCATGGGTCTATGTCAACTCAGAAGCCTACATGCTACCCACTTGGTGGAAAATTATTTTCTGAAATGTGAAGTTGCATTTAGGAATTTCTTTCTCTTCTTCTCTACTAACTAATGCTACTGTTTATTCAGGTCTGTGGACAGCAAAGATTCCCTCCTCCTATGAGTGCTTCACAACACTGTTGAGAGAAGTGTGGTCTTTTTGGAACCCAACCTTCAATCATTAACCTTAAACCTTAAGAGTTTCTTAGTGCCATGAGTATGGTTCTCCATTTTAGGGTTTCAGAACTATGAGTGTTACCAGAATTTTCTGGATAGAATAAACATGGGGTAAATATGACCCTTGATGAGGGCATTGCATTTACTGAAGAGCTGCTGCAACTCTGGTACAGATTAAGATTTGAGAATTGTATAGATGCTGATTGGTACAATTTGGATCTTAAATATACCTCAAATGTCCATGCATGAAAGACTTGATCCTCAACTTGGCACCACTAGAAGGTGATGGAAATCTCTAAGAGGTGAAACCTAGTGGAAGGTCTGAGGTCATTATAGACATGCCTTCCAAGGGGATAGTGGGAATCTGGTCCCTTATTATCTCTTTTTTATCTCCAGTCAGAAGCAGAAGAGTTTCACCATATGCTTCTGTCATGCATCCTTGCCACAGGACCAAACTGACAAAGGCCAAAAGGGCCAATAGATCATGGACTGAAACCACTGAAACTGTGAGTCAAATAAATTTTTCTTCATTTTAAACAGATGATCTCAGATATTTTATTAAAGTTAGAAAACTAACCAACACACTGATGTTCATGAACTCTTGAAGGGCTTCCCAATCTATTCACAATCATATCATCAGTCTTGAGTTTGAGTGCTAGCTCATCTCCTGGGGAATGTGACTCAGTCATAGATGGAGTCCACACATTGCCTTCCACTTCAGTTACACTGCACTTACCATCTCCTGCTATTGGTCCTGTGATGTTCCAAGGTATTAAGTCCAAATTGGAGATGCAACATCCATCTCATTCAATTCCTCCTGACCATCCTTTTTTTCAGTTTAAAAACCTGTCCATGATCACAAGTTCAAAGCAGGCTCCATAATTTTACCAAGAACCTGTCTCATAAAGCAAAACAAAATAGGTTTGTGGTGTGGGCTTAGTGGCTGAATGTCCCTGGGTTTAATCCCTGGTGTCTTCCACACAAGAAATTGTCATTTTGACATTCTTATTATTTTCATCAAGTCCATGAGTTTTGTTCAAAATAGTATTCAGCAATTTCAAGAGAAGATTTTGCTACTTTTGCTTTGACTCCTCAAGAAGTTACCCATCCACAGTGAATTCTGCCTTCTTGTGCATCTATGAAGCACCAATTAAAAAAAATAAATAAATCAAAAGAAGATAACATAGTAGAAGAAAGGGAAAAGGGAAAGAGGGAGGAGCAGAGTGAAAGAAGTACTGGGGATTGAATTGGGGCAAATTATATTCTGTGAATGTATGATTGCCAAAACAAACCCTACTATTATACAGAATTATACTGTACTAATAAAAACATTAAACAGAATAAAAGTTTAAGCAATGAAATAAAAAAGAAGTTACCCATCTTCATTACTGAGACTAAAATGGTTTTTGATTTGAATGAGCTAAACTATACTGGTTACTCAGAAGAGCGAGATATTTTTGCCAGAAGGTGAGACAGATTATACAGTCCAAGTTCACCTGAGATTTTGACTAGCACAGACAAATTGTCCTCAAGAAGATAATTATTCCAATAGTCTATGAATTAGAAACCATGCCCATTCCAGAGAACTACTTAAAGAAAACCTCACTGCAGATCCTGACTGTGAAATTCCTACAAGTGTCCATCATGTGCCCTTTCGGAGAAATGATTCTCTCCTATGCCATGTAGTAATGTGTACACAGCGGCACTGTGTTGATGCTTCCCATTATCTTCAAATGAATGAGAAGAAGCCCACCTGCACTGGGCATGTATGTGACAAAAAAGCTGCCTATGAAAGTCTAATATTAAATTACCTTTTATAGGAAATCTCAATAACTATTCTGATGGTGATGCTATTAGATTCCAGGAAGACATTTCTTTCTGTCTAATGAGACTGTAGAAAGCTGTGTAAGAATCCAGCCAATCACATTAAAAAAAAAGAAAACTCAAGTGTCCTTAGTAAGCCTTGTTCAATGATGACAGCCAGTGAGACAGCACAGAAGAAAGCAGATGTTATTGGCCTAATAATAGCAAACTCTTCTAAAGAAGAGGAAAACTCTCCTGCAAAAAGAAAATATATCTTATGCTAAAAACACAAAGGAACCCAACCAAATGATTCTCATGAACCAATCATCTATTATAAGGTATACAGTGTGACTTTGGCTGCTCCTGCTGCTATTCTGCCTTCATTATCAGATGACTCAGTACCATTCTAGCCCATGACAACTTTGAGCTTGTCATCAGATTTCCAGGAGAGCAAAGAAATGATGTTAATCATGAACTACTTGGACTATGTTCTGATAGTGTGCAACAGTAAGTACAAGATAAATCAAATAAGTTGCATTTATCAAATGGAAAATAATTTTCTTACTTTGAGATGAAGCCTGCCTGCCTTATTATTTCTAGTGCTTTGTTGCGAGATGTGAATGGTGCTCCAAAGTTGTTTCATAAAAATTTTAAAGTGCTAAACGTTTTATACATGTTGCCACCACGTAGCAATCTTATTTTGTTAAGATTTATGGCTCCAGCATAAAAACGTGTTATCATCATTGGTGAAAAAAAATCTAAATAATGAATCAATTTCACATTTAAATAAAGAAAGTCTTTAAAACAATCAGGGACAAAAGTGAAAAATGAAACCAAAGGCAACATTAACGTATGGATGACTTCTGGGCAAAAAATGGTGGAAGAAAGAACATTCTGGCTATTGCCAAAACAGAATTCCCTCACCAACCAAAATATTCTCTCAAATCAAAAGTGAATTAAATAGAAAGGAGAACAGTAAAGTAGAGGAAAGAGATCAAGTGAAGGGAGGGAGAGGAGAAAACAGAGGAAGTACTGGGGAATAAAATCAACTAAATTATGCTGTGTGCCCACATGAACATGTCACAATGAACCCCACTTTAGGTACAATTATAAAGTACCAATGAAAAAAAGTAAATCAAAGAGAGACCTCTAGAGCATGGGAAGGAGGTGAGGGTATAGGAAGTACTTAGAAATGAAATGGAGCAAAAGTTTGCAAGAGTGCAAATATGGATCTGTCACAACAAACCCCACAGCTATGTGCAATTATAAAGCACTAATAAAAAGATAATTTTAAAAGTCAGTTGAAATATTAAAAAGAAACTTGCATAAAAAGGCCAGTGTTAATTCTTCATACCATAGGGGATAATCCTGCACAGGAAGAAAGTAATGGAGTGAAGACATAGCAACAGAGAAAGTAAATATAGGTACATTCATAAATTCAAGAGATGACATTATCAGCATTCTCTAAAGTTTAAAATAAATGTAGAATTACTATTCTTGACAGCCCTGATGTAAAAGGTTGAGTGTAAGATCAAGGAAACAGGACAATAAGTATGCTAAGATTCCAGAGGGAAACAATTCCTTGAACCCACACCTTATTTTTCCTGGAGAAAATGGAAATTTCTTTTACTTTCTAAAGACAGCGTTTCTTTCTTTTGCTGTTTTCTATCTTTTACTCTATTCTTTACTCCGGTTTTTTCAGACATCATGATATATAACATTACCAAGAAGCAGAGTAGTTGAAAATAAAAATAATATATTGCCCATAGCTATATATCTGATAAGAAACAATACCAAGGTTTAAATATAGTGTTTGATTCCTAGATCAGTGCTATTTCCTATCATTTAGTTTATGTTTTATTGATATTTCTCAAATTTTTCTCTGATTTTATGGAAGATGAGTTTTACTGATAACCAGATTTTGATTGATTTCCTATGCAGGAATTATTAAATTAGCAGTGTTACACTCCTTTAAATCTCAGAACATATTAATTTAAATATTATGCACATTTTGTAACTGATGCACATGTCACTTAACATTGATTTGTTCAGTTAATGCAAGTTAAATTGTTCATGTCTTATAATATGATTTGGGTTTCAGAAATAAAACTTTGCTATGTTAAATGAACGTAAGCATTGGGGGGGTAATTTTTTCCAGTTTTTTTCCAATTTATTTTTTATGAGTGCATTATAATTATATATAATAATGGTGTTTGTTGTCATATACTCTTACACGCACTGAGTACCACCATCTAATTTAGTTAGTTTCATTCCTTAGTATCTCTTCTTTCCCTCCACTCCTCCTCCCCCGATTATAAGAATTAAATGTCTGAAACCTTTGCCAGGAGATTTGAACCTATATAATATAATGAAATGCCAGATAATGGCATTTATTATAATTATAAGATACCATTAAATAAACACTGATTAACACATAAGTGAAAAACAAATGATGTTGAACAGAAAGTTTCAATCATTTTTTCTTCACCAGTACAAGCTATGTGTACTTTTACTATGAAGATTAACACTTCATGTTCAATATTGGAGAATTTACAGTATGCTATACAATGTCCCTTATCCCCTTTCACGTCCATGGCCTGTAGGTTTTGTCTTACATTGAAAGGAAATCTCGCAGATGTAAGTTAAAATCCTTGAGTTGGCAAGCTTATCCAGGCTTATGTGGGTGGTTTTGATGTTTTCATTGGAAATCTTAGAAGAAGGACATAATTAGTCAGGGAGATCCTAAATGTGACCACAGAAATAGATTTGAGGATGCTAAAATTGTTGACTTTAAGATGAAGGAAGGGGAAAAACAAGAAATTGAAGGCATATGGCTCTAGAAGCCAGAAACAGCAAATAAAAAGGATCTCTCCTCAGAGTCTCCACAAGGAAATAGCGTTGTCATTAGCTCAGTGAACCAGAAAAGGACTTCTGACTTCCAGAACTGGAAGAGAATAGATTTGCGTAGTTAGGCCACTGTTTGAAGTAATTTTGACAGCAGCAGGAGGAAAAGAGCTATTAAAGAGTGTTTTCAATGTATGAGCTTAAAGTTTCACATATCTAGATGCTTGTGTTTTATTACTCTGATTTCAAATTCTTATGGAACTCAGTTTTAATTTATAATTCTTTTTCTATGAGTGATTTCATCCAACACACTTATTATGTTTTAATTCTGGCATCTTTAAAACAAAAATTTTGTATCAAGCCAGGTGGGATGGCACATGTCTATATTCCCAAGGACTTGGGAGGTTAATGCAGAAGGATCACATGTTAGAAGCCAGCCCTGGCAATTTAGGGAAACCCTGTCTCAGAATAGAAATTATAAAGGGCTAAGAATGTAGTTTAGTGGTAGAGCACCGCTGGGTTCAATGTTTAGAATTAAAGGAAGGAGGAAGGAAGGAAGGAAGGAAGGAAGGATGAATTTGTGTATCAAGCAATCCTGCGTCCAGATTTCCTCAACAGGAAAGGATTATGAAAATTAATATTAGATGCCAGTTAATAAAATCTATTCACTATCAGAAATGACTAGTAAAATGATATTCTTAGAACTTCTTATTCTTAGGAGAGAGAAAAGGATGCAGGTCCCTTGAATGCCTGCAGGAAACACCACACAAGGTCAATGCAAATCTGAGTAGTTGATCATCCAGCAGCCTCTGCCTTCAGGGAGCTTTTAAACTGAGAAAAAACAAACAAAAAATGTTTCCTTGCATTAGCTTCTATTAGACCATACACCTGCGTCACAATCCCCAGAGCCTGAATTTTTGCCACCACCTGAGAAAATAAAGTAATAGAATTTACTACTCAGGTTGAAAGATCCTTAAGGCAAGAAATCTGTTTTTTACACTATGCAAGCCACCACCAGAATGTGCCATTTGGTCAAAGGATGAGGACATAGTAAACATGAGGTATCAAAACACGGCTAGCATTACACATTCAGGATTTACCTGTCTTAATTATTGCAATTATTTTCTAAGGAAATTTTATTTTCTTAAAGGTAATAACAGAGGTGGAACTCTTTTTGAGTGAAATCAATCATTTGGAGAACAAGATTAAGATGACTATTAAACCCTAATGCCCTAATTCATAGCAAAATGCCTTCAGAACCACTCTTGAGAATTATTAGATTCATAAGATTTCATTTAAATTTTTATTCTGATGTTTTCTCCAAATTCATGCTTTAATTTTTAATATTCCATTCTCTTGTAAATATAGATAGATTGGAAACCATTTATTACATGTATTTTTCAGATTAGAAGAATGTCACAAATACTCCTTGTGATCACTTGACCAAAGAGAAAGATTTAGCCTTCCCTTGTTACCCCTGTGCTATATTCCAAATATTACATTTATTTAGTCAACAAATATTAGTTACTCTCTGTAAGAGAGTAGTAGATGCTTGAAATACACATATAGTCATATGAAGATATGGAACAAATAATGAAGAAGGGAGATAAATTAGATAGTATATGTCATGTAATTTAAAGAAATTTAAACCAAGTACTGGAAAATTCACATGCAATTTATCCTAGTGATTCTGTGCTCAGTGTCATAACTGGCATTACTTAAATATGTCCTTTACTTCTGGAATAGTCTGTAGGTTAATGACTTTAGATATACACCTATAAATAAGTCCATTCATTATTTCAGCAAACATTTAGTTTTTTACTCCAAAGCATTAGAAAATCTCCTTGAAGTGGGGAGTAAAAATATTAAGGAGAAATGTTTTCTAAACATTATGTTCTTTCACATAAAATAGCCTCTTTTGAATATAATTTCAACATGGCTAGAGGTGGGATTTTTTGTTGCCAAACTATTTTTGTAATATTCCATCAAACAGCTGTTAAGTTTTGATGTTGGTATTGTCAGTCTGGGATATGGTAAAACCTTTTTCCACACTCTGTCAGAATTCTCCACTAGGGCCAGTTCTGTGGTATTAGCAACAATGCACAGTTCATATTTCCCTTGAGGAAAAGCTCAACTTTTGGCTGAGAAAAATGTGGTTAGCTGAGGGCATTCAGCTACAGAGCCTTCAGGATCTGCATTCACATCAAATCCTTATTCTTCTCGGACAGGTTATGGAATTTAATGAAGCAAGAAGTGATAACAAAGTATAAAACTTTACTGCTTCCCTAAGGCATCATAGCATTGTACATTTCTCAATGTTACTGCAAAAGCAAACAAACCAAAAACCCTATTGATGGCAGTTGTTAACATCTGACCTGCTTTAACCTCACCAATATAAATGTCCAGTGTTCATGTCTACTGGTTAGAATATTTCTTAATTCTTATTAAAGCATCACACTTAAGCACAAAGGGCATTGAACTTAAGTATGCAGCTGGCCATTGAACTTGCTGGCATTCAGTAATTGGCTCTAGGATGTGAAATTAATGGACTATAAAGTTTGTCCTGAGAGAACTTTCATTTTACAAGTATAGCAATAAAGTCCATGTTATTATTTTTCCTACATGCACCCTTTAGTCATAACTGTATGTCTAAAACTTAAAGGCAATCTATCAGTGAACACAATCAGTGTCTAAGGAGTGTTCCCTACCTAAAAGTAAATATGCTGTTATTAAAATATATATTCATGAAACAGTGGTGATGGGGCACTTTGTAAGGTCCAGCTCACCTACATGAACTTTATAGTTCTCAATCTCATTTAATTTTTAGACTTTCACAAAAGAAATTTTAGTACACATTTATTATGTGAAGAAAGATTGCCAATTATGTAAATGATATTTCTTATAAATTTATTTCTCTTGTTATTGGCAAAATCAGGATTCAAATCTAGTTTTATCTAACATTATAGTCTTTTTTTTTTCCTCTCACTATACCACACTGATTCTCAATATATTTATTCAAAACAATATTTGATGAAAGTTTTATACATGATACCAATCTCATTCTAATATTAACTTCTGATTTTCATTAAAATAATGATTTCTGCCTGTTCCTAAGACACACTGAGTGATTGAATTGTTTTCATTGTTTTTGGGTGAGTTAACCCTGGATGCTGGTTTGATCTGTATAACCTCCCCTGAACACATTCTTCTCCACTTCACATTAGTCAACACCACCCATTCATCTATAATATTTGAATCACCTGAAAATAAAACTTTCACAAAATTTCAGTTAGGAAAGGTACTTACCATCTTGAATGGGAAAGTAAAACAAAATGGAAAAAAGTAAAATAAAAAAAAAATTGCCACTGTGGTATTGGCTGTAAGAAAATAATAATAACGTGTGCTCAGTGTTTGAGTGTACTCAGCAATGCATGCTGTTTAGCATGGTTTGCTCTCCTCCTCCCCAAGCACTCTGAACAGATCAAAAGAGAAAATCTTTACAATGTTAATTTAGTGTGTACTTTGGTAATGTAGATATGCGCTCACAAAGTAAAATGCTGTGTCAGTGAGTATCTTGTCACAATTCTGAGAAAACATAAGAAACTAGTTAAGTAAATAAAAACAAAATATCATTTAATAGGCTATTATCTCAGGACTGACTTTGTGCAAAATGAGTATGTATCCTGCATGTTTGGTTTTGGATTTTAAGTAGCCACATTGCCAGTAGATACATACAACATAACATATCTAGCAATATATATGTTTTCTTAAGTCTTCGGGTTATACATTGTCTGGCAGGAAATGCATCTTGAAAACACAGTAAAAAAATATTATCCTAGTAGAATGGAAAGGTTGTTCAAAAGGGTACTTAGTAATGACATTAAAGTCAATTTAAAATTCAAATTATTTTCATTACTATGTCTGGCAGAAACATTAGAACACTAACTTAAATAAGAGTTGCTTTTTGTTTTTTGTTTTTTAATTCTGCTGAGAGATAGAAGCATTGGTCCAAAAAGAAACAATCAAAAAATGAATTTAGAATTTTAAGGATTTCACAGAGATATTTTGTGAACTTTAGAAAGCAAGTAAAAATTGTAAGGTAGCAGCATGGTTTAAGATGGTGTATAAGTTCATAATTGTTGTATAAGTAAAATTCATTGGAGTTAATTGATTGAAGTCTTTGCTTCGTTTATCCCAAAATACTTCATAATTATACACTGAAAAGCCATAAATATTCATAACAAGTAAATAGCTATTCAAACAAACTTTGATCATGTTGGATTTTAATATCTTGAAAAAAAGTAAATATTTTTGAAAACAGAATCAACTGAAGTAAAATAAATTTTCAGCTAAAATTAGTTTATTTAGTTCAAATGAACATTTCTGAATGCTCAGTGCTTCTTATGATATAAAATATGTATTAGATAATATCTGATATACATATCTGCTTTTTATTTTTCCCTCTCAGAAATTGTAGTTTTTGTTTGTTTGTTTTCATTTTTAGTACCAAAGATTGAACCTAGGGGCTTTCTACCACTGAGCTACCTCCCTCTCCCTTGTTATTTTGAGACAGGTTCTCACTTTATTGCCCAGACCGACCACAAGCTAGACATAGCACCATCTAAGCCTCTCTAATAGCTGGGATTACAGTCAAGTACCACCATGTCCAGCTTAAAAGTATTTTGTAAATGAAGAAGATCAAACCTATTACCAATTCAAAATTACATTGATTGAAACAAAAGAAACAGAGGTGGAGGAATGATTGCCAAAGTTTTGGAGTAAAAAGAAATAGTCCATGCTGGTAACAAGTCTAAAGTCACAAATGCAATAAGCTTTTCTTATCACATTTTTGTAAATTCATGCATAAAATCATAATTAATATGAAAATACAATAAATGTTTCTGAATGTTGCTATGCCATTTTATCTCATTTTGGTTCTGTTTGTGTTAATCCTGTTCAGGAATCAGTAAGTCCATTAGATCTGAAAACTTACATCACTCTTTTTTTATTATCACATATTAATTATTCAAAATGGTGAATTTCATTGTGGCATATTGTGCATGCATAAAAAAAAATCATCCTCCCAATACCAAATTTCACTTCAAATATTTAGAACTACAGTTGAAATTTTTCCTTTCTTCTTAATTTCTATTGTAAATATAATTAAATTGTAGATTTTCATTTTTTACTACATGGTTACTTAATTACACACTTAAATATTACCAAATATTAAAATACATAGTCATCTAAATATTTTTTCATTTTTTCTTTATTTTTTTTAAATTAGGCGTGGAATGTGTTTTCTTGCTGTTTATCTATTGAGATTTAATTTCAAGTTTTTCTTTTCTCTTTTTTGCTAATTCTGAGTGTTCTTTTTTCTTATTGTTTTGTTATATCATAATATTAGCTTACATTTACATTTATCACATTTCATCATTTTAATCTGTAGAAAAAAATTTATATTTGTTCTCTGGTTTCCTTCAAATATTCTACTTTTGGTAGTTCAAAAACAACAAAGTTTTTATTGTATTTGCTTTCTCCATCATGGTGATTTTTTATCTTATGACTTCTAATTATTTTAATTTTTTTATTAAATTTAAATATTTTAACTAATATATAAAAATCATAAAACTGTACATATTTATGGAGTATCATGACATTTTGATAGATGTACATATTATGCAGTGTTTAAACCAGGTTAAATATACTTATCCCCTTAAACATGTTTCATTTTACTTATAGTAAAAATACTATAAATTACTTTTTACTTATAGTAAAAGTAATTAAAATTCTTTCATATAGCTTTTTGGAATACACATAACACTGGTATCTGCAGTCACCCTAGTATGATACAGCATAGCTAGAATCCCTAACTGCTATCTAACTGTAACTTAGTATACTCTGGCCATCCTTTCTCTGTTCTTTTCTCCCCCAATTCCTTAGCCTCTCGTAACCATCATTGAAGTTTTTCATATTCCATACTATTTCCAGTTGTACTTCTTTGTACCCATGGTTATGAAATCATTGCTAAGATCCCATCTTCATTTTTTTTAATTGAGTTTCCCAGTTTTGTGAATAATCATGGCATGTATATGCCTTTCGATTTATGGGCATATGTATACTATATATTTGAATATATAAATTCAAATATATAGTTTTTAAATTGTTTTTTGTCTTACATAGAATATATTTATGCCACAAGTTTCTTTATCATTCCACTGAGTTTTGGTTTTTTTTTTAAAAGATGTGATAAGGAATAGGTAACATAAAAAATACCTTTGCTAACCACTTTCAGGTATGCAGTTCCGTGACCTGAAGTACACTCTGTGTGGTACAACCATCACCACCTTCCATCTCCAGAACATTTTCCTCTTCCCAACTGAACCTCCTCCTCCTGATGCAATAACGTTCTGTCCCTTCTTCCCAGTCACTGTCAGCCACACCCTTTCTGTTCTATGAATGCAACGTTCGGTGCCTCGTATGAGTAGATTGATATGATATTTACCCTTTTCTGTCTGCCATACTTCACCTAGCATGATTTCAAAGTTCATCCATGTTGCAGCATGTGCCAGAATTTTCTTTTGGAATCTGAATAGTGTTCACTCTGTGTGTATCTACCTCCTTTATTTCTCCATACACTCATTAATGGATGCATATGCAGCTTTCACTCTTTGATTATTGCTGCATGGTATTACTGTGAAATGTGATGTACAGACATCTATCCAAGTCTGTGCTTCCTATGATTGCTTGATTATTTGATAATTCCACTTTTTTTTTGAGTGAAATCTCCATCTGTTTTATGTGTTTAAAGAAGCTGTACTGTTTTACACCCTCCCCAGAAACACAGAGATTCCATTTACCTGTATCCTTGCCAACACTTGTTATGTTCACATCATTGCTTTTGTTTTTAATAATAGCCATCTTAGTAAGTTTTATGTGATTTCTCTTTTTGGTTTTGATTTACAGTTCCTCAATGCCTATTTTTTTTCTGTGATTTCTGGCTACATTTTTATCTACTTTGATAAATGTCTATTCAAATCCTTTGTGCATTTCTAATTTGGTTATTCATTTTATGGCTGTTGAGTTGCAGAGTTCTTCGTGTGTTCTGGATACTTACCCTTAGCAGATGTATTATTTGTAAGATTCTCTACCATTACCTGAGTTGCCTTCTCTCTCTGTGTTCTTTGATACACAAAAGTTCATTTTCTTAATTTCGATGAAATCCAATTTATCTATTTTTTTAATGCATGAGTGTTTTGTGCTATATACAAGAAGTCATTGCCAAATTCATTATCACGAAGTTCTTCCACTATGTTTTCTTCTAAGAGTTTTAGAGTTTTAGCTCTTATGTTTGGGTCTCTGATCCTTTTTATTTGATTTGTGTATATCTTGAAAGGTGTGGTCAAGTTTCACTCTTTTGCATGTGGTTATACAATTATCATAGCATCATTCTTTAAAAAGACCATCTTTCCCCATTAAATGATTTGATGCTTCCGTTGAAAATCATTTAGCAGTATGTCAAGGACATAGTTCTGGGCTCCCAAATATATTCTCTTTGTGTATATGACTGTCTCTATGCCAGTATTGCACTGTTTTGATTACTGCAGTTTAAGTAAATTGTACTTATTCTTCAGCTCAGAAGAATTTCACTTTGGCAGATTGGATTGTTATGAGGACTCTACTTTATGTCATTTTCTTTCCTTGATGTTACAATGCTGGAACCATTTGAGCTGCATAGAATTAATACCATCATTATGTAGTCTTTTCACTAATGAAATCTCACTAGTTCTATTTATTTTCCTTCCTTCCTTCCTTCCTTCCTTCCTTCCTTCCTTCCTTCCTTCCTTCCTTCCTTTCTTTCTTTCTTTACTTTCTTCAAATTCAATTGTTCTGCATAATTTTAAACTACTTATAGTACATTCATAGCAACTTATTCACCATATTTCTGGAAATGACATAATGTATCTATTATTTGAAGAGTTACAACTAACAAATCTAAAGTAAACAAAAAATTTCAGTAAGTTATTTGATATTATAGAATATCAGGATCCAAAGATTCATTGAACAAGAAACAATAATTTACTTATCTGCTTTTTGTATATGCTTCAAATAAAATTTTGCAGTGTTTTAATGTCACCTTATACATATCATGAAATAAGTAGTTTATCACTCATTCTCATATTGCAAGTATAGTATATTTGTATTTTAACATGTATTTGTCAGGGAGGGTGAACTCTGCTTTTGTTTCTTCATGAAAGAAATGAAGTATTCTTTGTTAGACTGTACCTCAGTCCCCTCCAATTCTACAAGCTTTATGAAAATACAAAGCTTATTTTAGAGAATAATACCAGTCTTTTAAGGATTACTTTCATGTATATAAATTTAGGAAGTTGAAATCATAGTACTATAATTGATTGAAAAAATATCTTTATTGGATTTCAGTATATTTCAACATCTTTTGTTACCATCAGAAATGGAAAAGTTAAACTAGAAAAATACCAAAATATTTAATTTTCATTTCTTGGAAAAAATAAGTTGATGTCTAAGATGCTGCATATTTTTCCCAAGATTTGTCAATCAACAAGTCTGTTCAGGCAAGCTATACATGTCATTAGTACTGTATACGACTGCCAAAAAAATCATAATTTAATGTATCAATGGAGACTAACTGAGAAGTTATGGGCTTTAAAAAAAGTCCTTAACATTTCTATGGATAGACAGATTTGCAAGAGAAGAGAATGCAGAGGATTCAGACCCCATGAAGTCTAAAACTTTCTCAGGTATGAATGTTGTTATTTTTAATTTTTGTTTTAAGTAAACATGGTAGTTTTCTAATATCAATACATATCCTCATTTAATCTATAATTAATCTATAATTAATTAATTATAATGAGATAATTTTTTTTAACAAACCAATGCAATTATATATGTTGGTAAGTCAACTATTAATGAAAATGATGGTCATATACTATAAAAGATAGAATTTTATTTCTCAAAGGAATTTCACCATTTCATATATTTCAAAAACATTTTCATTTGAAGCAATATACTCACAATTTTGAAATTCTTCTCTAATCTTGCCAGTCATTATCGATGTGGTTTAACAAAGTTATAACTTCCAATCTTTATCTTCTGTTTTAAGATATCAATCAACGAGACCATTACTTAATTATATACAAAGTGTTCTCCTTTATTTATCTTTAATTGTGTATCATTTTTCTTGGAATATAAAATCAATAACAACAACAAATATTATAGTACACTTTAAGACAAAGCTTTTTGTGTCAGGCCAAAAGCAAGTCTGTATTAGGTTGCAGCAAATAGCTGTTGTCTCCAAATATAAATTATCAAGAAATTTCATTGATTAAGATACATTGTAGCTATTCCATCCTGTTACAATAAAGAACAGTAAAAAAGTGGTAATTAATAATCAGTGTTTCTTATCTTTATTTTTATTTCATTATACTGTAGAGCAAAATAATGCAAAAACATTTTTCTACAATTACTATGACACAGTAAATTTAATTTTATTTATATCAATGAAGAATTATCTTATAGAGCATTATTTAATAGCTATTATTTTTCTTCATTTATTTGCCATAATAATAGTAATATATAGCCATGAAATAATTCAAAGACAACAAGAAATAAAATTAAAAGCAAATAGCTCCTTTCCTTCTGCAGGTTTCCAAATCTTTATTGTAACATATAACAGTTTCTGTATTAGTGCAAAATTGTTACAAGGACACAAACACATATGTGTATAATTTTATGAATACTAAAGAAATACTGCACTTTGCCTTTTACCCCAGTCTTTCAATATGCTATTTTCCCAAAAATAAAATATAAAGCAATATCTTACATACTTGTCTATTTTCATTATTTTCTTCTTAAAACTATTTCATATAAACCTCTCTTGCTTATATTTTGTTGCCTTTCCTGGTAGCAGTTTCTTCTATTCAAGGAAAATGGGTAAGGTATTCTGAAATTAAGTTTAGACAATCACTTTCTTTGTGTAGATGCTGATATTTCAAAGCCAGGCTTTTTTTTTAATTTTAGAAAATTAAAGTTGTCTCATGTAAATATTTACTTGGAGAAATATTTCAAATACAAATGCCTTTTAACACTTCTGTTTATATTCCAGATAGCAGTACCGGAATGAGAAGTAACATTGTATGAATATTGTCTTTCAAAAATTCTCTGTTCCTCACATTTCTGTAAGAGAAATTCTATAATTAACTTCCACTGATTTGCTGTGTGATGGTATTTTCCCTCTCTGGGAGATGAATGTTATCCAATCTGAAAGGAAACATTGATCCTTAATTTTATGCATAAAAATGATTCAAGAGAAAGATTGATTTCTATAATTTTCAGTAAATTTTATATTAAAATATGTAGCATTGAATTTTAAATGGTACGTGAAGTTACAATAAATACTGCTCACAAATGGAAAACATAGTTGGAAACTTCATTTCATTTGTTTTAAAAACAAATATATACTTCCTTAATTTTCTTCTAAAACTCTAACCCTACACCTTCTAAAGTTTCCACATCTCAGACATGCCCAATGTTTCACGTAAATGAAAGCTTCTATAAGTATAAAAATAGTAATAGCATATTCAGGATGATTTAAAAACAGTTGTCATCACCTTTGAATCTTTCTCCTCATAGTTGAGATGGCAAAACTTATTAACTGATTCGTTTGCTGAATGATGATATCATTGCACAGGATGAAATAGAAAAAATTATCTTCAATTTTTTTTGCATAGCTAGTAATAAAGACCATACTTGGTGTTTCCAAGAGCTGCTGTCATTGAATTAGCTCATATTCTAAAGAGGTGCATATCTGTAGCCATAGCACCTTGTTTCCAGGGATTTGGAAACAAATGGGATGCCACTAACATTTAAAGAAAATAAAATAAATCTTATAATAAAATTTTCCAGAACTTAAGGATTACATAGTTATTTTCATGTATCTTTTAAGGCCTATCTGGAGGCCACTCAGATAGTATCCTACAGTTTAAGAATCATCTTTCTTCATTTACATTTTATTTCACTTCTACAATTCTGTCTCAGTACTTATCATCATAATTAGCTTATAATGGTTTTTGACACCTAGAGGAAGGAGAGGAGAGAAGGTGTCAGTACCAATACAGACATAAATTCTACTACAGGTTCCATCTTAAGTTTACATGACAAATGCAATTTGAGATTTTTAAACTGCTTATTGTAAGAATTGCCATAACTATCTAAGGACGACCAAAGAAACTATAGGAGATATGTTGAAGTCATAAAAGTCTTACCTTTGGAGAGCTCCAAAAGGGTCTTATATTAAATGGACTATACATTACGAATATTTAAATGGCGTGCAAATCATTGTTTTATGATTTGTAGCTCAGCAAACAATCCTACCTGTTTGGTAAGGATCATGCCTTTTTGTGCTTGCTGGATTGATACTTCCTTCTTTAGTTCATCAGCTCACCTCAGCTTAATGGACCTCTAACTCATGAAATAAAATGTGTATCTTTTTGTTGAACCAAAAATCTGTCTCTGTAAATTTTGCCCATGGTTCCAATTTCTGTTGAAATACTCAAAACCAGAATGGAACCAATTTCATGAGATAAGCTCTCAAATATTTGGAGAAAACTATCAAATCCTCTGGCTTAATCTCTTCTCTAAATAAATCCCCTTTTCTGTCAGTTACTATTCATTTGACATAAATTCAAGTCCCCCTTACCAAGTTATTCCTTATCATCTCAAGAAATTCAAACTATACCCATGTCCTTGGAATGCAATATGAAATGTTATTATAACCATCTTTATCTAAATTACTCTGTGTGCTAGTGCAGTATAAATTGGCTTCTAGAGAAGTTTTGGTCATGTTTAATACATGTTTTATTCAGTTTTTATATTGCTGTAACCAAAAGACCTCACAAGAACAATTTAGAGGAGGAGAAATGTATTTCATGCTAAAGGTTGCAGAGGTTTCTACCCATAGATGGTTGACTTCATCTGGGCTCAAGGTGAGGCAGAACCTGGTGGCACTAAGGGAACAGAGAGTTCTGCTCACCAGGGACAAAATATAAACTCCAAAGTCACACCTGGAAATATTTTAGCATTGTCTCACACATGAGATTGTGGAGACACCTCATATCTAAACTACAACAGTACAGCATTATGTGTTTTCTCATTTTTGAAACATACACTCCCCAATATAAATCATAGCATTCAAAATTTAGCTTTCCTTACAGAAATTGCATATATTTGATATGATCATATCTGAGAGAATTTTTTAAAATCCATATATTGAAATAAACTACAATGAAAATGAAGCCTGTTCTTTTAAAACAAAAGAGAGAAAAGTCATGGAGAAAATTTGTTTTCAAAAGCAGAGTGTAAGAAGATTGAAGGTGAAACTTATTCCAAGGAGGGCAAAGTATTTATGTTTGTAAAAACTTTAGGGTTTCACAAGCAAAGGCCACATACTCAACTAAAACTTGTCATTCTTTGAATGATTTCTTGACTTTTTAGTGATGAAAATAAAAGTACGACCAAAAGAATCTTTGGTGTATGAACAAAGAAGGTTAGACTTGCAGTATGAAGTTACAGATTCAAATCCTAACATAATTTATTTGCTCCATCAACACCCACAAATAACTGAAATTCCTTGAACCTCACTTTCCTCAATTGCAAAGCCATCAAAGTCTGTGCTGAACCTCTTTCTTGACCAGGTTCTTGAAATCATTTTGACTTACAAATATGCCGTGCCCCAAATTCCATGTAGTAAGTAAAATAACGAAAAGATATGGTAGTTATCATCCTTTAAAATACTTAACTCTGATGACTTTTTGATAATTAACCATTATTTAGCCAGCTTTTCATCACTGTGACCAAAAGACCTATCAAGAACAACATAGGTAGATGGGGACATTTATTTTGGCTCATGGTTTCAGAGTTTCAGTCTGTGGTCATCAGGCTCCAGAAAGCCGGACTCAAGGTGAGGCAGCACATCAGGGTGGTAAGGTATGGCAGAGAAAAGCAGCTCAGGACATGGCAGCAAGGAAGCAGAGCGAAAGTTCTGTTCATCATGAACAAAATACACTCCTTAAGGGTATGCCACGGGTGACCTCCTTCTTTCAGTCATACGTACCTGCTTATTGTTTCCTGCCCAATTAATCCATATCAGCAGATGTATCCTCTGATGTGGCAAAGGCTCTCATAACCTTTTCATTTCACCTCTGAAAATTCTTGCATTGTCTCACACATGAGCTTTTTGGGGACACTTCATATCTAAAGAATGGCAATCATGAACCAAATATTTTAAAACCAAATATGTCACATGAATAATTTACAGTGCTTTCTATGTTGAAGAACAAATTATCAAAGGCAGTGAAGGAGAAATGTTACTCTGGCCAGGGGATAGGAGAATTTCCTTCAAATTCCATTGACTTGTAATATTAAAAGTCTACATGTCTACATTTGTTCTTAAAAATTTAGTTGTATGCTTGCATGCTAAATGGTCTGGAAACAAATGAGAAGGCTGATTGTCAAATATACAATGTTTGTTTGTGGGTATAAAAGACAATTTGGTTTATGCTAATTTAATTAATCTTCACCTAAAGCATACACAGTGCCCTCATAATTAATGTACTGGAAAAATGCACATAGGATTTTGACACTATCCTGTACTATTGAGGAATAACTTTGTACTATGAGCTGTATTAATAAGTCACTTAGACAGCTTCCCACAAGGATACAAGAGCATACTTTCTAACTTTAAATGAGAGTCAATTCCCAGGGTGGAATATGTCTTTATGATTTGAATTTTCTCTCACATTTTCTTCTTTGGTAGTCTGTGAAACAACTTATGGCTGAAAATTTGTATTTGAAGGAATCAGTATAATAGTGGAGGGAATCAGAAATAGATCATTTGAAATAAAATACTAAATTCACAGATAGCAGCATGCTATCAATTTCACTTGTGCTGTGCAATTATGCAATTTCTTCAGTTACGTTTTTATGAACTTGATGGAATTCTGATAACTCCCCTTAGCTAAGAGAGAGTAACTAATTGCTTTGCCTTCTCTATATTGGCTGAAGGGTAAAAAGCTAAAACCCAATTTATCCAGTAATTGCTACATTTGTGAAAAACAGCATCAAAGCCTTGATGTGTTTTACTGTAGTCTCTTGGGAAGGCTCATGTCTAATTTTTATGCTGATATGGCTCATAATATAGTCCTCTGACTCTTCTATTTTCTCTTGCAATTACAAGGTTTCTTATTCTATTGTGAATATTCCTCTGAACTAAGATTAGTTTAACTGAGTTTCCTTTGAAAACTTGCCTACCCATCAAATGTGTCAGGCCTAATGCATTCAGTAGCCACAGAAAATCAATGAACAGCACACTTTTCTGCTTCCTGCAATGATCAATAGGATTCACATAATGGGTGGAAAATTTTTAATCGTGACAACTCCGAATCTTCTTAGCATAAATCTTCCCTGCATTATAACCTCTCCATTTCCCAGTTCTTGAATTTGCAGATGCCAAGTAATATCTATATTGAAGATACATTATGAAGAGTAATATAATTATAACTTCACACTTCAGTGATAATGAGTCTAGATCCCAAAGGACTATTTTCTGGGCAATGTGAAGTCTTGTATATTTTGTTTTTGAAAACTAAGAGCTGAATATATTCTGTTAGACTGCAAGTCTTTATTTAAATTGCAATTACATTTGCATATGTGAATGTTTAATAGTTTCCTACTGTACTAACATATAAAGAATATAAAATTACGTTGTATATAAAGTTCTATCAATTTAATCAGTTAAATATTGTATTGATACTATATGAAATTGTATTCACATATGCACATAGAGGGAAATAGGCGTCTATGATTTCTTAATAAATTAGAGTTATTGAGTATTATTGAAGGTTTTGAAACTGATTTACTTTTAATTTTTTAAGAATATATGCATCAGACATAAAGAAAGAAACAAAGAGCCTTTTGAATTGTAATGCTCAACAGTGGAGTTTGGGGAAATAAAGAAACAAAACTGTATAAATAAAGGTAAACAAAATGTGCTTAGAACTTAGTCTTTCTATCATGAGTTTATTATTCATAAACATATTTATTAATTGATAAGTTAATTCATCCCCCAAACAACAACTTTCTTTTGTATTCCTGTGCTGGGTTAACTGTTAGGTTCTAGACATCAGAGATAAAGGGCAGCAAGCTGCTTCTTTGTGCTAAGAGTACACTTACTTGAAGTGGAGAATTGCAATTGAGTGAAGCAAGTCCAAGTGTATGTGAATCAAATATACATGAAACTAATTTTACAAAAATATGATTTGAAAACTATGTTTGGCACTGTTTTTGAAGAGCATTCAAATCGTAATTCTCAATTCATTTTAATAAAAGTTATTTTTTCTGTGAGTTAAAGGACAGACCCATGTTTCACTCATTTCCTAACCAGCAGTTGCACTGAATGCGACATGCTGAATTGTGTATGCATGCTTTTCTGTGCCCTTCCTGTTTTTCCTTCTCAGTTTTCCTTGATTAGATGCCTTTCCTTATTTTTCTGGATCATAACATACTTGTTAACTTCTAACATATTCTATTTGTCAAAATTTTCCGTCCTACTTTTATAACAAAGAAATGACCATTCTCAGATAGTGAAATATATAAAAAGCATTCTAGGATATAACCTTATGTTTTAGAAATAATTGTTCATATTTCTCTTCTTGTTCATAGTACATCTTAATTAATTATTTCCTAGGCAAAGTTCTATGATAATTATGTAAATGTATAATGCCATCATACACACATGAACAATCAATACAAAATAAGTATGTACTTTGCTTTATAAGACTTTAAATTTCATAGGTTAATTATATGACAATAAGGTCAATATTCTTTAGAATTTAATGATATTAATAATTGTCTTTGGTGTGATAGATATGGTATATTTGTTATTATTTCATATATGTTTACATACGTGAATGACACATACATTTGCCATGCAACTTTGCATTATATCGGTTAAGATCTAAATTTTCCAATTCTTCCCATTAATTTTCAAGGAAGCACTCTATTTTTTTGAACATCGTACTTAAAATTAACCTGTCAGTGTATTGATTGCATTGATTGACTACTATTTAAATTCATGCTTTCCACCCTGCCTTCAAAACAAATTATTGTTTAATTTTAGAGATTATCTTATTAATACATGTATGTATTTAGTTGTGTCATTACTGTTTAATCATTCTCTTTTCTGTCAAAATATTATATCTAAAAGAGAATGTCTGCTTCAAAATAGCAATTATATATATGTTTAGTAGTTTGCTATTATATAACTTATAAAGAACATAAAATTGTTACATATAAAGCACTATCAATTTAATCAGCTAAATATTATACTGATACTTCTATTTTATTTCCAACTATTTCATAATTTTGAAATAATTGAGCTAAATATACCCTGTGAATATTGTAAAATCAGGTTACTTACTAAGAAGGTAACTAAATGCTTCCATATAAGTAAAAATTTGAAACTCTCTGCTGTCCTTTCAGTCTAAAATAGAGTCAGAGGTAGTGATGAAAGGGTAGGTGATTAATGCAGTAAGTTTTTTTTTTTCTTAAATTGTGAAAAAGTAGGAACAAAAATTACTGCCCTTAATAAGAATTAAATCAAAGTTAAAATAGGCCCCAATACAGTTCCTCCCACTTTACGTCACCTCAAGTTATGTTCTGTCACTGGTGCTCAGCGATCTTTATAGGGTGGCATTCATCAGAGCTGTCTACTGAACATCCACAGGGGTAGGAGTGTTTTTATCAGTGATCCTGAGAGCAGACACAGTTCAGTTTCTAATCTTTGATTATTTAAATGTAAAACACAGTTTTGAGGGTGAGTTCTATTGCAACTCCAAGCATTTAGAAAATCTATTGTTATTAGCAGGATTAAAAAATATTCCTCTTTCTATCCAATGTGGTATCTATTCTGTCACTCAGACATTTGGATATCTTATACTTGCCATGAGTTATGAGGGCACAGACTTCACTTTGGCCTTTTCTTATAATGCATCTAATTCACTAGTTATTCAATTCCCTTCTCTTTTTATGACTTCAGTAACCTGTGGGGATAGAAAGAATTGCCAACAAATTCAAATGTGAAATATTGAAAGGTCAAAGCTGTAAAAAACTCTACTCAATTTTTTAAGAATATTTTAGGTACTAAATTATGCTACTACTGCATATTCAAATATTAAAAATAATAAAAGTAGTTAATGCTTATCCTAACAATTCAGATAGCAGGTAATCAATGGATATTTTATTTTTCTAAATCTGCTAGCTTTTATTCTCCTATAAAGGTGTTTTAAGTACTCTTTCTTATTCTTATCTGGTCCCACTTTTAATGGACACTTATTATCTTGTAATTGAATGGGGAATGATTCTGTAAATTCATTTTATCTACATTTGTCATTTGAGAAAATACTAACAAAATTTCTTGTTAATTATTTTTTATCAAATTAAATCTTTTAAACCTTGGTCACATTCCTCCCTTTCTGAAAGTCTCATTTTTTTTATCTGCAAAATTAGCCATTAAATAAGTTATCACTAACACCCCTTCCAACTCTGAAATTTTTCACATCTTTTATATTTGAGAGAAGCCTGTGATGTCTTTGAAATTGGTGAGATTAAATAAGGATGTTTGCTCACCCTCCTTTTCTGACTTCTGTCCCTTTGCCCAGGTTACCTTTCTCTTCCAGGAGTTCACAGTCATGGATCCCATTCTAGTGTCTGGTCAGCAGTACTAGCCTTCACCATTGTTGGGGATAATTGATTCTCTATTTTCCATGCCCAAATGCCCTGGAAGCATCCTATATTTGCCATTTCATTAAGAAGCAAATTTATTGTGTTTTCAAAGTTGTCATTTCTCCAACCTAATAAATTAATCTACACGAATGTATTAATGAATGTAGAATAGACTACTTACAGGCTAATGATATTAATTCATTTTTACTTTGACTTGCTAAGTAAAATAATTTTATCTTTATTTTTTATCCACTTGGAAAAGCTATATATAGCTTATTAAATGTCTTGAAGGGAAATATGGTATAAGAAAAGGTATTTTATATGTATGATTCATATTTTATATGTATATATGCATATAAAAGTGTTTTATATATGTGTATTTACATATGTGTATTTATATAAAAATCATCTTATTATGATATATATATATATATATATATATATATGTCATCTTATTACTATTTTCCAGAGGTCATTTGATTTTTTGCATGTTGTAGATCAGTTGTCATCTGGTGATTATTTTGTGTACCTTTTACTACCTCAAATTTCACTATCTAGAAAACAAATTTTAAGATTCTCTCCATATTTCTTCTTTTATATGCAATTTTTCTTACAATTCTGAGGAGTCATTACTCAGATTAAAATCAATCATAAAATTAATTTCTCAGCAAATGTATGGAATAAGACATTTATATGAGTTAACTTCTCATCAAAAGAAGCATAAAAACAGCACAGTGGCACATGTCTGTAATCCCAGTGATTCGGAAGGCTGAAGCCCTGGGATAGTGAGGTCACAGCCAGCCTCAGTAACTTAGGAAGGCCCTAAGTAATTAAGGGTGATCCTGTATGAAAACATAAAATAAGAAGGACCAGGGATGTGGCTCAGTGGTTAAGCACCCCTGGTTTCAGTTCTAGGTAAAATATAATAATAATAATAATAAAATAATAAAAATTTCTGTGATGAATCAACTTCCTTAGATATCACATATATAGTGGTGAGCTAACTGTCTTGATGAAAACACCATTTCTGTCTGTAAATGGCTGAAATGCAAACACAACCATTTTATTTGATGGTTGAGTGCAAAAGAATGATTTAAAGATTCTTCCCAATTTGTGTCCTGTAAACTCAAATGAAGGAAATATATGACTTTTACTGAATATTCTGTTAAACAAATTATTTAACAAGTATTTTGACCAAATTTAATAGAAGATTACTTGTAATTATGTCCTGCATATGCTATTCTGATCTTAGCTTCATGGCACAAAGCCATTGATATTCTTTGTTGCCACACACACACACACACACACATGCACACACACATAAAAGCTACATAGTCATGTGCTCTGTGAAAAATGTATATTGCTGCATGTTTTGTATAAAGAAGAAGGTAGTTGTTGGGGTGAAATATGAGTTAGGAAAGAAACAAAATAACCACCATTTTATACATAACTTTAAAAATATTTTTTCCTGATGAATGAGTCATTATGAGGGACTACTGAAACTTATCTTCCCACAGGCTTTTTAACACACATAAATAGTTTCCTAGTAATAGAGGATGCATATGTTTCAGATTGATCAATTTGCTGGATGCTAATCCAATGAGGAACACCATTTCCTTCCTTGCAAAATTGTTTCCTGTCAATGTCTAAAGTCTCCTAATGGCTAATCATCTCTAAAAGCTACATTTTCCCAACCATGTAAACCTCTTTATACAGATTCAGAACTTTAGTAAAGCATAATGTCAAAAATAATCCAGTGCTCTCATTATTTTAAGTAATCTTTTATTCTTTTTACCAAGCATATATTACATGATGGTTTTAAAACAGGTATTGTTAAATCTGTTATATACATATACATGTATACGTATATATGTGTGTGTGTGTGTGTGTGTGTGTGTGTGTGTGTATATATATATATATATATATATATATATATATCCATCCTTCCCCAGGAAATTGCCAGTTAATATAAATATGATTTTTTGGATTCTAAAAGGGGAAACAAGACAATACATTGCAAGCTAGTGTAAATGTATTTATTTTTTTTTCAGATACTAGCCAAGGACATAATTATAATGCTAAATTATTGGGAAAATAATAACATAAAATCTTCCTTTTTCAAAACACCTCAAATACATCTCCAGTTTAATATTGCAGTGTGAACAGGAACACAGAGCACAAATCACATGCAAGCTATTCTCTAACAGAACTGCATGTAACTATCATCACAATTAACCCAGGGCTCCGGGTGCTTTGAACATTTTCATGCCAGTACATGCATCTCCTAACACTTTCTCTGTTGACATTTGGTTCAAGATTATGTGTTCTAGATTTCATAAAGAAGCATTCGTATTAGTCTTCAGAAGAGGAAAAGTAAGTGTAATATAGGGGAATCTATGTATTCAATATACACTTCTTACTTTATTCATTTGTAAGCCTCTGTCTACTTTGTTGAGATATGCCTGAATCTAAATATCTTAGTATTTTTCAATCCAAGTACCCTGATCCACTGAAATTTTATTAGAATTGACTTGTTCTGTCTTGTCTTTCTCAAAATGAAGCAGCAGTTTCTAGTTGTTCGATCCATGGACACACAGTCTTCTTCACATAGTGGTAGAGAGGTCGCCTAGTCCTCACATCCTAATATTCCTTATCCTTTACATTCCAGGTCTCAGAGGAGTTAACCACATCCATTCCATACATCCCTTGATAAAATAAAGAATTATTTCTTTTTAGGAACAATGTTTTACACCATTATCAACTATTCATTTGGTATGAAATCATTTATTGGAAAATCTCATGAAAACGAGCTACTTGTATTTTTTTCTATGATGATGATGTGAGTTATCTCTCTGGAGAATGGCTTGGAACTCAAATCTGTCCTGAAGATACTTCGGGGATTTTGCTGTGGATGCTTACAATGTGAAATATATCTTTCAGGGCATAACTGTTTTCTTGGAGAACAATCTTATGCCCAAGTGTCTGACCCATGACCAGGTGTCCCTCTTACAGGAAACTTCTCTGCAAAGGCAGATTTTTGACTCTTGCATTATCTGTTCCCAGTTTCTTCCCACTAAGGTATTCACTCTGTATAAGAACCTTCACCAGGAAAGAAGTTAGGTTTGGTTGCATCAATCAGGAGCCACAAATAGGAGGTGACTCAAAAGACACACAAAGTAACAGAATAACAGAAGCAACTTTTTCTTTTTCACCAGAGATTCCAGACAGGAGAGGACAAGAAGGCAGCAACATGTCTCCCACAGCTTATTGAAAATGGGGAGATCCATCTGAGATTGCCACACTAAACAAACAGGATGAGAGAAGAAAAAGGGAGAGAGGGAGAAGATGTGAGGTCTAAGTCCCTTATTGGGGCCCAGGGCAATACACAGGTTTCCTCTTGGCAGGAAGGAGGATTTCAATTACTGGTTTCAGAAAACACACGAGTTCCTCAATATCACACTATGACTTGGGTGATCCTTGCATCCATCAAGCACACTTGTGCAGTCCGTGCAGGGTGTGCAGATCAGGGGGGCGGTATCAAAGATCCAGACAATGGGAAGATGGTCAGCAGGAGGGACAGTTATTATGTAGATATATAATACATAAATCACCCTGAGAAACCGAGAGAAGTTGGAGAAATGGAAGCAATATCATACATGACTAAATCTTGCTTCTAGAATAAGAAAGTTAAATCTTTCATCAAAATGGATGTGGAAACAGTACAAATTATAGGAAATTCACTAAAGGATCTTATGTAAGTATTGAGAAGGGAAATAGAAAATAGAGTAAGATACATCCCAATGAAGCTAAATCATGTCTTAACCCAAGACTAGAACTCTAAAAAGTACATTCTAGTAAAGGATACCTACTATGGAAAGATATGTGAAAAGAGAATAGAAGGTAGCAGTGATGAAGCTATTAAATGTATGGACATTGATTCCAGAGAATTATTCCTATCTGTAATCATTTGAGAAAGATGCTTTAACTTTTTGATATGGAAAAAAAATTACTCAGTAGTTGAAACAAAAAATGATATTTTAAGTGATTTAATATTCACTGTTTCACAGAGAAATCGGTCATCATATTTTTATCTGAATTTCAAATGGTCTTTATAAGAAATATAGGCACATGCTCTGTGATTTATCATAGTGAAATTAAGGGGAGACTATCATAAAGCCAAAATAGATGCAACCTTTAAGATGTGTATTACCCATGAATTCCACACCCATTAAATGACCCCACATTCCTCATACACATAATGCCAAGCTCAAGAAAAAGGAGGGGAGGGAGCAGAACATGGCCAATCACTGAGCAGGAAACTTTATACTGGTCATCCAAAAATCTGAAACAAATGTTTGAAAAAAATGGAAAGATTTGTAATCACTGATTTTAAGACATTATACATGAACATTGTGGTTTCAAGTAAGTTTTATATGAAATAAATTACCATGTAGGTAAAATAAATAATCATATGATACATATAATAAAGAACTGTTATAAATCAATAAGTAAAATTGAAATGATTATTTAGTCAATCATATGAAATTATCTTACTAAGTTTGGAGGAAGAGAGATGAACGAAATTTGTGCATAGATAGTGGAATGTCCACAGGAAGTAATACATGAGTCACTGATTTAATAATAAATGTTGCTTAAAGCTCATAAGTATAAAACAATCCTGTGTTATATGTTATTAAACTAAATGTAAAATTATTTTGTAGAATTTTCTTCTAGTTTGTAATCACTTAATATAACTATTCCTTTGTGCAACAGACATTCTGCTTCATAAAATTGCAAAGGGTTATTCTGATTTAGTTTTTTTTTCCAGAAAGCCCCAAAGAAGTAGAAGAGTATGGTCCTAGAAGGCTCTTAGATTTTCCATGAAAATATTACTGAAAATCAAAATTTTGACTGATTGACAAATAATTGCATGCAAGATCCTCTTTGTGAATTAAAAAAGTATAATTTGATTGTTATCATTTACAGAACAAATTTGACATAAATAACTTCTTCCTTAACAATATTCTGGAAAGGATCAGCACAAAGTTAAAAGTTAGTATTAACTAGCAAATAAGAATGTTTTGAAATATTTACTTCATTTTAAGCCTAATAGCTAAAAATTATCATCTGAAAATACTATCAATGTTTTGCCAACTGCATTGCTGATTGCATAAATGTAAAAAACAATTTGCATTGAAGCGTGTTACATTGTTACATTTTAATTTAAATTTAGACATAGTATTTTTTAGAAACAACAGTATTTCTTTAAGAAATTCTATCAAGAGATTAGCTCATTATTAACATCAAAACTAAATATATATGAGTAAATTTAAAGTGTATCCAAGTATATTGTATTTAACAATACTTACTGCCAGTAGGTAGTTTTAAACATAATTTATGTTTGAATAATAAAAGATATTTATAAAAAGTAAGTTTGGTAATATTCATGTATAAAACATACACAACATTTGCCCATATAAAGTAACTACAATAAATAACAAACACACTGTGGACAAGTTCACTGTAAAATCCCTGGACACCAGAACATGAAGTTGTTACAGATTGCTCGCTTGTGCCAAGAGCCACCCTTACAGTCTTCTGAGTCAAAATCAGCATAAAGATACATTTTTACCTCCTTCTTACTAAAATCCAGCCAGGATACAGTAAGCCTGAAAAAACACAGTTCCAATATGATTTCAGTAGTTATGAATACTTGTATAGTAGTAAATTAAAAAAAAAAAATCTCATGTTATACTACAAAATTTTGGAGTCATCAATAATGTTATGATAAAATGCTAAAACACAGAAGGTAGAAGCAGGGAATGTGTGACACATTTTGATTGAATGTCATCTTCTCTCTTTCCTGCTAACAGTGAATTCTTCACCCTGGTATTTCTCAGTCTAAACTGGAGAGTTAAACTTTTCGTGGATTTCTGAAGCAAAGAAAGAATATTTTCCAACTGAGTTAAGGTTAGACTGAACTAGCAGTCAACCACAGATAAAGTCTGATAGTTATGCAATGAGAAATCCTCTGTCCATAACTTTCTCCTAGTGCCTCTGACCTGCTCTTGAGCATGAAACTTTCATCTTGCAGAATTGTTACTTTTTGTTTAAAGAATCCCTTCCCTGAACACAGTCTATTTCTGGAAAATGTATTATCTTTTAATTTATAAATTGTTATCCTGAGAATTTAAGTATGCTAAAGAGTTGACATGAATTTACTAATGTACAAAAGTGAGATTATTGGGATTAGAAAGCCTAAGAACTTGGCAATATGAAACAGTAGTATACTTTGAGTAAGGAGAAATTAGCAGAAAATATAAATAAAAACAAGGGAAAACATGATAGTTTCCTTCCCTCCCTTATTCCTTCCTTCCTTCTCTCTCATATATGCTTAATAGAGCACATTTTTTCAAAATTTTTTATTCTCAGTTAAGTGATTCTGAACCAGAGCAACAGGGCTTATGCCTATTTAAAAAGATGCTGGGGGACCATCTCAGAGGACATGACAGTTATATTTGGTTCTCCTGATGCCTCTATTTTCAGATGCTCTGTTTAAATTTTACCCCTGGTCCCTCTGCCAACTATGACTCAGAATTACTACTCTTTTTTTCTGGCTAGTTTTTTGGAGGTTGAATGGATTTTCATCCTGTGTTCATAGTGTTATTGCAGAAGTGCTTGTTTGGGAAAAGAGCACATTTAAGTCAGCCAGTAAGTTCCAAGTAATAGGCATTTCTGATATATTGCATGTACAATTTGTGTGACATTCAGGCTAACGTTCTATAATCTCATTTACTGGTCCTTACCAAATTGTATACCTAGGTAATAATTTTATCCACAGATGTAAAAGTAAGACACAATTAGAACCATACAGCCAGAAAGTGAAAGTGCTGTTTGAACCAACATGGTCCAAGATTGAAATCATGTATTGTCCTGCCTTTGTGAAATCTATTCAGTTGAGAAAAACAAAGAACTATCTAAGCCTGTTAAGTAATACTGATGAGACATACTCTGTCATATCCATATCCTCTTCTGAGCAAACTCTGATTTTCTTTGCTGCATTGTGAAGGCACAAAGCTGGTTTCATGATGATTGTTATGTTAACACACACACACACACACACACACACCCTCTGAGAAAACCCTGGAGGATGTTGATAGTGTGCTGAGCTTGCAGCCGGAGCTTATCTTCACAGACAGGCAAGTGTACCCTGTATGTTATAACTTCTGTTACTGTTTCCCTTGTTTAAAAGTATTACGCTTTCTTTTATTTAAAGCAGCTGTAAATCTTGTTTCTATGTTTACTACACAAATGGAATAATCAACCAACATTGGTCTGAATGGAAAGGATACATCAAATATTATGATCAGAGTTAAAATCATTAGTTATTGGAAAAGAATAGAAAGAGAAAGCTCTTGCTGGGAATTAATGCTCCACAGTATGTCATAAATAATACTGATGTTCCATCTCAGTTATTCAACATGGGTAACGTCTACATGTGGGCTGTGTAACTTCAAGTGTGAATAACCTGCTGAGTCACTGGTCCTATCAGAATCACAGGGAAAAATGGAATCACAGAGATTTCTAAATAAGATTGGGTAGTCAGAAGAAAAAAAGTAAGGCTTCCATAGACTTTGACATGTGAAGAAATGGTAAATAAGAAGTAATCCAAACCATTGTTCAAGGTGGATATTGGGAAATTGAAGAATACCTTCAGTCTGAGGGATGTATTATATTTACTCATTCTCTGTTGGAAGGGTACAATAACAGAGAAATTTCACTACAAACATACATTTAGCTAAATTAGTCCTAATTCATAAAATCATAAATAGGTATGTTTTCTCTTCTAAAGAGAAAAATACAAATGACAGAGTTGAAAAAAATGGAGAGTCTCTAATATTTGTAAATACACAATTCTACATTATTTTTCTGTTTTCTATCTTAAGAAAGTCTCAGATTCCTACTGACTTGTAAATCTGGTAAATATAAAATCAACAAGCAGGAACAAATGGATCATATGTTATGAATTTTGAAACTCAAATGAAAGAGTAAAATCCAATGCATATGTTGTGCATTCTGATGTGAAAATAACGAATTGAATTTTAAAGTACTAAATTGATCAATTACTTAAATAAATATGTCAAGTTTGAATTAGATCTTCACAAAAAGATATGTTCAAATCATAACCCCCAGAAACTGAATTTGACCATATTTAATAAGTCTTTATGTATGTAGTTACCTGAATTGATCACTACCCAATGAAAACAGGCATCAAAACATCACATTGTAACACCTTAATATGTATAAATATATTGTCAATAGAATTCTTAAAAATTAATGAAAAAGAAAATACAAAGAGACAAGATATCCAAACTCAACTTTGAATGATAACAAATTTGGACTAATTTCTCTACTAGACAACCGTTTCCTAATAAGTTGTAATAGCTAAACCAGTGCAGTTTGGTAGAAATCCAGGAGAACAGATCAGTGAAATATAGGAGGAGAGGGAAAATGAGGAGTTAACTATTTTTTAAATCATTTTTAGGTAGGGACTATAAATATTGATTAGTGATCTTAACTGAAAACAAGCAATAACAAAATTCATCTCTTTAAACTTTTATTATTTCTTTATGGTGAGTAAAATTTGCTCTCTTCGAGCTTTTTAAAGAGATGTGCTATATTATTGCTAAATTATAGTCACTTTGCTGTGCATAGAACAGTAGACCTTATTCTTCCCCATAAAGAAGAGCAGCTTACCTCCTCCCTGAGTTCTCCTCTGCCCTCTTCCCTTCACCCTCCCCAGTCTGTGGTAAGGACCATTCGACTCTCAATCTTTATGAGATCAATTTTTTTTTAGGTTGCTCTTATGAGCAAGGTCATTTGTTGTCTTTCTGTGTCCGACTTATTTCACTTAATATCTTCCAGGTTCTGTTGTTAAAAATGACATAATTTATTGATTCATGATTATGGCTGAATAATATTCCATTGTGTTTACATGCCACGTTTTCTTTATCCATTTAATCTATTGATGGCCATTTAAGTTGATTTTGTATCCTGGCTACTGTGAATAGTGCTGTCTGAGAATATTGGAACTTTTGAATGTTCTGTCTCTAATTTATTTTCCTGTTTCTTTTTATGGATTGGAATGCCTATTATAATATTGTAGAGAAACGGTAATATTTGGTGTTCTTGGCATTCACCGTTAGATATAAAGTTTTAATTTTAATGTAATATTCACTTCAGAATAATTTTATTAGATTAAATTAAGAATGTTTCTTTCTATTAATTTGCAATTTTCTAGTCCTCTCTAGCACATGTTAGCTTTCTGCTTCATTTATTTTTATTCTATTATCTTTCATTCTACTAACTTACCTTAATTATCTTCACATTTTCTTCGAAAGTTCTTATTTAATAACTTCTGAAAAGTATGCCAGCTTATTTTTCACTTTCTCATTTTTCTAATACAAAAAATTCCATGTATCCCCCTCTTAATTCAGCTATTGATATATCACACTATATTTTCTTTCTTTCTTTCTTTCTTTCTTTCTTTCTTTCTTTCTCTTCCTTCTCTACACAGGGGATTGAACTCAGGGGTGCTTAAATACTGAGCCACATCCCCAACTCTTTTTTATTTTTATTTTGAGATGGGGTCTCCTGAGTTGCTGAGGCTGCCTTTGAACTGATGATCTTTCTGACTCAGCCTCCAGAGTCACTGGGATGACTCTCACCTGGCCATCCTACTAGTTTCGATAACGATATTTTGATATACCAAATTTTTTCATGATAAATTTTATTTTCAAATTTGCTTTTTCACTGATGAAATGATTTACTATTTTACTCTTTACCATTTACTTGGTATTAACTTCAGAGTAGAATATGCACTATTTACTCATTGTTTAATGCCCATTATAACTATAATATTAGAACAAAATGCATTGAGTGTTGTGTATCATGCCTAGGACAGTCATCTGAAGGGAAATGCCTGTGTTACTATACTGTATGGATTAAAATATATTGTATGAAACACCCATCTCTATTTTTATCTAACCTGTGGGCAATATCGTAATTTTTGAAGTGTGGAAAGAGACAGATGATAACATGGTAAAATGTCAGAGAAGCTGAAAGATCCATGATAGAAAGCTGAAGTCACAAGTTGAGTCATGAGGAAGTTATATAATTGGTAACCTCTCTAATTTCTGTAGGCAAGTTGTCTTTTCTGACACTCTGAAGACCTAACTGTGTTTAAAAAACTGTTCTGAGGTTTCTATCTTAGTCAGTGAGCATATGAAAGGAACTGCCAGTCCATTATCTCTCTTTGGTACTAACTCCTTCGTCCAATAACGACCAATCTTAATCTCTGGAGGCTGGTCAATCCATGATTTTTTTTTTATTGTAAACAAATGGGATACATGTTGTTTCTCTGCCTGTACATGGCGTAAAGGCATACCATTTGTGTAATCATAAATTTACAAAGGGTAATGTTGTTTGATTCATTCTGCCATTTCTTTCCCTTCTCCCCCACCCCTCCCAACCCTCCCCTCCCTCTATACAGTCCTTCCTTCCTCCATTCCTTCCCCCCTCCCTAAACTCAACTCCAACCCCAACACTAACCCCTCCCACCCCCCATTATGTGCCATCATCCACTTATTAGCGATATCATTCTTCCTTTGGTTTTTTGAGATTGGCTTATCTCACTTAGCATGATATTCTCCAGTTTCATCCATTTGCCTGCAAATGCCATAATTTTATCATTCTTTATGGCTGAGTAATATTCCATTGTATATATATACCACATTTTCTTTATCCATTCATCATTTGAAGGACATCTAGGTTGGTTCCACAATCTGGCTATTGTGAACTGAGCAGCTATGAACATTGATGTGGCTGCATCTCTGTAATATGCTGATTTTAAGTCCTTTGGGTATAGGCCAAGGAGTGTGATAGCTGGGTCAAATGGTAGGTCCATTCCAAGTTTTCTAAGGAGTCTCCACACTGCTTTCTAGAGTGGCTGCACTAATTTGCAGCCCCACCAGCAATGTATGAGTGTACCTTTCTCCCCACATTCTCGCCAACACCTGTTGTTGCTTGTATTCTTGATAATCGCCATTCTAATTGGGGTGAGATAGAATCTTAGGGTGGTTTTGATTTGCATTTCTCTTATTACTAGAGATGTTGAACATTTTTCCATATGTTTGTTGATTGCTTGTAGATCTTCTTCTGTGAAGTGTCTATTCATTTCCTTAGCCCATTTGTCAATTGGTCAATCCATGATTTTTAGGTTATAGATTCTTCCACCTCAAGCTCAGGAATGAAGATAAAGTTAAATAACTCTTGGATTATATGATACATTTGAAATATGCTTGATACATAAAGTCATATTATACTCAAATTTTTCATTTTAATCCCAGATAATTTTTAATTTTTTTTCTGTAATACATGGAGAAGACAGTCCAAGAATTATACATAATATCAAGACAACTCTCACTTTATTTATCAACCTAGAACTGACTTCCAGTGTGACAATCTCATCCCATGTACAGTTTCAAGTTAGTGTCAGCCTAGTGTTGAATCCAAATTAGTCAACGGTTCATCAGTTCATTCAAACCTTGTGAATCTTAAAAGATGATTAGGTGATCACTTTAGTACATAACATATTTTAAAAATCTTCAAAATCCTCTTTATACAGCTTCCCTCAAAATCTATTTATTAGGACAGTTGGTCAGTCTTCAGTTTCCCTTTCCCATGTTTTTAAGAGGGAGCCAAGAGAATAGACACACACACACACACACACACATGCACACACATACTCACATCAGTTGAGGTTGATCTTATGGTGCTCTGATGCTCATTCATGTGCTTTCTCAGTTGCTGCAAGTTGTGACTATAGACCTGTTCAGCTGAGCTCTTTCGGAGACAGACTGAACTGCCTTTTAGTCCAGAAGAGCAATCCTTCTCAGATTATCCTACAAACCAATTGTTGATCAGTGAGGGAGTTTGTTGACCTGGACATCTTTGCTATACTTACAACAGCTCTTTACAGCCATTTAAGCTGCAGAGGCCCCCATGTGTTTGCCCAGGGCAATTGTTGGGCATATATCACAGTTAAAATTCTTCCTGTGCTTTATCTTTCAGGGAATGTGGATAGAAATTCATTTATAGTAATGTGTACTTAGGAAGTCCTTTGCCATAAATTTTTTTACAATAACAAATCCTCATTAAAATTATATTTCAAGTATTCAGGAGTCATTGAATTAAAATTATTATCTAGCCTATCTGTATCAAATTGTCAAATAGTAAAAAGTATCCTAAAAGCACAAAAAAGAATGCTATGAGTAGACTATCTCATTTCTTTATAAAATCTCTCAAGCACATGATATTTTGTGATTTATCTTGTCACTTTACAATTTAAGGTAGAAAGTGCCTTTAGAATCTGAAGCATAACCAATTTATCTTTCAAGAAGGAAGAATTAGCATTAGCATTCCTTTTTTTCTGAAATGCTTTTATTTTGGAAAGTACTTTCAATGAGTGTAATAAAAGTGGGTTCTGGATGTGTGTAGTGTTATTTTATTACAGTGTATTTTTTAAAGACTCAGAGTTTAAACTTTAAAAGTTTTGATAATTTTTATCTTAAATTATACCTTACTAATAGAGTGCTGCATTAATAGACCATATAAAAGTTTTACTTATTTTGGGTTCTCCCATGTTGTTATGTTTGAGATATGAGTTGTCTCTCAAAAGCTCATATGAAAGACAATTGGAAGAAAGCTTAGAGGTCAAATTGCCTCGACCAATGACACCAAACTCTTGGTCCCAGCAAGGCGTGAAGGGGGATTGGAAAATAAAGATTCACAAACAGATTTTGAAGATTAAACTGGGATCAGGTGGAACTCTGCTCATAGGTGGAGATGCAGATCTAAAGAGGTATGCCAGCAATCTTTATTTATATATGTCTCATTACTAGGTTAAAGACTATACCTAACCATTATTCCTTGTATTCAGGAAAGTTACAGAAACTAGGACATCTATGTAGCTTTTCCACAGTTGTCATCCATAGCAAAGTGCAATGTTAGGAGCTCTATGTAACTCTCAAGAAAGTCCACTGTTGAAAGTTATTGTAAGGAAGGCAGGTAAGAAAATGGAGAAGGGGAGCTGGTGAAATATTGTGGTTGTCTAGCATAAGAATTCCTTTCTTCCAAGAGTTGTGTGCCTGAGATCAAGGTCAGAGCTGATAGGACTCTTGCACAGAGCCTCCTCATACAGGAATTGGCACAGCAGCTAAGTATCCTGTGCCCTTGCACAGAAACATTCCCAGGCACCAGGCATGCCACAGCCATGAGGTCAACAGAGACCTCCAATCTCAGTCACTGCTCTCCCGTCCTCTGTCACCACTCTCCACATCAAATGATTATGAGAGCCTTAGCCTAATCAATGCATTAATCACTTAGATGGATTAATTAAGTGGTAATTCTAGGTAGGTAGGGTGTGACTGGAGGAGGTAGTTTGCTGGGACCGTGCCTTTCAGATATATATTTTGTCTTTGTTGAGCAGAGCTATCTCTCTGCTTCCTCATGTGATGTCTGGAGTGTGTCTCCACCACACTCTTCTGCCATGATGTTCTGCCTCACCTGGAGCCCTGAGGAATGGAGCCAGCTGCCTGTCTACTTAGACCTGTGAAACCGCAAGTCACCAAATAAGCTTTTCTTCCTCTAAAATTGTTCTTGTCAGGTCTTTTGGTCACAGAAGCAAAGGAGCTGACAAAAACACATGGACAATATCTATGATCAAGTTAGTATCCTGCTCTAACTGATTTGCCTGGAACCTCATTAAAAGATGTATCACATTTCCTGAGAGAAAACTGCTGTCAATGTAGTAGGTTTTCAGAATGATTTATATATTTAAATTACTTCATGAAACTTTTAAAATAATATTTTAAAATTACTACATTGAGATTTATAAGGCTATAATTAAGGAAGATAACATTTTTCAGAATATAAAATGTTTTGGAACTTTGGGTTAAACTTTCTATGGAAAGATGATCTATTTTAATTTCAATCTTTTATCCTATAATTAGGATAAACATTTTAAATAGTCCCTCTCTCTTTTACCACCAAGAAAACTTATAGCAGGCTTTTCAGAATATTACTTGGAGAGTGCCTTTCTACCTGCTGTGTAGACTTTTTACACGCCCTTTAATTGACTATAGGCACTAGGTGGTCCTAATAACATAGTTGTGGAAACACCATATAAATCTACTGAACAAGGCACTACAGGATGTAGAAAGTGTGTACATCCACACAGACATGATTAAAGTACATCCAAAAATAATATAATATACACATAAAACACTTAACTCTTAAATTAGAAAGCATATGACCAATTTTGTGGTGGGTTAAAATGTATAATCCATTGACCACTGTGGGCCCCTGGGTCACTGTTTTTTTATGATCTTTCAGTTCTGTTGGGCTTCTGTCATGGTATGGATAAATGCAACTCTTGCATAAGAAATATTCACTAGTTTATAAGAAGCATGAGGCCTGGGAAACTCACAGGGTCTTCTAAGAATCTCAAGGAAAGTGTTGTGATCAGGCAGAATGTGGTCCTAAAAAGTCATCAGAACAATCAGACGTGGGCAAATATTAGGAGCCACTGATCACAAAGTTTAAGTCCCTCAAATAAAATTATGCCTGCCTTAAGGACAATGCTCAATATCTTTTGTGCCTTTAATTTAAATTTATGAACTAAGAGTAGATTACTGGGGAAGTAGCGAGAAGAACAAGAACTAGGTTCAAAGGTGTTGCTAGAAGATCATAGAGATGAACATAAGAGATCAGACTTCTATCAACTTTGATTTAGAGATTCTTACATAAATCTTTCAACTTTCCTGAGTTATTGCTTATAAAATCAAGTGGACAGTTGGTGAGTTAACAAACAGGAGTCTCACATGTAATTTAAAGGTTCATAGTAAAACTGTATGGGCTAGAATCTTATTTCAAGCCCATAATAGTTTGGGCAAAGTATTTCACTTCTTAGTTTCTGTCTTTGTTCATGTGTTAATATTAACACAGTTGTGGACTGAATGTTTATGTCATTTCCAAATTCACATGTTAAATCCATAATCCAAAGTGATGGTATTTATAGTTGGGGGGTCTTTGGGAAATAATTATTTTTAAATGAGGTCATGAGGTGCCATTTTGAATACTGTGTTGGTCTCCAGAAGTAATGGTGATATACTAACAGTTCACTTTTAATCTATGTTACTGGCAGGACAAACATTAAACTGCTGCCCTAGCTATGTACTAGACAAATGAGAAGGAGTCAATGCTACTGAGTCTACGGATAATCTCCAGACCTCTGTTAGACCTCTCCATTCAAAAACTTACACTATAAGCACTAGTCAAGAGTGAAGTCTGACTGACATCTACTGATTAAGCAAATGTGTTTTATGATTGCTTAGCACTTCTGCAGTGATTCCAATCTTGGGAGAATTAACTCTTGCTATAAAATATCCATACTCTGTGCCTACTCTTATAAGACTATGTAAATACATGTCTCTTTTCAAGATATTCTTGCCCCAAATTTTCCTTGCTGTCTACTGTATCCCTTGCAAATTGACAAGAACATTCACGAGTATATGAGTCTCTTCATGTGTTTCTTTGGGGATACTTCTCACTCCACTCTGAATAAGGAGTGTACTGTACCAAGTTCTGCCCCTTGGAATCAATTACTTTCTTGGAAGCCCTGCTGTTCTTTGTCTTCAAAATAGTATTATTCAATCTCTCAATTTTGGGGGCAAAGAAGAGATGGGAGTGTGGAAATTTACAAAATAGCACATCGAAAAAAAAGTTTTCAGATTGTCTCTTTAATCTCCTAGGTTCTGCAATTTTCATTGATTCATCTTTTGAAGTTATAAATTCTTTTGATAAACTGCTCTTTAACATTGTCTTTGTTCTCATTCTAGTTCCTATTAATCAGATGTTTTGATTTTCTACATTTAGCTTTAATTTTGGCTCTTTCTTGGTCTTTTATTTTACTCTTTAGAAGAAACTCCTGTGTTTTTAACTTAACAATGGAACTTGCTTTTAAGTGTAATTTCTTGCTTTCTGATTGGTACTTTCTGTAACTTTCAAAGTGAATAAATCTTCTTTATTTTATTATTTCTCTGAGTAACTGTGATTATATGTAAGTCTTCTACTCTGGTTTGTATCTGATACCAATTTGTTTTGTTCTCTCTCCTGTTGGAGGTATTCCTCAATTTTTCCTACTTTGGGCTGCCTCATTCATATTAATGAGACAAAAGCTAACTGAGATTTTTTGATTTCAGTAATTGGTAGGATTTATGACAGACATCTGATTTTACATAAGTGATCCCTCAATGCTCTTGTTGTAGGGTTTTTGTTCCCCTGTGAAGTAGATGAGCTTCTCTAGAGAAGGGTCTCTCATTCTCTGCCAGGCATGTGTGAATCTACTTGCTGATGTTATAAAGCTAGGTGCAGAAAATGAATGGGGGAGTTAGGGAATGTTCAATTAGTCTTAGTCTGCCATACATTGATCTTTTACCTTACCTTTTTTAGTGATTTAATTTTATTAAACACTTACACATGATTTCCCCTTTCCATTTTGAATTTCTATCTTTATACTAGATGATGAAGGAAGGACAGGCCAGAGAGATATGGTCATGAGTCAAGCCAATAGGTAGCTCTAGAAATTGGAAAAGACAATGAACCAACTGTCCTCTAGATACTCAGGGAGAATCACAATTCTGTTAACACCTTGACTTTGGTCCTGTAAGGCACATTTTTGAACTTCTAGCATATAAAACGCTAAGATAATAAATCTGCAGTGTTTTATGTCACTATGCTTTTGGTGTTTGTTTCAGCAGTGATAGAAATTTAATATATTTGGCATTTGGCATATGGAAAACTTTGGATAAATATTAATTTCAGTTAGAACGCTTTATGAATTAGTACCTTTTGCTTTTAGTTTGATCTCAGTCCCAATGACTTAACAGGAGACAGTGAAAGAGTCAAGACTCAAGAGTAAGAAAAGCATTTAAATCTAACAATGTCTACTATCTGCACAGAAATGGGTGAATTATTTTATTTATAAAATACTTTTTTCTCATTTTAATAAAAGGGATTACTATTATCTGCCTTGAAGTCTTTTGTCGTTTAACATGATAATTTGTGAAAAACGTTTGCTCAAAAGAGCCTGGCCTCATGATAGTGGTTGTAGCTTTTCAATTTAGTTTAAATTTAAGGGTAATTGAAAATGTCTCTTTTAAAATGGACACATTGAGATTCAATCCTGTCTTGTATTGTGTATCTAATTTTATAATTGTTGCATAGTAAAGTGCTCAATATTTGTTTATTGAAAGCAATCAACTAAAATGTCATTTTGTCATTCTATATTAAATACTTTTTGAGAGGAGTGTTTTTAAATTTTCCTTTAGATTTTGGAATAAACTTAGTATTAATTTAAATGAATTCCAGTGAAAATCAACATAGTTCAGATGCTGGATTTGAATCCTGACTTCATCACTTATTGATTTACTGTGGGGATTACGGAACAGCACTTTATCTCTCTTTGCCTATGTTTCCTGTTTTAAACCAGGATCTAAAATAATTTGTTCCTCATATTTTTTTCTAATTAGATGAGCTTATTCATGCAGAGTACATAGAATAATATATATTATTTATCTAAATGAGTGCCTTTCATTTATAGGGAGAGATTTACTTTGATAATCTCACAACATAGATGTTTTTAAGGAGGATATAAACATGATAATAAGAAATGTGAATATTCATCCTCCCAAATCCTAAGAAGCCTCAGAGAAACTGGAGATGGAAATCTTCCCTGAGACTCCACATTCACTTTGCACCACTGCTTTTACTTTTCTTGCTTTGATCAGGACAATATCTGTTCTCTCCTCCTGGTGTTTTATGTCCAGGCTGAACTGCATGTTTGCATTACATTAGAAATTTTTAAAGAACCATGTTGCCCAAATCTCATCCCAAATAACTGAACCCCAAATTTCTGAAAGTGGAAATTAGGCATCATATTTTTCAAAGCTCCATAAGTGGTTACAGTGAGCAGCCAATGTTGAAAGCAACTGTTTTACTAAGTACATTCACTGTCCAAGGTTTCTGGTGACTCTGAGTTCTTATTCATATATTCAGAGGTCTTATGAACTAAGGTGTACCACAGTAATTTTTGTAAATTTTTAAAATTCCTTTGATATTAATGGAATGCAAATTTTTCTAATTATAATCAGGGAAAGTACTGTGATTAACTGAAATACTCTAAGCCACTGATTGAAAATATCTTTCTACACTAAGCAACATCATTAGCCACTACCAAATTGTTACTCAGTCATGTAGTTAGTATATTGGGCCTTTACTTAATCACCCACTGAAAAATCAGGAGCATATTTCTTAGAGATGCCTTCTCAGGTAAGGCTTTGGGCTGAGAGCAGATTCCCATAGAAAGGGACCAGATGGGTGGCTGAAAGCATGATAAGAAACCTCCACAAATTCATGTAAACATGAGTCTCCATTCATTTAAGAGATATCAAAAGCCCTTCTTTAAGAAATATGGTAGAAAACTGATTTTGATATAGTAAGGTGATTTTCTTTATTTATTTTTGCGTATTTTTTCTTTGACATTTTGATAACATAAAATTTGTTATGAGGACATTTTAAAAGACTTTGGTGAGAAACTGCCATACTGAGTGCACTATCACTCATTAGACATCTCCTGATTTTTTGAGACATGATGTGGAAGAACTTTATCTCCCCCTCCCCTCTCTCTCTCCTTCCCCTTCCCTCTCCTCCCCCCGTCTCTCTCTATGTCTCTCTCTCTCTGTCATTTCTGTGTCTTTCTCTCTATGTCTCTCTCTCTCTCTCTCTCTCTCTCTCTCTCTCTCTCTCTCTCTCTCTCTGTCATTTCTGTCAGAGGATTCTTTCCATAGTACTTTCCATCTATAAACACAGGTATTGGTTTTATATTCTATCACAGGCAACAGACTTAAATGTTAAACTACGTTCCTTGCCTGGTCACTCAAATCTCTCCTTGAAGTCATCCAACTCTAACCTCAGAGTGCTTCTGCTACAGTAGTTACAACTAGAATTATGAAATTAATATCTTTCAGCTGTTCAATAATTGTATGAAATAACTGCTGAAGACTTTCAGGAAGGTAAAAATTGGTTTTGTTGACTGCTCTAAATTGTGCTTATTGTTTTATTACAACTTCTTTGAAACTCAGACTTGTCAATATTACTGAAGATGCATGGAGAAAAATCTGATAAAGGCGCATTACAGAAAAGAGTTGTTCTAAAATTCCCTACTAAAGCTTTTCCTTTTGTTCATTGTTTTTCCTGAATATTGGCCAACTCAAATAACAATGTACTTTACATTTCAAAAAGGTAGAAGAAAGGGCCTGGCATGGAGATGCATACCTGTAATCCCAGCAGATCAGGATGCTCAGACAGGAGGACCATGAGTTCAAAGCCAGTCTAAGCAATTTAGTGAGTCCCTAAACAACCCAGCCAGACCCTGTGTCTCAGTAAAATACAAAAAAGGGCTAGGGATGTGACTCAGTGCTTGAGTGGCCCTGGATTCATTCCCCTGTACAAAAAAAAAAAAAAAAAAAAAAGTTTGAGGAGATATATATTCTTAACCTAATTTAAATGTTACACAATAAATAATTGTATTAAAACATCACATGTTATCCTATTAATATATATAATGCATTTTTCATGTGTTTGAATTTGCTCATTTGTTAATTAATTCAGCAAACACTAATTATTATGCAGTCTACTAAGTTTGAGGATACAGAAGAGGAATACATAGTTCCTACCTTAGTGAATTCAATGTGTACACGGAAATACAGATGCAAAAAAATCAATTGCTTTTAAAAATAAGCAAGACTCAAAAATATAAGCATCATGTTTTCTATCATATTTGAAAGCTGGAGAGAAGAAAGGAGAAAAGAAGGGATCTCATGAAACTAGTTCTCCTCTATCATTAGGGTAGAAAGGGGATCAGGATGAGACATGAGGGAAAGGCAAGGGGAAATTATGTTACATGTGTACGCAAATATGGCAGAGTAAGGACACTATTTTACATAATTAATATGTACCCATATTTTTTTTAAAGATAAGTTAGAAAGAAAAAAATCAATTGCATAAAACTCAAACTAAAAATACGCAAACCTTGTTTCTGAGAAAACATGGTAGAGGTTTCCAAGCAATATTTAAGATACAGTTAGCATAATGTGCCAAGTTACTTAGGACCTTAAAAGTTGGGTAGAGGTTAGAAACCAAGTTCTGGGAGCCAGAGATGAGACTACAAAAGAGAAAGAGTTAGTTAGGGATATGGAGTTAGGTCATTAAGGGGCTTGTTAAACAAACAAACAAAAAAAAGACTTGCCAACTTAAATCTGTGTTATTTACTATTTTACTGCCCTTGTTGCATCTTTTACATGACATTAGTTGAGAGTATTATTGCAAACATCTGCCATGATAGATATCATTGTTCCTGTTGTTCCATTTTTATTGCCCTGATATTTAAGTCAAGTAAGATGAAATATGCCTAGAAGAAAGCAAGTATACCAAAAATTAGAGACAAGGATCTGTGGATTAGTGAATATATCAGATTTATACTGTGGATACTGTATTATTCATTTTGATAGTTATGAGCCAATATGAACTTTAAAATTGAATTTCTACAAAATTTTTTAAAGCTAATGTCAGTGGTTCAATATCCAAATGTGTAGACGTGTAAGAAATTCCTGATTATTTTCAGTACTTTTGATTCTCTGAGCTAAGAAATTTTTCCCACATAGATTTTATTAACCTCTGTTTCTTTTGCAAATCAAGAACACAGAGACAGTCTAAATGAACAAGGAAGAGAGAATTAGTTATGAAGGAAAATCAAAGGAAAAAAAATTGCTGCTATTTTGTCAAAGGTACTGGGGATTGAACTCAGGGGCACTTGCCCACTGAGCCACATCCCCATCCCTATTTTGTATTTTGTTTAGAGACAGGGTCTCACTGAGTTGCTTAGAGCCTCGCTTTTGCTGAGGTTGGTTTTGAACTCATGATCCTCCTGCCTCAGCCTCCCAAACTGCTGGGATTACAGGCGTATGCCACCACAACTGGCAATTGTCACTCTTAAAATAGAATAAGCAAGGATATTTTTCTTGCTCTTCATTTTGTTGTGCTGCATTTGCTGATACCTTCAAACCTAACCTCCCGTCTTTCTCCATCTTCTTAAAGACTCCTCCAAATTTCCAACAACACTTCTGAAAGTGTATGAATGCTAGGGACAGTTGTGATTATGCTCTTAAACAGTTCCACCAGTATGAAATGTTCTTAGCACATATTTTCAAACATGACTTTACTCTTCCCAAGACAATGGCAATTTTGTTTGATTAATCCATGGTTTTAGCAGAGTTTATTAATTGCGTCTTGGCCAAGCAAGCAATAATTGTGATTTTGACAATAGTGTTTTCTAAATAATGACTTTCATTCGTTCCTTAATTTGGAAGAAATTTGCTCTACTGATGAGTATAATGGTTAGATATGGGCATGATTATCAATACGGTAGTCCACTGGGGCAATGTGTGATTGGTCTCTGCAGATTTGTAAAACTCATAAATCAAACTACAAAGTTTGCACTTTATTCAAATGTTTAAAAAAATGACTGATATTATTCCATCTTGCTAGTGCTTATTAAAACTTAATTTCCCTTTAGCCTTTTCTTTTTTTCAAGTTTCTATCTAAGGGACTAAAAGGGGCAAGAGAATGCTTTCTCTATAGGTAAGAAACAGGATCTGTGAAATATATGGAATTAATTAAGGCAAATAAATCCAATGTGCATGAAGTCACTAAAGAATTCAAGAGGTGTTGACTCTTCTGTCCTACATTCTGTGGAAATTTTCATCAAGCTATTCTCTAAATCAGCTATCTCTGAAACTGGCTCTACTTATGCAAGTCCAATGGTTTCTTCCTATACACAATTATTGGACATAATTAGCATTATTTAGAAATTTAGTCAAGTGGTGCACATTTCCTTTGTAGGTCTGGCTTTTTGCCAGGTAAAAATTCAAGGTGTTACAGTCCTTAACACTTCAGAAAAGATGCCTTTCAAAGACAATGAAGTGTCAATTATTTTAATTGCTCTTTAGTTTTGCATCTCTCTTAAGCATCTATCATTTTTGACAGACTATGTTTCTGAATGGACTCTAAGATAAAATCATGTGCATATTTCCCCCTCATCTAATGATAGGGAACACATAACAAATCATTTTGCAACAATGTAATAAACATAAGAGTCTATGTTTTTGTGTGTTTGACATCTTTGCTCTAAGAATGATTTTGTTCTTTAAACCAAATTTCGCTTTGAAAATAACAAAGTTGTTGCAAGTTTAACCAGTTTTTAATACACAATGTTCAAACATTGGAGCTTTTTCCATTAGCTCTAGTATGCAAATTTAGCATTAAATTATTCCATATTGAATTATTTAATGCTTTACAAAGTGGGATAATTTTCATTTGAATCATGGAAGAAACTTTAGGTAAAGAGACTACCATAAACTACATCCATTTAAAAACTGACTTGGTTACCATAATTTATATGTATTTTTTAAATCAGTGAAATATAATAAGGATATTCCTTTCACTTCATGATATTTGGATGTGATCACTCAACATAAGTCAAATGTTATTTTAGATAAATATCAAAATAAACAAGCAATAAAACTGTTCAAGAAAAATTGTACTGGGCAAGTTAGATAGGCAAGGCAAAACTGATTCAAAAATATTGCAGTAAAGAAAGAAATTAAGCTTAATTCCTTTGAAACCAAAAGTCAGGAAGAATTTTAAGTGCTGGGATGTGAAAGCAGAAATTTACTGGAGGACATAAGGGGTGAAAATCCTCAAGGTGACCAGGCCATCGGTGCCGCTAATTGTTGCTTATTGAAGTTAGGTACCTACCCTTGTTTAGGGACTGGAAAAGAGGGAACAATCCTTCTGGATGCTTAAGTTCAAAGAGATGGCTCCCAAGTTCTTGAGGAAGTTATTCTTAGCAAGAATCTAGAGAAGATTTAACTTTCAAAGTGGCAAAATAAGAATTTGCCATTGAATATTTTTCTAAAGTAAATCCTGTTAGAGAAAGGGAGGTCAGAGGCAGGAATGTTAAGTCAGGAACAACCTGCCTAAAATTTAGTCAGGTTGAGGAAACATTTGGACAAAACAAATCGAAGCAACAACTTTATTTCTCTGGAGCCTTTCTGTAATGTGTGGCACTGAAGTCTATATAGCAATTGCTTTAAGGATTATTAGAAAATTTTGACCTTCAAATATGTATTTTAGAGTACTCATTGAAGTCATGATTTAAATCTTTCATGTCATGATTTATTTGTAATATTTGTTATACTAAGAATTCAATTGTATCTTTTTTAAGTCACGGGTATTACATTCCCTATCAGATCCAGAGAAATGTTTCTCATCCTTTTCAAGGAAATCCTCTTGTAATGTAAAATGACCTGTAACTAGTCATGGTAATTAGGAAACTGTCACCTTTGTATTTCACAACAATTAGAAGAATGACAATAGCAACATTCAGACTATTTCAAAGATTTCTGGCAGATCTGGTAGCTCATTAAGCTTCAATAGGATGTTTTGTAGGCAGATGAGAGTATCTTAATTTAAAAGCTCTTGAGCAAAGTACGTTCCTTTAGTTCGCTTGGCTAATTATAGACATGGAGATTAGAACATCTTTCCAAACAAAAATCAATTTTAAATCACTTCAACCTAAAGTCTTTAAGTAGTAAAACCAAAATATTGAGTCTCTGTGAATGTAAAAGTTACTGTCTCTAAGTGCATTCATTTAAACAAATATGTTTCCCTATTCTCATATTAATACTGATTTGGAAATCAATACTTCTGCTGAAGAAGAGTCTACAACATTTTCTAAAATTATATCAATTCACAGAATAATAAATACATAATAAGACCACATAAAGTAATGGTGAGTATCTCTTGTGCTTTCTATATTCAAATTAATGAATATTTTACTGTAACAAGACAAGAAAAATAATAGGAATTGCTATAGTTGTGTGTTACGTAGTGATAATAAGTGATAATAAGTTGTATTTGGTGTTTGCCTGGACTTGTCAAGTATGGCGGGTGTGTGGCAGGCTGATACTCCTGACCAATGTTGATATAAACCTTTATCTATGAGACCAGAACATGACTAGAACTAAAAATCACTACTTAAACCCCTGGACTTTTGGAGCAAATGGTTAGCAGCACTGCGACCAGAGGACTCCATGTCGCTCTGTCACTTAATTGCCCTGGTTGCCGTCCACACCATGACCGATGGAGCATTGTCACGGAGCCTGGACAACTAACCACTGCTCAAGCGATGAGGACTGCCATTCTGAACATCCAGCCTCTGATTCTTCAGACAATTCGAGGACACCCGAGTAGCTGAGAGAGGCTACTGCTGAGAAGAATCTCTTCAGTCTTATTGACTGACTTCTTGGCTAAGAGACATTGCATTGAGTAAGTCTGTGGGGATTGAACTCTAGAATAAGAGGGTGAATCTTTAAAATATTTGTTTCTTGCTATTATTAGGAATGTTGACTTGCTATTATTGGAAATGTTGAGTGTGCATTGCATGAATAAAATCCACTTGTTGGAACCAAACTTGATTTCTTTCTTACTCACTGCTCACGACATTGACAAACATTAAATCAATGATTCTCTTAGCCAGTCTTTGGGGCAGATGCTATTCACAGTCTCATAAATGAGTTAAATGGCTTCTCCAATATCATATAGTAAGTAATAGCCAGGATATAACACAGTAAGTGTGAATTCAGAATTTATGTGTTTATTATTAAGGTATAAAATCTATGTAACCGTGAATTCTGGGTTATTCAAATTATTCATGGTCAGAATATGGTGATTTGGCTTCTTTTGGATAAATAATGAGGAGTGGTATAGCTGGGTCATGTGGTGGTTCTATTCCTAGCTTTTTGAGAAATCTCTACTGAATTTCAGAATAGTTGTACTAATTCACAATCTCACCAACAGTATAAAAGTGTGCCGTTTCCCCCACATCCTTTCTAGCATTTATCTTCATTTGAATTCTTGAAGATTGCCATTGTAATTCAAGTGAGATAAAATCTAAATGTAGTTTTGATTTTCGTCTCCCTGATTACTAAAAACGTTGAACTTTTTAAATACATTTCTTGGCGGTTCATGTTTCTTCTTTTCAGAAATGTTCATATAAAAATTTGAATCTGTTCCTTTGTGTTTAAAATTTGAACAAATATTGTGCAATTTAATTTTCTTCACAGTTTGCATAAATGTCCGTGTATGAGTTTGTAATATTATTTTAAACAGTTACACATTTAGGCAATTTGGTTAATTCTATTTCCTACCCCTTCTTGTGAAATCCTTTAAGGTTTTTATTGGTATAAACTACTACAAAAATGACATATATTACAATTAAATAAATTGCACTTGTATTGTATGATGGGTAGCAATGAGATGATATCTCCAACTTATCTAGTTTATTAATTTCACACAATAAAATGTGTTCTTTTTTTCTATAATCCCTTCTCCTTAATCTTTACTACTCCTGTCTCTCCCTATCTTTGTCTTAGACAAGGTGGTGCTATGTCATTTAGGCTGGTTTCCAATTCTAGGGCTCAACTGGCCCTCCTTCTTAACCCTCCCTAGAGCTGGTTCTCTACTATACTCATGCCACCATGCCCAGCTTCTTCATGACAGTCTTCAATTTTTCTTTGCCATCAGTATCTTACTTTCTTCAGAGTTGAATTATGGCTGGATTTTCTAGGTATACACAATAGGAAGAAAAGTGTATGTGAACTGATGTATTTTGTTACAAATAACTGTGATGGAATTTTTAAAGTTTTTTTTTATTATTATTCTAGTTAAAATGTGAATATGTATTTCTTTCAGTGGGAATAAGCTGGAATAGATGAAAATTTTAAGGTACATTTACAGGATTTCTGGAACTTAGAAAAATGTTCACACTGGTAAAACCACAGTTTTGTGGACTATTTTCTGTGTAGGCAGAGTATAATATCTAGTTTAGGATGATTCGCTACAGAGCATGATATAGAATTATTCACAGCAATTCAATATCTGCCACTTATTGAGTGTTTAGTATATATTTCACTAAACATATGAATCATTTTGCATTCACCTACTTCATTAATATGCAAAATCATCCTGCAGAGTAGAACTATTTTTTCCATTCTTTAGATGACTAAACCAAAGCTTACATATATTTAAAGTTATGCAAGATCATACAGCAAATAAGTCTGAAACACATATTCCAAACAAGGACTTCAAAGTCCATTAATTACAAAAAAGAATTCCATCTCCTTTAATAATTTGTTCAAATTATTTTTTGATACTTATACAAATTTAAAATTGTCACATTCAATTCATTTTGCTCAAATCTTAACACTTAAATATGCAAAACTTATTTTAACCCCTCTTTTTTGTATGACGAGATTCATCTAGTTGCATCTTCTTTCAACTTACACTATTTAATGTTTACACTAACACCAATAACTTCTGCAGCATGCCCTCTCAGTTCCACTTTATGATATTTATGTTGAGGTCACTACTAGATTGATTTTGTACAAATTTAAGCTATTAAATAGAAATGAGAGTAATTACATTCAATTACTATTATTAATAAATGCTAGCAACTAGATAGTAAGTAATTTATATATTAATATTTCAGCATGTAGTTTTTATTATTACTTTATAGTTATACATAATAATTGGGTTCACCCCAACAAAGTCATACATGCCTTGAATGTGATTTCAGATCATGCTCCACCCCCTTTTCTCTCTCCCTTTTCTCTCTTGTCCTCTCTCCTCTCTCCTGTACTCCTTCCTCTACTCTGCTGGGCTTCCTTTCACTTGTCTATTTATTTACATTTTTGTTTTTTTCTTTTTTTACTTAGACTTGAAGGTGAAATGTCCTATGGTGTAGTTATATATGCACATAACATGATATTTTAAGAATTCATTCCACATTACCTCCCTCCATTCTGTCTCTCAAAGTCCTTCTACCCTATTGATTTTCCCTTTATCTTTGTGATATCCTATCCTTCCTTAGACCTTTCCATTATTTAACTCTTTATTCTGAATATAAGAGAAACTTTAGACCTTTGAGTTTCTGAATTTGGCTTGTTTCACTTAGCATTATCACCATTTACTGGAAAATGTCATCATTTCATTCTTCTTTATAACTGAGTAGAATGCCATTGTGGAAATACACAACAAATTATGAATCCATTCATCTATTCATAGGCACCTGTTTCGATTCCATTATTTAGCTATTGTGAATTGTACTGCTGTAACACTCAGGTGACTATAATATGCACTCAGGTGCTATAATATGTTGATTTTAGATCTTTGGGGAAAATACCAAGGAGTGAGGTAGCTGGGTCATATGGGAGTTCCATTTCTAGTTTAGGGGGGAATCTCCATGCTTCTTTCCAAAGTGGTCATACTAGTCTGCAGTCCCACCAAAAACATACAAGTGTACCTTTTTCCCCGCAACCTTGTCAGCATTTATTACTGTTTGTAGTCTTGATCATTGCCTTCTGACTGAAGTAAAATGAGATCTTAGTGTTGTTTTGATTTGCATTTCCCAGATTGCTAGAAATGTTGAACTTTTTTGTAATGTGTTAGACACTTGTGTTTCTTCTTCTGAGACACAAAGTTCTTTTGTCCATTTATTTATTGTGTTTTTTTTTTTGGTGTCATATTTTTGAGTTGTTTATATATTCAGTATATTAATACCCTTGTGGAGCAGAAGCCGGTCATGATTTCTCCCATTTTATAGGCTCTGTCTTCATGCTCTTAATTATTTACTTTGCTGTGGAAAAACTTTTTAGTGTGATGACATTTCACTTATTGATTTTGAGTTTTATTTCTTGCATTTTGAGAATCTTGTTAAGGAAGTTGGTACCAGCACCATTATAATGGTGTGTAGACCCAAAGTTTTCTTTTAGAAATTGCAAGGGTTCTGATCTAATTCCTAAATATTCTTTTCTTCTACTTTTTGCTTTCTTTTCTTTTTCTTTTTTTTTTTAATTAAAATGTTTTTTTTTTATTTTTACAGACACATTTTGATTCATTGTACACAAATGGGGTACAACTTTTCATTTCTATGTAACGTATATTCACTGTATATTCAATGTATATTCACACCATTCATGTAATCATACATATATATAGGGTAATACTGTCTGTTTCATTCTATAGTTTTTCCATCCCCACCCCCTCCCACCCTTTTTTCCTCTACACTATCTAAAATTTCTTCATTCTTCTCTCCCCCCCGCTACTCCCCATCCTTATATATTATCATGCACTTGTCAGAGAAAACATTCAGCCTTTGGTTTTTTGGGCTTGGCTTATTTCACTTAGCATGATAGTTTCCAACTTCATTCATTTACCAGCAAATGCCATAATTTTATTGTTCTTTATGGCTGAGTAGTATTCCATTGTGTATATATACCACAGTTTCTTTATCCATTCATCAATTGAAGGGCATCTTTGTTGGTTCCACAATCTAGCTATTGTGAATTGAACTGCTATGAACATTGATGTGGCTGCATCACTGTAGTATGCTGATTTTAAATCCTTTGGATATAAACCGAGGAGTGGGATAGCTCGATCAAATGGTGGGTCCATTCCAAGCTTTCTGAGGAATCTCCATACTGCTTTCCAGAGTGGCTGTACCAATTTGCAACTCCACCAGCAATGTATGAGTGCGTCTTTTTCCACACATCCACGCCAATACTTATTATTGCTTGTGTTCTTGATAATAGCCATTCTAATTGGAGTTAGATGAAATCTTAGGGGGGTTTTAATTTGCATTTCTCTAATTACCAGGGATGCTGAGCACTTTTTCATATATTTGTTGATCACCTGTATATCTTCCTCTGTGAAGTGTCTGTACATTTCCTTAACCCATTTATTGATTGGGTTCTTTGTATTTTGGGTGTAAAGTTTTTTAAGTTCTTTATAAACTTTGGAGATGAGTGCTCTGTCTGAAGTGTGTGTGGAAAAGATTTTCTCCCATGCTGTAGGCTTTCTTTTCAGACTGTTGATTGTTTAATATGCTGAGAAAAAACTTTTTAGTTTGAATCTATCCCATTTATTGATTCTTGCTTTTATTTCTTGTGCTGTAGGGGTCTTGTTAAGGAAGTTTGGTCCTAAGCCAACATGATGGAGACTCAGTCCTACTTTTACTTCTATTTGGTGAAGGGTCTCAGGTCTAATTCCTACATCCTTGATCCATTTTGAGTTGAGTTTTGTACAGGGTGAGAGAGAGGGGTTTGATTTCATTTTACTACATATGTATTTCCAGTTTTCCCAGTACTATTTGTTGAAGAGGCTATCTTTTCTCCATTGTAAGTTTTTGACACCCTTGTCTAGTATGAGGTTACTGTACTTATGTGGGTATGTCTCCATGTCTCCTATCCTGTACCATTGGTCTACCTGTCTATGTTGGTGCCAATACCATGCCGTTTTTGTTACTATTGCCCTATAGTAAAATTTAAGATCTGGTATAGTGATACCTCCTGCATCACTCTTCCTGCCCAGGATTGCTTTGGCTATTCTGGGTCTTTTGTTCTTCCAGATGAATTTCATGATTGCTTTTTCTGTTTCTATAAGAAATATCATATGGATTTTAGTTGGAATTGTGTTGAATCTATATAGCACCTTTGGAAGTATGGCCATTTTGATAATATTAATTCTGCTTATCCAAGAACTTAGGAGATCTTTCCATCTTCTAAGATCTTCCTCAATTTCTTTCTTCAATGTTTTGTTTTCATTGTAGAGATCTTTTACTTCTATGGTTAGATTGATTCCCAAGTATTTTATTTTATTTTTTTTTTGAGGATATTGCAAATGGAGTTGTTTTACTCATTTCCCTTTCAGATGTTTCATCGCTTATGTATAAAAATGCTTTAGATTTATGCATGTTCATTTTATAACCTGCTATTTTGCTGAATTCATTGATGAGGTCTAGAAGTTTTCTGGAGGAGTTTTTTGGATCCTCTAAATATAGAATCATGTCATCAGCAAATAATGACAGTTTAAGTTCGTCTTTTCCTATTTGTATCCCTTTAATTTCTTTAGTCTGTCTAATTGCTCTGGCTAGTATTTCAAGGACAGTGTTGAATAGAAGTGGTGAAAGAGGACATCCCTGTCTTGTTCCCATTTTTAAATGAAATGCTTTCAGTTTTTCTCCATTAAGAATGATGTTGGCCATGGGCTTAGCATAAATAGCCTTTACAATGTTCAGGTATGTTCCTACTATCCCTATTTTTTCTAGTGTTTTGAGCATGAAGGGGTGTTGTATTTTGTCCAACGCTTTTTCTATGTCAATTGAAATAACCATATGATTCTTATCCTTAAGACTATTGACATGATGGATTATGTTTATTGATTTACAGATGTTAAACCATCCTTGCATTCCTGGGGTGAACCCCACTTGATCGTGGTGCACGATTTTCTTAATATATTTTTGGATACGGTTTGCCAATATTTTGTTAAGGATCTTTGCATCTATGTTCATCAAGGATATTGGTTTAAAATTTTCTTTCCTTGATGTGTCTTTTCCTGGTTTGGTTATGAGGGTGATATTAGCTTCATAGAATGAGTTTGGTAGGGTACCCTCCTTTTCTATTTCCTGGAATACTTTGAGAAGTATTGGAATGAGTTCTTCTTTGAAGGTCTTGTAAAACTAGGCTGAGAATCCGTCTGGTCCTGGGCTTTTCTTGGATAGTAGATTTTTAATGGCTTCTTCTATTTCATTGCTTGATATTGATCAGCTTAAATTGTGTATGTCCTCCTGGTTCAGTTTGGGAGGCGCATATGTCTCCAGAAATTCTTCAATGTCTTTGGTAGTTTCTATTTTGTTGGAATACAGATTTTCAAAGTAGCTTCTCATTATGTTATGTATCTCAATGGTGTCTGCCGTGATATTTCCTTTTTCATCACGAATTTTAGTAATTTGAGTTTTCTCTCTCCTTCTCTTTGTTAGTGTGGCTAAGGGTTTGTCTCTTTTGTTTACTTTTTCAAAGAACTCACTTTTTGTTTTTCAATTTTTTCAATTGTTTCTTTCATTTCAATTTCATTGATTTCAGCTCTGATTTTAATGATTTCCTGTCTTCTACTACTTTTGCTGTTATTCTGTTCTCCTTTTCCTAGGGCTTTATAAGCAGTAATGTTAGGTCATTTAGTTGCTAACTTTTTATTCTTTCCTTGAATGCACTCCAAGCAATGAATTTTCCTCTTAGTACTGCTTTCATAGTGCCCCAGAGATTTTGAAATGTTGTATCATCGTTGTCATTTACCTCTTAAATTTTTTTTTTATCTCCTCCCTGATGTTTTCTGTTATCCATGTTTCATTCAATAGCATATTATTTAGTCTCCAGGTGTTGGAGTAATTTCTGTTTTTTATTTTGTCATTGATTTCTAATTTCATTCCATTATGATCTGATAGAACACAAGGCAGTATCTCTATTGTTTTGCATTTACTAAGGGCTGCTTTGTGGCATAATATATGGTCTATTTTCGAGAAGGTTCTATGTGCTGCTGAGAAGAATGTGAATTCAATGTATGGAATATTCTATATATGTCTATTAAGTCTAGGTTATTGATTGTGTTATTGAGTCCTATGGTTTCTTCGGTTTTTATTTGAAAGATCTATCCAGTGGTGACTGTGGTATGTTAAAGTCACCCAGAATTATTGTGTTCTGGTCTATTTGTTTCCTGGAATTGAGAAGGATTTGTTTGATGTACAATCAAACAATGGATGCACCATTGTTTGGGGCATAAATATACGATTGTTATGTCTTCCTGATTTATGGTTCCCTTAAGCAGTATGAACTGTCTTTCTTTATCCCTCTGACTAACTTTGGCTTGAAGTCCACTTTATCTGAAATAAAAATGGAAACCCCTGCTTTTTTACTGAGTCCATGTGCTTGGTAGGTTTTTTTCCATCCTTTCACCTTTAGTCTGTTGATGTCTTTTTGTATGAGATGAGTCTCTTGAAGGCAGTATATTGTTGGTCTTTCTTTTTAACCCATTCTGCCAGTCTATGTCTTTTAATTGATGAGTTTAGGCCATTAACTTTCAGGGTTATTATTGAGATAAGATTTGTGTTCCCAGTCATTTGGGCTTATTTTTGGTTTTTAACTTGACTTGGTTTCTCCTTCGAATGTATTTTTCTTTAGGGTAGTTCCTCCCTTTGCTGACCTACATTGTTGTTTTTCATTTCCTCCTCATGGAATATTTTGTCGCAAATATTCTGTAGCGCAGGCTTTCTATTTGTAAATTCTTTTAACTTCTGTTTATCATGGAAGGATTTTATTTCATCTTCAAATCTGAAGTTTAGTTTTTTAGTTTTGCTGGATATAGGGTTCTTGGTTGGCAACCATGTTCTTTCAGAACTTGAAATATAACGTTCCAGGCCCTTCTAGCTTTTAGAGTCTGGGCTGAGAAATCTGCTGATATCTCTATTGGTTTCCCCCGATATGTAATCTGATGCTTTTCTCTCGTGGCCTTCAAAATCCTATCTTTATTTTGGATGTTAGGCATTTTCATTATAGTGTGCCTTGGTATGGATCTGTTGTGATTTTGTGCATTTGGTGTTCTGTAAGCCTCTTGTACTTGGTTTTCCATTTCATTCTTCAAGTTTGGGAAATTTTCTGATATTATTTCATTGAATAGGTTGTTCATTCCTTTGGTTTGTATCTCTGTGCCTTCCTCAATCCTGATAATTCTTAAATTTGATCTTTTCATGATGTCTCATAGTTCTTGGAGATTCTGTTCATGATTTCTTACCATCTTCTCTGTTTGGACAACTTTATTTTCAAGATTAAATATTTTTTTCTTTATTGTCTGAGGTTCTGTCTTCCAAGTGGTCTAGTCTTTTGGTGATGCTTCCCATTGAGTTTTTTATTTGGTTTATTGTTTCCTTCATTTCAAGGATTTCCATTTTTTTTTTTTAAGACTCTCTATCTTTGTTGAAATGATCTTTGCTTCCTGCAGTTGCTCTTTCAACTGCTTATTGGTATTATCATTCATTGCCTGCATTTGCTCTCTTATCTCATACTTTGCTTCATGAATCATCTTAATCATGTATAATCTGAAGTCCTGACATTTCTTCTACCATACTGTCATTGGATTGTATTAATATAGAATCTAGATTTGTTTGAATCATTTTCTTCCTTTGTTCTTTCATGTTGTTCATTTATCTTCCCTTCTAGCAGTGCAGATCTCGGGTATTGCAGTTTCCCCCCTATAGTCTTATAGTGACCCTATAGGTTTCCAAAGTCTTTTCTTTAAGGGAGAGATCAATATTATCAGTACCCATTTCAGACAGTATGCAATCTTAGACCAAATAGTCCCTATGAGACATTAGCAATATTGTCATAATAAACAGAATGAGTTCAATTTTTATCTTCAGTACAACAAACAGATTTGCAATAAGGTCTGCAGTTTCTAATGGAAGACAAAAAGGACGTGGAGGGATGTAGGATGTAGCTGTTAATGGGATAAGAAAGAATATATAGAAGTTCTAGATAATAGAAAGAGTGAGAGTATAATCAAAAGAAGTTGGTTGTTATCATGCAAAATGGGAGAAAGAGACTCTGAGGGAACAGATAAACAAGAGGAAAAGAGAGCAAGAAAAGTAAAGAAATAAAAACTTAAAATTTTTCAATAAGGAGAAAAAAGAAAATCTACACTATAACAGTTATATAGTATTCAAACCACCCAGTCTTCAGTAGCCTGATGCTTGAGAGTTACCTGACAATGAGCTTCAAGTCTCCAGCAGGCCTCTCAGAATGGGATTTGCCCCACTTAAAGAGTAGAGCTAATGCTTCCAGGATTATCCAAGATGGCTGCTCTGGCTTCCACATATGTTGGCAAATGGGGTGCTGTAGCTCAAGGTATGGGCATGGTTGACTGGAGGTCCTGGAGGTGGGGTGCGCATTGGTCAGAAGGAGTCCTGGAGGTGGAGTGTGGTCGGTCTGGTTGTGGGATCCTGGAGGCGGGGTGCAATCAGTTGGTCTGGGTGTTCTGGTGATAGGGCACAGTCAGTTGGTCTGGGGGATCCTGGTGGTGGGGAGCAGTCAATGTGAGGCTCCGGAGGCAGGGAGTGATTGGTCCGTCTGAGGGATCCTGGAGACGGGGCTCAGTCAGTCGGGCAAGGGGTCCTACAGGGCCTGGCTGTTGTCTCAAAATGGCAGCAGCCACATGTAACCAAACCTGCAAGTAGTGTAACAGTGAACTTCCAGGCAACAACAGGCAGCTGGTGCTCCACTGGTGGTCTGCCGTCAGTTTGCTGACTGCTGTCCAACAATGGAGGATGGAGGTGAACCTCTGGTGGATAGGTGAAAGGCAGGTGATGGACAGGCAAGAGGCAGGCAAATGATAGATGATAGGTACCTGACAGTGAGCAATCTGCACTCAAAAAGGCATCAATATGCTGGCTGACTGCAGGTGATTGCAGTAGACAAAAGGGGTAAACAGCAGGGGATTGATAAGTAGCAAAAACTGCCTCACCAAGAAACAGATATCCTCTGCTTAAAACCCGCTGCCCTCTTGTCCGCCATCTTGGATACTCCCTAATTCCTAAGTATTGATCCTTTAAATCTGAGGTTTTTGCAGGGAGAAAGAGGGGATTTGGCTTCATTTTCTACATATAGCTATGCTGTTTTCCCAATCTTACTTTTTAAAAAGGCCATCTATTCTCCGAAATATATTTTTGGCATCTTGTAAAGTGTCAGATGCTGTAGATATGTGGGTTTTTCCCTGTATCATCTGTTCTGTTTCATTGGTCTTTATGACTGTTTTGATGCCAATACCATGCTATTTTTAACTTCAGATCAGGTATTGTGAGATCTCTATTTTGCTCTTCTAGCTCAGTATTGCTTTGACTATTCTTGGTCTTTTATTCTTCCAAATGAACTTAAGAATTATTTTTTTCTAATTCTATGAATAATGTCATTTGTATTTTAATGGGGATTACATTGAATTTGTATATTGCCTTTGGTAGTATGGTCAATTTGACAATATTCATTCTGCTTACCAATGAGCATGAGATGTTTTTCCATCTTCTTCAATTTCCTTCTTCAGTGTTCTGTAATTTTCATTATGAATCTCTTTTACATCCTTGATTAGATTAATTCCTGAGGATTTCTTTTTTTTTTTTTTTTTTTGAGATTATTCTGAAAAGGATGATGGGGTAGTTTTCTGGTTTTCCTGATCTGTTTATTTATTTACTTTTTGTGGTACTGGAGATTGAACCCAGGGATGCTTTTCCACTGAGCCTCAGCCCCAACCGTTTTCTATATTCTTTATCAAAAGGCAGGGGTTTTGATAAAACCCTGAGTTACCTAGGGCCTTGCTAAGTTTCCAAGACTGGCTTTGAACTTGCAATTCTTCTACCTCAGCCTCCCAAGCCACTGGGAGTATAGGCATGCACCATCACACCTGACTGATTTTCTTGATTTCTTCCTCAGCTAATTCACTGTTGGAGTAAAGGAAACCTATTGATCTATGGGTGTTGATCTTTTATCTTCTTACTTTACTGAATTCATTTATAAGCTCTATAACTTATATATATATATATATATATGTTTTATATATATAAGCATATATATATAAATATAAACATATATATATACATATATATATATATATATAAATTTTTCTTGGTGTTGATTTCTAGTTTTATTCCATTATAGCCTTTTAGGATGATGAATGATATTCTGTCAATTTTTGTATTTTTAAATATTGCTTTGTGACCTAAAATATGGTCTATTTTTGAAAAAATTTCATAAGCTATTTTTCGTGAAGTATTCTGTAGATGTCCATTAGATTCATTTGATTTATAATATTATTTAGTTTGGAAACATCTTTATTATTTTGATTGTGTTTTGCAATCAACCAGTATTATTGTGTTGGGGTCTATCTCGAATTTAATGTCATGGAATATTTGGTAATTTTAATGTAATTTGGTGCACTGACCTTTGGAGCTTAAATATTTACTATCATTTTATCTTATTTTTGGATTGTTCCCTTTACCTGTATGTAGTTTCCTTGCTTTTTCTCCCTCTTCTTATTAATTTTCACATAAAATCTGCTTTGCAAATATGAGAGTAGTGATTCCTTCTTGTTTTCAGGGTCCATACGTATGGAATATTTTTTTCCATTCTTTTATCTTCAGCCTATTGGTATCTTTGCCTGTAAGATGAGTCTTGTAAACAGCATATGGTTGAATCTTGATTTTTTTAATCCATCCTGATAAACTCCATCTTTTAATTGAAGAGTTGAGATCATTAATGTTTGGTATCAGTATGGATATATTTTTGTGTTTTCTTGCCATTTTGATTTTTTTGCTGTTTAATACTGTCTCGATTCATGTTTAGTGGATCACTCTTCTATTGATATTCCTCTATTTGGGAGTTTTGGAAATTTTTTTTTTTTAGTTCCTCTTTGTGAAGTTTATTTTTGAGGTTTTTTTTTTTTTTTTTTTTGGTAGTGCTGGCTTGGTATTCATGAATTCTTTTAGTTAATTTTGATCTGGAAGGCTTTTATTTTTCTTTCAAATTTGAAAGTGTGCTTTGCTGAGTATAGTAACCTTGACTGGCAGTTGTTTTCTTTTAGAGCTTGAAATATTTCATTCCAGACCCTCATTGATTTAGAGTCTGAATTGAGGAATCAGAAGTGAGCTTTGAATTGTGACTTGATGTTTCTTCCAGCTTTTTTTCCTCTTATTTTCTGTTAGGCATTTTGATTATAATATGTCTTAAAGAGTATCTCATTTGAATAGATCTATTTGAGGTCAAGTAAGCCCACTCTATATGGATGTATATGTCTTTTCTGATATGTGAAAAGTTTTCTGTAACTATATCATTGAAAATGTTATTTACATCTTTAGCTTGTATCTCCATGTTCTCTTCCATCCTGATGATTCTCAGGTTTAGTCATTTGAAGTTGTCTCAGAGTTCATGCATATTCTGATCATGCTCTATAATTTTCTCCTTTTATTGCATTCTGATTACTCAAGATCATACATTCTCTCTTCAAGACCTGGACTTCTGTCTTCAATGACTGATGTCCTGTTCTATTTTCTACACCACATAATCTGTTAGCAATGCTTTCATGTGAATTTTTAATTTGATCGATTGTGTCTTTCATTTCTGAGGGCTTTGACTGGCTTCTTTTCACTGTCTCTATTTTTATGTATTGAAATGGTATTATATCTACTTCATTTGTTTTCTTAATTCATTCCTCTAATCTTCTTTTAGTTCCTTAAACATTTTAATAATCAGTATTCTATTATCTCTCTTTGGAATTTCATCCACATTGGTGTCGGTGAAATACTCTGTTGGTGGATTATGGATATTGGAGGGAGATTTGTTTGCTGCTTCTTCGTGTTTTTAGAGGTCTTGGACTTGCACATCAATTGAAAGGACTCATCCTTCCTTTTATATGTGTCTTAACTGTGTAATTATCTTACATATACTGAAATTCTCCTATTTTTGAAATGAGGAGATGTCAATGGGTGGGACCTGAGGTCCCTTATTGACTGTTTCTATTTGGGTTGATTTCGGGGTTTTGTCTCCTCAGTTCTTTGAGTTGGAGTAATGTTAGGGCTGAGGTCGGGGGTTATATTGTGTGGGGGTTGAGAGTCACTGTTGCAGGTCTCTACTCTGTGATATTAAAGTGTTCTGATCTCCTTCCTGTCCCTCTTAGAGTGAAGAGAGAGCCATAAATGGCACTAATATTAGCAACAGATATATGACCCTAATATAAATGTCCAGTGTCTACTTTGACTCTTCTAGCACTAATTGCCACTGATACAGGAATGGTGGGGTCAACATTTAACAATAGTACAAATGACAAAGAACCACAAACTAAATCAGACATTTGACTGCAGGTATCATCTATGTTGTCCCTTATATTAATAATCTCAACTAATTGAATTATATAGTCTGGATAATTTCTACTATTTAATGGGATTACTGTTTCTTAAGCAAGATAAAATACAGAAGGAAGGCAAGAGAAAACCTGAAGCACTTGAAAAAGTGATCAGAGGATAGGAAGCAGCTATCAGCTGTAAAGAAGAAGGAATAATAAATTAACTGAGAAGTTAATTTAGTGGCACATGCCTGTAATCCCAATAGCTCAAGAGGCTAAGGCAGGAGGATCACAAGTTCAAACCCAGCCTCATGAACTTAGTGAGGCTCTAAGCAACTTAGTGAGACCCTGTCTCAACAGAATATATATATAATATATATAATAAATATATAATATGTTTAGGGATGTTGCTGAGTGGTTAAGTGCCCCTGAGTTCAATTCCTGTACCAAAAAATAAGTTAACTGAAAGTAATTCACACACACCCAAAAAAAAAAAAAAAAAGAAAGAAAGAAAGAAAGAAAGAAAGAGGAGGTAATAGGAGATTTTTTTTTTTATTTATTTATTTTTTTTTCGTTTACATAGGGTAATGATGTTTATTATATTTTTCCCCTCCCCCCCACCCCTCCCACCCCTCCCTCCCCTCCCACCCCTCTTTTCCCTCTACACAGTCCTTCTTTCCTTCATTCTTACTGCTCTCCTTGTGAATGTAATAGGAGATTTTGACTGTTATTGTAGGAAGAGAGTAAGAGGAAGATAGGAGGACCCAGGACCTAGGTATAAAAGAACCAGTAAATGTAAGATTGAGACAACTTGACCTTCATATAATGGTACCCCACCTAAGTCAAATCTAGGCTTAATAATGAACACATGCAGGAGAGAGCTATTAATGTGTAAGTAAAGTCATATAACTTATCTATGAATTGAGAGCATATACAACCACACACAAACTCAAACTCATGTACACACAGAATCATGCATAATAAAAAGAAGGAAAAAGGTGAACAATACAATATAATAAGATAATGCTTGAAAAATTGGAAAAAAAATTAAAGCATAAAAAGAGCAAAAGTGGGAATTTAGAGAAAAAGGAAAAGAGGAAAAGGATGAAGAAAAAATCTTTATGAAATAAAGGTCTTATTTCTGCTGTGGTGGTCAAATGTGATGGCAAGGATATTTTTTTGCCCATTGTCCTTATGCTTCTCACCTAACTGCCAGCTGGCTGTAGTGGTTCTCAGTTTCCAGCCTCCAAGTGTTGGATGGGATAGACTGGGAGTGCTGGTGAATTGTGTAGTCTAGGTGTTTGTACTCCATGCAGATGTGCTTGCGTGGTTACAGTGGGCATCTTCACAATAGCTTTTATGGGATGCCAGCCATCTTGAGACCCCTCTCCCTTGGGATCCAGAGTAGCCCATGAAAAGTATTCATTGTGCTTGCCAGTATAGACACCCTCTGGGAATTTTTTTGTCAGCTATTGACAACTTTCTCTATAAGTTTTCAATCCACTGTCTCTGTTCACAGCTGTGTGAGCGGAGCAGGGCAGCTCTCAGCTCCTGGTCACATTTTTCCTCATTTGCCAGCATGTTCTGCTGTTGGGAGAGCTGCCCATGGGGTTTGGGGACTTTCTGCTCCATACTCCTCCTAGAGGGCTTGCTGCCCCATGGAACACTTTCACCACAATGGGCCATTTTGGATTTGTTTTCATTGAGATGCTTGCCTATCAACTCTGTATCCATTAAAATCAGCCTTCCTATGTAAACTCCAGGCTTCCCTAGGTTAATATTTCTATGTGTTTTAATTTCCTTATTTGCTGACTGTGCATTTCCTTTTTCTTTCTTTCTTTTTAGATATACATGTCAATAGAGTATATTTTGACATATTATACATTTATAGAATATAACATTGTCTGTGCTACCCACTCCTCTGATGGTGGTAAGAGAAAGCAAGTATCTAAGGTATTATTTCTCATGTTCAAATTACTGACTTTCTATAGTTTTATGATTTTTAAAATTATAGTTTAATATTATGGTTCAGTGAGGTTCCTTTGTTAGTCAACTTACTGAGTAGAAGTGTTTCTGTTTTGTAATTCTGGTGCTGAAAGACTGCTGGGGTTGGCCTCCTTTCTCTACCCTGCTACCTTCCCTCCTCTGGTAATAATTTAAAGATCACCACACCCAAAACAAATATTTCAATTGAAATAATAATATACTCTACCCTGGATCTTGTTCTAAATAAAATTTTAATTGCAGAGTATGTAAATCCAAAAATTTGCTACATATTGACTGTGTTTGTCAATACGATTATTCATTCTTATTATTTTATTTTATTTTTCATTCTTATTTTTTTAAAGCAATGCTTTTATATGTTATGTGTGGATATTTTTTTCTAAAGCATAATAATTTTAAACAAACATTTTGCTACTGTTGAATGAACTGCAGTTTATCTACAATTTCTTATGAACTCAGAAGAAAACTTGTAACTTTCAGAAAATATATAAAAAGAAAAATATAGGATAAGGCAATTTATTCCTTTTCTCATAGACTTTTTCTAGTATTGAAAATGATTTTTATTTTCACTCAAACTCAGATCTAGAATTTATAGCAGCATAAATAAGACAGCTTTATTTTACTGACAGGCTAGAGTATCATCAAGTAGTTGATGGTATAAAATGCTATATTTTTCCAAGATTTTACCTCTTTAAAAGTTCCTTAAAAAACGTCTTTAAAAGATCACCTTGGAAAATAGTCTAAAGTAAAATAACATGAGTATTATTGTGAGTGACTGCTGAATTTTATTGTGTGAGAAACATTGAGTGAAAGGATGCTGTGTGTTTTATGGGATGAAGGTTTTATTTTAGGTTTTGTTTGTGTGAACAGGACACATTTAGGTCAAGAGTCCATTTTTTAAAAATATGCTTCTAGACATAGTTGGAAAAACTTGATTATTTTCTAGAAATTATCTAGAAATTGATGTGTTACTGTCATTAATGCAGAGATTAATTTGGAACATTTCAATAATCACAATAGGGCAGTGTAGAGAAATGATTTTTTAGGTTTAATTGGAACTCAGGAATATATATAATAAATGGAATAATTTGACCATTTTCATTTTTACTAGGACACTGGTCACTAATTGAATGATTCAATTTAAAATGGAGGCAAATCAAGATTAGAAAAAGGGAAGTTATTTCACTACTCCATCACAGGAAAAATGACGATTTAGATTGGGAGGAGGTGGAAATGCAATAAAGATAGGAGAGAAAAGCCAGCCTAAGCCCAGATGAGGCACTAAGCAACTCAATGAGACTCTGTCTCTAAATAAAATACAGAATAGGGCTGGGGATGTGGTTCAGTGATTGAGTGCCCCTGAGTTCGATTCCCAGTACCAAAATAAGTAATTAATGAATAAATAAGTAAAATGAACATAATTATTACCTTTTACAAGTTTGAGGTACTATATATATATATATATATATATATATATATATATATGATTTTTCAAAAAGCATGTCTTCATTCTGAATTGCTTTAATGATATTTTTCAGGGTGGAGAAAGTGGCTGTGAAAATATCACTTCCTCTGTCATACATAACTCTAAGAGAATTGTATCTATAAGGAATGAGCAATTCTTTAGTTTTAAGTGCTTTTGAAATTTTTAACTTTTTAATAGAAGAAGAAAATAAATAAAAGTTGGTTATTGATTATTGCAAATAGTTGATTTAGAAAAAAATATAACCTATTTTTTATGGTAAGTTTCTACAACCTCTACATTAAACTAATTTGCCAGAAACTCAGAAGCTATCTTTCTCCTTCCTCTAATGAAGTAATGAGTATTACATTTCTATGGCTTCTTGACAGTTTTGTTCTTACTTCTTTACTCTTTATTTCAGAGAATGAATAAAAATTATTATTTTTTCTATCAGAAGGTGATTTCCCAAATACTTTTGTGTTTAAGGAAAAGAGATCAAGACTTTGTGTCTTGTCTTTTAGACTTTTGTATCACAGTTTTAAATCACTAAAACATACAGCCTTAAATGGGAGAAATCATAGAATAAAGGAAGACAAGAAAATCAAAAGTTTAAAGTTAGGTCATTCTGCTGTTGAGAATAAAAGGAGGATAAGATCAGGAACAGCTGTAACAAATTTCCAAGGAAATGCATGTTATTTTAGAGACCTTTGGACTTTATCATTTCATCCATTTTAGAACTCAAAGTTTTCTGAAGAAGAGTAGTGAAGATCAAGTGATTCTAAGATTAAAGTCAATTAAATACAAAGATATAAAAATAAATTTTAGTGTATATATTTTACATTTAGGTACCAAGAGTTTTGATGTGTTAACTAGAAGGTAAGATGAAGTCAATGATCTTTCTCACAAACACAGGATGATTATGTGATTTTTTTTTTTTGATGGGTCTTCAAGTTTGTTATGGTTTAAATGTGGAAGTTTCCTGAAAAACTCATGTACTTAGATTTGACTTAATGCAGTGATGTACAGAGATGGGAGAGTTAGGAAAAGAGTACATCATGGAGGGCTCTGACCTCATCAGTGGGTTAATCCCATTAATAACTCAATGGACTTCTGGGAGCTAGGTCCTTAGGAGTGTGCCCTGCTACAGTATATTTGTCCTAACCTTTCTCTCTCTTTTTGTCCCCATCCTGGCTCATGTGAACTGATCAGCTTCCCTCCAAAATGCTCTTCTGCCATGATATTCTATCTCATCTGAAGTATAAAGCAATGGAACCAGCTGCACATGACTTGAATTCTCTGAAACCGTGAGTTAAAATACATTTTTCCTCCTCCAAATTGTTTGTGTCAAGAATTTTGGTCACAGTAATGAAAAGCCTACTAGTATAAGATTATGTGCCAGGTAAATAAGGTTTATGTATGTCAATCAACAAAAGTACATTAATGGGGACTGATGAAATCTGAAAAACTTCTGCGTTTAATAGCATTTTATTATTCTGTTAACTTAGTAATTTTCATCATTGTACTCGGTGTGAAAAGCATGGTTGAACTTTCTTGAAGTACTTTTGCAAAGTCTTAAATATCATCTACTTTTGCAATGTCTCAAAATCCAAAGTTTAAAAATAATCTTGGTAGACTATAAACATTGAATTAAAATTTAAATGAACATAGAAGATATGATTATCTATGCAATCATGTAAAATATTGAGGAACCATAAATAGATTTTGAAAGTGAAAAAAAAAACAGACTGAAAAATTCAATAGTATGTAATGCCAATTATAGCACATGCTGAAAAAAGAAAACATATGGAGGAAGTAAAAATATCAATAATTGCAGGAAGCTTAGGTGGAAGGATAGAGTGATCAGGAGATGAGGAAAAAGGGGATTTCTAGGCCAGTGATGCTATTTCATATAATAATGTAATTGTGAATATTCATAGACTGTACACTGCAAAGAGAACCTTACTATAAACTTTTACCACTAATTATATATTAATATTAGCTCATTAATAATAATAAAGGAACAACATTAATAAAAGATGTTAATAATAGTAGAAATTGAGATGGAGTAGTTATGGATCTTAGAATTCCCTAATTTTTATTCAATTTTTCTGTAAACCTAAAACTACTCAATAAATAAAGCCTACTTATTTAAAAAATTGAATAGAACAAAGTTTGTTGCTGTATACTAATTTATCATAACACAATATTTTTGTACCTAAATTTAATGTACCGATACTACAGTTCTAGGAAGAAATCATAAGAGCTAGGTCTTGATATATTATTTTAATTTTCAGGTGTCAGTTAAAAAGTGAATAGAAACAACATTGCAAAGCATTTCTTTTCAGCCAAGCTTCTTCCCAATTATCCTGAGTATCCATTGTCATTCGTTTTGAATCTAGATGAGATATGTCTATATCATTGTTGTAATTCTGTAGGCTGCAGAATATAATAAAAACTTATATCAAGGGATAGACATTTTAATATTATTAATTAATATTAATGTTCTATCTATTTTCTTCTTCTTTGATATCTGATCATGGTAAATACATTATTTTGAATTATTGAGTGCCAGAGGGAGCTTTAATAAACATCATTTAATTTTCTATTTTCATTATTGTCAAGAAGGAAATGAAGCCAAGTTACCTGACATATTTCTAATTTTAGTATAAAAAAGGAAACTTTAAAACTTTACTTTTTAATACTTAACCACACAGAGGACCGTACACATTTCATATTGTCAAAATTAAACATGGATATTATTTTATGAGAAACTGTTTACAGAAAATGAGCATTAACTAATGCTAACAATTAAGGTTACTAATGATTAGCAGCAGTCTACTAAACTTTTCTGTGATCATGAAAATGTTCTACGTCTGATCTAGTTGATACAGGAACTACTAGCTCCATGTGGCAACTGAACACATGAATGATGGCTAAGATACAATTTTAACTTCATGTAAATAGCTTAAATTTTAATTGGAAAGAAAAAGAAGACATAATAACTAATAACTTAGTTCTTTGAATCATATGAATTCTGAAAAATAAACTACATGTATCTATAAGTTCCAGTGTTATTAGTGTTATTTAACGTTGTGATGTATTGGGTGATTTTCAGTTTTTTAATAATTATTGTCAATGTGGAGCATAGGGAGGGTTTTCAAACCTATAACTTTGAATATATGAGAGCTATTCAAAAAAGTTGTTGAGAGAAAATAAAACAAAATAAAGGTCAGTCTCTTAAAAGCAAGTTTAACATGAAAGGTAAAATACTTTGGTAATGGTGAACAGAGTTTTCTCTAAGAAAAGTCTTTCCTTTATTTAAATAGAGTGAAGTTAATTAATTCAATTAACTTACTACACATAAACATTTTTAATTTTTCAGATACTCTCATGAGATGGATGCCATTATTCTCGCTTATAAATGATATTGTTGAAATTCAGAGAATTTTGATAAATCCAACTGTTGATAAAGAGCTGAGCTGAATTTTTATATGTATTTGTGCAGAAACCCCATATTTTCTCATGCTTTTTCCAATGAAAACAAGTATTCTGTGAAAGGAAAGTGAAACACATGCGAGCAACTCAGAGACCAGGCAAAGAGATTCACATGCAGGAAACTTATTTGTCAGTTAGGGTCTGACAAAGGCCATCACTCAAAAGGTGAGAGAAGGCAGGGAAAATCTAACTCTGGGGGGATTTTATATTTGCGTAGACTTGCATGAGCTGTCCATACGAAGATTTGTGGTGGACTTTTCCTGTGAATTGCCTATGTGCATCCTTGTGGTTTAGCTATTCCTAGTAACTGCTTGTGTAAGGTCTTGCAGTGAGCATTTGGAAGGACAAAGAGATATTTTAGTAGTTAAATTGGTTATCAAGTGGTGAGGGGGATAGGAGCTATCTGCTAACTTTTGTTTCCTCTGCAAGCACCTCTCTTAGGGCAGGAAAATGAAACTTATATTATAAAATGATAGTAAGGATTTAATATGGTTGCAGAGATGTTAAGTTTTGGATCCAATACTCTGGGTAAAGAAGATTGACACTCACACCTTAATAGAACCTATGGTATAAGTTTGCTAGGTCTGTCATGACAAAACAGCAAAGACTGTGTGGCTTAAACTATAGAGATTTGCTTTCTAGTAGTTCTGGTGGCTGGAAGGCCAAAATCAAGGTAATTGCAGGTTTTGTTTCTCTTGAGGTCAGTCTTGGCTTTCAGATGGTTGCTACTCTGCTTCTGTGTCTCTTTACAGTGTCATCTCTATAACCACCTGTGTGTTCCAGTTTCCTATCAAAAGATTGGACATTGGTCCATTATGATAAATAATTTTAACTTAATTACTTTTTAAAGTTCTTATCTCTAAATACATTGAGACATTGAGTATGGGTTTCAACACATGAAATTTGAGGAAATCTAGTTCAACTCATAGCACCAAAATATAGTAAATTATACTAGCATTTTTCAAAATATATTAAGAAACACTACTCTAATATTGCTTATAAACAATAAAATTATTACATAAAAGTATATGAGAATTATTGAAGGGAGATAAGGGGCAGAAAAATTAATGGCAAATAATTTCAATTGACATTAATGTAAATTAATATGTGATGCCATGAACTTGTCTAATTTGGTAAATGAGCTAATCTCTTAGTAAAACGATTGTACACCATCTTACAACTTATGGAATACTTTACAGTCATAACATACAAAGATTTAAAAAGCATGAAACAAACACCCTTCTATTAAAATATTCAGATAATCTACTTGTAGCTAAAAAGTAAAGAGGCACTGGGGTCCTGGGTTCAATCCATAGCTGCACCAAAAAAAAAAAAAAAACAGGAAATGTAAGCAAAATATTATTAAATTATTTTCTTTTGAATTTGAATGATATTTCTCATGGCATGAGAGGTCTTAAGGCCAATTTCATTTGCTAAAGTTTTGAAAGAATTTCTGTAAAAGTGTATATTGCTTACCTTACTGGTTAAAAAAAAAAAAAAAGTAGTTTTCTAGAACACTCAGACACTCTATTAATTATCCAAATTCTGTAGTGGATTCCATTGAATTAATGCCAACTCACCTGGACAAAAAAGCAAGGGAACAAATATGAATGTAATAAATTAAAAGTCTCAGAGCAAGACCAGTTTGACACAAGGAAACTTGAACAAGTGGTTGTACACAGTCTGTGAATGACTAGAATCACCTATAGTAACCATTTAAAGTGATAATTGGTGGGCAGCATAGTGCTGATGTTGTATGTCAAAGAAAATGCACAGGTCTGGACACATGAGTAAAATTTAAAATAATCTTGACTTATTTTGTTAAGACATGAGTTGTGATATTCCTTAGTGTTATAATATTAAGGAAAAATATAACATATAGAGTTTTTTATTTATCATGTACTCCTTCAAGATGTAATGTATAAAAATTGTTATAGTAACTTGCAGCATTTTGAACACAGCATCTGAATGTTCCCTGCATTCACAGGTGATCCACTTCCTGCTAAAGACTGAAGAAATATTTATAAGACTTAATCCTTAAAATTACTAAGCTATAAATAAGCACATAAAATCAAAGTCTTATTTAGAAATGTAATAAAAAGAATACAAAAGTGTAATATTTAATGAATGAATTCATTCATTAAAGTGTCTTAGAATAATAGATAATACTAACTTTACTATTGCTATTTATATTCATTAATAAAAGAATTTAAGGGATCTTCTCAGAACCAAGCAGCTATGTAAGCCTGAAGTAGTGCAAAAGCTGAACATTTGTTATAATATAAAGAAAATATTAATGTTATAGTTTAATCTACAAATGTATGAGACTATTTCATTTTGTATTTTCTGAATCAAGAGCAACATTTGATAAACTTTTTAATTCTCATTTCTCATTTATGTTTCAAATTCATATTTGGAGTTTTATTTAATTAATACATTTTAAAAAGCAATACAGGAAAAAATATTTGCCCAAAAATACTTTTCTTTTGTACCAAGGATTGAACTCAGAGGCACTTGACTCCTGAGCCACATCCCCAACCTTATTTTGTATTTTATTTAGAGACAGTGTCTCACTGAGCTGTTTAGTGCCTCACTTTTCCTGAGGCTGGCTTTGAATTAGTGATCCTCCTGCCTCAGTCTCCTGAGCCTCTGGAATTACAGGCATGCACCACCACACCCAACTCCAAAAATACATTTTTGAATCAATATTTTGATTTTGATTTTGCCAGTTCTTTCTTACTCCTTAAGATATTTCAAATTAGAATAATCTTCAAAGCTTTTATTCACTTAATTAATACTCTAATTTGAACACTTTATACTTTCAAGACATCTATTTAGAATATTCCGTACCAGGATATTTGTTACATGTTACCAATAAGCAAGAATTGAATTTTTTCCCGAATGTAGATCTCATACTAGTCTAATGAAACAGTAATATTAGGTTAAAACTACAACAGAATGTGGTGAGTAAACTAATAATGTGTAGTAGGAAATGATGAACAGGGAGAATAGCCATCTTTCCATCTCTTCTCTTGGGAAATGGGAAAAGTTATATAATACATCTGGGACTAATGAATAAGTAGAAAGTTTAGTACTTGAAGGAAGAATGTGACCTAAAAGGAGAATTTGGGACAGAGTGTAATGAAAATCGAGGACATATTTGAAGATGAGGCTTAAATGATAGTTTGGAGTCACATTTTTCAGTTTTTTTTTTATGTCTGTCTAGCCAGTTAGGATTTTATCATGTAGGCACATGGAAGTTTTTAGCAAGAAAATCATGTGAGAAAATTTAGAGCAATAGAAGATATGCTGAAACGGGAAGAGTATGGTTGCAGAGTCGAGTGTGGAAGTATTCCATCAGCCCATGTGAGAAATAAAGGAGAGGTAGCAACTGCATTAAATTAGTGTAAATTAAGATAGATATAAAAACAACTGAGTTGAAAGTTGAAATGATGTAAAAACTAACCAAAGGGAAGCTATATAAGAAAATGAGGATCCAAAGACAAATACAAAACTTTTTACTTTAAAAAATTGGGTGCAGAAATACCATTACCAGAAACAAGAAAATGGGGGGTAAGAAATGAAGTGGTATGGTAAAAAATATGAGATATTTTGTGTGACAATTTCAACTGGTAAACATAAGAGAGTATATAATATGTAGATAGAGTTAGAAATTTAAATATGATTTTAATAAATTCAAACATTATAAAATAATTTTATTAATCTTTTAAAAATTTTTTGATAATTTGTTGTTTTTCCTAGATGTGGTGTCAAGACTTTTATAACCCTTTACACATTGCAGCATTATTTTTGGCTTCAATTACATTTTATTTTTTGTTATAATTATTAACTCTTATTAATTATAAAAATTAATGGAATTCACCGATAATTTCATACATGCAAACATTGTGAACTCATGATGCCCACCCATTCTTCTTCTACAAACCCTTTTGATTAGAATTAGGCATGAATAAAACTGACTTTAATGCATACTTAGGTTTTTACTAGCTCACAAATTTTGATTATATGAACTTAAGCTTTCAATGCAAGATTTTAATCCAATTTTACTTGATGTTCTATTAAAATATTTATTTTAGTACAATAAAAAGTTTATGATTTTTTTCATATAAGGTTCAAAGTTTGAGGTCTACAATTCTAAAATGACTAAGATATGTTTCTTCACTTTGCTGTGCTTTCACATTGCTGTGCTCCCACTTTGAGTCTTACATTTTTTTTTACTGATCAGATTGGTCACTGAATCCTACAATTCAGGCTTTATACAACTAAATAACGAGGCTTGTTTTGATAAACGTGTAGTTCAGGGGTGAAAAGATGATCTTTTATGTTTCTTATCAGGTGATTTCAATCATGCTTGCTTATAGGAGCATATAGTTGAAACTAGTGACATTTTTGGCAAAATATCTCATTTATTATACTTTTCCAAATGCAGGTTAAATTTATGTCCTTCAGTTTTTTTTACTGCTTTTCTGTCACATTTTAAATTCTGTGGAAATACAAATGTGAAGAAGAATGACTGCATATCAATGAAAAGCAATCTATTTGTGTCTTTTTTGGACTGATGGAGTTGAACAACATGGCTGTGTTAGACACATATTTAATTATTTGCTTCCCTTAATATTGAAAACCCCTTTGAGATTCAGCTGTTGGTTTCTTTCAGTCTCCAGCTGGTGACTCATGAGGTCTTCTCTAATGCTCATCTCTATTCCGTACTACAGACTGGTAAGCTTGTCATTCACCATTCTTAACATTCCCCAGGTTCAAGGGGATACCTGGAGAAAATCTGCCCTGGCAATGTGTGCTGCAGGATTCCAAGGGGAATCTACCTGAACTGCTCTTCCCAGGCCTAGTGACTGATACCTGTATGATTCACTAAGTGCTTATACCAAACTAGAGTTGGAAAATAGTGTGACTATCATTCCTGCTAAGCAATATCCACAGATTTCATAAGGTAAACTCTTCTTTTTATTTCCTTGGACTCTTCCAGTGCATTCCTTCTGAGAGTCTAATAGAGTCCCAACAAGTCCTGAAAATTTATGCCAATCTTCAATTCTTATTCCTTTCCCTCTTTTCCCAGATCTTGAAGACAATGCATAGTCTCTCCAAATTTTATTTCTGATCCAAATAATTTTCTCTGAAATTAGCAATTTAGTGGATTCTTCTTTTCCTTAGCAGATAACTGTCTTCAAAAGAAGAAATTGTCTTCAGTTTATTGGTCAGATTGGAGAAATAGAGAAAAAATCTTCAGTAATACGAAATATGCCATATCCCTGAAATCTATGAATTAATATTTTCAATACTGGAGAGACTACTAGGTTAGAAATCAACAGACTGGCACTTTTGTCTTAATTTTCCAATCAAATGATTGTTTCCTGTTTATCAAATTACTGTGGACTCTCAAGCCTTTGTTTTCCTCATATAAAGAGTACAAAATAAAGGACTGTTAATAAGTTAAATTTATTTTTTTCATATTTCTATGAAGTTTATTACATAAAATGTAGTTAGACTTACCAACCATGGTATTAGCTACAGACCTTTAAACAGTCTACTGCCTTGTAGACTTGGCTACATCCCCCTTTGGGTCCTCATCCTGACACCAGCACTATCTGCCAAGGAGAAACCCAGAAGGAAAAATATCCACCTCTGTCTTGTATGATAGTCCCACTGACAGCAGTTCTGTTTATGGACGTGACAGTGACCAAGTAACTCTATTCCATCTCCCCTAAGTCATGGACTAGGAACATCCCTGTCCAATCACTGACCTGATCAGAGACACATACTCAAAGATAGGAACACAAACTTTGGTCCAACCATGGAATCTACACAGATCTATGACCTGGTTCTAGTCTTGCTTAGCCATAGTCTGAGTGTAATCCTACCCTCCTGGGATCTGTCCAGTGACTGGAAAGGAGTCATATCTACCTACATATCTGGTAAAAGACATTCCACCTGCAGACTTAACTGCACATCCTGAAGTAGACCTTGTCCTAGCACTAAACCTACTGAGAAATATGCTGTCCACCCCAGAAGCAGGCAGGGTCTACATTTGATCAGCTCCTGGTAAAGTCCTTTCAACTGCAGACCAGTAGTGGGCACAGTAGCAGCCACATGACCTGACTATAAACTAACATAAATACAATACCAAAGGAAATTCAATCTGCTTAGTTTACTTGCTGAAGCCAGTTTCCAAAAATGGAAGAATTTGCTCCTTCAAATGTACAGACTTCATCACCACTATGTGGATCACACAGAATTAGTCAAATAGGATGTCACCAAAGAAGTAACCAACCACAAATAAACGAAGATATAAAAACTTCCTGACAAAAAGAAAATCATTAATTATCTTGAGAATCACAATAAGACATAAGACAAAAAGAAAACTAAAATCAGAACAACAATGTCTGAATAAAATGGGAAGTATACTAACAGATCAAAACATACAAAATAATAAAACAGAAACGCTGGAACTGAATAATACAAAAAAATCTCAAAATTTAAGAGATCTTCAAAAGAAACTGGGTCAAGTTGAAGAAAGAATCAGTGAACTTGAAGTCAGAATATTATAAATTAGGGGATAACCATAAGACCAAAAAAATCAAAGAAAATATTCAGGACTTACAAAGTACCATCAAATAATGATATATACTGTAGAGAACTCCCAGAAAAGAAAGAGAACAAAGAGGATCAAAATATTATAAAAAATATTGCCTGAAAAATTCCCCTGTGTTGGAAAGAGTATGAATACCCAGATTTGTGAAACTCAAGAAAATCAATACACAAAAAATCAAATTAATAAAACTCAAAGACAGAAAGAATTTTGAAACTAGCAAAAAAAAAAAAAATAGATTTGTTACAGACACAGGAGTATCCATAAACTTATCAGATTTCTTAGAATAAATTCTGCAGGACAGCAAATAGTAGGATGCTCTATCCCTGTGTTAAAAGGAAAATGAGAGTATCAACTCAGAATCCCATACCTGAAAAAGATGTCCTTCAGAAATGAAAGAGATATAAAGACATGCCAAGACAAATAAACTTTAGGAAATTCATTACCACTAGAACTGTATTATGAGAAAGACTAATTAGATTTGGGAAAAAAAAAAATAACCACCCAATGTAACCACAACAACAAAACATCTGAAAGTATAAAATCACTTGTAATGACAAATACATAGCCAAATTCAGAGTGTCCTAATATTATAATTGTGGTGCTTAAGTCAATTTTAACTCTAGTATTAATGTTAGAAGGCACAAGTATTAAACTTATGATAACTACAGTAGTTCCTTAATGGATTCACAATATGAAAACTTGTGAAGGTTGTATCTGTAAGCCTCACATCACAAAGTTAAAAAAATTCTGTAGCTGATACACAGAATAAAAAAGGAATTAAAATGCATCACTGAAATACATCAATGGATCACAAAGAAAGAGAGCAAAGAAAAGAAGAAGGAAAAAAATGACAAAACAAAAAACAATTAATAAAATGGTAATAGTGTATCTTATCTATTGATAATTACTTTAAATATCAATGATTAAATTCCCCAATCAGAAACACAGAGTAAACCAATGGATAAAAAAAAAAAAAAAAAAATGCTGGGAACTGAATTAGAGCAAATTATGTTCCATGCTTTTGTGATTATGTTAAATTATATCCTAATGTTATATGTAACTAAGAAGAATAAAACATATTCAGCTCTATGCTGCCCACTTCAATTTTAGGCACAAATATTGGAAAGTGAAGGGATAGAAAGATATTTCATGCAACCAAAAGATAAAAGAAAGAGAACAAAGAGGATCAAAATATATCAACCGAAAGAGAATGGGGATAACTATGTAAATATCAGTCAAAAGGGAAATTTCCTCAAACTCTGTCACAATATAAGAAGTTGACTATATAATGATAAAAGGCTCAATTCAATAAGAGGCCACAATAATTGAATATATGTATGCATGAAACTTTGGAGCAACTAAATATATATAGTAATTACTAACTGTTCTGAAAAAAGAATTAGATAGCACTGGAGTCATAATATTGGACTTTAATATCTCACTTTCAATTTTGAACATACAGACATAAAAAAACCACTAAGGAAGTGATCAGACTTGAATAACACAATAGACCAAATGACTCAACATAATATACAAAACAGTTCATTCCGCAGTAGAGAATGCTCATTCTTCTTAAGTTCACATGGACCATTATCAGAATAGGTAAACTAGGTCCCCAAAAATGTCTTAAAATTTTAAGAAGATTGAAATCTTGTCATTATAAGTATCTTTTCCAAACACAATTGTGTTTAATGAAAAAGTAACAGAGGAAAAACTAGACAATCTAAAAATTTGAAAATTAAACACCATACTTCAAAAAAAGCAATGAATGAAGGAAGAAATTAAAAGGGAAATAAGAAAAATCTTGAAATGAAAGTGGAATCATAACATTACAGAATTTTAGAATTCATCATCAAATAAGTTTAGATTGAAGTTTGATAAATATCTACATTAAAGACCTAAATAAACATCCTGATATCTCAATGAAGATATTTAAATTTTTTTTATTTTTACAGATTGTATTTTGATTCATTGTACACAAATGGGGTACATCATTTCCTTTCTATGGTTGTGCACAAAATAGATTCATACCATTTGTGTAATTATATATAGTGTAATGATGTCTGTCTCTTTCCACCATTTTTCACATACCTTTCCCTCTTATTTTCCTCTACATAATCTAATGTTCCCCCTTCTTCTCTTGCCCCCCATCCCCAAGCGTTTTCTCAGCAAAGAATACAATTAATTGTGTGAAAATAGAGCCTACAGAGTGGGAGAAAATCTTTTCCACAAACACTTCAGATAGAGCACTAATCTCCAAAATGTATAAATAACTTACAAAATTTTACACCTAAACTACAAAGAACCTAATCAATAAATGGGTCAAGGAACTGGACAGACACTTCACAGAATAATAAAGATCTCAAGAAGCTAAAAAAAAAAAAAAGTTTTCTATTTGTTTTTTATCTAACCAGTCCAATGATAGCAGAAGGAAGAAAATAAGATTATATCAGAAATAAATAAAATAGAGACTAGAAAGACAAGTAAATAATGATGAAACTATAAGTTTGTTTTGTGCAAAGATAAAAGTGACAAAATTTTAACTACATTAGCCAAGAAAAAAGAGAGATGTGATTCAAAAAAAGTAAAAGATGAAAGAGGAAACACTAAGACCAATACCATAGAAATATAAAATCTTAAGTGAGAACAATGAACAATTGTACATTAACCAATTGAATAACCTAGAAGAAAGGAATCAATTTCTAGAAACAAAAAAACCTCTCAATACATGAATACAAAAATCAACAGAAAATTAGAGTAGACCTACATATAATGAGATTTAAGTAGAATTTTAAAAATCTCCCAATAAGACCATGTGCCTTCCTAATTCTATCAAGAAATTTAAGAGGAATTAAGATAAATAGACACTTACAAACTCGACCTACAAAGTCAGAATTATCCTTATTCTAAAGTCAGGGAAGAATACTGCAAGAATGTAAAATCAGAGGGCAATATCCCTGATGAACATACATTAAAACATCCTTAGCAAAGTCCTAGCATACAAAATTTGATATCACATTAATAGGATAATACACCACGATGTAGAATTTCATCTTCATTGTGAAGTATTAAGAATGTGGAAACATGCTCCTTTGTGGTGTCTGGAGGTAAGTCTTTGGTAGGTGATGAGGATTAGAAGGTCATCAGGGTGGAGTCCTCAAGACTGAATGCTGATTGTCTTCATAAGAGGGTGGAGTAAAAATAGGAGCTAGACACAATCTGTGCCTTCCCTGTTTCCTGTCAACTGATACCCTATGACACCTTGGAATTCTTCCTACCCAAAGGCTATTACCAGTTGTGGGTCCTCGGCCTTGGACCAGAATCATGAGCTAAAATTTTCCTAATTTTTAAAATATAACCCAGCCTTGAACCTTTTATTATAGTAACAGAAAATGGACCATTATAGTGTCCAAGACCTAAAGTATCTTGCATTGTAGGAAAAGGCCTTCTTTGTTCTATCTCATTTCAGATTCATTTTCTACTGTTTATCCCTTCATACTTCATGTTCCAGTAGTAATGTAAGAAGTGCCACCTCTCCATGTTTGGATAAGTTTTGTATCTGCCTAGATAGACCTTACCAGATTTTGGTTTAGAAAATCTTGTTTTCCTTAAATCCTCATCTGTACTTAATTAGATTATACCCTCTTTTTCCTGTGGTAAAGCAGTCCTGAATTTCTCTCCAATTTCCAATTGTAATCCATGTGCACCTTTACTCTCTGATTCTAACATATTTTAGTATATACTTAACTGGTTGCAAGTACTCTCCTAGTACGCTGTGAATATTTGATGTCAAGAAACATGATTTAGTCATCTATGTTGCCAGGGTCAAGGGTAGTATCTTACATTTAGGGTATGTTCATTAAATGTTTCTGGAATTAACTTATGAATGTGAACACTAAAATGTATATGTCTGCTATGAAGTTTCATGAGTAGAATGTATTGTTTCTGAGACTTATTTTTTTCATTGTCAGTGGGAGCATTCTGAGTAAGTGAAATGGTATATTTATTTTCTTTCTCATATTTTTCTTCTTTTTCTCTCCTCACTATACAATTAACCAAATATATCTAAATATATATATTTATACACACACACACACACACACACACACACATATATATATATATATATATATATATATATATATAAGAATTCTGTGTTCATGCATAGGGCAAAGAAAAATTTTTATATGCACAGATACTGTTACATGAAAAAAGTTGTTTCTAAGAAAATTCTTAAAATGAGGATTTATTATTTAAATAATAATGGATATAAAACAATGAATTTTTTAGGTTTAATCACAGACCTGAACACACTTACTTTTCATTCATCTTTCTTCCTTATGATATAATTTTATTTTCTTTATTCAGACTTAGTTCAGAATTTCTTTTATCTTTATTAAGCATAATATACTTTCAAAATAGTCCTGCAATTTATTATGCAAACCCCTAAGATGTGTCTTTGGAAAAGGAAAATGATGTGTTTAGCACCTGCTTGAAAAGACTTGAATTAGAATGATACAAGGTTTGCAATCTGAAGCAAGGCAATGAAGTATTGTTCCATTTATTGGACATGTAAGGCGCTTAGTGGTTTTGATCATAAAACAGAAAAAGGGAATTGAATCTTTGACATGAAAAGTATTTCACTTCCTTCTTCTCTATATACAATGGCAGGTGTTTATTATTTGGTAAGAGTCACTTTCTAATATTATTTTTAGCAAGAAAAGTAGTAGTCTGACCTCTGAAATGCCAAACTTTAAGGGTAAAATGTCATCCAAAATATGTTTTAATAAAAGCGATTCACCTTGAAAAAGGCAAGCATCTGTCAAATGTCTGATCATGCGCACCCTGATCAGAGCTATTGCTAAGTTTGAAAGTAAAGTTGAAGAGGCAGAAAGGGAATGTGATGTGAATGCTGGTTCCCTTGATATCACCCTTAAAGAAAACAGGTAGAAATAAAGTAAGCTTTAGATTGATTATTTGAATAAATTGTAACTAATTAACACTTTCTACATTTTGTTAAATTGTTATCAATTTCTCACTGGCATATAAACAAGCAGAAATGTTTAAAATTTGTTATTAAAAGTCATAAGGCACCTGTCATCCCAGTGGCTAGGGAGGCTGAGGCAGGAGGATTGAGAGTTCAAAGCCAGCCTTAGTAAGGACTAGGCTTGAAGCAAATCAGTGAGACCCTGTCTCTAAATAAAATACAAAATAGGGCTGGGGATGTAGCTGGGTTGAGTGCTCCTGAATTCAATCCCCTGTATGCCCCACAAAAATAACATCATAAAGCAAAGGCATTCATTTAACCTTTCATAAAAAGCTTAAAATAATTTAAATGCCCAATGTTTTAGGAGTGCTTAGTTTGTGACCTAAAGCATGCCAAGTACTGTTGGGGTTTCTGGGACCCCCAGCCTTGGGCACGGTCAAGATGGCGCCTGGCGCTGAGCCAAAAGCGGCCAGCTATACAGTAAACAACCAGCGAATTCCTGATTGGCTAGTTAACAATGTGATTAGAGCATGCCCCCCTCGTGTACCTATTCTATGCCTGCAGCTGTCCGCGCGTTTACCTCGTGTACTCTCCCCTGATTGGTTGAAGTGTATATAAGCCTGGTGGGTGGGAGAGTAAGTAGAAGCTGAAGCTGAGAGCAAGAAGAAGCTGAGAGTAGGAGTAGTAGAAGCGAGGAAGAAGAGTGCGAGCGAGGGCGAGAGCCAAGTGGGAGAAGCGGAGCGGCCGAAGCAGGCGTGAGCCGAGCGGGAGAAGCTGAGCGACCGGAGCAGGCGAGAGCTAAGCAGAGGGAAAGAGAGTGAGAGAAAGAAAAGAGAGAAGGGGATAGAAAAGAGGGAAAGAAAGGAAGACTGTGCACAATAAACTTCCAAAGCTTCAGACGTTTGTCGTGTCTCTCTCTGCCGGCAGAGGGAACGCGATAAAGTACTTTATAGATAATAGAAACTTTAATAGATATCTCACTGAGTTTATCCTATTGTTATCTTTTCAGATTAGAAAATGACAAGAAATCCCAATGCCACAGGTTTTGGAGGAGGATTCAGAGACTAACACATGAAAAGCTTTTTTCTGATTATAAAGTTTTATTTGTAAGGTTCTATGAATGTAGAAGTACACGTAAAGCTCCAGTTATTGCCTACTATGAAACTCCATGAGTATCCATGCTCATGAAATTGTTTCCTTCCAGTATTTTCCCCTACATTTTTACTTCACAAAGGGGGCAAGGCTACAATCTCATTACAGTTTATTTGTTCATTCTGCATATGTGCTCAATCTATAGCAAAATAAGAAGATGCAAGTGTTACAATACAACTTAGAAGTGAGAAACAGATATGGATCAGGACCCTGAACTAATTTTTAGCTCCTAGAATTTCCATGTCAAAAATTCTGCCTTTCAGTGAGACTCAGTGGTACACACTTATACTCCCTGTACTCCCTGCACTTATACTCCCTGTGCAGGAGGACTGAAACTTTGAGGTCAGCCTCAGCAATTTAGTGAGATGCTGATTCACAGTCAAAAATAAAAAGGACTGGAGATATGCTTTGTTAGTAGAGCACCTCTGGGTTCAATCAGTAGTATTGGAATATTTTTTTTGCCACCCTCTTGAAGTTAAAAAGAAAAAAAAAAACCTTTTTATAAACAAACATTTCAGAATTCAATGAAAATGAGTACATTCTATGTGACTGAATAGAGACCAGTTTTCCAAAGTTTAGTTAGTAATGCTAATGATGCACATGTGAATTTTTTAGGAATTTTGTCCTATTTGATAAACTAAATTTGTAAGAAATATTTTCAACTTAACTTTGTTTTTTAAAAGCTAACTAAAACACACTTTAGCAAAAGTATAAAGTCACTAAGTAAAGTATTAGTTAAATACAGATTCATTAATTCTTTTATTAATTTGGGGATTGCAGAATTAATTGATAAACACTGTGGGATGCTAAACCATTATTTAATCATGGAGTATTAAGGATGGAAGTAGTAAGATCATCTCCAGCACCTGGGTAAGATTAATCATTAGCTTATAAAGAGATAATCTTTACTTCAACAGATGAATAGAGAGGCAGAGAAAAATCATATGGTATTAATAAATTTTAAGAGCAGACATTTGAAAGAACTCTTTGGTAAGTATTAGGGCATAATACAGGTAAATACATAATAAATTACATGTGAAATATAGCAGAAAGATTAAGTGCTAGTTTTTATGTTCCCCCTTTCCCAAAAAGAGAAGTATAATTTTATCCTTTAGCAGTTAGACAGATAATTAATTTTTACTACCAACGCTTAGCAACTGTCAGGAGGAGGATATTTTAAGTTTTAAATTCTTAATCATGCTGCCCAAACTTCTCTCAAAATATATTAATAACTGCAACAATAGAAGTATATTAAATATAAATAGTGCTTTAATATCTTTTTTCCCATCATATAAAATCCTTCGCTCCACAAATGAGAGCTTGTCAACAAGATAAGCATACACCTAGAAGGGAATAATTGATGTCAGATATTAAATTTTCTGCCTGCAAATGACTTTAAACAGGTTTCTCTTTGAAACATTTCAGAACGTGTTTGCAAGTAACTTGGAAGGACTTAATCTCAATTTAGGATAACCTTGCTTGATTTGAAGGATTCCCATTTACTAGTAACCAGGATTTCTTTAATACACTTTGTACTATTTGTTAATACTCTTAAAATCTCTTGTGGTATGTAAGTTCAATATGTATACAGATGCAAAAATTCCTCCTTCACTCTTCTCAACCTCAGAATATACTTTTCATATCTCAACCAAGAAGATTTCCAAAACTCTCCAGGAAGAACTCTGAATTGACCTGAAAATTAGGTATAGTAGAGTTCATTGTCCACTCTTACTGAAGAAATCTATAAGTACCTGTAACTTTCTAAATTTGGGGAAGAATGACCTTACTTTTTGTTCATTCCAAATTATATTTCTCCTTTCTATCAACTCCCTTCTTTGTAAATTTTCTACTGAAATGGAAAAAAAATCTCCATACTGCCCAAATTCTTATGATTAATCTATGGAAGTCCTTATGTTACTTCATATAAGAATAAGCTTGGCTTTGTCTACCACTAAACTGCTAAACATGACTGGAAAACAAAATGATTCATATGTAGCTGTGAGTAAGTATGATTTTTAAACTGTTCTATTTAGTTATACATGACAGAAGAATGCATTTCGATTCATTGTACATAAATGGAGTACATTTTCATTTCTCTGGTTGTACACAATGTAGAGTCACACCATTCATGTAATCATACATGTACATATGGTAATGATGTTTCTAACTCCACCATCTTTCCTCCCCTCCATCCCTCCCCTCCTCTCGTTTCCCTCTACACTATCCAACCTTCCTCCATTCTTCCCTTACCACCCTCTCCGCCCCATTATGTATCAGCATCCACTTATCAGAGAAAGCATTCAGTCTTTGGTCTTTTTTGGGGGATTGACTTATTTCACTTAGCATGATATTCTCCAACTCCATTCATGTACCTGTAAATGCCACAATTTTGTTCTTCTTTATGACCAATATTCCATTGTGTATATTTACCACAGTTTCTTCATCCATTCATCTATTGAAGGGTATCTAGGTTGACTCCACAATCTACTATTGTGAATTGAGCTGCTATAAATATTGATGTAGCTTTGTCACTATAGTATGCTGATCTTAAGTCCTTTGGGTATAAACCAAGAAGTGGGATAGCTGGGTCAAATGGTGGTTTCATTCCAAGTTTTCTGAGGAATCTCCATACTGCTTTCCACAGTGACTGCACCAATTTGCAACCCCACCAGCAATGTATAAGTGCACCTTTTTCCCCACATCCTCACCAACACCTATAATAGTCATTCTAATTGCAGCAAGATGAAATCATATTATAGTTTTGATTTGTATTTCTCTAATCACTAGAGATGTTGAGCGTTTTTTCATCAGTTGATTTTTCTTAAGATAGTAGATGTTGTTTAAACTAACCTGTTTCTTTGTTTTGTTGTGCTGTGCAATCACTTCAATTTGATTAAGTGAATAATTATTAAACAAGTGGTATGTCTGATGTGGTAAGATTACTATAGATCAAAGACACATAAAACTTGTAAAAGAAAGAGGCATTTAGTATGATTATTACAATATCCAGAAAGGATATTGAAATAGATTATTTTCAATATAATGAGAGGTGTACTGTAAAATGGTTGTATGTCTGAGGATTTGGAAAAGCAGTCATGTACATGAGGAATGATAAGGAAGTGAAAATTTGGAGAAGAAACTTCTCAGGTAGTGAGAAGTGAAGAACTTCTCAGGTAGTGAAAGTGTATAAGAATGTCCCAAAGAGAAGAATCACCAAGTGCACAGGCTGGATGGGGGCTAAACAGTGAAGAGTGAACTTCCCTGCGGTGACCATGGACAGTAGGACAGAGAACAGCATCCATTCACTTCTGTTCAGATGTGGAAATGTGGGTGGGACTGAATTCTGACAATGTATTGTCTGCTTCGTTTCCTGAGTTGAACCAAGTAGAGTTTAATCCTAACTCTGCCAGAGGACCTTTCTACTCTAAATGCAACTAACTACCTAACCATGCTCATAAATTCCAGTCCAGGAGCCAAAATCTGTAATCCAAATCATCTTCCAAAAACTTAAAACATATTATGAATATTAATAATCCTAGAATGAAATCCTAAAATGTATTGAGCTACCTAGCTTAATAAAACAATTTAAGAAACAGTCCGTATGACTGCTTGATTAGTGTGGTTACCAATCACCAACAATTTCCCCTTCCAGGCACATAATTGCATTATACTTTCTGATCTCTTAGAATTTGGTGGGGCCAAATGGCCCCAAATGTCAATCAGCTGTGAGCAAAAGTGTCAAGATGTATGAATTCTATGCCAGTGCTCTTGATTGCATACAGTTTCTTATTTATTGTTGCCTGACTTTATTCCTCGGTTCCCTTAGTCCCCTGCTCCCACTCCCAATGGTAGCCTGAAGAGGTAGGGTTCTGCATAGAGGACCAAAACCTAGAACTCAAAAATGGGCCCTATCAAAAGAACCATGATTCAGTTCCAGGGAACCTTATTGCCTGGCCAATTTTATTGGGACATAAATCTCGTTAGTAGGATTTTAGATCCAGTGGATCCGTCAGTGTCCTGTCCCCACTCCTAGTAGATTATCAAATACTGAGTTCCAAGTGAAGAACATGCCCATATTTTATTCTATTGCAGTTCTTCATATATGTTATGCATATATTTTACACCTTATGATTTCCTTTTTCATTGTTCTAATACTGCTTTTATAACAGCAAAAGTTTTAAATTATCATTTATCTTTTTATGTTTCTTCCTTTCTGCTTCCTAAGAAATCTTTATCAATGAAAAGAGTGTGAAGATTTTCTCTCACCTTTTCTAAATTTTTTCATAGTTTTAATCATAATGTTTTATAATCACAATGTTTAGGTATGTGTCTAAAGCAAAGCATAAAATTTATTTAGATCTTTTTCATGTCACTATCTGGTTATTTAAACATAATTTTTTTAGAACACTACCTTTTATTTTCATTGAATACCTTGGCACTTTTGTAAAACATAGATTTGATTACATGCAAATGAAAATATTTCTGGACTAATATTTTCTATTGATCTATATGTCTTTTCTTATTAATTTCAAGCTGGGTACTCATTTTGAAATTTATCTCTATGTACATGATATCTTAGACAGTATTCTAAATTCTTTAATTTATATATGTGAGCATATAAAGGCACAATTGGTTTCTGTGTATTGAACTTATACACTTTTTTAAATGTGCTTATTATATCTATTAACTTTCTCATTATTTCACTTGGATTTTCATAATATTTCATAGTATTCAATTATATCCTTTGGAGATAAAGATAGCTATGTTTCTTCCATTAAAAAAGATGTGTTATTTTTCCTCTTTTTTATGATACCAGGACATCGATATAATGTAATGTAAGTGGTGAAGAGCAGGCATGCTTGTTCTTCCCTGCTCTGTTCTGGCGTTGGTGGTTTTCAGTTCAGGACATTAGGTGGGGTATTAACCATATGGGAAGTATTTTGTTCTTATTTGTTTGTAGATATCATTTGTCAAATGTGAAAGTTGACTTTGGTTAGTAGTTATCTGAGATTCTTTTCCTTGAATGCCTAAGAATTTAGTCAGATGTTTCTGTGCAAATTTGAATTTGGTCAAATATCACATATATATGATACACACACACACACACACACACACACACACACACACACACATACTCACACATATATACATATGCTGACATTTTGGGCATACATATTTACTATTATTATATCTTCTCATAGGTTTGTTCCCTTTATCAAGATATAGTGACTCTGTTTATCTCTTCTGATTAATTTTTATTTGAAATATGCTTTGTTAGATATGGAATAACTATTCCTGCTTCTTTCTTGAACTCTGTTAGCATGGAATTTTTTTTCATTCTTTTACTTTCATCCTTTGAATGTCTTTGCCTATGAGATGAGTCTCTTCAAATAGCAAATAGTTGGTTGGATCTTGCTTTTTAATCTAGGCTGCCAATCTATATCCTTTATTTGGGAAGTCGATATCACTTAAATTTCATGTTATTATGAATGGATGTGTATTATTTCCTAACGTTTTAATCTGCCTATTGTATCTAATTTGGTATTGATTTTCACTTATTTAGTTGCTCTTCTAGTGAGTATCATCTAGTGAGTATCAGCTTTGGGGTTTGTTTTTGAGTTCTTACATGTAGTACAATTTTAAATATTATGAACATTAAGCACTGACTTAGTGCTCATGGATTCTTTTAATTCATCCATCTTTTAAAAAGTTTTATTTCTCCATCAATTCTGAAAGATAGCTTTGATGGATATAGCAATCTATCTGGCAATTATTTTCTTTTAGAACTTAGAATATCTCATTGCAAACTCTCCTTTATTTTAGGGTCTGATTTGAGAAGTCAACATCTGGAAATCAATAAATGTAATTTATCATAACAATAGTCTTAAAGTTAAGAATCATATGATTATTTCCATAGATGCTGAGAAAGTGTTTGATAAAATACAGCACCCCTTTATGCTTAAAACACTAGAAAAATTAGGGATCGTATGAACATACCTCAACATTGTAAAGACTAGCTATGCTAAGCCCATAGCCAACACCATTCTAAAAGGAAAAAAAAAAAAAACATAAAAACTGAAAACATTTCTTCTAAACAGTGGAACAAGTCAGGGATGCCCTCTTTCACCACTTCTATTCAACATAATCTATTAAACACCAGCCAGAGCAATTAGAGAGACCAAAGAATTTAAAGAAATATAAATATGAAAAGAAGAACTCAAGCTGTCACTATTTGCCCATGACATGATTCTATAGTTAGAGGATTCAAAAAACTCCACTAGAAATCTTCTAGAACTAATAAATGAATTCAGCAAAGTAGCAGGATATAAAATCAATATGCATAAATTTAATGCATTTCTATTCATAAGTGATGAATCCTCTGAAAGAGAAATCAGGAAAATCACTCCATTCACAATAGCCTAAAAAAAAAAAAAAAAAAAAAAAAAAAACTTGGGAGTCAATCTAACAAAAGAGGTAAAATACCTCTATAATGAATGTTACAGAACACTAAAGAAAGAAATTGAAGAAAACCTTAAAAGATGGAAAGATCTCCCATATTCTTGGATAGGCAGAATTAACATTGTCAAAATGGTCATTCTACCAAAAGCCCTATATAGATTCAATGCAATTTCAATTAAAATCCCAATGATATTCCTCATAGAAATTGAGAAAGCAATCATGAACTTCATCTGGAAGAATAAGAGACCTCGAATAGCCAAAATAATCCTGAATAGAAAAAGTGAAACAGGATGTATCACAATACCAGACATTAAACTATACTACAGAGCAATGGTAACAAAAACAGCATGGTATTGGCACCAAAGTAGAAAGGCAGACTAATGGTACAGAATAGAAGACCACATAAATACAGCCACCTCATACTAGACAAAGGAGCCAAAAACATACAATGGAGAAAAGACTGTTCAACAACTGGTGCTGGCAAAACTGGAAATTCATATGCAGTAAAATGAAATTAAACCTATACCTCTCACCCTGCACAAAACTCAACTCAAAATGGATCAAAGACATAGGAATTAGACCAAAGACCCTGCACCTAATAGAAGACAAAGAATCTTCATCATGTTGGCTTAAGATCAGACTTCCTTAACAAGACTCACAAGAAATCAAAGCAAGAATCAATAAATGAGATGGATTCAAACTAAAAAGTTTTTTCTCAGCAAAGGATACAATCAATAATGTGAAAAGAGAGCCTACAGAGTGGGAGAAAAATTTTTCCACATGCAAATAAGATAGAGCACTAATCTCCAAAATTTATAAAGAACTTGCAAAATTTTACATCAAAAATACAAAGAACCCAATCAATAAATGGGCCAAGGAACTGGACAGACACTTTACAGATATATAGGTGATTAATAAGTTTATGAAAAAGTGTTCAACATCTCTAGTAATTAGAGAAATGCTAATGAAAACAAAGATTTTATCTTACTCCAATTAGAATGGCTATTATCAAAAACACAAACAATAATAGATGTTGGTGTGGATGTAGGGAAAAAAAACACATTTTTACATTGCTGGTGGAGTTGCAAATTGGTGCTGCCACTCTGGAAAGCAGTGTGGAGAATCCTCAGAGAACCTGGAATGGACCCACCTTTTGACCCATTTATCCCACTCCTTAGTTTATACACAAAGGACTTACAATCAGCATTCTACAGTAACAAAGCCACATCAATGTTTATAGCAGCTCAACTCACAATAGTTAGATTGGGGAACCAACCTAAATGCCCTTCAACACATGAATGGATAAAGAAACTGTGGTATATATATACAATGGAATATTGTTCAACCATAAAGAATAATAATATTATGGCATTTGCAGATAAATGGATGGAATTGGAAAATATCATGCTAAGTGAAATAAGCCAATCCCCAAAAAACAAAGGCTGAATGTTTTCCCTGATAAGTAGATGATAATATATAATGGGGATGGGGGATGGAGGGTGAGAGAAGAATGGAGGAACTTAAGATTATATAGAGGGAAATGAGACAGAGGGAGTGTATGAAAAATGGTGGAATAAGACAGACACCATCACCCTATGTACATGTATGATTACACAAATGGTATGAATCCATTTTGTGTACCATAGAAATGAAAAGATATACCCCATTTGTTTACAATGAATCAAAATGCAGTCTGTAAAAATAAAAAAAATTTTAAAAATAAAAAGAGAAAAAGAAGTGAACCTTTTTAGTTAGCCTCTAAATCTAAATGAGACCTGGCATTTATCTCTTGCAGCATTTTATTCTCATTTTCTACTTTGGGAATTTTGATTGTGATGTTCATTGGAGTGTTTTTTTTTTTTAATCTTATCTATTTTGGGTCTGTATGCATCCTGTTTGTAGATGTCTACCTCATTTATAAGGTTAGGAAATTTTTCTGTTATTATTTTACCAAATATAAATATAGGTATGCTTCTTCCATTAAAAAAATATGAATTTCTTAATGCCCTTAGCCTGTATCTCTATGTTCTCTTCTATCCCAATGAATATTTGGTTTGTTATCTTGATGGTGTTTTAGAGAATGTATCAGTTCAAACCTATCAAAGCCGTAAGGACACACACACACACACACACACACACACACACACACAATCATGCTTATTGGTAAAAAATAAAATAATTTAAAAAATAAAAAATAAATTAAAATTTTAAAAAGGAAAAGGGAGGATAGTAAACAAACCTCAATGAGTAATAAAAGTTTTCTTTCTGCTGAGGTGGTCAAAACTGTGGGTGAGAATCAAAGTTTATTGCTTATACTCTCAGGCCTGTCTTTGTATTTTGGTGGGAATGGTGACTTTTTGACCCTTGGTTCATGGACTGGGAGATGTTAAGTCCCATTTGTTTATGTTTCTCACCAAGCTGCTAGCTGTTACAGCCAGTGCCAAAGCTGGTTGCAATAGCTCTCAGCTTCCCATCTCCCAGAAAGGATGGGATAGATTGAAGTGTGCTGATGAACGATGTACTCCTGTAGTGGGGCTGTTGCAGAGTATAAATTAGAATTTCATGTAGGTGCAGTTTAGTCGTGGCTAAATTTTGGAACGCTGTCCATGGCTATTTAAGATTTGATCCACATTCCCCATAGTTGGGCAGTTGCAATCTCTTCTGGTGTCTGGTTCTCAAGGTCCTCTGAAAATTCTACTTTTAGAGTGAGGAGTCAGTACCTTCGCTGGCCTCACATATTCACCACAATGGATGTGAATTACCAGGAATCAGACCTGGCGTGCAGGTGCACCTGTCTGGCTGGTTACTGGCATCTTTCCAGTTGTTTACTTGGGACACCAACAACGAAGGGAGCCCTTTCCCCTTTGTGTCTGGCACCTGGATTACCCTGGGCACAATTCTCTAGGCTCATTTTCAATCACACCGGTCACTCTCTGAACCCCACAGAGGGTGACTGCTGGGTCAGGCTGGCAACTTCTCTGTGAGTTCCCAGTCTCTCTCCTCTGATCACTGCTGGGCGACTGCTTTATATTCAGCACATTGTGTATACTCTAGTTGGTTTTGGTGCTTAGAAATTAATCCTAAGGCAAGTAATATCAAGGGCACAATTTATCAATGAGGCAAACTTGAATTCTTATTCTCACTTTGATATTTATAAAATGACACACCCTGATTACTTAAACTTCTCAAGCTGAATTTTTCATGAAAATAAAAATTAACATGCTTATCTGCTATAGATAATAAGTAAATCAATACATGGTAAACATTATCTAAAAACAATCTCCATGAATGCTTGTGTCTTTATTTATTGATTTTAAATAGAAATATAATAAGTGTACATAGAATACAGGGTGATATAGTAACATATGTGCATAAAGTGTAATAATCAGACCGGGGTAATTGACATATCCAACACCTCAAATATTTTCATTTCTTCGTCATGGTAATATTCAAAATCTTCTCTACCAGGTACTTTGAAACAAACAATTAATTGTGCTCAAATATGATTGTCCTACTGGGCAATAGAACATTCCAAGTACCCATGAAGTCTCCTCTTTCTGTGTGAGTATGCACAGTATTCAGAATTTTTTTTTTTTTTTTTAGCTACATAAGATCAAGGCATCTGAAACAAGGAGAGTTTGACTGTTTGACTTCCTCTCATTTGGATGCTTTACATTTTTTTAAATTGCAGAGTGTTTGAATCTAACTCTTCTTTTTAATAACTTATTTATTTTGATCAATTATACAAAAATGGGGTGAAACTTATTTCTCTGGTTGTACATGAATGAGTCATACCAGTTGTGTAAACATACATGTACATAGGGAAATGATGTTTGTCTCAATCTGTTATTTTTCCTTCCCCCACCCCTCCCACCTCTCCCACCCCTCTTTTCTCTATACAATCCATCCTTCTCCATTCTTGCCTCCCTCCCACCCCCCATTATGTGTCATCATCCGCTTATCAGAGATCATTCATCCTTTGGTTTTTGACCTCCTTAACATGACTCCAAAGGAACAAGAAATAAAAGCAGGAATCAATAGTTGGGATAGATTCAAACTAAAAAATTTTTTTCTCAGCAGAGGAAACTATGAGCAATGTGAAGAGAGAGCCTTCAGAGTGGGAGAAAATCTTTGCCACACATAATTCAGACAGAGCACTAATCTCCAGAATCTATAAAGAACTCAAAAAACTTTACACCAAGAATACAAATAACCCAATCAACAAATGGGCTAAGGAAATGAACAGACACTTCACAGAAGAAGATCTGCAAGCAATCAACAGATATATGAAAAAATGTTCAACATCTCTAGTAATAAGAGAAATGCAAATCAAAACTACCCTAAGATTTCATCTCACCCCAATTAGAATGGTGATTATCAAGAACACAAGCAACAATAGGTGTTGGCGAGGATATGGGGGAAAAGGTACACTCATACATTGCTGATGGAGATGCAAATTAGTGCAGCCACTCTGGAAAGCAGTGTGGAGATTCCTTAGAAAGCTTGGAATGAAACCACCATTTGACCCAGCTATCCCACTCCTTGGCCTATACCCAAAGGACTTAAAATCAGCATACTACAGAGATACAGCCACAACAATGTTCATAGCTGCTCAATTCACCATAGCCAGATTGTGGAACCAACCTAGATGCCCTTCAATTGATGAATGGATACATTTATTTTTGTTGCCTAAGTGCTCTAGCTGAGACTTTTAGTACTGTGTTTAGTAAGATGTGTAAAAATGGTCATTCTTATCTTATTCCAGATTTTAGATGAAATGCTTTCAATTTTGCCCTATTTAGTATGTTACCTGTGTGTTGCTCTTATGTGACTTTTATTTTATAACACTATACTTTTTCTATAGGTAATTGGTTAAAAGTTTTTTTCTTTCTTTTTTTTTTTTTTTTAAAATAATGAAGAGATGGTAAAACACCATTGGATCCCACTCCTTGGCCTATACCCAAAGGGCTTAAAATCAGCATACTACAATGACACAGCCACATCAATGTTTATAGAAGCTCAATTCACAATAGCTAAATTATGGAACCAACCTAGATGCCCTTAAAAAGATAAATGAATAAAGAAAATGTTGTACATATACACAATGGAACATTACTCAGTCATAAAGAAGAATTAAATTATGGCATTTGCAGGTATATGGATGGAGTTGGAGAATATCATGATAAGTGAAATAAGCCAAAGTCAAAAAAGCAAAGGCTGAATATTTTCTCTGATTAGTGAATGCTGATCTGTAGTGGGGGGCTAGGGAAAAATGAAGGAACTATGGATTGTGCATAGGGGAGTGAGCAGAGAGGTGCAGTGTTGGGGATGGAAAGGATGATAGAATGAGACATTATTACCCTATATACATGTATGATTATACTACCGGTGTGACTCAGCACCATGTGTAGCCAGAGGGATGAGCAATTATGCTCCATTTGTGTACAATGTGTCAAAATGCTACTGTCATGTATAACCAGTTAGAAAAAGTTTTAAAAATTAATAAAAAATTTAAAAAGATTGTTTTCTCTGTGTCAATTGAGTTGATCATGTGTATTTTTCCTTTCACTCTTGATATAATGTATCATGTTTTTCACTAACATATGTTGACCCATCCATCCTTTTTACCATTCACTTGATCAAAGTGTATACAATTTTTCATGTGCTACTGGATTCTGACTTAGTATATTAAGGTTTTTTGAATCAATGTTCATCAGAAATATTAGTTCATAACTTTCTTTTTTTATTATCTCCTTTTCTGGTTTTGGTATCAGGTAAATGCTAGTCTTATATAATGAGTTTTAAAGGATATTTTACTTTCAATTATTTGGAATAGTTTGAGGAGAATAGTCAATAGTTTAAAAAAGTAGGAAGAATTCATCAGTGAAACCATCCAGTCCAGGGATTTTTCCTTTGGGGGAGACTTTTTAATCCTAATTCAATTTTGGTGATCATTATTGGTCTGTTTAGATTTTCTAGGTTTTCAGGGTTCAATCTTGGTAGGTTGCATGTGTTCAGAAGTTTATCCACTTTTACATTTTTAAAATTAGTTGACATATTTTTACATAGTAATCTATAATCATCCTCTCTACTTCTGTGTAATAAGTTGTACTATCCATTTTTTGGCTATGATTTTATTTATTTGGATTTTATTTTCTTCTTTGTGTAGCTAAGAATTTTTCCATTTTGTTTTTCTTTTTAACAAACCAACTTTCTGTTTTGTTAATCTTTTGTGTATTTTAACTCCATTTCATTTCTGATGACTTTTTCTTTATTTGTATTAATTTTGGAATTACTTTGGTCTTTCTAACCCCTTGACTCACATTTATAGGTTACATGAAATTTTTCTTCTGTTTTGATGGAAGCACTAATGGCTACAAAATTTCCTGTTAGACTATTTTGATAAATCCAATAAGTTTTTTAGTATGCTATGTTTCCATTTTCACTTGTTTCAACAATTTTTAAACATTTCTCTTTTACTTTCTTCATTGGCTTATTTGTTATCAGAAGTACAATGTTTAATTTCCAGGTATTTGTACAATTTCCACATTTCCTCTTATTGTTGACTTCTAATCTACTTCTATTGTGATCAGAGAAGAAACATGACAAGTTTTTGATTTTTTAAGAGTTTACTGAGACTGGCAAATGGTTACATTCCTGAAGAATGTTCCATGTGTCATTGAGAAAAAGGTATATTATGTAGGTATAGGATGGAAAGTTCTATCAATGTCCGTTAGGCTCATTTGTTCTATAGTATGGCTCTATTTCATTGTGTTGGTTGATTTTCTTTGTGGATGAACTCTCCATTGAGGAACGTGGAGTGTTGACATCCCCAACTATTACTGCTGTAGAATCTTTCCCTCCCTTCAGGTCTTACCCTATAAGCAGTCTGAGATATGTTCATGGTGCTAATCTTTGGAATAATATTCCAGATGCTTCTACAGCTGTGTGCCAGTGGAACTTACCATCTCGATAATGCAGATCTACTGACCCCTGATTCTTCTGAAAAACAAATTATCAAGTAATAGAAATTATGAAGTGAAAGTTCAGACTTTTCTCATTTATGAAGGTACTTAAAATGAAACAGGGAATGATATAATAATATCTAAGGTTTTTTTACTGTAGTAAGGTCAGAGGTGAGATAACTAGTTCAAATTTTTGGAAACTGTTTCTGTTATTTTTGTCTTACACTCACCCTTAGGGGATTTAACAAAAGAAATGAATTATATATATATATATATATAATTATATATATATAATATTAAGAATTATATATATATAATTATATATATATGCAAATATAATTATATATATAAATATATTTCTAGATATTATCTACTAATTACTGTCAGATGATCTGAAACAAAAGATTGAGTGATAATGCTGTCACATGATAAATATTAGATATAAAAGTGAACTTCAAGTCCAGAAATACTTTTATGGATCTCAGAAATGTAGACAGTTTGCACTTATCTTAACACAGTTGACAAATATCTAACTACATAATAGAATTAACTTCAATCACACATACCCTAGATTTTTCTATCAATTTTGTAAACCTCTGGATTTTGAAAAGCTAATTTGTCTATTTGACACTATTTTATTGTTACAAGAAAACATTGTACTTAGGAATCTACAATGAGATATAAGAAGTGTATATTTTGAGAGTGTACTAAGTAGGCAAAACATGGTTAATCTACTTTTTCTTTTCATCTTCTTCTTCTTCTTCTTTTTTTTTTCTTTTTTCCACCAAGGGCGTTGAGCTACATCCCAAGTCCTTTTTATTTATTTATTTTTATTTTGATACAGGGTCTCACTAAGTTGCTTAGGGCCTGGTTAAGTTGCTGAAGCTGGCTTCAAACTTGCAATCCTCCTGCCTCAGCCTCCCAAGTTCCTGGGATCACAGGCATGGGCCACTGTGCCTGACAAGGGCTACCTACTTTTATCATCACTGTATATCTTATTATTATTTGTTGCTTTGTATAATCTATCTGTTTTTAAAAAAAATAAACACCACTGTAAATAATGAAAAAGATACAGTGACTTTACAAAACAGTTGGGACATTTTCTTAAAATTTAATTCTACCTACTTATGATAAATCCATTTCATTTAGAGATATTTGTGTAATGGGAATAAATACATGTCCATAAGAAAATTCATGAATAAATGCTCATACCAACTTCTTTGCAACACTGAAAGCTAGAAACACAGGTATCCATCAAAAGATAAATGATAAATGATAAAACAAATTTCCAAGGGAATACTACTCAACAGTAAAAAGGAAAACTTATTAATATGCACAGCAACAGGGATGAATCTCAAGCTAATTCTGCTAAATGAAAATAGATAATATAAAATATTATTCAAATTCTATGAAAATGTAGATAATGTAGACTAGTCTGTAGTAATAAAAAGAAAAGATCAGTGGTTGTTTCATTAGGGAAGGAGACGGATGAGACAGTTGGGTGAGAGGAATGCTTTTGGCATACTACACATATTCAATAGCGAGATTGTGGTGATGACTTCACACAACTGTCAAAACATGTTCAATTGTATGATTACATATATGCAATTTGTAGTTACAATTATACCTCAATCAGACTACTTTAAAATTACAAGACAATGTTTAATGCTTATTTAGAAGACAGTAAACAGATGTACACATTGTGACAGGAATCTTTAGCTGCAGTGGAGTTTAGGGGGAAACATTGGCCCCAATCCGTAGATGTTTCTAATTTGTTTTGTTTTCCCCATCCCATGAAGAAAAATTAGACTCATTATATTGCTCTGTGCTTAATTAGGTTTTGTTGCTTGTGATGGTGGCAGAGTTCTGTGTATCAAGTACTGTAATGACTGCCAAACAGAATAAGAGAACCCAAAGCAATCTCAATACTGCAATAATAAACAAAGCATAACTTGTTTTAATATTTTAATAGTCTATTTTTACATTGTCTTTATCAGCATGAGTATGAAAACCAACCATGAAAAACACAGAAAAATCAAAAAATGACTAATAGATCTAATTATAAGTATATGAGCTGCTTTAAATGGGTAAATATAGCAACAAAATGCAATCATAAGCATAGGCTTACTATGCTACTTTAAGGTTTACATACACAACCAACATTTTATAAACTCTATCCAGGCTCCTAAAGGCATATGCTTAAAATAAAAAATAAATAAATAAATAAAATCACTATATGAATTCTTACATAAGCATTAATATTAGAATGTCTTAGGCTTACAGAAAAGTTACAAAGATGGTACAGAGGGTATCTCTCTATCCCAATACCAGGTTTTCCTCTTATTAGCATCTCCCACTTGAATGGCACATTTGAATCAGCTAATGAATCAACATTAACACTAGGACATATTTATTTGTATTTTTTTTCTTTTCATCTAATTTTTTTTTTCTGGTTTAGAATATTCCATCCAGCATTCATATTTTATTTGGTATTCATGTGTCATGAGTCCCCTCTACTGTGACAAGATTGCAGATATTTCTTGTTTTGATGATCTTTATGGTTTGAGAATTACTGATTATATGCTGTAAAATATCTCACCATTTAAGATTATCTGAAGTTTCCCTCATGACTAGATGTGTTGAGTCAACACTAGGGGTTTTGAGAGGAAGACACAGAAGTAAAGTGACACCCTCAGCATATCATGGGAAAGATATCTATTATCAACAAGGTTATTTAATTGACATTGTGCTCTTTATTTCAGGCCAGATATTGTATGTATCCGATTAAAACTAACTAAATTTTTACCTTCTTTTCATGCTATATTCTTTGGAAAGAAGCTATGCTTGAGGCATCAGTAATCAAGCAAATATTTATAATTACAAGGTATTTGTTTAGTCATCTCCATTTATTTAGTTGTCAATCATATATTTTTATCAATTTGGACTTATGGATATTTATTTCTTGCTTTAGATTATAATATAATAGTACTTTCCTTTTTGGTGCTCAAGTTGCTAAAACTCTGGTTTGTAGGTCTGTCTTTTAGTTTGCTTCCATGTCCCTTGGACAGCCCCCATCCTTTTGTTTTATGAATATTTCCTTTCTGGAACTAGAGGCTACTTCAGTCTTATTTTGCATATTCTTGCCTTATCTCCAGAATCAGTAATTTCTCTAAGTTTATTTTGTTGGCGAATGGCATTAGAAACTAAGATCTGGGAGTTAGTCTTATATTAATTTTTAATTTATTTTTCAAAGGTCATTTCCCCTGTGTGCCATCTTAACATAGTGGAGATCAAAAACTATGAATTATTAACCAGAATCCCCATATTTTGTATTATATTCCATATATTATAAAACGATTAAATGTTCATATGAATAAATCACATTAAAATAGTTACAAAATGAATTCAAAAGTGCAATATAGTAAAATATAAAATGATGTAAGTTTGACATAAGAAAGCCCACGAGTCATTAAGTCTTAATGCATGCTTGACTTTCTTCCTTCCTTCCTACAAATCCACTGGCCCTTGGTCAGGCACAAGGCCTGATGCTGTGTACTATAGGATTAAGAGCCAAAGATGCATTCTTCACCCTACCATAATGAAATTAGGCTGCAAAAAATTTTATATATAGTCCTCCCACTGTACTTTCTTCTGTTTTTTTTGCTTTTCTTTCTTTTATATCCCTTTATTTTTTTAACCTTTCTCTCAACTAGTCCTAAAAATTTTGATCTTCTATGTGTGTAGGTATCACATCCATATTATCTTCGAAATTGTATGGTTTATGGTATAAAACAGAAAAAAATCTCTGGAGCAAGAGGGGAAAAAATTCACAAATTATACAGTTTAGGCACAGTAAAACTGAAATTAATGCTGACATTTTAGAAATTTAAAACATCAAATTCATCTATAAAGCAGACCAATGTAAAATAAAATGTTGTTTTCATGTGAATGTTCTCACTGTCAGTGTTATGGCCAGGAAAAATGAAGAATATTAATAAGATCAGTACATTTCCTTTTCAAATACCAAAAAGAAAGAAAATATAAAATTTTCTCATATTCTATTTCTATAACTTCATCATAATGCATTCAGCAAAGTGAATTACAGAAAGGTGATAAGAAAGTCTTGTTCAAGTCTTGTTCTAATTTTAGGTCAGCCCACATTGATTTTCTCAGTTATCATTCCACTAAATGGAGAAATTAAAAGCTTTCCTTACTACTTATACAAATATAATTAGAAGTGATTAGGTATGTGTAGACATACTGAAAAATACAAAATATGATTTATTTCATTAAATTCCATCAGCCTTTAAATCAGTTAACACTTGAATTTTCTTGCATAGAATATTCAACTTTCTGTAAACAGTAGGTAGAAGTATGGTTGGTAAGTAATTTCCAGGACAAATATAACAGATTTATTTAAATATTCTTTAATACTACTTAATCAACCTCTAAAAGTAGGTTTTATTTTTATTTGTTTATTTATTTTTTTGCAGTGCTAGAGGTTGAACCCAGGACCTTGTGCTTGCGAAGCAAGCACTCTACCAACTGAGCTACACCCCCAGCCCTGAAAGTAGGTTTTAAATCACAGTTTCTTAGTAAGCATCAGTCAATCCTTTTATAAATTATCATTGTGTTTTATTTTTTGTTTATTTAGTTTTGCTTATAGTTTGTTTCATTTTATGAAAATTATTTTAAACTATTTTTCATTTTAAATTATTCTTTATTGTCTTCTTAAAAATTAGTTTGCTGGGCGGGGAAGGGAAAATAGTGGGAATATGATCAAATTATGTGCATGAGTGAATATGGCATAATGAATCCTAAAGTATATAATTATAGGGCAGCAATAAAAAAGATTCACTTTAGATACAATGATTCTAAAAGGCTCAAAGCTCAGAAAAGAATAAACACTCTATGAAAACAGTAAACAAAACAGTAGAACAGCTATAGTGATATCAGACAAATGATTACAACATTTCTGTTTTGTCAAATTAAGAGTTCTAAATCTTAGTTATTACTGTACAACAATACATACTTTATATCATTGAACTGCACACTTAAAATGGTTAAGATGTCAGATCTTATGTGTATTTTATCACAATTTAAATTTGAAGAAAAAAATAATTAGTTTAATGAGAAAACATAACCATGATCAAGAGAGATTTATTCCAGGAATATATAGTTGGTTTAATTCTAAGGAATTCATTAATATACCATAATAATGGATATAAATAACAAAATATTTTTACTATTTCTATGATAAATAGGAAAAAAGAGTAGGAAGGAACATAATGTATATTACTGATGCCTCAAATACCCAAAATGGCATAGTATGTTATAATACTCTCATGTAATTCCCATTCTTATTTACTTCCACAATGTCCTTTTCCATGAATTCATTGTTTCATTTAATGAAGGGGTCATATACATGCAGTGAAATGCTATGAAAACTGAAATAGGAACTGATTCCTTAGTTTGAAGTTTATTTCAAAATGAGATCTTCTCCAAAAAAAAAAAAATCTTCTTAGCTATGTACAACACCAGAATCCACCCTGACACAATCACAAAAGCATGGAAAACAACTTCTTCCATTTCAGTCCCCAGTACTTCTCCCCACCTCCCTCCTCTCTCCTGCCTCCACTCTATCAATCTATTTGCAGTTTACTTTGTTTCTTTTGACTAGTATCCTGTGGATATACCAATGCTGGGACCCATCATGCCACATCCATGCATGCCCATACAAATGTTTGGTCAGATTCATTACACTGATCTTCCCTTTTCCTATCTCTTCTTCCTCCTCCTGAATCCCCTTCATTTACTCTTCTGATCTTTCCTCCATTTTCTCTCTCACTTTTTTCCACTTTACCTCTTTCTTTTTTAATACCCCCCCACACCTTATTTTGGATTGGCTTTCCTCTATCAAAGAAAACATTTGACTTTTGACTTTTTTGGGACTGACTTATTTCACTATGGTAGTCTCATGTTCCATCCATTTACCAGCAAATGCCATACTTTCATTCTTCTTTGTCCTGGGTAATAATTCCTTGTGTATATATGCTACATTTTCTTTATCCATTCATCTGTTGAATGGCACCTAGTTTGGCTCCATAGGTTGGCTATTGTGAATCGTGCTGAAATGTTTGCATCGCTGTAGTATGTTAAAATGTTCAAAGTTAAAAAAGGGAGAATAAACACTCAATGAAAACAGTAAACAAAACACAGTAGAATGGCTATACTGATATCAGACAAAATAGATTTTAAATAATAAAAAAGATTTAAATGATTATAACATTTCTGTTTTGTAAAATGAAGGGTTCATTTTAAATATTTTGGATATATACCAAGGAGTGGGATAGCTGGGTCATATGGTGGTTCCATTACTGGAGGAAACTCCATACCGCTTTCCAGAGTTCATGCAGTAATTTGCAATCCCAGTAAGAGTGTACCTTATTCCTCACATCCTTGCCAACATGTTATTATTATTTGTGTTCTTAATAATTGCTATTATGAATTAACTGATATGAAATCTCAATGTAGTTTTGATTTGCACTTCCCTAATTGCTAGAGATATTGAATATTGTTTCATGTATTTGTTGACTATGCATATTCCTTCTCTTGAGAAGTATCCATTGAGTTCTTTTACACATTTATTGATTGGTTTATTTGCTTTTTAAATGTTAATTTTTTTGAGTTCTTTGTATATTCTGGATATTAATGTCCTATCTGAGGAGCATGTGACAAGTTTGTTAATCTTCTTTGGCCTTGCACCATATTTGTATCCACTCATCACACACCACTTTCCTTCCTTATCTATCACCATGTCCATGAAGCAGCAAAAGGAGTGTTTAATGCAAATCTGATCATAAGACTCCCACGTCTAAAAGCACTTCTGGTTTTTCATTGCACTGAGTATTAAGACAAAAGACAAAACAAAACAAAAAAAAAATAATCAATCAAAAAACAAACAAACAGACGAACAAACAAAAAGACTGGTTATGAAGTGCTAAATGAACTGGTCCAGAAGCATCTATGCAGACTCTTCAAGTGAACTCTTTGCCCTTATCTGTGATCCAGGCATATTGTTTTGCTTTAAAATGTCCAAATTCTCCCTGCTTCACCCTTACACAGAATTTCTATATCTATGGTTCTTTGACCAGGAACAATCCTGTATTCTTTAGTCCCTCCTTCACATGTGCTATTCTAATATCACCTATTTAATAATACATTTCAATGAAAATTGTGTTATGGTGAACCATAGCATATCAATGTTCTCAATGTTTTGGTGTATGCGTATGTGTACATATTCAAATATTTCTACTTCATCATTATAAATATGCATATATACACACATAAAGATGACCCACGTATGTATCTGATACATATATGTGTGTATATAAACATACATGGTTATTTATATAGATATACATATATGTATCTACTTATCATTTCTCTCTCTCTCTACATACATACATATACACCCACAAATATACAGTATAATGTGTTGCTATTATTGTTTACATGATTAATTTGACTAAAGTCTTCTAAAGGAAACTGTATGCTCTCTGAGAACAGGGACCTAGTCAGCTTGCTAGATTTTCTCCCTTTTTTATTGCCGGTACACAGGAGAGTGACTCAAGCTTCTGAACTCTTAATGAATTTTGAATAAGTGAATAGATTGCCTCATCTATTTTACATTCTTTGTTACTCTAAATGTAATTTTGTGTGTATGTGTCTGCATACACAGGAGGGTTTTGATGATTTAGACAACCTGCAAATGCTTAAAAATTAATGAGGGAATAAAATAGATGCCAGATGTTTCCTCCATTTGGCAACTGTCTGGACCCCTAACAAAATCTTGTAATATGGGTTTTTGTGCTTCCTTACCACATAGTTTTATACTTAACTTATTTTCAAGAAATTGTAGGAAAAAAGAGCATGATAAATCTGAAGCTATCTCATCCCAAGTGAAAAAGAAAACAACAACCATAAATTGAATTAAAAGTTAATGAAATATTTTACTATTGCATTTTATCTCAGCATTTGCAAATTGTATCTAAGAATCCTGATAATTTTAAAACCATTCTCCTCATCTCAATCAGTGAAGGGCCATGAAAAAGTTCTCATTTTATGAACCAGAAAGTCTCATGCAAAAGAAGAGAAATTAGGTTATAAAAAGAAGGTACTGTATAACTTGCCTAATGGCCTGTAATCTGCTGAAAGTACAGCTGCGGTGGGCTGTTTAACAGGTGCTATGATTATGGAGCATAACAAACATGCTAGGCTTTGTAGTGCATTTAATACCTTATAAACAATTGGGCTAATTTGGACAAGGCTAATGGATTAGTTCAAATGACACTCTTGTAAAAGGTCTGTGATTATGTTGTGCAAATTTTACTGAAATTCTAAGCTTAACAAATGTGTTCAGCTTTAAAATGATAAAACTATTCTTAAAAATATTCCACCACTGAATTTCCATGCTATTCCCTCCATATATAACATTTACTTTTGAATGAAGATAATCATCCTCATGGTATTCTAGCAGTTTCCACCAACCTAAAACCATGGGCTTAGTGTTCCACTAGTTCAATCAAAATAGCCCGTGTACTGTATGCAAATGAGCACAAATTCCTGCCCTGAAACCATCAGAGCAAATGATTTAAGGTATTTCTGCCAAGCAATTAACCACACATGTGTTATTTAAGCACCTCTGAGGAAAGTGACAGGTTTTTATTCTGTATAGATTTAAAGCTAATTACTTAATAATTGAAGGATTGACTAAATTCCAGAATATGTGGATCCAAAGGCAGGTGTAACCTGCCTAATGGCAAAAAGAAAGTGTCATAAATAATAAAACCTCCAAGATACACTGGAAAATCCACTAGACCCTTTAAGAAGAAAGAATGAAGAGTTGCACAGGAAAAGCAAGAAAAAAATAGCAATTCACCTTGACGTGAGCAGTGGTACAACAGAGATTCAAATGACTATTTAGAGGGAGGTGTTAACAGTTGAGTCAATTCAGAAGACAGGACCTGTTTAATGGTACAAATTTAGAAACCATTAACAGATTTATTGGAGCTATTTAGGTAGATTTACAATTAAAAATAGGTGTATCTTGAGATGGAGGAGGTCTGAAGACCAACTGCTGAAGAGCAATCATAAAAGGATAGAAAGAGGATAAATGGCAAGAAGGCTGAATGTGGTGAGCATCATTGGTCCAGCAAAACTCAAAAGACTGTGATTCCATGGAAACCTAGAAGAGCAAGTGTCCTGAGAAGTGCAAAGACTGTTTCAAAGTTCTGTCAACTGTTGAGGAAACAGCAATGGCTTTTAACATGCACCATTTGGATTGAGTTGTAAGAGAAAAAGTGTAATTGTGAGGTTTTAAGTATAAATCAAGACATATCTCTGGCAATACATAAGCTAGGTAAACATCTATTTGAGTGTGTTACTGATTACCTGAAAGACATAGATTAAATATAGTCAATGAACAACTAAAATTCAATGCTGAACACTGAAGAGTGTAAAAGATAATTTAGGGTAACAGATTCAAAGAAAATAGAAATGGCAATTGGTAAAATAGCACTAAATTTTGAATTTAACAAATACTACATATAATACTACCTATAGTATATAATTTCACTTAAGTATCTAATGAGTATATTTTTCTGTATGTATATATAGACTTTTATATGAAGTATGCATTTAATAATTAAGAAAATAAAATGATTAACACAATCTAGTAAATTATACATTATAGTTTCTGCCTTTCTATTTTTCTACATTTTTAAATTTTAGTTATGTGACTAATATTTGAGAAAATATATAATAGAAATTGGAATAGGAGATAGTGAAAAAATACCAGATAAAAAGGAAGCTGCTTTAACATTGCAAGCTTAATAAGAAGTTCTGATATATCTGCTATGAAAAAGAAAATTTCTATAGCAGATTGACATGTGAGATAATGGAGGGACTGAATATTTATAAGTTGACAGAGAGACAGAGAGAAAAGGACATCTACAGGTACAAGCTAATGTGGCATCAAAGTGGCATTAAAAAGGTGAGCATTTAATGTCTCCATCACATATTTTATTCAATATAGTTGGAAACGTTTTCCATGGTAACATATTTCAAGTCACAAAATTAAAGCCCTTCAGAAATGGGGAACAGAATAATTAAAGTACATAAAGATTTCACCCAAATGAAAACTTAGAACAAGTTGACTCCTTCCCTGGAGGCAGAGGAGAGCTGGTGCATTCACTGCAAAACCAAAAGTTGGGGCCTTATTTGGCAAACAAAGGAAATAAATATCTAGTGGTTCACTATCAAATCTCAAGTTTACAAGGGAGCTGTTTCAAGCATAGCAGAATGATAGAGGGAAGCAAAATTTAGGTGTCAGAGGCAACAACTAATTTTATAGGAGACAGAAATGTAGAGAATGATAGAGAATGAATCTGATGACTTTTTTACATAACAATAATTATGCATTTATTTAATTACATAACAATAGTTTATCTGAAATTGTGATGCCCTTTCTAAGAAGTATCTTCAAAGGTTCTGTCTTGTCACACACAGAATTCCTGTACCATAACATGATGCTGATAGAGTCATCATTTGTGTGTGAAGACGCAAAACCAAATTGGATGAGGGAGCATGACTTTCTCATTGTGGATCATATCAGTCCACATTCAGCAGATCTATAGTTTTTATTTTCTTGTTATATAGATCAAAATAGCATTTATTGGATTATTCATTGCTTTTGATCTTAAACCCCACAATTTCAGTTAGTCACTGCCAAAACAACCCTGTGAGTCACTGTAGTCCTCATTACCTATCTTTATCTTAAATGGCAAATTCTTTTTTGTTTGTTTTGCAGTTTACATGTTAACATCTGTCTTTTTCACTCAAGAATGCCAACACTGATGAAACTGAATCTCATTTCAGAGGCGGTGTCTTCTACTGGTTTTCCCAAACTACAGATAGAACTTTTTAACTATACTGAAACTATACTGAACTATACTGTCAAAAGCATTTTCCAAAATAAAAAAGGAATATTTTTTCACAGCTTTTTCTATGATGCATTCAGATAGGAGTTGAGCAGGTCATGAATTGTATTTTTATGTCATTCAACTTTTCCACAGACATGTAGATTAATTCCTCTTCACCAAACTTCTAATATCTTAACTTCTACCAACTTCTAATGTCTAAACTTCATTTACCATAGGTTCTATTGAATGGAGGTTATAAGCTATTAATCAAAACCAAAAGCAAATCTAAAGAAAAAAACAATTAATGGTCACTGAGAGCTGTGAGAACCAGTATGTTGATATAAAAATATCTCTTCAAATGTTAATCTATATCAATGTATTTATTTTAATATATAATTATCTGCCTTTATGTATCTAACACAAGAAATATACATTCTCACACACATTTCTCACATTCTATGTTTATAAAAATGAAAGTTTCCAATTCTTTTATTTTATTACCTTTATCCTTCGAGTTCTTGATATCATGAAGGAGGCAGGAATCTGACTAGGAGTTGATCTGGACTCTATGAGAGTAGAAGCAGAGGGTCATCAGAAGAAGTGCCATTCCTTTGCCTGGGAAAACTTCAGGAGTCTTTCTTTCTCCTTTTACTGGCCTCCAATATAAGGTCAACTGCTCCTGAGTATATATAAATTAAAGAGGAAATGAACTGGAGGCAATTTGAATGGATAAGTTTATAACTTCTCACATTCATTTAAGATGTATTTATAGCTCTTACCCTGAAAACTCTGTAGCAAAAATGTGATAATAAACTGCTGTCATTATTTTTATTTTAGTTTAACCATTTTATACAGGTGTGATTGACATATGAAAGATGTCCACATTATTGTATACATTTTAATGAGATGAGGATATAGCCATAAAATCATTGCTACAAGCGGTATCATAAATATCCATCAGCTCTAAAAGTCTTTATTTGATTTGTGATGAGAACACTTAATAGAAGATCTATACTATTGACAAGGTTTTAGGTACACAAGACGGTACTGTAAACTGTAGGCATTATGACATAGAGTAGCTTTCACAGACTCATTCTTCTAAAACTGAAGCCTTGTAACCTCTGACCAACCTCCTTATTTCTTCTCCCCAGCGCCGGACCACAATCCCACTCTCTGATTCTCTGAGTTCAGAGATTTAGATTTAGATTTAGATTTAGATTTAGATTTTAGATTCCTTATATAAACGAAATCAGGTAGCATTGTCCTTTCAAGAATCCTACTGTTCTCCAGACTCATTCACATTGTTGCATATGGCAGTAATTCCTTTTTAAAATGATCACTTAAACTTCTTAGAGTTTCATTTTCTTCCTAGCTAGAAGAAATCAGCCCACTCTATAGTCTTGAGTTTCATATGATTCTTAAAATGTCATATAATCATGCTCACACTTTCTAGAGAAGAGTTATCTCTTTCCACCTGTCTTTCTCGGTGACATCTAAAACAATTTTCAGTAAGTCTTTGTCATTACACTTCCTCCTTTAATTCTAACCAGACCTTCACAGACCTCAAACCCTCAAACTCATTCAGGTTGGAAATATTCAATTCCTAATTTATATTGCCCTGAGGCATTTTTTTTCCTACATGCAAATCTTAGCTGCCAAAAATAGAATCCATTCTTTATAGTTTGAGAGGACAAAGATTTCTTTGAAAATATACACGAGAGAACAATATTTGAATTATACTGAACAAGAAATAGTCAAAAGGAACACGAGGGGCACTGTTGCAACATCTGCTGTGTGGCCACCTAGAAATACACATCTGAAAATAAAGACCAGAATGGCAGGATTTCCATCACTGATCTTTCAGAAGAATAATAGCCCAAAAGCACCAACTTACCATCTGGGTCATTCGGTCACATTTCTCTTTCCTGCCTGCAACCTTCATTCATGTGAATGTGTCTACTAGAAAAAATGTAGCTTCTGAGTAGTTGGGGAACAACATTTTGTTTGTTTTTCTAACTTTCTAGCCTCTAAAATACATGAAATCAAGCTACTAAAAGAATGAAATAAAGATGGTAAAAATTTAAATATTAAACATGTCCAACTCTTTCAGATATGGCTATGACTTAGAGTCCACTTACATGACTTGAATGGAAATACTCCATCTTGGGAATTAAAAAAAAAAAAAAAAAGAAACTGATGAGGAAGAATATGATTAATGACCTAACATTTAAGTTAACCAGATAAAACACTTTTCCCCTCAGTTTGCCTCCAGATAGTATTTGATATTCATTTTCTAACACAGTTGGAACTAAATTATACCAAAAGCAAAAATGCACAGATCTAAAATAGTATGAAATATGTATGATCAATTGTGCAGCTCAAGAAAACTCTTGAAAAGATAAACCAATTCTGCAGTGAGTGATGTATTTCATACACAATTATACACTGAATTTTATTTTACAATAAATGCTTAAAACATCTATGTCCTGAAATATAAAATTTGAAAAATCTTCCATTCATTCAGCTGTCAGTATAAAAGAATTAATAATGACTTATCTCAAAATTATATACATTGTTTGGGCAGTGATTTCCTGGCAGGAAATTAATAATGAGATAATTTAAGAAAGTACTAAAAATGATTTAAAGACTCTGTCTGCATTTTCTGTACTACTCTGACATTTCGCTTATAATCTTTTGCATATTGTACTAAGACATCAAAAGTGATTTCTACCAACTCAATCCCATTATGTCTTAAGACAAATAGAGTCTCGATATTAACAGTCCCCGCATCTGTGAGCTCCCAGACCACCTGGAAAGGAGCAAGTAAAAAAAGTAGTCAAAAATTAATGTGTATGCTTTGGGTTTTTCTCTCTTTAAACTGTATAAAAACAGTTACAGTTAAAGAGGTAAATGGGAGGGATGTACTGCTACTACAGTATAAATTATTTAACTCCTTTCTTTGAAACTCTAACAGATGATGATGCTTCCACTTCATTCTTAACCCATGAAAAAGAGTCTCAAGAAATTGTTAAAAGAATTTGGTCTATTTCCCTTGACATCTTTGGGAGAAGGGTACACAATGGTTGGTTCCACACACATGCCTTGAAATCCTGAAAGCTTGATAAGATGACCACCTGACCTTCTGACTGACTCAAATAAAATGACTATGTTGTAAACATTCTTCTTACTCATAGTTTGTCTTGGCCAAGGACCTTAGATATAATCCACTTAGACATGGACAACAATAAGAACTGACTTGAACACATTTTAAAAGGATAAGTTCCAAGGCAGTTATGGGTGAAATGTCAAAAGATAAAATCAATGGAGGTCTACTATCATAAACCACAAGCTGACAACATGTTAAGTAGCCAGATGAAGGAGAAAGTGTTAAGGAACCTGAAGCATATTAATGTATAATAAAAGAAAGTCTCTGAAAAATCTACAAATTTCATCTCAATTAGAAATGTCACTATCAATATCTTCCTTGGCTATAAGAAACCAACCCAATCTTATATCAGTTTCAATTCAATAAACCACTTCATTACTCTTACATCTTTTCCCTGTTCTTCCTCCCTCTAGCCCTGGAACAATCAGAAAAGGAAGTTAAAGAACTACGAGTGGATTAGGACATAGAAGAAAAGCAACACCAGTAAACAGAAGAAAAATGGTAACACTTTCTCACCCTACTACAGACATCTGTAAAGCAGTAGCCCATGCTGGGACAGGAGAAAAGAACTTTAATTTTAAATAAAGTTCAGAAATGTTACTATGCGCTTGGGTTGTCTAATTTATTATTGAACTATCACTTTTTGGAGACAAAATTATCTGATAGTTGGTATTAAGGAGTGTCAATAAATAATAATCTTGTGATATGTCTCAGGCTTTACTCAAGCTCATAAAAAAATTAGACCCACAAAATGGATTGATGTGGAAAAATCAGAGGGAAACAGTTACATTATTATTGCATTCCTGTGCATTCCATGAAGGCAAAATAGTATCAAAGATGAGAATTATTTGAAATTATTTATTAGTATTTTTTCTGTATCTTCCAAGTATGCAAACACACATTTAAAATATTTTTATGATAAATATTTATGAAAAAATAAAATACCCCCAAAATGTGGAACTAGTGGTTTATCAGACTATAAAAGTTCAAAATTAAACAACCTTTTTTTTTAACTCTGTAGAATTTTGTATTTAAATAATATCTAAACTAATCTTAAATTTTTTAAATAAAGATATTTTTTATGTTTTATACAACAAATTCTATAAATGTCAGAAATATGAAGATATATTTGTATTCTATTTGTCTACTATAAGGAATAGTTTCTTTTTAAAAAAAAAAGCTCAAATTATATTGCCAGTTATTTTAGCTGTAATTATACTGAAATTTTGTGATTCATATTAATTATTTAATAACTAATCTCTGAGACTAAGGATTCTAGTTCTAAACTATTAAAACAGTCCATCATTCTACTTTATGATACATATACAACTGTAATAAAATCATGTTATGAAGTTATTTGTTTCATCTCTATAAGTTCCATTTTCAAATATTTCTAATGAATAGAACTTGTCTACTCCTTATCAACTGAAGGTAACATGACCTGCACTAAGTCATTCCTCATCAAGAACCTGAGCACCATAGTATGGATCTGGAATGTCTCCAAAGGTCCCTGTGTTTAGGGAACTGTCCCCAATTTCATACTGTTGGGTTGTGGTGGAAACTAAGAGGTTGGACCCAGGGGAAGTCTTAAGTCACTGGGGGTATGTCCTCAGAGAAGATTGGGAGACCCTGGTCTCTTCTTTCTCTTCACTTCCCTGTCATGAGTCAAGCAGTTTTGCTTTACCAGGGACTTCAGCCATGGTGGATGTGCTGTCTCATCACAGGACAAAAAACAATGGGGGACAAGCCACCACGGACTGAAATCTCCAAATCTGTGGATCAAAATAAATACCTTGCTTTAATAAATTGATAATCTGAGGTATCTATTACAGTGATATAAAGCTCATGAAGTCAGAAATATCTCATTCAATCTTCATTATAAGACAGAGAGCACTTTTATTAACTGTATTTAAAGAAAACTAAGAATTAAAACATTTACCTTGCTTGCCTAGTAATACTATAGAAGCGTATCTTATTCTACACTAAGTTACCATTGAAACACATCTGTGTTTCCTTCTAAATATATCCTATATTCATCCCTTTCTATTCAATCTTATCATTATAATTCTGGTTATTAATTTATATATGGTTTACTGAAATTATTTTTAGAGTAAGATCCCTGATGCCTCTGTGACCTATTTTTTTTATCTATCACTATAAGAGATACCTTTTTAAAAATTCAATTGTTTCTTTTTTTCTTGGTATGTGTGTTACCCCTGGTTGATATGAAAAGGAAAGGAGTTTACAATATGTGAATGTATTCTTGTCACTTTTTAAAACAAAATAAATCTTGTTTAATTCAGCAACAGCTTAACATACAAATGGACCTGTTTAATTAATTGTTGCATTTCACTGCAGATTTCCTTTTGTGTTCTGAAACATTTAACTGCCACACTCTTAACCTTATGCAAATTATTCTATAAGCAACATAGAAAGATACTTTAAATGAAGAAAATGTCCCTTGTGTTGATCCAGTACAAAGGCAAATGTTACAAGCACATATAGAAGACAATTTTTCTCTCAAAGTAAAAATGCTCACTTTCAGTTAGCTTTTGTTTGTATTACAATGGGAGTCCTTTCTGATCTAGTGTGCTCATGTTGTTTGTTATGGACTAAATGTGTCCCCCTCAAATTCTTATGCTAATAAACTAAACCCCAATGTAATAGTATTAGAGGAGGGGGATTGGGGGTGTAATTATATCATGAGGGTGGGGTCCTTAGGAATGGAATTGGTACCTGTTTAAAGGAAATCTTAGAGATCTTTCTAGTCCTTTTTCTTCCTTGTAAGGATGCAAGAAAGGGCAGAGACTATCCAATCCAGAAAAGGGCCCACATTAGAACTGCTCTGGCCATGAAATTTGATAGAGACCTCCAACCTCTAGAACTGTGAGAAATAAATTTCTATTGTTTATAAGCCACATGGCATATGGAACTCTGTTATAACATCTCAAACTAAGACATTGTTTCAGACTTCATTGTGTAACATTTTATAATTACTGCAAGGAAACAGACAAAAAATGTTCTTCTAGAGACCTAAAGAAGATAAAAGGCATGCACAGGTGATCTCTTGTTGTGCTTTCGTTGTCACAGACTCAATGTTTGTGTCCCCACTAAAGGCATGTATTAAAGCCTTAATCTCCAGCATAACTGTATCTGGAGATGAGGGCTATGGGGATGAAACTGAGCTTAAATGATGTCTTACGAATAGAGCACTGATCCTATTAGATCAACATTCCAATTAGGAGGAGTCACTTACTTTCTCTCCACACAAACAGAAGAGACCATGTGAGCATAGAAGACCACTGCCCATCTTCACCAGACACTAACCCTACTTTCACCTTGATCTTGGATTTCCATTCTAAGAACTGAAAAAAAAAAATTATTGCTGTTGACTAAGCAACTGTGTGTGGCATTTTGCTATTGTAGTCCTAGAAGAATCATATATACCTCTTAACCCTGGTATATTTTTCAGTCAACCTAACCCCCACAGTTTTATTTTTATTAATATATTATCTATTTCTCTCTTTTACCAAGAAAATTACTTTATGACAACATATGTAAACTGCAAATTGTGCAATTTTTTTTTTACAAAATTTAGTTAGTTCACTTTAGAGAGCATACTGCTTAGTAAATCCAGTGACAAATAAATGCTCACTTATGACTCAGGGGAATGGGTAGAAGAGAGGAAGTCATAGTTGGTTCCATTAATTTTCGTTTGTGCATTACTATTCTAAAAGTAAAATCCTGAGTTATAATAATAACAAATACTTAATTTGATTGACCCTTGTGAATTGCTTGGAGGGGAATAAAATAAGGATGTTGTTAACACAGATCCAGTTTGTATTTTTAAACTTTCTATTACCCTAATTGCATAGTCTCTATGCAAAGAGACTATGTGAAAATCAAAATTCTTTACTCTGAATAAAAGGAAGTGACTACAGAGAATCAAACAACCCTTAAGTTATCAATATTCATACATTAACAGTAAATATATAACCTAGAATGAAAGTAGAAACCTAGTAAAACATACTTAATAGCCTCAGGTATGTTTTAATGTATTTCTTAAGAATGCTTTCATTACCCCCTCTACCTTGAAAATTATCTCACCTAAATCAAAAGCATACTTCCTACTTGTTAGCTAATCCAGAATTATCCAGAATGTCAAGTAAGTTAATAAGTAAAAGTCTTTCAGCTGTAGATATTCAAAGCTCCAAGTATCATGAAGATAGCTCCTCAGTTCTAAAAAAGATAGGTGGAGAAGAATAGAAGGTTCCTGAACATGGAAGGCAAGGAGGACTTATTCTTCTGTGCACACTGCTCCTCTCCATTGCCCCAGCAAAGTTCCTGAGGCCTGCCTGCCTCAGCTGGCTGTAGTCATCAACTTATTATGCCTTCTCAGAAGCATCTTGAAGACAAGTCCCTCAAAAGGTTTAGTAGGGTGGTGACAGACCCAGCTTCTTAAAGCCTCTTCTCCAGGATTCTAGATACTATAATTCCAGCCTTTTCTAGATACTATAATTCTAGATTCTAGATTCAGGATTCTAGATACTGTAATTTCCAGCCTTTTCCAGTTCTTCCTTACTTCAGAGGTTGATAAAATTTTCATTAGAAGTGCATATAGCAAGTATTTTAGGTACCCAGAGGAGAAATCAATTATAGTATATTTAGACAATTTATAAAAGTTTAAAAAGATGAAGTTCATTCCGTATTTTCCTTGAAAAGTAGGTGAAAAACTGAAATTAACTCACAGGCCACAGTTTTCTGAACCCTTACCCAGTCCTTGGGGACAGCTGCTTCCTACATTTATTATGTGTGTTTCCTTAATTTTTCTTTCTTTTCTTTTCCATTCTTTCTACTTGATGCACACAATTTGAATTTTCTCGCTCATCTGCTTAGAAACATCTAAGATCAAGGCATAAGAGGGTGGAAATACAAAATTCCATGATTAAGCAAAACGAATGGAAAAATACATTTAAATTTTAATGAAAAGAGATATCGCATAGCACTTGAACGGAAATCTCTTTTATCTTTTCCTTATAGATAAAAATGAAAAGGTCATAATTCATTAAACCAAAAGCAAAGAGGATAATTTTCATGTCCATTATTTCCATGTACTGAGAGAAAAGAGATCTGAGATGAAATTTTGATGCTTGAATCTTAGACTGTCAGGAATTGCCTTCTAAAAGAAAATTACAGAGGAAAGGCATAAATAATTGATGGTCTTATTATATAATGTTGGGACTGGATTAATATTAACAGAAGGCTGAAAATAATTTTCATTTCAAATTAAAAATTAACAAATATACATATAATTTATACTTTAATGCTCTAAATGTTAAGTCCAAAATTTTGTAAAGTTAACTACTTTAAGTTAAACATCTTCTGTTGATAGAATTATAAAACCCCATAATTTGAACTATAATAATTGATTTTAATAGTAAGGTCATTGTCTACAATTTTGCCTCAAAATATGACACTTGCATATTTTTTAGATCTTTTACTAGTACATCAGTTATGGGAAATTTTAGTGTTGGTGTAAAAGTTTCCATTATCAAGTTTGAGTAGAAGCAAATCCACAAGACATTGTTTGATAACTGTGAGGTTTTTTGTCTTTCTTTTTTTCAAGCCAGTTTGAGAATCAAGTGAAGTGACACTACAACACTAGTGTAGTGTTCTGTCACAATGGAACTGTCATTACATCAGTTTAATTACTTTGGACAGTCACATGAAGAAGACAAATATCCACTACCTTAGCAGTTGTGGGTCCATCCAAGGCATAAGGAATGCAAAGCTTTTCTGAGATGGTCCATGGAGCTGGCAGTCCTACATCTCATCTGCAGATAGTACTCCTGAACACGATAGAGAGAACTTCCTGGACACCATACGCATATTTTCTCTTAGACTTGGGTCAACTGCCTTAGCTTCAGACACTTCAAAGTACAATCAGTAGATGTGGTGACATCTAATACTATAATCCACAATAGAATAAAAATAGATAAATGATGCCAGCAAGAGTTAATCCAGATTATAATAGCATTATTGTACACAAGTGATAAGTTCACCAGAAGGTTGAACAGAAAATAACATAGTTTTTGTATGTAAATTTATTTTAAAATAATCATTGTATGTTGAATTCTCTTACGAACCAGATTTGTAAGAATATAATCATGTTGTTCATTAGTCTAATAGGCCTGAGGTAACAGGGTATCACTAATGGAATAAAATACAATTGAATCTGTCACATACTGCCACTGCAGAATCTTAAATATGAAGGGCAGAATGTCATTATCCCCATATACAATTTAGGGGTAGATGCAGATCTCCTGTATTTAGGAGTGCTACTTAAAACTCTGTTTTCTTCTGTGATTGTTATAATGCTTATAATACTACCAAGAAATTGATGATGTAGAGATAGAGTGGAAAGAGTGAAAGTAAGAATCAATCGTGAATGAGAAAGAAATTAAATGACAACCATATGCCAGTTTGATGATGCGGGCAAGCATACTTTATTAAGTTAGCTTTACCTAAGGTTATACAAAATATATTTTATGTGGCATTGATATGTCAACATAATTTTAGTGTTGTAAGTGACATACCTGTGCCAACCATCATCAAGTAATAAGAACCAATTCAATAAAGGCTGGTCTAATAAAAAGTATATTTTCAATTATTTCCCAAATGATCCTAAAATTATAAACAGATGCTCTAGAGGAGAAGTCTAAAGCTAATCCTTTAAAAATAGATTCTCCTAGCAGAGCCACTACTTTAAAACCTCTAACCACTTAGTGTTTCATAATGAGGAGAATAATGGGCCCAAGATACCATTTTCTTTAACAAATCAATAATGTTTTAAAAAAAATCAACACCCATGACTTATGGAGGTGACTGACGCAATGCCAGTCACTGCCTTAAAAACCACATTAAGTATTTGTATTTTACAATTGCATATAAATTGTTTCTATTTGGCAGCATAGTCTTATTAAAAGTTCATTTGTGAAAATTGTACACTGCCATCTTCTGTGTTTCAAAAACCCTCAAGGGAAAATCCTTTGTGTTTCCTGGAAGAAACTGTACATACATAAAGAACTCGTTAAAATCAATCATTTGAAAGCATACCTTAGAGAGTTAATCATATGTTGATGTACTCTAGTTGAAAAGTCATAAAACACAAAGTTAATTCTGCATGAAATTAAGATTATTCTTAGTGTTCCTAAAAATAAAGATAAATTTTGAGATGGTGGGTAATGGAATCTACATGAGGGTTGTTTAAAGTAGCAGAGATTATCAGTACATTTTAATCATACCTTTTAATTATGGATCAATGAAGGTAATAAATGAATTCATCATACTAAGAGTAGCAAAAAATGTGGCATTTATAAAGAACTTTTTGTGGAAAAAATAATTTAGAAATTACAAAGATATAAAATGAAGATTTGCTATTGTAAATATAACCAATATGTTAAATACATGCATTCTCAAATAAATTCTTAACATTATATAAGTCATTATGAGCCCAAAGGTAGGCATTATAACTCTTAAAAATGATTATTTTCTTATTTATTTATTCTACCAGGAATAGAATGCAGAGGTGCTTAACCGCACCACTGAGCCACATCTCCAGAACCCTCATTTTTTGTTGTTGTTGTTTTTTAGGATCTCACTAAGTTGCGTAGGGCCTTGCTAAGTACTGAGTCTGGCTTTGAACCTGTGAACCTTTGTCTTCAGCCTTCTGAGACAAAAAAAAAAAAAAAACCTGATAAATTTTCTTGGCAAATATCACCCAATAACATAAGCACTGAGTACAACTCTGATTTTATTTAAATGTAAAACATTCAATGAACATAATCTATCATGTTTTCTGTACGTGTGAGAGAGAATCAAGCCACCATCAAGCCACCATTGTTATGTCAGTATAAAACCAAATTTTTAGAGTGAAGTGTCCTAATTAAAGGTAAAGAAATTTGCATATAAACGTTTAGACTGTCTTTTTAAAAGAATCTATAATTTATTCCCTTTGAAGAAAAAGTGTTTTTCCCCCTTCCTTCTCTTTTTAAAAAACAAATAAACAGATAAACAGGAGAAATCTAGACAATACTTGAAAAATGAACGTTAGTAAAATATCACCTTTGTTACTTCTCTGAAATAATTTACTCATCAGTGGATATAAAAAACTAAAACTTGAAAAGGCCATGAAGACTGGTTAATTCCAAGTACAAAAGTAGTATCTCATAGTTTACTTGCTAATTGTAGCAATGACACAAAATAAGTACCTTTACCATGAAATAATCCAGTGGTTAGCACAACAGGTGGGTGACTAAAGAGTACAAAATAAAAGTAGGAGAATTGGACATTTTATAGATGGTATGATACAGCATGGAGAAGTATAGCATCTTTTATGGAATATCTTTGCAAAAATTTCAATCGTGTGGTACTAATTTTTAATATTTAAAAAATTCAGTAAATACAGAAACAATTTAGATGAGACAACTCGACAAAGTCTTACTGGAGGTATTTAATTTTAATGCAACTGGCCTGGTCCTCTGACATAGCCAAGTGATCATTGGAAAATAAAGAGTATGAGAGTACTAGTGTGGGGGAACACTAGCTCACTTGTCTTTACCACTTCTGTGTGTGTCGGCCTGGTTGCACATTCAGCATCTCATTTTGCTTCCTAAGAACTTTTCGTAATACATTTTTCTGCCTTTCATTCAGGAAGGTATCACGTGTCAGGGGATTAATGTTTTAAGACATCTTCAAAAAGAAAAAAAAAAGATTGACGATAGTGAGATATAAACACTCTAGGTCTTCTATCCTTCTGGGTGAAGAGCAGGGGATACATCAGAGTTGTGTGCTACACTTTGGCTTTTAGAGTTTTCCTGTAGAGATTAGGACCAGATGGTAGCTCACAATGGTAGCTGGCATGGGAATACCCATTTTATTGGGTGCTTTCTCTTTTCTGTATCATTTCCTCACTTCCTGTGTTTTCTTCACCTTTGTAATGATTACTTAGCTTCCATCAGTTTCTGGTCTATTTCTTGCGGAATCAGGAGATATGGCAGGGATGTATTTAATCAAAATTGAATTCAGAAAGTTAACTGTCTTAGTCCATTTTTTTTTCGCTGCTGTAACAGAATACCTCAGACTGAATAATTCAAAATGAACAAACATTTATTGGCTCATAGTTCTGATGCTGAAAAGTCCAAGATCAAGGGGCCAATATCACATCATGTGTGAATATGGCAGAAGAGCAAAGAGAGAGCAAGACAAAACTGCCAGATAAGAACCCTTTTATAACTGACACTAGCCCATTCATGAGTGGAGAGCTATCCTGACCTAAATACCTCCCAGTGGACCCCACTTCCAATGGTGTTGCATTGGGGTTTCAGTTTTGAACACATGAGCTATGGAGGGGCCATTCATCTGATAGCAATAACAAACAAGTGCATAAATCTTATTTGGATTTGGTTTTAAATAATGGTGAGATGTATATTAAGGAATGTTCAAGAATTTATATTTTGTTAGATATAACAGTTATATTTTGGTTCTGATAGGGAATATGATTATTCTTAGGAGAAGACTGATAAAGTGTTTAAGAGGACATGACAGGATTTCTGCAACTAAACTTCCTATGTCCCACAATAATTAAATGCATAATTAAGATGCACACACATGGCATACAGATAAATTTATCAAATACAGAAAAGTTGTAAATAATATTTGATTTATATACCAACATGTTATATAACAAAACTTTACTTTCAAATAGAAGGCCAGTGGTAAGAATTTCAATGTAAATATAACTTTATTCACCTTAAGAGTAAATTGCTATTCATATAGTTAATGTACAGAGCCATGTTGCATACTAATGGGAAACAAGAGAACAAAACAGATAGGCCTTGCCTGACATCACACAGTTTACAATCTCTTGGAGCAGCAATCCTTTAAACTACTAATTACACATTCAATTATTTAATTAGACTTGTGGTGAGCTCAATGAAGGAGAAGTACAGAGTGATAATGTAACATAAATGGGAAGGATGTTTTTTATCAGTGGGACTAGAGAGATTTTGTCATAGAAACATTTAAAGTAATAACTGAGGAAGTACAGAAGTTAGTTTGAAGAGCATGTGTGTGTGTGTGTGTGTGTGTGTGTGTGTATGTGTGAGAGAGAGAGAAATGGAAGGGGGAGGGATAGAGAGAGAAAGAAGAAAGAGTAAGAAAAAGAAGGAGGAGTGAGAGGGGAGAGATTGTGTGTATGTGTATGTACTTAAAAGTAAAAATCACTTTTTTAATAATGATCACAAATTAGAAACAAAACCAGTATTTCAAGGAAATAAAAAGTAGCCAGCATGACTAAAATCCATAGAAAACCATATGAGATAAAGTACAAGATTACATTTTTTGAAGAAGGCATAGTGCAGATCATACATACATAGAAGAATGCCTTTTATATTGTGTTGCATGCATTACTCTTACTGTAATGTTAAAAAGTTAGAGAGATAAAGAAGATTGGTGTCAGTGATTGTATGAAGGACATGTTTTTATTCAGATTCTTTAATACATTAGGGATTTTCTGACATCAGTGGGACTTCCTTTTTCAGGATTAACTATTCCTAGAGAGTATAAACAACTCAGTTCAGAAATCACCTTCTATATGTGACCAACCAATTTAAAGCCCATACCCCAACCATTCTCTAAATCAGGCTCTCAGAGAACTCTCATATCTGGGGCCACCATACTCTTCCCCCTAATTATCCTGGGGACAATTATCAAATAATCAGAGAAATCCCTTCTACAGCAAAGCCCTCTGAATTATCCAAATGGCCCAATCCTAGACCTGATTATTCCATGTACTCTGCCTTTCCTGTCCCTTTGCACAGCAAGATGAGCATCTGTGTAGTGTTTCCCCCTTACTCATTTGCCTCCTGACCAATCCTGCTGCTTCCTCAGGTGAACTTGCATGGTGTGGCAGGTCTTCTCTTGGGAATTGTGAGACACAATCTTTAGGTGGCATCTTCTCCAGATCTGGAGGTCTCAGCATACCTAAGAATTAACAAACCCACATTTTTTTTTTCACTAATATCCTTTAGTTGTTGTTCCTGGGAGTGGAATAAAAAGTAAAAAAAAAAAAAGTGAAAATCAAACAAAATATTTGTTTAATCAAAATATTTGTTTAATAGAATACTAGTTTGAATTTATCAGTTTTGACAAATGCACTATTCTATATTCTGTTAAAGTGAGGACTACATGGTTGATGGGTTTTTAGGAACTTTGGGCCCCTTCCTTGCAATTATTCTGTAAATTTAAAGTTATCTCAAAAGAAAAATTTTACTAAAAATAAAACAAGTTACACATAAAAATAGAAGAGTGAATGCACAAGTACCTCTCCTTTTGTGCAAGACGGCTATAACCAAAGGAGAGAATTATGGATTACGTTGACTTCTGTGAAGATGGATTTGATCTCAGCATGCTTTACCTTCTTCCCTCATTTATTACAACACTTTACAGAAGATGTCTACTGAATTATACAACTGGTCAATTATAACAATTGATTTACATTTATACTTTGGTGGAATCTAATTAATGAAGAGGGATTTAGTTTCTTTCTATTTTCTTTTCCTTGAAAAAATTTGAGGGACATTTCCCCCTATATTTACACTGGAAACTTAGAACTCTTTCTGAGGTAACTTGCTCTAGGTCTGCTTGACTGGTTCTCTGAAAACATGTTCTCCAGACTGGGGCTTATCATTAAAATATGGACACATTTCCATCTGCCTGATTTTTATGTGTGTCTTACTGAATGGCAAACTCTGCTGTGCATTAGAGGTCTTACATACTAGCTTCTTCAAATCCAAACCAAAGCAGAAATAATTGGAAAGGCATTGTCTTAAGACTTCAGTTTCCAGGTTTTCATAATCATTTACACTCACACTTCCAGAGCTAGAAGCCATCATTTTCATAAAGTTTGAGAAGTACCTTGAAGTTCTGCTGGGACAATACTTCGTATACTTCCAATTTGCTATAAAAGCACTTTATCTTTTGCTTCTGAAAGATGCTTTCTTAAAGGAAAAGAAGGAAGCTAATTTTTCCATTTTGTTCAATTTTTTTTTTTTTTTTTTTAATTTTCTCCTTTTGGGTACTGACTGAGGGAATAGAGATGCTGCCACAGTGCTGAAGGCAGGGATTGGGAAGGAGGGAAAGGACAATGTGTGAGCTTACACTTGACCATCATTTTGGCAAACAACAGTCAATGCCAAGTGACAAAATACAGCACTATGTCAGGATACATGCTGGCGAATCATATGAACTAACCATTATAAGTGAATTCGAATTTAAGAAGTGAGAATAATTATACTTATTTGTATTCCATCTCAGCACATATCCTTTTAGTATGTATTTGTGGCATGTTTGTGAAGAAAATTGGCATTTATCAGGTCTAGTCCTCTCAATATAAATGTAGTGATGTTATTAAAAAAGTTAAGAAGCACTACAAAATTTTAAAGTTTACTTGTGAAGAAAACTTGGGAAGTAAATAATGCATAACATTCCTTTAGGTGTTGAATTCAAAATTTAAGCCCTCTAGATGCAGAGAAAAAGAATAGTTGGTTTTCAGAGATAAAGCACTTGCTTATCTTTGCTGGACAGAAATACTTAACAACACAACTCTGCTTACCAATACACTACAGTATGCACCTTAGCATTCTACATGATAGTACAATTTATTTCATTATGGTCCAGTGTATTACTAAATATTATATATAGGTAAGGCAAACAATTACACATTCCTTACCTGTTACTTTTATAATTATTTTACTTCCTCTACATGGAATTACATTAATAATCTATCTTTTGAAAAAAATCTGGATAAGACATAAGCATTCAGGTTTATTTCAAAGAGCATCCAAGAAGCACCTTTATTTGAAAATAATTATGCTATATGAGAGATGAACTTATTGAAGGTTCTTCACAGACAAATAGAAGAAAGAAAAATTGAATGGAACTTTTGTTTTATAAAAATAATGTTCATTGGTGTTTCCTACATTTTTATTCATATGCATTAATTTGTGCTTCAAAATTATGATTTAAATTTGTTTTGATTTCCAAATTAAAGTGTAAGGTTTCCATTAAGAATACTATATTTTTTTTCACAGATTTGATATATGTGGAGTTCTCATTAAAATCATAATTATCTAAAACTTACCTTTTTAATTATTATCTTGTGAAAGCCTACCTGACCTCTCTGACTTTGTCAAATCCTTCATATACATCATGTGCTTTCCTTTCAATGTATTTATGATGTTTAAAAATTTATATTTGTTCTGTAATTGTTTTATGAATCTCTATGTGCTATTCAAAGTTATAAACTCTATTAAAGTAGGAAATAGAGTTCATGATAATTTATCCAGTTTCTCACACTAGGCTTAATATATGAAAGATGTAAAAAGTCTTGAGTCATGCATGATGGCGCACATCTGTAATCCCAGTGGCTCAGGAGGCTAAGGCAGGAGAATTGCAAGTCTGAGGTCAGCCTCAGTAACTTAGTGAGAACATATCTTCAAATAAAAAATAATACAAGCTGGAGATATAGCTCAGCAGTAAAGCACCCCAGGTTCAATCTCTAGTATTGCCAAAAAAATCTTGTTGAATGAATCAGGGTGTGATCCTTACACTAGGAATTTTATAAATGTGCTTCATCTTGTTTTAAAAAATCCCAAGCCTTTCCACCTGTGCATGGCACAGTGGAAAACTTTGACAAGAAAAAGAGTTCAGTCTATTTATCACTGCATGCTTGCTTGATTGGAATCTCATTAGAACATAAAAAAAAAATGCATAATAATGGAAGTGACCATTTATGCAGGGCTTGGTATATTTTTAAGTGCTTTGCATTTTGGTGTGCATTTCATATTTTATATTTCTTATTCCCTAGAGTAATTTTGAGTTTAGAATTCTAACATTCATTTAATCTATGAATAAATTGAGACACAGACAGGTTAATTTTCCATATATTATATAGCATGTGATATGGAAATTCAAATACAAAAGTGTTTGACTCCAAACCTCAACTGTTCTTAATCCACTATGATTTATTTAACCCCTAAACTAAATTAAAGCACTCTATTTTAATGACTTTTTATTCAAAGTTCTTTAGGTCTTATATACAATTCTGTCCTACTCAATTCAATCTCATCTTCCAATGTTTTTTTGAAACTTTTTTCGGAAACTTGGAAAAATGAAAATAATATTTAATATATATACTTGCTGTTGAAGCTTCATTATGTATGAATCAAAGTACCTCACTCTATGTATATGTATATATATATATATATATATATACACATATATATGATGCCTAACTTAATTATAACAAGATGTAATTCTATAAATTTTACAAATATTTTATATATCCAAAAATATTTGGTTTATTATATTGAGTATATAAATTATAATAAATACTTAAGCTATAGCAATTATTTTTAAATGAACCACACCAACGATTATGATAATTTGATTAGAGAAATATATCAATGACTAAATAACTGCATCCAAACATCTTATAAAATAATATATTTAACCTGAATATTTTCACTAGCCTTATGAAAATTTTTCTTTTTTCCTACATGATTCATAATTTTGGAACACTAATCTAAAAGTCTCTCAGCTCCTAACTCCCCCATATCTGTCAGTTTTTCAACTGATTTGGTTCTACTTAAAATTTCTTCCCACATAATTACAATTAAATGAAGTCACTGCATTGAGAATCCTTCTAGATTTGTATTGCTTATTCTCCTAATTATAGGCATTGTAATAATTGTACATTCTCTAATAAATTCTTTTGCTTGGAGGAAAACAAAACAATGACTTTCACTTTACATGATCACAAATTAGAGACCAAGAATAACCTTTCACATATTCCAGGCACTGCCATCTAATTTGCAAATAGGGGTCATGAATCATTTAATCAGACAGGCTTCATCTGAAATGACACACACTGCACAGCATTCACAATGCAGATCCTGATTGTACAGGATCGTAGGTCAATTGATTTTTTTTTTCTGTCACTATTGTTTCTGTCAGTCAGTGAATTTTTAGATTTTTTTTTAAAGCAGGTTTTATCCTAGTCCAATGCTGTTGTTGTTAATTATATATTTTCATGTATATGAATCAAATTAAAATTTAAATAGAACTGCTATTTTATGGAGTTTGCAGGACAGAAAGTGGGAGGGACACAGTAAAATGAATAAATTCTGAGTATGACTGGAACTATATCACTCAGCCCATTTAAAATTTTTCTTTCTTTTTTTTAATTAAGCATTTTTATTTTTTGCATTGCCTAGTACAATCATTATTAATATTCTGTGGCCTCTGACATAGTACAGGCAACATTATTCTAAATAAATAAGTATAGCATTTCCATTTGTGCCTTGTCATTTTAGTATAATCTTAGACCATTTTTTAAATTGGAATTTTTAATGTGTTCATAGATCTACTTTGCCATGGTGAATTATATGGAAGGTTTCAATGTGTATGTGTAGGTGTATGTATGCATATTTTGTGTTGTAAAAAAAATCAGGATATTAAAATTGGACTCTTTCCATTTCAAATTTATCAAAGTCACCAAAGTATGTATATATATATTTACAAAAAATATCCAAATTATATTCTAGTTTGCAGTTAATCCTCCAAAATTCCAAATCAGGGGGCTGGTATGGAGAGAGAAAGAGGAGACACTATTTTCTATTTTTTCCTTGCTCCATTTCTTTTAAGATGGTCAGAGTTAGAAGATGTTGAAAGAGTAAATATGGCATAATGTAGATTACAATATTACCTTGTCTTTCTATTTCTTCTCCTACCTCTTTAATTCATCCGGAAATCCAAAATAGAGTGATTTCAATGATTGTAGACCAAGAAAGTACAAAGCAGAACATGGTCATTTCCTGTTACCCCATGGATTCATGCCTTATACTATCTTAAATTAAAGGAAGATCCAAGGTGGAAAATAAACCTTAATACATTGTTTTACTCAACGTTTTCACTGCTGTGACTAAAAGCCCATGACAAAACAACTAAAGGAAGAAATGTTCATTTGGGGACTCATGGTTTCAGAGGTTTCAATTCATAAATAGCTGGCTCAATTCCACTGGGTTTGGGGTAAGGCAGAACTTCATGGAGGAAGAGTATGGAGGAGGAAAGCAGTCCAGGACATTACAACAAGGAGCAGAGAGAAAGAGTGACTCCACTAACCACATACAAAATATATGCCCAAAGCTTGCCTCCAATGACCTACATTTTCTAACTTCAACTTGGCTGCCTTTATCTACCACTCAGTTCATCCTAACTGGGGGATTAATTCACCGATTGTGTTTTTTTTTTTTTTTTTTTAAACCCAATCATATCACCTCTAAACCTTCTTGCATTGTCTCACAAAAATTTTGGATGACACCTAATATTTAAACCATAACCTACATTTTTGGTATTGTATAAGAGTTAGAATGTCTGAAACTTTTAAGTACAAAAGTGACTTCTAAAGTTACCTGGTACTTAGGGAATTTCATGTGCAAAGGCAGTAGTAGCTTGGAAATGGGAAACTCAAGGAAAGAAGATTGAAGGGAAAATGATTGGGAAAAAATATAGCTTCCTTCCGCTTATTGCTTACTTTATATAACTTGTCCTGCAAAACCAGATTATTTTGTGAAATATCATTTCCTATTGCTCCAACATTGTTCAACATGTTTTTAATCTGGGATTAACTAACTTATGAAATGTTGACCCTGTATATGAATTGAGAGAATGAATATACATTACTTAAAAATATGATAATAGTATAAATATACATTTCATATAATTCTGTTACCAAATATATTAATGTTTTTTCTACTAATACGTAATTTTCTTTTTACTTCTTCTGTATAAGATAAAGCCTTTTTCATCACATGCACATGAAAAAATGAGCAAAAATGTTCTCAACGGTTAAAGAAAGACACAGGATTATACAATAGACTACTCTGTTTCTACTTTCAACTGATTGTCAACAAAGATGTAAAAAGCACACAATAAATGCTGGAAAAATTGATTATCCACAACAAAATTTGGAAATGGACCTTCATCTCACAACATGCAAAAGAATCAATTCAATGCTTTTAAAACATAAAAATAAGGCCTCAAAGTATAAACGAACTATAAGAAAACCTAAGGGAGATGTCACATAATGTTGGCCTGCACAGTAATTTGGCCCTAACTACTCTAATGACCAAAGGCATTTGATACTTTTGAAAAGTAGCTTTATGGTATAAGTAACATATCTAAAGCTCATCCATTAAAGTATACACTAAATTATATTCAGTGTATTCACAAAGTTGTTTAATCACTGAATTCTTTTTTAACATTTTCATCACCATATAAATAACCTCCAGAAACATCATCATTACATTTACCCTCAACCAAAGTAATAGGCAAGTACGCATCAACTTTCTATCCCTGTGAACTTGCCAGTTCTAGACACTTTATATAATAAAATAGTATTTAGTTATTTGTCACTGGATATTTTTAGTTGAGTATATGTTTTCAAATCTCTTTGAATCACATATCATAATTTATTCCTTTATATCAATAAATGCTATTCAAAGTATAGATATACCACATTTGGGTTTTTCCATTTTTTATTGATTAATAAAAATGATATCAGGACTATTTCTAACCAAATTTTTATGTGGATGAACATACATTTTTTATTTTCTTAGACATAGTTCTATAGGTGCATTTTCTGAGTCCATCAGATAACTAACTTATAAGTATTCTAATATTATCATGCATTTTTTAATTTTTTAAATATAATGTAATTTTTTAAATGTTTACTTTAGTCATTGTGGTTGTGTAAAGATACACTATGCTATGGTGTTGATTTCTCTTTCCTCAATGAATTTTCAACATATTTTTCCTGTGGTTATAGTTATTTATCTTTAAATAAACTTTTTATTTAATCATTTTCTTATTTATTATTGATTCATTTTTTTAATTGCTGCATTATACTTATACAATAGTGTAATTTATTTTGATATGTTCTTACACGTGCATAATATGGTTTGGTTAACTTCATTCCTCTTTCCAATACTTCCTTTTTTCGCCTTATTTCCTTTCTTCTACTTCATTTATCTCCCTTTTTAAAATTCCTTATTTCTCTCTCTCTTCTGGATATAAGATAAATCATTTGATCCATTACTGTCTGTGCTCAGATTATTTCACTCATCATGATATTCTCCAGTTTCTTCCATTTACAAGAAAGTGCCATTATTTTTTTTTCTTTATGACTGAGAAAAACTCCATTGTGTGTGTATGTGTGTCTCTCTGTGTGTGTATATCACATTTCCTTTAGCCAATTGTCTATTGAGGTACACCAAAACTGGTTCCATAACTTGGCTATTGTGACTTCTGCTACTATAAACTTTGGTTTATAGAGAGAAGAAAACCCAAAACAACTAAATTAGAGGTGGAGAAGGAGATAACACCAAAGACATTGCTGAAATCCAGAGGATCATTAGGAACTAATTTGAAAACTTACCTCCAATAAAGTGTAAAATCTATAATATATTGACAAATTTCTATACATAGGACTTACTCAAACTGAAACAAGAGGATATAGAAAACCTAAACAAATCAATATCAAGCAATGAGATTGAAATTGTAACAAAACCTTTCTGAAAGTAAAGCCTGGAACCAGATGGATTCTCAGATGAGTTCTAAGAGATCATTAAAAAGTTTATGCCAGTTTTCCTCAAACCATTCCATGAAATAGAAAAGGAGAAAAACACTCCCAAACTCATTCTATGAAGCTACTATCAACGTGATTCTTAAACCGGAAAAAGACACATCAAGGAAAGAAAACAGCAGACCTATATCCCTTAGAACATACACACAACAATTCTTAATTAGCTAATAGTAATCCACACTGAGAAACATATGAAGAAGTTTGTACATCATGACCAAGTCAGTTTCATTCTTGAAAGGCAAGGTTCATTCAAGAAACACAAATCAATAAATGTAATTCATCACTTTTTTTTTTTTGCTTTTTAAAATGTGTTGTTTTTCAAAAGGCCTACATGACAGTAAGAGTGTATTTTGACATATTGTACATACATGGAGTATAACTTGCTCTAGAAGTAGAATTCAATTCTTGTGGTTCTACATAATGTGGAGTTTCACTGGTTGTGTATTCATATGTGAACATAGGAAAGTTATGACTGATTAATTCTACTGTCTTTCCTATTCCCATCCCCCATTCCCTTTTTGCAGGAAGCCATCCATGGGTTTGTAGGAGAACCAAGCCTGGTTGAGCTATTAGACAGGATGATCAGGCCTGAGGAATGCACAATTATGGAAAATTGTCCAAGAATGCCTGAGTCATGTGGTTATCCTGTATTGGTTCACCACTGAAATTCAAATACAAGTCCTTGATGTGGGAGTGACCCATTAGAGTCAAATGGCTTGCTTACCTCCACCCCATCCTGTTTTGAAGGGAAGAAACTCATACAGGTCCCATTTTGATCTGTACCACTATAAATAAAGCAAGAGCCAGCTCCTTGCTTTGTTAGAGCCAGACCATTATGGACAGTTCAATCAGTCATATGCCTGCTCTTAAGATAATTCTGTCTTCTGTCATTATTTCTGATAAATAAATTTCATAGTTTTATTTTGCAGCCAGCCCATCCCACCAACAGGAACCCTTTCTCTTGCCCACGCTGGACATGCAGTAAGACCTTCCCAAACCAAAGACCAAATATTCTCTCTGATAGGTGGATAAGAACACACAATAAACAGGGGGAAATAGAATTACATCACTTTTTATAAATAGAATACAGGACAAAAATCACATGGTCATCTTGATAGATACAGAGAAAGGTTTTGATAAAATCCAGCATCAATTCCTATTTAAGAAAAAAAAAAAAGAAAAACCAGGAGTAGAAAGAATATACCTCAACACCATGTATGCTATTTATGGCAAACTCAAAGTTAACATAATTCTGAATGAAGATAAACTTAAAGTATTTTCTTGAAAATCAAGAACAAGATGAGAATGTCCACTCTTAGTTCTTGAAAGTCTATCCAGAGAAGTCATGTAAGAGAAGGAAATTGAAGGAATACAGAAAGGAAAACAAGAAGTCAAATTATCTCTATTTACTGATGACATAATTCTATACTTAAAATATCCCAAATACTCCACCTATAAACTTCTAAAGCTTATAAACAAATGTAGCAAATTAAAAGGATGGAGAATTAACACACAAAATAGTGTTCTTATATTCTAAAAATGAATATGCTAAGAAAGGAATCATTCACAATTGTCTCAAAACAAAAACAACAACAAATAACAACAACAGACATCTTAAGAATAAATATAACCAAGAGGTGAAAGACCTCTACAGTGAAAACTATAAAGCACTGAAGAAAGAAAATGAAGACCTTGGTAGATGGAAAGACCTACCATGCTATTGGATAGGCAGAATTAATATTATCAAAATGATTGTATTACCAAAAGTGATATACAAATTCAAAGCAATCCCCATCAAATACCAATAACATTCTTTGTGGAACTGGAAAAATACCTTCTAAAATTCTTGTGGAAGATAAAGTGACCCAGAATAGTCAAAGTAGTAATGAGCAATGAGTGATGTTGCTAACATCACAATACCTGATCTCAATTATATGAGGGAGTTCCGTTACAAAAACAAGATTGTATTAGCATAGAAACAGACATAAAGTCTAATGGAATGGAATAGAAGACTCAGACACACAACCTCATAGATGTAGTTGTTCCATTCTTGAAAAAGTTTTCAAAAGCATACATTGAAGAAAAGATAGCATTTTTTAACAAATGGTGCTAGAAAAACTGGATATCCACATATGGAAAAATTAAACTAGATCCCTATCTCTTACTCTGCACAAGAATCAACTCAAAATCGATCAAATATCCTGTAATTAGACCACAAACGTTGCAAATGCTAAAAGAAAACATTAGGTCCACACTCCCATCATATTGGAACAAGTTATGACATCCTTATTAAGACTCTTAAATCTCAAGAAATAAAACCAAGCATCAATAAGTGGAATGGCTTCAAATTAAAAACTTCCTGTACAGGAAAAGAAAGGAAAGCATGAATCAAGAATCTACATAGTAGGAAAAAATCTTTGCCAGCTACTCTTCTTACAAGAATTTAATTACCAGAATATATGTAGAACTTAAAAATCTTAACACCAAAACAAAGAAACAAATAAATAAGTCCATCAATAAAGGAGCAAATGAATTAAACTGACATTTTTCAAAAAGAGGAAATGCAAATAGTAAACAAATAAATGAAAAATTGGCAACATCCTTAGCAGAGAAATGCATATCAAAACTGCATCAGGATTTCATCTCACTTCAATAAGAATGGTGATCATCAAAATGCAGTCTGTAAAAAATAAAAAAATAATTAAATTAAAGGAAAAAATACAAATAAAAATAAGTGTTGAGGAGATGTGGAGAAGTAAAAGGTACACTTATATATTGTTGGTGGGACTGAAAGTTAGTACCACCACTATGGAAAGCAATCCGGAGAATCCTCATGTTCTTATTTTTAAATTTAATTATATATCTTATTACATTATCAATTCTTTCTTGATTCACAGATAAAATTCCCTTATTAGACATCTTATAGACAACTATATTGCCCATCTATCAGTTGTTTTTTCACTTTTGGGTAATAATATTTGCAGCAAAATCCAATGTTATTCTCATGTAATTTATCTATTTTCTCTTTTGTCAGAAGAGCTTACCATGTTGTATGTAAGAAATCATTAGCCTACATCCACCAAGATACATTTCTGTATTTCCATTCAAGGGTTTTATACTTTTAGCTCTTAATTTGAGATCCATGGTCAAATTTAAATTTTTTAGTATGTTGTGAGATAGAGGTCCAAATTAATATTTCTCTTTTATATTTTGGATAGACATTGAAATCTGTAAACTTTTTAAAAAGCAGTTCAAATAGAGTCAATGTAGAACATCAGGTTTCCAAAAATATTTTTCACTTGAGGTTTATTTTACTTCATCAAAAATGAGGAGCAGAGATGAAAACCAAAGGATATAATTTTCTTGCTTATGAATAGTCACTTCTATGTACTGGAGTTATCTATTTCTCATTTTTATGATTATTTTCTTAGTTCAATGTGCTTAAAACTGACAAATGTGTAAAATAGGTTCTATGTATTAATCTTATTCTTCTCCCTCTTGGATCACGACTTTAGGGTGAGGAACTTCCTAGTTCCAAAGTCTTCATAGTAAATGTCACAATGAAATAGGATCTGTAGAATAATATGGAATGCATTTTTAAAATATGTAAAAGAAACAATTTATTTCTTCAGAGATAAAGAATACTAGAGACACAGTAGTATATTGAATTCTAAAGAATTTAGGGAATTTAATAAAGAGGAATTGAAGATGAAAGACAACATAATTATGCTATAGCACTTGAGGATTATGAGGTAGTTTTTAAACATTTTGCAGACAAGGTACTTGTAGTTTAACTTTACACCTGTGATTTACAATCCGATATCCCTCTTTAGCCTCTTTAAATTAATTTTAAACTTTGTTCAAATTCCAATGCACTACAATTGTTGGTTAACCAAACTGGTTTGAAGAGTCGTATTTTCAATTCTCTAGCAATAATTTAAAGCCATCTGTGAAAAAAGATAAATGCCACCTCTTTTCTTAAACATTCTAACAAATAATATAAAGGAAATAAGTGCTTTCATTTAAAAATAAGGACATAAAGTTTTGTTCCAATCCCAGAAAATGTGTATTTTTAAGTGGCACAGACTAAGATAACAATTAGAAAATATTTTACACTGACCTGTTATATTGGTAGTTCCTAAAATAGTCTAAACAACAATACAGCAGAATTACTGAAGTCACCAAAAAAGATTCGAATATATTTTATATACTTGTGAAAGAGGAAAAGTCATAAAAGATAGAAAAGAAATTCAGCTAACATTTTTACTTCCTTTTTTTCCCCATATTATATTCTTTTGATTTAGATGCAGGAATGGGGGGTAAATATCCATTACATTCATATGGATTTCAAATAATATTTTCATATAATTGTAGGCCATGCAATGACTTAGGGAAATAGTTCCACTGAATATTTTTACAGATTGATGTAAATAAACTGTTTGTTAATTGCAAAGCTGTACATGTCATTTTATTATTTAGGAAATTTCCCCTATTCCTACTAAATTGTCTACTTTTAGCTTTCAGTTCATTGACTAAAGTACATTTTTAAAGTCACAAGCACATTATTACTTATTAAATCACCTCCTCCTAAGAAAAATGGTAATGGCAGGTACTTTACACACACAAGCACACAATACACACACCCACTCATAAGTGATTTGATTTAAACACTCTCAAGTAATTAATACAGAGAAAACTTAATTTATAAACACAAGGAAGATACATGCATCTCACACAGCTGAAGAAAATCTTTCTTTCTTCATTAGAGATGTGGACTTAAAACAGTTTAACAAGCAACCAAATAATACACATATACTGGAAAACAGTATCCAGTTCATTAATCTTGAATGAGTTTCCTTATGTAATGGAAATCATTTTAGATTGGGTAAATTGTAGGAGTGCATAGAGCATCATTTCAGATTTTCAGTCTATTGACACTGATAGAAAGTAAATGTGAACCTATATATCCTTTAAAGAATCGGAACTAATAAGAACAGAGAACAGAAGGATTAGTGTTTTAATGGGAACTTTCTTTATCTTAGAAAACTATGTGGGGAGTAGAGGAAGACAAAGATATATATATATATATATGTATACATATTCCAATACATGTGTATATATTACTATATATAGATATATATATATGTGTATATATTACTAGGAACTTTATTTAGAAAACAGTACATGTATGGTGGTAGAGGAAGAGAAATATACATATATACGTATATATATGTATATATATGTATGTGTATGTTACATATACGTGTACACTCACACACACACACATAAGGAGAGGGGAGGAGGAGGAGGAGGAAAGAGAAGTTGAGGGAGGGAGGGAGAGAAAGTGGCCAAGCAAGAACACTTTTGTTTCTTCTTACACACATGACTAAATTAATTTTAAAAGTATTTTTAAATAGTAAATATGAAAAGACTGAACAAAGTTTTATATTCTAAAAGTGGTGCTACATTAGTTGAATGATAGCTTAGGGAAAATCTGTGAATTATTAAAGTCAACAGACTAGAAAGTATTTGATGTGTTCTTTTATATCATCAGTCCTTTAAAATCTATTTCGTTTTCCTTTTGAGTTATTCTAAATTGAAATAGAAAATGTAATATTTGCCTTTTTTTGAAAGAGATATATCCTTAGTATATTTTGTGTGCACCTAAATATATATCTGAAGTGAAGCTTAATGTCTTGAGATTTTAAATGAATAACACTGGAAATAAAGATGTGTGTGATGATACTAATAAAAAGAACAGTAAAGAAGATGCTATTGTCAATTTTATATTGAAAGCTCTAGTTATTAACATTTTATTTCAGAACACCATAATACCAGATATTTATTTTAAGTGTTATTTTTCCTATTACCTTCTGTAGAGTTATATAATCTTACTGAACAAAAGTTCTGGAAATATTTATCTGAAGAAAGAAATAGTCCTGAATTTTCAGACAATTACTATTTTAATTAACTTTTTTTTTAATTTTTGACAGTAATTAGATAAAACTGCTCTGTCTCCCCAAATGGCAAATAATTAATGTAATAAAAATATGAACTTTAGTTATTATAATCAATATGTAAAAGATCAACATGGAAAAATGCCAGACTTCTTTTTCACTTGATTATTCAAATCTACCAAGAGAAAATTCCTGTCACTCAAAAACTATTCAAAAGTCATCTTTGTCATTTACTGTGAGATAGACTCACTAGGCATCACAAGGATAATACACAATCATCGTGTTCTATATTCAAATTGTAATTCTGGGGGAGAAAACATCTGGTACTTGTGGCTACATGGCCTCAGTGCTGATTAACTAGCATATTGCCTTGTATGTGTCCTGAGTTTGGATGTCATGAATTATCCCCTGAGAGTTAGGCCATAGGATAGAGATTGGTACTATTCACAAATTAACTACATTCCAATTCTTGATAACCCTGCTGATGTACAACTTCCCATCCTCACCAGCTTCTCGACACTATGTAAGATGATGAATTCTAGCCAAGACATTATGTGGAAGGGTGAGGTGACATTCCCAGGCCACAGCAAGTAAAAGCAGCTGTGTGTTTTCCACATTCTCTTTTCCAGGAATAGCAGACATACAATATAAATAAAAAACACTGAACACTCTTCCCTAAATTAAAACTTCTTTAAATACACTTAGTAAAGTCACTATTTTTAATCTGCTAGAACTCTTAACAGTGATTTCTCTCAACTGAACAATTTTCCTTACCTAAACAAGTCCATTTTCCCCCTCTTTAATTATATATCTTGAAGGTAATTTCTTCAATCCTTCAGGAAAAATCTTATCTCTCTGTAGACATACTTTAAATTCTATAAAAATATCAAACCACATAAAATTTAAATTTCAATTGCTAATTTAAAATGTATATAGTGTTTTGAATATCACTGTCCCTTAAGTCTATTCTAATTTTGGTTACTTTATATAAAGCTATACATACTTCAGCTATATTTAACACATCTTCTTTTTTTAAAAAAATAAATTTTGTTTTATCTCATTTTTAGCCCTAGGTTTCAGTGATCTGACTTTGAATGTCCTTTTTACCTCTGTTTTCATTACCAGAGCATATATCCATTTGTCCCAGAAATACATTCCTTAAAAACAAATTTGTTGATTTTATTCTTAATTTCAAATTTTTTCTCCAACAAAAGTGTCATTGTCTTTCCCAGGCACTACACTGAAATGAAAAATGCTATATATTTGCATAATCTAAGCATTAATTTTTATTACAGTTGTCTATTGTTATCTCCTCACTTAGTTTATGCTCTCAAAAAGTATCTAAATAAGAATCACAGTTCCTTTTAACATGCCCCCAAACTAATGAAGAATTAAAAAATTGGTTGTACATGATAAATTAAATGTATATAAAATATTAAATACACATATATGCACACATATACTTAAATATATGAATATTTGTCATATACAAATATATACAGATAGAAAGATAGACAATGAAAACAAAAACATAACTTCAAGTTGGTTCTTCCAGTAGAGTAACTTTCTGTTCATAACCTCTGGTAAATTTAACTTTACCTATCTTCTGTAAGAAAATTTTCTATTTTCTTTCTTCCAATAGTCTCTCACTCGTTTCTTTGTTACTCACGGTTATTGTTTCTTTTTCCAATGTAATTCACATTAATTTGTACCTGAGTGGAACTACCTTATGTCAGAGCTACAACATAATAGTAAAAATTTCATATAAGATACACGAAATTCTCCAGGAACTCAAATTTTAAAAAATAAATTTTCCTTAAGTTGTCAAAACACAGGGATCATTGAGGAAATATAAATGTATATTACCCTGATTGACTTATGTATTATATATGTTTTGACTAATTATCCTGTATCCCTTAAATATATATAAATTTTAGATGACCAAAGAAATAAATGAATCTAACTGTATAAAAATTCCTTGGTTCTATTTTGAAGTAGCAAATAACATTCATAATTATTTCTGAATATTTACTATATCCAGATTCTCTACAATAAAATAATGGTAATAATAATGTTACTGAATTCACATCCAAAATAATAACTTCTCTAGTGAAGGAAAAGACTTATGGAATTCTATTCTTCCCTGATTGAAATAAGAATATGAGTGTCAGTAAGAAAGGATGAATATTCATCTGACTTATTAATGTGAAAACAAGTAATAGCTATGGCACTTTGGAGATTTCAATTCTACTGAAAAGTCCGATATATCCTTTTACAGGAAGAGTGTCTCAAGGTATTTTAAAGAAAAAAAAAAAAATTTGAAGTTATTCAAACAACATTTACTCAGATTTCACAAGAAGTCTGTTTATAAATTGAATTATCATTTACATGTGTTAGTTTTGAGATTACCAGTTATGGAAACAAGAAGATTTTCATCTTTGTGACCATTTTATAGTCTTACTGGAAATAAATCAGTGGATACTTTTCCGTTATGTAAGGCCTTAAATACTGTGACTCTTATTCTCAGTAATTTCATGAGAATATATGAATTTTCACTACCACTGGTAATGCAGTCCTGCTAGGTTCAACCAGCAATGACCAAGATGATGAGGTCCTATAGCAAACAGAGGAGTACAGAGAAATAGAAAATAATGATCCAGCCAATCTGTAAACATTTACTTTTATTAAATTACTAGTTCTTCACTAATGTTTAGAAATTGTTAAGCAATCACTGGTACTATTTTTGATTTGGCATTTTAAAACTAAACAGTTTATAGATGAATGCCGCTTGTTGCCGACCAGCAGGACAAACGACATGTACACTTCAGAAGTTCATGAAGCAGCTTCCGCTTTATTCGGATAACACCCTCCATATATAAGCAGTCTCATGCATAAGCAATTGTAACCAGATATGTCCATCCAATCCTATTAAGGTCAAGCGATCACGAGCTCAAGCATACATGTAAGATATATCTGTCCACGCGTTAAGCAGCTGAACTAATTATCACACAGCCAATGGTAAACGCTTCCTGTTTTTCTCAAGGTGCATTCAGCATGCCCTTTGGCTCTCTGCCAGTCGCCATCTTTGGATGCATATGGCGTAACCCTGGGCCCCGGTCCCGCCCGCCAGATGAAACTGATGAAAATGATAAAAAAAAATCCAGAAGTCATGCTTAGAACACTCCCCAGTTGCAATACATTATTTATGTTTGAAATGATTAGGATATGATCTCAACTGAGTTTACCTAAATCAAGGTAATACAAGAAGAAACTATTGTCAAATCATGAAAAATGTCATTAATAAATATAAGCTAAGGAAAACTGAAATTCAAGTTCCAGCTAATGTTTCTATAGGATTTTGGAAAATGTCTTGTAAGCAAAATTGTATATCTTTTCACCATTTGAGGAAGACTTTGTCAGGGAGTCTGTACACTTAAAATATCAGTTGGTTTCTCTTAAACACTTTTTTTGGGGGGGGATTAGAGATTGATAATTATAATCCAGAAATCATTACCTTCATCTTCTTTGCAATTTCTGTCATTTTGGACTGCTCAGAGAAAAGGGGAGTTCATTAATTTTCAATTTAATGATTTTGTCTGTTTTTTTCCCATTCAGAAAAGCAATGACTTTATAGACCAAGGAAGATAGTGATTTTGTATACAAGCTATACATGAACATTTCTTGGGAATGATTCTGATTGGTTTGACTTAAAAGTGAGACCATTCCAAAGCCTACCACTGTAATCAGGAATACTAGTTCCTATGCCCATTTCCAGTCACATTTCTAGTTCTCTGGTGCTGAGAAAAGGGTATGGGATGTGTTTCCAATCACAATTAACAAAACTATAGGATCATAACAAGATATGAAAACCTGCCCCAAATAAGAGGAATATATTGTTGAGTGATTGACTTCTTGTAGTCTCATCTCTGCCTCTTTATGTTTAATCACTTGTAGAGTCTCCTTTTCTGGAGTGTGGATATAATTTGTGTGATTTGCTTCTGAGAAAAATATGGCAAAGGTGACCAGATGTAGTCTCTTGGAGTCTCTCTTTCACTTGCTGGCTTTGAATAACAAAACAGTCTTCTTGGAAAGCCCTCTGGGGCAAGGAAATGTAGATAGTTCATTAGGAATTAAGAGCAATCTGTCACTCACTGCATAAATGATTAAAGCCTAAACCTAAAATCAAAGAAACTAAATTCTACCAGTAATATGGGTGAACTGAGAAGCAGACCCTTCTCCAGTAGTCTCAGAGAACACTGAACTCTGGTTGACAATTTAACTACCCACTTAGCCACTAAGAAAAGGACCAAGCTAGGTATGTTTGGAGACCTATAACTCATAGATGCGGTTAGAAAATAAATATGTGTTGCTTAAATGTAATAAGTTCGTGGAAATGTTATGCAACATATAACCTATACAGATACTGTAGTTATATAAAAGTAATGATTAATAACAGTGACCATGACTCTCATTAACTGGTTGTAATTGAAACAACACATCCCAACTACTCATTCTAATTTGTGAGTTCTTTATTTTCATGTTCTTACTCTCCTATTTACATATGTGATAAACATTTAAATTTTATATATGAGAAATCCTCTCCATGTAAATTGTAGCTCTCAATTTCATTTGCATAGCTGTGACAAATACCTGACAATAACCACTTAGAGGAGAAAGTATTATTTTTCGATCATTGTTTCAGAGCTTGTTCCTTGTCTGACAGCTTCATTACTTTTGGCCTGAAGTAAGGCAGAACATCATGGTGGAAAGGCATGCTGGAAGAAAGCTGCTCAGATCAAGGTGGCCAAGAAGCAGAGAGAAGAGAAAGAAGGAGGAACTGGGGAGAAGATAAACTTGTCCAGGTCAAGCCATCAGTGACCTACTTCCTTCAATGAGGTCCCACTTCCCAGCAGTCCATGCAGCTATCTGATGAGGTCAGGGACTTCATGGTTCTGTCACTGTATAAATGCTCCACCTTTGTACACACGAGACTTCAGGAGACATTCCAAGTCAAAAATATAATGCATCCCCTTTACCACGTTGATGCCTCCCCACTATCCCTGGGCCCCAGGTACGATGTTTGTCAATACATATAATAGCCAAGTTGTGAAAATATGATGTTTCTAACCTACTGAGTTTCAATTGCTTCAACTTTTATCAGTTTTCCAGAATTGATGCAAGTTGAAATCAGAGAATGTGTGATCAGGGCAATTACTGCTTAATTATACAATTGTAGAATTGTTCATAATGATGTTCAGTGTTTTCAGCGTTTTCCAGTCTTTTATAATACTTTGTTTCATTGATCCAAAGAAGAAAGTTCTTATTTGTTCTAAGTACATAATCTAATGTTGAATAAACTAAGCTAAATGTCTTTTCCTGATAATGAAGACTGACTGACACAGATAGAATAGATGTTGCTTCAAACGGAAATAAAGTTTCCTATCTGGTTATCTGATACCTGCATTTAAATTATCAGTTTATTCTTGACTGTAGTCCTGCAGTTTGTCACCAAATTCTCTTAAAAATATAAATATGATCCAATTGCTCTTTATGAACTAGATAATTTAATATATCTAAATATGAAATTGTATTTTGTAGTAGTAATGTTTGAAATATAACATCAACTTTATATATATATATATATTTATAAAATTATTTTATTGTTATTTAAAGTAAGATAAGATTCAAAGTCAGGACAATACCTCTGCTTAAAACCTTAAATTATATAGGAGAGAGACTTGGTGTCAGTTTTCTTGATCAGTTCTTAGATACAAAACAAAAAGCTGTGTGTAGGGGGATTTTTTTCCCATGGGTTCAATGAAGTTAACTGTATATAGTATATAAATGCTTCCTATATCCAGCAAATAATTCTTATTTACAAGCTTAATCAATTTTCTGGGTCAGAGGTTGGTAACCTCTTCCTGTGAAGGTAATAGTAAACACTTTCAACTTTATAATCCATAAAATACTCAGCTCTGTTGAGCAACATGAAGAAAAAGCCCTAAGCAATATGTAAATGAATGATCATAGGTGTATTCCAATAAAATTTACTTTCAAAAATAGATGATAGAACAGATTGAATCCACAAGGGCAATAGTTTTGGGAACTCTCTTTTAAAGGAATGCAAAAATATGAATCTTGATCAAAACATATTTGGTTTATCTGGTCATCCTGAAAGGAAAAAAAAAAAAAAAAAACAGGATATGATAAAAATTTGAGAGTTGGCACTGAAATAGTCAAAATTAAAATATATGTTAAAGTTGTGAGCAAATTTTGTTTGTTCATTTTCTTCCAGTTTGTGAGGGAGAAGAGAAACAGAAAAACTAAGAACTCTGAGAAAACTGTCAGAAAGGAAATCTATTAGTATGAATAACATTATCTATAAAAGAAAATAGGAGACCAACATATCCAAGGTACATTAAAAGTCATACGCCATAATGGGTTAACTCTAAACTTTCTCATCTTACTCTAAAAATCTGTAGCCAAGACTCCGTTGTTCTCAAATTGTTTGTGTAAATGGGTAACTTTTAAGTGTTGAAATTTAGGTAATCTAACTAGATGTGGAGCAAGAACTGGAAAAGAGCTTAAAAATGAAATAGTCTTTGACTTTCTGTTGTCCTTTGCTATGAGTGGTCTTGCAGGAGGTTTGCATGAGTAGGCAAAGGCTAATATTCCTTAGTGAGACCAAATTTAATTTTAAAAGCACACAAAAGCACAGGATTTATTCTTGTTGGCATTATTTCTCCCAAGAATGTCCAAAAAATGCAGCCAAATAAAACCAAGTCATCTTTTCTAAATTTCTACAAGAACTCTCTGGAGCTCCATAACACTTTATTTTTCAGTTTACTTTTCCTTACTGACCTCCCTTAAAAACTGAGATGTGGATAAGTAAAATACAAGCAGTTTTACCCTTTCTTGTTTGACTGTAAAATTTTGTAATTATATATACATATAGATGAATATATGTGGGTATATTTGTTTTCTTCATACTGTAACATGTTAAAAATGTCTACAAGAATTCAAAACACTGGAAATAATTTTGCTATTCAACATTTTTTATAAATCAGTCCCACAAATAGAAGTTTGAATCTATTTTTTCTTTAATACAAAATGGAAGAAAAAGTTAAAATTTTGGCAGTATTGAAACCACTAAGCACGGAGAATTAAGTTACAGTCACCTCTGAAGACAGCTTAAGTCCATTTGCCTTTTCTGCATCTCACTGTCTATCTCTTTTAAACTTTAACAAATATTAAGACAGATAATATTTAAGTCCATTTGCCTTATCTGCATTTTACTGTCTTTTAAATTTGACCAATACTAATAACATTTTAGCTTCTATTTCCAAATTTATCATCCTTACGTAGAACATTGTCATCAAAGTAAAATCCTCAACACCCTCTTTCCTCCTGTATTTAGTCATATAATCTAACATTAAGAACATTTTGGGCTGGGGAGATAGTTCAGCTGGTAGAGTACTTACCTTGCAAGCACAAGGCCCTGAGTTCGATCCCCAGTACCGCAAAAAAAAAAAAAAAAAAAAAAAAAAAAAAAAAAAAGAACATTTTACAACCTCAATCTACTAAGACTATAGCCTTTAAAGTCTGTAAATCCGATTTCTTTTTTAACTATTGTAGCCTGCAATTTTCTTCCACGTCTATGAACCATATGAAACACTTCTGTAATACTTCCTGAAATTCCCTATATTTTTAGTAACTAACTACAAAGCGAATATTTGTTATGGTACATCAATTGATAACTTGGGCTGAAATTCTTCATCCCTTCTGTAGACAGGCTTTTGCATTAAGACTTCTCTAAAAGGGAGAATATGCTTCCCCATTCTTTGTGGTGAATTGTTTTTCTTACCTTGTCCAATGGAAAAGGAACAAATTTGATACAAAAAAGTTTTGAAAGGTTCCTGAAGTAGAAGTTGCTTCTCATGAAGAACCTACTATCATGAGAATGTGAGATGAGCTTGCTGGAAAATTAGAGACCTGTAAAGAAAATGGAGTTGTTCCAGGTAGGGTCATCCTAGATAAGGCATACCAGCATCCCCAAGTAACATTAGTGAACATAAAATACACCCCACTGTCATGTATATCTAAAAACAACAAATAGAAAAATAAAAAATAAAAAATTCAATTCACACATTTAAAGAAATAAGTTAAATCTAGAAAAGAATAGCAGAATCATAAAACTATCTTATAAACTAAGGAATACAATAAATAATGAGTCATATATGAAAATAACTAATTAATTAAAAGCTTGGTCCCAAACTGGTGATACTACTGGGAGGTGTTGGAAATGAGATTAGGTGTCATAATTGGAAAAGGTGGGTCACTGGAGATATTTCCCGTGTACACTCAGGTCTGTACTTTCTTTTGTATTCAGAATTTCAGGTATGTTCCACAAATTTTGTTACATTATATTTTAATTGCTTCTGTGTTCTCTGTGTCTTTGACATACTGGTGTTATCCATAGGTCATTTAGAAATGTACAGATTACTTTTGAAAGATATGGGTATTTTGAAATTGTTTTGATTTTTAATTTAGTGTTTCATCCCATCTTATTTGTACATTAAAAATAAATCTATAGTTGTTATCAAATGAAAAAAAGATTTTTAAATTCAATAGCTATACCCCATATTTTAGAAAGACTAATTTGTTTACATTAAAGTGGGAAAAAGGCAAAAATCATCTGTTTTTTTTTTTCTATTTTTGTCACATGTTAAATTTAATTCATAGAGCCTATTTTCCTGTCTAACATTGAAGATTCATGAGATAAATAGTAATAAATACAAACATTTATATTTAATGCTTTATTAGCATTAAATTTGTTTCTTTTTTCAACGATCTTAACACCTACATAAAGCTACCCAGGTAAACTGCATTTTGTTGTATCTTTTCCAGAGTTAATACTTAAGAAAAAATAGGAATAAATTATAAAAACGCAGAAATAGCACCCTTCCAAGTCTTACAGCTCTCATTTATCTTTGCCAAGTAATATTCATGAACAGTCTTCTGGATCTTACTTTTCTTCTTTACTCCTGAAATTTGATTACAGCCCTCTCTAATAGTTCTAATCAAACAGCTTCCCATCAAATAACTCCTGGCCCATTTAGTATGCTCTGTGTGTAAATGTCAAACAAGAGAGTGTGCATGATAGGACCTATCTAGTATGTAGTGAACATTCAAGTTATCTTGATAAACTAAGACTATATATTCTACCTCTGAAGAAACAAAATTAAATTACTACTCCAAAGTTTGATTTCCTTAATCTGTATGTATTCATACTTTATTGATGTTAGTTATGTCTATGAGAATGAAATAAGAAAAAAAAATTTTTAATACTTTAACTTCCCCAAATGATGTACATGATAAGCCAGCAAAATCTACCTAAAATATTTCTAAGGTCAAAATTCAAAGTTAATAATGATGAGTGTAATAATTTGAAATAGGTTAAGTAGGAAATTAGATAGTTTCATTGATGTTGTGAGTAAATTTATAGAATCATATATTGAATAAAGATTCAATATGATTAATTCAGTTAACCTAACTTAACCATTTTAATCTCATTACCTTTCATTAAATCAGATGGGTCACAAAAATAGAATGTGACTAAATGACTATAAGGTATTTGACAAATGTCAACCACATACAATACAATGACCACCAGAGAGATAGAAAATATTAGGAATGCAGTCTAGCATAGAACAAGAAGTCAAAGTTTGGAGAGTTTATATTGAATTCTATTCCTGGGTTATCTTGTAACATAAAGAAAAATAATAATTTCCCATCTCCTTCATGCTTCATTATATCCCTTTGCAAAAGTAATACATCACCACCTCACAGAAACCTTAATATCACTGAACTTCTTTAAAAGAATGATGATGTGTAGCCAAATAGCATGTGATCACAAATGTAATACAATTTAAAACTTTAGTAAAAGTACAAAAGCAAGAGTGAAGCAAATTGTTGAATACTTAGCAAGTTAAATAAAAATGTTTTCAAAATGCACCATGATAAAATTGGTGAATAATGTTCTCTGTTGTTCATACTGTGCAAAGAAATACCCATGAGATATTTATTTTACTTGATCAAATTTCATCATTACCCTATGTACATGTATGATTACATGAATGGTATGAATCTACATCGTGTACAACCATAGAAACAAAATGATGTACCGCATTTGTGTACAATAAATCAAAATACAGTCTGTAAAAAATTTAAACATAAATAATTAAATTTAAAAAAATTTCATTACTCTATTCAAACAAAAGCATAAGTATTTCAAAGATATCTTGACATATGAATGAATATGAAACATTATCTTTTGCATTCATATACGTAATGAGAAATTAAGCAATCTTTTCCAAAAACTTCAAAGTGTTGCTAAAATAAATGCAGAATAAAAGAAAGGAACAAAATCTGCTTAGATCTAATACAAAGGAATACTTCAAAGTAGACTAATGGTAGGGAAACTCATTTGCTTTCTTTAAAGTTATAATTTTTTTTTTTTTTTTTTTTACGTTTACATAGGGTAATGATGTTTCTTTTTTTTCCCTTCCCCCCCACCCCTCCCACCCTTTTCCCTTTATACAGTCCTTCTTTCCTTCATTCTTACCGCTCTCCTTAGCCTAACTCTAAACCTAACCCTAAACCTAATGCTAACCCCTCCCAACCCATTATATGTCCTCATCCGCTTATCAGCGAGATCATTCGTCCTTTAGTTTTTTGAGATTGGCTTATCTCACTTAGCATGATATTCTCCAATTTCGACCATTTGCCTATAAATGCCATAATTTTATCATTCTTCATTGCGGAGTAATATTCCATTGTATAAATATGCCACAGTTTCTTTATCCATTCATCAACTGAAGGGCATCTAGGTTGGTTCCACAATCTGGCTATGGTGAATTGAGCAGCAATGAACATTGATGTGGCTGTATCTCTGTAGTATGCTGATTTTAAGTCCTTTGGGTATAGACCAAGGAGTGGGATAGCTGGGTCAAATGGTGTTTCCATTCCAAGCTTTCTGAGGAATCTCCACACTGCTGTCCAGAGTGACTGCACTAATTTGAAACCCCACCAGCAATGTATGAGTGTTCCTTTTTCACCACATCCTCGTCAACACCTATTGTTGCTTGTGCTCTTGATAATCGCCATTCTAATTGGGGTGAGATGAAATCTTAGGGTAGTTTTGATTTGCATTTCCCTTATTACTAGAGATGTTGAACATTTTTTCATATATCTGTTGATTACTTGTACATCTTCTTCTGTGAAGTGTCTGTTCATTTCCTTAGCCCATTTGTTGATTGGATTATTTGTATTATTTGTGTAGAGTTTCTGAGTTCTTTATAGATTCTGGAAATTAGCGCTCTATCTGAGGTATGGTTGGCAAAAATATTCTCCCACTCTGTAGGCTCTCTCTTCACATTTCTGATAGTTTCCTTTGCTGAGAGAAAGCTTTTTAGTTTGAATCTATCCCAGTTGTTGATTCTTGCTTTTATTTCTTGTGCTATGGGAGTCCTGTTAAGGAAGTCTGATCCTAAGCCAACAAGTTGAAGATTTGGACCTACTTTTTCTTCTATGAGATGCAGGGTCTCTGGTCTGATTCCAAGGTCCTTGATCCATTTTGAGTTGAGTTTTGTGTAGGGTGAGAGATAGGGGTTTAATTTCATTCTATTGCATATGGTTTTCCAGTTTTCCCAGCACCATTTGTTGAAGAGGCTATCTTTTCTCCATTGCATATTGTTGGAACCTTTGTCTAGTATGAGAAAATTGTATTTATTTGGGTTTGTGTTCGTGTCCTCTATTCTGTACCATTGATCTACCTGTCTATTTTGGTACCAATACCATGCCGTTTTTGTTACTATTGCTTTGTAGTAGAGTTGAAGATCTGGTATTGCAATACCCCCTGCTTCGCTCTTGCTACTGAGGATTGCTTTAGCTATTCTAGGTTTTTTATTCTTCCAGATGAATTTCATAATTGCTTGCTCTAGTTCTGCAAGGTACATCATTGGGATTTTAATTGGAATTGCATTGAATCTGTATAGCACTTTAGGTAGTATAGCCATTTTGACGATATTAATTCTGCCTATCCAGGAACATGGGAGATCTTTCCATCTTCTAAGGTTTTCTTGAATTTCTTTCTTTAGTGTTCTGTAGTTCTCATTGTAGAGGTCTTTCACCTCTTTTGTGAGATTGATTCCCAAGTATTTTATTTTTTTCGATGCTATTGTGAATGGGGTAGTTTTCCTAATTTCTCTTTCTGAAGATTCATCACTTATGTATAAAAATGCATTGGATTTATGAGCATTGATCTTGTAACCTGCTACTTTACTGAATTCACTTATGAGTTCTAAAAGTTTTCTGGTGGAATTTCCAGGTTCCTCTAAATATGTAATCATGTCATCAGCGAACAGGGATAGTTTGAGTTCTTCTTTTCCTATTCGTATCCCTTTAATTTCTTTGGTTTGTCTGATTGCTCTGGCTAGAGTCTCAAGGACGATGTTGAATAGAAGTGGTGAAAGAGGGCATCCCTGCCTTGTTCCAGTTTTTAGGGGGAACGCTTTCAGTTTTTCACCATTTAGAATGATATTAGCCATGGGCTTAGCGTAGATTGCCTTTATAATGTTAGGAATGTTCCCACTACCCCAATTTTTTCTAGTGTTTTGAGCATGAAGGGATGCTGTATTTTATCGAATGCTTTTTCTGCATCTATTGAAATAATCATGTGATTCTTAACTTTAAGTCTGTTGATATGGTGAATGACATTTATTGATTTCCGAATGTTGAACCAACCTTGCATCCCTGGGATAAAACCCACTTGATCGTGGTGCACTATCTTTTTAATATATATTGTATGCGATTTGCTAAAATTTTGTTGAGAATTTTTGCATCGATATTCATTAAGGATATTGGTCTGAAATTTTCCTTCCTCGATGTGTCTCTGTCTGGTTTAGGTATCAGGGTGATATTGGCTTCATAGAACGAGTTTGGGAGGGTTCCCTCCTCTTCTATTTCATGGAATAGTTTGAGGAGTATTGGAATGAGCTCTTCTTTAAAGGTTTTGTAGAACTCGGCTGAGAACCCATCTGGTCCTGGACTTTTCTTTGTTGGTAGGCTTTTGATGACCTCTTCTATTTCATTGCTTGAAATTGGTTTATTTAGGTTGTGTATGTCCTCCTCGTTCAGTTTAGGTAATTCATATGTCTCTAGAAATTTGTTGATGTCTTCGAGGTTTTCTGTTTTGTTGGAGTATAGATTTTCGAAATAGCTTCTAATTATGTTTTGTATTTCACTCGTGTCTGTTGTGATGTTTCCTTGTTCATTCCGAATTTTGTAATTTGAGTTTTCTCCCTCTTTCTCATTGTTAGTGTGGCTAAGGGTTTATCAATTTTATTTATTTTTTCAAAGAACCAACTATTTATTTTGTTAATTTTTCCAATTGTTTCTTTTGTTTCGATTTCGTTGATTTCGGCTCTGATTTTAACTATTTCCTGTCTTCTACTACTTTTGGTATTGGTCTGCTCTTCTTTTTCTAGTGCTTTGAGCTGTAGTGTTAAGTCGTTTATTTGTTGATTTCTACTTCTTTTTTTGAATGCACCCCATGAAATAATCTTCCTCTAAGTACTGCTTTCATAGTGTCCCAGAGATTTTGATATGATGTGTCTTTGTTCTCGTTTACTTCTAAGAATTTTTTTATTTCCCTCCTGATGTCTTCTGTTATCCATTCATCGTATCATAGTGTATTATTTAGTCTCCAAGTATTGGAGAAGTTTCTGTTTTTTATTCTGTCATTTATTTCTAATTTCAATCCATTATGATCTGATAGAGTACAAGGTAGTATCTCTATCTTCTTGTATTTGCTAACAGTAGCTTTGTGGCATAAAATATGGTCTATTTTAGAGAAGGATCCATGTGCTGTTGAGAAGAAAGTGTATTCGTTCTTTGTTGGATGGTATATTCTATGTATGTCCGTTAAGTCTAAATTGCTGATTGTGTTGTTGAGATCTATAGTTTCTTTATTCAATTTTTGTTTGGACGATCTATCCAGTGGTGAGAGAGGTGTGTTAAAATCGCCTAGTATGATTGTGTTGTGGTCTATTTGATTTCTGTAATTGAGAAGGATTTGTTTGACGTACGTGGATGAGCCAATGTTCGGGGCATAGATATTTATGATTGTTATGTCTTGCTGATTTATGCTTCCCTTAAGCAGCATGTAATGTCCTTCTTTATCCCTTCTGACTAGTTTTGGTTTGAAGTCCACATTATCTGAGATGAGGATGGATACTCCAGCTTTTTTGCTGTGTCCGTGTGCATGGTATGTTTTTCCCCATCCTTTCACCTTTAGTCTATGGGTGTCTCTTTCTATGAGGTGAGTCTCTTGCAGGCAGCATATTGTTGGATTTTTCTTTTTAATCCAATCTGCCAGTCTGTGTCTTTTGATTGATGAATTCAGGCCATTAACATTCAGGGTTATTATTGTGATATGATTTGTATTCCCAGTCAATTGACTCATATTTGTTTTTGGCATGATTTGGTTTCTCCTTTATTTGGCTATTCCTTTAGGCTAGCGCCTCCTGTTGCTGATTTGCATCGTTGTTTTTCATCTCTTCCTCATGGAATATTTTGCTGAGAATGTTCTGTAATGCTGGCTTTCTTTTTGTAAATTTCTTTAGCTTTTGTTTATCATGGAAGGATCTTATTTCATCGTCAAATTTGAAGGTAAGTTTTGCTGGGTATAAGATTCTTGGTTGGCATCCGTTTTCTTTCAGGGCTTGGTAAATGTTGTTCCAGGCCCTTCTGGCTTTTAGGGTCTGGATTGAAAAATCTGCTGATATTCTTATTGGTTTCCTCTGAATGTAATTTGATTCTTTTCTCTCGCGGCCTTTAATATTCTGTCTTTATTTTGTATGTTAGGTATTTTCATAATAATGTGCCTTGGTGTGGGTCTGTTGTAATTTTGTATGTTTGGAGTTCTATAAGCCTCTTGTTTTTGGTTTTCCATTTCATTCTTCAGATTTGGGAAATTTTCTGATATTATTTCATTGAATAGGTTGTTCATTCCTTTGGTTTGTTTCTCTAAGTCTTCCTCAATCCCAATAATTCTTAAATTTGGCCTTTTCATGATATCCCATAATTCTTGTAGATTCTGTTCATGATTTCTTACCATCTTTTCTGTTTGGCCAACTTTGCTTTCAAGATTAAATAATTTGTCTTCAATGTCTGAGGTTCTGTCTTCCAGGTGCTCCATTCTATTGGTTTACTTTCTATGGAGTTTTTAACTTGGTTTATTGTTTCCTTCATTTCAAGGATTTCAGTTTGGTTTTTTTTCAGTATCTCTAACTCTTTATTGAAATGATCTCTTGCTTCCCATATTTGGTCTTTTAACTGTTGATTGGTGCGATCATTTAATGCCTGCATTTGCTCTTTCATCTCCTCCTTCAATGCCTGCATTTGCTCTTTCATCTCCTCATTAGCTTCCCTGATCGTTTTAATTACGTACATTCTGAACTCACTTTCTGACATTTCTTCTGCTGTGCTGTCATTGGGGTTTATTGATGTAGTATCTAGGTTTGTTTGGGACATTTTCTTCCCTTGTTTTCTCATATTGGTCAGTTGTCAGTGGGACCCTGAGATATTGCAGTTTCCCGCTATTGGCTTATAGTGTCCCAGTAGATTTCCAGTGTATCACCTCCCAGCCTTCAGTAGCCTGATGTCTTGGAGGAATCTGATAAAGCAGCGTGTCCGAAGAAAACTGCCCCTAGCCCCCTACTGGTTCCACGATTTGGAACTGGCTCTGTGCTGAAATGCTCTCACTGTGGGCCTGCACCGTGCAGCTGGCCGTGTGGGAGGAGCTCACTGCCGGAGTGTGGAAGGCTACCTTGGGAAGACTCTAGCTGCCCTGCCTGGCTCCGATAAGTCACCTCTATCTGGGCCTGCCACCCGGGTCGAGCTTTACCCAGTAGGCAGACTCACCTGTGGCTCTATTTCAGTCCCAGTCTCTCAATGCCTCCCCTTCTTAACTCCTGGGTTCTGGAGCGACAGGGGGTGCAGTCTCCCTCTAGGCTGCCATCTTGGATCGCCCCGAGAAGAGAGCCTGCAGCCGGAGTGGGCAGAGCCGCCTGAAGAGGTGTCTGGCTGCCCTGCCCTGATCCCAGAGGCTGTTTGCGGATCGAGGCTCTCCGTTGGTTCGGGGGCTTGTGGCTGGTTCTATGTAGAAAGTCTCTCACTGGGTGGTCAGCTCCGAGAGGCTAGCCTTGAACGGCACCTCCCACCGCAGGGGTCCAGACTACTTGGGGAAGTCTCTGGCTGCCCTGTCTGGACCCTGAATCTGCTTGCGTGCCAGAGTACGCTGAGCTGCACTGGCTCCGGGACTCGGAGCTTGTTCTGGTCAGAAAGGCTCTCACCAGCGGGCCAGTTCCGTTCCGAGAACCTGGAGAAGCTGGCTGTGTGGGCGGGGCCCACCGCCGGAGTGCGCAGGGCTGCCTGTGGATGACTCTAACTGCCCTGCCCGGCTCCGATAAGCCACCTCTATCTGGGCCTGCCCCCGGGCCGAGCTTTACCCAGTGGGCAGACTCACCCGTGGCTCTATTTCAGTCCCAGTCTCTCAATGCCTCCCCTTCTTAACTCCTGGGTTCTGGAGCGACAGGGAGTGCAGTCTCCCTCTAGGCCGCCATCTTGGATCGCCTAAAGTTATAATTTTTATTAATTCCTAAGATTTTATTCGTATTTCACAATTTGGTAAATATTTAGGTAATGTATTAATATGAAGTTAGCTGAATGATGTAATAATAGGATAGCTTTTCTATCTTTAATATTTAAATACCCAAATTTGAATTCTGTATACCTGCTTTTTATTTTTATTTTGATAATTTTTTTGAGTACTTATTAGTCTCTAAGATATTGAACAGTTTTTTATACTTTTCAGAGTTTTTGGTTTGTTTGTTTATATTCTCAGTTCCTAATGGAAAGATACCATGACTTACACCATATCAATAACTTGTGTGGCAGTCCACATGCACCTTTGGTGAATCAGACTTATTTTTTAACCAAAAATAAAATCAAAGCTGGCCTGTTCCAATTAGTTTAATTTTTACTGTTTATTCTGCTTAAGTTTTTTTGGATTGTCTTATTTTATTTCTAGTCACTACCAGCTGCAAAAACATTTGCTTCTTAAGATAATCATAAAATGAACTGCTATAGAAATGTGAAATATATTGTTTCCTTCTCATTCTGATATCCCATCAACAACTTACAATTTCAATGCAGCATTAGCACAAGATAGTAAGAAACAGCTGCTTAATTTACCTTAATTGTTAGGCAATATCTCATTTTATCAAGACAGCAAATTCAGCAGATTCTTGAGAACATATGTTTATTGTTCTTTATGGTTGCACAAACAAAAAAGAAGAAGAAGGAAAGGAAAAGGAAAAGGAGAAAAAAAAAAAAAAAAAACAGGCTCCATGTTTTATTCTCGTAAGGAAAAGTTTCCAGAGAATCATGCATTGCAAGTGAAGAATAACCACCACCAACTTTCCCCAGAGTGGGCTTTAGTAATTTGTTAGATCACATTGTGGCAGATGCCCTGGATAAAAGCAATTGGGAACGAGAAACAATTCTAGTTGACCTTGTAACACTACTGCTCTCAATGTATGATCAAGATTTAAACAGCAATAGAGAAAGGTATCCTGACGACATTTGTTTCTGTGAATGTGTGTCTGTGTCTCTGAGACTCGGTCCTTAGCGAAATAGGGAATTTATTGAATCATAAAATTCTCTGAAATGACTAAACACTATATCAAAAAATGCAACAAAGGAAATTTCTTCAACATATTTCAAACACACCTTTATTTTTTCCCTATAAATAGCATATCATGTGGTGTGAGAATGAAACCGTTATACTAGGGTTGAAGGAATGGTCATAAGGAATTACTGTTATATTATTATTTTATTTAAGTTCAATTCTATTGACTAGCATTTTATTGAGGTTGTTTATATTTGTGTTCATAGGGAATGTTGCAATGTATTTTTAATTTTTCTTACTGCTTTTTTTCAGATTTCTAACCACATTACGAGTTGCATAGTTTCCTTATTTATTCACAGTTCCGCAGATTTCACCATTAAACCAAAATGCTAGAGACCAAGGATTCTCCAAAATAAAAGTGTGTGTTGAACTGTTACAGATGCTATCCAGAAAAGAACTGGTCTTGGGAACATTAAGGTTAGATAATAATTATGAAGATGTCAGGTACTTTAGTAGCCAAAAGCATTTTTATAATTAAAATTGGGGAGAGGAAAATATTCATTGTTTACATTGAGCCTACACTGGTTCTACATAAGAGGGGTGAATCCCATGCGCCTGGGAAAGGTTTAGGGGAGAAGAACAGTCCATAAGGACAGGTACTTGTTGATACTGGATTGATTGAGGTTAATAACCCCCAAAGGTCATTCATCAGCCAGGCATGCTGGTGTCCAGTGGTTGATCACCCAAGGCTGTAAGCCACGGCTTCGATACACATTTGGAAATGTGGATAATCTTTTGTTGACTGACTGTTAGCTAACTAACTTCTTTTGTATCTCCTCCCTTCACTCTTCCCACACTTGTAATAACATTTAGGACAAGTCAGAATTTTGTTTTTATCAGTAGCTAAGACAAATTCTTTTCAAATAACTTGTTATTCTTTTAAAAAAAAACTAAGGAAATAGAATTTCAAACTGAAACCGTATCTTCAGTAATTATATAATAAACATTGTTCTCTGATATATCTTGCAATAATTTGTTTAGTATTTGAAAATAAAGTATCCTTGGTTTTCACACACACACACACACACACACACACACACACACACCACTGACTCACATATAGGCTCCCTAGACCATGCTATCAGTTTAAATAATTAAAAAGTACTTACTTATTCCATTTTCCAGAAAAGTGTGAGTTAAATTTAACATGATCACTGTGAGTTACTTTTACAAGAATTTGTATAAATCAAAAACATCTAAATAATCATATTGTATTACTTAAACTAATAATTTTTCATATAAGATATAATTGTTAATGTAAAACAATAATTAAAATCAAATTTCAGGATTCCCTTTTTTTGGGGGGCGGGGAGGGGGGGCGTGTTACCAGAAATTGAAAACAGAGGTGCTTAACCACTGAGCCATATCCCCAGACATTTTTCATTTTTTTATTTAGAGATAGGACCTGGCTGTGTTGCTTAGTGCCTCTCTAAGTAGCTGAGGCTGGCTTTGAATTTGAGATCCTCCTGCCTCAGCCTCCAGAGCCACTGGGATCATAGGTGTGAACCTCCATGTCCTCGTAGGATTTCTATTTTTAACTTCCTGTTAAACAAAACTTATGGGAAGTCATTGTTGAGCACTAGCCTCCTACACTTGGTCCCACTAGCCCAGAAAAAAACAGAATGGATCTTCCTGCTTATAAAGCTAACCTGATTCTGTTTTATAGAATGTGATGTTGTTCATTCTAGAATTAACAAAGTTATTTAAACTGAATTTATAGTAATTTTGCTTTTCAACACAATCCTTTTATAGACACATAGTTTCTGCAAATAAGGTCCCTCATTGGTGGTATAGTATATGTGGATTTGCAGACCTGATTTAGATGTGAAACACACGTGAGATTCTTAATAAAAAAAAAAACAATTTTATGTAACAGATTTCTGATTTTTAGGTCCACAATAAATACTATAATAGAAAATAGTTTTCATTTCAAGATATCTTAAGTGAACATCTTATCATATCTTTTATTTTGTCTCACTTCCCAGATCAACATCATTTTGTCAGAGTAGTGTTATCCTGTAAACTGTCCATTTAAGTGCTAAAAAGTGATATGACTGATCATCAAAGTAAGATTTCCAAGTGAAAAAAGAATAAAAGTGGTGAACAACAGAAATGAACAGTACACATACACACACACACACACACACACACACACATTGTAATATCCTACCTAGTTTGAACAATTTTCCTGAATAATTCCAATTATTTTGGTAAGTTTAGGCATGTAAAGAAACATGTTGCCAAGTAAGTGAATCAACTTTAAATTATTTGAACATATTTTAAACCTCTGATGACTTAGTTTTAAAATGAGTTTGCCAAATTAGAAAGGGAGAATACGTTTAGCTTTTAAAACTTTTCTGAAGACACTAAATTTCAAAATAGACGACCTAATGCTAGCAACGCTTTTCATTACCTATATTTCATATGCTGAAAATGTAATAGTGGGAGGCAATTTAGGAGATAATGATCATGAACTGGAAGAGAATGAAAGGACCAAGAAAATACACTTTTTAAAAAAGTATGCATCAGCAAGCCCAGACCACTGGTAGGAAAAAACACATTGACAGAAAGTCTATAGCAAAATTGGAAGCTAGCAGTTTCTAAGATGTAATAATAAGGGCAAGGAAATAAACTATACCCATGAAAATAAAATATGAAAGAGTCATCCAATAAATGATTTGAATAAGGTGTGAACTTTTCAAGAGTCAGAGGTATGGGGAAATCACAAAGGATTTGAGTATTGTTCAAGAATTTATGGACAGCCTCCAGAGGACCAGGTCAACATAAATTGCAGCTAGCACAGAATTTTCAAAAGTACAGAAGAAAGAAAATTTAAATTATATGTGGGGATAGGTAATAATCTCTGGTGATGGAAAAGTAAGACCTGCAATTTTGAAATACATAAGTAAGCTAAAATGTTCATTTTATTAAGTGTTACCTTTTCTAAAGACTAAAATCTTGTGATATATAGGATCAGATATGTGAAAACACCTCTTAAAAAGGAACTACCTACTATTTGCTTATTATCATTTGTTCCAACAACACAAATAAAACCTGAGTGCTTACATCTTGTTTTGTGACATAGGTAAGCCCTAATTTTTAGAACAGTAAATGCTTGCAAAATATGAAGTGAAAACCTAAAGACTATGTGTGGTATGTGTGGTAATTTTAGTTTCAACTAAAACAGAAACAATAAATTCCATTTCATATTTTATCTATAAATGTAAACAGGGAGAGAAAACAAGGCCAATGTTCAGGTACAATTTTTATCTTTTACCTTTGCTGTCTAGCTAACTTCATAAATCTGAAGAACTACTGACATATATGCAGGAGAGTTCCTAGTAATCAATTAGCAAGGTAATTGGCCCCTAAGTAATTAAAAGTTGACCTCAAAAGAAAGATAAAGTGTTGAACATCTAGTTCACAATAAAAGTATGAACAGGAAATAATAGATAAGGCCAAAGAAATTATTTTTCATACTTTAATTGCTTTGTTTTTTAAAATCTGTTCAAGTCATATCAGAAACAAAAACGTTTAAGTAGGTATTGTTTAAAAATATAACAACTAAATGTAAAATGTTCTCCATGTCCATTGCCAGCAGTCAAATCCAAGCCTCCATCACCTCTTGCTTTGTTTGTAGCAGCAACTCCCTAGGGACATACTGGAGTCCTTAAGTCTCATCCCAATTTTCTGATCCTCTTGAATTCACCTTTACATTTTCCATTTACTATTATTATTATTGATTTATTAAGAATAAAATAAATACTATTTTCCTGAGTACCATTCCTAACCTTCATGTTTCTCTACATATTGGAATTACTTGCAAACTTTAACAAATAATAATATCTAGGTTTTAAAAGGAGAGAATGTGATCTAATTGGTCTAGGGTGAAGTGTGGTGATCAAGGTTAGTGTAAAGCCCCTGGTTTATTCTCTGTATAGCCAGGATTGACCACTACATCTTGCTTCCAAATTTGATTTTCCTGCCCCATTAATGTCATTTATAATGTATGTTAGATTTTCTTGAGTCAAAACTCTTATCTCACCTCACTGAAATTACCATGTAACAATAAAATGTTGAGAAAGGAGCCTTTTGACTGTCTTAGGATATGCTATCTACATGATGCGGAGTACAGAGATAACTTAGAAGAAATTCAAGAAATATCCATGGAATAACTTACAGAATTAATGATTTAATTCATCACAGAGCATTTTAGATGATATTTAATTGTATTTGCCCTCTACACATTTGTTTTAGAATAGGAGAACTCAGACACATTTGTTTCTTTTACATTATAGTTTCAGAGACTAAAACTACAAATATTCACTGAAAATTTTATAAAAAGTGAAATACATAATAAAACAATGTTTTGTAAAATTAAGAAATCTCTTCAAGTAACCTAAACTGTGTATAAACACATCTTTGGAAATTTATTTATAAACTGATTAAATTTAATTACTGTGTATATAGACATATCGATTATTTGCTAATTACATTATGTTTGGGCAAACTGACTTCTAAATGTGGATGAGCATTAAAATCGCTTGGGAGAATTTTTCAAATGCAGAATCTTGAAAATCTGGATTCAAATTTCAATATGTGGTCCCTAGAAAGAGAACTTTGGAAAAATAATAAATAAAAATATAAAGCATTCTCATTATTTCTATTTGTTTTCAACTGTGGACAAGCTTTTTAAAAAAATAACTTTGCTTTTGTAGGAAAACTACCAGCATAGCTGAAGTAGTTATTATATTTGAAAGAATTCTGCTTTGTTTACTTAAACTATTTCCTAAGTATGATTTTATTTAATATGTCCTTGGTGTAACTTGTCTTTAACTGTCTTTCATTTCCTACTATAAATTAGATAATCTTAAGTGATTTAATTATCAAGTACACAATTATTTTTACATCAAACTTTCATATCTAAAAGTCATTTGAAATCAGTTTTAAGGGGGTGGCTAGGAGTTTGTTAGAGAGAGAGAGAGACTTTTCTTTTGGGACAATGTATGAAAGAGCATTATCATTTGGCATTATCTTGGAAATAGTAAAGAGTAGCAAATGAGTCTTCATTGAATTCTAGGAAACATTCTGAATGGTCATTTGCAGAAAATATGATCATGATTTTGCTGAGGACAAGTGTGTATGTGTGTCCAATGAAAAACTATTGGTCAAATAAAATTTTCACACTACTTTTTTCAAGGCACTAATTAATTTTATTAGGGCATACGTAAATTCAGCTGTGAATGTTTTAGAATTTAATGACTTCCTGATTCAAAATGAATTCCATAATAAAAACTAATTAGAAGGGAAATGAATGCCTAAAATATCCCTCATGTGCATAAAAGAAAAGTGTAAAGATCATTAATTAAAATTAAAATTTAACAGTGTACTAATGCACCATGACATAAAATTCCATCTGTTCCTCAGCGTCACAAAAACAAAAAAATACATAGGGAATAGCTCACCTTTCTTATGCTTTGGATGGTTAATTCCTGGTTAATAAGAATGTATTTATATAAAAAATGGTGTTGATAGTAAAAATTGCAACAAATGCTATAATAGGATTTCTTTTTCTTGCTCCAGCTGAGTTCCTTTTGGTAAAAGAAATCTAACTTGTAAACTATGACAAAAGTATTGCTTTTTGTTCATGAAAACCATTTTACTATCAGAAATCACATGATCCCTATAAAATATATGCATATATGTTTGAATACATGTATATTTATATGCATATTTATGACTTTTATATAAATTGTGGTTAATAATATTTAAGATAAAAATGAAATAAAAATCATAGTCAAAAGGAAAGTAGAATATAATTTCTTCTGTGTACCAAATATACATAGATGACTTTGACTAGTGAACTTTGCATATTCTTAGTTAAGACTTCTGCATTTTTCAATTGTATAGTATTATCCGAACTACATATAATATTTTTAGACTTTGAAAATGTGACTCTAAAGAGCATTTTGACTCGTCTGACTGCATATAATACTAAACTGTGAAGCAAGTATTATGCATGCATATCAACCTTAAATAGAAAAGAATTAATTGTAATAAGAATCAATAAGAAGTTGCTACAAGTCCTGACACTCCATGAAGCAATCATAATTATTTAAGGGCAAAATACGTCTTTGCAATATCTTGATTTTTTAATGAAAACAAAATTTATGTTTTAAAATTTTAAATCATATAAATTACACTTATTTAAAACATGACATGAAGTTTAAGAACCAAAGATTTGAAGGAGGGAGATAGTTATAGGAATAACTGTTAATTTCAGTACCATATATGTAGCTAAAGAAACAATTTTTTTTTAAAAAGCTACAAACAAAACAATAGAAGCAAACCTAAATATTTAGGCAAAATAAAAATTATCACATATTTTATTATGTGTCTATTTAAAATACTAAATTTAAAAACCTGAAAATGTGAAAAAATTCAGCTATATCAAATTGAATTTAAGAAAAAGAAATTAAACTGTGATTGGAATTGGTATAAGTACTTTTATTTTTTAATTTTTTACATTATTAATTATTTTTTAATTTTTTACAGACTGTATTATGATTCATTGTACACAAATGGGGTACATCATTTCCTTTCTATGGTTGTACATGATGTAGATTCATACCATTCATGTGATCATACATGTACATAGGGTAATAATGTTTGTCTCATTCCACTATTTTTCATACCCCCCTTCCTCTCATTTCCTTCTACATAAACTAAAGTTCCTCCATTCTTCTTTCACCCCTCACCCCTCACCCCCATTCTATATTGTAATCTACTTACCAGGGAAAACATTCAGTCTTTGGTTTTTGTGTTTGGCTTATTTCATTTAGCCAATTCCATCCATTTAATTGCAAATGCAAAACCAGCTATTGTGAATTGAGCTGCTGTAAACAATGATGTGACTGTGTTACTGTAGTATGCTGATTTTAAGTCCTTTGCTTAAAATCTGAGGTGTGGGATAACTGGGTCAAAAGGTGGATCCATTCTAAGTTTTCTGAGGATTCTCCACACTATTTTCCAGAGTGGCTGCCCCAATTTGCAACTCCACAAGCAATATAAAACTGTGCCATTTTCTCCACATTCATACCAACATCTATTATTCTTTGTGTTTTTGATAATAGCCATTCTAATTGGAGTAAGACAAAATCTTAGAGTTGTTTTAATTTGTATTTCTCTAATTACTAGGGATGTTGAACACTTTTTCATAAATTTATTAATTGCCTGTATTTCTTCTTCTATGAAGTGTCCATCCAGTTCCTTGGTCCATTTACTGATTGTTTTCTTTGTATTTTTGGTGTAAAGTTTTGTAAGTTCTTTATAAATTTTGGAGATAAGTGCTCTATCTGAAGAGCATGTGAAAAAGACTTTCTCCCACTCCGTAGACTTTCTTTTCACATTATTGATTGTTTCCTTTGCTGAGAAAAACCTTTTTAGCTTGAGTTCAGCCATTTTTTGATTCTTGCTTTGATTTCTTGTGCTTTGGGAGTCTTGTTAAGGAAGTCTGATCCTAAGCCAACATGATGAAGATTCGGTTCTACTTTGTATTCTATTTGGTGTAGTGTCTCTGGTCTAATTCCGAAGTCCTTGATCTATTTTGAGTTGAGTTTTGTGCAGGGTGAGAGACAGAGGTTTAATTTTATTTTACTGCATATGGATTTCCAGTTTTCCCAACACCATTTGTTGAACAAGCTATCTTTCTTCTATTGTATGTTTTTGACTCCTTTGTCTAGTATGAGGTAACTGTATTTAAGTGGGTTCATTTCTGTGTCTTCTATTCTATACCATTGGTCTGCCTGTCTATTTTGGTGCCAATATCATGCCGTTTTTGTTATTATTGCTCTGTAGTACTGTTTAAGATCTGATATTGTGATACCTCCTGCTTCACTTTTTCTGCTCAGGATTGTTTTGGCTATTCCAGGTCTCTTATTCTTCCAGATGAAGTTCATGATTGCTTTCTTTATTTCTATGAGGAATGCCACTGGGATTTTAATTGGAATTGCATTGAATCTATATAGGGCCTTTGGTAGAATGGCCATTTTGACAATATTAATTCTGCCTCTCCAGAAATATGGGAGATCTTTCCATCTTCTAAGGTTTTCTTCAATTTCTTTCTTTAGTGTTCTGTAGTTTTCATTGTAGAGGTATTTTACCTCTTTTGTTAGATTGATTCCCAAGTATTTTATTTTATTTTTTTTTGAGGCTTTTGTAAATGGAGTGGTTTTCCTAATTTCTCTTTCAGAGGATTCATCACTTATGAATAGAAATGCATTAGATTTATGCATACTGATTTTATATCCTGCTACTTTGCTGAATTCATTTATGAGTTTTAGAAGTTTTCTAGTGGAATTTTTTGGATCCTCTAACTATAGAATCATGTCATCGCAAATAGTGAGAGCTTGAGTTCTTCTTTTCCTATTTGTGTCCCTTTAATTTCTTTGGTCCAATTGCTCTGGCTAGTGTTTCAAGAATGATTTTCAGTAGAAGTGGTAAATGAGGGCATCCCTGTCTTGTTCAAGTTTTTAGAGGGAATGTTTTCAGTTTTTCTCCAATAAGAATGATGTTGGCCATGGGCTTAGCATAGACAGCCTTTACAATGTTGAAGTATGTTCCACTATTCCTATTTTTCTAGTGTTTTAAGCATGAAGGGTGCCATATTTTAGCAAATGCTTTCTCAGCATCTATTGAAATAGTCATATGATTCTTAACTTTAACTCTATTGATATAATGAATTACATTTATTGACTTCTAGATGTTGAACCAACCTTGCATCCTGGGATAAACCCCACTTGATCATGGTGAACCATCTTTTAATATATTTTTGTATGCGATTTGCCAGTATTTTGTTAAGAATTTTTGCATCTATATTCACCAAGGATATTGGTCTAAGATTTTCTTTCCTTGTTGAGTCTGTTTCGTTTGGGTATCAGAGTGATACTAACTTCATAGAATGAGTTTGGCAGGGTTCCCTTCTTTTCTATTTCCTGGAATACTTTGAGGAGTATTGGTATTAATTCTTCTTTAAAGGTCTTGTAGAATTCAGCTGAGATTCCATCTGGTCATGGGCTTTTCTTGGTTGATAGACTTTTGATGGCTTCTTCTATTTCAGTGTTTGAAATTGATCTGTTTAAATTATGTACATCTTCCTGATTCAGTTTGGGAGGATTGTATGTCTCTAAAAATTTGCAAAGTCTTCAATATTTTCCATTTTATTTGGAATATAGATTTTTAAGGTAGCTTCTATTTATGTTATGTATTTCAGTGATGTCTGTGGTGATCTTTTGTTGCTTTTCTTGTGCCAGGCTAGCTGGGACATAGGGTAAGCGGTGCAGAATCAGGACTCAGACTCTGGGAGTTGGGTGGAAGCAAGCATGTGGCAAGCAGCCTACAAACTCTTTTATTGCAGAAGTACACAAGACTTTTATAGTTCTCTTGTCCAATCCTCATTTGCCACAGTTACACCTTTGTCCTATCCAAATTGATACCCTTTTCTTAGGTCTCTCAAGCCCTGCCCTTAGGTTCCCTTGGTAACACGGACCTCAGTTTGGGGAAGTTGTGTACTTTCCTAGATGGCCGAAGCAGAACACTCCTTCCCGCAGGTTTTCCTGTCAGGCCTGTATGTGTCAAGGTTTTCCGTACACAATTGAGATGTTCACCTCTGCCAGCCAAGAACTAGGATTTCTCCCAACGATCTTTCCTTTTTCATCAGGAACTCTAATAATTTGAGTTTTCCCTTTCTTCTCTTCATTAGTGTGGTTAAGGGTTTATCAATCTTGTTTACTCTTTCAAAGAATCAACTTTTTGTTTTGTAAGTTTTTTGAATTGTTTCTCTTATTTCAATTTCATTGATTTCAGTTCTGATTTTAATTATTTCCTGTCTTCTACTATTTTGGTGTTGATCTGTTCTTCTTTTTCTAGGGCTTTGAGATGTAATGTTAGGTCATTTCGTTATTGACTTTATATTTTTTTAATGTATGTACTCAATGCAATGAAGTTTCCTCTTAGTACTACTTTCATAGTGTCCCAGAGATTTTGATATGTGTGTGTCATTGTTCTTGTTTACCTCTATGAATTTTTTTTTATTTCTTCCCTGATGTCTTCTGTTATCATTGCATCATTCAGTAGCATATTATTTAGTCTCCAGGTGTATGAGTAGTTTTTGTTTGTTATTTTATTGTTGATTTCTAATTACATTCCCTTATGATCTGATAGGATACAAGTAGTATCTCTATTTTTTTGTATTTACTAATGGCTTCTTTGTGACAAAGCATATGTTCTATTTTGGAGAAGGATCCATGAGCTGCTGAGAAGAAAGTGTATTTGCTCGATGATGGATGAAATACTCTTTAAATGTCCATTAAGTCTATAGCATTGATTGCATTATTTAGTTCTTTAGTTTCTTTGTTCAGTATTTGTTTGGAGAATTTATCCAGTGGTGAGAGCAATGTGTTAAAGTCCCCCACTATTATTGTGTTTTGGTCTATTTGATTCTTAAGATTGAGAAGGGTTTGTTTAATGTACATAGAAGTTTCATGTTTGGGGCATAAATATTTAAAATCTTTATGCCTTGCTGATTTATGCTTCCCTTAAGCAGTATGAAATGTTTTTCTTTATCCCTTCTGACTAACTTAGGTTTGAAGGCTACTTTGTCTGACATGAGGAAGGAGATCCCTGCTTTTTTACTGAGTCCTTGTGCATGGTATGTTTTCCCCCATCCTTTTGCCTTTAGTCTGTGGATGTCTTTTTCTATGAGATGAGTCTCTTGAAAGCAACATATTGTTGGGTCTTTCTATTTAATCAAAACTGCCAGTCTAAGTCTTTTGATTATTGAGTTTAGGCCATCAACATTCAGGGTTATTACTGTGATATAATTTGTATTCCTGGTCATTTTGGCTTATTTTTGTTTTTTAAGTTGACTTGGTTTCTCCTTTGACTGGCTTTTCCCTTAGGGTAGTTCCTCCCTTTGCTAACTTTCATTGCTGTTTTTCACTTCCTCCTCATGAAATGTTTTGCTGAGAATGTACTTTAGTGGAGGCTTTTTATTTGTAAATTCTTTTAACTTTTGTTTATTGTGGAAAGATTTTATTTCATCATCAAATTTTAACTTTAGTTTTGATGAGTATAGGATTCTAGGTTGGCATCCATGTTCTTTCAGAGTTTGAAATATATTGTCCCAGGCCCTTCTTGCTTTTAGAGTCTGGGCTGAGAAATCTGCTGATTTCCATATTGGTTTCCCCTTATTTGTAACCTGATGCTTTTCTCTCACAGCCTTTAAAATTCTATCTTTATCTTGTATGTGAGGTATTTTCATTATAATGTTCCTTGGTGTGGATCTGTTGTAATTTTATGGACCTGGTGTTCTATAAGCCTCTTGTATTTGATTTTCCATTTCATTTTTCAGGTTTGGGAAATTTTCTGATATTATTTCATTGAACAGGTGGTTCCTTCCTTTGGTTTGTACCACTGTGCCTTCCTCAAACCCAGTAATTCTTAAATTTGGTCTTTTCATGATATCCCATAATTCTTGGAGGTTCCATTCATGACTTCTTAACATCTTCTCAGTTTGTTCAACTTTATTTCCAAGACTGAATATTTTGTCTTCATTGTTTGAGATTCTGTCTTCCAGGAGATCTATTCTGTTGGTGATGTTTTCTATTGAGTTTTTAATTTGATTTATTGCTTCTTTCATTTCAAGCATTTCTGCTTGTTTTTTTCAGAATCTCTATCTCTTTATTGAAGTGTTCTTTTGTTTCCTGCATTTGCGCTTTAAACTATTTACTGGAATGATCACACATTTCCTGTATTCACTCTCTTATACTTTGCTTCACAGATCATGTTAATTATGCAGATTATAAACTCTTTTTCTGTCATTTCTACTACCATGCTGTCATTGGATTCTATCAAAATAACATCTTGGTTTGTTAGGGACACTTTCTTTCCCTGTTTTTTCATATTGTTTCTGTGTATTCCCTTCTATCAGTGAAGATCAGAGGTACTGAAGTTTGCCCCCTGCAGACTTATTGTGAACCTGCAGTTTTCCAGTACCTCAGTTTTGAAGGGGAGATTAATACCAGTAGCACCCAATACAGAGACAATGCAGCCCTGAAACTGAGAGCCCCTATAAAGTCTTTAACATTATTGTAATAAATAAGATGAGTTCAATTACTATTTACAGTATTTCTAGTTTTGAAGGAAGGGGATGGGGAAGTTTGTAGGATGTAAGTGAGTAAATAGAGGTACCTGTCAAAGTCCTCCAGTCTCCTGTAGATGTCTCAGGAAGGGAGCTGCCCTTTGAATGATGATGGCCATGCCCTCAGAAACAATTCAAAATGCCTGCACCAGCCTCCAGAGAAGCTGGGGAGCCCCATCAAGGGCACGCTGAGTCAGCACAGGGTGCAGGCACAGTGTGACTCTGTGGTGGCGGTGGCAGGCAGGTGAGTTCGGCCACTGGAGTCCATGGTATAAGTACTTTTATACCAATTGATGACAAAGGCAATAATCCCCACACTCTTAGCCCTGGCTGGATTTGAAAAAAATGCTTTCTTCAATGAAGCCCTCCTCAGGAAATACTTTATTATCTTTCATTATTTTTAATACATAGAAATCTTAGACAATAGGTGGAGAATTGTGAATGGTGCATTTGGATTCACTTCAAGTCCTATGAAGACAGTATATTAATCTGACAAATAAAATTAACCATCACCTACAGGAATAGCTGTGATTCTGATAGTCATCATTTTCCAATATCTTCCCTAATGTGAACATAAATGTTTAATAAATGTTCATTAAATAAAATTTTTGAATTGATAATAGAAATGAACATAAAGGTTTTCTTCATCTCTAATTGTATGAAATTTAACATATAGTGGGACAATTTTAATTTAAATTAAACTTTCTTAACTTTTGACAGCATTGAAGTGTTTAAAATATTTTACTAAATGAAAATTAATTTTACTGAGCTATTTTCTAGGAATATATCATTCTTTGTATATGATGGATTTATGTCTTTTGCCATTTGACTTACAGTGCATCTCACAAAATATGTAGAAACTATTTCTCTTTTCTTGAATCTCTATAGCCTTTTAAAATGTTCTTGCTAATAGACTGCTTTGGAATTGATCAGTGTATGGTTCTGTCTTAAGTTTCAATTTTTATTCTTTTATTCATGTGCGTTTCCTTCAACCTGACACCATGGTCAACCTAAAATACCGGAGAAGTACATGGTACACCTTACTAACTGAGCCAACATCCAGATGACAGACAACCAACCACAGGTGTGGAAAGACATTCAGTACTGGATGACTATGTCTGAGATTGAAGAACAGTATGAAGGACTGACTTACTGTTCATTGTGGGGTTTTTGTAAATAATTATTGTTTTAAGCCACTTATTTTAAAGTAATTCATTACATATTGGTATTTGGATATATACCATAATTATATAATTCTACTTATTATATTATGTGGTATCTTTATATGGTATTCCTTATGCCATATTTTTATGGTACTATATACCTAATATACAAACTCTACTGCTTATATTTATTATTCTTTAATAATCACTTGCTATTAATTAATTACTTGGCAATCAAATGCTATACAAAAATATGGACTTTATTTAAATAGTAAAAATTATTATCAAAAAATTCAGTATTCCTTGAGAGTTTAGAAATTACCATGCAATTAAAATCCTCCTTTCTTTTTTTTAAATAGAGCCTTATAGTTATACAGTAGTTGGGTTCATCCTGACAAACTTATACATGCATGGACTTCAACTTCAGTTCATGATACTCTCATTTTCCCTCCTGTCCTCCCTCCACTCACCCATTCAACTTCCTCTACTCTAATGGGCTTCCTTTTGCTCATCTATTAATTTATATTTGATTTGCTAAAGCAGAAAGGTGAAATTTCCTGTCATCCATATATATCATATTCATATATTCATTTACACACACATATATGTATAAAACGATTTTCTAAGAATTTAATCTGCATTGCCTCCCCTTACCCATCCCGCCACTTGGTTCCTTAATAATATCCTTCTTGTAAAATAGTGATCATCCCTTTAATTTTCTTATCCTATCTTTCCTTCTCTCTTTATTTTACTCTAGCTTCCATATATGAAATGAACATTCTACCTTTTTGTTTCTAAGTTTAGCTAATTTCACTTAATATGATATTCTCCATTTCCATTAATTTACCTGCAAATGTCTTAATTTCATTCTTTTTTTATGGCTGAGTATCACAATTTCTTTATCCATTCATCTATTGATGGGCATCTGAGTTAATTCCATAATTTAGCTATTGTGAATTGTGCTGCTATAAACATTGAGGTGGACATATCATTATAGTTTATTGATTTTAGACATTTTGGGAAGGAGTGGGATAGCTGGGTCATATGGTAGTTCCATATGGTAGTTTACTGATAAATTTCCATACTGCTTTCCAGAGTGGCTGTATTAGTTTGCAATCTACAAATGTACCTACTTCATTTTCCCCATGACTTTGCCAGCATTTATTATTGTTTGTATTCTTGGTCATTTCCATTCTTACTAGAGTGGGTTAAAATGTTAGCGTAGTTTTGATTTGCATTTCTCTAATTGCTAGATATGTTGAACATTTTTTCATATATTCATTGACCATTTTTGTTTCTTCTTTTGAGAAGATTCTGGTTAATTATTTTGGCTATTAATTGATTGGGCTTTTTTCTTTTTCTGGTATTAAGTTTTTTTTTAGTTTGTCATATTTGCTGGATATTAATTCCCTATCAGAGAAGTAACTGACCAAGACTTTTTTCCATTCCATAGATTCCTTCTTCATGCTCTTATTAGTGTCCTTTGCTATGCATTCCACTTATTGATTCTTGGTTTTATTTCTTGTGTTTTGGGGAGCTTATTAAGGAACTCAGTGCCAGTACCTACATGATAGTGTATGACTCTATGTTTTCTTCTAGCAGTTGTAAAGTTTCTCATCTAATTCCTATCTTTGATCCATTTCTTTTTTAAAAATTTTAATGGTTCTAATTAGTTGTACATGACAGTAGAATGCAATTATATATTTTGATAGATCATAAATGAATGGAGTGTAATTTCTCATTTTTCTCATTGTACGTATTGTAGGATCACATGGGTCATGCAGTCATATATGTACATGAGGTACTAATGTCTGTTTCACTCTATTACCCTTCCTATCCCCATACTCTTTCCCTTCATTTAGATCCTTTTCAATTTGATTTTTGTACAGATTGAGAGATAGGGATCTAGTTTCATTTTTTTCTACATGTAGCTATCCAATTTTCCAACACCACTTGTTTAAAAGGTTAATTTTACTCCAAAATTTATTTTTTGTAACTTTGTCAAATATTAGATGGCTGAAGGTATGTGGATTTGTCTCTGTACTATTTCATTGTTCTTCATGTCTATTTTGATACCAAATTCATGTTTGTGTCTCTACTGCTCTGCAGTATAATTTCAAATCAGGTATTGTGATGCCTCTTGCTTTGCTTTTCTTGCTCAGTATTGCTTTGACTATTCTGTTTTTCTTATTCTTCCAAATGAATTTGAGATTTGTTTTGTCTAATTCTGTGAAACATGTCATTGGTATTTTGATGGAGAGTGCACTGAATTTGTATATTGCTTTTGGTAGTATGGCTATTTTGACACTATTAATTCTGCTTATCCAAGAACATGTGATATCTTTTCATTTTCTAACATCTTCAATTTCTTCAGTATTCTATAATTTTCATCAGAGAGCTCTTGTGCCTTCTTGTTTAGATTATTTTCTAAGTCTTTTATTTTTTACTTATTTTGAAGTTATTGTGAATTGAATTGTTTTTCTGATTCCCTCCACATTTGAATCACTGTTGCAGTGTAGGAAGACTATTGAATTATGGGTGTTGATCTTGTATTCTACTTTGCTGAACTCATTTATAAGCTCCAGAAGTTTACTGGTGGAGTGTTTTCGGTCTTCTAAACACAGGATCATATCACTGACAAACAGTTTGACTTCTTCTTTTCCTATGTGTGCCTTTGATTTACTTTTCTTGCCTGATAAGTCTGGTTAATGTTTCAGGACAGTATAGAATAGGAGTTAAGAGAGTGTACAGCCTCATCTTGTTCCTGAATTTAGAGGAAATGCACTTAGTTTTTCTCCATTTAGTATGATGTTGGCTTTGGATTTCTCTTAAATGGCCTTTATGATGTTGAGATGTTTTGTCCATCCCTAACTTCTCCAGTGTTGTTGTTTTTTTTTTGTTTTGTTTTTTTGGTTTTTTTTTTTTGCAGTGCTAGGGGTTGAACCCAGGGCCTTATGCTTGAGAGGCAAGCACTCTGCCAACTGAGCAATATCCCCAGTCCTTCTCCAGTGTTTTTAACATGTTTGGGTGCTAAATTTTATAAAGTACTTTTAAAAGGACTTTAAAAGGACTTTTATTAATTTTATAAAGGACTTTTAAAAGTCAAAGGACTTTTCTGCATCTAATAGGTTCATCATGTGACTCTTGTAACTAATTGTGTTTAAAAGGTGAATTATATTTATTGATTTGCTTATGTTGAACCAAGTATACATCCTTGTAATGAAACCCATTTGAACATGGTATATTATATTTTTGATGTGTTTGGGAACATGATTTGCTAGTATTTTATTAAGGAATTTTTCCTCTATGTTCTTTAGGGATATTGGTCTATAGTTTTCATTACCTAAAGCATCTTTCTCTGGTTTTGGTATCAGAATTACACTGGCTTCATACAATGTATTTGGGTGTGTTTCCTCTCGTTCAATTTCATAGAATAATTTAAGAAATACTGTTGCTACTTCTTCTGTAAGGGTCTGGTAGAACTCAGCTGAGAATCCTTCTGGTCCTGAGATTTTCATTTTTGGAAGACTTTTAATTGGTGTTTTAATTTCATTACTCAATATTGGTCTGTTTAGTTTTTTGATAGTTTTCCAATTCAGTTTGGGAAGTTTTTATGTGTTTGGAAATTTGTCAATGTCTCCCAGATTTTCCAGTTTACTGAATATACATCTTCAAAATGGTTTCTGATAATCACCCGGATTTCAGAAGTGTCTGTAGACACATTTCATTTTTCATCTATGATATTGTTGATTTCAATCTTCTCACTCTTTCTTTTGGTTAGTTTGGCTAAGAGTTTATCAGTCTTTATCTTTTTAAAGAAAAAACTCTCTGTTGCATTGAACCTGTGTATTATTTCTTATTTTCAATTTAATTGATTTTCTCTGATCATAATACTTTTCTGTTTTCTGTTTTGGGTGTTTGCTTGATCTTCTTTTTCTAAGACCTTGAGGAGAAGCATTAACTTATTTATTTTGGATATCTCCAATTTTTTTGATTTACTTATTTTGATTCATTGTACACAAATAGGGTGTAACTGTTGTTTCTCTGATTGTATATAAAGTAGATTTGTACCATTTGTGTAATTATACATGTATATAGAGTAACAATGTTTGTCTCATTCTGTTATTTTTCCTTCCCCCTGCCTCCTCCCCACCCCTCATTTTCCTCTATACAATCCATCCTTCCTCCATTCTGGCCTACCTCCCACACCCTATTATATATCATCATCTGCTTCTCAGAGAGACCATTTGGCCTTTGGTGTTTTGTGATTGGCTTATCTCACTTAGCATGATATTCTCCAACTGCATCCATTTACCTGCAAATGCCATAATTTTATTGTTATTTATGACTGAGTAATATTCCATTGTGTATATATACCACAGTTTTTTTATCCATTCATCAATTGAAAGACATCTAAGTGGGTTCCACAATCTAGCTATTGTGAATTGAACAACTGTGAACATTGATGTGGCTGCATCACTATAGTATGCTGACTTTAAGTCCTTTGGGTATAGGCCAAGGAGTGGGATAGCTGGGTCAAATGGTGGTTCCATTCCAAGTTTTCTAAGGAATCTCCACACTGTTTTACAGAGTGGATACGCTAATTTGCAAACCCACCAGCAATGTATGAGCGTACATTTTTCCCCCACATCCTCTCCAACACCTATCGTTGCTTGTATTCTTGATAATAGACATTCTAATTGGGGTGAGATGGAATCGTAAGGTAATTTTGAATTGCATTTCTCTTATTAGTAGAGATGTTTGAACATTTTTTCATATATTTGTTGATTGCTTGTAGGTTTTCTTCAGTGAATTGTCTGTTCATTTCCTTAGCCCATTTATTGATTGGGTTATTTGTATTCTTGCTGTAGTTTTTTGAGTTCTTTATAGATTCAGGAGATTAGTGCTCTATCTGAAGTATGTGTGGCAAAGATTTTCTCCCACTCTGTAAGCTCTCTCTTCACATTGTTGGTAGTTTCCTTTGCTGAGAAAAAGTTTTTAAGTTTGAATCTATCCCAAGTATTGATTTCTGCTTTTATTTCTTGTGCCTTGGGAGTCATGTTAAGGAAGTCTGGTCCTAAGCAAACACGATGAAGATTTGGACCTACATTTTCTTCCGTAAGGTGCAGAATCTCTGGTCTGATTCCAAGGTCCTTGATACATTTTGAGTTGAATTTTGTACAGGGTGAGGGATAGGGGTTTAATTTCATTCTGCTGCATATGGGTTTCCAGTTTTCCCAGCACCATTTGTTGAAGAGGCTATCTTTTCTCCATTGCATATTTTTGGCCCCTTTGTCTAGTATGAGAAAATTGTATTTATTTGGGTTTGTGTCTGTGTCCTCTATTCTGTACCATTGATCTACGTGTCTATTTTGGTACCAATATCATGCCGTTTTTGGTACTATTGCTTTGTAGTATAGTTGAAGGTCTGGTATTGTGATACCCTCTGCTTCACTCTTCCTGCTAAGGATTGCTTTAGCTATTCTGAGTTTCTTATTCTTCCAGATGAATTCATGATTGCTTGCTCTGTTTCTATAAGGTACATCATTGGGTTTTAATTGGAATTGCATTGGATCTGTATAGCACTTTTGGTAGTATGGCCATTTTGACAATATTAATTCTTCCTATCCAAGAACATGAGAGATCTTTCCATCTTCTAAGGTTTTCATTAATGTCTTTCTTTAGTGTTCTGTAGTTCTCATTGTAAAGGTCTTTTACCTCTTTTGTTAGATTGATTCCCAAGTATTTTTTTTTTTTGAGGCTATTGTGAATGGAGTAGTGTTCCTAATTCCTCTTATAGAGTATTCATCACTTATGAATAAAAATGTTTTAGATCTATAAGCATTGATTTTATATCCTGCTACTTTACTGAACTCATTTATGAGTTCTAGAATTTTTCTGGCTCCTCTAAATATAGAATCATGTCATCAGCAAAAAGGGAAATTAATTCTTCTTTTCCTATTGGTATACCTTTAATTTCTTTGATCTGTCTAATTGCTTTAGCTAGGGTTTCAAGGACGGTGTTGAATAGAAGTGGTGAAAGATAGTATCCCTGCCTTGTTCCAGTTTTTAGAGGGAATTTTTTCAGTTTTTCTCCATTTAGAATGATGTTGGCCTTAGGCTTAGCATAGATAGCCTTTACAATGTTGAGGTACATTCCCACTATCTGTATTTTTTCTAGTGTGTTGAGCATGAAGAGGTGCTCTATTTTACCAAATGTTTTTTCTGAATTTGTTGACATAATCATGTGATTCTTAACTTTAAATCTGTTGATGTGGTGAATTACATTTATTGATTTCTGGATGTTGAATCAAACTTGCATCACTGGGATGAAACCCACTTGATAATGGTGCACTAACTTTTTAATATATTTTTGTATGCAATTTACTAAAATTTTGTTAAGAATTTTTGCATCTATCTTCATTGAGGATACTGGTATGAAATTTTCCTTCCTCAGTGTGTCTGTCTGCTTAAGGTATAAGGGTGATATTAGTTTCATATAATGAGTTTGGAAAGGTCCCTCCTCCTCTATTTCATGGACTACTTTGAGAAATATTGGAATGAGCTCTTATTTGAAGGACTTGTAGAACTAGGCTGAGAAGCCATCCGGTTCCAGATTTTTCTTTGTTGGTAGGATTTTGATGGCTTCTTCTATTTCATTAATTGAAATTGATCTACTTAAATTGTGTATGTCCTCCTGATTCAGTTTTGGTGAATCATATGTCTCTAAAAACCTGTTGAATCATATGTCTCTAAAAACCTGTTGATGTCTTTGAGATTTTCTATTTGGTTGGAGTATAGATTTTCAAAATAGCTTCTAATTATGGTTTGTATTTCAATAGAGTCTGTCATGATATTTCCTTTTTCATTCCAAATTTTAGTAATTTGAGTTTTCTCTCTCCTTCTCTTTGTTAGTGTAGCTAAGAGTTTATCAATTTTGTTTAGTTTTTCAAAGAACTAACTTTTTATTTTGTCAATTTTTTGATTTTTTTGTTTCAATTTCATTGATTTCAGCTCTGATTTAACTATTTCCTGTCTTTTACTATATCAATACTTTTGGTATTGATCTATTCTTTTTCTAGCACTTAGAGCTGTAATGTTAGGACATTTATTTGTTGACATTTTCTTCTTTTATTGAATGCGTTCCATGAAATGAATTTTCCTCTTAGTAGTGCTTTCATAGTGTCCCAGAAATTTTGATATGTTGTATCTTTGTTCTCATTTACCTCTAAGAATCTTTTTTATTTCCCCCCTGATGTCTTCTGTTATCCATGCATCATTCAATAGTGTATTATTTAATCTCCAGTTGTTGGAGTATTTTCTGTTTTCTATTTTGTCATTGATTTCTAATTTCATTCCATTATAATCTGATAGACTACAAAGTAGTATCTCTATCTTCTTGTGTTTGCTAAGAGTAGCTTGTGGCATCAAATATGGTCTATTTTAGAGAAGGATCCATGTGCTGCTGAGAAGAAAGTGTATTCAATCATTGATGGATGGAATATTCTATATATGTCTGTTAAGTCTAAATTATAGATTGTGATATTGAGATCTATGTTTTTTTTATTCTATTTTTGTTTGGAAGATCTGTCCAGTGATGAGAGAGGTGTGTTAAAGTCACCAAGTATTATTGTGTTGTGGTCTATTTGGTTCCTGGAACTGAGAAGGATTTGTTTGATGTATATGGATGAGTCATTGTTTGCGTCATAAATATTTATGATTGTCATGTCTTGCTGATTTATGCTTCCCCTAAGCAGTATGAAATGTTCTTCTTTATTCATTCTAATTTTGACTTGAAGTCTGCTTTATCTGATATGAGGATGAATACCCCCACTTTTTTACTGTGTCCATGTGCATGGTATGATTTTCCCATCCTTTCACTTTTAGTCTGTGGGTATATTTTTCTCTGAGTTAAGTCTCTTGAAGGCAACATATAGTTGGGTCTTTCTTTTTAATCCAATTTGCCAGTCTATGTCTTTTGATTGATGAGTTCAGGACATTAACTTTCAGGGTTATTATTGAGATATGACTTGTATTCGCAGTCATTTTGGCTTATTTTGGTTTTTAACTTGACTTCGTTTCCCCTTTATTTGTCTATTCCTTTAGGGTTGTTCCTCCCTATGCTGACTTACATAGTTGTTTTTCATTTCTTCCTCATGGAATATTTTGCTGAGAATGTTCTGTAGTGCCTACTTTCCATGTGTACATTCTTTTAGCTTTTGTTTATCATGGAAAGTTTTTATTTTGTCATCAAATCTGAAGGTAAGTTTTGCTGGGTATAAGATTCTTGGATGGCAACCATTTTCTTTCAGAGCTTGAAACCTCTGTTCCAGGTCCTTCTAGCTTTTAGTGTCTGAGTTGAGAAATCTGCTGATATCTGTTTTGGTTTCTCCCTGAATATAACTTTTTTTTTTCTCTTGTAGTCTTTAAAATTCTATCTTCGTTTTGTATGTTAGGTATCTTCATTATAATGTACCTTGGTGTGAATGTGTTGTAATTTTGTATATTTGGTGTCCTGTAAGCCTCTTGTATTTGATTTTACATTTCATTCTTGAGATTTGGGAAATTTTCTGATATTATTTCATTAATAGATTGTTCCTTCCTTTGGTTTTTACTACTGTACCTTCCTCAATTCCAATAATTCTTAAATTTGGTCTTTTCATGATATTCCATAATTCTTGGAGGTTCTGTTCATGATTTCTTACCATTGTCTTTGTTTGGTCAACTTTGTTTTCAAGATTAAATATATTTTCTTCAATGTCTGAGGTTCTGTCTTCCAGGTGTTCTAGCCTATTGGTTGTGCTTTCCATTGAGTTTTTTATTTGGTTTATTGTTTCCTTCATTTCAAGGATTTCTGTTTGGTTTTCTTCAGAATCTCTATCTCTTTATTGATATGATCTTTTGCTTCCTGCATTTGCTCTTTTAATTGTTGATTGGTGCACTCATTCAGTGCCTGCATTTGCTCTCTTATCTCACTGTTTGCTTCTCTGATCAATTTGATTGTGTACATTCTGAACTTCCTTTCAGACATTTCTTTTGCCATGTTGTCATTGTTTGGGATACTTTCTTCCCTTATTTTCTTATATTATTTGTGTATTTTCCTCTCTAGGAGTGCAAATCTGAGGTATTGCAGTTTTCCCCCTATAGACATATAATATCCCTGCAGGTTTCCAATAGCTCACCTTAAAGTGAGAGATTAATATTAGCAGTACAGCCTACAAACAATATGCATCCTTAACTCAAATAGTCCCTTTTAAGATATTAACCATATCATCTTAATAATCAAATATTATGAACTTGATTATTATCTACAGCTTCACCAATAGATTTGGAATAAGGTCCATGATTTCTAATGGTGGACAATAAGGATGAAGAGGGGTGTAGGATATAATGTTAATGAGATAAGAAATGTGTCTATAGAGGTTCTATGTCATAGGAGTAGTGAAAGTGGAATTAAAAGATTGGTTGTTAGCATGTGAAAAGGGAGAAAGTGTTTTCATGGAGACAGACAGATAAGAAGAAAATAGAGAGGATGAGAAAAATATTAATAGAAGAAAATAAAAGCAGGAATAAAAGTAGGTATAGTAGGAATAATCATATTACTACTAAAAATAAACTACAATAAAACTACACAGTACTGTTCAAATCTCCTAATCTTCAGTAGACGACTGTCTGGGAGAAAATTGATAATGCAGTTACCCAAGAAGGATGCTGTCCCTCTAGGGTTGGTGGCCTCCAGGTGGGGTATAATCCCTGCTAGTGGGCAGAGGCACCTCCACGTGTTGACAGATGGTCAACCACAGCATGGGCGCTAAACCTCAGACTGGGGCCAGGCTGGTGCTGGACCTGGGTCTCTTATCCTTCCTCCTCAGAGTGGAAGTCTTACCTGATGGTGCTGGGCTGGGCCTGGTTCTATGGGCCTGCCTTCCTGGTGTGGAAATCTCACCCTGTGACCCCAATTTTTTTTTTTTTTTTTTTTCAGTGCTAAGGATCGAACCCAGGGCTTTGGGCTTGCAAGGCAAGCACTCTAACAACTGAGCTATCTCCCCAATTTTTTAATGTAGGAATTGTGCTATAAATTTTCCTCTTTGAATTGCTTTCATACTATCCCAGAGACAGGATGAAAATAATACAAAACCATTCCAAAATACATAATACAAAAACCTTGAGCCTTCAAAAGACTAGGATAGGAAAAAATAGTTATAATTTAAAAAATGAGAGAAAAAGAAACAAATCATTCTATGTATACATGTGTCTGAATTAATCAGCATGGTAAGAATTCTCATAAACATACAAAGAGGAAAAAAAATAAACTTAATGAAGAATAAAGGAATTGTCTCCACTATGGTGGTCAAAATAGTTGACCAGATTAGGTGGTCAACTGTCCAGCTACAACAGTGTTTCTTTCCAATTCTTCTTGAGTTATATATTGAGGGAAAGAACAAGGGGTGGGGTTGTGAATCCTTTCCTGTTTTTGTATTGCTCTCTGAGCTTCCAGTTGGAGATTGAAGGTGTTTGATAATACAACTCAGCTTCCATTCTCACCATTATGAGGTTAGGAAGTTCAGTCAATTGACATTTTGTCCACACAGACCAGTTCAGTGCACCCAGTGTAAAGCTTTTGCAGAGTTCTGTGAAGGGAGTTCCAGCTATTGAGGCTGAGGTCTAATTGGGTCCTAGGGTCTTGGTTGGGTGGGTCCTGCTTTGGACTGATTAGATTATCCCACCAGTGCTTGACAGTAGTCAATCTCTGATGCAAAACCAGTTCTCAGGAGCCTCACAAGAATTCCAAACATGGGGCAGGGGTACTGATCCTCCACTCACTGCTGCCCACAACCACAGCATTTTCCAGCTTAGTGCCTCAATGTATTCACCCCAGCCTGCCCAGACTCCTGACCCACTTCAGCAGGGTCACCAAACACAAAATAGAAGTGAGTCAGGCCCCCATTTGCACTGCACTTCCAACTCAAATCCCCCTGGGTACATTTCACTCTACACTGGTTTCACTCAGTTTCTGCCATGCACACCCTAGGTCACATGATAGGTACCTCCTGGGACATCTGGCACTATTTATTTTGATCTCCTGTTACCTAATCACCTGAAGATGGCTCCCACCTCAGCCCTCTGCAGTCAGTTGAGTTACAGAGCATGCTTTTCAAGCCGCAGTACACGGTGTGGTCTCTGGATCAACTAAGATTACACGATAGTTTTGATCTCAGGCTCTTCCATACGATTCTGTTTTACCTCCCTTAGTGCTGGTAGCACCAGTGAGGCAGCTGGGTTGGCTCCAATGTAGTCTTTCTTCTTTGTTTATTGAAACCAAATTTCTGAGACCCTAAGTCACTTTTAATGTCCAATATTGAATTTTAGTGAAATCCCTCTTTTTATCCATGTCACTGAGAAGCTTTATGCCTGCTGAATTGGTCTTGAGTTGCAGGGTAGCTTGCAATGCAGCTTATTTCTATTCTGCTATCTTTTGTCCTGAACCTAAATCATCCTTTCTTAAAGTGAAATAATGAGCTACAGGGTAGCAAACAATGCAAAATAAATATTCACATGAAGAAAAGAAATATATACTACTAGTCACTGTTCACTTCCTTGTTCCAGTTGAAGAACTTAGTTCAATCTTTACTTTTCACTGCTGTGTTTCATTTCATTGGGAACAGTTAAGTTCATATGAATGTTCTTTATGCAAATGTCTATCAAACAGTCAACTAAAATGCTTTTCGAATTTAGACCAGCCAGACATGCAACTGCATTTTTTTATGTTTTTATTAGTGCAATATAATTTTTACATAATTGTGGGGTTCATTTTGACATAGTCACAAATGTATATAACACAATTTTCTCCATTTAAGTACCCACTACTACGCCCCCCTTCTTTTCTTCCTCCCTCACTCTGATCCCATACATCTACTCCATTACTCTTCCTTCTATTCATTTACCTTTTAAAAAAAATTTATGCATTGTAGTTATACCTAAAAGTGGAATTCACTGCAACATATTCATAATGCACAAAATTTGGCCAATTTCCCTCCACAGTTCCTCATCTTTCCCATTATACTTCTTCACCTTCGATCTTCTTCCTCTACTCCACAGTTCTCCTTTCTATTTGAAACCCCATTTTTTTTTGTTTTTTTTTTTTTGGGTGGGGGGAGGTGAGATTCAATGTTATTTGAGCTTTGGATAAGATATAATTTTTTAAACATTTTTTCTATTTGTTATAATTAGTTATACATGACAGTAGAGTGCATTTATGCATCTTGATAAATCATACATAAATGGAGTACAATTTCTCATTTTTCTGATTATGCATATTGTAGGATTACATTGGTCATGCAGTCATACATGTACATGCAACCCTGCTCTTGATAAATGCTAGTCAAAATAAGTTTTCCATTCACTAGGTTTCACTAACACCTTTATTTATACAGAATGATACTTATTTTTTCTTCTTTTAATATTAGGACAACTATCTAGTATAACTGATGGGGGTGCTGAGGCTAGTCTTCTTTATCCACTGCCAAAATAATTTTTCTGAAGATTAAGTCTAATTAAATTTCTATCCAATTATAAATTCTCATCCTCATCCTTTGTACCTCCCAATGTGTCCCTCCCTTAACCTTTGTCTTTTGTCTCTTCTTTTATTTTTATACATTTTCACATTTGTCCACATCTGTACATTTGTTGTGATGTAGACAGCAGTTTTCTCCTTAGACGGTAAGCTAAGAATAAGCTAAGAAACAAAAGGAAGACTGCTGAAGTGATGGAAATGAGATTGAGGATCACTAGTGAGATAGAAAAGGACAGGCAGTCAAGAGTAGGGAAGGGACAGTAAAGGTCAACAAGAAGGCAAGCAGAGGACAGCCATTTCAACATGCCTGGACATGTTATAAAACAGTTCCTGTTTCTCAGAAAGGGATAGATTTTCATCTCATGGGAAAGCAACAGCATAATCCATAATCTGTCCCTCACCTGTGTGCACACCTGGGGGAACTGAAGTATCAAGGACCAGTCAAGAGGAGTTTATCAACTTCTCCTCAAGTGCCTTTAAAAGAAGGAATGCTGTCAGACTTAACGGGCACTCTTGCTCCTTGCAGGCAAGCTGTGCTGGGAGTGCTGAGACTTTTTCTCATCTTCCTGTTTTAATACAGCAGCATCTGTGGCATGGCGTTCATTCTTCAACTCCAGGGAGCACGAACCTGATCCTGACTCCTGCCAGTAGCCCTAGCATGAGGAAAAAAATCACATCACAGTTAGCTACGCTGTCACATGATAACTCACGCTTATTTTCAGATCAAAGTTTCAAGGGAAAGCTTAGGACATAGCAACTAAAGTGGTAAGTGTAATAATTAAGACTATTAATGTCTTGGAGGCTGTTAGTTCAGGTTCGAGTTATGAATCATGCCTCCTGGAGGCAAACCAGTGACCCCTCTGAACTTCAGTGTCTTCATCATTATCATGAGATGTTTGACCTTGAAGATCAGTGAAGTCCCTTCAATTGTGATGTAAGCATAAAGAATGGAGAATGTACAGTTGGAAAACAGAAATTTAGATCCTGACTGCTTCATTTAACCAGGTATTTGATCTTGTACATGGCCCCTTTCATGCTAAGCCTCAGTTTTGCCATCAGTGAACTAGATCAAAAAGTTGTTAAAAGTTATATTTTAAAAAGTATATTAAAGCAATGCAGTGAGTAAATATTCAATTTAATGATGATTATTATATTGTTTCTGTATTTGAGTTGAGTTAGAAATTAGCAAAAAGATATACAATTGAGTAACTGAGATGGATTTATTTCATATTCAATAAGAAAAAAGCCAGAAAAAAATAACTAAATTGCACAATGAATAATAAGAAAATTTATCACAGTAGCAAGAATGAAAGTAGCAATTTTATTAGTATAGAACCTTTAAAAGCTTTATTTTGAAGTTATTATAGATTCATAAGAAATTGCAGTATACATGGTTAAGTGATAAATTTCAAAATTGTTTTTCTTTTAAAATTGTATGTTGTGTTTTAGTAACAGACTCCTAAATCCCAGGCACAAAATTCTGGAGAAAATCTCTGGTTTTAAGAGATTATTATTTTTCAATGGAAAATTGAAAGTTGGTGAATGATGAGTGAATAGGTTAACACATGAAATGATAAACTAAATTAATCTCTGTTTTGGAAATGGATTTGCTGCTAAAAGCAAGCAAACTGACTAAAGAAACATGCACCCTAACATAGATAACCCCGTAAAAACACACACGTTTTACTTAGCATTTGAAGTGTTTGAAGCTCAAATGTTGAAGAATGAGAAGGTCATTTCTGAGGATGTTGAGTGTGGCCAGCTCCCTTATTGTCTTCTGCTTTTGCTCTTAAAGGGCTTTCTTGAGAAAAGCCAACAGTAAGTAAACAAACAAACAAACAAATGAACAATCCAGAATCTAGCCTCATGGCTTTTTGTTCATGAATCCATTAGATGAGAGGAGGTCATGGCAATAAAGAAAAGTTGCTTACCTTCAAACCTTGAGCAGACAAATACTATATTTGAAGGTCTTTATTTTGACCATGTGTGTTAGAGCATACAAGAATCTAAACACACACACACACACACACACAAACACACTCCTTTTAATTAAAATTAAAGTTAGGCTTTTAGTCAACTTCATTGCTTTCACTGAAATCACATATTTCTAGAATGACATGGTTGTGCTGGTGGTGGTAGAGGGGATTTAATTGTATTACTTAAAGTGTTAAAGAAAAGATGTTGGTGGTAATATTTAATAAAAGTGTGAAATAATAGAGACATAATACATAGAGGTCTTGCTATTGTTGGAGCCCCAAATTCAAAATGGAACTTGTAATAACAATTAGTCTTCTGTGGTGTATGAAAAAGGAGCTCGTCGAGCCTGGAACAAAAGTGCATGTCCACATTTTGAACATCAAAAAAAAAAAAAAAAAAAAAAAACAACCGTCAGACGTATTTTAAGTGTTTTATTTCTATTTCTATTTAATTCACATGACAAATGGCTGAAGAACTTCATTCACTGAAAGACTGGAAAACAGTTGATATGCATAGCCCTTTATACTATTTAGTGTCTCAAACATAGAGTTTCAGTCCAAATTGGGAAAAAAAAAAGTTTTGTATTCTTCTTTATCTTTCTATAATTTGTGAAGCTGTTTATCAGGTGATGGGTACCTTCTCTCACAGACCAATCTAAATATACTGCTGCTCTGAATCGCCTTACTGAAGTAATTTAGTTGTTATTCAGAAACCCAATATACACACCAGAATGAATTCACTTGTATAATGGAGCTTTGCCTTCTTATTGATATGGGCCATGATTCATTTCTTATCAGTCATGACTGGATTGTCAGATACTGACAAGACTTATCGGTTTGTGTGTGCTCATTAGGTCATTCACAGGATGATAATAGCTCACTTTCTAACAAGTGTGAGAAGGCCCAAGGATAAGCACATTAGAGATTTGGAAAGAAAAGCCCTAGCAAGAATTTGAAAGCTTGACAAACCAAATCTTATTCAATAGAAGTGAAAAGTAAAAGGAGAGATATGAAAAAATAAGCAAGCATGTTTACAAAACCAGAGGGAAGTTAAAATCCATAAATCGAAGAGAAGCAAGTCTACAAGAATGTGTGTATTTGCATGTATGTATTCGTATTGTTTATGATCTAGTCAGTATATATGACCTTAAGTCATGAGTAGAAAAAACTCATAAATTAGTAGATTAAATGTTGAATATAATATTTATCTCTTCAGATATGTTTTCATGTTGAATTATAATATTTAGTAGTTAGTAATCTACCAAACATAGGTTGAAATAAATATATTTCAGATTTAACAATGGAACAGAAGAATCCCCAAAATCCTAACTGACTTGTTGTCTTGAATGACAATGAACCACCAACATGAACTGATCAGATTCCTTGATGAGGAGGAATGATTAAATTAAAAGCTTGCTTAGAACCTTTTACTTCAGAGTGACAATTTAAAGGTAGCTCTCTAAGGGTAAGTCTTCAAAAGATAAATTAATGGTAAATGAGGAAAATTAGGGAGATAAAGGAAGGTAGTGCAAGATGTATTTTATAACCAAAGGTTTGAGAAGAAATGGAAAGTTTTAAAACCAGCTCCATTGTTACTTGTGAGACTTTGAACAAAATTCTATATAATTCATAACTTCATTTTCTCATTTGAGAGGTCTTTATCTCATAGAATAATATGAGCATTACTAAAATTATTCTGTGAAGGAATTTTTTAGTTTTTATTTTTACTTAGTGTATAAATATATAGTAAATGCATTTTATTATTATTGAGGAATCAGATTATTGGTTAAATTATTTTACTTTTTTTCCACAGAGCTGGGGATTGAACCCAGGGCCTTGTGCTTACGAGGCAAGCACTCTACCAACTGAACTATCTCCCCAGTCCCTGGTTAACTTATTGATTCAAAATTTAACAGTATTTTGAGAGTACTGCCTATGATGTACTGATTACTGCTCCAGGTGCTGAAGACAAAAAATTGTTTCGACTACATTAAGGACAAAATTTAGAATTGCTACATGGAAATGCACGTGATTTAATGTTGAGTTCAATGTGAGGAAGCCTTCGTTTACTCTGATAAAGCTACTACAGTGCTTTATTCTTAACAAACCTTGAAATAATAGGATATATTTAATTTGATTATGTTTCTTTCTTATGTATTTCATTGTACCAATAGCTAATTATCAAGAATATTAATAGCCATGAATATTATGGGCCTTGTTATATTAATAAATTTAACTTACTCATGTGTAAGAAAAATTACCAATGCATTTACAAACACTTTTGTTGTATTATTACTATAAATAATTATTTTCTTTTATTATATTATCAATTATAAGCTGATTTAAATCATTATCATATGCATTCATTAATGAATGTCCATATAATTATACCTCATTGATTAATTAGTTTCCTATTAAGTACTTACTTAGTACAAAAACTCACATTAAGTATTATAGGAGTTGTAGACTTTAAATAAAATATGTTTCTTTTCAGCTGGGCACCCCTGGCCTGTAATCCCAGCAGCTCCAGAGGCTGATGCAGGAGGATCATGAGTTCGAAGCCAGACTCAGCAAATTAGTGAGGTCCTAAGCAACACGGCAAGACCCTGTCTTTAAATTAAAAATATAATAAAGAGCTTGGGAAGAGGTTCAGTGATTGAATGCTCCTTGATTCAATCCCTGGTTCAAAAAAAAAAAAGTTCCTTTTCATTGCATATTTTGAAATCTAATGGTCTATAAGTATTCATGTACTTGAACATCAAAACCCTTTGCTGTTGAATTAGTTTGCTTGATTTGTTATTTCTTTCTTCTTTTTTTCCTTTTTTTTTCTTTTTCATATATTTCACAATCTGTAGCCTACAGTTTAGAAGGGTGGTAGTTTGTGCAGAAGGTTATTATACTGGCCAACTGAAAATTGACCTCCTTTTGAACACTGTCTTTGAACGCTGACTTTTGAACATCCCTCCTTCAAAACTTCGGGCTGTATACAATATCAGGGTATCATTATATTCAGATTTCACATTCCCATTTATACCATTTTCCCCATTCTATTTAACTGAATTTACAGTAATTCTCTAACTAGGCTCTCCAAAACTTATCAAATTTCCCTAATAGAATTAAGATATCCATCACCAATTCTCATCTATAATTCCCTCACTCACCTCATTTAGAATTATCTCTGATCCTCTTCCCTCCTTTTTTTCTTTACTCATTCAGTTTCAGACTCACTTTGTCCTTTGAAAATTCCACTTATAACACCCAAGTTTTACCTCAGTTCTTGAACTTGCATGAAAACTTTGTAATAGATTGTCCTGTCTCCCATCTCTTCCTACTCTAAGTCAGCACACTTACAGTGGCCTAAAAATACAGTTCTGATGAGGACAACTCTCAAAATAAAAATTATTTCCTGGATACTAATCAGTGGTTCTTCACTGATTAGCAAATTTTAAAGAGGTTTCTCAGTTCAGGACTCATGATTCCTCTCCATAATTTCCAACTTTTATTTAATTTGTTCTAATAATCAACACCATAGACAAAGTTGATTATTTGTATCTTTACCTTAGAGAACTCCGCTGAACCTTGTTCATAAATATCTAATCTTCATCTAAGAAAATCCAACTGGTTAAAGCTGATCTTTCTTGAAACTTTTTCTACAAATCCTCTGTCTTTCTCTACTCCTTAGTAGAACAATTATTTTTTGCTTTGATTCACATATACATGATTATATCATTGAACTTACTGTAATGTGAATTAACATTTGTTTGTACATTTATCTAGGCACCAGTAATTCTTTTCCTCCTTTGTTTCTACACCTTTCATTTTAATTGTTTGGGCATCCTCCATCTTATATCATTAAGTCTCTCATAAGCTTAAACTGAATTTTGGATTTTTTTCCTTTTGTAATTATAAGATTTTAGTCAAATCATTCTTAGTTCAGTAAAATAAGACCAAAAATATACATTTGTCTCACTGAAGAACGCATTTCAGCTTTTGTTCAACTGAAAAACCTGTGGGTGAATTTGGCATGGAAGGCGTAGAACAAGGGTTAAAAATGTTTGTCACCTGAACTCTAATCCAGAATTTGCCCCAAGTAATAAGACAGAAGCCAAGGTTCAGTTGTAGAAAAGTGACATGTTTCCCAGGGAAGTAAAAAAAAAAAAAAAAGTGTGTCGAGATCTAAGATAATAGACACTAGTAGACACTAGAGTACTCAAAGAAAGCCAAAGTGCACCCACAAGAATAGATGGAACACCTGCCGACAAAAGGGAGAGCACTATTTCAAGGCTCTATCAGAAGGTTGACCCTAATTCTTATAGTCAGATCCTTAACTATTTTATGTCATGTGTACAAGGATTGTTGGTTCACCATAATCTGAGAATGGATCCAAAGGAGAGATCTAGATATACATATTAGGGTCAGAAATTGAAAAGATAACAGTAAAGAATTTTAATTCAGGAGCATTGTTATCATAATTTATTAGCACTAAATTGCATGTAACCATTCACTGGACAGTTTCTTCCAAAGAATTTATGTGGTACCAACTCATATTGAGTTAAGAAAACCAAAATGCTTTCTATTTTCATCAGAACCAGCTCAGAAGTTAGGATAAACCTGTGCAGATAGGTGGGAGCTCTTATAAAATAGAAATTCCAGATTTCTAATGACTTGATTTGCCATTTTCCTTTATCATGGTGCAAAAGTGACACATATTCAGCAGAATCTGTATTTTGAATTTCCAATCTTCATTATTTCCTGGGCTAATCTCATTCAGTCTGATAATCTCCTGGCACGCTTGACAGTGGTAGCAAGTCTCAACTCTCAGGCAGTTGGACAGTCATGACAGTAAATGATTCATATGCTATAGTGAGATGTGTTGCTAAGCTATGATGTACAGCAGGTTAGGTGTATAAAATGTGCTTTTGACTAAAGATATTTTCAATTTATGGTGGGTTTATTGGGATAAAACCCAATGTTAACTTAAGAAGCATCTGTAGTAGGGATTAGGTAGAGGACAACACATTGATTTTTGTAGTTTGTCTGTGGCTTCCTTCATGCATTTCCATTTAGATAGACAATAAATACTTGTAAATATGATATTATAATATGTTAGTACATATTTTCCCTTCTCTGGCTTTTTAAAGATAATTTTTCTTGTGCATTTTTTTTCAAAATTCTAATTTTTACCTATGTATCTGTGATTTTTAAAATAGTATAAATGAAAGGTTTGCTGAATCGATAACACTGGAAAACTGGAGATAGATTGATCATAATACTTAAATAATTTCCCTTCAGATGCACTTGTGTCTTATTTACCATTAATTTCTATTAAGAACTAGGAGATCCAAATGTTTATACATAATTCCTTAAAAGTAACTGACTAGATGATAACGTCTATTTTTGTGTAATTGTGGCAAACACATTGAGAATAAGTTTTGTTGTTTATTTTTGTTTTAATTTAACATGTAAGACGTTGTTCTCTCCATTCCAGGACCCTATTTTTGAGGAAGTTGTCATTGGTGGCTTTGATTCCAGAGAACCAAGAGGCAAGTCAAAGGACTCCTTAGATGTCATACAGCTGCCTGTGCCTTGTGGAGCCACTGGGTGTCCACTAGGTACTCAAAGTTAGACAACAATATTTGGAATTTAAAGTGAGTCTGTGATCCTCTGAAAAAACTGTGAATATCACTAATATTAGGATGATCCAAAGGATTTTTAGCACAAACATGCAAATGCTTCTCTTAAATGCAAGTTAAAACTGCACTGAGATTTCATCTCACTCCAGTCAGAATGGTAATTACAAGAATACAAGGAACAATAAATGTTGGCGAGGATGTGGGGAAAACGACACATTCATACATTGATGGTGGGACTGCAAGTTGGTTCAAATACTTTGGAAAGCAGTATGGGGATTACTCAGAAAACTTGGAATGGAACCACTATTTGACCCAGTTAGACTATTTCTCGATATATACCCAAAGGACTCAAAATTAGCATACTATATTGTTACAGTCACATCAATTTTCACAATAGCTAAGCTGTGGAAACATCCTAGGTACCCTTCAATGAATGAATGGATAAAGAAAATGTGGTATATATACACAATGGAATATTACTCAGCCATAAAGATGAATGAAATGATGGCATTTTCTGGTAAATGGAACTAGAGAATATCATGTTAAGTGAAATAAGCCAATCCCCAAAAACCTAAGGCTGAATGTCCTCTCTGATATGCAGATTGTAACACAAAATAAAGGGGACAGGAGGGAAGAATAGAAGTTCATTGAATCAAAAAAAAATAAAAAAGCAGAATGAAGGGAAGGGAGGGGGAAAGGAAATAGGAAAGACAGCAGAATGAATCACACATAACTTTCCTATGTTTATATATGAATATACAACCAGTGTAACTCCACATCATGTACTACCACAAGAATGTGAAGTTATACTCCATATATGATTAATATGTCAAAATGAATTCTACTGCTTTGAATTACTAAAAGAACAAATAAAAAAATTGAAAAAAAATGCTTCTCTTAACAAAACTTTGATTCTTTTTTTTTTTTTTGCATTGGAACTAATTCTTTTTTAATTTTTATTATTATTGTATACAAATGGGATACATGTTGTTTCTCTATTTGTACATGGAGACAAGGCATATCATTTGTGTAATCATACGTTTACATAGGGCAATGATGTTTGATTCATAATTTTTTCCCTTCCCCCCCACCCCTTCAACCCCTCTTTTCCCTCTATACAGTCCTTCTTTCCTTCATTCTTACCACACTCCTTATCCCAAAACCTAAACCTAACCCTAAACCTAATGCTAACCCCTCCCACCCCCCATTATATGTCCTCATCCGCTTATCAGCAAGATCATTCGTCCTTTAGTTTTTTGAGATTGGCTTATCTCACTTAGCATGGTATTCTCCAATTTCATCCATTTGCCTGTAAATGCCATAATTTTATCATTCTTCATGGCGGAGTAATATTCCATTGTATATATATCCCACATTTTCTTTATCCATTCATCAACTGAAGGGCATCACGGTTGGTTCCACAATCTGGCTATGGTGAATTGAGCAGCTATGAATATTGATGTGGCTGTATCTCTGTAGTATGCTGATTTTAAGTCTTTTGGGTATAGGCCAAGGAGTGGGATAGCTGGGTCAAATGGTGGGTCCATTCCAAGCTTTCTGAGGAATCTCCATACTGCTTTCCAGAGTGGCTGCACTAATTTGCAACCCCACCAGCAATGTATGAGTGTTCCTTTTTCACCACATCCTCGCCAACACCTATTGTTGCTTGTGTTCTTGATAATCGCCATTCTAATTGGGGTGAGATGAAATCTTTGGGTAGTTTTGACTTGCATTTCCCTTATTACTAGGGATGTTGAACATTTTTTCATATATCTGTTGATTGCTTGTACATCTTCTTCTGTGAAGTGTCTGTTCATTTCCTTAGCCCATTTGTTGATTGGATTATTTGTATTCTTGGTGTAGAGTTTTTTGAGTTCTTTATAGATTCTGGAAATTAGTGCTCTATCTGAAGTATGGTTGGCAAAGATATTCTCCCACTCTGTAGACTCTCTCTTCACATTGCTGATAGTTTCCTTTGCTGAGAGAAAGCTTTTTAGTTTGAATCTATCCCAGTTGTTGATTCCTGCTTTTATTTCTTGTGCTATGGGAGTCCTGTTAAGGAAGTCTGATCCTAAGACAACAAGTTGAAGATTTGGACCTACTTTTTCTTCTATAAGAAGATTCCAAGGTCCTTGATCCATTTTGAGTTGAGTTTTGTGTAGGGTGAGAGATGGGGGTTTAATTTCATTCTATTGCATAGGGTTTTCCAGTTTTCCCAGCACCATTTGTTAAAGAGGCTATCTTTTCTCCATTGCATATTTTTGGCCCCTTTGTCTAGTATGAGAAAATTGTATTTCTTTGGGTTTGTGTCCGTGTCCTCTATTCTGTACCATTGATCTACCTATTTTGGTACCAATACCATGCTGTTTTTGTTACTATTGCTTTGTAGTAGTGTTGAAGATCTGGTATTACAATACCCCCTGCTTCGTTCTTGCTACTAAGTTTTGCTTTAGATATTCTGGGTTTTTTATTTTTACAGATGAATTTCATAATTGCTTGCTCTATTTCTGCAAGGTACATCATTGTACATCATTGGGATTTTAATTGGAATTGCATTGAATCTGTATAGCACTTTAGGTAGTATGGCCATTTTGACAATATTAATTCTGCCTATCCAGGAACATGGGAGATCTTTCCATCTTCTAAGGTTTTCTTTAATTTCTTTCTTTAGTGTTCTGTAGTTCTCATTGCAGAGGTCTTTCACCTCTTTTGTGAGATTGATTCCCAAGTATTTTATTTTTTTCGATGCTATTGTGAATGGGGTAGTTTTCCTAATTTCTCTTTCTGAAGATTCATCACTTATGTATAAAAATGCATTGGATTTATGAGCATTGATCTTGTAACTTGCTACTTTACTGAATTTTCTTATGAGTTCTAAAAGTTTTCTGGTGGAATTTCCAGGTTCCTCTAAGTATATAATCATGTCGTCTGGCTAGAGTCTCAAGGACGATGTTGAATAGAAGTGGTGAAAGAGGGCATCCCTGCCTTGTTCCAATTTTTAGGGGGAATGCTTTCAGTTTTTCACCATTTAGAATGATGTTGGCCATGGGCTTAGCATAGATGGCCTTTATAATGTAAAGGAATGTTCCCACTATCCCTATTTTTTCTAGTGTTTTGATCATGAAGGGATGCTGTATTTTATCGAATGCTTTTTCTGCATCTATTGAAATAATCATGTGATTCTTAATTTTAAGTCTGTTGATATGGTGAATGACATTTATTGATTTCCGAATGTTGAACCAACCTTGCATCCCTGGGATAAAACCCACTTGATCGTGGTGCACTATCTTTTAATATATATTTGTATGCGATTTGCTAAAATTTTGTTGAGAATTTTTGCGTCGATGTTCATTAAGGATATTGGTCTGAAATTTTCTTTCCTCGATGTGTCTCTGTCTGGTTTAGGTATCAGGGTGATATTGGCTTCATAGAACGAGTTTGGGAGGGTTCCCTCCTCTTCTATTTCATGGAATACTTTGAGGCGTATTCGAATGAGCTCTTCTTTAAAGGTTTTGTAGAACTTGGCTGAGAACCCATCTGTTCCCAGGCTTTTCTTTGTTGGTAGGCTTTTGATGACCTCTTCTATTTCATTGCTTGAAATTGGTTTATTTAAGTTGTGTATGTCCTCCTCGTTCAGTTTAGGTAATTCATATCTCTAGAAATTTGTTGATGTCTTCGTGGTTTTCTGTTTTGTTGGAGTATAGATTTTCGAAATAGCTTCTAATTATGTTTTGTATTTCACTCGTGTCTGTTGTGATGTTTCCTTGTTCATTCCGAATTTTAGTAATTTGAGTTTTCTCCCTCTTTCTCTTTGTTAGTGTGGCTAAGGGTTTATCAATTTTGTTTATTTTTTCAAAGAACCAACTATTTATTTTGTTAATTTTTCCAATTGTTTCTTTTGTTTCAATTTCGTTGATTTCGGCTCTGATTTTAACTATTTCCTGTCTTCTACTACTTTTTGTATTGGTCTACTCTTCTTTTTCTAGGGCTTTGAGCTGTAGTGTTAAGTCGTTTATTTGTTGATTTCTACTTCTTTTTTTGAATGTGCCTCATGAAATAAATCTTCCTCTAAGTACTGCTTTCATAGTGTCCCAGAGATTTTGATATGATGTGTCTTTGTTCTCGTTTACTTCTAAGAATTTTTTTATTTCCCTCCTGATGTCTTCTGTTATCCATTCATCATATCATAGTGTATTATTTAATCTCCAGGTATTGGAGAAGTTTCTGTTTTTTATTCTGTCATTTATTTCTAATTTCAATCCATTATGATCTGATAGAGTACAAGGTAGTATCTCTATCTTCTTGTATTTGCTAACAGTAGCTTTGTGGCATAAAATATGGCCTATTTTAGAGAAGGATCCATGTGCTGCTGAGAAGAAAGTGTATTCATTCTTTGTTGAATGGTGTATTCTATATATGTCCGTTAAGTCTAAATTGTTGATTGTGTTATTGAGATCTATGGTTTCTTTATTCAATTTTTGTTTGGACGATCTATCCAGTGGTGAGAGAGGTGTGTTAAAATCGCCTAGTATTATTGTGTTGTGGTCTATTTGATTTCTGGAATTGAGAAGGATTTGTTTGACGTACGTGGATGAGCCAATGTTCGGGGCATAGATATTTATGATTGTTATGTCTTGCTGATTTATGCTTCCCTTAAGCAGCATGTAATGTCCTTCTTTATCCCTTCTGACTAGTTTTGGTTTGAAGTCCACATTATCTGAAATGAGGATGGATACTCCAGCTTTTTTGCTGTGTCCGTGTGCATGGTATGTTTTTCCCCATCCTTTCACCTTTAGTCTATGGGTATCTCTTTCTATGAGATGAGTCTCTTGCAGGCAGCATATTGTTGGATTTTTCTTTTTAATCCAATCTGCCAGTCTATGTCTTTTGATTGATGAGTTCAGGCCATTAACATTCAGGGTTATTATTGTGATATGATATGTATTCCCAGTCATTTGACTCATATTTGTTTTTTGACATGATTTGGTTTCTCCTTTATTTGGCTATTCCTTTAGGCTAGCGCCTCCTGTTGCTGATTTGCATCGTTGTTTTTCATCTCTTCCTCATGGAATATTTTGCTGAGAATGTTCTGTAATGCTGGCTTTCTTTTTGTAAATTCCCTTAGCTTTTGTTTATCATGGAAGGATCTTATTTCATCGTCAAATCTGAAAGTAAGTTTTGCTGGGTATAAGATTCTTGGTTGGCATCCATTTTCTTTCATGGCTTGGTAAATGTTGTGCCAGGTCCTTCTAGCTTTTAGGGTCTGGATTGAAAAATCTGCTGATATCCGTATTGGTTTCCCCCTGAATGTAATTTGGTTCTTTTCTCTCACAGCCTTTAAAATTCTGTCTTTATTTTGTATGTTAGGTATTTTCATAATAATGTGCCTTGGTGTGGGTCTGTTGTAATTTTGTATATTTGGAGTTCTATAAGCCTCTTGTACTTGGTTTTCCATTTCATTCTTCAGATTTGGGAAATTTTCTGTTATTATTTCATTGAATAGATTGTTCATTCCTTTGGTTTGTTTCTCTAAGCCTTCCTCAATCCCAATAATTCTTAAATTTGGCCTTTTCATGATATCCCATAATTCTTGTAGATTCTGTTCATGATTTCTTACCCTCTTCTCTATTTGGCCAACTTTGTTTTCAAGATTAAATAATTTGTCTTCAATATCTGAGATTCTGTCTTCCAGGTGTTCTATCCTATTGGTTATGCTTTTTATGGAGTTTTTAACTTGGTTTATTGTTTCCTTCATTTCAAGTATTTCATTTTTTTTTTTTTTTTCAGTATCTCTAACTCTTTATTGAAATGATCTCTTGCTTCCCGTATTTGGTCTTTTAACTGTTGATTGGTGCGATCATTTAATGCCTGCATTTGCTCTTTCATCTCCTCCTTCAATGCCTGCATTTGCTCTTTCATCTCCTCATTTGCTTCTCTGATTGTTTTAATTATGTACATTCTGAACTGCCTTTCTGACATTTCTTCTGCTGTGCCGTCATTGGGTTTTATTGATGTAGTATCTAAGTTTGTTTGGGACATTTTCTTCCCTTGTTTTCTCATATTGGTCAGATGTCAGTGGGAATCTGAGATATTGCAGATTTCCTCTATTGGCTTATAGTGTCCTGGTAGATTTCCAGTGTATCACCTCCCAGCCTTCAGTAGCCTGAAGTCTTGGAGGAACTTGATAATGCAGTGCTTCCGAAGAAAGCTGCCCCTAGCTCCCTACTGGTTCCAGGGCTTGGAGCTGGCTCTGTGCAGAAAGGCTCTCACTGGGGGCCTGCACCATGCAGCTGGCCGTGTGGGGGGAGCCCACCACCAGAGTGTGGAAGGCTACCTGGGGAAGACTCTAGCTGCCCTGCCCTGCTCTCATAAGCCACCCCTATCTGTGCCTGCCGCCTAGGCCAAGTTTCACCCAGTGAGGGAGACTCATCCCGTGACTCTGTTTTTGTCCAAGTCTCTCAATGCCTCTCCTTCTTGAGTCCTGGGTTCTGGAACAACTGGAGATGCAGTCACCCTCTAGGCCACCATCTTGGATCGCCCCGTGGAAAGAGCCTGCGGCCGGAGTGGGCAGAGCCGCCTGGAGAAGTCTCTGCCTGCCCTGCCCTGATCCCAGAGGCTGCTTGCAGATCGAAGCTCTCCATTGGCTCGGGGACTTGTGGCTGGCTCTGTGTAGAAAGGCTCTCACTGGGCGGTCTGCTCCAAGAAGCTAGCCTTGATAGGCGCCTCCCACCGCAGTGGTCCAGGCTGCTTGGGGAGGTCTCTGGCTGCCCTGTCCTGGTCCCTGAAGCTGCTTGCAGGCCGGAGCATGCCATGCTGGCTCCGGGACTTGGAGCTTGTTCTGATCAGAAAGGCTCTCACTAGGGGGGCTGCTCCGAGAACCTGGAGAAGTTGGCTGTGTGGGAGGGGTCCAGCGCCAGAGTGCACAGGGCTGCCTGTGGAAGACTCTAGCTGCCCTGCCCTGCTCTGATAAGCCACCTCTATCTGGGCCTGCCACCCGGGCTGAGCTTTACCCAGTGGGCAGACTCACCCGTGGCTCTATTTTGGTCCAAGTCTCTCAATGCCTCCCTTTCTTAACTCCTGGGTTCTGGAGCGACTGGGGATGCAGTCCCCCTCTAGTCCGCCATCTTGGATCGCCCCCAAAACTTTGATTCTGATTTAAGCTTTGTCCTGTATTTCTTGTAAAAGTGCATGAGATTATGGATCAAGATATATATATATATATATATAAATATATATATATATCTGAAGGTAAAAATTTGCTTTTAAGAAAAAAATATGGTCATTATGATATTGCAGATTCTATTATACCAATAGAAATTATATTTACAATGCAAATTTTACTCATAATTAATTATACATCACAGTCATGGAAATTGTACTCATTAGTTTATGTAATTATTTCTTTGCCCATTAGAAATTATTGGATGCATTTAACTGTGTACATTTTTGTTTTTGGAAGTAGTTCCCAAGTGTAAACAAGCAGAACATTTTGAAATTTTTGTGATTTCATTTTTGTGAAATTGGTTTTTGTCAGTGCCCACCTTGGGAGGAACTTGAAATATTCACAACCCATGATCTCATCACAACGTTCATTCACCTTTCAGGGCAGAATTAGCAAACTATCATCATCAGGTCAAATCCAGGTTTCTGCATAAAATACAATTATATAAAATTGAACTTATAAATTCATACACTGCTCTTAAACAACTTAGTGGAAATCTCAAGTTATCCTGTAACTGTAGTCTTGACCTGAGCATTTCAACTCCAAAATTTGGTAAAAGTTTTATAATTAAAAATAAACGTATCCCTAAAACACACATGTAATTCAACCGCAGTGCACTTTTTCACAGGGACATTCACTTTGGAGTTGCTTATACATTTTACTGGCATTTTGAATGGCTTTTTTAAATGTACGACTTTATAAACATAATCATTCAGTGAATGGTACAGCCTACTTTTTACTTTTAAGTTGATATGGCATATTTTGCTCTTCTGTGAGAATTTGCACCTTCTAGAGCAGTAATAAATTTTATTTTTATTTTCATTCTATGCTTTTAATGTTATTCTTGAAATTGGATTTTAAAGTTGTTATATACTGCATGGTCCAAAAGTATGAAAACATCATGGCTTTTAAAATTAACAAATAGTTTGAAACAGAGGTATGTATTATTACTTTAAAACTGTTTTCACTTGAGTATTTTCTGCAGTTAATGTGTGTCGATTCATCTGCATGTTGATTGGTTTATTTTAAAATATTTTGAATAACCCTCAATGAATATTAAGATCATATTTTTTCATTATCTTTTCCCCAGGGTGACGTCAGCACTCAGAGTTTGGTCACGAATACCACACTGACCTCCTTCCGTTGTGGTCCAGCCTCGTCCTCTATGAAGTGTCTTGCTGAGTTCTAATTTCAACAACTACTCTAAAACTGATCAAATGACTAAGTTTATGCTACTATTAGTGCAGATCCTGGACTTTGCAATTTGATCAGGTATCCGATTGTCTGATGGCTTTCTATATCTGAAGGGTAATAAAATAAATTCTATAAAGTGAAAGAATGATTTTGACTATGATTTATCACTTTTAGAGTTTTATATTATTCCTTTTATTCCATCTAATAAATCAGTCAATTCCCTTTCAGAAAACTATGCTCTCCTTTTATACTGACATAGTTAAGTGTTATGTGACAGAAAATAACTACCATTAAAACATTAACTAAATATTTTGACCACTGAACTAAAAAAAAAGAAGAAGAAATTAGCAAGGTGTGATTTATAAGTTGGACAATTATATAAAGTGGCTAATAAGTCATATGCAGCAAAGAATTTCAATATTTTGGATAATATTTGAAATCATTATTTCAGATGGTCACTGAAGTATAAGACAAGCTAAACAAATAAAAACAAGAATCGAATACTCTCTATTACGGTTTCTGTGGGGAAAGCTCTAAAATTCTCATCTCTAGATTCTATGGGATCTTTTATACTCAATATTTCCCATAAATAGTGTCCAAGTCATCTTAATATTCTTGGGACTTAGGACAGTGGTTTCCAACTAATAGGGTTCATTTACTTTTTATCACTTTTAGCCAGGTTTGAAATTTCCTGATGAACATTAGTTAGACTTTTTCGAACTTGTCATTTGACTTTACTTAAACATCCTACAGGAATCTGACATTTATAGTTTCTAAAAGGAATTTCTTATTCTACTTATACTCTATGTCACAAAATGTCTTCCTTTACTCTCTCTCCTCAATAGATTTTTTTAATTATGAAGTATTTAAAAAATACTCCTAACAAAACACACACCAAATATCAATCATCAACATTCAGCAAGACTGCTGCTTCAACTGTCTTTTCTTCCTCCTCTTTCCTGTCCTCTTGCTGGGTGGTTTATAGACAGTACCACACATGTCATGTTTCGTACTGTGACATACTTCAGTATGCATCTTTAAAGGTATAAACATTGGTTCTAAAGACCTGCTTAGATTTAGGTTCCACTCAGCAAGAATAAATCATAAATGATGCTCTCTACTCTGTATTATGTTCCACTGGGGGCACACATGTAATTCAACACACATGTAATGTCTGCCTGCCCCACATTTGGTTATGCTAAAGTGGATCAGTGGTTTAAGTGGTGACATCCTGTTTGCCCATTGTGAAATTTTCCACTTACCTTTATTCTATTGGCTTATCCATTGATAGGCATTACTAAGCCCATTATTTTTGTAGTGGCTATAAATCAATGATTTTCTAATTTTCTTTAGAAAGATTATTTCTATGTATATTAGTTTGAATATCTTTATGAGAAAATGCTTGTAGTCACCAAAGGCGTATTTAGTTATCCTGAATCATGGTTTATACTGTAAAGATAATATTAATGCTTCATTTTCCCAATTCATTGAAAATTTTAGTGTAGGTAGTTACTGTGGTGGTTAAAATGTTGCTGCTTCAGTTTGTTTTTCCCTTTGCAATCTTTTGTGTATATATTAATATGACCTTGTAGATTTGTTGAATAGCATAGAGATGACATTTATCATTATTTTCACATGACATTCACAAGCACAAGGAGGTGGTATGTTTTCTTTGCCATTATGATCTGAGTGCCCAGTGTAGCAAGCATAAATCTTTAAATCTTGTAAATCTTTAAAAAAATACTTGTTAAATGAGTGAATGAATTAATTCTAAGACATTTCTGATGCAGTTCCAGTGAAATTTGACTAATAAGACATTAGGCAAACAATTATCCCAGTATTTTACACAGAAAAAGAAAATATATCTTTGTGTATCCATACCTACACATTCTGTTCAAAATATTAAGTTTATGTGTTTTGTTTTGTTTTGCTTTGCTGTCACTAAACAAAGATTAGTATTTATTTAAGGAGATGAGTCTATGCAGTAATTTCCAACATAACAATTATGTTAAATTTTGCACAAAGAATTTTAAATTGCTTACATTCGAAGGTTGGAGTAAAATATTTACTTTGGCTTTGTCTATTTTTAAATTGTTTTCCTCCTATTAAATCTTAGGGATATAAAGAAAAGGTCATCACCACCAAAATTATACTTTCTTGTAGCAGTTTTCCACATTTAGTGATCAAATTTAATCTCATTTCACTGCTGTAAAAATCTGTTCCTGAACTTGCTTTTGGCAAGGCTGAATGAGCCTTGGACATTATAAACTTTGTAATAGTATAACAACCGACATTTAGACAAACAATAAGTGGAATTATATTGAGGATTAGAAGCCAAGGGATTCATTTAAAAAAATATTCTTTCCTCCCACAGTAACTAATATTAATTAAAATTTTGAAAAAGTTAAAATAAATTTTTTTTTTCCTATCCAAAAAGTTCAGTGCTGTGAATGAAGAAGCACTATTACTTCTGATCAAATCTAGACACTGGTATTGCTAATATCCCACTCCTGGTACCAATCATAATTTACCATTCATGTGATATACTTAGAAGCAATAATAACAGTACATTCTCTTAAATTATGTTTTCTATTATCACTTTTCCTGAACAACTGCAGTGATTTAGAAAATACCTGACTAAATTTCATGTTAATGATGACTGTGAGTAATGTTTAGTTTATCTTTTCACTGGTTTTCTTTCTTTTTCTTTTTTTTTTTGGTTCCAGGACTTGAACCCATGATTGCTTAACCACTGAGTCACATTCTCAGTCTCAGTCCTTTTTTCTTTTTAACTTTTTATTTATTTTGAGACAGTTTCTCACTAAGTTGCTGAGGCTAACCCCCAAGTTGCAATCTTCTTGCCTCAGGCTCCTGAGTAGCTAAGTTTTCACTGTTTTTAATCCCTTGAATAACCTAGAAGCATGTGCACTATCTTTGATATTTAAATACATAGTGCATACTAAGAACACAGGAAAACAGTGCAACAGAACTCCAGGAACACTTGGATGGGAGCTGTTAACACATAGGGGCACTCAGATTTTATCTCACTACAAGAATCTAAATCTATTGAATTTCTTTTTTCTCTAGGATTTGCTTCTGAAGGGACTATTTAGAATATAGTGCCATTGATTGCTAGTGTTCTCAAATTGAGAACAATTTTCATTAAAGTTCATGGAAAGGCCTGGTAGGGGTGATGCACTTTAATATTTCCTTCAAAAGGTTCAAGTCTTACAGTTGGACTGTGGTTATATTAACAGGGTTTTTTTTATTCTGTTTTGATTGATAAGGATAGCCAATATCTTAAAATTATACAAATTCTATTTCTTTTACTATATCATTATGTTGTCTAGATGTGTCTTATTAATAAATATGATCAAATTTTGCTTTGTGGTTTCTTTTATAAGTCTGGTACAGTCATTTTATCTTTTAGTTGATTAGATAGTGATTAGTGCTTTGTTTATATTTTCAAACTAATATTTCATGCTTCCTATTTGACCTAACAACTGTATGACACAGTCTCTACATTTGAAATTCTAATTATATATAAATATGCATATTAGTCTGTTTGGTTTGTCTTAACAAAATCCATAGCCTGGGTGGCTCACACAGTATTTATTTTTTCACTGTTCTGCTTCCATGAACAGTGTCAGATTGAGCACTGAAGTTCATGATCAAGGTGACTGCAAATTCAGTTTCTCATGAAAGTTCTCTTCCTGATTTGTATATAGCCACCATCTTTTTGTATCATCACATAGTCTTGTCTTTAAGTGTACCTGGGAAGAAATACTTTTCTTGTATCTCTTCCTTTTATAGGGACACAGTCCTATAGGATTAAGGTCCTACCAATGTGACCTCATTTAACTTTAACAACATCTATAAAGTAACTACAACCATTTTAATGGTTGGTGCATCAGTGTAAGAAATTTGGGGGCACACAATTTTATTTTCAAATTGTATTTGGTCCCCTAATAAGTGATTGCTAATGTAGATGTTAGGTATTTGAGATGTTAATTAAATATGATAATCTGTAAAAGAGCTGGGAAGGATGCAGAACTGGACAGAGGAAGAAATAGAATTGTGATTCACATCAGTTCAAGAATCAACCAGCCTCATGCAGAGTGGTGGACCAGGTACAGCCTGTCAGAGTAATCCACAGAGAGCTTTGCTCCCTCACCTTGCTGGATCATCTGTGGAAGGTTGCCTCTGCAAGATAAAGGAGCTCTCTGCAGACCCAAGTCCTGGAGACTGTCTGCTGATATGCATTTTCCACCTCTGGACTGTGAGTCCTAGGAATTTCAGCAGCATATCTCTATGCCACAGTACACTTCCAAAACGTTAGTTGTCTCTTATTTCTTTGTTACGTATTTCTTTGATTTAAACAAAAAACCATGTTCTCTAAGTATTTATTATTTTACTTCTTTAATTATAAGTCTGTAACTTGTATTTTCCCTTATGATGTAATGATTTATTTTCATTATTAACTCATGTTTCTTGAGACTTCGCCTAAGAAAACGTCATGAAGAATGGATTTCAGTAAAATCATACAGAGTATTTACTTCTTCAAGTAACTTGAAATAAAACCAATTAGGACTAAATTGTGTTTGGGGGTTTTGTTTTACTTGTGGGGGCTGGATGTGAATGCAGCAGATAGATAGCAAGCTCTCAAGGAAATCTTCATTTATTCTTTACCTCAGTGGAAACAAGAGCCAATCTAGTGTGCACTTCTACAGTGTCTCCTGGTAGGGAAGGCATTTATCATGTACCCACAGTACATTAGAGGAGTTCTTATCTCCAACTGTGTTTTTCACAATGGTCAGATGTAGGTTTTGTATCAGTAAAGTTTCTCTGACCTATTTTGTCTTCATTATGATACAAAATCAATTGAAGACTGTACATGAGTAGTCTTCTGCATTACAAAAATAAATCCTCCTCTGGTATTTCAGAATTTATGAGTTTTTCACTGAGGATTAGAAAATTTGCATACCAGTCCAGTGAAAATGTGTACTTAGAGCTTCATGAATAAAATTGCCAATATATCTATCTGCTTCATTCTGTATTGTAGGAACCAAGACTACTATATAGAAAGTAAATACTTGGGGGTGTGTCTCTTGGAGTAAAAACAACTTTAGAAGATACAGATTGAAACTTTCATCTAAGTTTTATTCTTCAATAAAATTTTCTTGCACATTTTCAGAGTTTCACACTTTAGTACAAACTGACACAGTAGTTACATACATAAGTAATTTACCTTTGTTTCTAATATTAGTTTTATAATCACTGGTAAAACTGAAAAGATAATCAGTTAAAACAATCTATTAGATAATGTCAAGTTAAATAACTTATTCATATGATTTGGCAGCAAATTATTTTATATTTTAGTGTTTATACTCTCAAATTTGATATTCTATAATTTGAGTTGACTTAGGAAACAAAAATAAAAAAAATTGTGAGTATACATTATTTTCATAAATATTAATGATTATATATATTTTAAGGCATGGTTTATTGTTAATCTATCATGAACATAAATAACAGGTGTCTAACATATCAAAGATTAGTAAACTAATGAGAATAACATAACCTCAAAATTTGGTTGGAATGAATAAAATTAATTACTTTAAAATTTTGTGTTAATAGATTTATGCCTGCAGATGATGTGAGAAGGAAATTATCAATTTGATGGCAATACTCTTTCACTGCCATGGAATCAGGCACAATAATAAACAATGCTAGGAATGCTATGTTGTTCATTCCACATTTCCAGATCTATGTATCCATCTGTCACCCTCTCTCTTTTTTTCCCTCTCCCTCCTTTTCTCCCTCCCTAGAAAATATCTCTTCTCTTAGTAGTTTCTATTTATATGTGTGATGCAAATTAATGACACTTCTTGTTTAAACAATGGAAACTTTATTAATGTATAAATAAAAAATAATTGTTTTTTGTTTTACCATCAGTTTCTGTATTAACAGATATTTTCATAACCACAAATGTGCTAGATCTTACATATTTTAAAGAGAATTGTATAAACATATACACTCTTCTCTTTGACATATATTTATTTAGAACCAACCAAGACACAAGGAAAACTTGTCAAATATAAATGCCATCCCATGTTAAATGTGCAAAAAGTCAGGACAGATACAAATTTGCTAAAATAGCATTTTGTAAACAACTTTACCTTCCCTAATTATGCTTCATCTAGGGGAAAAATTATTTTTCACAATAAGAGTTGTGCAGACTTTATTTGGCTTATGTATTTCTCTGAAAATATCTTTTACTTAGAACTTTATGGATAAGACAAACAGATACTTAAGATCTATGAGACTGGAAAATTAATTAATCCTTCTTACACTTAACTCCATCTTTTGTGCATTAGTCACAATACTCACACTAAAGTATTTGGGCAGATTCTAGAAGAATGTAGGTGTTCCACAAATAGCAATTATAGTCAGTAATTAATGCTATTTATTTTATCATACAAGATAGCTTATTCAGATTATAGTGCTATAATCACTAATACTATTACCTTAAATACCTTAACACAAACTAAAAGGGTTTTAATACTATACTTAATTATCATATTCTAGAAATAAATGTGTAGTTAAATTATAAATAAATAGAGGAGGACCAGTAGAGTAGAGGTAAGGGAACAACAGGAAGAGGGAGGAGGGAAGGGAAAGAGGAAATGCTGGAGGCTGAAGTGTAGCAAATTATATTCCATACATGTATCATCATGTCAAAATGAACCCCGATATTAAGCATAATGTACTGCATTAATAAAAACAAATAATTAATAGTGGTCTACTGGTGGAAGTATAAATGGTATAGACTTATCTTGTAGAAATATCCTTCCAGAGAGCTGAAACCTAAGTTCTTCCCCTAACAGATGATGAAGGGACTTGGCTTTCAGTACTATCTGTATACCATATGCTAAATTTTCATTTGTCTTATGTATTTATTAATAGGAGAATCAGTCATCAAGCCAGTGCTTGATTATGTTTAGTGGTTTTTCTTTAATTGCTTAGATTCACAACTGCTATTTCCTGAAGAATAGAAGCATCAAATTAGAAGAGTTTGGGAGGGTTGAGATGCTATTTGATATTGGTAGCTAAGCCACAAGGAGGACAAAAATGGTATATTTCCTGAAATATAAGAACACAGAATGCATTGCAATCACAAGTAATTTAGGAAAATAGCAGCAGAATTCAATAGTTATATATAACATTGATAATAATAGCTAGCATTATTTAGTGATTATTACTCTTATTTTGACATTCCAGTTAGTGATTTTCCAGTGTTGTCACAATTTATAACATTATGAGTGGATAATGCTATCATTCCCTTTTTATATTGTGGTGGGCAACAACCAGGGTTGTGCCACATTATTCTCTACAAAGATGGCGGCTGGCACTTTGCCAGCGGGTGTGGAGTTTATCTCTTGATGTAAACAGGAAGCTAAATATATTGGCCACGTGGGACAGACTATTGGTACCAACCACCAATGCAGATGAGTTCAGGCTTACTTCCCCCTGACAACAGACATCCTATTGGTTTGTCTATAAGATATAAGTCGGTGTTCTTCTTAATAAAGCTCCTTTTCTTCCTGCTCAAGAAAAGCATGTGCTCCTTATGTCCCGCTGGATGGTGACATTTGGTGGCCTGTACAGGGACCCGTAACATTTTATACAGCTATCAGCACCACAAAGATAAGGTAAGTAAAAGACAGTTTTGCTAGCATAATTAACTAGAAGGTTTCCCTATTTGAGGAAACAGCAGCCTTAAGGTTTTAACGGAAGGCTCCCCTAGTGAGGGAACTTAACAGAATGTTGTCCCGAGAGACAGCAAAGGATGTCCTATAGTAAATGAATGTGTTTAAACTGTTAGTTGTGTTAGCATTTCTATTGCTTTTATTTGCTTGGTTACTATTTGTTATTTTAGTAGCAGTTAGAGAAGCTATTCAGATTTTTAATCCTGGGATGGGAAATTTCTCGGCTCTGCATGGAGGGTCCACTTAGGGCATTATTAAAAGAAAATGGGATTCCGTTAAAGACTAAAACTGCATGGGCGTTCCTTAAAACTATAGAAGAACACTGTCCCTGGTTCCTAGATGAGGGACTCCTTAGTGTTTCCAAGTGGAAACACTTAGGAGAGGACTTACACAGACAAAATGAAAAAATGCCTCTCCCTCTTGGGACTTTGCCTCTTTGGGCATTAGTACCATCCTGTCTGACATCTCAAAAACCTAAAATTCAAGAACAACTAAGAGAAGGGGAAGAAATACTAGAATCTGTAAAAGAGGACCGATCGAGCCGAACTTCTGAAAGAGGAAGTAGATGTTCAGACTCATAACAGGGAAGTTGCTCTGAGGAACAGGAACTATCTGGGACCGAGCTAGAAAAGAAATTTTCTCAGTGGCATTTAGCCCCTACCGCGTGGCGCCCTCCGGTGTATAATCCAGGTCACCACTCTTTTCCAAGTTGTAGGGGTGCATGTACTTGCTGCACAGGGGCGGCCCCCAGGCAGTGGGCTGATGTAGAATCTCGATCAGTGTTCCCAATATTAGACCTTACGTTCACTTACCCACCTCAAGTTTGGGCCCCCTGTTTGACACTCTTAAAGGTGATTCTGATCCCCTCTCTAAGCGGGTGCTTACCCCTAAGGCTCAAACAGCTCTCAAACTTGTTGAAACAGCTATGGAAAAGTTCATCTTGATCGTATTGACCTGGCTAAGCCTTTATCATTCATTGTCTTGGCCACAAAGGAGTGTTTTGGCAAACAGGTCCTATTCTATGGGTTCACATGAATTATGCCCCTAACATGGTCTTATCCTTGTTTATTGAATCTGTGACAGAATTAATCCTTACGGCGTTAAAAGTATCCCTTTCCACCTTTGGGTCACATCCCTCGACAATAACTACTCCTTATACTACTGATCAGAAACAATATCTTATTAATAATTCAAATTCATGGACTATAGTCTTTACTAGTACTTCTGCTGTGTTTGACAATCATTTGCCATCTGATCCTCTTCTCCAAGAGGAGTCAACATCCTATAATTTTCCCCAAAGTCACCCAAAAAGAACCTATTATAGGAGCTACCCTTATATTTACTGATGGATCAAAAAATGGTACAGATGCTATTACTATAAATAATGTTACAGAAACATTGCTGTTTAATACTCTATCTGCACAACAAACACAACTATTAGTAGCAATAGAAGTATTCAAAACCCACCATGAGCCTTTTAACTTGTTCTCTGATAGCAAATATGTTGTTAAATGCTATTCAAAATTTAGAATTAACTGGTCTGATCTCCCTCACCTCCACTATTACTAAATATTTACAATCTTTACAAAAACTTATTTGGGATAGAAAAAGCCCTTTTTTATTGGGCATGTTCAGGCTCATACTGGCCTTCCAGGTCCTCCAAGTTTACACAATGATTTAACAGACACGACCACCAGAGACCCACACATCTTTAATACGCTTGAAAATGCAAAAACTTTTCATTCCAAATTTCACGTAAATGCTTCTACTCTACGTACACGCTATAAAATTACTAAGGCAACAGCTCGGGACATAGTCAAGTCTTGTGCTAAATGTGTTACACTTATTCCTAACCCCTCGTTAGGAGTAAATCCAAAAGGGCTTCAGCCTAATCATATTTGGCAAATGGATGTAACTCATTATTCAGATTTGGAAAATTACAATTCATCCATGTGTCAACAGATACCTTTTCAGGATTTATTATGGCCTCTGCTCACACTGGAGAAAAAAACCAAAGATGTAATAATACACTGTTTACATTCTTTCTCCATCCTAGGGGTCCCCAAACAAATTAAGACAGATAATGGTCCTGGATATACGTCCCAGGCCTTTAAACAATTTTGTTCCACCTTTGGTATTCAACATGTCACAGGAATTCCCTATAATCCTACTGGACAAAGCATTGTTGAGTGTGCCCATTTAACACTTAAAAACATGCTTTATAAATAAAAAGGGGGAATAGGGGCATCATATAGATCCCCAAAAGATAAATTATCTGTTGCCTTGTTCATTTTAAATTTTTTAAATCTTGATTCTGAGGGTCGATCAGCTGCTGACCGTCATTCAGAGCCTAATAAAAAACATCTACCTCAAGTGCTCTGGAAGGACATTCTATCGGGACAATGGAAAGGCCCAGATCCCGTATTAATCTGGACCCGAGGATCTGTTTGTGTTTTCCCACAGGATGCACAATCGCCAATTTGGGTGCCTGAATGATTGGTGAAGTCTTCCTCAATAGAAAAACAAAAACAACAAGAAGATGTGGAAGTTCCTCCTACTGCTGTTGAGGATTCTACATCATGTTAACGGAGGGGCTGTTCATTATCTTTGGAGTATCGTAAAAGCATGGCCTTGCCCTCTACCCCTATCTAACTCATCCAATTTATATCCTACTATCCTTACTACTAATCATACATTAGGGTTACCTACAGTCCCATACTCCTCTGATTTAGCACATTTTCCTAATGGTTCTTACAACCTGGCTGGTTCTCTCTGTTTCTTCCTTATGACCAATTACTCAGGTGGCCATCCTAATTGCATTCTTTTAAGCAATCAGACACTTGGGAAGTTTCAACCCCTAAATTCTACAACAAAACCCCACACAATTTATCACTCCAGATCCTTTTGATGTTTGGCTCCTCTGCAATTCATTTAGTGTGTGTGCAGATATTTCAGCCTTATCTATGATTCTAGAAGGAGTTTTAAAGAATTGCACGTATATACAAAATATGTCTGCTACCTTTGAATCTACAGTCCAAGTACAAAATTGTACTAAGGAAAATGCCTTCCCTCCTACACCTGTATGTGTCAGGCCTCCCTTCATGTTCCTTGTATCCAATGCTACTACTAATAGTAGCCACCTTACTTGTCCAGAAAGTTCTTGTTTTCTTACAGAATGTTGGAATGCAACCAATTTCCCCATAGCTGTCATGATGCACATCCCTACATACCTTCCTATGCCAATACAAACCCAAGAGGATGAGCTGTCTGTTCTACTCAAATCCAAGAGAGACTTTGGCATCACCGCTGCTAAAGTAACTGCAATCGCTGTCTCTGCTGCTGCTGCCACCACAGCTGCCGCTGCCTTGGCCACCATACTTCCTATGGCAGAAGCAGTCAATAGCTTGTCAGAACACACCGCCTCTGCCTTGATTGTTCAATCAGAGATCAATCAACAGTTGCGAGCTGGAATTCTGTTTGTCAACCAGAGAGTGGACCTAGTATAAGAACAATTGGATATGATTACTCATATAATGTCTGTGGGGGGTATACATTATCTATCAGCCATGTGTGTAACTTCTGTAGTATATCAGAACCTAAGTTTGGCAGCTAATATGTCCAAAAGTCTGTCTAAACAATTAATGGAACCTGGAACTCTCAATTTGACAACCTCACATATGTCTTGAGATCTCAAATATTTGCCATTAATAGTACCTGAGTGGAGGTTGCCTCAGTACTACAATTAGCCTCCTTCTTCCAGTCTGTTGTTCAGTGGGAAAATAATTGGTTTGGATTCTTATCCCTAGGTGTTATGTGTTATATCCATTCTGTGTATCTGATGTTTATGCAAATTACATGGGCACAAATTCAAGGAGACAGTTATATTTTGCCAAGCTCTGTTTGCCATTGAGGTGGGAACCTCCCCCCAAGTTTGGCTATGCTAGAGATGGGTAAGATTTGTGAAGAACTCATACCAACCTAAGACAGGGAAAGAAGATATAAGCTACATTTTGGGATGATGGGTAAGGATGTTGCTCTGTCATGGACAACCTAAGACAGACATGGTCTCTTTTATAAACAAAAAGGGAGAGATGTGGTAGGCAACACCCGGGATTGTGCCACATTATTCTCTACAATGATGGTGGCTGGCACTTTGCCAGTGGGTGTGGAGTTTGTGTCTTGATGTAAACAGAAAGCTAAATATATTGACCATGTGGGAGAGACTATTGTACCAACCACCAATGCAGATGAGTTCAGGCTTACTTCCCCCTGACAACAGACATCCTATTGGTTTGTCTACAAGATAGAAGTTGGTGTTTTTCCTAATAAAGTCATCTTTTTTTCCACTTGAGAAAAAGTGTGTGCTCCTTATGTCCCACTGGATGGTGACATTATAGGTAAGAATATTTAGACCACACAAGTCAAATACTTTTAAGATCAAGTATGTTATTAGCAAAATAGTAATTTTAAATGCTACCCCTGATATTAGTTATTTAACAATTCCCAGGACACTATAAAGAGTTAAAAATGTTCACTCAAAATTAAATAATCCTGGAGGAGTTGGAGATCAGTGGGCTTTATGCAAATGATGACTTTCAAGTTAGGATCTGAAGAATGGGAAGATTTTATAAATGCAAATAATAAGAGGAAAGGAGTGAGAATATCTCATCCAGAGGAAAATCATGGAATGTGACAATACATGTCATATCCAATGTATGATTCTCTGAAGTTAATCCTCAAGAAATTTAAACAAGTTAACTATGTAAGAAAGAAGGCTACAAGGACTAAATAAATAAATATTTCTTAACTTCATTATTAAACTTCTCTCTTTAATGCCTGCTTTAGAATAAATGAATAAAGGTATCTGCTTTATGCAGTATAGCACTGAAATAATTTGTATTCAGTATTCTCCACACCTTTTGTTTGTTATATCATGAAACTGGCTGGAATGGGAACTGTTTAGACTTTATGCAGTTATATGCAGAAGACTGGACACAAATTTTGTGGAATCAAATGAAATCATCAGGATCCTTCCTATAAATAAAAAAGTTCAAACATAGTTTTGAATAACTCAACACTCAACATTTAATTAAAGAATCACTCTCATTTATTATCTCCACTCCTCCTCATGTCCATCTACGCAACACTTTGGGACTTGAAGGCCTTGAAATAAAAGGGGGTGTACTAGTATTCTTGTCTTCTTACCAAACCTGGCCTAATCTGAAGTCAGATAATGGGAAGGAGGACTGGGAAAACCAGAGGAAAATCTCTACCTTTCTCTGATTTGTTCTCTGAAAACTCTGGCCCAGAAGTGCAAATGGGACCAACGTGTCTTGTTTCATTGGTGTTCGACAGTTTCTCTATTGAGTGTTGCTGCTGATTTAACCACCACGTGGCTATTAATGCTACCATCAAAATGCAAGCTTTCTTATGGGTGTCATGTGCAGATTTCTCAAAGTGCTATGTCTTAAAATGAGGAACACAGTACCAGTCCTAACTCCTTCATTCAGTTGAACTCCTTCAAAAATATTCCTGTGAACACTTATTACTGAAGGCCCTTTTTGGCAGATATTTCTCTATGAGGGAAATGACAAGAGTGCTACTCAAGTGCAAGTATCTTCTAGTTGGTCTACTTAATCCTCCAGAAAATCACTCATTCTTATTCCAAATGCTGGGGATTGTGACTATTTATGTATCAATTCTTTTTTCTCACCCTCTCTCTTCAACTACATTTTTCTTTGCTCAGGTAAGAACACAGCAGAACAACAGATGTGCTTTCTATAAACTGTCCAAGAGGAGACAGAAATGTTAAATATTCTTGATTATTACAGACACTTGGAGCTCTCTTCATTTGAATTTTCGCCAAATCCAAATGATTTGGATTTTGGTTGGTGGGCCAGGGTGGGGGGCAAGAAGCGACATCCTCTCTTATGGTGATAATTTACAACTCAAGGTTTTTTCTCCCTTTCTTCCATTCTTCGTTTGTCTTATATTCAAGAGATATGTGGCACTTGTGCTTGGGAGCAGAGAAGGATATTAGAGTCTGTTGGTTGTACGTAAAGAAAATCTTTCTCTTAGAGTCAAATCTCACCTCCAGCAAACCCAGTATCCGTTACAAGGAATATCAGAATCTGAAATTCAAGAACTGGTTAAATAGAGCAGATTAGTTGACATTTAGTATTAATACACACCCTACTGGCATAAATATAGATGGAGATTAGAAGACCATCAATCAAAGTGTGACGGAAGTGACAAGTATGCAATTCCAGACTCTGCTAACTGTATCTGTTTTCAAAATACCAAACTTATATTCTGATAATGCCTTATCTCTCATTTCTGCAGTGATTGTTTATTTATAGATGAAAAGAACATACCCACCTTCTAATTTTCACCTAGAATTTTACTTTAAAAATAATAGGTGAGCTTCACATCTGACCTCACTATTATTATAGAATAACCTATAAACAGATACCCATTTTTTAAATAGATGGCTTAATTTGACTACATTTCATGGAATTGCAGAAGAATGACTTAAGACTTGACTCAAATATCATCATCTCAGACTTGTTGACCAACTAATCTCCACTTGTTTCAGTCATACATGTTTTTCATCTTACCTTTCTGCTATAAAAACCAACATCTATATTTATCTAATTATTAGCTTAATTATTCACTGTCATTATCCTCCAGTTAAAATGCAAAGTCAGAAAGCAGACAGTTATCACTTCAGTTTTATTCACTGCTATCTGCCCATTTCTCAGAAAAAGTACCTTACTTGTATTGTAGCTGGTGTTTGTTAAATATGTTGGATAGATTATTAAGATAAGAAATATTTTTTTTTAAAAGCAGCATATTGGACTTCCACGAGTATTGTTTTGTCAAGTAGGAACTCAATAAAAGCTCAATAAATATTGATTTAGCACTCTGTTTTCCCTATCAATTTCACTAAACTGTTAGTTCTCTGTGAATTTGTGCTGGTGGAATAATCAGAAGCATGAACAAGTGGGTGAATACATCTGTAGTGACTGTCTACTGACCCCTCTTTCCCTTGCATTCTCTAACATTTGAGTGTGAACTTTGCTCAAGAATCAATAAAACCACATTCATTTCAGTCTTTCCAATTCTCATTTATCTCTGGTAATAGAGCTAGAGGTTTTTTGTTTTTAAATGATTTTTGATTGTTTCTCTTGAAATGAACATGAATCAACCCTGGGTATCTATAGGGGCAGGGGGAAATGAGCTGCTTATATTTTTGTCGGGTGATCTTACAATTAAGGAAAATGTAGTTTACTTCTTTAGTTGAGGAAGATAATATGACACTAACAGTAAATACATTTTCTCATGTATGTTTTCAAAATATTTATTATTTTTAAAATGCAGATTTCTATTTTTGCAGGAACATGATTTCTGCTTTTTAGTAATATATGTATACAGTTTTTCTTTTTTCGTTTTTTATATTTACTTTTAATTGACACACAAAATTGCCCAAATTTATGGAATAAATGAAGTTTCTAAACATGTATACATTACATTACATTCAATGCAATAGGCACATATTTTGAAGTATGATAATTCTTCACAGTTTATAAAATGACTATTACTTTGATATTTTTGCACACAGTCATATGGAATATATTCATGGTTACTAACTGATATTTATACCAATAATAGGATGCATTTCCATATTTCTAAGTAGCAATTTTTATATTGTTGACTTAAATATTAGCATTTTGGAAATATGTATTGCTTTCTTCATATGATATTTTGAATTAATTCAATGTAATAAATTCCTATAAGCAGAATCTTAATGTTCAAAAAACAAACTAAACTTCATCTTATTTAACTTTATGATGATTCTAGTGTTGCTAAATTTTTACTTTTTAAAAATTGTGTACTTCATCTCTGATCCTATAATATTGTCTATTTTCTGACCATTTAAAATAACCTAATTATTCTCCTCATTCAAAACTAAAAGTCTTGATCACTTTAATAGAACAAAAATTTTAAGTATATTCTTTACACTAAGACATAGAACACAGTATTTTGATAAAGATCAGGGTTAAATATGACAGTATACTTTTTAAAAAGTACTCATTTGCTATGTATTGGTATTTTGGGGAAGTAAATAGATTATTCAATAAAGTAAAAGAAAAGGAAATTCCAAAATGTAAGTTTTACATATATATAAATATACTTATAAATATATTTGTATGTATATGATATGTAAAAATATATTTATAATTATTTACAAATACCTCCTAATGGATAATTAAACATATCTTTTACTTATCCAAATTATGAAACTAGTGTGCATATTATCTGGACCTTAAAAGAAGAAATGTATCTGTAATACATTGTCATACATCCACTGATTAGAATGCTAATCCAACTTTGTGACAGACAGAAATACTTGACTTCATCAAGCATATTTTCTCATGAATGAGAGATTACTTAATACTTTTGTCATGTATATGGACTTCACACATAGGGGCCAAATATCTTCCACTCTGAAATTGTTTCAACAAAATTTTACTCACAGTCTCCACCTCAATCCTCCCTCACAGTTACATCATTTTAAGTACAGTATTCCCTTTGTAGCAGATCAAAAACAGGAGAGACTGACAGATAATGGTGAGTTCTGTAGTTCAATGTCCTCTCTAATGAAGCATTTTATTAATAAAATAAAATATAGTAAATTTATATTTGAAATCTTTCTAGATAAAGAAAGGGAAACTTGGTGAAATTAAATAAATTTGGCACTGGTCAAAAAGCATGCTATTAAGAAAAAAATAGTAAGGTACTAACTCATAGCTTCATTCATTTCACAAATATATCACTATAAATGACACATTAAATTAAATTGAAATTTTACTCACTGTGTTAGTGAAGCATAACTTCACAAGTTTCTTTAATTTCCATTTTATTATTTTTGTAAGAAAGTCTTAAATTATATATGAAAGATTAAGATAACAGTAAAAACATCCAAATATTTTATAAACCTACCTTGCAAACTTGTCAGGAAAATATTTTATGGCAGATTGCTCTTCATCTCTCTGGCATGGTATAAGACTATTTGCCTATTCTCATGAAGTATAGAAATATTTAATTCCTCCACATCTATAACAGGGAAGAAAATCATTAAAATAAGCATAATTGACCATTTCAAATCTGGATAAAGGTCTTGATAAATTTTTTTCTCTTTGGGATAAAGAACATTTGAGCTTATCTTAGTTTTTGTCATATCTACTTTTATGTCAGGAAACATATTTAATAAATAATCTCTAGAAGTACAATTAAATTTGAATAATCTAAGAAAACATTTCTTTTCTGGGATCATGATGAACAGACCAAAAACAAACAAACAAAAAAAAAACAAAAAAAACCTGAAATCAGGAATCAGATGGAAGTGTACTACTTAAAATATTGATGAGTGATTTAAACTAGTTTATCTCAAACATGTAGTAATATCATCTGCATTGGTATCATTTTATCTGTATGTTTTAGAATGCTGATTCTTGTGTTCACTCTAGGTCAACTGGGTCAGAATTTCTGAGGATAATTCCTCAGATCAATTGTGTATGTCTGCATGTGTTCAAGTGATACTCTCATAGGGTTCTTATTTTAGAGTTAGTAATAAAACTTACTTATTAATTTCTCATGAGAACAAAGCAGTCTTGGCAAGTCAATAGTAGAGAAAAGTTCATAATAATTTAAGTATTTTTTCTTTTCCTTTCCTTCTTGACAGATTTTGTTATACATTTTTTCATGATATTTTTAATCATGTAGTAAATGTGAAGCATTTATCTGAGTAATTACCTACTTCAATGGACAATCTTTTCCCATGTATAAACATATCTACAAGGGAAAAAAAAAAAGATCAACAGATATTTTTTCACATTCCTGCTAAGTCATGAGAGATTGTTCTGTCATCATATTGGGTATATATAATGAAGAATATATAATATACATTATATGTAACATATAATATATATTGAAAAATATGTAATGAAGTAACATTAAGCAGGAATAAAGTTAGTTTACCTTCTAATGTTACTGATGTGTCCAAACAAGCTTCTCTTCACAGGATCAGGTCATACTCCAGAACAATCTCTTGTCCAGAAGGTGGAGAAAAGATTGGAAAATCAAGAAGCAGGTGCCTGATGCATATTTTCTCTAACTTTCTTCTGAGTTTGCAAGGTCTACTTTGTTTTTTTTTTTTTTTTTTTTTTTTTTTTTTTTTGTGGTGGTGGGAATTGAACTCAGGGCCTTAGTGCTTGTGAGGCGAGCACTCTACCAACTGAGCTATCTCCCCAGCCCGCAAGGTCTACTTTGAAGAGAGATAGTAGAGTCATGTTCAGTCTTGGCCATGAATTTCATTCCAGCCACATATTAACTCTTTATACACAACACTTTGCTCCCAAGACCTCCAATAAACCCCCAACTAACTTTATGGTCTTTATTTAACTTTGAATCAGGCATAATATCTTACCTAAGAGCCTGGAAACATCTTCTTTATCCTTCAATATATCTTAAGGAGCATCTTCTGAGATAACCTTGGTCTTTCCCCAAATCAGAAAATAAAAAATCATTCATTCCTTTTTGATCACATTTCTCTTATGCTCACAGTGTGTGAGCAAAGCCATGAGTAGCACCTTACCATGGTTTCCTGTATTCTGGTGCTTTCACATCTGGAGCTTTGCTGACCTGAATAGATTGCCCCTATCAGGGTTAGACGGTTCTTGGAGATTGTTAAGTCAAACTCTAGAGACCAAGTGATACCTGAAATAAATTAGATTCTTGAAATACAACAGAGCAATTAAAATAAAGACAAGGTCCTGGAAGAGTTCCTGCAAATACAAGGTACAACAGGGCTAGGTGGAAGTTGGAAAATGTCTGTGGGACCAGAACTAAGAGATATTTTAATAAACTTTGGAGAAGGAAATCTCTGTAACTTATATTAAATATAGATACAAGAGCTGGGATAACATGAGGTGGGGAAATCTTCAACAAAAGATCTCAATCTCAACATTTCTTTTTGTCAGTTTGACCTGTAGTTCCTAACTGATTAACTTCTTTATCTCTTATAACGCTCCATCCTCTGAACTTTGTCATTAGATTTTAGATCTCTGTAATTTTTGTTTCTTTATAATTTGCTTATCTCTAAGCTCTTTAACTCTGTTTGTTTACAGTAAGGAAAAAGTTAATTTGGGGTAAACTCATGTGAAAGCCAAGCAAACAAGTAGAAGTTCTAACCAACAAACAATAAAAGACTTTTTGAGAAAGAGAAAAAAAAAAAAAAAATTAAACCAACAACAACCCAGAGCACATTCCCACTATCTCCCTTGTCTGGCTTTTACTCTCTGGGTCCTGGTATCCTGTCTAATCCACTCAGGTCCAGGTTCCTCACAATAAGGGACAATCCCTGTACACCAGAGCATGCTGTTTATTCTTTCCTACAGAAAACACAGTAAAGGCTCTTTTCTACAGGTTTCCTAAGTCCTACTTGTGACTGACCCCAGTTCTTCACTGTGTGGCTCCCCAAGCACTGCATGTCTTCTTCCCTTCGTCTTGGGAATTGTGAGTAATAAGCTATCTTTTCAATGGCAATGACTATGGTTTTCACTTTATCTCAATTTTCTCTATGAAAAATCTGTGTTTTAAAACAGGAAATCTATAGATAGTACTTTTCCTGGTGAATGAATCCCAAAACCTGTTTCCATTTTCACCAAAATCTCATGCATCCTGACTTGGATAGTCATCCTTAAAACCACACCCTTTCTCTCATTTGAAGTCTGAAGACCTTGAGTCATATCTGTTGATATTTTGTTCTCTATTTTCCTTTATTCTATCTGGTGTTTTGCTAATACAAGGGTTGTGTGGGAAGCAATAGCTTCCCCATCTTCTGAGAGCTTATTAGAAATGTAGAATATCAGTCTCTGAATCAAAAACCATTTGAACAAGATGCCAGGTGATTCATGTGAACATTAAATTTTGATCAGCAGTCTCTTCAGTAGGATTGCAAACTTCTTTATAATATTCTTTTCAACTAGAAGGACCTGCAGTTTAAAACTTATATTGAACTCCAAAAGCAGAATGATTTTCTTTTCTATCTTATATGCAACAATTATTGTTGAAAGGCTCTCAGTATCTTTTTCTTCTTTTATTCTTCCACAGTTTTCATTTGATTGCAAGCAAGATCAATCAATATTTAGACTAATCCTATGTTCCCCTGAGTTTCAGAGATTTCCTTTAGAAAACCCAGGAAATATTTTTTCTGCTCACATAAATTATTAGGCATTTTTTCTTCTTGTTTTTTTTTTTCTTCTACTTCTGAATAAGTTGTATTATAAGAGGCAGAATGTTCCACTTGTAGACTTTCCTAATTTTGTCATCTATCCTTGCAACTTTAAAGGTGAAGGGAATCTATTTTACATCAGTATAATGCAATGATATAAGCATAGCAGAAGTTGGTTACTCTTTTTATGTTGTTGATGAACAATATTAATTCTCCATAGAATAATGTACAATCTTGGTATCTGATCATTCACAACCATCATTCAAATTTCTGATACATAATGGAAAAATCAGAGTCCACACAAATTAGACGACTCATATATTGATAGTTTCAAACATTCTATGTGCAATGTATTTGGGGAGATTGACTTGTTATAAGTGAAGATTAGAGAATATGTTGTAAAGATGGGGGTTATATAAATGCAATTTTTTTCTGCTGAGATTTTAAAATTATTTGGGTGTATTTTAATGGATTGATTAGGGTATTTTATGTGGAAGTGCATTTGAATAGCAAGTTGTCTACTGAAATTTCTGTGCATGGAAGTGTAAAAGGGTCCAGGGACAGGGATGAAGAATAGTTGGGAAACAAATTGAGAATTTGTTCAAGTTTTGTGTGAGGAGGTCATTGAGAGTGGCAACAGGAGCAGAGTGGCAGTCAGTTAATTACCTCTTTCATGAGAATATCTACCTCAAAGCCCCACATATCACATAATACTTTTCTTTTTATTTTTATATTCAGTTCAGGTTAAATTATAGGATTCTGCAACTTCTTAATGTGAGTTTCGAACAAACTCCCTAGCCCCATAATTGATTCAAAGTTATACGTTCACTCACTGCAGTCATGTTGAAGGTAAAAATACTACAGATAACTTATAAAGACAAAAACTCATTTCTTGAGGGGATTCTCTGCTAAAACACATCTGCATATTCCTCTAGTTATTCAAACTTCCTGAAATTGGGAATGGGACAAGGATAATTTTCAGTACCATGAATTCAAAACCTTTCAATCTTGCAGTTGAATAACTATCAGAATTTGTTTTGCAAATATAAAGAAAATAATTAAACAAGGGAAAATTATTTCTAGTGTGATTTTCTCCCCATTTCTTAATATAGTAGTCGACTGTGCAAGGTTGTTTACCTGGAAGAATTTTGTTTATTTTGTCTAGGCTCAAATGACTTACATTAAGAGCAAATTGAAGTCCTGTTCTCACAACTTCATATCTATCTGTTTGTAATCTCAGATTTAGCATTCCTAATTGAGGAAAGCATAACCAAGGAATACATTCCACTGAGAGTCAGAATACAGCTTTAGAAAGTGAAAACCAGTCCTCCAATTACCAGTTCTTAAAAATATTTTCACCAGTCATAGTGGTACACACCTGTAATTCCAGCAACTCAGTAAGTTGAGGAGGAGGATTGCACATTCAAGGTCAGTCTTAGCAATTTAGTGCAACTTCAGCAACTTAGAGACAAACTATCTCAAAATTAAAAAAAAATATAAATAATATAAAGAGCTGGATATGTGACTCAGTGGTAAAGTACCCCTGGGTCCAATTTCCAGTTCTTATGGTATATATATGAGATGTCCCCTAACAGCTCATGTATAAAACAATGCAAGAAGGTTTAGAAATGAAATCATTGTGTTATGAGAAGTTTTAATCAGGACATTCCCTGATAGGGATTAACTGGGTAGTGATTCTACCCAGATAGGGTGTGACTGGAGGAGGTGAATTACTGGGGACATAACTTTGGGATATATATTGTATTCTTGCTGAGCACAGTGCTCTCTCTCTCTCTCTCTCTCTCTCTCTCTCTCTCTCTCTCTCTCTCTCTCTCTATCTCACACTGCTTTCTGGAGTCCTCCCCACCTGCTTTCCTCTGCTATGATATTCTGCCTCATCTCAGGTCCTAAGGAATGAAGTCAGTCTCTATGGACTGATACCTCTGAAACCATGAGTCCTAAAATTAACTTTTCATTTTCTAAAATTGTTCTTGTTAGGACTTTTGGTCCCAGCGGGGGAAAATGTTAACTAAAACGTCAATGCTTTTTTTTTTTTTTCTGATGAGCCCTGGACAAGGCTGTAGAAGCAATGTTTCTATCCAGAGCTAGTCTGTAGATTAAAAAAAATAAATAAATAAAAAATAGAAAGAAAGAAAGATAAAAGAAAATCAAACAAAAATCTAAAATTCTTTTATTCTTTAGAATTTGCTTCTCTCTTAATAACATTGTAAGCCCCATTGCATTGTTCCTGCTTCTCGAACAAAGATTGTTTGAGATTCCAGTTTGCAGAAAGATCATGGGCAAAACTGACATAAAATAATTGCATGCATTTAAAGTATATAATTTTATGCTTTGATATATAAACTATATAAACCCAACATCACAGTCAAGATAATGAATATATTGAACACAATAAAATGTTTCTGTTCCCCTTTCTCTACTCTCTTTTGCAACTACTTTGTGGAACTACAGAGTTGCTATATTTTCCTGACGTTTTTATAAATGGAATTATACAGCATGTACTCTTTTTAAAAGTCTGTTCTTCTTCACGCTGAAACTTGTTTGAAGATTCTTGTATAGTCTTATGTGTCAAGACTTTATTCTGCATAATTACTGAGTAAAGTCCAATGTAGTTATACGGTACCATATATATGCATATTCCCATATTGACAGACATTAAGTAATTATAATTTTTAGACAAATTTTTTTTCAGATTAAATACAAGCCCAGGAAGAAAGGTTCAGTACTCAAGCAGTTGAAAGAAGATGCAAGGCTCAGTTGGGAGAATACACATGCTTTATTTTGAGGTGGCTGCAGCCCCCAGCCCCAGTCCTGAGTCATTCCATAGAACTTTTTTAAATGCAGGCCACACAAAGAAGGCATACTTCCAACAGGTTACATGAGTCCGTGCTCAAAAGCAAGTGTTATGACCTTGAGTACATATGCTAAATCAGGGTGTTCATGACTTTGGTTATAGAATAAAAACAGCCTGCTATGCTATTGCAACTGGCATCTTATTTCATTTCTGAACATTAGTTGCTAATATACAGAAATACAATGGATATTTGTACATTGCTCTTTTTATTTTTTAAAATTTATTTCTTTATTTTAGATAACCATGACAATAGAGTATATTTGGACATATTATATATACACAGAACGTAACTTTCTCATTCTTATGGTTGAACATGATGTGGAGTTACACTGATAATGAATTCATATATGAACAAAAGAAAATTATATATGATTCCTTCTACTATCTTCCCTCCCTTCCTTCATTCCTCTTTGTCTAATCCAATGAACTTCTATTCTTGCCTCTCCTGCTTATTGTGTGTCAACATACACATATCAGAAAAAACATTCAGTCTTTGTTTTTTGGGGATTGACTTATTTCAGTTAGCATGATAATCTACATTTCCATCCATTTACCAGCTAATGCCATAATTTCACTCTTCTTCATGACTGAGTAATATTCCATCGTGTTGAACATTTTTTCATATATTTTTGACCATTCCTATTTCTTTTGTGAAGTACTTGTTCAGGTCCTTTGCCCATTTATTGATGGTGTTTTTTGGGTTTTTTTGGTGTTAAGTTTTATGACTTCTTTGTTCATTCTGAAGATTAATGCTCTATCTGAGGTGCAGGTGGCAAAGATTTTCTCACATTCTTTAGGCTCTCTTTTCACACTCTTGATTGTTTCCTTTGCTGTGAAGAAGTTTTTAGTTTGATGCCATTCCATTAATTCATTCTTGGTTTTACTTCTTTCATGTTAGGGGTCTGATTGAGGAAGTAGTTTCCTAAACCAACATACTGGAGAATTGGGCCTACTTTTTCTTCTGGTATGTGGAGGGTCTCTGTTCTAATGCCTAGGACCTTGATCCACTTGAGTTTAGTTTTGTGTAAGGTGAGAGATAGGGATTAAAAGCCTAGCCAGAGCAATTAGACAAGATAAAGAAATTAAAGGGACATAAATTGGTAAAGAAGAATTCAAACTATATTTACCAATGACATGATTCTATATTTAGAAGACCCAAAAATATTCACCACAAAATTTTTAGTACTCATAATGAATTCAGCAATATAACAGGATAAAAAATTAACACCCCTAAGTCAGTTGCATTCCTATACACCAATGATGAATCAGCTGAAAGAGAAATCAGGAAAACTATCTCATTCACAATAGCCTAAAAAATACAATATTCACAAACCAATCTAATGAAAGACGTGAAAGTCCTCTACAATGAAAACTATAGAACACTAAAGAAAGAAATAGAAGACATTTGAAGATGGAAAGATCTCCCATGTTCTTGAACAGGCAGAATTAATACTGTCAAACTGGCCATACTACCAAATATTCAGGCTTAAAGAAGAATGAAATTATGACATTTGCCAGTAAATGGATAAAACTGGGGAATATCATGTTAAGAGAAATAAGCCAAACACAAAAACCAAAGACTGGATGTTTCCTCTGATAAGTGGATGCAGATCCATAATGAGGAGTGGTATGGGGAAGAATGAAGAAACTTCAGATTAGACAGAGGGGAGTGGGGGGTTGTGAGGAGGGGTCTGGGGGGGATGTGAGGAGGGGAAGAGTGGTGGAAGGAGACGGACATTTTTACCCTATGTATGTGTATTACACTACAGGTGTGACTCTGCACCAATGTGCAGCTAGAGGAATGAGAAGTTGTGCTCCATTTGTGTACAATGTGTCAGAATGCACTCTAATGTTGTGTGTAACCAATTAGAACAAATTAAACATTTTTAAAACATAAAAAGAAAAAAAAAAAAAAAGGCCAGCCTCAGTAATTTAGTGGAGGCCTAAGCAACTGACTTAGCAAGATCCTGTCTCTAGATAAAATATAACACAGGGTTAGGAATGGGACTCAGTGGTTAAGTCCCTCTAGGTTCCATCCCTGGTACCAAAAAACAAAACAAACAAACAAACAACAACAACAACAAAAACCCCACAACTACCACCTAGCAATCTTCTGAGAGGAAGACAGGATAATAGGATTCTCAAAAAGTAGGTAGTGAGATATAAGTTAGCATTCACATTCTAATCTGTGGGTTCAGTAGTGAGTCCATGGTTGTTGCCAGGTTTTCTTCCCACATTTTATATTGCTGCATTACAGTTGTACACACTGATGGGATTTGTTGTCACATATTTGTATATGCACATGTTTCATGATATAGTAACATGATTTGTTTGCTAAGTTGTTAAAATAAAAAAAGGGGGGACGGTTCCTGATTAAACACTGTAGCAAAACAAACAAAAGAAAAGATCAGAAGCCACATGTGGCTGCTGAGTGAGCAGAGAACATTTTCATGATAGAAAGTTGTCTAGGGCAGTGGTCGTGTTAGGCTCTCAAGCCCAGATTTCTCAGGAAGTCTCATCAGCTACCAGCCAACACTATCAAAAGTCCTTGAAGGAAAACCGGATACCAGTCAAACCCAGGTACAACTGCTGTCTTCTTAGGAAGAAAATGAAGTGTTTACCTCATCATTGAATGCCTTTATGGCTTTCACCCAGTAAAACAACATTTAAGAACTCAGATTCCTGAGCCAAGGAAACACAAACAAAAGAAGAGAATAGACAAGTTCTGAGGCTTATGTCATATTTATAATAATCACCAGAAAACTTCAGTATACCTTTGCAAACTTACAGGAATTAGAATGTCCCATGTTTATGGGAAGAAAAAATTATAAAACTTTGGCACTTATGCTTGCTCATGGATTTAGCTAATAAGCCTAAAGTCATTTTGAAATGCACAACTCAACTAGTTTACCATTTAATTGGTTTATTTCCCTGACAGCAGGAAGTGAAGAAGTTTCTATGTACTTTAATTAAGTATATATGCAAGTTAGTGCAAAAATGTTGATCTCTAGATAAAAATGCATTTTAAATAAAACATATTATGTAAATGAAACTTAAAAATAAAATACTGCCAAAATTTCCAACTAACTGTTCTAGTTAATTTTTTCTCCAAGTGGGGATTATTTCATTAATTTTTTAAAATAATAGTTAAAATTTACTTTTAATCAGCAATTACTGGCCTCTAAAAACTCAGACCATGGGGGAAAGAACTTCAGGCAAAGGGACTGTCAATTTATTGACCGTTATTATCAGTATCTTTATAGAATAGCTTCCCCAATAAAAGAACAAATATAGTCCTTTTCCTTGAAAGCACATAGACAAATCTAAAGGCCAAAAACAGTATTTTATAATATTTATAGGTAATATGTCTGATTGCAATTTAAACTTCTACACTCCAAAAATAAAAATAAATTGTTTCACAGAAACATGCCTTGAACAAAAGTTGTAAAATAAGGCAAAACTTTGTTTATAGTTTCCTCATTTCTTATGAAAAATTCCATGAATTAAATTGTAAAGTTCTGCTACTACTTTCTTCCGAGTTGTTTGAAATGCTCAATTCATTGGCATTAATATTTATTTGACCTGTGAATTACCTTTTAAAAGAGATTCTTATCAAATAAAAAAATAGCCTTTTGGAGATGGCGTCTCCCACAGACGGGACAGATTTGGAAGCATCTTTGCTAAGTTTTGAAAAACTTGACCGTGCCTCACCAGATCTTTGGCCAGAACAATTACCAGGTGTTGCTGAATTTGCAGCTTCCTTCAAAAGTCCTATTACTAGCTCTCCACCCAAATGGATGGCTGAAATAGAACGTGATGACATTGACATGTTGAAAGAACTGGGGAGCCTCACCACAACTAATTTGATGGAGAAGGTATGAGGCCTACAGAACCTGGCCTATCAACTGGGGCTGGATGAGTGTTGAGTGTATAAAATAGATGCATTGGGGTTTCAAGATGGCAGACTAGGGGGCGGCTGCATTTCACGTTGCTCCAGGATGCAATTTTCAAAAGAGGAGATAGTGAGAGACTTGGGACCAACTCAAAGCCAGTGGGTGAGTCTCTCCCATTGGGGAGGCATCCCGGATGGGGCGGTAGCCCCGGAACGCAGGGAACTTTGTGAAGTAGAGTTGCTCGGCGAGACGCCCCTCCCCCCACTGGAGCGGTAAACACGGACAATTGGGATCATCGTAGAGGAGGCGGCTCAGCACAGCGCTGGGACTCGGAGCAACCACTGGGGCTCCGGGCGGCTGCCTGAGGAGGAGCTGCGTGGCGAGCTGTTTGGACTCAGAACGACCGCTTCTGAACACCGGTGGCCTGCCTAGAGGAGGAACGCGGCGGGTCACTTGGTCTAGGAGTGACTGCATCAGAGCCACAGGTGGTTGCCAGAGGAGGAGGCGAGTGGTGAGTTGATTGGACTAAAAGCGACCGCTCCTGAACACTGGTGGCCTGCCTGGAGGAGGAGCGTGGTGGGTCACTTGGTCTCGGAGCCACCGCTCCTGAACACCTGGGGGACTACCCCGAGGAGGAGGAGGAGGAACAGGGTGGGTCACTTGGACTTGGAGCGACTGCCTAGGGCTACGGGCGGTTGGCTGGAGGAGGAGACATGAAGTGAATTGGGCTCCTAGTGACTGCATTGGAAACCCGGCCGCTGTCCGGAGGAGGAGGTGTGTGGTGGGTCTCTGGGTATCGGAGCTATCGTACGGGGCTCCAGGTGGCAGCTCAGAGAAGGGGCCGCATAGCCAGGCGATTAGGTGCAGAGCAGGGTCCCAGGAGCTAGGTGGCTTCTTGCTGGAAGAGCCGCACAGATACATGCCTAGGGGTGGAGCGAAGTTTCCAGGACTGGGGGCAGATTATCTGGGGGAGGCAGCCCAAGGAGACTCGCCTGCGAAGGGTGAGGCTCCCAGGCCCAGGAGGTAGGTCCGGGTCCCTGGGAACATTGCAGAGGAAGACAGCCCAGCCCAGGCGGTAGTTATAGATTGAGGGGAACCTCTAGGAGGGGAATTGATCAGCAAGACGTCCAGAACGAGTGAGTCTTCCCTGCCGGGTGAGGTTTTCCCACAAGGACGGTAAAACCAGAGACACAGGCACAAACAGGACTTGCCTAGCCCGCAGCCTAGTTCCCCGTTGGATGACCATTGGTCAACAAGTGGAGGCACAACTGCCCACTAGCAGGGAATATACGCCACCTGAGGGTCACCACCCCTAGAGAGGCAGGTTCTTCGTGGAGCTCTGCATTATCAACTTCCTCCAAGACTTCAGGCTACTGAAGGATAAGACAGGATATACCAGCAATCTTCAGGGACATTATAAGTCGATAGAGGAAATCTTCAATATCTTAATGACCCACTGATTCCTGAACAATATGAGAAAACAAGGGAAGAAATGCCCCAAACAAATCTAGATGTTACATCAATAAAATCCAACGACAGCATGGCAAAAGAAATGACAGAAAGGGAGTTCAGAATATACATAATTAAAATGATTAGGGAAGCAAACGATGAGATGAAAGAGCAAATGCAGGCATTGAATGATGAGATGAAAGAGCAAATGCAGGCATTGAATGATGACAAGAAAGAGTAAATGCAGGCATTGAATGATAGCACCAATCGACAGTTAAAAGAGCAAATACAGGAAGCAAAAGATCATTTCAATAAAGAGTTAGAGATATTGAAAAAAAAAAACAAACAGAAATCCTTGAAATGAAGGAAACAATAAACCAAATTAAGAACTCCATAGAAAGCATAACCAATAGGATAGAACACCTGGAAGACAGAACTTCAGATAATGAGGACAAAATATTAAACCTAGAAAGCAAAGTTGAACAAACAGAGAAGATGGTAAGAAATCATGAACAGAATCTCCAAGAACTATGGGATATCATGAAAAGGCCAAATTTGAGAATTATTGGGATTGAGGAAGACTTAGAGAAACAAACCAAAGGAATGAATAATCTATTCAATGAAATAATATCAGAAAATTTCCCAAATCTGAAGAATGAAATGGACAATCAAGTTCAAGAGGCTTATAGGACTCCAAATACACAAAATTACAACAGACCCACACCAAGGCACATTATAATGAAAATACCTAACATACAAAATAAAGACAGAATCTTAAAGGCTGTGAGAGAAAGAACCAAATTACATTCAGGGGGAAACCAATACGGATATCGGCAGATTTTTCAATCCAGACCTTAAAAGCTAGAAGGGCCTGGAATAACATTTTTCAAGCCCTAAAAGAAAATGGATGCCAACCAAGAATCTTATACCCAGCAAAACTTACCTTCAGATTTGATGACGAAATAAAATCCTTCCATGTTAAACAAAAGCTAAAAGAATTTACAAAAAAAAAGCCAGCATTACAGAACATTCTCAGCAAAATATTCCATGAAGAAGAGATGAAAAACAAAGAAGCAAATAAGCAAAGAGAGGAGCTATCCTAAAGGAACTCTCAAATAAAGAGGAACCAAGTCGTGTCAAAAATAAACAAATAAATGAATAAAATGAGTCAAATGACTGGGAATACAAATCATATCTCAATAATAACCCTGAATATTAATGACCTGAATTCATCAATCAAAAGACATAGACTGGCAGATTGGATTAAAAAGAAAGATCCAAAAATATGTTGCCTGCAAGAGACTCACCTCATAGAAAGAGATACCCATAGAGTAAAGGTGAAAGGATGGGGAAAAAACATACCATGCACATGGACTCAGCAAAAAAGCTGGAGTATCCATCCTCATTTCAGATAATGTGGACTTCAAGTCAAAGTTAATCAGAAGGGATAAAGAAGGACATTTCATACTGCTTAAGGGAAGCATAAATCAGCAAGATATAACAATCATAAACATCTATGCCCCAAACAGTGGCTCATCCATGTATGTTAAACAAATCCTTCTCAATTTTAGAAACCAAATAGACCATAACACAATAATACTAGGTGATTTTAACACACCTCTTTCACCACTGGACAGATCTTCCAAACAAAAATTGAACAAAGAAACCATAGATCTCAATAACACAATCAATAATTTAGACTTAACAGACATTTATAGAATATACCATCCAACCAAGAGCGAATACACTTTCTTCTCAGCAGCACATGGATCCTTCTCTAAAATAGACCATATATTATGCCACAAAGCTAATGTCCGCAAATACAAGAAGATAGAGACACTACCTTGTATTCTATCAGATCATAATGGATTGAAGTTACAAATTAATGAAAGAGTAAAAAACAGAAACTACTCCAACACCTGGAGATTAAACAATATGCTATTATATGATGAATGGATAACAGAAGATATTAGGAAGGAAAATAAAAAATTCTTAGAGGTAAATGAGAACAAAGAAATATCATATCAAAATCTCTGGGACACTATGAAAGCAGTACTTAGAGGAAAATTTATTTCATGGAGCGCATTTAATAAAAGAAGTAAAACTCAACAAATAAACGACCTAACACTACAGCTCAAAGCCCTAGAAAAGAAGAACAGACCAACACCAAAGTAGTAGAAGACAGGAAATAGTTAAACTCAGAGCTGAAATCAACGAAATTGAAACAAAAGAAACAATACAAAAAATTGACAAAATAAATAGTTGGTTCTTTGAAAAAATAAACAAAATTGATAAACCTTTAGCCACACTAACAAAGAGACTACGAGAGAAAACCCAAATCACTAAAATTCGGAATGAACAAGGAAATATCACAACAGACACGACTGAAATACAAAACATAATTAGAAGCTATTTTGAAAATCTATACTCCAACAAAATAGAAAATTTCGAAGACATCAACAGGTTTCTAGAGACATATGAATTGCCTAAACTGAACGAGGAGGACATACACAATTTAAATAGACCAATTTCAAGTAATGAAATAGAAGTCATCAATAGCCTACCAACAAAGAAAAGTCCAGGACCAAATGGGTTCTCAGCCGAGTTCTACAAAACCTTTAAAGAAGAGCTCATTCCAATACTTCTCAAAGTATTCCATAAAATAGAAGAGGAGGGAACCCTCCCAAACTCATTCTATGAAGCCAGTATCACCCTGATACCTAAACCAGACAGAGACACATCGAGGAAAGAAAATTTCAGACCAATATCCTTAATGAACATTGACACAAAAATTCTCAACAAAATATTAGCAAATCGCATACAAAAACATATTAAAAAGATAGTGCACCATGATCAAGTGGGTTTCATCCCAGGGATGCAAGGTTGGTTCAACATCAGGAAATCAATAAATGTCATTCACCATATCAATAGACTTAAAGTCAAGAATCACATGATTATTTCGATAGATGCAGAAAAAGCTTTTGATAAAATACAGCACCCCTTCATGCTCAAAACACTAGAAAAAATAGGGATAGTGGGAACATTCCTTAACATTGTAAAGGCCATCTACACTAAGCCCATGGCTAATATCATTCTAAATGGTGAAAAACTGAAAACATTCCCTCTAAAAACTGGAACAAGGCAGGGATGCCCTCTTTCACCACTTCTATTCAATATCGTCCTTGAAACTCTAGCAGAGCAATTAGATAGACCAAAGAAATTAAAGGGATACGAATAGGAAAAGAAGAACTCAAACTATCCCTATTTGCTGATGATATGATGGTATACTTAGAGGAACCAGGAAATTCCACCAGAAAACTTTTAGATCTCATAAGTGAATTCAGTAAAGTAGTGGGATATAAGATCAATGCACATAAATCTAAGGCATTTTTATATATAAGTGATGAATCTTCAGAAAGAGAAATTAGGAAAACTACCCCATTCACAATAGCTTCGAAAAAAAATAAAATACTTGGGAATCAATCTCACAAAAGAGGTGAAAGACCTCTACAATGAGAACTCCAGAACACTAAAGAAAGAAATTAAAGGAAATCTTAGAAGATGGAAAGATCTCCCATGTTCTTGGATAGGAAGAATTAATATTGTCAAAATGGCCATACTACCAAAAGTTCTATACAGATTCAATGCAATTCCAATTAAAATCCCAATGATGTACCTTACAGAAATAGAGCAAGCAATTATGAAATTCATCTGGAAGAATAAAAAACCCAGAATAGCTAAAGCAATCCTTGGCAAAAAGAGTGAAGCAGGGGGTATCGCAATACCAGATCTTTAACTCTACTACAAAGCAATAGTAACAAAAATGGCATGGTATTGGTACCAAAATAGAAAGGTGGATCAATGGTACAGAATAGAGGACACGGACACAAACCCAAATAAATACAATTTTCTCATACTAGACAAAGGTTCCAAAAATATGCAATGGAGAAAAGATAGCCTCTTCAACAAATGGTGCTGGGAGAATTGGAAATCCATATGCAACAGAATGAAACTAAACCCATATCTCTCACCATGCACGAAACTAAACTCAAAATGGATCAAGGACCTCGGAATCAGACCAGAGACCTTGCATCTTATACAAGAAAAAGTAGGTCCAGAGCTTCAACATGTCAGCTTAGGACCAGACTTCCTCAACAGGACTCCCATAGCACAAGAAATAAAAGCAAGAATTAATAACTGGGATAGATTCAAACTAAAAAGCTTTCTCTCAGCAAAGGAAACTATCAGCAATGCGAAGAAAGAGCCTACAGAGTGGGAGAAAATCTTTGCCAATCATACTTCAGATAGAGCACTAATCTCCAGAATCTATAAAGAACTCAAAAAACTCTACACCAAGAATGCAAATAATCCAATTGACAAATGGGCTAAGGAAATGAATAGACACTTCACAGAAGAAGATCTACAAGCAATCAACAAACATATGGAAAAATGTTCAACATCTCTAGTAATAAGAGAAATGCAAATCAAAACCACCCTAAGATTCCATCTCACCCCAATTAGAATGGCAATTATCAAGAACACAAGCAACAACAGGTGTTGGTGAGGATGTGGGGAGAAAGGTACACTCTTACATTGCTGGTGGGGCTGCAAATTAGTGCAGCCACTCTGGAAAGCAGTGTGGAGACTCCTTAGAAAACTTGGAATGGAACCACCATTTGACCCAGCTATCCCACTCCTTGGCCTATACCCAAAGGACTTAAAATCAGCATATTACAGAGATACAGCCACATCAATGTTCATAGCTGCTCAGTTCACGATAGCCAGACTGTGGAACCAACCTAGATGTCCTTCAATTGATGAATGGATAAAGAAAATGTGGTATATATATATATATATATATATATATATATATATATATATATAAATGGAATATTACTCAGCCATAAAGAATGATAAAATTATGGCATTTGCAGGTAAATGGATGAAACTGGAGAATATCATGCTAAGTGAGATAAGCCAATCTCAAAAAACCAATGGACGAATGATATGGTTAATAAGTGGATGATGATACATAATGGGGGGTGGGAGGGGTTAGTGTTAGGGTTAGAGTTAGGGTTAGGGAGGGGGGCAAGAATGGAGGAAGGAAGGACTGTATAGAGGGAACAGATGGGTGGGAGGGGTGGGAGGAAAGGGGAAAAATAACAGAATGAATCAAACAACATTACCCTATGTAAATTTATGATTACACAAATGGTATGCCTTTACGCCATGTACAAACAGAGAAACAACATGTATCCCATTTGTTTACAATAATAAAAAAAAATTAAAAATAGCCTTTTGATTTATCTGTAATTTATCATTTGAGGTGCCACTTTTTTTTAAATGAAGATCCAAGTTTTCATGTGGTACTATTGTTTTTTTTACCTAAAAATACTTCCATTATTTCCTTTATATTTCTTGCTTGTAGACTTTCTGGGAAAAGTTTTTCTGAAAATTTTTTTTTAAATGATATTAATTTTCTTCAATTTTGAAACAATTTTTACTTGGATATAAGATGACTTTTTTTTCCTTTTAGCATTTTAATAATGCTATTTCGTTGTCTTTTGTTTTGCACATTAAAAGACAGTGGTTATTATTTTTATTTTTCCCTCTAATGCAATTGTTTTTCCAACCTATCTTCTTTGAAATTTACTCTTTTATACTGTTTCTCATCATATTGATTACGAGGATCATGGAGGTAGCTTTGTTTTTGTTTTAGAATCTTTCTCTTTGTGGAATGAGTGAAATTTCTGTATTCATAATATTATTAAATTCATTAAGTAATTGACCAATGTTTCCTCAGAAACCACCCACCAGTGTTCCAAGACTCCAATTTCAAATACAATTTATTTCTAGATTTTGTCACATGGGTCCCTGAGACTGTCTTCAGTTCCTTTGAATGAGTCTATTCTTCTGTTATCAGGTTTACGTATATTAAATTCTAATGTCTACTATACCTTCAATCTTTTCCAGCGATATCTGTATTGTGTATATTTTATTTTGCACTTCTGTGTTAGTTTATTATGCGATCTTCATTTCCTTTTGATCTTATCTGAATTATCTTTAATATTCATATTTTACTAAGAGTCACTTAGGACAGACAAAAACCTAGGATATTTCTTTTTTTTTTTTTTTTTTTTTGTTTTGTTTTGTTTTGTTTTGTTTTGGCGGTTCTGGGGATTGAACCCAGGGCCTTATGCTTGCGAGGCAGGCACTCTACCAACTGAGCTATATCCCCAGTCCAACCTAGGATATTTCTATCATCTTTCTCAAAAATTTATACAGTGCCAAAGTTTGTACTAGAGTTGTGAAAATTACCACAAACTAGGGAGCTTTAAACCTGAGAAATTTATTGTCTCACAGTTCTGGAGGCTAAAAGTCCAAAAGGCATAGAAAGGGCCATATTCCACAGGAAAGAATATGTTCATTGCCTGTCATAACTCCTGGTGGTGGTCTGACATTCTTTGAGTACATTTTGTTCTGATCTACCTTTTCCACCTTGCCTTCTCTGAGTGTCTGAATTCAATCTGTCTTTCTCTCATAAAAATACACGAATGGGCTGGAGGTACAGCTCAGTGGTAGAGCATGTGCTTAGCACGTGTAAGGTTCAATCCCCAAGATAAAAAATAACAATAAAAAACCAAAAAAAATGATTGCATTTAGGGCTCACTCAAATACTCAAATAATTTAGGCTAACATCATAGCTTCAAGATTCTAATTAATGACATTTTCCTGCAAGATTTAAAAGAACTCTTTAAAAATCTAATTGCAGATGAAAAATTAGGAGCTTGATGACTCAGGCGAAAAGTCATTAAAGTGGAAAGTGAAAACATGTGTCACTGCTTTTATCTTCCATATCATCACACCATGGAAGAAGCTAAGGTAAGTATAGTGATCATAAATCTCAGAGATCCAGGCTTCTCCCTTACAAAAAAATACAGTGACTGAATTAGTGCCTTCAAACAGCACAATGATCCTAATTCATTCTGCTAGATTCTTTGAGGTGGTGGAATAAACGCCTTAGTGTTAGAGGGAAAGCATATAGCAATGGCAAAATCCAGTCACAGGAAAGTTTCTAGTTGTTCTTTCTGGTAACATTCAGGCTGGGTAACTTTCCTTTGTCAAGACAGAAATAAGAACTGATATGCTTTGTTTATTCTTGAAATAAAATTAATGCTGAGCACAGTGGCTCACTCCTTTAATCCCAGCAGTTCAGGAGGCTGAGATGGGAAGATTGCAAGATTGAGACCAGTCTCAGCAATTTAGGGAGACATTCCACATCTTAGTGAGATCTTGTCTCACAATAGAATTATTAAAAAGCCTTGGGATAGAGCTCAGTGGCAGAGCACCCCTGTGTCAACCTCCATTACCACAATAATAATAATAATAATAATAATAATAATAAGAAGAAGAAGAAGAAGAAGAAGAAGATAAAGTAAAAACTAAATGGGCACAATGAATTACAAATAAATCAAATATATTAATAGCTTAAAACATTTAAACAATCTGTCATTGAATAAATTCATACTTTTCTTAATCTATGGAATGTTTAAAAGAAACATAATGCAATTATGATGAAGTTATTCAGTGCAGCATGTACATTCGGAGTTCCTGTAACATAGAGTGCATACTCAATCAGAATTTATGATAGAGGTAAATGACAAAAGCATAAGGCATTCGTTGGCAGTAGGGATGAGATTCCCTAGGACAATTGCATATTGAGATACACCTGAGTGAACTGATGAACTTAAAATTTACCCAAACCCAGGGCTTTGGGAAAGAACAGTGGTTAAGATTCACAATACCCAAGATCTGGTAACAACTTAAGTTGTATGTTTGATGTTTTCAACATCAAATATATAGAGTAACATTAAAAAGTAATTTTCTCACCTTTAATGGGCTTAAAGAACAAAATTTCCCTATGTGACTTGGAGAAGAGTCACAGATGCTCTCCCTGATGAGGCCAGGAACAAATTCTGTAGTTGCCCCCGAAACATACCTTTTTGTTTGTTTGTCTCCTAAACAATTAGCTGAACTCTCTGTACCCAATAACCAACCAACCTGGGAAATAAACAAAACAAAACAAAAAGACTGCTAAATTTCCTTGACCAAAATTCAGTAAATCTTCTTTCACTGAGGCTCCTTCAATTGTGTACCTCCATCTTCTTGAGCCAGCACTGGACTGTGGAACCATCTTTCTTTCATGGAACCTCCTCTTTGAGAATTTCCAGAAAAGAGGCCCTGCCTGGTTTTTTGATCATTCTGGCAACTCATCCTGTTTCACAACCCAGTTTTTACTAGCCCGTTCACCTCTCTTCCTGACCCCTGAGATTCTTGCAGATCTTATGCCTGTTGTAATGGCGACCTTTTCCTCATGGCAATGGCCTATTTCACCACTGTTGGAAGTCTTTTTCTTACTTAAGTCCTGATTTACTTTTATTTAACAAGGGGAATAATAAGAGAAGAAAATCTATCTTTTCTTTATTCCTTTTACTGTTTGAGAAGTAAAGTTTTGCATCACTGGTGCCTTATTTCTTTACATCTATACTCAAAACTCATATCATTATTAATGATACCACAATTAAACACCTAATTGCATTTCCTAATCTTTAAATATATATATATATATATATATATATATATATATATATATATATATTCAATCATTTTTTCTGGCAATGAGGCATGCCTCTTTACTTGGAAGAGCTTTATAATAAATAAGGTTGATTTATCTGTTTCTAATTTTTATGAACTAAATGGTTATAAATAGAATTAGCTTCATGAAGGGAGTAAGATTTCAAAGTTCTCTGGAATTTTCACTGTGAAGATTGAAGCAGATATATATCTAGTTAAGATATTCAATATAAGTGAGTTTTAGGAAGGAGCAAGCAAAGGTTTTTACCTGATAGGTGAGCAAGTTGATTGAAACTGAATGTATTAGCTATGATGGAATTAGACATATAAATGACAAAGAAAGGATTATGATTTGCATGCAAATTTTGATATTTATGGAGATTATTTCAAATGTAAAATGTGGAGAATAGGAATATGTTCAGTGTTTATCAGGATAATAACATGATTAAAAGAAGTCTTAGGCTGGATGTGGTGGGGTTCACCTGTAACTGTAGCTACTCAGGAGCTGAGGCAAGATGATTGCCAACTCAAGGTCAGCCTGGGCAACTCAGTGAGACCCTGTCTCAAATTAAAAATTAAAAAAAGTAAGGATATATTTCAATTTTAGAGAATCCTGGGTTCAGATCTAGTACTTTAATAAGTAAATAAGACTTAAGTGATAGAGTAGTGAGAAAAATTCTAAATTTATCATTTCTAGAGTGAGGTTTTTTTGCATGTATTAGGAAACATCAAAAACTCATTATTATTTTCTATAAAGATTAATTTGAGCATTCTTGAATCTTATTATAAAACCCTTAAATCACCACAGAATTATAGTTTATTATCTGAAGTTATTATGACATTAATGTACATATATAGTTTACATTTGTTCTGTTTCAATTCATATAATTCCAATAGGTGAGTGTTCAGATTGAAGTCTAAGGATTAGAAGTTTGCAAGCAAATCTTCTTGGGGGTTTTGTTTATTTGTTCTCTTCATGATATTGCTATTATAAGAAATGCTTCTGTGCTGATGTACAAAATAAACTCAACTGCATATGTGGCTAAAAGACAGTAAGAATATATACTTTTATTCCCTGACATTCCAATATGTGTGCAGAGGTCAAAGAGCACAATGAAAAACCCAGGGTTCGCCTTCAAGAAATTTTTCTTAGTAGTCAAAATTAATATTGGAATATAGCTTCCACCCTCCAACACTGGAAAAGGATATTTTGAGTTTGATTCTGAACAAAGGCAGAGTGAAATGTAGTGTCATAGTTGGGCTTTTTAGAAAGTAAGGACCATGACCTACCATAAGAAGTGCATTATACATCATCAAGAATGATAGCACTGACACAAAATTAGAACGATTCTTCCAAATTTATTCTTTCTATATGTAACTCTTCTAATACTATATATTTCATTCGGTTAATTTTCTGATCAAGGACCATAGTCCATGCCCCATGTTTTTAAACTCTTTTGTATGTTATGAACTACCACTGGTAGTCAGATATTTCTCACATTCTTTCTAATATTGCCATAATTTTGTATTATGATATTGAATGAAGAATAAAAATTTTTATTTAAAAAATTAGCTCTAAAAATTAACTTTAAATTGGTTATGTAACGATGTAAAGTTCTTAGGTAACATAATTTGAACATGAAGCTTCAAATAAAATGAAATTTATTTGAATTTGTTGATACTGGAATACATTTGAATTTTTTAATACTGGAATTTATTTGAATTTGATGTTGATCTGTTTAAACTGTCACAGGCATTGGATTAAAACTAGATATGTATATGCTTGCTTTATTGTTATTAATTATACATATTGATATTAGAAATATGGTTATCACTGATGCTATTATTATGAAATTATTAACAAACTAAATCATTTCTTTAATGACAATTCCTGAACTGTGCGTTAATCGTTTGCAGAAAAATTGTCCTTGAGTTTTTTTTTTTTTCCTGAATTAATGAACTCTTCCAAGTTGGTATGTATAAAAACCATGTCTCCATGACACATTCCTTCACAATATAAATGTCCAACAGAGTGTGAAGGTATTTTGTTTTTGGAATTCAAAATTATGCCTTGAACCAATTTTTACTTAACCTAATATAATAATTCTTGTTATACTTTACTTATGAAATGTCCTTCAAAGGTCCATGTGTTGAAGATCCAATAGTCACCATCTTGGTGCTATTGGGAGATAGGGTCTCGTGAGTGGTCTTCCAGTCATTGAGTAAATGCCCTTCAGTGGGACGGTGGGCCTCTTCCTCTTCCTCTTCTCTTTGCTCCTTAGCCTCCTGAAGAAAACAGCTTCTGACACATGCTCCTCATCATGATGTGCTACCTCAAGATGGACCGAAAAGCAATAGAGCCCAGTGACCATAGTTTGAAGCATTTTTGCCTCCTCATAAGCTTATTATCTTAGGTATTTGTTACAGTAATACAAAACTAACAAAAACAATGAGGTATATATGGCATTCATATATACAAATTCATATCTGTTCATTTTTAAAGGTCCTTTCCAATCAAAATGTTCTATTTGGCATTTTAAACATGAATGTGATTTTTATGCACTTAGAAATGAGAATTATGTGTCACTGCTTACTTAATGGGTATGTGTAAGAGGGTCATATAATAAATTTTTAACGTTAAAACGAAGTGAAAATATTTTTGATAATTCATGAACCTCTGAAGATAGGTATATGAACCAATGAAGATCTTTGAATACTAGATGAAAAAATAGTTCAGTATAAGGAATGAGTAAACTATTAAGAAAGAATTAAAATACATATACAAACTAAAAACTAATTAGTATAGATGAGATATAAACATAATTAGCATTTAATATTTTTCTGTGCAATACTTGCAATTTGCAAATCTAAGTACTAATGAACTTGAAATCATTTATCACATTGACTGGGAGTGACCTCAGATCCTTTTGGGTTAATGCTTTAAGCTTGCCTTTTTGCCATTTTTTAAAAATCAATTAATGTAACCATTAGAACTGTGGTTAGAATATTTTTGAATTATTAAATTGATTTTTGCTTATTCTGTCTGATGCATTTGTGGTTTATCAGAAAGGCAGAAGGTTATAATAGTAAAGGCTTCCAGATCTATGCACTTTGAAGACTTCAATAATCATTTTGCACTCAATATCAATTAATCACACTTTGCTATTGTCAACTTTACTCTTCCTTTAAACATATTTTAAATTGGAGGGAAATCATTATTAAGTAGAGAAATAATAAGATTTTCCAGTAAATGTTACACCACATAAAATGTTTTGAATTGATTTGCTCACCCTTCTTAATCGCAAATACCCCAGTGGTAAACAGAAAGCACCCTACAAAAGATGTTTGTTCTGTTTTTGAGAGTTTCAAATAATAAACCTGTTCAATGCTTAAACAAATGCAATACTTTCATATTTCTTTTATATTTTACCCAAAATAAATATAAACTCCCCCAAAATAGGGATGAATACAGCTTAAGACTTCAAACTATGTAAATAATTTTTGATATTTGACTTTTTTAAAAAATTCAGTTCAAACAGTGGATCTGTTACATGTTGGATTTTAATTATACTTGGTACAATACAAAGAAAAAATTCATCCTTCATAGTTATTTAGCTCTTCTTAGTCTTCAGGGTCTTTTTAAAATAACTTTTTTTAAGAAGTTAACGTTTACAGAAATGTTGCAAAGACAATTCATTTATCTTTAGGAAATCCTGTGCACTCACATTCACTTTCCTCCTTTTTAGTATTTATATTAATATGGTACATATGTCAGATCTTAAAAAAACTAATATTTGTAAAAATCATAAGTGTTTTACCTGATAACCCTTGCATTTACCTGTATGTCTTTAGGCTCCATGGTACATTGATGATTTCTTAGACTTTCTTTGGTTTTGATGAGACTCATAATCTTGAAGGGTGCTAGTCTGCCATTTTATAGAGTGCCTGTGAAATTTTATTGTCTCTTACTTTCCTCACTTTTAAGGAGGGCTGTGGATTTGGGGTAAAGTACCATTCTCATCATTACTGACATGATTTAGCAATGTTGATGTTAGCCTTAGTCACTTGGTTGAAGCTGTGCCTCCACTGTAATGTTCCTCCGCTCCAAAGTTCCCCATTTCTTCTTTTTCCATACCAGAACTTGTGTGAACAATTGCACTGTGTGTGACCTACTCAGAAGAGTGCAGAATTGTGATCCATCTCTTTCAAGGTGGAACATCCACAAATTTATTTGTGTCCTACATAGATTTGCCTCTTCCTCCTCCATTTGTCTGTTTACTAAATCACTTATTTTTACCAGCATGAATTCACAGATATTTCTGTATATCAAGGGTCATAATCCAATATTTCCTTATTGGTTGTTTTTGTTTGCTTGCTTTTGTTTTGTGATTAAATACCCACACGATGATGTCTCTAATTCTACTTTAGTGTCCACAGTTTTTTTCTGGTCTTCCTCCTTGTTTATCTATAATCTTCAACTTCAACAGTGAGAAACTAATCTTTCATCTATTAACTTATTCACTTCATATGTATGTATATACATACACACATATGCACACATATATATATGTAAACACTATACATTTTTTTCAAAATTGTTAATATATACCTACATGGGAAATAACTAACAAGAGCATGAACTTACATCCAGTTTCTTTTATCTTTAGCCTTGTACTCTCCTCTCACTTCAGTACTCTCACCCCAACCACAGTCCCTCCAGTGAGGTTGTGTATTAAATTTATAATTCAGTTAGGCAAATTCTATCTTAGCTTCCTGGGGTGTTTGATATTCTGAATCTTTTTTAAAAAAAAATGTTCTAATTAGTTATACATGAAAATATACTGATTCTTTAAATTTGGATACATTATGATTTACTTTGTTTTGTAACATTCTGTGGATATCGATAAGTGAACAGTGTCAGATATCCATCATGAAATTAGTCCATGGTAGTTTACCCTTTATTATAGAAATAAATATTTGCCTAATGTATTCAAATAAATATTTACTTAATGTACTCAATTCATACTCTCCTCCCTAAAGCCTGACAATCAACAATCTCTTTTTGTCAGTTAAATTTTCCCTTTCCATAATGTCATATAAATGGAATAATTTCATATGTAGATTTTTGTTTTAATTTAGTGTGCATGTTAGAATAATCCTAGTTAATATATTAATAGATTGTTCCTTCCTTTTTAAGCACTGAATAAGCTTTGTATGAATATACCACAAATTGTTTATCCATTTACCTATTAAAGACTATCTTACAGATTCAAATATTTGACAATTATGAATAAAGCAGCTATAAAATGTGTGGATATTTTTATGTTGAAATAATTTTTCAACTCAGTTCACTTGAATATCTATATATCTATGGCTACAATTTCTGATAAAAGTAAAAAGAGGCACATAAAAGACTGCTAAACTTTCCAGAATCTGCCTTTGATTATAGTTTTAACCCCAGGAATTATATAGAGAAGAAATTATACTTTGAAAGACAGTAACACTAAGCTGACATTTTAAAATTATAATTCAATCTGATAGCATATTATTGAAAAATAAAAGTAGACAAAAATATTATCAACTTAAATTGACTACCTTTAAAAATAGTTCTATTAAATCTTATTAATGAAGAGAAGAACCAAAAAGAAGATGACCACAATATTATTTCAAAGCTAATTACTACATTGAAAAAGATCATTTTCTTCACAAGCACTCTACTCATCATGAGAGCCCCATGGCAAAGAACAGTAAAAGCAGTCCTGAAAACCTGAGAAATTCATTCTTGGATTATCACTGATGCTGTGCTACTGGAATATTTCTGATGACAAAAAGTATTTCTCTGAGTAGAGCAGACTGTAGTGTCAATGTGACTCTTCGATGTGTTGAAGCTTTGTGCCACCTACTTTTCTCATTTTCCAAATTTGTTTTTTGGTGTCCCAGCAAAAATAAGAAAGAATCTATTTCCATCTGCTCAAAAAGTATATCATTGTAGAAGAAGACCTTATTTCAGCATTTTCCTATGTATACTTGTCTCTTTTAATGACTTAACCTACCAGAACACACATACACTAGAAAATTAATTTTAAGCATATTAATTGATATTTAATACAAAAATTACTTATTAAACAACACACTCCATATTTTGAATTTATACCTCAAAAATTGCTGGCTATTGATATGTAATGGGGTGAGGGGTGGGGGGAAAGAGAAGAATGGAGGAACTTTAGATTACATAGAGAGAAATGAGAGGGGAGGTATGAAAAATGGTGGAATGAGACAGACATCATTACCTTAGGTACATGTATGACTACATGAATGGTTTGAATGTACATCATGCACAACCATAGAAACAAAAAGTTGTACCCCATCTGTGCATGATGAATCAAAATGCATTCTGTAAAAATAAAAAAAAAAATGCTGGCTATGGTTTTTAATCTCAAATTTCAGAAAAAAGTAATAATGCTTTTAAAGTTTTAACTAACTGATTTTATTATTACTAGAGTTTATTATTTCATTGGTGACATGTGTTGTGTTAGGTACTTCTTTGCTCTTTTTAAATCATCCTGTAAGATGGCTATTATTTACATTGATGTTTATGCATTGCTCCTGTGAAAACTACTAAATTCATTTATTATTTCTTAGTAGATTATTCTGATAAATCCTTGTATTTTCCACATTAGGCAATCATGTCACATGCACAAGTAAAACATTTTCTTTCTTTCTTTGTTGCCTTTCTTCCTTCCCTCCTTTTTTTCCTATCTTCATTTCTTCCTTAAACCTGGGCTTTATTTGATTTGGTTCTTATTGCCCTGATTGGGCCTTTGTTATAGTACTAAATAAAAGTAATGACAGTGAATAAAAAAGATGGCTATTATTTCCTTCAATAGAAGAGGAAGTTGAGGGTCATAAAGTTAAATGCATTACTCACTTTGCACAGCTAGAAGGTGCAGACATCTTTGTGTATTTCCAAAGCAAATTAAAATCTGAATCTCAAACCTGTAATTATACTAAAGATGCTACAGTAAAACTAACAGTTTGCTTTCATTTATAGGTGATTACTACCTCAAGGAATAAAAAAAAAAAAAAAACCCTTCTTTCTAATTTTCTTGACTTTTAGTTTTTGGGGATTTCTAAATTCAGTTTTCTGAAGTTTTATTTACCTATTTAGAAAATGTTTTGAAATGAAGAAAAAACAAATTTCCATTTCTTCTATTTCCCTCCCCTTCACTCTTCTTCATTTTTTCCTTTATTTTCTTTCCTTTTTTTCATCCTTTCAGTCTTTAAAATTCTCTCATCTTCTTGATGACAAATATCATAAATATTTATATAATGTTTTTCTTCCTTGAACTCAATAATCCAATTAGGAGAAATAATATTTTCAGATATTTTATAATTGAAAATCAATGTAAATAGAATAAAACACAACTGTGATAGCTTCGTACTGGTGTGTGAATATATAAGTAGAGACATGGATCAGAAAAGAGAGACAAAATTCATCCAAAATATGTTTTTTAAAAAGCATTTATAAGATATGAAAATTATTTGACAAAGATGTACTTCTAAATGAATATAGCAGGAATATTTTTCTCTTCTGTAGGAAAAAAATAATATTTGTATTCAAACTTGATTACAATACAAAAAAATATGTTAGATATAATATATGTAAAAGATAAATTTCCACAAATTTCACAAGAAAATATAAAGTGATATGATTTTACGGTATAAAAGTATTTTTAAAAAGGACCTTGAAAGATTAAATCATTCTAGAGACTATTGAAAAACCTAATTAAGATGAAATTAAGATTATCTGTACACTAAACAAAGTTAAAAGACTGGTCTCAAATGTTGAGAAGATAATTACAGTGCAAAACTCTAGACAACATTTATATCAGTAACAAACATAAAACTCTGAAAGGTCAACGAAAGATAAAACCAATTATCTAAGAGAGCATGGGTAAGATTTATTTATGATCAATTAAATTATAAACTTGAATTACCAATAAATATATTTAAGTAGTTTCAGTTTTACATATAATCAGTTGAAAAACTAGGAAAAAAACAACCGTGACATACCATATTGCATCCACAAACTTAAACTCATCTATACATGTACATTACATACTGTTGGAGGGTGTATAAAGAAAAATGAACACCAGTATGCTGCTAATGGGAGTATAAATTTAACAACTGCTTTTGAAAATAATTGTGAATTATCCAGTAAACTGAAGTTTCATGAATTCAATTAATCTGCATTTATTTTCCTTTGTACCCTCTGTATAAAAATTATTAAACATTTGCACAAGATGTTCCTGAAATAAATGTACTTTTCTTAAATACACGGGCAATTATCTCTGGTTCTTTCTATCTACATACACCCTGCCTCACCAGAGATATATTCTGATTGTGACTACCTAGGAGCTGTTCCTCAACCTTTACATTGGTTCCCTCTATTTTTGTATTACCCCACTGTATTTACATTAAATAAGCAGAAATTCAAAGAGAACTTTCTTTTCCAAAGGTGTTACTTATCTGCTTATTGACACTACAAATAATGATCTGTCTGAAAATTAATGGTTAGGGAAAAGTCTGGAATTTGGGTCAAAAGAGCAGTCAATTTTGAAAGAAATATAATCTTTAAAAATACGATAACAATTTAAAATTAGCTTTCTGATTACCTAGTCAAAATTGTTTTCAAGTTCTGATTGCTGTCGTCTTCGTATTGTTATGAGATACCAGTAGAGTCTGCTTGACTCATTACCACATTTGGAATATCACTATTTTCAAATGTTTAAATACAGTCATATACTGCTTAATAATGGGGTATGTTCTAAGAACAATGTAGCTAGCTGATTTCATCATTACAAGAGCATCTTGGAGTAGTACACTTGCACAATAGATGGTACAGGTCAACATGGTAAATCCAAGGATGAATGAGTTTGCTGCTGGTAAAACAAAATGTGCAGTTTTACTGTTATTGTTATTTTTTAAATAAATAGAAGTTGTCTCCAAGTAATACTAAAATATACTGCAGTAATACATAAACCAGTAGCATAATCATTTACTATATGAATGTGCTATACTTTTGTATGACTGGCCATGCTGTAGGCTTGTTTACACCCCTGTCTCCACAAAGATGTGAATACCACATTGTGCTGTGACTTTACGATGAGTGTGACATCAACTGGCAATAGGAATATTTCAGCTTCATAATAATCTTATGGGGTCATTGTCATATGTGCAGTTCAGCATTGTTCAAAATGACATTACCCAGCACAGGATTGCATTTGAATCCTATGCTTGTTCAACAACTGGTGAAAAAGTTTTAAAACAACAGATTCAACCATCTTGCTCCTATGATTATTAAGGAACTAAGAATGAAAATGATTTTAACAGATAATTTTTACTCAGACTTTAGAATATGAAAGGTGGTAATTATATCATAAAATAAATGTTTAAGTACTATATTTAGAACTTTTTAATCCATAGAAACAATGATTTGGGGGAGAAAAGGAAATGCTTCTTTATGTGTATACTTATCTTGGCAATGATTCTTTATCCATATTTTTAATCGTACACACACACACACAAAAAAAAAACAAGTTACAGAAGGATAGAAAGTTTCTATCCACAATGGAAATTAATGTAGTATAAACAGTATTCGGTGGAGATCATTGATATTTTATTAAATTTCAAGCATTGGCTGTGTATCCACTTGGTAGTCATATGATATGGTGGGTAGTGGTCAGGAATGAAACATTGTTGCACTTTATATTTACATTTTCCACAGACAAAATGCATTTTCCATAGCAGAAATATGCTTTAACATTCCTTCAAACCCAAAGAAAATACTTCTTGTGCAGTACCAAGTTTGAAGAATGTATTGCAGTAAGTGTATTTTTCATGCAATGATTGAACTTGTTTGAATAATCTTCCTGAATTAGTTGACCTTACTAAACATATAACAAATTTTTTTAAAAAGACTTAGTCCTCTAAATCATTCTCCTAAATTTATTTTCTTAAACCACAAATCTCAGTTTACCGTTTCCTGACTCAAAAACACCTACATAATTTAAGAGTGCCGAGGGAAAAGCTCAAATTACTTACTGTGGAATTCAAGGTCTACCACTGAAAAATTTCTCTTCCAAAAATATTTACCACTAATTATTTTATTGCTCCTACACAATAACCTACACATGGTCCTGAATATAAATATTTCTCTTATTCATCACTCTATTTTTATCTGTGTTGCTTACTTTATTTCTATTTCTATTTCTAAGTCTATTTCTAACTCCTCTTTTCTCTATGAATTTCTACACTTTATACTTGCATAGATAAATCACAAACATTTTACCATCACTTCTCTCTCTGCTTCTCTTTTTCTTTAGCCTTGACACTACACCAGTTAATACAACCCTTGTTTTAGTTGGCTTTACATCACTGGGATCAAAAGTTCTGACAAGAACAATGTAGAGGGGGGAAACTTTATCTTGGCTTATGGTTTCAGAGGTTTAGTCAATGGTCAATCAACTCCATAGCTATGGGACCACATAAGGCATAACATCATGGTAGAAGAGCATGGTGGGGGAAAGCAACCCAGGACATTACCTGCCTACAGTTACCACCCAGTTAATCCATACCAAGGAATTAACCCACTGATTAGGTGTACCTTTCATGATCTAAATGCTTAACCTTTGAATATTTTTGCATTGTTTCACATCTGAGATTTTTTGGGGATTATAGCTCATATCTAAACCATAATATTCTGTTCCTGGTCCCAAAAAAGTTCACAGTGCAAGATGCATTTAGTCCATTTCCAAAAGTCCTTATGGTCTTAAAGTTTTCAGCATTTCCCAATAGTTAAAATTCTCTTTTGAAACTCAGGACAAAATTTTAACTGTGAAAATAAGCATAAAAAGTTAGTTACATATATCTAGTATATAAGCACAGAGTAAACATTTTCAATCTAAAAGGGAGAAATAGGTAAATAGAAAGAAGGGATGGTATCAATGCAAGCCTGAGGTTCAGAGGAGTAAACAAGTCCTATAGCTCCACCTGTACAGCATCTGGGGCATGTGGCATTGTGGTGATCTCCCCAAAGAGACTGTGTAGTTGCACCTTTATGACCTTATTAGTTGTAGTCTGTATGGTCTCTGTCCTGACTTGTTTCCTTTAGATTCCTAGAGCTCTACCCAGCAGATATCCTACATTACTGACATCTTTTGATCTCAAGAATCTCCATTAATTTTGACTTCTTCTCCCATCACCATGCATCACCCTTTTGGGGGAAGTCTTCAGGGATGCCAACTCAGCTACGCTTTGGCAGGCTTCTTAGGCCTTCCTTTACTATCTTGACTGAAGCCTTCATGATCCCCTAACACCAGAATCCTGCATTCCTGAAGAACCACCACCACATTGTAGTTGATGCCAAGGTCTGATGCCATCTCAATCAGTAGCCAAGTCTCCTGGGACCTTGGCTACAGCAGCCTCTAAGTGCCTGGGTGGTTGAGCAAGGTGAAACAACTTTCAAACCCTCTCTATGCAATCTTAGTGATCCCAAACACAGACCTTAAGGTTCCTTCTCAAAAGAATGTTTGCTTTTGTACCCTTGAACCTGAGAAGGTATGGTTTTACCAGTTCTGAGGTGCCCTGAAGCCATTTTTCCTATTGTCTCTGTATAGTACGTGGCATCTTTTTAGTGGCTGCAATCCCTTTAACAACCACAACTTCCTGAGAGCTAGTTTCTTTCCCACAGTTATGGCCAGTGTTCAAATTTTTCAAAATTTCCGGCTTTGCTTTTGCTTCTAATTATCATAGTAAACTTGGTTAAAAGCTGTTAGCAATATCAATGCAAAATTCTGAATGCTCTGCTGCCTTGAAATTTCCTTCACTAAGTGAAATAGTACATCATCTATAAAGTCAGCTTCATAGAAAATCTCAGAATATGGGCAAAATGTGGAAAACTTCTTTGCCAGAATACAATATGAATGGCCTCCAGTCCAAAGTCTACTAGAGTCTTCCTCTGAAATCTTTGCACAGTCTTTACTGTTCACACTTTTATTGGCATTCTGGCTTCCTCAATTCCAACCAGAATCATTAAACTCTACTTAACAGCAATCTAAACTTTTCCAGCTTGCATCTCTAAACTTCTCAAAATTTCCCCTACAAAAACCAGCTCCAAAGTCTTCTTGACAATGTTTGCCAGTTCACCTGCAGCAAAACCCCACTTCTCCATATCGATTTCCTTTTGAATCATCTTTTTCACCATTGTGACCAAAAGACCTGACAAGAACCATGCAAAGGACGAAACTTTATTTTAGCTCAGGTTTAAGAGGTTCAATCCTGGTGAGCCCATTTCATATCTCTTGGCTCAAGGCCGAGAACATCCTGGCAGGGAGAAGCAGCTCAGAACATGGCAATCAAGAAGCAAAAGAGAGAGCTACACTACCAGGGATAAAATATAAATCTTAAAACATACCCATAGTGACCTACATCCTTCAGTCACACCCTACCTGCCTATAGTTAATCCATACCAGTGGATTAATCCAAATCAGGTTATACTTCTTGATCTAATCATTTACCTCTGAAAATTCCTTCACTGTCTCACACATGAGCTTGGGGTATACTTCATATCTAAACCATGACAATCACTAATCTGCTTTTATTTTCTATGAATTTACTATTTTGAAATTTATATATGAATGAAATTATATATTTTTTCTAACATTTCTGTAGCATGGCAAAAATTCATTCATGTTGTTTTGTGTTAATTTTAATTGCCAAATAGTGTTTTATTGCATGAGCAAATGATTTTTGGTTGGACATTTGAATAGTGTCTAGTTTGGGATGCTATTTTGAAAATATATATACAGTTTGAATAATGCTGATATAAATTATTTACATACATACATTTCTGTGAATATGGGTTTCCAGTTATCTTTAATAGATATGGTCCTGGGAGTCAAAGTTCTGGGTAGTAAGGTAAGATTACATTTAATTTTTCAAGAAATCAAAAAAAATTTTTTTCTAAGTAGCTATATAATTTACAGTTCTACCAAAAATATATTTGTTCTAGATTATCTGTATTCACACCAACTGTTGATATTATTAGTGTTATGGGTTAAATTATGTCCCCACGACATGTTAGAATTGTAACACTTAATACCTCACAATGTGATGGTTTGAAGATTGGGTCTTAATAGAGATGGCCAAGTTAAAATGAAGTTACTATGGTGATCTCTTCACTATGGTGATCTCTAACCCTACATCTCTGCTGTCTTTGTAAACCCGGGAGAAACCTGAACACACACACACACACACACACACACACACACACACACACACCAAAAATAAAAATAAAAATAAAGAAGTGTATGACCATGTGAAGATGAAAGGAGAAGAAGGCCTAAGAAGATCTTTCCTCCACAACTGTCAGAAGGAATCAACCCTGGTGACACCTTGATCTTATAAATTATGAAAGTGCTAGAAGACGATTTTCTCTTGTTTAAACCACTCGGTTTGTAATATTTTAAGTTTCATCAGCCCCCATAATGAAATTTTTATTTAGTATTATACTCATTCTAATCAGTTTGTAGTGGTAGCTTATTGTACTTTATTTTGAATCATCCTAATGAATAATAATGAGAGTTTCATGTGCTTATTAAACATCTCTATAACTTCTTCAGTGAAATGTACACTAAAATATTTGATTCATTTTAATGTTTGTCCAGTTATGTAGTTGGCCTATTTATTTAATATTTTGTATACAAATTTGTTTTCAGATGTGCAATTTGAAATTATTTTCTTCCAGTCTATATCTTGCCTTTTAATTTTCTTCATGGTGTCTTTTTCTTCTACTTTTTTTTTTGGTTTAATTATTTTTTAAATAGCTTTAGTGAGGGGTGATTATTTTTATAAAATTCCTTTATTTACTAATTATAAATATGTAAATACCCATTACATTATCACCATAATCAAGATAATTTATATATCTTTATCCCTGAAAAGTTTCTTATAATTTCCCTGGACATGCAATAATCGAAGGTAAGTATTGATCTGCTACTTTTTGTTATTGTTATTTTATCCCTGAGAGCTAGGGACTGAACCCAAGACCTCACATATGATAGGCAAATCACTCTATCACTGAGCTACACTCCCAACCCTGCTTTCTATAACTACAGATAAGTTAGTATTTACTACAATCCATTATAAATAGAATTGTACAATGTCTTTATCATTTTTTAATAGAAAGAGGGTTAGGTTTCCTCACCTTATATATTTATTTTGAATCATTCATACTGTTGAATTTGTTGATAGTTCTTATTGTAGTATAGTATTCCATTGTACAGTGGACTATAATGTGTTTATTATTTAATTATTGTTGTTAATGACTAACTAATGTGCTGGCAGATTGGTGTTCTGGAAAACAAACAAAAAAAATCAGATAAACAAAAATTCCAAACTCCTAATTTAACACATTTGCTGATTTTAATCTCATAAATTCTTGTATGATGGTTGATTTCAACTAGCTGACAACATTTCTGAGTACTTAACCTCCTGTAAGCTGGTAGCGAGTGTTTCTACCACACTTTGGATATTTCCAGTTCAACTCAAGCACTAAAGAAGGAAACTTCAAGCCCAGTCCCAAAGCTCTAATATGACTCAGGATAAACAGCATATACACACCCAGTATAGTCACAATATCAATTCAGCATCCATGATCCACTCAGGACTAATCCTAAAGAGAACTTGCAAAAGTTTTACAGAAAGGAAATTCTTTTGTCTTTTGAGAATTCTTGAAAAGAGAAATTACCTTTTATAGCTGGCAAATAAAAACAAAGGAAAAAAAAAACATTTAAAAGCTGCAGGCAATTGACCTCTAAAAAGGAAGGGAGGTAGCCTTCAGATGAAGCATACATCTGACATTAAAGACAGAAAGTAAATGACTATGTGAACTCTTGACTGCAACCCATACTTTTCCCAGACCTTTCGGATATATGCACCAATAGGGCACTGATATTGTTTAAAGCAGATTTAGTTTCATAATAGTTATAAGTGGAAAACTTCTCATATAATATAGCTATGAATTCTAAGATGGTTTACAATATAATGTGAATACTAGTAATTATTATTTGAATCTTAGTACAGCAGGGAGTTAGATCAGCATGTATGGTTTGTTATGGTATAAAATTTGTGATGGGATATTTTGAGACTTTTAAAATTTTAAAGTGAGAACTTTATTTCTCTTTTACTAAATGTATTTTGGATTTAAAGAAATTTTTGTCAAGACCATTATCTTTAAAATGAGTTTCAGTCACTTAGAAAATTTACAACTAGGAATTTAAATGTTTCTTTCTGTAGTAATTCTCAAGTTCAGACTTTATATTTGAGGTGAAAGATTTATGAGCAGGAAGAAATCACCAAGAATAAAACCAGATAGAATATGTATATAAAAACATTCTGCTGTAGTTAGAAAGACACATATATAGAAAAATGATGAATGAATACACAAAAATCTATGGTTTATAGGAAGAGAAGCTTAGGATTGTTGTGACATGGTTATCAATGAATATCACATATATTCTTCTGTTAGTGAAAATCATTTCCTCTGAGCTCATGACCCAAAGTAATATTTTTGCCTTTCAGTTCAATACATCCCTGATTCTCTTTCTCTCTTTGCCTTTTTTACGTAAACTTTGGATTTTTTTTTTTTTCTTTTTAGATCTCTGGAAATCTACAGAAATTTGACTGGATTCATTTTAATCTTGTTATTTGACTTGTTCATTTATTAATCAGCATTGAGACATATTATTCGTATAATAAAAGATAAAATCTGTTAACTCAGTATCATTGTGTTCAGAAGAAAAACGATAAAAAACCCAAATATGACATAGTATCATTAATATAATGAGGATGTGCAAAACATAATGAATATAATAATAGGGTGAAAAAGTGTGTGTGTGTGTGTGTATGAACGAGTGTGCACATTTGCAAAGAAATGAGATGTCAGAGAGCAAAAGGTAGTCAGAACCAAAATATAAAACATTGACTATTAATACAAAACCCCATATTAGCTAATTTTAACTAATTTTGACTGAACAAACTGATTGATTATCATATCTTTTCCACTATCAGTCCTTTCAATCAACACTAGCCAATGTTCATCATTCCCTTTTTTCCCTTAAAGTTCTCAGTCTACAATTACCAAAATCATACAGGAATTAGGGATGTGTGAGAGTTAAAGATCCTATATTAGTTTTGTACTTCTGCTATAACAAATTACCAAGTCCCGAGTGTCTTAATACAGCACAGATTTATTATATTGAAGTTCTAGAAGTTAAGTGTCAAACATTGATCTCAATCAACTAATGTGAAGATGTTACAAATGCTGGTTCCTCCTATAGGCTATGAAGATAAATTCCACTGCCTTGTCTTCTTCAGATTCTAAGGATCTCCCATTTTCCTTGGCTCCTGGCTCCATCTTCGAGGCCAGCAGTATCTCCAGTCACATCTCATTCAGTGACTGCTTCTGTTCTCAAGTCACCTTTTCTGACCCTAGCCCTCCTTACATCCATATGTGAGGGCTCTGTGATTACACAACTCATCAGGATAATACAGGATACGCTCCTCATCTCGTTTTTCTTAATTTAATCACAACTGTGTTGTCTCTTGCATCACATAAAATAACAAATATACAGGTTTAGGGATTAAGACTTGAACTTCTTTAGGGAGACATTATTCAGTTTTTTGTAGAAGTTGAATAATATAGTTCAATTATTTAATCTGAACACTTAGGAAAAATTATGCCTTTGATGTATCTCAGTATTTGCTATGTTCAAATGATTCTTGCTTCTCTTATATTACTTTTTCTCCTGCATCCTTCAGGCCAAATCTGTATCATCTCTTCTAACAATCCTTTCCTAAACTAATCAGCCCAGTGTGCTTTGCCACTCTTTTGAAAATGATTTTAGAACTTGTCATTTATTTAATATTTGACCCTAATCAAGAATTACCTGGAATGGCTATTTAAAATTTTGTTTTGTGTTTAATTTTTACATTTATTATAAACTCCTTAAAATTATCAATTATTTTCGATTTTCTTTTTCTTCATATTTTTCACATGGTATCAGACTATGTGCTATGTATTTCTATGCTCAATTTAAATATACATGTTTAAGAAAAATGAAAACAGAACCACCTGTCATCCCTTTGTGAAAATGAATGCTTTTTTTCCTTTTCAATTTAGCTCTTATCATTCATTTTTCTCCACTGATAACTTACCCTGGATTATAAATGCTAAGATGTGAAAATCATCCTTATGTATCATGTTTTATTATTATCAATTGTTGGAAAATATTCTTGAATCACTTGTGTTAAATGAATTCTCAAATATTTTCTAAACATTTTTCTCTGAATTTAAATTAAAATATGTCTTAGAGAAAGAATATTTTCTCACCCATGTGTTCAGGTAGATCTTATCAAAAATTTTTTAATGAATTATTTTATGATCATAAGAAACCTTTTAAAGAATAGTCTTTATTTTTAGTTTCAAACATCATTTAAATAGTAATTATCAGTGTAAGTTCCCAAACACTTAAATGTGACTACAATTTTTAAATTAATAAAGTTCAATTATACCTTAAGGTGGAAAACACATCAATCAGACATACACTTCCCCTGCAGTTGAATGAGGATGAAAAGTCAACTCAATAGCATCAAATAATTATACACTGATTTTGTATATAAAATATACAAATAATGTGAGCTATGATTTCTTAATATGAGAAGTTATTTTATTAATCCATTGCATTAACTACACAAATCTACTGATAATGAAACACACTAGAGAGAGTCATACAGTAATGCATACCATAATGATTTGCTGTCTAGCAAAAGGAAGGTTTCCTCAGTTTCAGTTATGTAACCACACGTGTTACCGCACATGGGTTTCTTCTCAGCATTTGGCATCTGAAATAAACATGAGAGCAACTCCCATAAAAATGATTTATTTTCTTTTTAAAAGAACATGCTTATCATAAACCAGACTACTATACATGTTGGAGAGGAAGCATGGGATTCATTTCCAGTAAGAATAATCTATTCTCTCTATTAAATTTATGTTAAACTCTGTAGAAAATACAGGAGGTGTTTTTATGTCTTATCAAGAGTAGATGAAAAAAAGGAAAAGAGTAATCCACAGATTTGTGGAATTTGATACCACTGAATTGAAGTGTGTTAGGTTTTAGTTCCTAAGCCTATTAACACCTATTTTATTTATTAAAAAGAAGAGTAATATGTCAGAAAACCAAATTACGCTGTTTCATGTTGGTTTGATTTTACAGTGAAAGTTTTGCTATTCTTTCTTTTGGAACTTGCTGTTTTGAATGTTTCCCATGTTTTCAATTTAAGAAGTGAAAAAAAAAATTGGAAAATGAGATAAAAAAGAAATTTTCAGTACATTTGAAAAAATTTGAGTTTGGTCTTTATCCCTCCTTATTGATTATGAACTTCTGTAAATGCATAGGAATATACTGGAGTATTTTAATGTTGACAGAATCTCACAATAAGGACATTGGTAAATAACTTGAGATGATTATTAGAATGTAAAGAAAAAGTTCCTAATTCCTCTTATACAATCATCTTCTTTGTACTGTGTTCTTCTATATGGTTAGTTTTATTATTGACTTTCTCTGATAATAAACAAATGAACCTGAGATTTCCTTGATTATTTTATACTCTTTATGTTTCATTTATATACAAAAACTCTAAATCCATATTCCTGGCTATTGAGATGAATATATAGCTCCTTGTTTGATAGGAAGGTTCAGAGCTGCATGCATAACAAAGTCAACATAAAAGCTAGATATAATTTATCTTGAACACCAACATTTTTGGGGGGCTACTGGGGTTTGAACTTAGGGGCCCTCAACCACTGAGCCACATCCCCAGCCCTGTTTTGTATTATTTAGACACAAACTCTCACTGAGTTGCTTAGTTCCTCTCAGTTGCTGAGTCTGGCTTTGAGATCTTCATCCTCCTGCCTCAGCCTTCTGAGCCTCTGGGATTACAGGTGTGCCCCACCACACCCAGCAAACACTAATGCTTTGATTTAAATTTATAATGGAAATGCAACAATACAATGGTATTATGAAAGTACATGTTTTCTTAAACAATAGTTGTAATTTGAATTCAAACACTTCTGAACATTTAATTTTTAGTTTTGTTTAGAAACATATGAACCCCTGAGGAGAGATATTGGCAGTGCTTTTATTTTTTCTAAAAATTAAAAAAAGAAAAAAAGAAACATTTATTGATGATTTTAAAATTTTGAATTTTTATTTGGTATTTAGAGATGTTTTTTGCTAAGATGAGTTAGGGCAAATTTTTGGGAATGCTACAGTACTCCAAGATTTACTTGATTTGTTAGTTTCAGCTTTGGGCATTAAAAAATCAGTAACAACAGGCTTCAAAATAAATGAATGAATATTTTACCACACACAAAAGTTGCATTTGAAAATAAATAAGAATGGCAATTAAATCAAAACAAATATTGACCCCAGACTAAAAGAATAATTGAAAAGTATTCTAGGAAATTACAAAGTATAGACAATGTTAACATTACTCTATTTGACACTTGAACAAATTTGTAAAATGAATACTTAGCATTTTGTTGTAGTATATGCATGCAGACTGTCAGAATCAGAAGTGTGTCCAAAGTTTCATCATACATATTTTTTGTACATTCAAAAGTCTATTTGGCAAATATGTTAATAATGGGAATAGTTTGTGGCATATAATAAATAATATTGATGTGTCAGTTAATTAAAGATGTAATATTTTTCGACTTTTCTGATCTTTATATTGCTTTATAATTTAAATAAAGTAAATATAAATTTACAGAATTAGAATTTATCAATTTAAAAATAATTATTAATTATTTAATCCTGGCATGTAAGTGAGCTATTATAATATATTAAACTACAATATGAATAACACAACCATGACAGAATTGATTTTTTTTTTTGCATATGGCTCCCTCCCATTTTTTTAAAAGATATTTAAAAGTGTTCACACTTATCCAAACATAATAGAAGAAATTATCTTTCAGTAGCCAGAGTTTCCTGTAATCTGACAGATTTTTATTGAATTGGTCATGTGTGCCCAGCCTCTGCAAGGTATATAATTCTCATGTGTAAGTAAAATACAAATTAAAGTCTTCTTTTCATGGGAATGAAATGTATGACAAGTATTATTCAAGAGGAAGAGACAGAGGTACAGGACACATATATAGTGAGAGAATATAATAAGAGAATACAACCTAGTCTGATCAGGGAGGAAGATGTAGTTAACCAAGCCTTCCCAGAAGGAACAAAGCTTAAACACAAGCTGGTTGGATACACAGATATTAACAAAGTGAAAAAGTTTAGAAGATGAAAGGACACTTAGTGAATATACTAAAGAGAGAACAGGAGGATATTAAAAAGGGAGAACAAAAAGCCAAAAGGTCCAGGAGTTGAACAATCTTGCAGGTCATAGCAAGAGAGCTCAGACTTCCTTAACAGGACTCCCATAGCACAAGAAATAAAAGCAAGAATCAACAACTGGGATAGATTCAAACTAAAAAGCTTTCTCTCAGCAAAGGAAACTATCAGTAATGTGAAGAGAGAGCCTACAGAGTGGGATGATATCTTTGCCACTCATACTTCAGATAGAGCACTAATTTCCAGAATATATAAAGAACTCAAAAAACTCTACACCAAGAATACAAATAACCCAATCAACGAATGGGCTAAGGAAATGAACAGACACTTCACAGAAGAAGATGTACAAGCAATCAACTGATATATGAAAAAATGTTCAACATCTCTAGTAATAAGAGAAATGCAAATCAAAACTACCCTAAGATTCCATCTCACCCCAATTAGAATGGCAATTATCAAGAATACAAGCAACAATAGGTGTTGGCGAGGATGTGGGGAAAAAGGTACACTCATACATTGCTGGTGGGGTTGCAAATTAGTGCAGCCACTCTGAAAAGCAGTGTGGAGATTCTTTAGAAAGCTTGGAATGAAACCACCATTTGACCCAGCTATCCCACTCCTTGGCCTATACCCAAAGGACTTAAAATCAGCATACTACAGAGATACAGCCACATCAATGTTTATAACTGCTCAATTCACTATAGCCAGATTGTGGAACCAACCTAGATGCCCTTCAAGTGATGAATGGATAAAGAAACTGTGGGATATATATACAATGGAATATTACTCAGCCATAAAGAATGATAAAATTATGGCATTTGCAGGCAAATGGATGAAATTGGAGAATATCATGCTAAGTAAGATAAAACAATCTCAAAAAACTAAAGGACGAATGATCTTGCTGATAAGCGGATGAGGACATATAATGGGGAGTGGGAGGTGTTAGCGTTAGGGTTAGGGTTAGGTTTAGGATTAGGATCAAGGAGGGTGGTAAGAATGGAGGAAGGAAGGACTGTATAGAGGGAAAAAGGGGTGGGAGTGGTGGGGGGAAGGAAAAAATAATAACAGAATGAATCAAACAACATTACCCTATGTAAATTTATGATTACACAAATAGTATGCCTTGACTCCATGTACAAATAGAGAAACAACATGTATCCCATTTCTTTACAATAAAAAAAAAATTGTAGAGTTAGAACATGAAAAAGAAAATAGATCCTAGGGGCAGACGTCATTACCCTATGTACATGTATGATTACATGAATGGTATGAATCTACATCAAGTACAACCATAGAAACAAAATGATGTACCCCCATTTGTGTACAATGAATCAAAATGCAGTATGTAAAAAATTAAAAGATAAATTTAAAAAGTTTGTTTAATTATACTGTTTTTGGAAAAGTATATGTAATCCCCTCTTTGTTTCAATATGTCTGCCCTCTGATTTTGGGTGAGAATTGTGAATGTATCAATTCTTCTACAGCTATCAATTTCAATAGCTGAGAATCTGAAAAGGCACTTAAAACATTGTTTGTGTGTAGGCACTTAAAAAGAATCATTTCTGGTTCTGATTTTGCCCAAGATATCTGGTGATCTCTGCAATGTTACATTAGTTCCTATGGGTGATATAACAAGCTGCCACAAATTACATGACTTAAAACAATAGAAATTTATCATCTCATAACTGTGGAGGCCAAGAGCTTGAAATCAACATGCTGGCAGGACCTCATTGCCTCTGAAACCTATCAGGGACTACTTCCCAAGTCCTGGTGGTTTACTAACAAACATTGAACTTCCTGATTTACAGCTGCTTAACTCCAATTTCTGCCTTTGTTCCCACAAGTCTTTCTTCCTGTACTTCTCTTTGGCTTCAATGGCTACCTTGTTCTAACAATGCCAGTCATATTGGACTAGTGTCCACTCAACTACAGTAGGGCCTCTTTTTAACTAATTTTTTCTACAATTATCGTATTTCTAAATTAGTTTCGTCCCAGGTAATATGTTAGTAATCCAAAGATCTGGTTTTGGAAGGAGACAATTCAGTCCATACCCCTATTTATATAGAAAAGAAAGTACGCTTTGGATCATGCATATAGAGCAATCACAAGAAACAATGAATCCAAGCAGTGTAGAAAGTATTTTTCTAATTCCTATACCTGTCAATCATACTGAATTTAGTTATAATTATCATAAAAGGCACTTAATTGCAAATATGTGCATGGTATTATAAAAATGAAGCTAAAATTACCTTTCAGAAATTAGAGGCAGAAATTTCTGGGAAGAAAAATATTGGCCGTGGAAATCTTAAATGTCATTGTCTTATAACCTCTATTCATGAAGTATACTGACAATGTAAGGTCAGGGTATCTCTCTATTTATGAGTTATATGAAGACTCTTAAAGTAGAAGTTATGGAGATGGAATAATACTGAAAACATGGTGATTAAATTACAATTCTATGTGTCATTCATTCTCAATGACATTTTGAGGGCATGAGTTTTAGTATTTCATTTATTGCAGAGTCTATAATTCCCACTGTCAAGAAGGTTCAAGTATATTTCCAGTCAATTCTTCATTGTGGACAATAGTTAAATTCAATGGGTAGTAGATAAAAATCCTCCATTCCTAATTGGAAAAGAAATAATTAATAGTTGCTGACCATGAGAAAGATTAAAAGAAAATGCAATACAAATTTTCATCCAAATATGGGTTTAGAATTCTATCTTTGCAGCTGCTAAAACAGGTATCCCTGGCTTATCTATGGTTTTTGTCTGCCCCACAATGAAATAGTTTTGTAACAGAAAAGTGTACATGTTTGCAGCTGGGTCTTTCCATAGAAGACAAAGTCCCTAGGAGAATGATCCTCAGTTCTGACTATCTAACACAACATGTATTCCTGGGCTCCCATTCTCGAGGGAGATATGTCTCACTTTTCCTTCTTCTTTCATTATTTATCTCATTTCTTTCTTATATCTTTTGCTAAATTTAACCAAAACTGTTGCCACTTATTTCTATTAACAAAGTCAACAGCAATGAATTTTGAAAAATCTCTTTGGTCAACCTGTTTAGTACTGGGAAAAGTATACAGACGTATTGAACTTATGTTCCTTTATTTTTAAAAATAAGGACCAAATTATATAATTCTCAGGTTGATGTTGTAAAATAAATAAGATTGCTTATATGAAGTTTCCAGGAGAATGTCTAGCAAGACACAAGAACTCAAAACCAAACAAACAAAAAATCCTCTTCCTATTTCTTTCTTACTCATAAATCAAGTAAAATGAATATGCTACCTGTTGAAGAACAGTTGTTTCAGCTATTTCCACTTTGCATCAATTAATAATAAAGCATGCATGTATGCACACAAGCACACACACACACACACACACACACACACACACACACACACACATACAAACACACACACACACACATTTTAGAAGTTCTGTTTCTCTGGGTATCCCTGACTAGTACAGATTTTATCCAGTTACTCTGAATGTAGTTCAGGGCTCATCAAAGCTGTTGCTGCCTCCAGGGGCACAGGGGACAAGGATGATTCTCAAGCTTTAGTTAATAGAGCGTTTTCTGCTATGTTTTGACCCTGTTTTAGGACCACTGATCATTTTATTGTTTCCAATTTTTCCCTTTGTAATGAAAATGCGTATCTTATAACTAACGTATTCCCACACTGGAAACAAGAAAAATTACTTGATCACTACAAATAGTATCTGTATGATCTTGCTTTTCCTGTCATTTTAACAGCCACATGTAATGTTCTAAAAACAGTTCAGTACAATAACTCCTCATTAATCCTCTTAGTACGCCCACAGAATATTTGTCATTGGGGGCAAAATAAGAGCTTTTATTGCAATGTAATAGTTTGTTGATAACTTTTCAATTCAAAACTAAACTCTTTTCACAAATTAATCAATCTTTCTCTCATTCTCTTCAAAGTTTCCAACAGACCTCTTCTTATCTAATTAATACTCATTTATGGTATTGTCCACACCCACATAATTTCCTCCAGTGGAGGGAGGGAATCTATTTCCATTTGTTTTTATATAACTCAGTGTACTCCATCAACAATCTGCAAACATAAAATGTTCTCTACCTAATTTACATATATTTATATATGGTTTTAAAATTAAAATTCTCTGAAATTTTAACGTTACAATAATTAGATACAGCGGTGTTTACTTAACATTCCAACCTTTGGCAATGAAATTTCAAGTGTTTCTTAATCATTTCTCATTCCACAAATTCCAGCAACAAGTGCACACTTTACAGATTTATTAGGTATGTTTATGGTGGCAATGGGAATGCAACTTTAAGTTTTTCAATTTGAACCTATAAATATTAAGATTTGAACATTTGTATTAAAGGTAAATAAAAATAATGTAATTCTTTAACTATTTATATATATGCATGAATAACCTTATGTGTATATATATATATATGCATGAATAAATATTGAATTTGTATGCCCACACATGTAACAAAATAATAAAACTTAATACCACTTAAAATAAGTTCTAGGTCTTAGGTTGTTAGTACATAATAAAGAATGCTTAGATAACTAAAAATTAAAAGAATTATATGTGTGCATAAAAGCATACAAATGTGTTTATAAACTATACAAAATTATGATATACCATAATTTAATATTATAAACTAATACATATTAAAATATATATACACTATATATATATATTATATCCCCTTTCTTTTAACTGGCATTTGATCTTTGAAATTTTTTTTATATATATTTTTATATATATAGTTTTATATTTTGGATCTTTTGCATGGGGAGACTATTTTTAAATCCAAATCATGGATAATATTTCACTGTAAGGACTACTGTAATCTTTAGATGAGAAAATCCAAGTATTAAAATAAATTAGTGACTACTTGATGTTTAGAAAATGTTGACATCAAAATTTAAAAAGTAATTAAAAACATCTTTGTCACTTTATTTGTTCTTTAGATTGATTCACAGTAGGAATGTATTTATAAGGAAAAGACTAAGATGTTCATGCTCAGTTTATATTTTCAGATGATTTTTTCTTTTCTATTAGACAAAGTTTAATCAAGTAAATTAATCATCATTTAAATGTTTTCCAAAGTATAGATTTGGTAACATTTTTATTGAAATTGCATAATATTTATCAACTATTACTGTTGTTTTCAGTCAGGAGCAGCATAGCAATTACTTTGAAATTTTAACCTCCTTGTAAAGCTTCTGTTTATATGTACATACATCATGTTTGTCCAAAAAATTTGTAAATAATTCATCATCATTTTTTTCTCTCTCACTCTCTTCATTTTACACAGGTCAATTAATGTACCAAATTGTTAGTATTTTGTACTTTCACAGTTTATTCCTAATTCTCTAAGGCTGCCACTGTTATTTTCAATCAAAATTATCCTTGAGCACATTTTGAAATTTATGGGCACATTAAAGCTTCACAGTTATATGATATGTGAATCCAAATCTGTTTTATATTTAAATTTGAAAATTGATAAACTGAGAGTTCATCAAAAATTTTTAATTTTTAAAAACAAATTTTAAAACTTAAGAATTTTTTGAAGAAAATTATATAATGAAATGTTTCTAATATACTTATTTTATTGAGTGTAATCTATCACAAAGTCTTACAAAGCATTCAAACATTATTAGATTTGATATATTTGAAGCAACTGTTTACTGATATTTTGAGCAAGAAGCATTTTTGGTATATTCTCCAAATTGTTTTATTTAAAGAAGGATTAAGGTAAACAACACTAGGGTAAATATGTAATACTTTCTTTCATGAATAGCTTTTATGTTTCTCTTTCCAAATGTGCAAAATGAGTGTTTAAAAATTACTGAGAGTTTTTTTTCTGTATTTGTGTATTTTTCTTGGGTTATTTTGCAATTGAATGGATTCCAAATCTCATCCACATGAAAAGCAAGTTAACTGGAGTCTGGTAGGTTAGATAAATATTGTCTTAATATTTATTCTTAATTGTCAAGGAAGATTTACATATAACAGTGACAAGAAAATAAATTCAATAAACAAGGAAAATGTCCATGCCCTTAACTGCATTGGATAATTTGTCCAATGATGGTTAACATTAAGCATACACATAACACCTGCCCCCAAAGAGCACAGCATAAATATAGCCAAGAATTTAAAAAAAATGGGATTTTTATATTCATTCACATGAAATATTTTGAGCATCTCCTGGTTCAAATTCATCATAGATAAATGTACATACTTTTTTAATTTGATTTACTAAAAAGAATGGTGTCGGTTTTCTCCAACTTGCTTGCAATAAATCTTTGCAAAGTTAATGATAGTAAAGTCAAAATTAGACCTTACTTGACCAAAGAACAGTGAATAAGGAGTGGTACATTAATTTCAATCTCTCTTTTCTCTCTTGTTTGTCGCAAAAAAATAATGCAAATGACTTTTTCAAAAGAAAGAACAATGGAAGAATATAAATACAATGATAATGGAATCTCAATTGTAAAAAGTAAAATATTCAGGCTGCTGCTTCTATTGGTCAGGAGTGAAAGGAAATCAATATTTATTTCTCTGACAGTTCTAACCTTGGTTCTAGTATTGATATTTTCAACAGAATTAAAAAGTTTTTCACAGACTTTTCAATTATTAAAATGTTCACCTAAAAGGCATTCTTTTTCTTTATTTTTTATTTTTTTATTTTTTTTGTACTGGGGATTGAACTGAGGGGCGCTTAACCACTGAGCCACATCCCTAGCCCTTTTTATGTTTTATCGATAGCCAGAGTCTCTCTGAGTTGCTTAGGTAGGACCTTGCTAAGTCGCTGAGGCTGGCTTTGAACTCACCATCCTCCTGTCTCAGTCTCCAGAGCCTGATACAGGCATGCACCACTGTGCCTGGCTTAAATTTTATTTATTCATTTTTGTTACACAAGACAGTAAATTATATTTTGATGTATTTATACAAACATGAAATATATCTTATTCTAATTAGGATCCCAGTCTTGTGGATGTACATGATGTGGAGAAGGCAATCTATGCCTTAGGTTGTTTTATCATGACAATAGCCATTTAACAGAATATGAAGTTTCTTACGCTTTCCGTGAATGTTTTGATTCTAAACTTTACTATAATTAGCTGTTTTACCTGATTTCAGAGAGATAAGTTCCAAATATGTACATTTATTTCACTAGGCAGGTGAGCTTGGATAAAAGATTTTTTTATTCTCTGAGGTGAATCAAAAAGGTTACTTATCCTCAACTCTCAGCCCCAAGATGCTTGCTGAGCATGGCATTTTTCGTTGGCTCCTTTAACAAATCTCATCTTTGGCCTGCTGCCCTTGGGGACACGTGGATGGATCAGAGACACTTCGGTGGGTGACTTTTGGTTGTTATTTAACTTTGATGCAGCTGAGACCTCTCTAACTAATGCTAGCTTGCTGACCTTTGACTTCAAGTGGAAAGAATTCATTTGAAAATGAAATGCTTCTCAGAACTTTGCCTAGTGTTAGAACCTTGAACTAAAAATGAATTGTTGATTGTTCTTTGTTGACCTGTTTTCATTGAGCTCTGTGACCTATCATTTAAATACTTTATCATTTCCTTTTATGACAAACTATGATTTAAATGAATAGTTACAGAATACTTATTTCTTTACTAATTTTATTTGGAAGCCTTCTGCAATTGACATCATTATAAGTGTTCACTGCCATTGAAACACCATTTTATTATAAAAACTCCACACGCTCAAGATTTGCTAACAAAATATATGCACACTATCTTTGAAATTATTATTTTCATTTCAATTAAGTGGTAAATAGTTTCTCAGGTTGAAAGAGGATTGGTTAAGGTAAGAAAATATGATATATATATAATAAACAGGACACGTTATTGGTGTATGAGAACGAGAGGACATGAGAGGACAGTGACCAGACAAATTAAACCTGTCAGGTGATATTTCAGCACTTAAGACATATAAAATAATTAAATCTTTACTAATAAAGTGACCAAGATTTAGGGTATATATTGACATAATTTAACCCAAACATTGACTGCTGTGATGCAATAAAGACTTCCATGAAATAATTTTCCCATTGAAGATGAATTTCTTATTCAGTATCATCAACTTACAGAGATAAAAGTAAATATTTTTTTAGTCATTCCACATTTCTGTCTTTTGTTTTAACTCAGTCACAAATATTCTTTCATAAATGTGTTCAAGTGCATCATTTCTTAATTCAAATCAGATCACTGGATCTTTGACTCTCTCTCATTTTCCACAGGCCCAAGAAGTGTCATTTGAATACTCTATTGGCCCGGTGGTGATCTGAACTCTGTGACAGCATGAACCAGCATCCGATAGGATAATTTTTCAGGTGGGTCTTTTTTACACTCTCTGGAATCCAGTGATATAAAATTCCCACAGTAAGAACTGTGCTGTCCATTTGAGTTGTAGCATGTTGCTTTGCTATTGTTTAGACACATTTGACATATTGGAGCAGCATGATGAGCAACATATGACCTAATGGAATCACAGTCTGGTGTGCAATCACATTAACTGGATAAATGGTAAAAATAGAAATGGACTTTGGAAATTGAGGATTCTGTTACTGGGAAAGCAGGACTAGGCTGCTCTTAGGTATACAATTAGGCAAATTTGACCTGGTATTATTTTTTTAATTTAATTTTTTTATTCATTGTACACAAATGGGGTACAACTTTTCATTTCTCTGGTTGTACATGAAGTAGTTTCACGCCATTTGTGTAATCAAACCTGCACATAGGGTAATGATGTTCATCTCATTCTACCATCTTTCCTACCCCTTGTCCCCACACTTTCCCTCATTTTCCTCTACACAATCCAAAGTTCCTCCATTCTTCCCTCCCAACCCCTTTTTGTATCATCATCTATTTATCAGAGAAAACACTGTAACCACCATTTGACCCAGCTCTCCTACTCCTTGGCCTACACCTGGTATTATTTTTATTGTCACAGTAATACAAGAATATCCCTATGCCCAAAGCAGATTTAAGTTCTTCAATTTTATTTCAGAGTTATGAATGGGCCAGTGAAATCCATATTTGTTTCATATAGCTTGAATATTTAATATCTCTGAATATCACTTTATTTGAGCATTATATTTATGTTATAAAATGTCTATTTCTATTAATATTCCTGATTAAATATAGATTTTTGATTATAATATAAAGTAAGGATGGAGTTACATGTATTGTCATTCTAGTACTACTATGTGGGTTATACATACAATCAAAAAAGAAGAAAACAATTCTGAGTAAGAAAAATATGTATGAATTGTTTATCTACTAATTTTAAGTTATTCTTATGTGCTATCTATGAACATATACAATTTTGGCACATAATATTTAATTTTCAATTGATAAACAATATGAATGTAAGCAGACTCACATTTACATTGAAAATCCTTAAAATTTGCCTCAGTTAATGTAAACGGTAAGCAACCTGATGACTTGATGCTTTATATTTTCTCATATTACTCTTATTAAACAAATAGTTTTATTACAAAAAGTAGTGTATGTGGCAGTATTTATGGATGAACACTTAACCTACTATCATTCTTCATTATGAAGTTAGATAAGAAAGACTATACCTTGGCCTCTAACCTTTCTTCTTACATACATGTTTTCAGCATAATACCTAAGATAATCCAGTTGAAATTTTCTTTAGACTCTCTCAACTCTCTCTGCTCCAAGTCTTCCCTATACTTTCCTGTCTGTTTTGGAGTAAAATCACAGTTAAAAAAATAGTTTTGTAACCAAACATTTAAGTTCCATGTTGACTATTTACCCTTATCTACTCTTTCTTTTTGAAAATGCTTTTATTAGAGCATTATAGTTAAGAGTTGGGTTCACTTTGACATAATCATACATATATGAAATTTAATTTGCTCCACTACAGTACCATTGCATCCTCTTTCCCTCCTCTCCTCCTTCCCCCTTTCCCTTTCTCCAATCTATGGGTCTTCCTTCTATTTATTTATCTATTTTTAACTGGCAATATATAGCTATTCATAAAGGTGGGATTCACCATGCTACATTAATACATGCACTTAGTGTAATTCCATCAAATTCTATCTTCATTTCTTCCCCTTTTGCATCGTTTGTCCCTCCACCCTCCCCCTCAGTCTCTTTCCACTCCACTTGTCTTCCCTCTATCGTTACAATATCCAGTCTGCCCTCCTTTTTTACATTACTTTGCTCTAGTTTCCATATATGAGAGAAAATATTTTACCCTTGAGTCTGTGAGTCTGAATTAACTGAGAATGTTCTCCACTTCCATCCATTTATTGGCAAATGCCATAATTTCGTCTTCTTTATGGCTGAGGAAAACTCCATTGTGCATATATTCCACATTTTCTTAATCCATTCATCTATTGAAAGGCCCCTGGGCTGGGTCCATAACTTGACTGTTGTGAGTTATACTGCTATAAGTGCTGATAGACTGTATCATTGCAGTATGCTGATTTAAATTTTTTGATTATATACCAAGGAGTAGCATAACTGGGTCATATGGCCGTTTCATTCTTAGTTTTTAGAACAATCTTCATACTGCTTTCCAAAGTGCTTATACTAATTTCCAGTCCCATCAATGATGTTTGAGTATACATTTTTTTCTTAGAGCATTTGCTATTGTTATTTGTAATCTTGATAATTGTCATTCAGACTGCTGTGAGATTAAATAGCAATGATTTGAATTTCTCTAATTTCTAGAGAAGTTGAATTTTTATATATGTATTTGAAATATATAAATAATTTTGAAATATATACATATGCATATATTTGCTGGCCATTTGAGTTTCTTCTTTTGAGAAATTTAGTTCTGTTTCTCACGTATTGATTGGGATATTTGTTTTCTTGTTGTTAAATTTTTGAGTTCTTTATATATTCTGTATATTAATCTCTTATCAGAAGAGAGCTGGCCAAGATTTTCTCCCATGCTGTAGATTTTCTCTTCATGTTCTTCATTATTTCCTTTGCTACACATCTACTATATTTTTACCCTTATTTTACTATAGTCACTTTGTCTTTTTACTCTTTCCTTTTGTAACATCTTAATTGGATTTTAATTGTGATCATAGAACTGAAAAACACTTCCTCCTATAAAATAGAATGAGTGTCCCAATGAGCTGAGCAGAAGAGTTTGGATTTATAGACAGAAAAGAGTTGAAGAAAGATACAGAGAACAAAATCAGATTGATCACTCAATGTTGTTTATTTGAAAATATTCAAGTCAAGAAATGATGTTTTGCTTAGTTTTTATGATGACTTGACAACTTTGTGTCTCAAATATCCTAATATTTATTTTCAACCTGAGGAATTTTATATTTTATTGATATACTCCAAATTGGTAAACTTAATTTTTAGTAATCAAGCTTCCTAAGTGTTATGTTTCTAAATATGTGTCAAACAAAAATATTGTATCATGATATAGCAAATGAACAATGAACCAGACCATAAGGGATCTTGGTATTTATCCAGATTATAGAATCATATGGTCAATTGTCAACTTCACATTTGTATGTCAAAAAAGAGGACTCTGGATTAAACTAAACATTCTGAAGCCAGGAAATCAGGAATTGTTGGTGGAATGAAAATGGATTTGAAAAATTACTCTAAGAATTTAATGTACCTAAATGTGTACAAATAGTCATTGGATCAAATAAATCTTTTGTCAATTATACATGTGTTTCTCTATTTTAAAAAATAGATATAGATACTACTGTGATTAATAGAATACATTTCAAAAAATGCAAAATTATATCAAAATCACAATTCTATAGTGAAATCCTAGAATGTATTGTGCTCTCTGCTAAGTACTATGAGCAGGTAACTAAAGCTATGAGCAAATAATAGTAACTAGTGTTCATCTTGAATCATAAAATTGGTTTCAGATAAAGAAGAAAGCAAAACATCACTCAAAGAAATATAAATTATACCACCTTTAATTTTCCATAGTGGATAAAAGATTCTCAGTTATTCTTGGCTTTGTCTGATTTTAGGTCTTTATATATTTGTTTAATTCCATGTGATTTCCTCAATTCTTTTAGAGATAAATCTCAGTATCACTGTTATACTAAATATCCATGACCATCAATTATTTTGGTTTATTACATTCTGTGGGCTCAATGTGATTCTAAATGAAAGGTGCCTATTTAATAATTAAAATAAAATATATACCAATTGTATATTGAGTTTTTGGAAATTTCATCACTTACTTTGTTAACCTCTCAATCATCAGTAATTGACCAGCTTTCCAGAAAGCAATCACACATACTTGACTTTTCAAAGGGTGCATGAAGAATTATTATGGCACATCATTCACAAAAGTCAAGGATACTTGAATTTCATTTGAGTTAATTGCTTGGTTTAAATGAAAACTAGCTATAATTATAAAATCACAATGCATTTATTTCTATATGATGGAAATGTTCCTTCAGTTTCCATGTGTGGAAACCTGCTTTCTGAGGTGTTAATGAAGATCTGCATTTTAGAAATAATATATATTACTAGAAATTGTGAGATGTGGCTGTATTTGTATTTATAATGTCAGTTCATTCCCTTTTAAAAGTGTTAAAATATTTATACCTCCAGAATTATGTGCATCTAAAAATAAATTTTAATGGCATTGAATATCTACAGTATGATGCTGAATTCTACAGGAAATGCAATGCCTTTCAGGTTCTGGTCTTTGTGTTCCCGTGACTCATTGCCTTGAAAATTTTAAACAAAGAACGTTCTGAAATACTTGTTATCAGAATTACTAACTTCTTATTTCTAGGGCTTTTTATACCAGGAATTCTAGCTCTTAAAAAGTCCCTCTGATTTTTCTCTTCCTGCCTTCTGCTTCCCACTTCCACTTTATATAGTAGAGGCAAAAACTTCCGAACTTTCCTAAACTATTTTCTGAAACCCAATGAAAATTTGTATGTTTTACAGCATACAAGATAGGTATAGACAATGATTTTATCTAAATTCAAATATAAATGTAAATGTAGGAATTCTTATCACATCCATTGTCTACTTACTAGAAACTTTTTATAAAAATGATGCACATATCTTCAAGATGCTTTCAGGCTTTTAAGGAGGTTCTGAGACTTTAACTGTGAACAGGATTTGATCATATAATGAGGTGAAAATACATTTTAGAAGTGAAGATTTGTGAGATCTATAGCAGAGGAGGACAAAAAGGAACACTAAGTCAGGTCATGAATTATTTTACATAAAATTCAGCACAAAAATTTTATCTTCCAGGTAGATAAAAGACTATCATTGAAATTTTTCCATACTGTAAGAACTATTTTTATTTGACATAGGATATAGCATAAATTGATATGCTTGACTATATGTAATGAAATCTCCTGAAAACTAATGGATAATACTTATTAGTAAATTTAAATTAGTAATTAGTATTAATAATTAGTAAATTAGTGACCAAATGATGCATTTTTGTCAGCCTAATATCTATTCCTAAATTTTCAAGCAATATGATATTTTTAAAATTTTTTTGAAAGAATCATTTCTCTTTCCTTTTGATGTCAATTTTTGTAGGGCAGACTTCACTCTTAGTTCCATATCTAAGATCATATCCCAGGCTGGGAAAATTAGCAACTCATCACAATGTCTAGAGTGACTAGAAATTTGTTAGTTCCAGAGAAATTAGCCATGTACTTTACTTCAGTACTATTACAAAAATGTCATTTTGCCTTTTCATGGGACAATTTGGGATATTATTTTTAATATACATCAAAAAATATATTTGTCTCTTTATTTTTTTGTTTTTATTTATTTTTTATTAATTATTTTAGTTACGCAAAATATTAGGGTACATTTTGACATAATTATAAAAGCATAGAATATAAGTTGCTCTAATTCAGTCCCCAGTACTTCCTTTTTCCACTCCCTTGTACCTTCCCTCTACTCTACAGATCTTTATATCATTTACTATACTTTTTTTAAATTAGTACCTTGTGGATATACATAAAGGTCAGGTTTATTGTGATATATTAAACATATATGTACACACATAGGAAAGTATATAGACAGATAGGAAAGTTAGGTCAGATTCTTCTCACTGTTCTTCCCTTACCACATTCCTCTTCCCACTCCATTAATACCCTTCTTGTATTCCAATGATCTTTCTTCTATTTTGATGAAATTCCTCCATTTTTCTGTTTTTTTTCCCCTTATTTTGACCCATTTTCCACACAACAGAGAAAACATTTGACCCTTGACTTTGTGTCAGAAAGATAGCATGATGTTAGCATGATGTTCTCCTGTATCAATTTACCATCAAAAGCCCTACTTTTATTTTTCTTTATGGCTGAATAATACTCCAGTGGATATATACATGCCACTTTTTCTTTATCTATTCATCAATTAATGGACATCTGTACTAGTTACATAGTTTCTCTATTATCGTGCTATGAACATTGATGTTTTGGGAGTCTTCTTAAGGAAATCTGATCCTAAGCCAACATGATGAAGATTTGGGCTTACTTTGTCTTCTATTTGGTGCAGGGTCTCTGGTCTAATTCCTAAGTCATTGATCCATTTTGAGTTGATTTTTGTGCAGAGTGAGAGAGAGTGGTTTGATTTCACTTTACTGCACATGGATTTCCAGTTTTCCCAGCACCATTTGTTGAACATGCTATTTTTTCTCCATTGTATGTTTTTGACTCCTTTGTCTAGTATGAGGTAACTGTACTTTTGTGGTTTTGTTTCTGAGTCTTCTATTCTGTACCATTGGTCTGCCTGTCTATTTTGGTGCCAATACCATGCTGTTTTTGTTACGATTGCTCTGTAGTATAGTTTAAGGTCTGGTATGGGGATACCTCCTGCATCACTCTTTCTGATCAGGACTGTTTTGGCTATTCGAGGTCTCTTATTCTTCCAGATGAAGTTCATGATTGCTTTCTCTATTTCTATGAGGAATGCCATTGGGATTTTAATTGGAATTGCATTGAATCTGTATAGCACCTTTGGTAAAATGGACATTTTGACACTATTAATTCTGCCTATCTAAGAGCAAAGGAGATCTTTTCATCTTCTAAGGTTTTCTACAATTTCTTTCTTTAGTGTTCTGTAGTTTCCTTGTAGAGATCTTTCACCTCTTTAGTTAAATTGATTCCCAAGTGTTTTTTTTTTTTTTTTTGAGGCTATTGTGAAGAGTGGTTTTCACTTATGAATAGAAATGCAGTAGAAATCAAAGCAAAATCAATAAATGGGATGGATTCAAACCAAAAAGATTTTTCTCAGCAAAGGATACAATCAATAATGTGAAAAGAAAGCCTATAGAGTGGGAGAAAATCTTTTCCACATGCACTTCAGATACAGCACTTATCTCCAAAATTTATAAAGAACTTATAAAACTTTACACCAAAAATACAAAGAACCCAATCAATAATTGGGCCAAGGAACTGGACAGACACTTTACAGATAAAGATATACAGGTGATTAATAAATATATGAAAAAGTGTTCAGCATCTCTAGTAATTAGAAAAATGAAAATGAAAACAACTCTAAAATTTCATCTTACTCCAATTAGAATGGCTATTATCAAGAACACAAACAATAATAGATGTTGGAGTGGATGTGGGGAAAAAGTCACACTTACACATTGCTGGTGGATTTGCAAATTGGTGCAGCCACTCTGGAAAGCAGTGTGGAGAATCCTCAGAAAACTTGAAATGGATCCACCTTTTGACCCAGATATCCCACTCCTCAGTTTTTATCCAAAGGACTTAAAATTAGCATACTACAGTAATGCTGCATCCACATCAATGTTTATAGCAGCTCAGTTCACCATAGCTAGATTGCGAAACCAACCTAGATGCTCTTCAACAGGTGAATGGATAAAGAAACTGTGATATATATATATATATATATATATATATATATATATATATATGTATATATATATATATACACACACAAGGAGTATTATTCAGCCATAATGAAGAATAATATTATGCCATTTGCAGATAAATGGATGGAATTCAAGAATATCATGCTAAGTGAAGTAAGCCAATCCCAAAAAACCAAAGGCTGAATGTTTTCCCTAATAAGTGGATGATGAAATATAATGGGGGTGAGGAGGTGGGGTTTAGAGAAGAATGGAGGAACTTTAGATTACATAGAGGGAAATGAGAGGGAGGAGGAGTTGGGGATATGAAAGATGGTGGAATGAGATAGACATCATTACCCTATGTACATGTATGATAACACAAATGATATGAATCCACATCATGCAGAACCATAGCAACGAAAATTTGTACCCATTTGTGTATAGTTAATCAAAATGCAGTCTGTGAAAATAAAATAAATAAATAAATAAATAAATCATGTATATACCTGTATTCCTAAAGTATGCTGATTTTAGAACTATTGGCTATATACCAAGGAGTGGAATAGCTGGCCCATATGGTGGTTTCATTCCTAGTTTTTTGAAGAATCTTCATACTTCTTTCCAGAGTGGTTGCACTAATTTGCAAATCACCAACAATGTATGAGTGAACATTTTCCCTATATGCTTTTCACACTTATTATTTGTATTCTTGATAATTGTCGTTATAACTGGAGTAAGATAAAATCTCAAATTGTTTCGATTAGCATTTCCCTGATTGCTAGTAATGTTGAAAATTTTGACACTTCATGGAATAGCCTGCCTGAGAATGAAGTCAATTGAAATAACAGAGATGAGTAAAGGAGTCATTGAGTCATTGTGATGTGAAAAAACCACTGGATATTTTTACCTTCAAGCCAAATTTTGCTCAAATATCCATGATTAATACTGACTATCTTCATTATGGCAATGATAATTTCAAAATTTCATCAAGTCTATATATAAATATTTTATCACATAATTTTTAGCATTTTTGAAAGCAAGACTAATTTTAAAACAATGGATTTGCATATTCTAAAAAATACACATATTCAAAGATTATAGAGCTTACAATTTCAGTCTGGAAATAACTCAATTTAATCCTTACATATATTTTTCAATAACTGACAAAACAATGAGTGGAAACATAAATTGGAATCAATTCCATATCTACCTAATAAAAACTAAATAAATAAAACCTTTGAGAATTTGATTAGTACATTTATCTTCAAGAAAAATTATTTTAGAAATATTTATATCTGAACAATAAGACAGGGTTCTTTTCTGTTTCAGATGAATCAGATTAGTAAAATATCAGGCATGTTGTTAAAAATCTATAGCTGCGATCAGAAAAAGGAAAAAAAAACAATTTACTAGATATTAAAAATTAAAGACAAACTAAAAATAAGAACCATAATTAGTAATTAAACTCATGGAAATTTTAGATACGCATGTAAACTTAAGAGAATGAGGTGTTGCTTTATATTTATTTATTTATTTTGTAGTACTGGTACTGGGAATTGAACCCAGGGGAGCTACCTCTTCAACTCTTTTTTAATGTATAATGTCGTATTGTACCATATTACTATTTTATTTTATTTTGAGACAGGACCTGGTCAAGCTTCCAAGCCTGGCCTCCAACTTGGGATCATATTGCTTTAGCATTCTGGCTAAAGTGTTTTTTTTTTTTTTAATTCACTTGATAAAAGTTCAGATATCAGACTCATACTCAACATAGAGTACTAATGGAGCCAACTCATAAACCATTCTCCTTTGGGACTTGACACTTGGAAAAAAATCTTCAGTGGTCCTATAAAGATATAACAATAAGCCTTTATTTCTAGACCCCAAATAAATGAGGTTACTCTAATTTTAAAACAAGTTGTGTGGGACTTCCACTGCCAGATAGATTGTAAAAGAATGTGACTATTTTACTTCAAAGAAAACTGTAGAATAAAATCGAAGAAATTAAAATTCATATTTTCTAAGATGTGGTTTGAGAGCATTGAACACAAAGAATGCTTGAACTGAATTCCACAGACTGAAGCAGAAGTCTTTATAACAGCCTCATTACCTTATATTTTATTTCCTTATATTAGATAAAAAATGATTGTTTAAAGCAAACACGTTGACAAGTATTAATAGTTTATAACATGACATTTTGTTGTGAGACTATTATATTTAATATAAAGTGATAATGTTTGAAGAGAATATAATAATATAAGAAGACATAAACAGAGTAACCACTAAAAAATCTAATCCTGCCAATATTTTAAAAAGACAATTTAACAAAAAAGCTCTGAGAAGATAAATTGGCATATTAAATATTTCCCTTAACTGGAAGAAGGATTAAGTACATAATAAATAAATGGATAGGATGATTCTGTATGCATCCAGTGGTAGACTCAAGTCAGGTAATATCAAAGTAAATAAAATATGCCACACCTATTATAGTGTTTATGTAAGACACTCTACACCAAGACCTAAGTACAATGAAATAAAATGGACAAAACTATGTAGTATGAAGTGAATAAATATTAGAAAACTACTATGTCTATATCAGTATCAGCATAAAATTCAATACAATGATATTTCCAGAAACAAGTAGAGATATTTTAAAAAGATTAAAGGATTAATTTTGAAAGAAGATACAGCAAATCTAATTGTGTTAGAATAAAATTTCAGAGTTTCAAATGCATGAGACTAAAATTAATAGAACTAAAGATAGTAATAGAAATATCTACAATTTTTGTAGGAGATTTAAAAATTTTCCTTTCAAAAAATTGTGTGAATAGTTGGAAAGTATATAAAATGCAGTAAGTGCATAGACGATTTTAGAAAAACTATCAAATCAAAATGACACCATTTTGTTGTAGAACTCTACACTCCAAATCTCAAAAGTTATCAGGAATGGCCAAAGGGGAGATTTCAGAAAAAGTCTCAATATATTTCAAATGAGTCCATACCATAGAATGTATGACCTTTGACCACTAGGAAATGAAATTAGAAATAATAAAAATGTATACAAAGAAATCCACAAATATTTATAAAGTAATACAGTTCATGAATCAAACAAGAAAACTGCATGGAAAATTAGAAGGTATTCCTTACACTGCTTTGGATTCATCCTTTCATTTTGTTATGTTGTGTTTTCATTAATAAAATTTTGAAATATTTTATTTACTTATTTTCTTTAGTTTAATTTTATTCATTTTCTTATTATTTTCCTCATTGTTTGGAATTAATGAAGTTTTCCGTTTTGATAGAAGACATGGAAGGATGGCAATTGTCAGGTACAGGTACCACTTTAATAGTAGTGAATTTTTAAAATTAAACATAAAAGCTTTCATTTGCATAGCTCTTAATCCCAGTTTTAAATACAATAGTACTCTTGGGATAAAAGCAAATATTGTTTGCCTAGTGTCCAAGGTCTTCTGAAAGCAAATGGTATGTGCACCTTTTGATAGTCCAGGCTGTTTACCATTCTCTCCAGAATATACCACAGACATTCCTATTTGGCCTTTGCTCCTGTTGTTGCACTGACCAGTATTATTATTTCTTTTTTCTACTTGCCTGTCACAAATTCTCCAAAACTCAATGTAATTTTACCTCTGTCATCATGTCATCCTGTGACAATATGGGAAAAAATAAAGTTCATAAATTCTTTTTCTTTCTTTCTTCTTCCTCTTTTTTTAAAATTTATTCTAATTTGTTGTACATGACAGTAGAATGCATTTATACATTTTGATAGATCATACATAAATGAAGTGTAATTTCTCATTTTTTCTCATACATATTGTAGGATCACATTGGTCATGCAATCATATGTGTACCTGAGGTAATAATGTCTGTTTCACTCTACTGTCCTTCCTCTCCCCATACCCTGTCCCCTCCCTCCACTCCTCTCTACCTAATAGAAAGTGACTCTATCCTTCTCTATCCCCCCCCCCATTACTGTGAATTAGCATCCTTTCTAACTTGAAAGAGGAAAGTAGAGGTAGGGAACACGACAATTGTAGATTCAGGTACTAATAACTCCAAATGACTCTCTCACTGCCCTCCAGGACCTCCACACCAACCACTGTAGCAAGATGTAGGAGGAAACCATGCACGAGGTACAGATTCAAGTTCAATTCTTAATCCCTGTAACTGTTTAGGAAAACAGTCTTTCATTAAGATTTTAGGATGTTTTATTGGAGTGAGAAAAGAAGTTCCTTTCCATTTCTCATATTGATAGTCTGCAAGATATTTTTCAAACATATGTTCTTAATTTTACTTATCAAAATAATTGATTAATGACATTGTTATTAGTATGAAAAGGTAAAATCAATCACATTGCTTCATATTAAATGTATCTTTAGAGTAACTGAATGTAACGTGCAGCAGTAATGGGAATTTAAAATTTCAGATACTTGAAAATAGTTTGAGATGTTTTCTTTATATTTTTCAAATAAAATAAAACATACCAATACAGAAAGGTGTTCCCTATCTCAGTTTGCAATTAAATACCACGAAAATTATACTGAATATTCTGTCACCTTTTCTGAGTGGGTAATATATGGTGCTGTCTCTGTTTATATAAATTTAAGAACCAACAAACTGTATGTTCTAGAAATGAAATATATATTCACAAAGGAATAAAATAAATAAATTCTGGAATGGGCATACATCTCTGGCACAGATTTAAAGTTCCACATGATAGTGGAACTCATCTTTCTGTGAAACTAAATAAATCTAGTATAATAATAAATTATGAATACAAATGCAATAATTGACTAATGATGCTTCCCCCTTTTTAGAGTTCATAACTTTTGGTGGACTTCATTCTGAATCTTGGTTGTTTTTCATTTTTTTTTTTGGCTCCAAAACATTCACAGCTCAGGTGTTCTTTAAAAGTTATATCTTTAACACATACTAGTGGATTTATTTCCTTTTTGGATAACCTTCATGGGCTCATTAATTCTCTCACTTCCACCTAGATTTTATTTTCTCTCATCATAAAAATGGACATTGACTTAAGCAATATTCTATCTTTATTGATAGTGACAGCATCTAAATCTTGGCATGTTTACTCAGGTTAGAATTTTTTAGATGTAAGCTAGGTACACTTTGAAAGCATAAGCAGGGTTAGAAGAAATGTAGTGGAAGTCAGTTGAGAATTATCTTATGAATAATACAAAAGAACTATCTAGAAAGTTTTTTTATACAGCAATTAAATATTTGATGTGTTAGTCACTTAGGTATGTTAAATAACATATATGTTATATGTTTTTTTAAATATATATTTTTGATTCTTCTTAAAGAAATCCCATTATAGATCTTCCTAACCAGTCCCACTTAATGCCATTATCTTTTTCTTTTCCTTTTCTTTTCTCTTCTGTTAAAGTTCAGAATTTGACTCTGTCATTCATTATGATTATTGCTATTATTTAAAATGTCTCTAGTTATGTTTAATTATAGAGGAGTTACCCTAGATTATTTTTTTTCCAAAATCAAGAAAATTGCTATGATTTATATATGAGGTGTCCTCCTAAATCTCATGTGTGAAATAACATAAGAGGAAAAACAACTGGTTTATGATGGTCTTAACCTAATCAATGCATTAATCTTCTGGTAGCGATTAACTGGGTAGTAACTGTAGTGAGGTAGGGTGTGGCTAGAGGAGAGAGTTACTGAGAGTGTACCTTTGGGATTCATATTTTGTATTAGCTGACTAAAACAGAAATATTTGAATATTTTATTGTATTTTAATACAGTATTTCTGGTCATTTAAATAACATGTGAAAAATAATTTTAGAAAAGAGCAAGGCAAATAATATTAACCATAGGATACTGGCTAACACCTTTGTTCAGTCCTTTCTGCAATTAGAAGTAAACCAATACCAACCAATAAACAAGCAAAATCATTCTGCAAAGGAGTATACTTAATGTTACTGTCCATTAGCATGCTTCTTGGGATTTATATATTAAAGGTCACTATTTTACAATGAAATTAACATAATCAGAAGTTCTCCAAGAGATTGCATAGTATTGCATAGTTTCATATACTACAATAAAATTTGTACTACCTCTCTTCATTGGACATGTTACCTCTAAAATGTCATCTATAATGAAGAAAAGTCTTTGTCTCCTATTATTAATTTCTCATGGCAATGCAAGTTTGCTCAATGAGCAGCTACACTTTCTTTAAAGCAGAGCCAGCTGATTTTATCCCATGTTTAATTTGCTCAGGTTGACCCCCCAAAAAAATCATAGACTCAGTGACTTAGACCAAAGCACAGTTCTGGAGCACAGATATCTTAGATCAAGTTTTCAGTATTCAGTGTTTAGTGAGGACTTTCTTCCTGACTGATAGCTGCCTTCTTACTGTGTTTTAATATATCTTTCTTCTGTGAGTGTACATGGAGAGACAGACATCTTTCTATTTTTCTCTTTCTGTAACTACCCTAATACTATCTGATTAGGACCTCAAACTTATAACCTCATTTAATTTTTCTTTTTGTCTGAAGAGTGAATCTAGAACTTTATGCATACTAAGCAAGCACTACACTACTGAGCTATGCCCCCAACCCCTCATTTAATCTTAAGTATTCCCAAAAGCTGTGTTTTCAAATATGGTCCATTAGGGTTATCCAACATAGGATGATGGGGATATGATTCAATCCATAACATTCTGCCTCAAAAACTGCTGCCTTATACTAGCCAGGTTTTCATTGCACAGCCAAAATATCTGACAAGAATGAGTTCTGAGAGGATGGATTTATTTTGAGAATAAAGAATTTAGCTAATGATTGGTTGGCTCCAAGGCAGAAACGTCATGGTAGAAGAGTATGGTTAAGAAAAGCTTCTTAGTTCATGGCAATTGGGAAGCAAAAAGAGCAGAATGGAATGGACTGGGGAGAAGATAAGGCATATCCTATGTGTCCATCTTCCTTTAACTGCTTCCCACCTCCCAGTTGCCTATTCAGCTATCAATAGATTAATCTATCAGATAGATTAATCAACTTATGTGGTCAGAGTCCTCAAGATCCAATCGTTGGTGAAAAGCCCCAACTCTGTAACTATGTGGGTTTGAGGGACTTTTCAGATTAAAATAATAACACACACCTTTAATTTACTCCTTACATTTTCTAGTTGAAGAAGACTTGCTCTATCCTCACTACATAATATTTTATTATTGTATCTTGTAATTAAGTGTGGACACATTGTGTTCTGCCCATATCAAATTAATAGCCAATTCTATATGCATTTTCCCCTGTAGTTCTTATCATAATTCTGTTGTTCCAAATCACCTTGAAGATTCCAACAGGCTAAAATAGTAGATCCCTGATTAGAACATCTTTTCTCAATCTATGAAATAGTTAAATTTATTTTGAGTATGAATAGCAAAAACTAAATCTGACAGCTTAATGATGAAAGTTATTGGTAGAGTTCTGCAGCATCCAACATATTATTAGGAATAACTGAATTATCATAGTTAGAGATGTGGTAAAGCTAGGTCCCTCCCAAGGAACTCCAGAAAAGAACTTCAGGAACCTCATCTCCAGAACCTGTAAAATTGAAATGCAGATCCAATGACACTTCATTTCTGTGTTTATTAAAAGAAAATATTATTTTGTCTTGTTGTAGAATTTGATTCCACTACCTACCACTGATTTTATTACAGTACTCAATAGAATTACTTTGTATATAACCATTGAGACCTTCTTTTCTATGTTGGTACTAATATAATGAAGATAGCAATCATTTATGGGTTAGAAAGGCAGTCCAAGGTTTATCCATACTGATTGCATAACACTAACAGAGATAAAATGGAGAAGTATGACAAATATGTTGAGTAATAAAAACGGGTACATTTAGAGCCACAGAGATTTTGTTAAGAAAAAAGTTTAAAGTGAAATATCAAATGCATGGGATTTTTCTTTGTACTTCACCATTTAATATCAGTCTTTATCATCATGGAATATTATCAGCATTGGAAAAGGAATAAATCTATATTATGTAAGTAGGCATGGTATAACATTATTTCTTGGATGAATGATATAGAGTGAATATGCTCAGTTTACTTTGCCTTTACCCAATCCTATGTCAAATCCCGGTAGGTTTTATCTCAGTAAAGATAACTCCCTAATGCTTTGCTCTGCCAAAGAGATTTTAAGTATGTTTAGTCTTTAAAGGCATCCAAGCCAGTGTGTTATTCTCTAATGCAACAAAATGCTGCCCAGATCTCAGCTCAAACATGCTGTGCAATGTTCTTGGTTTAGCCCACTTATTACAAGGGCAGTAACAACAGGCAGAATTTTAGATCTAATAGTATATCTCAGCAGATAGTCACAAAAATAAATATATTATCATGATATCCTAGGATGATGTATTAATAGCATTAAATTATGTTTACTTCAGAATTTTTGTCAACCATATATTTTGTTATTTTAATCAATTTTGTGAATTCTTTGTGCATTAACACTGGGGAAAATGTTGTATTCATTTACATTTTTAGACCTGTATATTTTCACTTTAGTTTGTGATTTATGTAAATATTATTGACAAATATATGACTTTTAAATGTAAAATATAGAGCAGTACTGTTTAATGCAGTAATCATAATCAAACATGATTATTAAACATTTTAAATGTCTTTTCCAATTGAGATGTACTGCAAATATAATAAAGACACTATCGGTTGAAGACAGTATAAAATATATGAACTATTTTAAAAATATTTGATTACAAGATGAAATGTTTTACATATAATATTCATTTAAATAAATATATGATTAAAATTATTCTACCTCCTTTAATTGCCTTCTGAAAATATCTGACACCATAAAATTAAAAATTATATATATATAACTCCATTAGTGTTCTATTGAATACTGCTGGTATAAAGTTAAAGCAAATGCTATGTAAATGTTTAAACTAAAATGGAGGAGAGATGGGAATAAAAAAGTAGGATGAATTGTACATTAATTTCCTATGTTCATACATGAATATATGACCACTGAAACCACTTCATGTACAACCACAAGAATGGGATCCTAATTAGAACAAGTTATACCCCATGTATGTATATGTCAGAATACACTCTACTGTTTTGTATATCTAAAAAGAACAAGTAAAAAATTAATTTTTCTTAAACAATGTTTAAAAAATGTGTTCTTAATGCGTAGGACACAAATCTAAATTACTGTAGATAAAGCACTGATTATGTAATAGGATTAGAATTTTTGATTGAGTCAAAATGAAAATGGTACAATCCCTTTCACAATTGTGGTAAGGCTGTCAAAGGTGAGTATAGGATTTGCTGATGATATTCTTTTGTAAGCAAAGAAAATTTTATCAATACTAACAAGAATAAACTATTATCCATTAAAAAAACATGTTTTTATATTGGGTAATTATTTTTATAACAAATATATCAACTATGCTATTCAATAAAGTTGATTTTTTATGTAAGAATATTTAATTTTGTACTGAGGCAGCCAAATAGTATGTATACCATTTTAGGAGATTCTACTCACCCATGGACTTGCCTCTCCCTGACCTCCTCTTGATTTCAAATCAATTAAAGTGTAAAATAAATACTATATACGGATTAAGGGGTTATATCAATGCCCCTTATTATCAAGGGATCAATGAACAAATTAAGCAAATGATTCTTTTTATAAATATTCAATTTGTTCAAAGAGGGGAAATTACATTACAAGCTAAATTATGCTGTCTTTGCCCACCCTTCTCACAATTCCTATGCTGAAGCCTATCCCAACAGTGCTCATGTTTGGACACAGGTCCTTGGGGAGGTCATTAGAGTTCATTGGGATCATGAGACTAGAGCCCCTTGATGGGATTAGCAACATTGTAAGAAGAGACACAGGAAGGCTTGTTTACTCTCCCTCATGTAAGAATACAGCAAAAGGTGATGGTATACAAGAGAGAAAGAGATCTGTGTTCACAACCTCTCCAGAACCTGACTGTGTTGGCACTATAACCTTCGACTTCCAACCTCCAGAACTGTGAGAAATTGAATATCTGCTATTTCATCCACCCAGCCTGTTGTGTTTTGTTATAGAAGCCTGAAGAGACTAAGACACACAGTAATAGAGCTCATAATAAATATTATTTATGGCAAATCTTATTGTGTTAAATATTCTGGGAACGTCTGAGAGTTAATTGGATTTCAGGAAAAGTTTTGTAATCAATTTTAGAAACATTTATTTGTTGCTTAAATATTTGGGATTATATTTATTTCACCTGGAAATTTATTGACAAATTCAAACCCTTTAAGAAAGTATGTGAAAGAGCGTTTGAATAATTTTATATAACTTGAGCAATCAAAAGTGTAGGTTTCATAATATTTTTACGAATATCCTTTATACCTTGTTTATTAGCCTGAAATATGTTTAAAATTATCCATTTCCAGATTTGAAATATGTTTGTGTTCATTTTAATATGCATCCCTGATGAGTTAGATTCCTCTTTAAAGTAAAATAAAGAGCTGAACTATTTAAGATAGGAACATTGTAGATTCACTACTTTGGTTAATTACATGAAGGTACTTAACTTTTTTTTTTTTTTTTACCAAAAATACATATATCCAATTTGCCTAAATTTTTCCCTTCTTTCTGCTTGGATAGATTCACATTTAATTGATGGTTGCTAATTCATGTATGACAAAGTAAGCATTGAAATATTTCAAGTAGAATGCTAAATAAATGGCCCAACTCTTTGATGAAGCAATTGCTAGTCCTTTCTTAGGAGGAAAAAAAAAAATAATATATATATATATATATGCACACATATATACATAAATATACAAATAAATATGTGTATACATAATGTGTACATATACATGCATATACATGTATACATATATTTTCTATTTTTTTTTTTTTTGGTACTGGGGATTAAACTCAATTTTCCTTTATCACTGAGATCCGTCCAAGCCCTTTTCTTATTTTTACTTATATTATTATTTTTTAATTTTGAAACAGGACCTGGCTAAGTTGCTTAGGGTCTCACTAAATTGCTGAGGCTGTCCTCAATCCTCCTGCCTCAACTCCTGAGTCACTGTGACTCTAGACATGTGTCATCACTCCTGGCTGAAAAATAATATTTTTTACCTTCTTTCATTCAAATAAATATGTAATTTAATTTGAACAGGTTTAAAATTTTGAAAATCATCTTACTATCAAAGGTTAATTTTCATGTTTTTTAATATTTATTTGCCCTCTTTGATACTGACAAACAGAAACATGTTTTACTTTACAAATGGAATCTGTATACTGTGATTCATAAGAACTGACACCTCTTATGATTGCATTTGAGTATCCTCTTAAGTGTTTTCTGCCAGGAATATACTAAATCACACTTAGTGCCCCTAGGTAGTCTTCAGTGCTTTTTCTTTTAGTCCAGATCCTAAACTTGAAAAACAATAAATTCCTTTTTATTTATGAAACTGCCTTTATTATTTATCTGTTGCTGTGTTCATTGGTCCTTTAAGAGTTGTGTGTCATTATTATTACATCTCACAAACAGGCATAAAACAAGATTAAATAGTTTTCCATAGTCTGAGGTCAAACATAAGGCCATTACTTCCATTCCAAAACAAAACTGGGATATTAATTCAATTTCTTTTTGGAAAGGAAGTCTGTTTTCTCAAAATCTTATTGAAATTGAATTCTGAAGAAGCCAATTTTTCAATGTGTTTCTTATAATTGTAGTTCCCTAAAGAAATAGCAAATTAAAAGTGAAATTCTTTACACCAGAGAAATTTTAGTAATCTCCCAATCCAGGATCCGAGTCTTAAATACCAAGTTTCATACTAAAGTAATTTATTTGTTAATTAGATATAGAAAGTGAATAATACAACAACATATTAAAAATGAAATATTAGAGGTTTTTATATTTTAAAATTCTTTGATAATTTCAAATATAAATTAAGTAACTGAACTACATACTGGCAAAACAAACTTTATGTGGAATGCATCAGGTTCATTAAGAATGAAATGTTCATGTAGTTGTATATTATTTTCCTACATGTGAATTTAGAATGTAAGACAGTTTGACAGCATGGATTATATGTATTTACTGCTTGTAATGATAAATGGTCAATTTATAGATGGTCTTTTCTTCAATCTGATCTGAGTTATACTATTTTGCCACTAATTCTGTGCCATTCTTTCCCTATGATAAAAAAAAAATTTTTACTAGGAAAAATATCATCTTTTGCTCTATATTTTTTCATACAAAAGCTGCACTGTTCTACAATATATGACTCAAAGTCAGTCATCATTTAAATTAATTATAAGAAAATATTTTACAATGTAGTTATGAAATTTCACAAGGTTTAAAAATGAGGAAAATTTAACAGAATTCAATTTATATCTGAATTTCAATGACTTTTCTTCTAAGTGTATATGGTAAATCCTTGACAGGGTTTCAAAGAATTATAAATGTTATTGCTCATGTATCCTTTATTCATGGAAATAAATTCAGTGGTTTTTATTGGTTATAAACAGAGGATAAAAAACATTCAACAAGTTTATCGATAATTTGGACATTGTGATTAATTACCTTAAATGTTATTATCATTTCTAAAACTAGGATATGTATGGTCTTGTTATTTTTAATTCTAATTAATTTCCAAAATTGAAATTAATGAAAACCTCTTAAGAAATCTGCATTTTGTATTCTAAGGACAAACCTATTTTCTGTAAACGTATTCTTATTTAGTGTGTCATGGAAAACATTAGTTTAATATATTAAGGACTTAAGAGGAGGAATTAAAAATAAGTCCCATGTGTTTTAAAGTACTATTGATTTTAAAACATGGCATTATTTATATATGGAGTTTTATGCAAATCATAAAAAAAATTTAACAACATTCTTGTATATATATATATTTATATAAACATATAATTCCCTTCAAAATGTTCTAAGAAACAGTTTTCCAACTGATAAAAAATTAAGCAAATGCTGAATGCATCTAAAACAATGAAGATAGAGAAAGTTCATTTTCTTATTTTGATTCTTTATCTTCTAGCTACACTTTGTTTTTCTAGTTGACCTTTAAATTATTAAATATGTCTATAGAAATAAGAAAAAATACAAGTTTTTCTATGAGAATTAAAAATTGGTGATCATTTAGGAAGAAACAGCATAATCATTTTTTCATTGTTCCCTTTAAGAGTAAAGACAGACCAGTGTTCATTATCAAAAGATTAAATAGACATTTAAAATTACACAAGATACAATTGATATTATAACTTATCACCTAATAATAAAAATAGTAGCTACTGCATAATGCATAATAAATATGTGCCATGAATATGTGCTGTGGTATTCTATGAATCCACACAGTAACCATATCATGAAATTATCAGGATTTCCATGTTTCAAGATGAGAAAATAAGAATCCAGGGCATACATCAAAACATACGGTTTTAATTTTGAATGTGTTCATATATTCATTGATTCTAAGTTATCATAAATACAAAATCAGCAACAGAAACATCTAACTATAAAGACTGTCTTTTCTTTAATGCTACACTAATTGGGCATGGCTTATATAATTAAAGTTATTAAATATAGACCTAAGCATTTCTGACCTGCAGTGTACCTGAACTGGTTGGCATTCTAAGGCCATTCATTTTGGACAGGACTGAGACATGTTAAGTTATACTTAAGAAATTATGCATGTGTGTATAAGTTTAAATGTGTGTGTGAAGTTTAAATTTTAGACTTTCAAACTTGTTTTTCCAATTGGAATGCTCTTAGAATTCTCATACAACTCTCTGGATGGGCAACTTATTAAGGTTCTGTCTCAATTTAAAAAAAAATAAAAATGGTTGGGGTTGTACCTTAGTGGTAGAGCACCCCTGAGTTCAATGCCCAGGACACAAAAAGGAAAAATTCATATTCAATGTGTCATACCACTTTGTCAGTCATAAAAATGAATGTGAATTTACCATATTTAGAATTGAATTAAATTATTTGAAATAAAATCTCCTCAGTTAATTTTACTATAGATCAACTTTTTTAACATTTTTTTATTTTTAATTTTTTTAAACACTTGATTTGTCAGGAAATGAATGCATAAAAAAGGAGAAAGTTTGTACCTTTCCCATTTTAGTATCCCTTAGCACTCCTCTGATAATTATCATCAAGTGAATAAATTTAAATCCAAATACATTTTATTGATTGTCTATTATTTGCCATATCTTAGGGCAAGTATTGAAAAGAAAAATTAACAACAAAAACAACAGACTTTCAGTCCAGTAGATGAAAGGGTAGAGATAATAGGCATTGGGATTCACTTACAAGTCAAGAAATAGAAGTTTTTTAACTTGTTTTTATCTCGTTCGCCAATATAACAGAAAAGTTAAGTCTCTGAACTATGAAGTAAACTGTCTAGGTTCCTACAAACTAATGAGTGATCTAAGGCAAACTGAAAATCACTTCAGCTTTTCCCCCCATGTGAAATTGGGCAATAATAGCTTGTCCCTGAGATCTAGGAAGTCAAATATTGAGTTAGCAGCATAAAAATGGAGAGAACAGGACCATCCAGAGGGTTCTAATTCTAATTTCAGAGGACCTAACTCTATTGGAACAAATTCTTCCTCTTTCTCTTCCTTCTCCTCATCTTTTGATCATTAAGTAAATGCAATTTGGAGGTTTATGTGCGTTATTTGTAACTACTGTGTGGCCTAGCCTGACAATATGGAAAGTGAATTGAATTGACAAATTGACAAATTGAAGTGACTTGTGATGTTATAAAAAATCCTAAACTCAGTGACATTTGTGCAGTGTTTGGGCAGTAGCTTACAAACCACCTGAGCTACTCTTTTCAATTTCTCCTTTCATACCCTAAGAAAAGTCCCTGACTTTTTATTCAAAATTTACCTATTCTATAAATATTTAACAAAATCCTATTCAAAATGTGAAGGATTTAGTTACTTAAAACTAAGCAAGACAATTAACCTGCTTCAAGGAGTACCCAAGAAATTAAATAAAAAGATACAGGAAAATAATTGATATTTAGGGAATAACATGTCTATTACATAATATACTCGATGCGAAGGAGAATAGCAGTGTGCTATAAACTGAACTTGGATTTCAAGAAGAGCTTCATGGTGAGGAAGTATTTAAATAATGTTTTAAAGGAGAGTTTGGCAGACCACGATTACACTCCATTTGTGTGGAGGGAAGAGCTAATTCAGGGAATAGCCAGAAGCCTTTGGTGCAGGAAAGGAAAGTGTCACTGCAGTAAGGTAGGAAAGATTTGTAAGAGACAGGTAATAAGGGGTTTTGTAAAATGACAAAGATCATCTGTTCATATTCCTTAAGTGATAGGCATATTGAAATTATATGAGGGATTGATAGAAGGGAGTGTGGGGGAGGAGAATGATAGAGGTTTGAGGCAGGGAGAAATGCTTAAAAATTATTTTCCTTGTAGTGATATATTCAGAACTCTTGAAGTGAGCAGTGGTATTTGATTGAAAGTAGAGGAGAGATTTGAGGAATATTTAGGAATCATTTGGGTATAAGTATGGAAAAGAAAAAGAAGTAAAGAATGAGTTCCTGACTCAAAGGAATGTATATAATTGGAAATAGATGCCCTACTAGGTAGATATATATATATATATATATATATACAAAAAGGAAATTTAGGGATAAATCTACTGCATATATTAATATCTATTTTGAGGGGCCTGTGTAACACATAGGGAATTATGCCTATTAGGTATAGAAATTGGATGATCTCATTATAGTACATATATGAGTTTAATCATATAATTAGACAAATATGAAATCTAGAAGAATTATAGCTCCAGATGCCAGAAAATACTCTTACACAGGTCTCATAACTCTCTCATTAATCAATTTTCCCAAGTTGTCATGGAAGGTATGATATTTTATTTTAAAACATAGTTTAGCAAAACATATTCAAAGGTATACTTGTTAAAAATATACATTGTCAAGATAAAACATAATTGCCATTCTATAAGTTCCTCATTTCTTAAGATTTCCAATTTGCTAGTGTGTTTATGCTTCAATATAACATAGAAGATTTAACCAGTATATTATGTCTTTAGTTTTGCAACTGTTATAAAGCAGGTGTCACGCCTTTAAGAGTATTTCTGAGTAATGCCAAGCAACAAATCATCCACCTGAGGGAGTTTAATACATAAACATCCAGATGCTCACCATTTGTGAACTACTCCCCGGGTGAAAGTTAAGCACTTTGGCAATGTGTCAATGTGTTAATAAGTATTATTCTGGTTCTTATTCTCTCATGTCATTGAAGTATTATACAGTAGTAACTTTAGTACACTTGATCATGATCATGATCATCACCAAATAATCAACATGCAAGCTCATCTGGGGTATGATGCTGGGTACCATGAGGAGTTCATTAACACCTTAGGAGATTGAGAATTAATTGGCAATTATAATGATTCAATATTTTATGCAGGTAACATACTTCTACTTCTTTGTTAGCTTTTAATGCAGCACTTAGAATCTGCATTATTTTTCCTAGGAAAGTTTAAGCCATATAATTTTCAGGTTCCTTTTCAGAAACAGACCCACATGATATCATTCATTTGTTCTTAAACCTAAAATGTAACTTTAATTTTCAGAATATGTTATTGGTAGTCAGTAAAAAAAGTTATTCAAATCTGTTTTTATGGGGTTTTTACATAAATAGATATACAACTATGTGACAGGCTGATATATTTGACTCCATGGAAATGTTATAGGCCAGGCTACATGGACAATGTCTAAACAGACTCCATTTTACCCTGAGACTCCATGTTATATAGGAAATGCTTCTTCTGTGGGAATACCCTACCTCTGTACCCATCACCAGTTGCTTAGCACAGCATGTTTGACAACACAAAGTGGCAATTCTTATATAATATAAAATTGTTCTCTTTTTGATTCCTATTTTTCTTAGACAATGTACCATGTCAATAGCGACTGTCTAGTTGTTAGTAACCATTCTTGAACTTGTACCCAACTAAGGTCATTTGGACTCACTTCCCTATCTGTTTATGCTCATGATGTTAGTTTGTAGTTTTGAATCATAGCAACAGACACTTATGATTGATATACTGACTTATGGTATAAAAACCCCTACAAACCTATGGTCAGGGCTGTTCTCCCAATAGCCATTTGGGCACTGTGTAAGACAGTCAGTTAGCCAGTCGGCTAATAAAGACTCAAATTTGAACTTGTCATTGATGATTGGTCTTTTCTTAAAATCATGTCCCACAGTAACTATTAGTATATATACAAATGCAAAAATATGATTTTCTTTCAATTAAAATGTGATTCTCACAAGGAATCATAGCATCATTTCCTTTATACTCTCCATAGCTCAGACTGTGAATGTAGTTCAGTGGTTGAGTGCTTGCCTACCATGTGCAAAGCCTGGCTTCATCTCCCAGTACCACAAAATAAGGTAATAAAAATAAAATAAAATGGTAAAATGTTCTGCACCACTTACTAAATCATGTACCAGACTTAAAAAAAACCATTAGTAAGAGAGACTTATCAGAATTAAGAGCATTAGATTTGTAGTTATATGTAAAAAATGTCATTTAATTGACCTATCTAATCATTGTAATAATTACAATTTATATAAGAATATAATAAAGATTAAAAATAATCAATTTTTGATTTACCACTTCATCTCATTTACCACCACCAAAATAATACAAGTAGTCATGATAGTTTATTTTAAACCTCAATCCAATATATATATATATATATATATATATATATATATTTTTTTTTTTTTTTTTTTACATAGGAGGTTCATTACAATGTAGTAAAGGAAATTTCCATCTTTATGTGAAACCAAGTGTATTTAAGAATCATGACTTGTAATTTTTCCAAGAGCCAAAGGACATCCATTTTCTGTGCAGTGGAAGAAGTGTAATTAGAGCCAGATTTTATTTCACAATTCTTATATCTGATGTTGTAGTAATTACCAAGAATTTGCAAATAAAATAGCACAACTGATAATATCCCTTACAGAGATGTCATCTTCTCAAATTAACAGATGCTGCCATATTCACCCTGATGTCCTTCCTATAGGCTTTTAGCAATAAGACAGCTGTATTGTTTTGTTTGGTTTCATTTTGTTTGAAACAAACCAATAATTAATCTTGTAATCAAAGTAAAAAATAAACATTAATTAACACTTTTCAAATTCTAGACTGCTTGAAATCAATAAAAACATTAGTTCACAAAATAAAAGTCAAGGTTTAGGCCACTCTTGAACACTACTTTGAAAATAAGAGTGTGAAAATATTTATAATTTAATTATTTATGAATGAAATTAATTTTTCTGATCACATGCAATAAAACTACAAATCACCAACAAGTAAAACTTTGGAAACTATACATAGATAAATACAAGGAAATTAAGTAATTTAATTTTGAACCATAAATGAATCATGAAAGAAATTAAGAAAAATATTTAAAAATCTGTGAAACAAATAAAAATGAAAATGAAACAACAAAATCTATGGAATACAGCAAAGGCAGAACTGATAGAAAATCTGGCAGCAATCAATGACTACATCAAGAAAGCAGAAAGGTGTAAAACATATACTGTACCTCAAGGAACTAGAGAAAAGAACTAATTAATATTGGGAAAGAAGTAATGAAGATAATATAATTGAATGAAATGGTGAAAATAATCCATAAGAGCAACAAAATTAAAAGCTGTTTCTTCAAAATGGTAGACAAAATCTATGAACACTTAAGTAGACAAAAAAAAAAAGAGAGAGAAATCAGATATGAAAAAATTATAAATACAACTGACATCACAAACATACAAAAGATAATTAGGGATCATTCAGTATAAATATATGCCAACAAATTTGATAACCTAGGACAAATGGACAAATTCACAGACAATTGCATTTTACTAAGATTAAATCCTGAAGAAATAGAAAACCAAAACAAATTTGAGTAACAAATTCAAATGAGTTTAAAATACTGCTTTTCATCAAAGAAAATCCCAAGAACAGATGGCTTCACTGCTAAATTCTACCAAAAATTAAAGAACTAATATTAATTTTTCATAAATTATTCCAAAACAAGTGAAGAGAAGGGAATTCTTCCAGAATTTCCCTGACATTAAAACTAGGCAAGGACATAACAAAAAATGAAGATACAGGCCAATATACTTGACCAACATACATGCAAAAATTTTCAAAAAAAATTGAGCAAACTAACCCAACAACACATTTAAAAGATTATTCATCATGATCAGTCAAAGAAAAGATGATTGGACATAGGTAAATAAAAAATGTGATATGTTACATCAACACATGAAGGCACAGGATGTGATTGTCTCAATGGACACAGAAAAGAGATTTCATAAAATTCAACATTCCTTCATAATACAAACTCAGAATAAATAATCTATGGAAGAAAGGTATCTCAATGTCATAAAGGCTATATATTAGAAAAGAGTTAAGGGTCTGGGAGCCACCATTCTCTGGATCCAATTCTGGCTTTTCCTCCTGTGCTCAGGAGCCCTAGGTTCCTGTATGACACAGGGAAGGAGAGACAATGAGGGAGAACACAGGGCAGAGTGAAGACCAGAAAATGGGTCAAAGTTTCAATACTAAAGCTGAGAAGGGAAAAACAAAGATAAAGAATTGTTGAAACTTGCAGAGGAAAAAGAAAATAGCAGCATTTGGCAACAATTCAGAAATCAGGAGGTTTCAAGATGGCGGACTAGAGGGCGGCTGCATTTCATGTTGCTCCAGGACTCAAGATTCAAAAGAGGAGATAGTGAGTGACTTGGGACCAACTCAAAGCCGCCGGGTGAGTCTCTCCCATTGGGGAGGCATCCCGGATGGGGCGGTAGCCCCGGAATGCAGGGAACTTTGTGAAGTAGAGTTGCTCGGCGAGACGCCCCTCCCCCCGCTGGAGCGGTAAACAGGGACAGCGGGGAACTTTGCAGAGGAAGCCTCCCAGCACAGCGCTTGGTTTCAGAGCAACCTGCCGGGGCTTCGGCAGCTGCCAGAGGAAGAGCTGGGCGGCGAGCTATTTGGATTCAGCAACCGCCTGAACAACGGGGTGGGGGGCTGTCCTGAGGAGGTGGAGGTGTGCAGTGAGTTGCTTGGCAGTGAGTTGCTTGGTCTCCAAACGCCCACACAGAACACCAGGTGGCTGCCTGGAGGAAGAGGCGAGTGGCGGGTTACTGGGGTTTGGAGCATATGTACGAGGCTCCAAGTGGCTGCTCAGAGAACGGCTCGCATAGCCAGGTGATTAGGTGCAAAGCATGGTCCAGTCCGGGGACCTAGGCGCCTTTTGTTGAAAGAGCTACACAGAGACAAGCTGAGGGTGGGAGGGAAGGTTCCAGGACTGTGGGCAGCTTCTCTAAGGAGGGATAACCTAAGGAGACTCGTCTGCAAAGGGTGAGGCTCCCAGACCCAGAAGGTAGGTCCAGGCCCCTGGGAACGTTGCCTGGGAAGGCTGCCTTGCCCAGGCAGTAGTTGTGGACTGAAGGGAACCTCTAGTAGGGGAACTGACCAGCGAGACCTCCCCATTGGGTGAGTCTTCCCCGCCGGGTGAGGTTTTCCCACAAGGACGGCAAAACCAGAGACACAGGCCCAAACAGGCCTTGCCTCAGCCCGCAGCCTAGTTCCCCTTTGGATGACCATTGGTCAACAAGTAGAGGCATCTCTGCCACTAGCAGGGAATATACCACCCCTAGAGAGGCAGCTTCCTTGGGGAGCACTGCAGTATCAACTTCTTCTAAGACTTCAGGCTACTGAAGGATAAGAGGGAATACACTAACAATCTTCAGGGACATTATAAGTCAATAGAGGAAATCTGCAACATCTCAGCAGTCCACTGATACCTGAACGACATGAGAAAACAAGGGAAGAAAATGCCTCAAACAAATCTGGATGTTACATCAATAAAATCCAATGACAGCATGGCAGAAGAAATGTCAGAAAGGGAGTTCAGAATGTACATAATTAACATGATAAGGGAAGCAAATGATGAAATAAAAGAGCAAATGCAGGCATTGAATGATCGCACCAATCGACAGTTAAAAGAGCAAATACAGGAAGCAAAAGACCATTTCAATAAAGAGTTAGAGATATTGAAAAAAAAAAACAAACAGAAATCCTTGAAATGAAGGAAACAATAAACCAAAGTAAGAACTCCATAGAAAACACAACCAATAGGATAGAACACCTGGAAGACAGAACCTCAGATATTGAAGACAAAATATTTAACCTGGAAAACAAAGTCGAACAAACAGAGAAGATGGTAAGAAATCATGAACAGAATCTCCAAGAACTATGGGATATCATGAAAAGGCCAAATTTGAGAATTATTGGGATTGAGGAAGGCTTAGAGAAACAAACCAAAGGAATGAACAACCTATTCAATGAGATAATTTCAGAAAATTTCCCAAATCTGAAGAATGAAATGGAAAATCAAGTTCAAAAGGCTTATAGGACTCCAAATACACAAAATTACAACAGACCCACACCAAGGCACATTATAATGAAAATACCTAACATACAAAATAAAGACAGAATCTTAAAGGCTGTGAGAGAAAAGAACCAAATTACATTCAGGGGGAAACCAATACGGATATCAGCAGATTTTTCAATCCAGACCTTAAAAGCTAGAAGGGCCTGGAATAACATTTTTCAAGCCCTAAAAGAAAATGGATGCCAACCAAGAATCTTATACCCAGCAAAACTTACCTTCAGATTTGACGATGAAATAAAATCCTTCCATGGTAAACAAAAGCTAAAAGAATATACAAAAAGAAAGCCAGCATTACAGAACATTCTCAGCAAAATATTCCATGAAGAAGAGATGAAAAACAAAGAAGCAAATCAGCAAAGGGAGGAGCTATCCTAAAGGAACTCTCAAATAAAAAGGAACCAAGTCGTGTCAAAAATAAACAATAAATGAATAAAATGAGTCAAATGACCGGGAATACAAATCATATCTCAATAATAACCCTGAATATTAATGGCCTGAATTCATCAATCAAAAGACATAGACTGGCAGATTGGATTAAAAAGAAAGATCCAACAATATGTTGCCTGCAAGAGACTCACCTCATAGAAAGAGATACCCATAGACTAAAGGTGAAAGGATGGGGAAAAACATACCATGCACATGGACTCAGCAAAAAAGCTGGAGTATCCATCCTCATTTCAGATAATGTGGACTTCAAGTCAAAGTTATTCAGAAGGGATAAAGAAGGACATTTCATACTGCTTAAAGGAAGCATAAATCAGCAAGATATAACAATCATAAACATCGATGCTCCAAACAGTGGCTCATCCATGTATGTTAAACAAATCCTTCTCAATTTTAGAAACCAAATAGACCATAACACAATAATACTAGGTGATTTTAACACGCCTCTCTCACCACTGGACAGATCTTCCAAACAAAAATTGAACAAAGAAGCCATAGATCTCAATAACACAATCAATAATTTAGACTTAACAGACATTTATAGAATATACCATCCAACCAAGAGCGAATACACTTTCTTCTCAGCAGCACATGGATCCTTCTCTAAAATAGACCATATATTATGCCACAAAGCTAATGTTAGCAAATACAAGAAGATAGAGACACTTCCTTGTATTTTATCAGACCATAATGGATTGAAACTAGAAATAAATGAAAGAGCAAAAACCAGAAATTACTCCAACACCTGGAGATTAAACAATATGCTATTATATGAGGAATGGATAACAGAAGATATTAGGAAGGAAATTAAAAAATTCTTAGAGGTAAACGAGAACAAAGAAACATCGTATCAAAATCTCTGGGACACTATGAAAGCCGTACTTAGAGGAAGATTTATTTCATGGAGCGCATTTAATAAAAGAAGTAAAACTCAAAAAATAAATGAACTAACACTACAGCTCAAAGCCCTAGAAAAAGAAGAACAGACCAACACCAGAAGTAGTAGAAGACAGGAAATAGTTAAACTCAGAGCTGAAATCAACGAAATTGAAACGAAAGAAACAATACAAAAAATTGACAAAATAAATAGTTGGTTCTTCGAAAAAATAAACAAAATTGATAAACCTTTAGCCACACTAACAAAGAGAAGACGAGAGAAAACCCAAATCACCAAAATTCGGAATGAACAAGGAAGTATCACAACAGACACGACTGAAATACAAAACATAATTAGAAGCTATTTTGAAAATCTATATTCCAACAAAATAGAAAATTTCGAAGATATCAACAAGTTTCTAGAGACCTATGAATTGCCTAAACTAAACGAGGAGGACATGCACAATTTAAATAGACCAATTTCAAGTAATGAAATAGAAGAAGTCATCAAAAGCCTACCAACAAAGAAAAGTCCAGGACCTGATGGTTTCTCAGCCGAGTTCTACAAAACCTTTAAAGAAGAGCTCATTCCAATACTTTTCAAAGTATTCCAGGAAATAGAAGAGGAGGGAACTCTCCCAAACTCATTCTATGAAGCCAATATCACCCTGATACCTAAACTAGACAGAGACACATCGAGGAAAGAAAATTTCAGACCAATATCCTTAATGAACATCGATGCAAAAATTCTCAACAAAATTTTAGCAGATCGCATACAAAAACATATTAAAAAGATAGTGCACCATGATCAAGTGGGTTTCATCCCAGGGATGCAAGGTTGGTTCAACATCAGGAAATCAATAAATGTAATTCACCATATCAACAGACTTAAAGTCAAGAATCACATGATTATTTCCATAGATGCAGAAAAAGCATTTGATAAAATACAGCACCCCTTCATGCTCAAAACACTAGAAAAAATAGGGATAATGGGAACGTTCCTTAACATTGTAAAGGCCATCTATGCTAAGCCCATGGCTAATATCATTCTTAATGGTGAAAAACTGAAAGCATTCCCCCTAAAATTTGGAACAAGGCAGGGATGCCCTCTCTCACCACTCCTATTCAATATTGTCCTTGAAACTCTAGCCAGAGCAATTAGACAGACCAAAGAAATTAAAGGGATACGAATAGGAAAAGAAGAACTCAAACTATCCCTATTTGCTGATGATATGATTATATACTTAGAGGAACCAGGAAATTCCACCAGAAAACTCTTAGAACTCATAAGTGAATTTAGTAAAGTAGCAGGATATAAGATCAAAGCTCATAAATCTAATGCATTTTTATATATAAGTGATGAATCTTCAGAAAGAGAAGTTAGGAAAACTACCCCATTCACAATAGCCTCGAAAAAAATAAAATACTTGGGAATCAATCTCACAAAAGAGGTGAAAGACCTCTACAATGAGAACTACAGAACACTAAAGAAAGAAACTAAAAAACACCTTAGAAGATGGAAGGATCTCCCATGTTCCTGGATAGGCAGAATTAATATTGTCAAAATGGCCATACTACCAAAAGTACTATACAGATTCAATGCAATTCCAATTAAAATCCCAACTATGTACCTTACAGAAATAGAACAAGCTATCATGAAATTCATCTGGAAGAATAAGACACCCAGAATTGCTAAAGCAATCTTTTGCAGGAAAAATGAAGCAGGGGGTATTGCAATAGCAGAACTTCAACTGTACTACAAAACAATAGTAACAAAAACGGCATGGTATTGGTACCAAAATAGACAGGTAGATCAATGGTACAGAATAGAGGACACGGACACAAACCCAAATAAATACAATTTTCTCATATTAGACAAAGGGGACAAAAATATGCAATGGAGAAAAGATAGCCTCTTCAACAAATGGTGCTGGGAAAATTGGAAATCCATATGCAACAGAATGAAACTAAACCCATATCTCTCACCATGTATGAAACTAAACTCAAAATGGATTAAGGACCTCGGAATCAGACCAGAGACCCTGCATCTTATAGAAGATCTTCAACATGTCGGCTTAGGACCAGACTTCCTCAACAGGACTCCCATAGCACAAGAAATAAAAGCAAGAATCAACAACTGGGATAGATTCAAACTAAAAAGCTTTCTCTCAGCAAAGGAAACTATCAGCAATGCGAAGAAAGAGCCTACAGAGTGGGAGAAAATCTTTGCCAATCATACTTCAGATAGAGCACTAATCTCCAGAATCTATAAAGAACACAAAAAACTCAACACCAAGACTACAAATAACCCAATCGACAAATGGTCTAAGGAAATGAACAGACACTTCACAGAAGAAGACCTACAAACAATCAACAAACATATGGAAAAGTTTTCATCATCTCTAGTAATAAGAGAAATGCAAATCAAAACCACCCTAAGATTCCATCTCACCCCAATCAGAATGGCAATTATCAAGAACACAAGCAACAATAGGTGTTGGCAAGGATGTGGGGAAAAAGGTACACTCATACATTGCTGGTGGGTTTGCAAATTAGTGCAGCCACTCTGGAAGGCAGTATGGAGATTCCTTAGAAAACTTGTAACAGAACCACCATTTGACCCAGCTATCCCACTCCTTGGCCTATACCCAAAGGACTTACAATCAGCATACTACAGAGATACAGCCACATCAATGTTCATTGCTGCTCAATTCACCATAGCCAGATTGTGGAACCAACCTAGATGCCCTTCAGTTGATGAATGGATAAAGAAACTGTGGCATATATATACAATGGAATATTACTCGGCCATAAAGAATGATAAAATTATGGTATTTGCAGGCAAATGGACAAAATTGGAGAATATCATGCTAAGTGAGATAAGCCAATCTCAAAAAACCAAAGGAAGAATGATCTCGCTGATAAGTGGATGATGATACATAATGGGGTGTGGGAGGAGTTAGTTTTAGGATTAGAGTGAGGATTAGGGAGGGGGGGCAAGAATGGGGGAATGAAGGACTGTATAGAGGGAAAAGAGGGATGGGAGGGGTGGGGGGAAGGGGAAAAATAACAGAATGAATCAACCAACATCACCCTATGTAAATTTATGATTACACAAATGGTATGCCTTTACTCTGTGTACAAACAGAGAAACAACATGTATCCCATTTGTTTACAATAAAAAAAAAAAAAGAAAAGAGTTAACATCATAATTAATTGAGAAAAGCTGAAGACTTTTGTTGGGACTAATGACATGTTAACTAACTCAGGCTGACTCCTTACTCCCTGGCGGGTGAGCAAGGTCAAGGCCTCAAAGGTGGTTTCAGAGATTAATGATGATAAATTGGACCACCTTCAGGGATTGGTTAACAATAGTTCCGCGAACGTGATCAGTTGGTGCTTGCCATATAGTCCTATGGGACTCTAGCCTGCGTGAACCCTCCTACCTTGCTGACCTTTAAGCTGACTGGTTCCTGCCTACCCTCCACCCTACATAAAAGCTGTGTGACTTCCTCAATAAACGAGTTCTTGCTGTGACTGGTCTCCCTGACGGTCTGATTGTTCTCCACCCCGAGGGCTGGGAGCGGGCGATCAGTCAGCCCTACCTATCCTGGTCTGACCTTGTTGGGGAGTGTCCCCTTCCCTTGTCGCTGGTCGAGAAGAGCAAGTGGGCTTAAGACCCGGACAGGCTTTCTTTCTTAGTCCTAGAATAAGATATGAATGCCCACTTTCACTTTATTAAAATAGTACTGGAAGTTCTCAACAGATAGGCAAGAAAAAAAATTAAACAGCAATAAATTGGAAAGAAGGGAAAAAATTGTCACTGACCACAGAAGACAAAGTATTTATATATATATATATATATATATATATATATATATATATAAAACTTCAAAGACTCCACTAAAATCACTGCTAGAAATTAATTCAGAAAAGTTTCAGACATATAAATCAACAAGGAAAAAACAACAGAATGATTATAAACTGGAAATGAATTATCTGAAAAAGAAATCAAAAAAATAGTGCCATTTAGAATAACTATGAAAGAATAAAATGACTGAATAAATTTAACCAAAGAGAAGAAAAATCTGTAAAATAAAACCATAAGCCATTGATCATATGAACTGAAACGAACAAAAAGAAATGTAGACACCCCATGTTCATGGATTAAAATAATCAATATTGTTAGAATGTCCATACCACCCAGATTGATATACAGAATAAATGCAAACTTTATAAAAATGTCAAAGACATTCTTCACAAAACTAGAAAAAAATCCTAAAATTCAAATGAACTCACAAAATAACCAAATATTTGTTAAGCAATCTTAAGAGTAAAGAACAAATTAGGTGGCATTATGCTACATGACTTAAAAATATACCACAAAGGCATAGTAATTAAAGCAACAACATTTTGGCAAAGACCAGACACACAGACTAATGGATAATAACAGAGATACTAGAATTAACTTCATGAATCTGTTATGGAGAGATTGCAATAAATCACCAAGGTGATCTCAAAGCAAGAGATGGAACCATCTTTATTCAACAGCCGGTGGGACCCACCTGGCGGGATAAGGACAGACTGCAAATCTATACTCCTGGATTCTCTCCAAGGTTTAGAGTACAACTTTATAGTTCAAAACCACAGTAATCATTAGTGGCTGTTGCTATGATTCAAAGCCATAAACAAACATCATGAGATCTAAATTCATACGCAGAAGGGAAACTGGGTCAAAATGACCCTAGTTGAGCACGAGTTAAAAAAGTTAAATCTAATGTCTAGATAATCATTCTCTGACGGGGTATATTGTCCAAGAAAAATAGGAACCAAAAAGAGAACAATTTCACATTGTATAAGAAGAACATAAACACTTGCCTTTTTAAGAAAGGTGTGCGAAGCAGGATCAGGATAGCAGAGGTGGCGTTTTCTCATGGGAGAAACATTTCTTGCACGACATGGAGTCTCAGAGTAAAATGGAGTCTGTTTGGTCATTGTCCATATAGCCTGGCCCATAACACAAAGGTGCTGAGAACACACACAAGAGAAAGTAAAGTTTTTTCAGTAAATGGTGGTAAACTGATTACATCAACAAAACTTATACACAGAAAAGGAAATAATTCAGAGTTAAGAGAAAGTCTACAGAATGGGAGAAGATATTTGCAAATTATGCATATGATGTGTGTTGATATCTACAATATAAAAGGAACTTAATAGAAAAAGAAAACAATTACAAAGTGTAAATGGATCTAAATTGATATTTTTCAAAGGAAAACATGCAAGTAGCCAACAAATATGTGAAAAAAAAATATTCAATATTATTAATCTCGAGGGAAATACAACTAAAAGCACAACAATGTTACCTTGTTTTAGTAAAAAGGGCCAGTATCAGAAAAAAATTAACAAGGGCTGGTAAAGATATAGATAATAGGAAACACTTGCAAATTGTTGGTGAAAATATAATTTAGTGTAGCCATAAAGGAAAAAGTATAGAGTTTCTTCAAAAATGTAAAAATAGAACTACTATATGATCTAGCAATCCCACTCCCAAGTGTGTATTTAAAGGACATAAAATAAGTATGTCAAAGAGCCTTCTGCTTTCTCATGTTTATTGTAGCACTATTACAGCTAAGAATGGAATCAACCTAAGAATATGTCAATGAACAACTATATAAAGAAATGTGATACATATGCCTAATGAAATAATATCCAGCCATAAAACATATGAGCTCCTGTCACTGTGACAAAATGGAAGGGACTGGAAATCATGCTAAGTGAAATGAGGCAGAAACAGAAAGACAAATATTGAATGCTCTCAATCACATGTGGAATGTAAATAAGTAGAACTCTAGAGGTTGAGAGTAGAATGGCAGGAACCAGAAGCTGCAGGGAGAGACTGATGAATGGAAACAAAGTTATAGTTAGATGTGAAAAAAGTTCAGGGGTTTTATCATACAGTGGGATGACTATAGATAAAGATAATGTCCTGAATATATATTTTAAGGCCTAGAAGAAAGGATTCTAAAAGTTTTTCCCTTAAAGAATTAATAACTGTTTGAAGACACAATTTTGTTTACTATAATTTGAACACTACAGAGTGTATATGCATACTGAAACATTAAATGGCACCCGATAAATAGGCATGGTTTTATGTATCAGTTAAAATAAATTTTCAAAATGCATCATTGCCATGATTTATATTCCTTAGACCCATGATATGCTAAACACCAATACTCCTAAATGCAGTATATTGAGACTAAAATTATAAATATAAGGGATGGGATTCATATGTTTGATTAGAGTAAAAGTGAAGCAATAATATTTGAATTTCATTTTAAAAATTGCCTTAAACAAAAACAGGTGCGATAATAAAAGAAGAACCACATGGAAGTTCATTCTCTTTTTAGTCTATAACTGTAAAACCTTATTCAGAGTAAACTCCAGTTGTACTTTCAACTTGGACAAATTCAAATCTTGTGAAGAGGTAAGCACTTTTCTGAGGGACAAAGCCATCATTTATAACCTGTATTTTAAATTAATGACTCCCACGATCAAGAAAGATAAGCAGGAAGGGAGGATAGGGACGAACAGAAATCTGAGAGATGACAGAATACCCAGTAAGTGTTGTGTAACTCCCAGAAATACCTCATTTGTTTAGAGAAAGATCAGTCTAGATAAAAGATGCACAAACAAGGTTAAGTATTGCCTTTCATACACATTTTACAACTCCTTCATGGAAGACTTAATGAAGTCAAATTAAAGGAAAGAATCAACTGAAGAATTGAACATATCCATGGTAAAAATGCTGCAATAAGTATCTGAATACCTAATTGAGCTCCTTGTGTCTTTTTCTCAAGAAACACAGCTGTAACAATATAAATATTCTTTAAATAGATATTTCCCTATATCCCATGGGCAACTCATTGATCCCATTCACATTAATCATGTGTCTTTGTAGCAATAAGTAAATAATTTTCATGAGTGAGGCATTTTTTTTTTCATTCTCAAGAGTTTGTATTTTATTAACCTCACCCTAAATTGTGCTTTTGCTCTCAGAAAAGGACAAGTTATATTCCATATGTTCTGACTAAATTCTGGAATGATGTTAAAGTTCTAATTTTGGATTTTTAATAGGAGGAAAAAAACTCACATTGCTAGTCAGAGACCATAAGAAGAGATTTAAATGTTTAAATTTAATGTTTATGGAATTCTTTAATGAAATCTACAAAAGGGATTAACAGTCATAACTTTTAAACATGAGGTCTCTTAATTATTCCTAATTTATCAGTCATGTGTTTCATAAACAGTTCTCCACTTGATTATGGTAGCATTTTTCATTTGTCATCTAGCTCCTGTGTTTTTTAAAGTTTTATTTTGTTTTTAACTGACAGAAATGGTACATATTTATGAGGTACAACATGAAGTTACATTATAATACACCCTGTGATATAATCAAATCAGGCTAATGGATATGTTTTTCCATTGCTTCAAAGACTTACCCTTTGTTTCTTGTGAGAACATTTAAAATCCATTCCTTTATCTATTTTGAAACATACAATACTTTATTCTTAACCATATTCAACATGCTATGTAAGAACCAAATCTATTCTGAGAAAATGAAGCTTTGCCTTAATTGTTTTTAGTAGGTACACAACTATATTCCAAAAATTATGTTTGACATTGTACTGCTAATAATAATAGAATTATTGATGTTATTTAACTTAAAACCAAGGGATGTAATAATATAAATAGTGGCTAAATTTTCTAAATTGAAGTGAGCAAAGACACACAGAGAAAGAGGAAGATATAATATTATAATTCAGCACTAAATCTATAATTTTTTTTTACTCAGGGAAATCTTTAAATATTATTCTCACAGTAATATTTGAAGTACTATCATTGACCATGTCAAATTATTTCCCAGTAAAACGTAATAAATGAACATTTGACAAAAATATATTAAAAATAATATGGGTAAAATGACATTTAAGATTCAGTTTAACATTTTAAATCGTTTCCCACTTATATTACCCTTTTGAAAATCAGCAAAAAGTTTGTGAATCTAAAAATTGTCTTATATTTTAGAATAACTGAACATCAATTTTAAGAATGATGTTTTGTTAATGCTAAAACTGACACTGTATCACACTCAATTCCTAATGATGTCTCTGTTTTAATTCAACTGATATTACTTTCCATAAACTTCTTCAAAAATATGACTTATGAAATAGTACATAGAAGCACATTACATAGGATTTCAGGGTGTCCATAAATAACTTGATTACAAGCTTAAACTAAACTTGTCATGGTAAGCATGGTCAGATCAACTTGTCTCTGAACAAGTATTTTGAATTAAAGAAACAATTTAAATATCATTAAAGTTCAAGTACCTATCTATTTTTGCTGGACAATTTTTGAAATCATTTTAATAAATAAAATGATGACATTTGGTATAATTAGGTTCAAACCTCTTACAAAATACCATCCATTTAACAGTTTGTATTTAGCAAACTACCACCGCTTTAGAAAAAACAAATTCCGTAATGAACAGTTAAAGCAAATGTCATCTCTTACTTAACCACTTTTATTTATTTAGTGGAGCAAACATTAATAGAATTTCAGATACATTAGGACAGTATAATAATCCCATCACATTAATAATGCAGATGGCACAGGGAGGTTAATTACTTCTAAAGTGAACAGGTTTTGTTCATAATGTTCTTTCTTTAGATACTTCCCACTCCACCTCCATGAGAAAATGCCCTTGTCTTCTAACAAAATGTTTCACATGTGGGCATAAAATCTTTATAAAGATGATTAAATCACTCATTCCAAACTTATTACCATCTTAAATAAATTAATTTGACATTTAAAGCAATGTTCTTGTGAGAACATTTTAAAACTGTTTAGTACCCCAGGTAATTTCTGTATGAAAATATGGAAGAATTACTAAATCTAATCCCAAAAGTTTTATATGTGGTGATACAATTTGAATAGGAAATGTTCCCCGTAGACCCAGGTGTTAAATGCTTAGTCCCCAACTTAGCACTATTAAGAGGCAGAGCCTGGTGTTAGGTCTTCTGACCAAGTCCTTGGGGACATGTCCACGAAGGGAATAGTAGTCTCTCCCCAATCCCTCCACCTTTCACTTTTACTTCCCTGCCACCATGAGAGGAAGGGCTTTTCTCCATCATGTGCTCCCTGCTAGGATGTGTTGCTTTGCCATAGCCCCAAAAGCAATGGGAACAATTGGTCATGCACTGCAACCACCAAAACTGAGCCAAAAATAAACTTTTGCATTTAAAAATTGATTACCTCAGATATTTGTTACAGAATCAGAAATATGAGTAACACATGTTTTATACATTCCTTCATTGTATGCTTATCTTATTCATTCCTTCAAGGAACATATACTGTACTATAGACAAAGTGTAAGATAAGTGCAAATAAATGTAGTAAGTGCAGATAAATGTAGCTCTTGCTTCATGGTTCCTCTAGTCCACTAGGAAATAGTGACAATTTTAAAACAATCACATAAATAACTATGTAGTTAGAACTGAATGATGAAATGTGTGCAGTGAACTAAGGTGTGCTGATAGGGCAATTGCCTTACAAAACAAACAAGAGTATTAAGAATCAAATATATTGCCTGTGTGTGGTGGTGCATACCTGTAATCCCAGCGATTTGGGAGGTTGAAGCAGAAGGATCACAAATTTGAGGCCAACTTCAGGAAGTTTAGTGAGGCTCCAAGCCACTTAGTGATACCCAGTTTATTTTTTATTTTTAGTTTATTTTTTTTAATAAAACCCCTGGGGGCTGCTCAGTGGTAAAGCACCAATGGGTTCAATCCCAGATATAAAAAAAAAGAAAAGAAAATTAAACACATTGGTGTAGCTAGTTTATATATTTCATGACAAGGACTTTGGAAGAGGTCACTTGAAGTAGGAGCCAGGTCATAGAGTGCTTTCAATGCCAGAGCAAAGGATATGGATGTAAATATTTAGGTAAGGTGAATCCATTGAATGTTTGAAATTACTCCGTAATAGTGTGAACAACAGGAATGACTAACTGGAAGGACGAGGAAATTGAGTCAGACAAACTTTCTGAAGGCAGAAGATCTGAGTTAGGGCAGTGAAGATTAGAATCTACCTTTTGGATTTTGCTTATATAGAAGATTTTTATTAGTATATTTTAAACCATCATGTTCTGTAGTAATATTTGGTTTGCTTTTAAAGAAAAGGATTGTTACAATTACTAATCACATAAATGGGCATTCAGTGTTTTCTTAATCCTTTTTAATTGTTGACCTATTTGAAATCTTCAGGAAAGTGAGTGTTAGCATTAAAATATTACTTCCAGGACTTTTCTCCTTGTTCTAGAGCCATATTTTACTTTAAGCAACTTTATTTGATGACACTTAAAGAACTAGAAAAGTATCCAAAATGTCTACAGTAATATTTGCTATAGTATTTGAATACTAAGCCAGGTACTTCTGAAAAATAATCTAACAGCACCAACAATGAAAACACACATTTGTAATTCTTAGATAAAAATCATTTAATTTTATTAATGATAAGTGAAAAAAAAATCTCAGGGACTTTACTTCAGAAGAGGTTACTGTCACAAATTTAATATTAAAAATTTTAATTAAAAATGATCAGTTTATGAAATATAATGTGGTATTTCTGTACATGTATGTAAGGAGCAAATATCAGGTCAGAGTAATTGATTTTTTTCATCACCTAAAACATTTGTCATTCTTTGGTCTTTAAACATTCCAAGTCCTCTCTAGGAACAATTTTGAAATATGCATAATTGTTAACCACAGTAACTTTACTGTTCTGGAGAACATTAAATGCTATTCCTTCTATCTGAAACTTTTTTTATTTTCTAAATGGCACCTTTTTATAGATTTACATTCAATTTTAAATTTACATTTGTGTCATAAATCTGTTCATAAAAAGAGGGAGTAAATATTTGATATTTTTAAATTAACCACGATTGTTCTTTAGCTAAGGAAATCATCTTTCTAACTTTAACATAGCAATTCATTTAAAGGAAATTCATACAAAAGTTTTTATTGCCAATAGTGCATTAACTGTACTTCCTTTTAAGATAAGTTTTATATAAGAAATACCTTTCTTAATAACAACTGGGAAATGATAAAATTAGAGCAATTTGTAATAACAACATTTTATAAAATTTAATAAACTTAATAATGCCATATCTTTCTAAAAATGTCTTACAACAAGCATATTTTTATTTACATGGCATATAAATTATCCATTTATTTCAATGAGTACACAATTGTTAAAATTAGCGCATAATGAAAATTCATGTCACAAATTTGTCAGTTTTTTTTTTCTTATTTCCAAAACTGAGAACATCAAATAGCAACCTAGGTGTAAACTGTTGTATGCTATGTTTCTTAGTTCTAAGTATTTGATATTTGATGAGGAGACAAAAATCTGAACAGGTGCATAATACAGTTCAAAAGTCAGAACAAGGTAAATACTATCACCAGCATTTATTTTGTGATATTCACAGTCACTCTTCTGGAAAGTACTTGTCTTTTTTGGCACAGTGATTGTAAAAACTCCATGGTTTTCTGTGACCCAGGAATTTACTGAGTTCCCCTCAGTTTGACTTAACTTTAGATGGCTTTCTTGCTGACCTTGCTTTTCAGAGCATTTGCTGTAATAAACAGGTCATTGTAATCATTACTCTTGAGATATAAATCTTTTTAAAAAGACTTTTGAGTGCTTTATAACCCAGGAATGTCTTTCCCAAGGGTTCTAGGGTCAATCCTTTGAAATGTAAACTTTAAGAAAGCTGTTTTCCGTTCTGTGGGAGGTGAGGATTCTAATGTCTGTATGCCTCTTGCCCCAGGTAGTAAAACCACTTCCTATCAAAAAGATGCCAAAAAATGTGCACCGTTCCTTTGCTTATTGGCAGCCACAGATGATGTTCCCTCCTATGCCAGTGCTTAACTCCAACCACATTTTCAGGTGCCACTCAAAAGAGAACTTACTTTTGTAAATGTATCATACCCTGCCATAAGGACCACTTAAGTACCTAACATACATGGGAGGTTAGGGGTTGATTAAGGGAGAGAACAAATGAGATGCAAGGCATCCAAAGGAGAAATGAGTCTTATCAATTAGATGTTACAAATTTCATGGGGACATTTTACATCTTCCTTGCATTTTAAGAACATAACTTTGGGGGCTTTTGAGGAGAAGAGATTTGACCGTATAATTGGGGGATATTGAAATAAGGGCACAAGCAAATGGACAGATTGAGAGGTTAATTGATTAATTCAGGAGAGAAACGATGCAACAGCATAAGTAATAGAAACGAAGGTGATTAGAAAAGATTCAAGTCAGCAAGTATAGGTGGTCATTTGCTTATCTGAAAACAGATTAGAAGTGTTTCCACATTGTGAAGTGGGTTTTGTAATGGAATAGATTGCTATTTCTGCAACAAAGTGTGTAAATACAGATGGAAAATCAAACCTGTGAGTATTCTCTCATTATTTTAGATAACGCTTGTCCCTCTAACTGAGTTATTGAGAAGCAGTTTATCCTACCAAGGGAACTGTATACAAGGAATGTCTTCAGGGGAATATATGTGGAATGAATGCCTTGAATGGGACATGGAATGAAAAAACGTCACATGAAAAGACACAGACACTTAGATGGGTCTCTGATACATCCACAAGTGAGACTTTATTACAGATGATGAAGCATTCCTGTAGCTAGTAGTAAAGTTTGATAGGGATTCACAAGCAGAACTTGTCATTTCAATTCTATTTATGTTCTCCTATAGTCATGAACTTTTCTCCGAGCTTCCATTTATTTCCTTCTCCCTTTATCTTCTCATAAGGAAAAAAAAAATGTATGTTTATTCAGCTAAAACTTTTTTTGGGGGGGGTGCTGGGAGTTGATCTCAGGGCCACTCAACCACTGAGCCACCTCCCCAGCCCTATTTTGTGTTTCCTTTAGACACAAGGTCTCACTGAGTCGCTTAGCGTCTCTTGGTTGCTGAGGCTGACTTTGAAGTGGTGACCCTCCTGCCTCAGTCACCCTAGCTGCGCTAAGACATATTTTGCTTCAACTAAAAGGAATACAGAAAGCTTTTTTTGGGGGACAGCTTCCTCAGTCATCTATGAATAATTGGCTTGCTGATTGATATTTATTTATGCTAATAAAATAAATTTATATACCTAGTGATAATATTATTCATATTGAACATCAAAATGTTATTATATTTGGCATATTAAGGGAACATAAAGTGTTGCTATGAAGCATAGGTTCCAGGGACAGCAGTCCTAAGTTAAATCCCAGATCACAAAGTAACCGTGTGACCTTGGACAATGTTACTATACTTTAATTTCTTTGTGTGTATAATGGGGATAATCATGATTCCTCATAGGGCTGTAGTGAGGATGAAGTGAGCTAACATTCACAGAGCACAATACAGAACACAGTATAGTACTATGAGTTTTTATTAAATAAAACAAAAATTAAGTAAACAATGAAAACTAGTGTATCACCTTGCATAATGTATCTTGCAGACTTCAACATTTGGGTTATTTTTAGCACATTTGCCAATGTAAGAATCACTTCAGATACATTCAAGTACTCACGTATGTGCAGTGCACACACACATGAACACACACACACACACACACGCACACACACACACCTACTGTCAAGCACTTGTATCCTTGGACAAGTGTTTAAAGAGGTTCATTACAAAGAGGTAAGCTAAGTTTATCCTAATTTTTTTTTTATTTTTTAGAAATCTCAAATAACAAAAGGCATTTTTTTTTTTTTTTTTTGGTGCAGGGGAGGCTCAGTTAAAAGACTGGTTGTTGGGGTGTATGTGTGTGTCATTTATATTTATTTTGGTAATCTATTACTAATTTACCTTTGTAGGTTGCTTAGTACCACAATGTGAGTAGGACAATGTGAGTGTCATTTGTTGTTAAAATACACATGATCTGGAATTAATATACTTGTTTAGCCTTTTGTCCCATCTCAATGACTGATGACTTTCAGAGTTGTTCGGACTTTCTTAAAGTGTAATGTTCACATTTCATTGCTATTTTCCTTTTCTGCATTTGTGACAGCTAATAGCGTATTGACTCACCACAGAGTCACCTTATAAAAAACTGTAAATCAATACCTGGCCTCTGTCTTATGGTTGCCATGTACGTCATTGATATCCAACAATGCATGTATTTAGTTTTTCAAAATGATTCTTACATTCTGGAGGTTGAGTGTTCATTGTCTACCCACACATAGAAGCTCTTGTATCGCCACTGCAGTGGATTCACATTAAATAGTTATTTTTATTCTGAAAAAATGTTTTATTTACACATGAATTCATTATTCTGCATACTTCCTTCAGAACAGTGATTTAAAACACACCATTCATATATTGTGCGGAAAATCCACCATGAATTTTGTATATCTAGAACTGTGTAGAAAATAAGAGACTTTATTTGACATTTTTAAACTAGTTCTTTAAAAAAAAAATCTTTCCTGTTTAAATTAATCGGGATTTCTTAAAAAGAGCATCTTATCTTTCAGATAGTTTAAATTATGTTTAGCATGTTCTAATCTCTTAAAAATGGAAAATTTTATAATCTCAAAAATACAATATATAATAATTTTTCTTCCATTTTCCCATTAGATGCTACAAAATGATTAGAGGAAAGAACATGGTGTTTCAAAACCGATAAAATATTTATAGAATGGAAAAATAAAGTGCACATTAAAGAAGTGGAATCTTAACTCTACAAAATTTCCATTACATATGTGTTAACTAATTTAAAAATAACCAATGGTATTAAAAATAAGAAAACAAAACTATTTTCAATGATTGTATATGAAAAAAATCTAATGTTAAAATGTATATTCCTCACACTACAAATAAAATATTCACATCTTATATAGAAAGATTAAAAGTTTTTCTGTACAAAGAAACACATGAATATGTGTTAAGTAATTTCAGTCTATTTTCACTGACATTCCAAAAAGACTTTATTATATTTTGAGAAATCTTTATGTCGGCCCATGAATATGTCATTTAATTTTTAAAAATCCCCTTTTCTTGCTAAGAATGTATCCTATAGACATGAATCACATTCAAAAGATAGTTTTTGAATTTGCAATAGCAAATTTAAAGTTGCCATAATTTAAATGATTGCAGATCTTTGAAGAATGAAGGATAGCTAATATAGCTGCATATAATGAAGAGAAGATCACAGAGAAATGTTCAAACCATTTCAAAACCTGGCATTCCCAGTCTTTTTCTCTTGATTTTTAGAAAAATAAGTCAGAAAAACAACAGGGAATGTTCTATGTTTAAATAATGTACTATCCTTTTTGTTTTGCAAAGTGATGATACTTTAGCTGAGTTGCTGCATATATAACAAGACGTAATGAAATACTTTTTATTTCATTTTTTTTTGGTGGGGGGGATACTGGAGGTTGAACCTATAAGTGCTTAACTAACTCACATCCCTAGTCCTTTTTATTTTTTATTTTGAGATAGCATCTTGCTAAGTTGCTTAGGTCCTTGCTAAGTTGCTGAGGCTGACTTTGAACTTATGATCCTCCTACCTCAGCCTCTTGAGTTGCTGGGGTTACAGGTGTACACCACCATACCCAGCATACTCTTTAAAGTAATAGTAATTGTATTTTTTCCTGAAAAACTGTAATATTTTCTTTTCTGATACAGCTATGCCTCACTTTTCCTTCATAATGTATTTCTCAAAAAATTGATACTCAATCCATCGTTTCACTCCACCAGTGTATGTACTTTCAGTTAAGCTGCTTTGTATATTTTTGTAATAAATTATGTTATTTTCTGGTATGGTATGGGAAGTGTGCCCCCTTACTTTTGGGAACAGTTGGGTTTTGCAGATATCATGGAAGGAGTGAGGTTGAGGGTTAAGTGATCGAAGTGTAAACAGGGTTGAAGGATGCTACTTACAATATCTGAGAGAGATGATCTAGGCCCATCTGTTGGTGTGTCAGTTAGCTTTTTATTGCTATGATAAAAACATCTGACAAGAGCCAGGTGCAGTAACTGAGGCAGGGGGATCATGAGTTCAAAGCCAGTCGCGACCACTCAGCAAGTCCCTAAGCAACTCAGCCAGACCTTGTCTCTAAATATAATATAAAACAGGGCTAGGGATGTGGCTCAAAGGTTAAAAACCTCTGGGTTCAATCCCCAATAACAATAGCAGCAACAAAATCTGCCAAAAAACTTAGAGGAGGAAAAGTTAATTTTGGCTCCTGCTTTCAAAGGTGTCAGTCCGTGATTGGTCAACCCCATTGCTCTAAGCCAATGTTCTTCTGAAGCAGAACATTGTTTCAGAAGAGCATGGCAGAAGAAAGCTACCGCAAACTTCAATTACCTACTTCCTCCAGTCATAACATACCTGCCAATAGTTCTCACCCAGTACAGTAATCTTTTCAAATTATTAACTCAAGTGGATTAATGCATTGATTATGTTCTTATAATCTAATCATGAGCTTCTGGGGTCACCTCATATCCAAAATGTAACAGACAGTGTTTTCTGGTATGGGTAGGCTTGAGACTATGGTTTTATGTTTGTCATGTTTCCATGGAAAAGCAGTTGTCTAAACTTTTTCTGCCCTGTTATGATACTTCTGTTCTGACATTTCAGCTAAGAGAAGAAGAGACCTTTATTCAGACATTATTTGTCTGGGAATCATCGGTGTTTCCAGGTTATCAGCTTTTTAGCATGAAGTTTGCAGGTATGAATCAATAAGCATAAAGAATCCACCATCCTGTCATTCCTTGTGTCCTGAGATCTCTAAGCAATCATCTGCTTTTCATGGTCTACTTATGGTTTGTTTTTTTTTTTATATATAATATCTGAGGTTTTAAATTGCAGTTAGTGTGAGGAAAGGGGAAAAAATGCATCTATTTCATCTTCTCAAAGGTCTACTGTTGAGTCATTATGCTTACTACCACTTAGGTGTCCTGAGGTCATTCCCCAAAGTGATATGAGTGTAGCAATGAGTCACACTTTCCCCTCACAACCAAGGAGATGTCAGTAAAATCCTATTGTGGAGCTTAAAATCTCACCCCAAGACAGCAATGGCAAGAAGCTTACCCTCAAACCTTGGAAGAAAATGCAGGCCAAACAGGACATATTGTTTTTATTCTTACCTGGAAACAAAAAGGTGATGACCTTCCATTCTCTGCTTCAACAAAGCTAGAGAAATTCAGCAAAAACAGCACACTTAAATAAAACCCATGTCTTATACCATAATGGTCAATATGTCCAGGTTTCAGTCAAGTTATCACATCATAACAAGAACTGGAAAAATCTCAAACTAAATAAAAGACACACACACACACACACACACATACACACACACAATTAGACTTACTTGGCAATGTTTCGAAAGCATCCATCTTGGTCATTTTTCTATATTTGCAAACATGTTCTGAAATGAAAAAAAAATAATGTCTCATCAAAGAAAAAGAAAATATGCATAAGAATCAACTAGAAATTTAGACCTAAAAAATGTAAGGGATAAATTAAAAACCCAATTCCATGGATAGACTCAACACAGGACACAAGAGGAAAGAGTCTGTGAACTGGAAAATAGATAAAAGAAATTACTCGATATAAACAGAGAGAAAACAGGTTGATAAAAAACATATAGAGTCTTAAGGATCTGTGGGATTACAATCAAAGTTTTCACAATTGTGACATTAGAATGATGGAAGAAATTGAAAAAAGTAGACAAGACTAAAAAAAAACTAATCAAAGAAATAATAGCTGAAATCTACCCAAATTAGGAAATATAATAATGTCTGTTCATGGTGGTTTAGAATGTATGTGGAAAAAATAATTAAGCAAATTATAATATAGATGGAAAATGATAAGAGTAAACAAAAAGAAGCAATATTAATTTTAGCCAGAGTTGTAAAATGCTGACACTAATGGACTGTTATAATGAATGTATATATGATGTAATTCCTATAATACCACTAAATTCAATGATACAATTAAATATTCAAAACACTATAGATTAATCCAAAAGGAAATCAAAAAATGGCTCAAATTAACAAAACAAAGAAAAATAGCCAACTTAACTGTAATATAAAAATGCTTAAGTTATATATGTGTGTGTGTGTGTGTGTGTATATGTGTGTATACATGTATTTACATATATGTATGATCTCAATCTATCAATTAAAAGACAGCAATTCCCACAGCAGGGTATACGTTACAGTTTAGATTTGAGTTATCCCTTGAAAGCTCATGTGTCAATCAGTGCAAGAAGGTTTAATGATTGGACTTTGAGACCTTAATCCTATCAGTGAATTAATCACCTCACAGGGATTGACTGAGTGATAACTGTAGGTAGGTTGGGTGTGGCTAGTGGAGATGGGTCACTGAGGACATGCCTTTGGGGTTCATATTTTGCTGTGATGAGAATAGCTATCTTTCTCTGCTTCCTAGTCTTCTCCTGATCACCTTTTCTTCACCACACTCTTCTGCCATGATGTTCAACCTTATCTCAGGCCCTGAGAAATGGTGTTAATCATCTATGGACTGAGACCTCTGAAAGAATGAGTCCCAAATATACTTTTCCTCCTCTAATTGTTCTTGTCTGGTCTTTTAGTCACAACAATAAGAAAGCTCACTGAAACAGGAAATGAAAGAAATATATAGTCTCTTCAAAAATTACCCTCATATTTGAAATGTTTGAAATTAAAAACTGTGCCATGCAAACAAAGAAAGCAAGTGTTGCTGTCACATGAAGTACACTTTAGAGCAGAAAATATTGGAAAGAGAGAGAGAGAGAGAAAGAGAGAGAGAGAGAGATACAGAGGTGATGATGTAATGGTAAAAGAGTCAATCCTACAAGAAGTTATCTCTCCAAACATCAGAGCTATAAAATATATGAAGTAAATTATAATAGATCTGAAAGGAGAAATAGACAAATGCGCAATTTATTGGCAAATATCAATGCTCCTCTCTCAACTCACATATCTGTAAGTTCAATAAGAATATAAAATGGCCATTTTGACAATGTTAATTCTCCCTATCCAAGAACATGGGAGGTCTTTCCATCTTCTAAGGTTTTCTTCAATTTCTTTCTTTAATGTTCTGTAGTTTTCATTGTACAGGTCTTTCACCTCTTTTGTTAGATTAATTCCCAAGTATTTTATTTTATTTTATTTTTTTTTGATGCTACTGTGAATGGAGTGGTTTTCCTAATTTCTCTTTCAGAGGATTCATCACTTATGAATAGAAATGCATTAAACTTATGCATATTGATTTTATATCCTGATATTTTGCTAAATTCATTTATTAGTTCTAGAAGTTTTCTAGTGGAGTTTTTTGGATCTTCTAAATATAGGATCATGTCATCAGCAAATAGTGACAGCTTTAGTTCTTCTTTTTCTATATGTATCCCTTTAATTTCTTTGGTCTGTCTAATTGTTCTGGCAAGTGTTTCAAGGACGATATTGAATAGGAGTGGTGAGAGAGGGCATCCCTGCCTTGTTCCAGTTTTTAGAGGAAATGCTTTCAGTTTTCCTCCATCTAGAATGATGTTGGCTGTGGGTTTAGCATAGAGAGCCTTTAAAATGTTGAGGTATGTTCCTACTATTCCTATTTTTTCTAGTGTTTTAAGCATGAAGGGGTGCTATATTTTATCAATGCTTTCTCAGCATCAATTGAAATAATCATGTGATCCTTAACTTTAAGTCTATTCATGTGGTGAATTACATTTATTGATTTCTGGATATTGAACCAACCTTGCATCCCTGGGATAAACCAAACTTGATCATGGTGCACTATCTTTTTAATATATTTTTGAATGCAATTTGCAAGTATTTTGTTAAGGATTTTTGCATCTATGTTCATCAGGGATATTGGTCTAAAGGTTTCTTTCTTTGATGTGTCTTTGTCTGGTTTTGTTATGAGTAATACTAGCTTCATAGAATGAATTTGGAAAGGTTCCCTCCTTTTCTATTTCCTGAAATACTTTGAGGAGTATTTGTATCAGTATTTCTTTAAAGGTCTTGTAGAATTCAGCTGAGAATTCATCTGGTCCTGGGCTTTTCTTTTTTGGTAGACTTTTGACAGCTTCTTCTATTTCAGCACTTGAAATTGACCTGTTTAGATTGTGTATGTCTTCCTGATTGAGTTTGGGAGGATCATATGTCTCTAAAAATCTGTCGATTTCTTCAATATTTTCTATTTTGTTGGAATATAAATTTTCAAAGTAACTTCTAATTATGTTATGTATTTCAATGGTGTCTGTTGTGATCTTTCCATTTTCATCACAAATTCTAGTAATTTGAGTTTTTTCTCTCCTTCTCTTCATTAGTGTGGCTAGGGGTTTATCAATTTTGTTTACTTTTTCAAAGAACCAACTTTTTGTTTTCTCAATTTTTTTGAATTGTTTCTCTTGTTTCAATTTCGTTGATTTCAGCTCTGATTTTAATTATTTCCTGTCTTCTACTATTTTTGGTGTTGACCTGTTCTTCTTTTTCTAGGGCTTTGAGGTGTAATGTTGGGTCATTTAGTTGTTGACTTTTTATCTTTTTAATGTATGAGCTCAATGCAATGAACTTTCCCTTTAGTACTGCTTTCATAGTGTCCCAGAGGTTTTGATATGTTGTGTCATTGTTCTCATTTACCTCTAAGAATTTTTTTATTTCTTCCCTGATGTCTTCTGTTATCATTGCATCATTCAGTAGCATATTATTTAGTCTCCAGTTGTATGAGTATTTTTTGCTTGTTATATTATCATTCATTTCTAATTGCATTCCATTATGGTCTGATAGTATACAGGGCAGAATCTCTATTTTTTTCTATTTACTAATGGCATTTTTGTGGTATACCATATGGTTTATTTTGGAGAAGGATCCATGAGCTGCTGAGAAAAAGTATATTCGCTCGATGATGGATGAAATACTCTGTAAATATCCATTAGGTCTATATCATTGATTGCATTATTTAGTTCTATAGTTTCTTTGTTCAGTTTTGTTTGGAGGATCTATCCAGTGGTGAGAGTTGTGTGTTAAAGTCCCCCACTATTAATACTTGGGAATTAATCTAACAAAAGGGGTGAAAGAGCTGTACAATGAAAACTACAGAACATTAAAGAAAGAAATTGAAGAAAATCTTAAAAGATGGAAAGACCTCCCATGTTCTTGGATAAGGAGAATTAACATTGCCAAAATGGCCATTCAACCAAAGGCGCTATACAGATTCAACGCAATTCCAATTAAAATCCCAATGACATTCCTCATAGAATAGAGAAAGCAATCATGAAATTCATCTGGAAGAATAAGAGACCTCGAATAGCCAAAACAATCCTGAATAAAAAAAGTGAAACAGGAGGTATCACAATACCAGACATTAAACTATACTACAGAGCAATAGTAACAAAAATAGCATGGTATTGGCACCAAAATAGACAGGCAGACCAATGGTACACAATACAAGACACAGAGACAAAACCACATAAATACAGTCACCTCATACTAGACAAAGGAGTCAAAAACATACAATGGAGACAAGATAGCCTGTTCAACAAATGGTGCTGGCAAAACTGGGAATAAATATGCACTAAAATGAAATTAAACCTCTACCTCTCACCCTGCACAAAACTCAACTCAAAATGGATCAAAGACCCAGGCATTAGACCAGAGACCCTGCACCTAACAGAAGACAAAGTAGGTCCGAATCTTCATTATGTTGGTTTAGGATTAGACTTCCTCAATAAGACTCCCAAAGTACAAGAAATCAAAGTAAGAATCAATAAATGGGTTGGACTCAAACTAAAAAACTTTTTCTCAGCAAAGGATATAATCAAGAATGTGAAGAGAGAGCCTACAGAGTGGGAGAAAATCTTTTCCACATGCACTTCAGATAGAGCACTTATCTCTAAAATTTATAAAGAACTTACAAAACTTTACAACAAAAATACAAAGAACCCAATCAATAAATAGGCCAAGGAACTGGACAGACACTTTACAGAAGAAGACACACAGGCAATGAATAAATATATGAAAAAGTGTTCAACATCTCTAGTAATTAGAGAAATGCAAATTAAAACAACTCTAAGATTTCATCTTACTCCAATTAGAATGGCTTTTATCAAGAACACAAACAATAATAGATGTTGGCGTGGATGTGGGGAAAAAGGCACACTTTTACATTGCTGGTGGAGTTGTAAATTGGTGCAGCCACTCTGGAAAGCAGTATGGAGAATCCTAAGAACACTTGGAATGGACCCACCTTTTGACCCAGTTATCCCACTCCTTGGTTTATACCCAAAGGACCTAAAATCAGCCAACTACAGTAACACAGTAACATCAATGTTTATGCCAACTCACAATAGCTAGATTGTGGAACCAACCTAGATGCCCTTCAACAGATGAATGGATAAAGAAACTGTGGTATATATATATACTCAATGGAATACTATTCAGCCATAAAGAAGAATAATATTATGGCATTTGCAAATAAATGGATGGAATTGGAGAATATCATGCTAAGTGAAATAAATCAAGCCCAAAAAACCAAAGGTCGAATGTTTTCCCTGATAAGTGGAGGATGATATGTAATGGGGCTGGGAGTGGGGCATGAGAGAATAATTGGGAACTTTAGAATATGTAGAAGAAAATGAGAGGGAGGGGGGTATGAAAAATGGTGGAATGAGACAAACATCATTGCCCTATCTACATGTATCATTACACAATGGTATGAATCTGCATTGTGTACAACCATAGAAACGAAATTATGTACCCCATTTGTGTACAATGAATCAAAATGCAGTCTGTAAAAAATTAAAAGTCAAATAAAAATAATAAAAAAAAGAAGTATGGAATTTCTTACTGTAGCTCAATTTCTGGAAATTTGCTGTATCATTTCATCTATTCTACATGTTCTTATAACATAAATTCTAAAAAAAAAAAAAGAATATAGAAGAACACAAAACACTGTTTAATCAGCATTTGTAGAATGTTTCCACTTGAAACAGCAGAATATTCTTTTTCAAAGCACAGAACATATACTAATTTAGACCACGTCCTAGGGCAAAAAACAACTCTAACAATTGTGAAAGAATAGAAATCATACAACATGAACCAAACTAGAAATCAGGGAGAGAAAATTCGGAAGGAAAGTTGCTAAGATTTTATACAACATACTTCTAAACAATCTACTGGTCACTGAGATATTTTCAAGGATATTAAAACAAGGATATTGAAGTAAATTAAAATGAAAATTTATCAAACTTGGTGAGACACAGTAGAAGGTGCAGGTTTATAGCACTAAACTGAAATTTATTGCTATAGAATAAAAAAAAAAATGACTCAACTAATCCAAGTCCTCACCTCAAGGATGCAATAAAACAAAGGACAAAATAAACCCAAACCCTTCAGAATGAAGGAATGCAAATAAGAACACATGCCAACAATTGAAAACAGGAAAATGAAAGAGATCAATGACACAAGTTAATTTTTTAAAAAATCAATAGATTGATCAACCTCTGCAAGACTGATGGAGGGTAAAAAGATAGTTATGAAAATAATTCTTAGATTTGACACCAAGAACAGAAAAATATAAAATGAAAACTTGATAAATTTGACTTCATCAAATTTGAACTTTTTTTTCTCTATGAAAGAATTTTTTATGGGGATTAAAAGAAAGGGAAAACTCATTGAAAATATATGCAAACCAAGTAAGTGATAATAGGCTGGTGTTTAGAACGAATAAAAATTCTCAAAACTCAAAAATAAAAAGAAAATCCTACTAGATGAAGATCAAAGGAGATGGAGATACCTTTCTCTGAAGTGGTTACCTACATGAAAAAATAAATACAAGAATAAATTAGCCATTGGACTTCAAATTTAAACCAAAATGAGATGTCTGTCATTGTACAGTTATCAATGGCTAAATTTCAAAACAGGGACAATACCACATACAAATAATGAGCATAACAAGCAGTATCACTCATTGCTAATGAAAATTTAAAATGGTACATGCTACCATTTAAACATTTAAACATTTAAAATGTTTGGTGATTATAAAAGAAATTATGGCATTTGCTGGTAAATGGATAGAAAACTGGAAACTATCATGCTAAGTGAAATAAACCAATTCCAAAAAACTAAAGGCTGAATGTTCTCTCTGATATATGAATGCTAACACACAGTGGGGTGGGACAGGCAAGAAAAGAAGCAGTTTAGGTTGGGGAGGGGGATAGACAGTAGAATAGACAGTAGGATGAAGGAGACATAACTTTTCTATGTTCATATATAAATACACAAGCAGTGAAATTCCTTTGTATGTATAAAATGTCAAAATATACTTTACTGTAACATATATCTAAAAAGAGCAAATTAAAAAAACATTCAACTTCCATAAGATCCATTGACTGCACACTTGTTCATTTAAAGTAGAAATGAAAATATATTCACAACTAAACCTTATACAAATGTTTTAGTAATAGATCAAAATTGAAAACAATCCATATGTATGCTCGAGTGAATGTTTACACATACTGTGATATATCTGTACAATTTGTCAGTACTCATAGTTAATGCTATTGTATAGTCAGTTGAGAGCCACTGAATTAGAATACAGAATTGGTGAAGGTTTCAAGTGTAGCCTAGTATTTAAATGACTATAGATAGAAGATGTAACATTAGTAGTAAAGGACACAATACAGTCTAGAAAATATAAGAAAGTGACCAGTCTGGGCCAGACTACTGTGGAATTAGAGTAGCTGGACAATACAAGAGATTTACTTTGCAATATAGAAATCAGCACAATGCATGATTCTTTATGTTCATTATTATGGTCCTTTGCCTTGAGTCTAAATCTGTAAATGGGTGGTATTAATTATCATTTTCATTATAAAAATTTAACAACAGAACCAAGACCAGCTAAAACTTATTAAATAAATGTATAAATGTATGCTTATGAACTAGGTACAGGGTTGAAAAAAATTCCAATAAAATGTGCTGCACCATGATTCAGATTTTTGCCCTAAAGTATCATTTTTTCATGTGATTACATTATTATATATTTTTTTCTTAAATTTTATAGTATAACCTTGATATTGAATTCAGAATTATGTGATGAATACTAGTTATCAAATATTTTACTAATGATTTTATAGTAAAAGAGATTAAGTTATATATTTTTCAAGCAAAATGACTCCCATAGTTATGACAAAAATCAACTCTTTTTTGGTAACAAAATTGTAAATCATTTGAGATTAAAAGAGAAGTACAATGTTTTGATTTAAATAAATAAGAATAGTTAACAATTTTCTAATTACCAGGTATTCCTAGTTCCTTGAAAAAAAAAATTTGTAAGAAAAAAATTCTCCTTCAATCCAAGTGATTAATTTAGGGTGAACATCAGGGTAAGGTACATAACAAAAATAGTCCTCAATAGAGGATATAGTTAAAATTAGAATGGTTTATATGGCACAACTAAGAGAAAATGAAGCCTTTATTTAAGGAACGAACTTAAGAAATTTACATTTAATTAGAATCCAAATTTCCTTGTCATTGAATTTGGAAGGTTTTTATAAAAGAGATTCACACACAAACTTTTGTGACTTGTCAGTTGAATGGATAAATTTCAGGACAGTAGTTGGGAGAGGAATGAGATCAGAAAGGTTTTTAAGCATGACCACTAGGTAGTGGTAACGTGGACACTCTGCCTTGATGTGCTTTCCCTTCTATGGACTAAACCTGCACTCCATCTTTACAGAACTCTTAGTCGTTGGAAGAGGTGGTTACACATGTCCTTGCTTGCTGCTTTCAAAAGCCAGAAGTAGTTGACACTGTATGAATAGATGAGTCAGCTCCCATGAGACAAAGTTGAGAGTAACTTACACACTGGCATTCCCTTATCCTGACTTTTCCCCAGTAGGATTTTGGAATAAAATCACAATTTAAAAAAATTATTTATTTATTTTTTTAATTTTTTACAGATTGCATTTTGATTCATTGTACACAAATGGGATACATCATTTCATTTCTATGGTTGTACACAACGTAGATTCATACCATTTGTGTAATCATATTGGTTAATGATGTCTGTCTCATTCCACCATTTTTCATACCGCCCCATTTCCTTCTACATAAAGTTCCCCCATTCTTCTCTCACTCCCCACAAACTCCACCCTCATTATATATCATTCTCCACTTATCAAGGAAAACATTCAGATTTTGGTTTTTTGGGACTGGCTTATTTTACTTAGCATAATATTCTCCAATTCCATTCATTTATTTGCAAATGCCATAATATTATTCTTCTTTATGGCTGAATAATGTTCCATTGTGTATATTTATACCACAGTTTCTTTATCCACCATCTGTTGAAGGGCATCTAGTTTGGTTCCACAATCTAGCTATTGTGAATTGAGCTGCTATATACATTGATGTTGCTGTATCACTGCTGTATGCTGATTTTAAGTCCTTTGGGTATAAACTGAGGAGTGGGATAACTGGGTCAAAAGGTGGGTCCATTCTCCACACTGCTTTCCAGAGTGGCTGAAATCACAATTTTTAAAGCCTTCTTTTCCCTTGACTTGCTGCTTCCATATTTTTTTTACAAGTTTCCCTTGGGAGCAGTTTCTTTACAAAAAGTAACATGAAAATATATATTTAATACAGTTCTACTTCCAACCCAAGTCATAAAAGTTGCTCTTAGGCTTACAAGAATGGGTGGGGTATCATTACTGAGAAATTAAATAAAAATATTGAACCTTGTGCCTAGAAAGAACATCAGAAAATGAGGAAACCATGAAGTATTTTCAAGGAGCAACAAAACTTCTGTGTATTGAATGAGAAAGATTGAATCTATTGAAAATGTCCATGACAAATAAATGTTTGTCTAGGTCAGTCAGAAAAATTAAACAGTGGAATATTTGAGCTTACTGAGTTCATTGATGACCATGATTTTAGGAAGATAAGATTGATTTCCGAAAGCAGAATTTAAAGAAGATATTTTTCAGTTTCTCAAGACTGCCATGATAACAAATTATCATGAACTGGGCAATTTAACACAACAAAAAATTGATCCTATCACAATTCTAGCAGACAGAAGTAGGAAATAAGTTTTCCACATGTTTGTATCCCTGGAATTCCTATTTGTGTTTTCCAGTTTTGTGGCTGTTGGCATTCTTGGTGACTACATTCCTCCTGTCTGTGCCTCCATCTTCATGTGTCCTCCTTTGTGTCAATCCTCATCTATGTCTTTATCCTAAACTTCAGGAGCCTGGAGTGGCTGATTAGTTGTCTTAAATTCCAGTTTAATGGGATCATTGCTATGTCTTTTTTAAGAAGCCTTGTCTTTGGCTTTAGGTAGGACTCATCCAGACAAGAGATTATTAACTGTATCTGCAAATTATACAGATTATTAACTATACCTGCAAAGATTTTTCAAAAACGTTTATATCTACAGTTTCTGCACTGAGACGGTGAACATATCTTCTGAGGACTCACCATTAACCTCAGGACAAGATGGTGTGTGGTTCAACAGTCAAGTCCAAGAAGCAGAAGAATCTGAGCTAAAGAATCCCAAAGCTCCATCTCAAGTGGTCAGAAGTTAATACTTAATCCCAAAATGTATTTACTCAAACTCTGAGAGCAAAAGTAGAGGAGTTGTCAAAGAAAATTATGAGACAGAGTTCAGATTCCATGGTGTGCATTCAATAAAGCCAAGGAACCCCAGTACAAAAAGTTGTCATCTGAGAATGAAAATATAATGATCATTAATACAACATATGTCCCTAGGAGCATAATTGAAGACCCATTTGAAGCACTCAAATTTAGATAGTCTTCTAGTTATAATTCAAGTTTCAGATTTTAAAAGTTGAAATAATATAATAAAATAAACATGTCTGTGCACACGCAGTATGTATGCAGAGATGCTCATTGATTTAAAATTTAAAATGGAGTTGCATCCTTATAAACCCATCAGAAGCTAGATGTAAGTTAAAAATACATTTAATGCACCTTACCTACTGAATATCAGACCCCATGGGGACAATGTGCAATTTAAAAATACAATTGTATTGAGAAATTTTAGCACTTGTGATTGGAGTTTTTGAACATTTCTCATCCCTCAGAATTAATATTCCATGTTTATGAAACTTCATTTTTATTTCTATTTTGTTTTGTGAATTTTAGTTAGGAACATTTATTTTATTTTAAAATTTTTAAATTTTCTGGACATCAATATTGTTTTTAAAATAGTCTCTTTCATTTAAGATTTGTATTATTTCATATTCTCATTGAGCATTATTCCATTTAGCATGCATCTTTCCATTAGTGTTTTCCTACCTATTAATTTTGTGATGATTTTAAAACATTCATAGGTTTTATTTTAAGCTTAGTCTCCTTGTTTCTTTAATATTTGTCTTAGTAATTTAATTTCACATATTTTATATATCATCGAGTTTGCCTTTTTATTTTGAAAAATTTTGTATTGATTATAGTCTTGAATCTTCTGTATAAACATAAATGCCTGTCTTATGAGTTAACTCCACAATGATAGTCATATTTATTTCTCTGTTGTTTGTAGAATCATACCATCCCCAAAATGTCCACCTTCTAATTTCTGTAATCAGTGAATATGTTACTTTATAGTGACTGGGACCTTGAAGATGTGATTAAAATATGGACCTTGAATTATCCTGGACTATCCAGGCAAGGTCAGTGCAACCAGATGACTCCTTAAAGTGGAGGAAGAAAGCAGGGTGGGTCAGAAGGAGAGAAAAAAAGAAGGAAAAGAAAGGAAATAAATATATAAAACATATGTCCATTCTACTTTATTATTTTTCTAATTTATAATATAATTAAAATTATAGAGTATGGCCATGACTATGTCTCAATTTTTATGTGTGTCATTAATGATTAAACATATATATGAGGTGAAAGATTAATTTTCATATTCTACTTCTTAGAGGTTTGGGTCTCTGAGGAAGTGTTTAAATAAAGTTTCCATACATGAAATGCTTTCTGCCAAACAAGAAGAATTTTCAATATTATCTAACCACTAAGTTTTTATCCATGAAATTAATTTTCATGAAATATTCAAGTCAGAATTAACACTATGTAAGTTAATTGCATTATTAAACTTTAAGAGTATATGAATTTTATACCACAGACCTGTCAATTTTTCTTAGAGTCCCTATATACAAAAAAGAAAAATGTTAAATTTTAGGTTTAGCAAGTCCTTTTAATAGTACAGCAAGACAGATTAAAAAAAAACTCATAATTGATTAATAGTTTTCTAAACAGGGACATACTTCATTAATTGTTCTAGATCCACTATAAGCCAGCATATTTATTACCTTACCTATTTTTAAGTACTTAATAGAATCTCTTCTGTTACCATACACGTTTAGTTCATTTGTGATTGGTACATAAGTATATACAGTTACCAAGTTACTTGAGTTTCACTGGTGTCGATATATGGCTTTTTCTGGCATGTTAGTATTCTAACAAAATGGGAGGGGCAAGGTACCAAGAGCTAGAGGGCTGTGTATCACATAACCCCCATATTATTCCGGCACCTACACAGTCTGGTGAATCTTACTTCTGTCTTTCTTATCCACTAAACAATTATTTCTTACACTCTTTCAAGATATAATTTTTTGTTCTTTGAAGTCTTTATAGTTACTTTATTATTTTAAAGTTATTTACTAGCAATTGAAAACCTCTTAACTGTGTTATTTATAGAGCTTTAATCTCACAGTTATATTTGGTTTTGAGGGGATTGCCTCTAAATTTATTTCTTCTTAGTCTCTTTATAACGTCAGACATCACAGAACGGGTAACATGTGAATATCTATTACATGGTACAACTCTATCCCCTTAAATTTTGGTATTAAATCACAGACAATTCTCTAAACCTCAATACTTACAAAATAAATCTATCATTGCCCCTATTACTACTGTACTGCCATTATTACCACCTCAGATATTAATTATTCTATTACTATTTCCATTAACTTCACCTTGAATCCTTATTACAGTAGTGACTTAGGTCATTACTTTCTGGTAGGAATGCATGAAATTCTTTAAGGCATCATATCACATATTGCTTATGACAACTTTACAAGATATTTTAGAGATGAAGGGATTAGACTTTAGAAAATGAAATAATTTGCTCAAGGTTACAGTAGTAGGTGAATAACCAAATTTTTAATTTTGATTGATCTTAAGCTAAATGATATATTTATGAACATTATGATGTATTGTTCTTTCTTTAGTCTGAATGTAAGCACATCAATTCCCTTTTGTAAATGGTAAGTAAAAATAGCTTTATTCTTTTGTAGTAGGTACTCAAGTTGAATCTTAGTTTCCAATTCACTCTTCTGCAGAGTTCAATAAATACAAAGTAGATCGACAAATTGCCTTAATTTGAATTAGTTGAAGCCTGGTTGTACAAGGGCCAAGGAACTTTGTGCAAATGAACTTAACTTGCACATAGGAAGGAAATTTTGAAATAATCATCTGCTGATATGCCCAGAAAGCAAGAAGGAAAAACTAAATGAGTTGGCCTTTTGTGCATGCTGTGAGAAAAAAAAAATGGTGAAAAATTTCATTGGCTAGAAGTCATTATCATGGGAAAGGTGCTAGAAATGTATAGCTTTGTTCAGGAGGAATGTTTGACTGTTTCAGGGAGAAGTAATTCAGGGCATAACTTGGGTATTGACTTTGCACCAGATACAGCAGCATTGGCACTGGACGTTGTGACGAAGCAGTTCCTACGGTCAGAGTTGGGGCATCTGAGCTGCGTAGAGCCACACAGAGTATCTGTGACATGAGATCCTATAGAACTGGATTTGCTCCTGAGCACAAATGATACAACATCAGTAGTTTGAGGAAATTCTTCCTGTGCTGGATGTGCTGTAGGTAGTTTGCTAGGCTTTCCATAAGAACAGTTAATGGCAGGCAAGAAGAATTTATGACTCCTTCTGATAAGATTTTTAAACGTGTAAGTACTTTGTAAGTATATGATATACATACAATAGAAATCAGGAAACTATGAAAATAAATTAAGTAATGTTTACAGAAAGATGCATATACCTTTAATTTCAGGTTTGCAAGATAAAACGTAATTTTGTACTAACAATCCCAATAGAATCATTCATTTGATTTTCTAACATTGTGTTACACTATAATAATAAAACTATATGTGACTATAGTTGCAAATGGGAATACAGTGTGTGTCATAGATTATTCAATGTCAAAAAGGCAAAGGAATAAAAATACAAGGATTCAAATAAATCCAGGCCTTTCTTATTTTTTAAAAGTACACTTGAGACAATTTTCTCTAGAAAATACACTTTTTGCGGAAGTTTTGTCCATGTGATTACATTTACTAAATTAACTTCCAAACTCATATAAATATTAAGGATTTTCATTAAGGTGGAAAAATAACTGATCTTAAGCTTTATTTTTCCACTGAACTCAATATTTATTTTAAAACTGAATTCAATATATGAAAGACAAAAAAGGAAAATAAAACAACTTTTTCTTAGTCATTGAGTATCAGAACAAATTTGTAGTCACTGACACAAGGAAACAAATGAAGTGAGACCTACTCTCCCACTAGTCACCTGTCTAGGAACAGCCTCACGTTTTAACAGACTATGAGTTTGTAAGGCGGAACTCAAGCAGCAGCCATGGTCTTGGAGCTGAGAAGGCAGAGAAAAATGATAATCCTGCAGAAACAGTTAGAATATATGGGGAGTGGGTACAAATGAGAGAAGAGAGCACATCATTGGGAAAAGTCTTTGGAAGCTTGCTTGAGGTTCTCCTTGGGTCTTTGGCAGAAGTCACTGTGCATGCCAAGGATAAAGTCCCACAAGACTCATGTAGAATCCCCCGCCCCCAACCTCCCTAGTTATATATTGTCATGCACTTATCAGAGAAAACAGAAAACATTTGGCTTTGGTTTTCTGGGCTTGGCCTATTTCACTTAGCATATTTTCCAACTTCATCCATTTCCAAGCAAATGCCATAATTTTATTCTTCTTTATGGCTGAGTAAAATTCCATTGTGTATATATACCACAGTTTCTTTTTTTTTTTTTTTTTTTCTGGTTTGTCGTCCTTAATTTTTAAAGTATAATTTTTTTTTTTTTTTTTTTTAGGGCAATGATGTTTATTTTTTTTTCCCTTCCCCCCCACCCCTCCCACCCCTCTTTTCCCTCTATACAGTCCTTCTTTCCTTCATTCTTACCGCTCTCCTTATACCTAACCCTAAACCTAACCCTAAACCTAAAGCTAACCCCTCCCACCCCCCATTATATGTCCTCATCCGCTTATCAGCGAGATCATTCGTCCTTTAGTTTTTTGAAATTGGCTTATCTCACTTAGCATGATATTCTCCAATTTCGACCATTTGCCTACAAATGCCATAATTTTATCATTCTTCATTGCGGAGTAATATTCCATTGTATAAATATGCCACAGTTTCTTTATCCATTCATCAACTGAAGGGCATCTAGGTTGGTTCCACAATCTGGCTATGGTGAATTGAGCAGCTATGAACATTGATGTGGCTGTATCTCTGTAGTATGCTGATTTTAAGTCCTTTGGGTATAGGCCAAGGAGTGGGATAACTGGGTCAAATGGTGTTTCCATTCCAAGCTTTCTGAGGAATCTCCACACTGCTTTTCAGAGTGGCTGCACTAATTTGCAACCCCACCAGCAATGTACGAGTGTTCCTTTTTCACCACATCCTCGCCAACACCTATTGTTGCTTGTATTCTTGATAATCGCCATTCTAATTGGGGTGAGATGAAATCTTAGGGTAGTTTTGATTTGCATTTCCCTTATTACTAGGGATGTTGAACATTTTTTCATATATCTGTTGATTGCTTGGACATCTTCTTCTGTGAAGTGTCTGTTCATTTCCTTAGACCATTTGTTGATTGGATTATTTGTATTCTTGGTGTAGAGTTTTTTGAGTTCTTTATAGATTCTGGAAATTAGCGCTCTATCTGAGGTATGGTTGGCAAAGATATTCTCCCACTCCGTAGGCTCTCTCTTCACATTTCTGATAGTTTCCTTTGCTGAGAGAAAGCTTTTTAGTTTGAATCTATCCCAGTTGTTGATTCTTGCTTTTATTTCTTGTGCTATGGGAGTCCTGTTAAGGAAGTCTGATCCTAAGCCAACAAGTTGAAGATTTGGACCTACTTTTTCTTCTATAAGATGCAGGGTCTCTGGTCTGATTCCGAGGTCCTTGATCCATTTTGAGTTGAGTTTTGTGTAGGGTGAGAGATAGGGGTTTAATTTCATTCTATTGCATATGGTTTTCCAGTTTTCCCAGCACTATTTGTTGAAGAGGCTATCTTTCCTCCATTGCATATTTTTGGAATCTTTGTCTAGTATGAGAAAATTGTATTTATTTGGGTTTGTGTCCATGTCCTCTATTCTGTACCATTGATCTACCTGTCTATTTTGGTACCAATACCATGCCGTTTTTGTTACTATCGCTTTGTAGTAGAGTTGAAGATCTGGTATTGCAATACCCCCTGCTTCGCTCTTGCTACTGAGGATTGCTTTAGCTATTCTAGGTTTTTTATTCTTCCAGATGAATTTCATAATTGCTTGCTCTATTTCTGCAAGGTACATCATTGGAATTTTAATTGGAATTGCATTGAATCTGTATAGCACTTTAGGTAGTATAGCCATTTTGACAATATTAATTCTGCCTATCCAAGAACATGGGAGATCTTTCCATCTTCTAAGGTTTTCTTGAATTTCTTTCTTTAGTGTTCTGTAGTTCTCATTGTAGAGGTCTTTCAACTCTTTTGTGAGATTGATTCCCAAGTATTTTATTTTTTTCAATGCTATTGTGAATGGGGTAGTTTTCCTAATTTCTCTTTCTGAAGATTCATCACTTATGTATAAAAATGCATTGGATTTATGAGCATTGATCTTGTAACCTGCTACTTTACTGAATTCACTTATGGGTTCTAAAAGTTTTCTGGTGGAATTTCCCGGTTCCTCTAAATATATAATCATATCATCAGCGAACAGGGATAGTTTGAGTTCTTCTTTTCCTATTCGTATCCCTTTAATTTCTTTGGTTTGTCTGATTGCTCTGGCTAGAGTCTCAAGGACGATGTTGAATAGAAGCGGTGAAAGAGGGCATCCCTGCCTTGTTCCAGTTTTTAGGGGGAACGCTTTCAGTTTTTCACCATTTAGAATGATATTAGCCATGGGCTTAGCGTAGATTGCCTTTATAATGTTAAGGAATGTTCCCACTACCCCAATTTTTTCTAGTGTTTTGAGCATGAAGGGATGCTGTATTTTATCGAATGCTTTTTCTGCATCTATTGAAATAATCATGTGATTCTTAACTTTAAGTCTGTTGATATGGTGAATGACATTTATTGATTTCCGAATGTTGAACCAACCTTGCATCCCTGGGATAAAACCCACTTGATCGTGGTGCACTATCTTTTTAATATATATTTGTATGCGATTTGCTAAAATTTTGTTTAGAATTTTTGCATCGATGTTCATTAAGGATATTGGTCTGAAATTTTCTTTCCTCGATGTGTCTCTGTCTGGTTTAGGTATCAGGGTGATGTTGGCTTCATAGAACGAGTTTGGGAGGGTTCCCTCCTCTTCTATTTCATGGAATAGTTTGAGGAGTATTGGAATGAGCTCTTCTTTAAAGGATTTGTAGAACTCGGCTGAGAACCCATCTGGTCCTGGACTTTTCTTTGTTGGTAGGCTTTTGATGACCTCTTCTATTTCATTGCTTGAAATTGGTTTATTTAAGTTGTGTATGTCCTCCTAGTTCAGTTTAGGTAGTTCATATGTCTCTAGAAATTTGCTGATGTCTTCGAGGTTTTCTATTTTGTTGGAGTATAGATTTTCGAAATAGCTTCTAATTATGTTTTGTATTTCACTCGTGTCTGTTGTGATGTTCACAGTTTCTTTATTTATTCATCTTTTAAAGGGCATCTCAGTTGGTTCCACAATCCAGCTACTGTGAATTGAGCTGCTATGAACATTGATGTTGCTGCATCACTGTTGTATGTTGATTTTAAGTCTTTTGGGTAAAAACTGAGGAGTGGGATAGCTGGGTCAAATGGTGGGTCCATTCCAAGTTTTCTGAGGAATCTCCATACTGCTTTCCAGAGTGGCTGCACCAATTTGCAACTCCACCAGCAATGTATGAGTGTGCCTTTTTCCCCACACCAACACTTATTATTGCTTGTGTTGTTGATAATAGTCATTCTAATTGGAGTTAGATGAAATCTTAGGGTGGTTTTAATTTGCATATCTCTAATTACTAGAGATGATGAACACTTTTTCATATATTTGTTGATCACCTGTATATCTTCTTCTGTGAAGTGTCTGTCCATTTCCTTAGCACATTAATTGATTGGGTTCTTTGTATTTGGGGTGCAAAGTTCTTTAGTTCTTTATAAACTTTGGAGATGAGTGCTCTGTCTGAAGTGTATATGGAAAATATTTTCTCCCACTCTGTAGGCTCTCTTTTCACATAATTATTTCCTGTGCTGAGAAAAAACTTTTTAGTTTGCATCTATCTGATTTATTGATTCTTGCTTTTATTTCTTGCACTTTAGGGGTTTTGTTGAGGAAGTCAGGTCCTAAGCCAACGTGATGGTCTACGTTTTCTTCTATTTGGTGAAGGGTCTCAGATCTAATTACTTGATCCTTGATCCATTTTGAGTTGAGTTTGGTGCAGGGTGAGAGATAGGGGTTTAATTTCATTTTACTGCATATGGATTTCCAATATTGCCAGCATCATTTGTTGAAGAGACTTTCTTTTCTCCATTGTAAGTTTTTGGCACCTTTGTCTAATATGAGATAACTGAACTTATGTGGATATGTTTCCGTGTCTTCTATCCTATACCATTGGTCTGTCTATCTATTTTTTCTTTTGTTTTTTTTTAATTTATTTTCATTGTAAACAAATGGGATACATGTTGTTTCTCTGTTTGTACATGGAGTAAAGGCATACCATTTGTGTAATCATACGTTTGCATAGGGAAATGGTGTTTGATTCATTCTGCTATTTTTTCCATCCCTCCCACCTCTCCCACCGCTCTTTTCCCTCTATACAGTCCCTCCTTCCTACATTCTTGTTCCCCTCCCACCCCATATTATGTGTCATCATCCGCTTATCAGCAAGATCATTCATTTTTTGAGATTGGCTTATCTCACTTAGCATGATATTCTCCAATTTCATCCATTTGCCTGCAAATGCCATAATTTTATTATTCTTTATAGCTGAGTAATATTCCATTGTATATATATACCACAGTTTCTTTATCCATTCATTAATTGATGGACATCTAGTTTGGTTCCTCAATCTGGTTATTGTGAATTGAGCAGCTATGAACATTGATGTGGCTGTATCTCTGTAGTATGCTGATTTTAAGTCCTTTGGGTATAGGCCAAGATGTGGGATAGTTGGGTCAAATGGTGGGTCCATTCCAAGTATTCTAAGAAATCTCCACACTGCTTTCCAGAGTGGCTACACTAATTTGAAACCCCACCAGCAATGTATGAGTGTACCTTTTTCCCCACATCCTCGCCAACACCTATTGTTGCTTGTATTCTTGATAATCGCCATTCTAATTGGGGTGAGATGGAATCTTAGGGTAGTTTTGATTTGCATATCTCTTATTACTAGAGATGTTGAACATTTTTTCATATATCTGCTGATTGCTTGTAGATCTTCTGCTGTGAAGTGTCTGTTCATTTCCTTAGCCCATTTGTTGATTGGGTTATTTGTATTCTTGGTGTAGAGTTTTTTGAGTTCTTTATATATTCTGGAAATTTGTGCTCTCTCTGAAGTATGAGTGGCAGAGAATTTCCCCCACTCTGTAGGTTCTCTTTTCACATTGCTGATAGTTCCCTTTGCTGAGAGAAAGCTATTTAGTTTGAATCTATCTTAGTTATTGATTCTTGCTTTTATTTCTTGTGCTATGGGAGTCCTGTTAAGGGAGTCTGATCCTAAGCTGACATGTTGAAGATTTGGACCTACTTTTTCTTCTATAAGATGCAGGGTCTCTGATCTGACACAGAGGTCCATGATCCATTTTACTTGAGTTTTGTGCGGGGTGAGAGGTAGGGGTTTAATTTTATTCTGTTGCATATGGATTTCCAGTTTTCCCAGCACCATTTGTTGAAGAGGCTATCTTTTCTCCATTGCATATTTTTGGCACCTTTGTCTAGTATGAGAAAATTGTATTTACTTGGGTTTGTGTCCATGTCTTCTATTCTGTACCATTGATCTACTTGTCTATTTTGGTGCCAATACCATGCCGTTTTTGTTACTATTGCTTTGTAGTATAGTTGAAGTTCTGGTATTGTGATACCCCCTGTTTCATTCTTCCTGCTAAGGATTGCTTTAGCTATTCTGGGTTTCTTATTCTTCCAGATGAATTTCATGCTCTATTTCTGTAAGGTACATCATTGGAATTTTAATTGGAATTGCATTGAATCTATATAGCACTTTAGGTAGTATGGCCATTTTGACAATATTAATTCTGCCTATCCAAGAACATGGGAGATCTTTCCATCTTCTAAGATCTTCCTCAAATTCTTTCTTCAATGTTTTGTGGTTTTCATTGTGGAGATCTTTTACCTCTTTGGTTAGATTGATTCCAAAGTTTTTTGTTGTTTTTGAGGCTATTGCAAATGGAGTTGTTTTCCTCATTTCCCTTTCAGATGTTTCATCGCTTGTGTATAAAAATGTTTAGATTTATGCGTGTTGATTTTATAGCCTGCTATTTTGCTGAATTCATTGATGAGGTCTAGACGTTTTCTGGAGGAGGTTCTTGGATCCTCTAAATATAGAATCATGCCATCAGCAAATAGTGAGTGCTTAAGTTCCTCTTTTCCTATTTGTATCCCTTTAATTTCTTTAGTCTGCCTAATTGCTCTGGCTAGATTTTCCAGGACAATGTTGAATAGAAGTGGTGAAAGAGGACATCCCTTCTTGTTCCTGTTTTTAAAGGGAATGGTTTCAGTTTTTCTCCATTAAGAATGATGTTGGCCATGGGCTTAGCATAAATAGCCTTTACAATATTCAGGTATGTTCCTACTATCCCTATTTTTTCTAGTGTTTTGAGCATGAAGGGGTGTTGTATTTTGTAGAACACTTTTTCTGGGTCAATTGAAATAACCATATGCTTCTTATCCTTAAGTCTATTGACATGATGGATTACGTTTATTGATTTACGGGTGTTAAGCCTTCCTTGCATTCCAGGGATGAACCCCACTTGATCGTGGTGCACAATTTTCTTAATATGTTTTTGGATATGGTTTGCCAATATTTTGTTAAGAATTGTTGCATCTATATTCATCAAGTATATTGGACTAAAATTTTCTTTCCTTAATGTGCCTTTACCTGGTTTGGATATGAGGGTGATATTAGCTTCATAGAATGAGTTTGGTAGGGTACCCTCCTTTTCTATTTCCTGGAATATTTTGAGAAGTATTGGAATGAGTTCTTCTTTGAAGGTCTTGTAGAACTCGGCTGAGAATCTGTCTAATCCTGGGCTTTTCTTGGATGGTAGGTTTTTAATGGCTTCTTCTGTTTCATTGCTTGATATTGATCTGTTTAGATTGTGTATATCCTCCTGGTTCAGTTTGGTTTTTAATGTGGCTTGGTTTCTCCTTTGAGTGGTTTTTCTCTAAGGTAGTTCCTCCATTTGCTGACCTACATTGTTGTTTTTCATTTGCTCCTCATGGAATATTTTGTTGAGAACATTCTGTAGTGCCGGCTTTCTACTTGTAAATTCTTTTAACTTCTGTTTATCATGGCAGGATTTTATTTCATCTTCAAATCTGAAGGTTAGTTTTGCTGGCCATAGGATTCTTTGTTGGCATTCATGTTCTTTCAGAGCTTGAAATACATTGTTCCAGGCCCTTCTAGCTGTTAGAGTCTGGGTTGAGAAGTATGCTGGTATCCGTACTGGTTTCCCCCTATATGTAATCTGATGCTTTTCTCTCACGGCCTTGAATATCCTATCTTTATTTTTGAATGTTAGGCATTTTCATTATAATGTACCTTGGTGTGGGTCTGTTGTGATTTTGTGCATTTGGTGTTCTGCAAGTCTCTTGTATTTGATTTTCCATTTCATTCTTCAGGTTTGGGAAATTTTCTGATATTATGTCATTGAATAGGTTGTTAATTCCTTTGGTTTGTATCTCTGTGCCTTTCTCAATCCCAAAAATTCTTAAATTTGGTCTTTTCATGATGTCCCATAGTTCTTGGAGGTTCTGTTCATGATTTCTTACCATCTTCTCTATTTGGGCAACTTTATTTTCAAGATTAAGTATTTTGTCTTCATTGTCTAAGGTTTTGTCTTCCAAATGGTCTAGTCTTTTGGTGATGCTTTCCATTGAGTTTTTTAGTTGGATTATTGATTTCTTCATTTCAAGGATTTCTGTTTTTGTTGTTGTTGTTGTTGTTGTTGTTGTTTGAGAATCTCTCTCTCTCTTTGTTGTAATGATCTTTTACTTCCTGCAGTTGCTCTTTCAACTGCTTCTTGGTGTGATAATCATTACCTGCATTTGCTCTCTTACCTCATCCTTTGCTTCATGAATAATTTCTGACATTTCTTCTACCATACTGTCACTGGATTCAATTAATATAGAATCTAGGTTTGCCTGGATCATTTTCTTCCCTTGTTTTATCATGTTGTTCCTGTATTTCCTCCTCTAGCAGTGCAGATATGTGGTATTGCAGTTTCTCCCCTATAGGTTTATAGCGACCCTGTAGGTTTCCAAATCCTTTTCTAACAATGAGCTTCCAGTCTCCAGCAAGTGTCTCAGGATGATATTTGCCCCACCTAAAAATGGGAGATACAGCTTCCAGGATTATCCACATTGGCCATTCTGGCTTCCAAATGTGTTGGCAAATGGGGAGCTGTAGCACAGGGTGTGGGCCTGGTCAGCTTGAGATCTTGGAGGTGGGATGTGGTCAGTCTGGTTGCAGGATCCTGGTGGTGGGGAGCAGTCAGTTGGTCTGAGGACCCTGGTGGCAGGGAGTGATCGGTTGGCCTGAGAATTCCTGGAGATGGGACTCAGTCAATCACGCCAGGAGTCCTTCAGGTCCTGGCTGTTTTCTCAAAATGGCAGCAGCCACATGTATCCAAACTGCAGGTAGTGTGACAGTGGATTTCCAGGCAACAGCAGGCAGTTGGTGCTCCACTGGCAGTCTGTGGTCAGTGTCCTGGCTGCTGTCAGACGATCAGCAGGTGAACCTCGGGCAGTGGGTGGTAGGTAGGTGAAAGGCAGGCAATGGCAGACAAGCGGCAGGTAAATGGCAAATGATAGGTACCAATCAGTGAGCAATCTGCACTCAAAAAATAGTCGATATGCTGGCAGACCACAGGTGATCACAGTAGACAAATGGCATAAATAGCAGGGGCTCGATAAGCAAGAACAACTACCTCACCAAGAAACTGATATCTTCTGCTTAAAACCTGAGTTATGGAGCAACAAGGAACACAGCCTCCCTCTAGTCCAGATATATAGAATTTTTCATGCACCCACTAAAGATGATCAAAAGCACAGGGACTTTGTTATGTTAGATTAGTTTGGAGTTTCTTTCAACCAGATCAAAGAAATCTTCCTAAGGACTGTGGGGCTTTCATTTAAGACTGCAGAAAGGAAAGAAATTAAGAATAATGCTCAACATTTTTCACTATATTATTTAAACTAAATTAATTACAGTTTTGGCATCACAGATTTCTTAAGATAGTGAAGAGTTCCAATTACAGACTTTTTTTATAGAAACAAACTGTATTGCCAACTATCAGTTTACTCCAGTAAAATTCATGCAAGTCATTTAAAATAAATTAATCATGAGGAGCCAATAATATTTCTCATTAAAATGTAATTATTTAAAATTCTCAATAAAGCGAATACTGTAAAAAAGAGCTACAAAAGTATTTCACTTCTTAAATAAAATTATTTTCCACCTTAAAAAAATAAAGAATAATATTCAAGCTCTGGAAGAAGTAAGGTTCCCTAACACCAAAGAGACAAAAGAAATAAAATATAAAATTGAAGCATTAAATTGAATTTAAAACATCAAAATGATACTTGGTGATTTTAAAGTCTATTCATTGTGAAATGGAACACCTCTTAAGTGGAGAAAACAAAACTCAGATTCCTCAAATTCATCATTCTGAATATTAGAAAATATAAAAATTACAATACATTAAAATGTCAATACATTCAAAGAAACTATGATCCATAAATAATAAACAATGTATCACGAGTATCACCAAATTCTGTAGACTTTTTTCTTCATCCTTGGTCCCTAGGATGCTCATCAGCAGTCACTGTAGTGACTTGCTCCTTGTCTAAGCTGCTCTTCATTCTATGGTTCACAGACATTGTAAAGAAGATAGAGAATGAGATATGCTGAATTCATACTTCAACTCCAAGTCTTAACATTGTCTTCAGTTCTAACTTCTTTCAATAAGTTAATACATGCCTTCCTTTTAGTATTCCTGCTATTGAAAAACTGTTCCCTTTAATATGCTCTCCCACCAACTCAGGCACACTTCTTTAAAAAGCACAATTTATAGAAATTATAAAAATCACATAGCATGGAGCTGTGGATGTAATTTAATAGCAAGCACTTGACTAGCTCGTGTGAAGTTCTGGGTTAGAGACAGTAATGAGGAAAACAAGTATAGCAAACAAATAAATAAAATACTAGAATGAGTTTAATACATTAGATTTTTCTCCCCTTAACATGCATTTAAATGTAGGCTTTGTCGAGGCTATTTTAAAGTAAGTTCAGCACATTAACATTCTTAGAAAGTAAATATGGTATTGTATTTGAATAGTATACATTGAGTCGAACTTGACACAAAATATTTTAGCAAGTACTATTGACAACTCAGAAGGTTATTTTGTAACCAATAAGATGATTTTTTGTAAATATTTCTCCTATAGCTACAAAAACTGTGTACATGAGCACCTCTAACAGTAAGTATTCAGGTTTCAAGTTTGAAGCATAAGTATGTTAAAGTGAAAGCAGAAATAGATTTTTGATCTTTAATTTGTAGTTGTGATAGTGTGATCTTGACATTAATATTACATGGTTACTGCAATTCCTTTAGTTTATATGATTATCTTAAAGAAACAAATTAACTTTATTATCTATTTTTCTACTAGATTTTTTTCCTACAATGTGTTCTGATACAATAAGGAATCGATAAAATTCTTATACTTGGATTAAAGAATTGAAGAGTATTTAAGTTGTTTGAAGGTACAGATATTTGGAAAATCTACTTGTTCAGTATTTAGGAAAATTTACTTTTTAGGTCTTAATTTTTTTTTTGTCAATATTTTAGCCAGTTCGACTCTTTAAATCAGGAAATGTATAACTGGATAAGTTATTTCACAAATGATTTTCAAATATTGCTCTATGTATACTCTTGAGGAAATTCTTTACTTATCAATGCTTATGAGATCACCAGAATACCTATTGAATGTTAAGATTGTTCTTCTCTTAGAAAGGTAAGCATAGAAAATCACTTTACCATAGTCATAATGTTACAGGACTATTCATTGTAATTATAAACTAACAACATCTAAAAAGAAATTTGTATTATGGGCAAGAATTTATTTTTTACAAAATGACACATTATAACCAAATCCTTTCTTCAAATGTCATCATTGGTCACCATTGATTTAAGTTTGTTTCCCATTGTTATGAACTTGCTACCTCACCCAGATGCACTGACAGATGGTTGGCGACTTTCTTACAATTATACATTGAGTTACTGCCAAGTATAATTCCAAGGGATTTGGGGTATTCATAAATACCACTGTGATGCACTAACATTAATGTAGCATTAGTAAGGTTTTTGAGTCCTTAGTGCACAGTATATCTAAGCTTAATATCCTTATCAATGTGCTTGGAAAATATATTTTAGATTACATAGCTATTATGTCAGCAGGCAACTGAATAAATGGTAATCTGAAAGCAATAAACAGGGGTCAGACTAGAGGCAGGGGATATAACAACTGGTGTCCTAAAGGATTAATCTTAAACTCACTGTTTTATGTTTTCATCAATGTCCACTATGATGGACTGGAAAGTATAAAAATTCTATTTGTATATTATGCCACATTAGGCTGTTTCACCTTGGATAAAACAATTAGGATTGCAAGTGTCCTTTTTAAAGAGAAGAAATAATTTATGACAGGGTGAAAACCAATATAAAATCTCTGTGGATAAGAGACAATCTAATAAATTCAGGATGGAACAATTGTTGGTTCTATAATATTGTAAAAGAAAAGAAATACCTCGTGGGTTCAGTAGGGATGTGTTCTGATTATTAGGGACACAAAGTTTTCTGAATAGGGGTGGTGGTGTTTTACTTAGCTATTTCACTGCTGTGACTAAATGATCTGACCTGCACAATTATAGAGGAGGAAAGGTTTATTTGAGGGGTAACAGTTTCAGAGGTCTTAGTCCATAGAAGCTGGCTCCATTCCTCAGGGCTCAAGGTGAGGCGGAACATCATGGCGGAATGGTGTGGCAGAGGGAAGCAGCTTGCATCATCAGGAAGGAGGGAGAGAGAGAAAGAGAGAGAGAGAGAGAGTGTCTCCTCTCTCCGGATATAAAATATACACCCAATTCCAATCTCCTCTAGACGTACCCTACTGATTGGATTAAGACTCTTACTACCCAATCATTTCTCTTCTGAACCTCCCCGCATTGTCTCATGTGTGAGTTTTGGGGAAACACCTCACATTCAAACCATAACAGATGGGAATGTAGCTTAATGGTAGAATGCTTGTCTTGCATGTGCAAGGACTTGGGTTCAATCCAGAGCACTGAAAAAAAAAAATCTAAGTAAAGCTGATTATGGAATACAAAATAAAATGAAATTTCTTTATTAGGAAGTCTGTTCTGTATAGTGGTCTTCCTTTGATTACAAAATATAGTAAAATAATGTATCTTTAAAGATTAAATTGTAGATTTATATAAAGAAAAACAGAATAAGAAGGGCACAGTGCACACATCCCATTGTAAGCCTTAAAAATACATAACAGATATTTAAGAAAAAATAATCCATTTCTATGTAAATGCAAAATTATGGTGATTCCGTGAAAGATGGCAGTGAAAGGAGATTGTATTGAAGAAGAACTCAGGGTCTAAAGTGTGCACAAACATGGGCTGAAGAGAGAAAAGAGGGCAGTGATTCCATAGCTACAGAGGTAGATGACAGACATTCATTACTGAGGGAGCCCCTGGGGAATGTACTGAGGCATCCAATCCATTTGCACTGATACCTCTTCCTAGGGGGATGCAGGACAGATCTTTCCCTCCTCCAAGGAACTTGAATCTTAAAAAAGATGACTTGGTGTTTCTGAGAAAGGAGGGGGCAGTAAGAACTAGGGAGTAGGCAGGTCAGGGGTGACCATCAGGAAGAATAATTTTGCAAGTTCCCAGATCTCAGTTGGAACTGATCAACCAGTACATCGCACTCAGTCACAAGTGCAGTCCTCTTCCACTATCGCTGGAGTAGAGAGTAATCCTACCAGTTCAATCACCTCCTAAGAGAGTCCACATGTGCCCATTTAATCCAAGATAAACCACCTCTTCCCATAACCATCTTTGCACGCCATAATGTCAATTTTACCAGAGGACTTATTATCACTTATATCACCTAGTTTATTTACAACAGATATGCACAAATACACACACACGTGCACAAACACACACGCCACAAAATACTACTAATGGGGTGGCTTATATTGTGAAGACATTTATAATTAAATTAAAATTTTTCTTCAAATATTAGCACATTTCTAAAATTTTCATGAGGTTGGTTCAATTAATGCTGAAGTAGACTACAGGAAATCTTAAAAATATGTAATAATAACTTGGATGTCAAAGAAATAACTATTAGTGGAGTTATTGAAAAATAGGGTTTTAAGATATTTAGACAGTAGTAAACAGGGCTTAATGGGAGTGTTATAACCTTAAATGCTTATGAAAGACAAAAAATTTAAACATTAATGAGCTAATTATTCAAATTTAGAGGTTGAAATCATAATCATAAAAATCCAAGAATGCAATAAGTAGATAACAAGATTATTAACTATTTATAAATTGGTTATTAATTAGTTATTTATTAAGAAAGTAAGAAGAAAACAGAATATTCTCTATCTGTAGGAGTAAACACAAGGAGAGAGGCATCTCAATAGAGCCATCCTTTATCAGAGAGACTGTGCTTAGAGTGATCTCTGGATGGCAGGGACAGTCCATGGGCTTATGCTGGTGTCAGGCAGCCATGGTCTTTGCTGACCACTGAGGTGTCAGTAAAACTCACATGAACATTAGTAAGAAAAGAGCCTTTGACCTTTTTGGGAAGTCATCTTTATAAGGGGTCAGAAGATGGTTGAAGGGGTATAGGGTTGGGGAAGGGCTTCTGGACTCCTAATTTGAAGCTATCCTGGCTTCTACTGAATTTGCAGCAAAACTGTCCATGCTTGAATGGCTAAACATGCTGGGGGCATGTGAGATCACTGGGTGTCTCACAAAGGAAAACCAATCACCTGCAAGAACCAGACATGAAAAAATCACACTAGACTCTGCAAGAGAATCAAGAGAATCCCCTTCCTTCTGAATTGTCCCTCCTTTGCCTACTGCTCACAGAGTTTGAGACAGTTCTAAAGGGAGATTCCAGTATAACAAACAAGAGAATGGAGACTGGATTAGGATCTGAGTGACATCGTGTGAATAACTAACAATGATAAGCACAGCAATCTGTTAAATAGTGTAGAGAGGATAAACAGAGCTAAAAGTTGCTTCTCTAAAAAAAGTTAATAAAATAAAAAATTCATAGCAGTTTTGATTAAAATGAGAAACAAAAGGTAAAAATCATCTTCATTAATTTATTCCTGTGCATGTGAGAAATGTGTCACAAGAAATTTCCATTTATATTTTGCATTCTGATATTACCATTGAACTCTTTTTAAAATTTGCATCTTTCTAATGTAATTTCCTGTCTGTACAAAACTATTGTATATCTTTTTACTAAGTCACTTATAAATCTTTTATTGATTCCATATATATACATGTGTGCACGTGTCTGTATTTTAATTATTCCTGTGTATATGCATTATGTATATATAATAACTTTATGAATCTTGTTAAGGAAGTCAGGTCCTAAGCGGACATGATGAAGAGTTGAGCCTGCTTTTTAGTCTGTTAAGTGCAGAGTCTCTGTTCTAATTCCTAGGTCCTTGATCCACTTTGAGTGAGTTTTCTGTAGGGTGAGAGATAAGGATTTAATTTCATTTTGTTGCATATGTATTTCCAGTTTTCCCAGCACCATTTGTTGAAGAGGCTATCTTTTTTCCAATGCATATTTTTTTCACCTTTGTCTAGTGTGAGATGGAGAAAAATTGAAAACATTCCCTCTAAAAAGGAACAAGTCAGGGTTGCCCTCTTTCACCACTTCTATTCAACATAGTCCTTAAAACTCTAGCCAGAGCAATTAGACAGACCAAATAAATTAAAGGGATATGAATAGGAAAAGAAGAACTCAAACTATCCTTATTTGCAGATGACATGATTCTATATTTAGAGAACCAAGAAATTCCACCAGAAAACTTCTAGAACTCATAAATCAATTCAGTAAAGTAGCAGGATATAAAATTAATGCTCATAAATCTAATGCATTTTTATTCATAAGTGATGAATCCTCTGAAAGAGAATTTAGGAAAACTACCCCATTCACAATAGCCTCAAAAAAAAAAAAAAAAAAAAACCTGGGAATCGATCTAAAAATAGAGGTAGGTGTAAGACCTCCACAATGAGAACTACAGAACACTAAAGAAAGACATTAATGAAAAACTTAAAGGATGGAAAGATCTCCCATGTTTTTGGATAGGCAGAATTAAGACAGTCAAAATACCAAAAGCATTATACAGATTCAACGCAATTCCAATTAAAATTACAATGTCTTTCCTCATAGAATTAGAAAGCAAAAAATCATGAAATTCATCTGGAAGAATATGAAACCCAGAATAGCCAAAGCAATCCTTAGTAGTAAGAGTGAAGGAGGAGGCATCACAATACCAGATCTTAAACTATACTATAGAGCTATAGTCATAAAAATGACATGGTATTGGCACCGAAATAGATAGGGAGACCAATGGTAAAGACTCTTTAACCATTCATCTGTTGAAGGGCATCTAGGTTGTTTCCACAATCTAGATATTGTGAACTGACCTGCTATAAACATTGATGTGCTATAAACATTGATGTGGCTGTGTTACTATAGTCTGCTGATTTTAGGTTTCAACAGATGAATGGATAAAGAAACTTTGGTATATATACACAACAGAATACTATTCAGTCATAAAGAAGAATAATATTATGGCATTTGCAAATAAATGGATGGAATTGGAGAATATCATGCTAAGTGAAACAAGCCAAGCCCAAAAAACCAAAGGCCAAATGTTTTCCCTGATAAGTGGAGGATGGTATATAATGGGGGTGGGGGTGGGGAATGAGAGAATAATGGGGGAACTTTAGAATATGTAGAAGAAAATGAGATGGAAGTGGGGTATGGAAAATGGTGGAATGGGACAGACATCATTACCCTATGTAAATGTATGATTACATGAATGGTATGAATCTACATTGTGTACAACCATAGAAACGAAATTATGTACACCATTTGTGTACAATGAATCAAAATGCAGTCTGTAAAAAATTAAAAGCTAAATAAAAATCATTAAAAAATGTTTAACCATTTAATAAGAACTAAAGAAGCTCTAATTATTCCAATGTTTAAGCAACACCTTGTTTTATTAACTAACTGGATTCTGAAAATAGGTCCCATTTCCTTGCTTCTATATATTTCCCATATAAGATTAGATGGTTTTGTGGAGGAGAATTGGACATAGGGAAAATGATATTTGTGCTGAAAAGGACTTGTCCTTTCTTTTGTCAGTCTATATACATCAATATTGTCTGTAGTGACTTGTTAGATTTAGTTCATTCAAGGTTTCAAGTGATTGATGGAAATGAGAAACTGACCATTAAAGAATCTTTTTAATCTGAGTGTTTGTGACTCCAGGTTAAAGGTCTCCAGGTTCACTCCATTTTCCTGCTATGCTTTTAACCTATACTCCTGTTTCCAGATCCAATACTCCTCTGTCTCTGAAAGGGTTTCTGTCTGCTTAGGTGACTCTTCTAAGTCGCAACAAGTAAGTTTCCGTAGATCTTGTCTCAGCTTTTCCACCCCACCTTCAGATTCTAGCAGCCTTCAGAAGTTTGTGCCTCCAGCTGGGGTAAGGTTTCTCTCATCAGTCTGTCACCAGTCTCGACCACTGGCAAATCTGACTTCTTGCTCATTACAGAACTGCATCAGTCCCAGGTCTCCTGCGCTGGATGCCTGCCCCAAGCTCAGTGAGAGGTCTAGTATACCTGGAGGGTTTCTCACTTTTTCTACAATTCCCTCATATTGTGGAGGCAGGCAATGTGCTCTCTGAGTTTCCTTGTCCTCCTTAGGCCACAGTTTTGTAATAAGATATTTTTCATTGCCCAAAGGAGTTCTCTCACTTCTCCCACCCCTGATCTTGTGAGCACTTAGGAAATGCCTGTGGGAAAGATTTGATGGGTGAGTACTGGCTGTCCGGCTGGAATCCTGGTATTATTAGATATTATGGCATCTCATACTTTTAAAAAACTTGGAAATGTTCAGACTTCTTACCTCTATCAGTAGCTCTTTTATCCCAGGAGTGCCTCTTCAATTTGGAATGTTCAGATCTCTGAGTGGATTGAAAGCATGATTTTTGTAGGTAATATGACTGTTCTCATTAAGTCTGAACAAAATTTCTTGTGAGTTTTATTCTTAAATTGGGAGCAGCTAAAGTCCTGGTCAGTGATTTCATACACACACACACTGTGACAAAGTAACTTTATAAATAGGTATTTTTTTCATAATTTCCCATTTCCTTGTATTATTATCTTAGTATTCTAGTATACACAACTAGCAGCTTAAACTGGTGGATGGCAGAATAGCATTCGCATAATATAGTGTAAAGCATTGAGAACATTATCACAGGTTGTGGAGCTGATTTGTGACATTTCCAAGTCCTATTTTCCTCCTACTGCAACTTTTTAACATCTAGTTCAAATTAAACTCCATGAGTTTAATTATCACTGGAGATAATTCCTTCCTAATTTATTTTCTAGATGCATATTTGCAGTATTTTGTGTTGAAAGGATTTATATATGTGATTATTCTTTACATAAGACTATAAACTCAACTAGGCTTATAATACCTCCACATAATGAAAATTCTGCCTTTTACCAAAGAATTTCTGATTATTTCTATATTTTGAATGAATACTTAAAAGTAACCTTTAAGTAGTTTTTTTTTTAAATTTTTAAGTGTATATGTAGGATGGAGAGTCAAAGTTAGTGGGAAAATAGAAGAAGTAAAACATATGTAAATTTTAAAATCTCTCCTGGGGAATTCAAATCTGACCAAGTTATTTAAGTGTTCAACAAATGTGTACCATTTATAATACCACACCTATTTTATTCAAGATATATATGAATTCAACATGAGTTTACTCAAAATATCATTTCTCAAAATTTTAACCTCATTTCAGATGGCCTCACAAGAAGTTTTTAACTATTGATATTCTAAGTATTGTCATACTTCATGTCACCTCAGAAATACTTTCTATTGAACATTTTATTCTGAGTGTTACTAAATATTATTCTTTTGGTAGGAATAGTTAAAGCCATGCCACTCACAAAGAAGAGAAGAGTTTTATACAGAAGTTTCTGAACTTATGGACAAGTTTTTCTACATTATACTCGGGCTTCTTGATGATTTAAAAATTGATATTAATTTATATAATTAAAAACAAATTCTGATTATGTTAAATGGAAAGAATACAAGTTTCATTTTAGAAAATTTTTTTTTTAAAAGTGGAACTAACTTGGAGAAATATTAATCTTTGGGAAAGATCACCCAAATTGTTATTTAAAAATGACATTGTCCTCAATAAATTATTTAAATGGAAATTTAATTTTCAAAATTATCATATGGTTACAAACATTTAGGGCCCTTTGGGATTAGAAAGTGGGTCCCAGATGTTGCAATAAATTCTTAATTATGTCACTTATTCCATCTTATGTAATTCTACCATTGCTTTACTTGAGTCTCTCAGACCATCCCATTTCTGAAGTATCTTTTCTTTATTTCTCAAAGTTTTAGATTTTCCTTTGCTTTTTCCTATGAACAACATTCAATATGATGATGCTTCTAAGGCAATTATACTAATTCCTATTACTCTGGCATTGCAATTAATTTATACTACATTTCTCCTCTTACAAACAAATTTATTATAGAACAATTTGGTCAAATAATAGAAAGTTGAGAATATTAAATCAATATACCTACACATTCATGTAAAGCAACATTGTGGATATTATACTAAATGAAGGATATTATACTAAATGAAATAAGCCAGTTATAGGAAAAATACTTTAAGATTCCACTAACATGAGCATGTGTACAATAATCAAACTCACAAAAGCAAGAAATAGAATGGTAGTTATCATTGAATACCACTGAAATAGAATGGTAGGGATTAGGGGAGGGAGAAGTAATTTACTTTGAAGTCACAAAAATTTAACAGCATGTGTATTTTAAATATTTTAAATTATTTGTGCACATTGTATCTTATGTTATTTGTGCGTAGTGCCTAACAGGTGATTTCTGTTGCACAATTATAGGTTGCAATACAAACCAGATATGGTGCTTGCTAAATTTGGAAACATGTTGTACTAAAAAGACATCTTTTAAAAAGCCAATAGGAACTGATGTATGGATTTTTACCAATTATTAGAAGAGATCCCAGATACAGAAGTCTTCTTAAAAGTTTTATGGAGATACTGTTAATGTATAAGAAAAACTGTGCCTGTTTAATGTATATAATTCAGCTTGCAGGTATGCATCTCTCAATGATAATGTCACCACCATGACAAAAAGACATCCATCAATCCAAAAGTTTCCTTGTGTTCTCCTGTGTGTGTTATTTTCTTGTTAATTGGGGTTTTCTGCTTGGTGGTAAAAACCCTGACCATGCAACCTACCCTTTATAAATTATTTTGAATGTACAGTATCATATTGTTAACTATAGGCACATGCTTGTGCAAAACATCTATGGAAACTTTTCATCTTGCATAACTGAAATTTTATATTCTTTAAATAAATAAATTTTTAAAACTCCAAAAAATTAACTATGAATATGGAGTCAGGCATGTGGTAGAATTGTGACTGCTCCAAAAGATTTGTGGAGAAGACTAAAAATGACCTATAGTATTCCTAACACAGAGTTTACCATAATAGGCACTAAATAAATGATAAAGATTTTAATATCACTAAAGATAATAATAAAAAATTCCACATTCAGAAACATTTTTAAACTCAAGTCTCTGTGGGTTACAATGAATTGTCAACAAAGTATTATTTTAAATTACATAAATAAATTTAAGTTTCAGAATAAAAATTATTCTAATTCTCCAGAGCCCAAAAAACTGAAAGGACTTACCCAACATAATCATTTCTTAACGTAATTACATTACGTTAATAAATTAAATTAAGCAAAAATTAATAATTTTAGTAGAAATTATGAAAGAATTCCATGAAAATATAACTTTAGATTGACCTTTGTCTCTAATTATAGAAAGCAAGTTTATCTTTTTACTATATCTTCGAATCTATTGTCCATTGTTTTAACACAGATTTCTGAACCTAACCTCAGCTCTATTAAATCAGAAATTCTAGATGGTGCAACCTTGAAATATGAGTATTTATGTCTCTGCAAAGATGAATTTTAATTTCACTGAAATAAAACCTTCTTCTGTCCATTTATACATTAATTATGCAATATATGCTGTACTACATATTAGAGTAAATATGTAATCTAACTTATTTATCCATTTAATTCTGTCTGACCAAAGCAAAACAAAAAGGGAGGGAATCAAATAAAGAGGAGATTCAGTCAAATGCATCATAGATAAGCATGAAGGGCTATTTCAGGATCTCAAGAACTGATTGTGCTCTTTTAATTTCCTTGCTTCTATTTCCATTTTCAGAAACAATTTTTCTTTGACAGCTCCAGTTTGACTACCCTTTCAGTTTTTGAGAAAATTTACTGATTTTGTGATCGCTGTGCTTGTCTCAACTTTCTCCATATAGCACTCTTCTTTCTTTCTTTTTTTTTTCCAGTTCTATGATGCACTACCCCCATTTCTTTGATTTATCCATGCTCCCAAAGTGCAGTTTTCCCGACTCTCTGGAGTTGTATATGACCTAAACCCCAATCTATATGTGCTACATGGAACCAGTATGCATTTCTTCTCTTAAAATCCCTTACTCATGTTTCCTCTGGGTTTGATTACAAATTCCAGTTCTTAATAATGCCATTTTGCATCCTTGCTTACGTCTGTCCATGCTCTTTTCTATTCTTAGGTTTCCTACTTTTATTCTTTTCATTTATATTCCTCAGAGAAAATCAACCCCATTTCTACTCCATATCCTGAATTCTATCCTTGATTATTAAATCCTGAATTAATTTGTGCAACTATGAAAAAAAATATAATACATACAAAAGAAGGCCATAATGCAGACCTTCATCCTATACTCCAAACAAGAAATGGTCAGAGACTAAAAATGGCCTTAAGATTGCAGCTACTCTTTTCCTCCCTAGATTCAATAGAGGAAGCACTATAGAATTTTAGGTTTATATTTAACATACTTAGACCACCCTTCTGAAAAGCAGAACTGTAGACTGATATGATTTTTTAACTATCTTGCTATACATCCACATGTATGTGCTGGTAAAACTGAAGAAATGCAGAACATATTTGATTGGATGAAACAAATTTGAATAGAGTAAGATATAAAAGAATTCAGTGTAGTCTGGTAAAACTATAACTAAAAATTTATGGATGCTTTGAAATTACATTATTTACATCATTTACTCCTCTTTGAATTTCAGTTTCCTCATCAAACAGAAGAAATAATAACTGCCTTTATAATTGGTACTTAGCAATCCAGCAAGTGGTCAATGCCATGTAGATACGCTATAACAGAATTGCAGAACTAAAAGGTTCCTTAAACTTCATCAGATAAAATCCCAAGATTTTATTTAAAAAGGAACAGAAATACAACAATGTATTCGTTTGTTCAAAAAGATGAATGAAAGCAATGAAGCAGAAGAATATTCTAGGCATTAATACCAGAAAACAAAAACCATGGACCAGGTGAGACCACAGATATGAGAAAATGCATGTAGTTGAGGTGGCTGTATGTTTTTGTATGACACCAATGTAGATGTTGTTACTAAGGTAAAGTAATGACTGGCAGATATATTCAACAACTACTCACATCTGAATCAATTTAGCTACTGCATTTGTTTATTTTCTTGTATGAAATGAAAATTTTCTGACTCTAATGAATGATTTGAGATTTTTATGGTTGGAAAAGGAAGGAATAGCAAAGTTTAATAGGGAGACAGTTCAGGAAAAGGTAGCCTTCAGTGAACTCCTGAAGAGCTGAAAGAATAAGTAGGTTAACAGTCAGATATAGCCGAAGACAAAATATTTCTCTTTGATAGGGTCCTACCTTCATTTGATACTCAGGGTATGATTCTGACTCTCAAATATGTTATGATAGCAACATAAATAATAACATTGTTATTCTGTACAACACAAAACTTCAAGTTGTTTCAACCCAGTTGATTAAAAGCCCTCTTTGATTCTCCAACTTGTTTTGTTCTCCTGAAATCACCAACAATTTTTAAGCACCACTGTGTATCTGACACTTCAACACACTTAAAATTTAACTGTAGATATTCACGAAACAACTTAAAATCAATACAAGAAACTAAAGACTAAGACAAGGTAACATAAAATCAGATGGAAGACTGGTACAGTTTCAAGATCTATAAACATCCAGAAAAGAAAGAACACAGTGACTGATTATTTCAGTAACTATTCATGGAGAGTAAGAAAGCCAGGTGCCTAATAAATGGAATAGCAAGATTTAGATTTATTTGTAGGCTGGTACAGGACTTTTCTGGAAAAACAGTCTTAAAAAAATCAGTAGAGAAGAAAATATGAGTATAGTATAATATGTCATTTGTGTAGAAATTACCTTTAAATTGGTTGTGGTACTGAAGTGATCTTCACTTACTAAATATTTTTCTTAATGATATTTTCCTTCTTTCTCTTTTATTTTGTGGGGGAAGGTTTCAGTATAGTTTATGATTTTATAAACAATTTCATCATTTTGTAGAGTTAGTCTACCACAAATGAGCAAATAAGGTGCAAATTATTTAAAAATAAAGCATATAAGGTTTCTACTACATAAAAACTATCTACAATGGAAAATCACTAGAAAATTATAAAAGCTAAACCGATTGCATCTTTCATTTTAAGGATGGGGTTTTCTTATGTTGTAGATAATGTGTGTATCTTATCACATATAGAAAGAAGAATGAATGGAGGAAGGAAAGGATGTAGATTTGAATATAAAGCAAATTAAAGTAGACATCTGGGTTTCAGTACTTTTTCCATATTTTTTCTAATTTAAAATAATACAGGTTTACTCCAGAAATTTGTAAACTACAAACAAAGGAAAAGTTTCCACTCATCTACTGAAGAATTATTATAAATACATTTTTTATTTATTTATTTATTTTTGCAGTGCTGGGGATTGAACCCAGGGCCTTGTGCTTGTGAGGTGAGCACTGTACCAACTGAGCTATCTCCCCAGCCCATAAATATATTATTATAAATACTGCATTGAAGTTTTTCCAGGTTTTGGTATATTTATGTTCTATTTTTCTCCTTACCACTAATTAGAATTTAAATCGTATCTAATTTACTATCTTCTTTTCACTGATTAACAGCATAAGAATTCTTCATTTATGCACAAGGCCTTGTAAACAGAAAACAAATTACCTCACTGAATGGACACATCTTTTCTATCATCACCACCATATTCATCGCCCCAATGGCAGGTGTTGCATGTCCAGATACTAAACTATATAGGTTTTATACACACACACACACATACACACACACACAAATCTTGCATAATTTTCACAACAGTTATTGTTTTTATCATCAGAATCATAGAGGAAATAGTGGTAGAGAAGTAAAGTAACTTCCTTAAATTATTAATAATTGGCACAGGCTGTTAAAAATGAGAATGTTGGCTCACGTACAAATACCTAATAAATATGTTAGGAGCACAACTTCCTTGGTCCTCTACCATTGCAAATTTTGTAAATCTATATAAATGTCTTTCATATGCACTTCAATTTAAATAAATAGAAATTGCAGAATAACAGCTTCCCTCCTCAACTCTTTATATGTTAATTTATTATTTTCTTTTTTAGTTATACATGACAGTAGAAACCCTTTTGATAAAGTTACACGAGTATGGAATATATCTTATTCTAATCAGTATCACATTCCTGTGGGTGGGCATGACTGTGGAATCTACAAAGGTATTTTCATATGTGTACTCAGGAAAATTATGTTAGTATTTATTTTACTGTTTTTCCTATTCCTATCCCCACTCCCTTTCTTTAGTTCCTCTTGTCTAATCTACTGAATTTCTCTTCTTCCCCACCCCACCTTTATTATGGCTTAGCTTCCACATAAAGCAAAAACATTCAACCTTTGGTTTGGGGGGATTGGCTTATTTCACATAACATGGTATTCTCCAAATACTTTCTCTAATTGAATATTTCAGAAAAACTATCACATTATTCTGAATGCTTTGTAGTTTTAATAATTTTAGACATCTGGTAAACTCAAAGGAATTAGAATAGTTTTCTTTGTAAAAGAAATATAAGTAATAATTTATATAAGATAATTAAGAGGACAAAAATGGTTCAGCATCAAATGCAGTCCATCATTTTAACCTCTTGCATTCAGTAATTCTGTTAATAATCTTTTTATATTTAAACCACAAAATGGACAACAAATCTGTAATTTTCATTATGTTTTTACTTTCTTTTTAATTATTATTTATTGTTTTAAATTGATACACATTATTTTGGTTATTATGTCTGGAAATATACATATGTATATGTATTTCATATATAGATATGAATATATATGTATATATATATGTGTGTGTGTATATATATATATATATATATATATATATATATTGCAGAATGGTTAGACCTAGCTAAGAAGAAATGAATTACTTTTTACAAGAGGAAAGGAAAAGATATTTGCTATAAATTTAATATTTTAGTGTCATCTTAGAATGTATTTTTTTTTTAATACTAGACTTCAAAAAGTTCCATTTGTGGTAAAGAAAAAAAGGAGTCCTTAGGATTGTTCAAGCTGAATTACTTTTAGTGAGATTACTTAAGTAGCAAAATATTACACATGAAAGCTTATGTACATAATCAAAGGAAACTATATTCCTCCTGTCTTATATGAAAACTTGTTCATATAAATCTTGACTCATTTAAGCATGTTTTAAAATACTTTTTTTCATATAATCACTAAGAAAAAATAAAAATAATTGTTATAGCTCAACACATTGCTGCACACCTATAATTCCAACAACTCATAAAATGAGGCCAGAGGATCACAAGTGTGAGACTCAGCAATTTAGTAAGACCCTATGTATTATACTAAACTGTTATGTATGTATTGTATGTCTTACAATATTCAGTGTTGTTGATATGTATCATATTATTATAGGCACAGCATTCATTTTGTTAAGGTATTATTCATTACTCTTACATATAATTAGATATTTAAAATAGTACATAAGTATATATATGTGCATGTATGCACATATATACTTAATTTTTCTCAGAATTTTGTTAAAATTCAACTCATCCTCTAAAGCAAAGGTATTTCATATGAATTTTATTTATGCATAGCAAGACAAAATATCAAACTTTTGCTTTGGCAACATATTCAAATCTATAATTTTATTTATTGTTTGAAAATAATTTTATCAATAGTTGTTTTTTAATGTTGGATGTAAAGGTAGAGAAAAATATCTGTGTATTTATCCAATTCTGTGTTAATTTCTTATCTCGTGACATAGGGCCTCCCCTCCTTCCTCTCTTTCTTCAGTCTTACTGCACTGTGAGTCATAGGTTAGCATTTCAAACTGCCACAGGGCTTAAAATACAAGGCATAAATCTCTTAAGGACAACATGCAAAGCCAACAGAAATTTAAAGTTTGCATTTTAATGTCTCTCAAGCCTTATGTCGATCCTTAAATATTCATTCATAGGGTGAGAATTTAAGAGAAATGATAGAAGAAGTAAATGTAAGGTTAAGGAACTATGAAAAAACTTTACACAATGCTGAAGAGGCAGAGTTTTGAAAATTGAACTATTGTAGATGCTTGGTATGCTAAATGGGTTTTTCATTTAAACCCCAAAAATGCATGGCATAGGAGTAATACATAACTCTTCACAGATGAAGATCCACACCCCTGGACTAAGTTTGATATCAAAATAGAACATTCCTAATAATTTTGGTATGCAGACATACAGATATAAAGGTGATTGCTTAATGATTTCAAGTTGTTGAAAATATATTCCCCATCGAAAGAATAGAACAGAATTCAGAGTCAATACAAATCAAAATTTACTTTTCCATTTTATGAGAAATAGGAGGAAAGATAAAACAGGAAAATGAGAAATGTGTAATTATGAAAAGACTCGCAAAAAAAGTTAGAATGTGTACACAGAAACTTAACTGCTATACATGAGTTAATGAATATAAAATAAAAATTAACACAAACTGGTGACTCCTTTGTATTGGTTTCTAATGTCATCCACAGGTAAAATAAGATTGAAAAAATTCCTAAATATCTTAGCTGGGTGGGAAATAGGCAATATCATCCTGCAAAATCTTGTAATACCAGAGAGCATGAATGTGCTCAGAAATCAAAATGAACAAGAATCAAAACAGGTCCACAATCTGTCACAGTGGCAAATGGCTGTAATCCCAGCAGTTTGGGAGACTGAAGCAGGAGGATCATGAATTCAAAGCTAGCCTTAGCAAAAGCCAGGTGCCAAGCTAGTCAGTGAGACCCTGCCTTTGAATAAAATATGAAATACAGCTGGGGATATGACTCAGTGGTTGAGTGCCCCTGAGTTCAATCCCCAGAACCCCAAACACAAACACACACACACACACGCACACAAACGGATAGGTCAAAGGGACACATGAGCCGATGTGAGTTCTACTAATGCTAAGGATGGACAAATCTGAGCAATAAAATAAAGTAATATTGGATAATAAATTGAGTATAAAACAAATATTCTTTAGCTCATATTGATACAAGTAAATGTTTGTATAAATTTAAAAACAGGGCCAAAAGACCATATACCCTATGAACATGGGTGCAAATATTTTTGTAGATACTCTGCCTTCAAGGAAATGTAGTATAACTCTCCACTAAATGATACAGCTTATAGTGACTTCCTTTCAATGAGTACAGTTTGGAAAGAGTAAAATAGTTTTATAGAGCAGAAAACTGAAAAATATTACTTCAAGCATGTAATATTTTAAATTAATACTAACAGTTATGTTGATAGTATGTATCCTTAAATAATGAACTATTTCCTCAACTGCCTAAACAAAACAAGACGAAATACAAAAGATTCAATATTCTTTAAAAGACAACAGAACTTGTAAAATATAACAAGTACAGTGGCAAGCGTCTTTGCAAATATTACATGAAAAAACCAATTCTACTCAGGAGAAAAATCAATCTATAGAAATAGAACCAGAAATGAGGAAGATGATGAACTTAGAAGAAAGATGCATTACAAGAATGCTCAAGAAAGAAAGCATGTAAATAATATGAAAAGGAAATCAATAGAACCTCTGGAGCTGAAAATATTGCATCTAAACTGGTAATATCATTGGAAAAATTTAACAGCCTATTAAGAATTGCAGAAAAAAGATTATTAAAAAGATTGAAACAATAGCAATAGCTCCAAATAAATACAGGTTGATGCTTCAGTTATGATGGAAATATTGCTTCTTCCCTAAATATCTAGAAGTTGGAACAACAGTCGGTTAAGATGATAATCTGAGATAAAAGAACCCTACAATAGCTCTAGGTTCTGCCTGGAAACACATTGAGAACTATGTCAGGGGAAGAGGATCCTAGAAACAGAAAAGGGATCATCTGAATAAGATAAATACCAGACTGGGGGAGGTGTCACTGATGAAATGCGATGAGTCTATGGGAAACGGGGAATCTACTTCAATAAATATTTTGCCTCTCGCCTTTTTGGGTTTATTTATTTCTTTTAGTTAAGTGCAATGAATGAAGGTAAGTATAATTTCTCCAATCAAAAAATAATAACAGGTGGACTAGAGGGTGGCTGCATTTCATGTTGCTCTAGGATGCAGGATTCAAAAGAGGAGATAGTGAGAGACTTGGGACCAACTCAAAGCCGCCGGGTGAGTCTCTCCCGTTGGGGAGGCATCCCGGATGGGGCAGTAGTCCTGGAACTCAGGGAACTTTGTGAAGTAGAGTTGCCCGGTGAGACACCCCTCTCCCCACTGGAGCAGTAAACACGGACAACTGGGATCATCGTAGAGGTGGCTGCTCAGCACAGCACTTGGACTCAGAGCAACCACTGGGGCTCCGGGCGGCTGCCTGAGGAGGAGCTGCGTGGGGAGCTGTTTGGACTCAGAGTGATCGCTTCTGAACACCAGGGGTCTGCCCGGAGGAAGAGGAGGAGCGCGGTGGGTCGCTAGGACTCCGAGGGACTACACCAGAGCTACAGGCAGTTGCCAGAGGAGGAGCGGCGTGGCGAGCTGTTTGGACTCAGAACGACCACTTCTGAACACCGGGGGGCTGCCCAGAGGAAGAGGAGGAAAGCTGCGGGTCGCTTGGTCTAGGAGTGACTGCATCAGAGCTCCGGGTGGCTGGTCAGAGGAGGAGGCGAGTGGTGAGTTGTTTGGACTCAAAGCGACCGCTCCTGAATACCAGTGGCCTGCCTGGAGGAGGAGCGCGGTGGGTTGCTTGGTCTCAGAACCGCTCCTGAACACCCGGGGGGCTACCCCGAGGAGGAGGAGGAACAGGACGGATCACTTGCACTCGAAGTGACTGCCTAGGGCTACGGGCAGTTGGCGAGAAGAGGAGAAGCGAAGTGAGTTGCTTGGACTCCTAGTGACTGCGTCAGAACACTGGGCTGCTGTCCGGAGGAAGAGGTGTGTGGCGGGTTTCTGGGACTCGGAGCTATTGTACGGGCTCTAGGTGGCGGCTCAGAGGAGGGGCCGCATAGTCAGGCGATTAGGTGCAGAGCAGGGTCCCAGGACCTAGGCGGCTTCTTGGTGGAAGAGCCGCACAGAGACACGCTTAGGGCAGAGCAAAGTTTCCAGGACTGCGGGCAGATTCTCTGAGGAGAGGCAGCCTAAGGAGACTCGTCTGCGAAGGGTGAGGCTCCCAGGCCCAGGAGGTAGGTCCCAGCCCCTGGGAACATTGCAGAGAAAGGCAGCCCAGCCCAGGCGGTAATTGTAGATTGAGGGGAACCTCTAGGAGGGGAACTGACCAGCTAGACCTCTCCACCGGGTGAGTCTTCCCCGCCAGGTGAGGTTTTCCCACAAGGACGGTAAAACCAGAGACACAGGCACAAACAGGCCTTGCCTCAGCCCACAGCCTAGTTCCCCTTTGGATGACCATTGGTCAACAAGTGGAGGCACCTCTGCCCACTATCAGGGAATATACCCCACCTGAGGGTCACCACCCCTAGAGAGGCAGCTTCCTTGTGGAGCAACGCATTATCAACTTCCTCCAAGACTTCAGGCTACTGAAGCATAAGAGGGGATATACTAGCAATCTTCAGGGACATTATAAGTCAATAGAGGAAATCTGCAATATCTTAATGACCCACTGATTCCTGAACAATATGAGAAAACAAGGGAAGAAAATGCCCAACAAATCTAGATGTTACATCAATACAATCCAACGAAAACATGGCAGAAGAAATGACACAAAGGGAGTTCAGAATGTACATAATTAAAATGATCAGGGAAGCAAATGATGAGATGAAAGAGCAAAGACAGGCATTAAATGATCGAACAAATCAACACTTAAAAGAGCAAATACAGGAAGCAAAAGATCATTTCAATAAAGAGTTAGAGATATTGAAAAAAAAAAACCAAACAGAAATCCTTGAAATGAAGGAAACAATAAACCAAATTAAGAACTCCATAGAAAGCATAACCAATAGGATTGAACACCTGGAAGACAGAACCTCAGATATTGAAGACAAAATATTTAACCTTGAAAACAAGGTTGAACAAACAGAGAAGATGGTAAGAAATCATGAACAGAATCTCCAAGAACTATGGGATATCATGAAAAGGCCAAATTTGAGAATTATTGGGATTGAAGAAGGCTTAGAGAAACAAACCAAAGGAATGAATAATCTATTCAATGAAATAATATCAGAAAATTTCCCAAATCTGAAGAATGAAATGGAAAATCAAGTTCAAGAGGCTTATAGGACTCAAAATACACAAAATTACAACAGACCCACACCAAGGCACATTATAATGAAAATACCTAACATACAAAATAAAGACAGAATTTTAAAGGCTGTGAGAGAAAAGAAGCAAATTACATTCAGGGGGAAACCAATAGGGATATCAGCAGATTTTTCAATCCAGACATTAAAAGCTAGAAGGGCCTGGAACAACATTTTTCAAGCTCTGAAAGAAAATGGATGCCAACCAAGAATCTTATACCCAGCAAAACTTACCTTCAAATTTGACAATGAGATAAAATCCTTCCATGATAAACAAAAGCTAAAAGAATTTACAAAGAGAAAGCCAGCATTACAGAACATTCTCAGCAAAATATTCCATGAAGAAGAGATAAAAAACAAAGAAGCAAATTAGTAAAGGGAGGAAATATCCTAAAGGAACTGTCAAATAAAGGAGGAACCAAGATGTGTCAAAAAATTAATAAATAAATAAATACAATTTAAAAAATGAACCAAATGACCGGGAATACAAATTATATCTCAATAATAATCCTGAATGTTAATGGCCTGAATTCATCAATCAAAAGACATAGACTGGCAGATTGGATTAAAAAGAAATATCCAACAATACGTTGCCTGCAAGAGACTCACCTCATAGAAAGAGATACCCATAGACTAAAGGTGAAAGGATGGGAAAAAACATACCATGCACATGGACTCAGCAAAAAAGCTGGAGTATCCATCCTCATTTCAGATAATGTGGACTTCAAGCCAAAGTTAGTCAGAAGGGATGAAGAAGGACATTTCATACTGCTTAAGGGAAGCATAAATCAGCAAGATATAACAATCATAAACATCGATGCCCCAAACAGTGACTCATCCATGTATGTCAAACAAATCCTTCTCAATTTTAGAAACCAAATAGAGCACAACACAATAATACTAGGTGATTTTAACACACCTCTCTCACCACTGGACAGATCTTCCAAACAAAAATTGAACAAAGAAACCATAGATCTCAATAACACAATCAATAATTTAGACTTAACAGACATTTATAGAATATACCATCCAACGAAGAGTGAATACACTTTCTTCTCAGCAGCACATGGATCCTTCTCTAAAATAGACCATATATTATGCCACAAAGCTAATGTCAGCAAATACAAGAAGATAGAGACACTACCTTGTATTCTATCAGATCACAATGGATGGAAGTTAGAAATAAATGAAAGAGTGAAAAACAGAAACTACTCCAACACCTGGAGATTAAAACAATATGCTATTATATGATGAATAGATAACAGAAGATATTAGGAAGGAAATTAAAAAATTCTTAGAGGTAAATGAGAACAAAGAAACATCATTTCAAAATCTCTGGGACACTATGAAAGCAGTACTTAGAGGAAAATTTATTTCATGGAGCGCATTTAATAAAAGAAGTAAAATTCAACAAATAAACGACCTAACACTACAGCTCAAAACCCTAGAAAAAGAAGAACAGACTAAGACCAAAAGTAGTAGAAGACAGGAAATAGTTAAACTCAGAGCTGAAATCAACAAAATTGAAACAAAAGAAACAATACAAAAAATTGGCAAAATAAATAGTTGGTTCTTCGAAAAAATAAACAAAATTGATAAACCTTTAGCCACACTAACAAAGAGAAGACGAGAGAAAACCCAAATCACCAAAATTCGGAATGAACAAGGAAATACCACAACAGACACGAGTGAAATACAAAATATAATTAGAAGCTATTTTGAAAATCTATACTCCAACAAAATAGAAAATTTCGAAGACATCAACAAGTTTCTAGAGACGTATGAATTGCCTAAACTGAACGAGGAGGACATACACAATTTAAATAGACCAATTTCAAGTAATGAAATAGAAGAAGTCATCAAAAGCCTACCAACAAAGAAAAGTCCAGGACCAGATGGGTTCTCAGCTGAGTTCTACAAAACCTTTAAAGAAGAACTCATTCCAATACTTCTCAAAGTATTGCATAAAATAGAAGAGGAGGGAACCCTCCCAAACTCATTCTATGAAGCCAATATTACCCTGATACCTGAACCAGACAGAGACACATCGAGGAAAGAAAATTTCAGACCAATATCCTTAATGAACATCGATGCAAAAATTCTAAACAAAATTTTAGCAAATCGCATACAAAAACATATTAAAAAGATAATGCACCATGATCAAGTGGGTCTCATCCCAGGGATGCAAGGTTGGGTCAACATCAGGAAATCAATGAATGTAATTAACCATATCTATAGACTTAAAGTCAAGAACCACATGATTATTTCAATAGATGCAGAAAAAGCATTTGATAAAATACAGCACCCCTTCATGCTCAAAACACTAGAAAAAATAGGGATAGTGGGAACATTCCTTAACATTGTAAAGGCCATCTATGCTAACCCATGGCTAATATCATTCTAAATGGTGAAAAACTGAAAGCATTCCCCCTAAAAACTAGAACAAGGCAGGGATGCCCTCTTTCACCACTTCTATTCAATATCGTCCTTGAAACTCTAGCCAGAACAATTAGACAGACCAAAGAAATTAAATGAATATGAATAGGAAAAGAACTCAAACTATCCCTATTTGATGATGATATGATTATATACTTAGAGGAACCAGGAAATTCCACCAGAAAACTTTTAGAACTCATAAGTGAATTCAGTAAAGTAGAGGGATATAAGATCAATGCACATAAAACTAAGGCATTTTTATACATAAGTGAGGAATCTTCAGAAAGAGAAGTTAAGAAAACTACCCCATTCACAATAGCATCGAAAAAAATTAAATACTTGGGAATCAATCTCACAAAAGAGGTGAAAGACCTCTACAATGAGAACTACAGAACACTAAAGAAAGAAATTAAAGAAAACCTTAGAAGATGGAAAGATCTCTTATGTTCCTGGATAGGCAGAATTAATATTGTCAAAATGGCCATACTACCAAAAGTGCTATACAGATTCAATGCAATTCCAATTAAAATCCCAATGATGTACCTTACAGAAATAGAGCAAGCAATTATGAAATTCATCTGGAAGAATAAAAAAACCCAGAATAGCTAAAACAATCCTTGGCAGAAAGAGTGAAGCAGGGGGTATCGCAATAGCAGAACTTCAACTGTACTACAAAGCAATAGTAACAAAAACGGCATGGTATTGGTACCAAAATAGAAAGGTGGATCAATGGTACAGAATAGAGGACACGGACACAAACCCAAATAAATACAATTTTCTCATACTAGACAAAGGGGCCTAAAATATGCAATGGAGAAAAGATAACCTCTTCAACAAATGGTGCTGGGAGAACTGGAAATCCATATGCAACAGAATGAAACTAAACCCATATCTCTCACCGTGCACGAAACTAAACTCAAAATGGATTAAGGACCTCAGAATCAGAACAGAGACCTTGCATCTTATAGAAGAAAAAGTAGGTCCAGAGCTTCAACATGTCGGCTTAGGATCAGACTTCCTCAACAGGACTCCCATAGCACAAGAAATAAAAAACAAGAATCAACAACTGGGATAGATTCAAACCAAAAAGCTTTCTCTCAGCAAAGGAAACTATCAGCAATGCGAAGAGAGAGCCTACAGAGTGGGAGAATATCTTTGCCACTCATACTTCAGATAGAGCACTAATTTCCAGAATCTACAAAGAACTCAAAAAACTCTACACGAAGAATACAAATAATCCAATCAACAAATGGGCTAAGGATATGAACAGACACTTCACAGAAGAAGATGTACAAGCGATCAACAAACATATGAAAAAATGTTCAACATCTCTAGTAATAAGAGAAATGCAAATCAAAACTACCCTAAGAGTCCATCTCACCCCAAGTAGAATGATGATTATCAAGAGTACAAGCAATAATAGGTGTTGGCGAGGATGTGGTGAAAAAGGAACACTCATACATTGCTGGTGGGGTTGCAAATTAGTGCAGCCACTCTGGAAAGCAGTGTGGAGATTCCTCAGAAAGCTTGGAATGGAAACACCATTTGACCCAGCTATCCCACTCCTTGGTCTATACCCAAAGGACTTAAAATCAGCATACTACAGAGATACAGCCTCATCAATGTTCATTGCTGCTCAATTCACCATAGCCAGATTGTGGAACCAACCTAGATGCCCTTCAGTTGATGAATGGATAAAGAAACTGTGGCATATTTATACAATGGAATATTACTCCGCAATGAAGAATGATAAAATTATGGCATTTGTAGGCAAATGGTCGAAATTGGAGAATATCATGCTAAGTGAGATAAGTCAATCTCAAAAAACTAAAGGACGAATGATCTCACTGATAAGCGGATGAGGACATATAATGGGGGTGGGAGGGGTTAGCATTAGGTTTAGGGTTAGGTTTAGAGTTAGGCTAAGGAGAGCGGTAAGAATGAAGGAAAGAAGGACTGTATAAAGGGAAATGGGTGGGAGTGGTGGGGGGGAAGGGAAAAAAAATAAACATCATTACCCTATGTAAATGTAAAAAAAAGAAAAAAAAATACATATAAGTTTGGCCTCAAAAAAAAAAAAAAAAAAAAAAAAACTACCCTAAGAGTCCATCTCACCCCAATTAGAATGACGATTATCAAGAGTACAAGCAACAATAGATGTTGGAGAGGATGTGGGGGAAAAGGTACACTCATACATTGCTGGTGGGGATGCAAATTAGTGCAGCTACTCTGGAAAGCAGTGTGGAGATTCTTTAGAAAACTTGGAATGGACCCACCATTTGACCCAGTTATTCCACTCCTCGGCCTATACCCAAAGGACTTAAAATCAGTATACTACAGAGATACAGCTACATCAATGTTCATAGCTGCTCAATTTACAATAGCCAAACTATGGAACCAACCTAGATGTCCTACAATTGATGAATGGATAAAGCAACTGTGGTATATATATACAATGGAATATTACTCAGCTATAAAGAATAATAAAATTATGGCATTTGCAGGAAAAATGGATGAAAGTGAAGAATATCATGCTAAGTGAAATAAACCAATCTCAAAAAACCAAAGGACAAATGATCTTACTGATAAGTGGACACATAATGGGGGGTGGGAGGGGGCAAGAAAGGAGGAAGGAGGGACTCTATAGAGGGAAAAGAGCAGTGGGAGGGGTGGGGGGGAGGAGAAAATAACAGAATGAATCAAACATCATTACCCTAAGTAAATGTATGATTACGCAAATGGTATGCTGTTACTCCATGTATAAACAGAAACAACATGTATCCCATTTGTTTACAATAAAAATAAATTAAAATAAAATAAAATAAAATAAATAAAAAAACAAAAACAACAACAAAAAAACAAACCCAAATAATGCAGGTCCATTTTCATCTTTAATTCTCCATTTTTACCCAACAATTTTTAGTCCTTCATTTGTTACCTTATATGTGTGTTTTAATCTGCCAAAACATAATACAACATACTTAGTAGATAAAATGGTCCTAAAGATACAAAAAATTGGATTAGCAACATACTAATGTACTATATAGTAATGGTGCACTAACCATGTGCATTTTCTAAGGAATAAATCTACTACTCTTTTTTTCTCCATTTTCCACAGTTGAAACTAGAGCCTCAAGCATGCCAAACAAGTGCGATACCACTGAACTTTATCCATAGCCTTCAATCATACTCTTATTACCAAATCAGCATAAAATGAAATTGACATTGACTGGATTACACAGAGGAATGCGAATAAATAAAATGAGAAAATGTAACTATTTTAAGGATAGTGAAAATGGACTAAATTGAAATGAGGGAAATTATACTTTCTATAAACTATTAATGAAAAGTAAATCAAATAAAATATGTGTGAGCCTGACAAGAAGTAACCTTGTGTAAAATTGACACAAAAATACTTTGGACAAATTGAGAATTCATACTTTGGGCAAAGGGAATTTTGACCTGGTAAGTATGAGAGTAACAAACATTATATTAGCCATTGCAGAAGAAATAGTCAATAACATTTTCTACGATCAAATAAGTAACATTTTTGAAATTTGGCTTAGAATACTTTAATCCCAATAAAAAACAGTGTCAGTAAATCATGATAATTTTAAGGAATTAAAATGACTATGTATTATAAAATCTATAAAAATTATTTAATTCAATGGCGATTGCAGTAAAATATACTTTGAAAATTTGATAATAAAGCCTCCAAGGGTTTGCCTTCATACACAGATTAAAGATCTAATGAAATGTCAGAAGTACAGATGATTTTTCCTGTACACAGTTTACTTATCATGTATTATTGTTATTCAATAGAATATTTACTATACCATTAATTTAATGAATCTTGATTTAAAAAATGCATTATGTGTTAGACATCATAGAAAGCAAATATTCATTTTGAAATACTATTTGCGAGTCATTTTAGATATTTCATTGAAAGCATTAGAAAACAATTTGGTTGTGTGTAAAACTATAGATTTGAAAAGAGATATTAATACATAGAATCTTTAAGAACACTAACATTTTTCATAGATTCCAGTTTGTCAGTAGAATGGAAAGAAAAATATTCTTCTAAATAGTAGGCAAAATTATGGAAAGATGATATATAAAGCTATCATAATTTCTTTGAGTTCTATCTATCTTTAAAGTCACCATATAATCAAAATACTACATTTTAGGCTTTATATAGTAAATAGCCTAGGTTAACAAAATTATCTTCTTACGTATTATGTAACTTAATTTCTCCACAAACATGACTTCAAGTAATTTGAATATACATGAAAGGATATAAAACATGAAAGTATAATAGAATGAGTCAGTCAGGAGCATAAGGAATTAATCAAATATCATCAGTGCTAAAGTAGAGTATGGCAATATTACATTTGTTCTTCTAGGTAGTGTTGAGTTCCAAACTGCAAATATATAGTACATATCATTTTCTAAATACAGTAAACAGGTTTAATTTTTCTTTTTAAGTCTAAAATCTGAATATTAACATAATTATAAATTATCTTTGTTTTTATTCATGGCATAGCTAATTGAAGGAGACATTACCTATTTCACAGAATGCAAAAAATACAATGTAAAGGCTACTGAAATTGAGAATATTAACATTTGTTCTGTATTGTGTTGTTCAAATAGTATTTGAAGGTCTACAGATTTGTAAAAATTAACCATCAAACTGTTTTAGCCCTAATGTCAGATATTTGAGGTTTTTGTTGTTTAGAGCCAGGAAAGAAGACCTTTTAATATCATTCCCTCATATTTTCAATTTTTATGTACTACTCTTGTATATTGACACTAGTGGGCAAAACACTGACATACATGTTTATACTATTACTTGTTCGCACCCAAACCTGTTGCATTCATGTCAATGTGTAAATTTCACAAGAATCCGATAGCTTACTGAATTCTAGAATGACCTCAGTGTTTTAATAGAGCAGGTATTTATTTTTTTTCTATGAGTTAATAAATTCAATCCTTATGCATTTGAACCTATGCCCACCTCAATCATCTTTCCAATTATTATTATTTTTTTGGCTCTTATTTCCCAAACTACCAAATTTGACATACTCAAAACTTTTAATTACCTTTCGTTCATTTTCTTTGGAATCCAAAACTATTAAGATCTTGTCCACTGTATTCCATCAAAACAGGTGTTGAAGTCAACAGTGATCTCCACACTAATAAAATCAATATTCTATTTCCAACACCCATCCTAACCTGTAAACATTTGGCAAAAGAACTTACGCTTAAATTTTTCTTCTCTTGGCTTATATCTTCTGTCAGTTTCTTTTAGTAGTTCCTTAGTTATTTTAATTTTCAAAGTTAGGTTATCCAACTAATCAGTACTCGGATCAATTTTGTGCAAATTTACATGAATTCCCCAGTTTCATTCACTGACAACTTTAAATATTAATCATTCCCTACTGATTCACAAATAATTCTCTTTGGCCTAAACACTTCTGAACCCCAGACTCGTACGACCAACTTGGCCAACTTGACATCTCTCAAATTTTGATGCACAAATCAAACTCCTAATTTCTAGTAAAATCTAATTTTTCATCTCTCTCTGTATCTGTTTCTTAGAACAACCAGAACAAATTAATATTACTTGAGAACTTCATACAACATAAATTAATTTGCTCATAGTTTTAAAACCTGAAATCAAGGTGTTGACAGAGGCTCTGAAAATAAATTCATTCCATGCCTTTATCCTAACTTCCCATTGCTTTTTGTCTTTCTTAACCAGTAAGATGGAATTGTCTTATGGTCAAGGACTATTTTACTCCTAGACACATTTTTTTCATGTGGTTGATATTCAAATAATATTTGTTGAATTTATGAACCAATGAATTGATCCATCTAAAGTTCCGTATTTTTAATATGTGACTCAACTCCACTTGCAAATAAATTTGGTCTGTCAGAAATACAAGATGATTCTTGCAAGCATCAACCTGTATATCCTGCTCAATCCTCTAATAGCATTTTAATTCCTGGAAAAATGATTGACTTTGAAATGTTCTTAATGTGAGGATTTGAAAAGTGATAATTTAACTAGTGTAACAAGTCCACACATTTTTTGAGAATAAAAAATGAATAATTTGTTTTCTTATTAATTTAAAATAGAATTTTTAGCATTCTCTTTGATATTACTTTGTCATTATTAAAATAAAACTTAAAATCTTTAATATACAACTTGTTATTTTTCTCATCTACTATAACATTTTAATAAAACTCAAAAGTGTTATGACTGTGTTAAGTGGAAAATAGTGAAGTTCCATTTACAGAACAAAAGGTGTTTGACATGATGTCAAAGGCTGTTCAAATATATAATTCATCCCATCTGTTCCTCCCCCTACAGAGCCAGCTGTAGAAGTTTAGAAGTGAAAAAAAGAAAAAGCTTGGCAATTCCTAATTCAGTTTTGATTAGCATAAACTTCTACATTCTTGTCAGGAAATTCCTCCTTGAACATTAAAATGCCGTAAAAGTTGCCATTTTTCTTCTCTTATGATGCAGTATGATTAAGAAATTAAAAATAAAAGCAAGATGTGATGTCTATCTCAAGAGCCACAAGTTGCCACAGTTTATTAGAGGGTAGAGTTCCTTAAATATAAAGATGTCATTCATTCCAAATTTTAGCTGTGTTAGGGTAAAATTTTTAGGGAAAACATATATGGGAGATTTATGCCAGAACCATTTCCCCGTAGCAATATTAAAGATAAATGAAAAATAATTTTCCTAATTGGAAATATGTGGGGAATACAAGGTTAGGAGGATGTAATTAACAGATTTGGAATAGGGCCAGACCTGCAGGGTTAACACCTCTGCTATTTCAGAGTGCCCTGGGATCTTGACTGCCTATGAGTGGTCAACACACCTGGCACATTTTACTCAGGATTGACCAAAAATGGCTTTAAACAATTTCTTTTGTATAAACGTTTTATGAAAACTGCTTAAAATGTGATTTTGATACTTTAGAAAATAATAAAGTTCACCATAATGTATTTTTAAGAATAGTTATTTCAAAATATTATTTTCAATATTTACAAGCTTCAGACAATGAAATTTCTTAATATGAGGTTTTAAAATAAACACATTCATTTGCTTTAATATTTCTGATTTTTTAATACAGCTATCACATAATATAGTTAACTATCAATCTTCTTCCATGCATAGTAATATAACTCATTCATGTTAAAATGAAATAGTTTAGAAGAATATAGGAGCCTACTAGAACCATAATTGACAGTTTTCTACCTCATAAAACATGATCCTTGTTTCTACCTGAAAAGCTGCTTGAGTTATTACAGAAATTCTATGATCATATGCCAATTGATGTGACAAACTCTTGTCTCAAAAACTGTTGATGTACGTGTCATTTTCTAAAACAAGACAATGGTCTTCAGAACACAAAAGACATAGATGGGCATGAGAGTGTTTATTTGTTAAAAATAAAAGCCACAGGAAATATTATAGTTTACATTTGAAACTGTCATGAGATTTGTTCAATGACTGGAATCCTCTGACAATGAGTGGAAGATGTGACCATTTATTTACCAACGCTTTGAAGATAAAGATTGGTTCATATTTTAGACTGCTCATAATGCCATTGCAAAATACCACAGGATTGGTAGACTGAAGTGAGAGAAGGGTATTTTTTTACAGTTCTGGAGCCTAAAACTAAAGATCACAGTGTCAGGAGGTTTGGTTTGTCATCAGACCTCTCTCCTTTCCTCACCGTGGTGGCCTTCTCACTGTGTTCTCACCTGGACTTCTGGACATGCAAATCTCAGAAGTCCCTTCTCAGGACAAGAGGGATTCATGTTGGATTAGGGCCTCAATCATATGACCTACATAAATTCTCATATGACTTCCACAAATAAATTGGGGGGAAGGAGAAAAGGAATGCATGGCATGATGTTCTACTCTTTATCCCCCAATTCATGTTTTTCTCACATGAAAAATACATGCACCCCATCCAATAGTCATATATTGATCCTTTTTATCATCGATTCTTAATCCAAAGTTTCCTCAACATATTATCTAAATTTCTTACCACTGAGAATTGCTGCATGTTTCATCCTGAGGCAAAATTCTTTGCCAGCTGTGAACTTGCAAGTTGTGTTCTTATAAAGTGGGACACGGATGAAATACACATTTCTATTTCAGAAGGAAGTAATCAGAAAGGAGATGTGTCCCAAATAAGCGCAAACCTAATGGAGACGAATTCCGCTGGACTTTGGAGCACCAACATATTTATTTTGTACTTGATTCTCTGCCTCCAGGACAACTGTGGTGGTCCCTTACCTGTCTTGAAGGTACTTGTCAAGGGCAGTCTGACCCACTGACACTGAGGAGGAAAAGCCTTGCTCCCTGTGCGAGTGGCAGTCCTGATAACCTCTGGATCACTCTCAGAGTCAGTCTTCCCTTTTCTTAAAAGATAAAGCATGTTCACAACCAAATGGCTCAATTAGTCCATCCCGTAGAATCCCAGAAGTGGGAATGCCTTTATTTTATTGCATTGCTGTTCTCTAGTCCAATCTGAGAGTGTCCCATATAATCATATAATCCCAACTCCATTCCTGAGTTCTGCTGAGAAGGCTAATCAAGTCTATGAATAATCTTAAGAAGGGATTTACCAGCCTTGAAGTTCTTTTCAGAAAACACTTTCTCATATGTTTCTTTTTACTATGAATAAAGATTAAGAATTTCCCCAATCTTCTTCAAGTTTTGATTCTTTATATAATGATTCTTTGATTTTTCTCCTCTGGTGTTATTGTAGATGGCAAAGTTAAACAAGGCCAGGACTTATTTTTAACTCTTTGTTCAGAAATCTCTTCAGCTAAGTATTACTTTCAAGTTCAACCTTCCACAAAATGTGAGAACACGGTTAAACCAAGTTCTCTGCCATGTTATAACTGTGATCATATTTTTTTTCATTTTCCAATAGTATGTTCCTCACAACCATTTGAGAGCCCATCAGAACCACTTTTAACATTTATGTTTCTACCAAAAATCCCTTCAAAAGGATTTAGGTTGTCCCTGTGCACTTCAGAATTTGTCCAGTCTGTACTCATTATCCAGTTCCAAAGCCACTTCTGCATTTTTAAGTACTTATGGAAGCAGCCCCCACTTCTAGTACCAGAATCTGTATTGGTGTATTTGGACTGTCACGACATAATGCCTCAGACTTGGTAGTTGAAAGATTAGAAATTCATTTTCTTGTAGTTCTGGAGATTAGAAGTCCTCAATCAAATTGTTAGAATGGTCCTTTACACTGTCTAACGGTGAACAAAGGAAAAATGCTCTCCGTCTTTTCTTTTTCTCGTAAGAGTACATCCTAACAGATTAGGGCACCACTTATGATCTCACTTGACCTTAATAACTTAAAATTCTCTTTCTCCTCCCTTCTGTCACATTACAGGTCAACTTTTAACACATGCATTTTGTTAGGACACAATTCCGTTCATTGTAAGTTATGTGAGCACAGTTATATCTACATATATTATTTCTATGAGAAACAGAAATACCAACAATGAAGCACAATGTAGCAAACATTTGGGGAAATGTTCAACTATTTTCATAAAGAATCTCCAGAATCAGCAATGCTGTTATTTTTCACTTTTGTTACTTTTATCTCCTTTGCGTTTCCTATTAATATTTTGTGTGTGTGTGCAAATATACACAAATAAAAGCATACCCCTTCATTTATGATATCCAACTTTCCCCAAATATTTAAATTTCTATCTTGGTTAGATGAAGATGAAATGATAAATGAATTGGCATGTGACGTGTGTCACAAAAATTAAACGTAATACACCATGCATGAATTTCCTATTGTTAAACTATTAATGTATTTTCTATCTGTATTTTTAATTTCTCCACATTTGTTACAAACTTCACCTATTAATCCCCCTGTAATTCAGTGTCAGGTCAAATCTTGAATATTACACTTTGTCAGCATATCTTACCACTAAAATATACATTATTTTGTTTTAATATGCTGGCTAAACTGCTGTCAAGAGTGGAGCAAATAATGTTGCCAGCAATTGTAACAAAAGAGATTACTGAAAATAGATGATTCTGTTGAATAAAGGAGTGTGAAGTCTGTGGAAAGATGCTAAGTTTAGAGAAAATCTCTGCAGTTGATTATTTCACTCACAAGGCAAGGATTTTCCTTGCCTTTCCTTGTTTTACTCGGAACAATGGTTTACTCGGAACATTGTTTTACTTGGAACAATGATAACTGTCTTTATATTGGACTTTTCAATTCACGTTTATCTATCTAGATAAGCAAATATTTTATACTATAATGTATAATTTAAAAATAGCTTATATGCTCCTCATTTTTTCTCTACTCTATAGTTATATTAGATATATTAGTTGGAGAGAGAAACTAATACAGTCTTGGTTAAAAATAGGAGAGTTAAGCTTTAAATAATTATAAATTTGTTAGCATAGTTACCAAAAGATAATAGGAAAAAAATCAGAAAATGAAATTGTTTTGTATGTGTCACACACAAAACATACAGGTTGTTCTCAGTAAAATGTGCTTTCTTCATGGTTTATTTTTATCATCACTAAAATATTATGTGAGTTTTAAATTTTCTCAAAGCATAGTACAAATTATCATTACTTCTTTGTTATATATTTTTATGAGCACCATACTATTTTAAGATATATTCAATGTTGTCATCAAATTGTTAGACACTTATTGTTATGCAATATTTGTATAAAATTGGAAATTATTGAAATATTGAAATTTTTCCCTAGTACAAAAATACACATATACACAGGATACACACATAAAAACACTTCTACATAATAAAGACAAAAGTTTTTAAGATATGGTTGATAATACCATAGACAATAACATGCAGAAGAATTAATAAAGTAAGTTCAAGATTCAAACCTGAAATCTTTAAAACATTGCTGGAGAAATTAATTAAGGCATAGATAAAGTGTATCAAAATGTTGATATTGTCAACATGACAAACACCCGCAAATTGAGTATAGATTCTATACAATCCCAGTCAAAATCAAATGACTTTTATGCAGAAATAAATAAATAGCAAACTTTATATGGAAATACAAAAACAAAATTGAACTGTCAAAAATTCTGATTCAGAAATTTATTATTCTGTTATGTAATTAAAACAATCTGGTTTTACTAAGAATAGAAACATAGACTGAGTAAACATCAAAGTCTGAAATTGTTTAATACATTTGTCACAAAAGAAGCTAGTTAATCCAATAACTAAACTAAGTCTTTTTAAAAATAGTACTAAAACCCCAACATATTACGAGGACAAAAGCACTAATCCTTATCTCTTATCTTATATTCGTACATACACACTAACACACTCGCAATGGAAAACAGAAGTAAGGATACAACCTAAACCTATTATGTTCCTAGGATAAAACTGAACGAATACTCATGACCACAGGGTAAGCAAAAAATAAAAGGAAAAAAGTAGAAGTCCAAACCATAGAGAAAGAAATATAAAAAATAAAAATTCACTGATATGAAAACATTCTTCTCTGAAAAAGACAGTTAATAAATGAAAGTAAAACCACAGATCAAGTAAAATCTTTCACAGTACATGTATCTGACACATTATTGGTATCCAAAATACCTTAAACTCTTACAAATTTATAATAAAAAGAAAAGAGACCTTAAAATTGTCTAAAACATCTGTAAACATATGCTTCAAAAAATAGCATTATTAGAAATTAAAGACATGGTAATATGTTCAATGACATAAGTCATCAGGCAAATACTATTTAAAGTTATGAAGAGAAACTACCAACACTACAAATAACACTATGCCACACTACATACCACTTTATGTTATAATGGCTAATAATAAAAAGACTGAGAGTACTATGTGTTGGCAAAGAGACAAGCCTGATAAAATGTTCCTCGTGCATATGCAAATGAACAGAACCATGATGGAAAAGTAGTATGTTGATATCTTCTAAAGTTTGAAACACACGTAATCCAACCACTACCCTCCTAAATATCCCAGTCTCAAAGTTCAACAAACTTATAAAGTTCAAAAGAGACCAAACATGTAAGAGTTCATTTTACAGAATACTGTGACTCCATTTACATGTAGGTCTAGGAAATATTTTATCTATGGTGACAAAGCATCAATGGCTGCCTGGGTTTGGGTATGTATACACACAGGGAAAAGACAGGAAAAGATCTTAAGGGAACTTTTCATTGTTATAGAAGCATTACATATATTGATTGTAATGTGCATTACATAAACATATATTTGCTAAAAATCATTAAGATGGGCCCTTAAAATTTGTACATTATATTGTTTTGATTATACTTAATTGATATTTAGTTTGAAAAATGTCAGTCTTGTTTATCTTTTAAATTAGAAGCTTTTTAATATGCTTTTTTAGATAGTTTGAGATAAAAATGACTTGGTTTTGAGCTAAAGTTTTATGACTCTTGTTATAATGCCAGTTCATAAAAGGCATATTTCTGTAAGGTATTTTGAGAAAAAAAAATGATTTCTTCAATGCAGACTAAAGACTTGAGAAAATCACAAAATTTTCAGTGTTGCAATTAAAGTATCTATATTTTTAGAAACATAAAGTTACATTTGCTTCAAAAATGGAACACTTATATGTAAAATATTTGGCTATTATAATTGCTATTTAAATATACAACTGTTTAGTGGAATTAATTTCTGCTTCCAAAACATTTAAAATATAAAATATATAACTGTTCACTTTCAATTTTTTCTTCTTTAAGGTATAAGGTAAAAACAACAGATTTTATAGTCCCCATCAATTTTCTGATAAACAAGATTGTTTTATTAAGGTAATCTACTTTGAGAAATCAATTGCATTCCCATAAGTATCATACTGAAATATGATTTAAAAGAGATATCAGTTGAGATGTTACAGTTGCATATTTATCAAATATCTGATTATGTACCTATTTCAAATGATAAAACTATGATGTCTTTTGACTATATCCTTATTATCATCTTCATGTCTATCTACAAATACAGTGAATTTTTCTACATTCTGATTATCAGAATGTATAAATCAAACCAATCCAATACTTAGTGGATCAAAACACAGTGAATTTTTTATTAAATATCTGCAACTGGAGCAAGTCTTGGCAGGTACTGCATCTCTTCTCCATTTGGCATGAATTGGGGCATCATGCTGTTTGGGAGTTGATTTCTTTTGAGGGTTTTCTCACTCATACATTGCTAACTACATGCTGTCAGGTGAGAGTTCAAAATGTGGTGGGTGTGTTTCAAAAGTTAGTACTCTAAGAGAGAATATGAATTATAAACTGTATCACTGTTTTGCAAGATGATTGGCAGAGTTTAATATACAATGAATATATGCAAAAATTATGACTTAGAAATTCTACTAATAGAATTTGAATACTTTTTATGCCAGAGAAAATGTAAACAAGTTATAACAGTATCATTTCATTGAAATAAGGAAAAATAGACTGTGAAAACATCCCCATTATTCATCAACATCAAAATGGACAAATAAAAACATTTACTCAGTGGAACACCATTCAAATTATTGCTACATAAGTATGGTAACATGGGTGGATTCACAAGCATAGTTCTAAGTAAATGCTTGCAATTGAAATTACATTTGCATAATGTCTAAAACCTGTAGAGATACATCTATGGAGACACAAGTCAGCATTATTGTTAATCTTGAGAGAAGAGTATTAATCAAAGGAGGCTTTATAAGGAACTGGTTCTATTTCTTATTTGGATGCTGGCTACATTAGTGACTAGACTTAATGAAAATGCAAAGAACTGTAAATTTATATTTTGTTTACTCTTTTGTATAAATGTTATGTGACAATAAAAATTTACTCAAAGTACATGTATAGATAGTTATTTCATATAAGTTGTGCATTCCTTACTTTCTGGTGTTTGGGGATTCTTTTAAATGCATGCCTATGTGCAGTCAAATATAATTTTCCTTTGTATATTTTTAAAACAAAAATAAATATAAAAACTTTTAAGTAGACAACATTTATGTAAAATCTGATATTAAATATTATGTCAGGAAAAGGATTGCCTGTTGGCAGTGAGATAACTCAGAAAGAGCATTAACTTAAGTCTCTGAAAGAATCAACTTCTGAAACCTAGCTCTAGAACATATGACTGGTATAATTAAATCACAGTAATGTTTTGTTTTGATGATACTCTTTTTAAAAAATCCTTAAGTAGATAAAATGAGAAAAGATTAAAAAAATTGTCACCTTAGTGACATTTAGATTATATATAATCAACTCAGAAATGGCCATTCTTATCTTACATTGTGAATGTATTTCTAACTGATTTAAAGCTGTTCAAGGTTAAGAAAGTGAACTTGATTTTTATTACATTGCAAATAAAAGTGATATCACAACTTATTTTCACATTTTGGGCAATGATCATTTATATAGGACTTTATAAATCCAGTCATCCAACAACTAGGATTTGGAATATAGACATTTACTACCTTTTTTAAAAAATCAATTTGATGGGGATTATTCTGGGTTGAGTTTTGACCTTCCTTCCCAAATTCGTATGCTGAAGACTCAACCCCAGAACCTCAGACTGTAACTGTATTAAGAGATCATGACTTTAAAGAAATGGTTAAATTAATATGAAGCTATTAATGAGGAACCCTAATCAAAATGACTGGTGTACTTTTAAAAAGAGGAAATTTGGATGCAAAAAGAGACTCATGGACTGGGCACACATACAGTAGCAAGAAGAAGGCCACCTGCAAACAAAGGTGAAACCAAACCTGCCAACACATCAGTTTTGACTATCTAGCTTCCAGGACTGTGAGAACTGGGCTACCAGTTTCCAGAAAATAAATTTATTATATTAAACCACCCTTGACTGTGACCTTTTTTTTTGTTAATAATTTCCCTATCAAATTAATAGAGGAGATTAGATTGTTGATAATTAATTGTTCATATAAATAAAATTTGCTATTTTTTTAAGTATTACCTAGGAGAAGTGTAAGGTTTATAAAATGAATCATTAGTTGTTATTCATTCAGATTTCAGAAAAAAATTTCCAAGAAATTGGTTTTTTATTTGAAACAGAGAAGTGAGCTGGATTCAATGAGGTGAAATGGGCATTATTCCAGGAAGATAAAGCAGGATGGGAAGAACACTGGTTAAGTCTAACATTAGTGTACCAGGAAAATAGAAAATAAAGAGGAAAATGACACATGCTAAGGTTGTGTATGTCTGCAGGGGACAAATCAAATACAACTGTCCCTTCCTGTATTAATACTCTGATGTCCTAATTATTGTAGTACTTATGCATGTATATTATATGTACATATTTACACATATAAACCTGTAACTCTATCTGATATAGCTACTATTTGTTTTTTTTAACAAAGCCTTGCATTTTATTTTTCCTTGTAATTTTAAAACTGATATTTTGAATTTTACCACATATTATATAATAACTATTTAAATATTAAACTTCTTTACATATATAAGATATTTGAGGAAAAGCTAAATTTGTACAATTCTAATACATTCCTTTTATGTATACAATATTACTATGGAGATACATGTGCTTATTTATTCTTGCTGGTTGCCAAATTTCATTCATTAGAAAGTCTTACTTAACAGATACTAAAAATAACAACAATTTAGAGTGTAATTTGCCAGAGACAAAATTAGTCAAGTCAGTGAAGACAATTAAATGAGACAATTTAATAAAAACTCCATAAATATTTCATCTAGCCCATTAGTAATTTCCCCTTCTTCTACAAAAAACAATTCTTCCTTTCCTTCTTAAAGTACATTTAATTAACCTAATATAATGCACAATTTGATTAAAGGGTTTCCCTAATTTTTCTTACGCATTAACATATGAGACAGGACAACATATCTTTGAGTGCATCCTGGAGGAACGTTGGCTGTTTCATGTTTCCCTGGTGAGGAGGCCATGAAGGGCAGCAGAGTCTGGTAATTAGGAACACAGGTGCTGGGCACAGGCAGCCTCCTTTGAATTTCAAATCTGCCGTTTCCCAGTTGCCTGCCTGAGGGTAAGCTGCTTCACCTCTCTATTACTCAGTTTTTCCATGTGGGAAATAGAAATGATAGAAAATGCCTAACTGATAGAGTTATTCCAAACCGTAAATAGAATCTAGTTTACTAGATTCTATAACAAAACACTTAGAATCTGGGTTAGGTAAAATGAGGTATTTGCTATTGTGGTTTATTTCTGTGACTGTATTTATCTATGATCATATGAATATGAAGAAAGATATGGGAAGTTGAAAATGTGGTAAATATTAACAGAATGGTAATGAGGATAAAAAAAATGAAAGAGGAGACATGAAAATAAAGGGATAAAAGGCTAACAAGAAATAAACATGGCTGAGTGGGGTGGTGCAGGCCTGTATGTACTCCCAGCAGCTCCAGAGGCTGAGGCAGGAGGATCGTGAGTTCAAAACGAGTCTCAACAACAGGAAGGTGCTAAGCAACTCAGTGAGACTTTATAAATAAAGTACAAAACAGGTCTGGGATGTGGCTCAGTGGTCAAGTGCCCCTGAGTTCAATCTCTGGAAGGACACCCCTCCTCCAAAAACAGAAAGAAAGAAAGATGACACAATTAGTCATAGGCCTTTTTGTGAAGTGACAAATACTTATATGTGCTTTTTGAATCACCTTTCAAATCAATGTAATGACTTCCCATTTACAAAAGCAATTGCAAAACTTTTTTGCCTTTTCTCCTATTTATCTCTCAGGAGTCACATATATTATGATTCAAGGAGAGAAAACAAATAAATTGTATGTATTACTTCATTTATGATAGTTATAAACTGCTTATTAGAAATTTCTAGAAAATAATTATTCAAAGTCGTATTATTTCCTTGAGTCATCTAGGAAATCCAAATCTCCTTATTGTAAAGATGCAACCATTTGACCATTGATGCAACCAGGTCACTTGGTTGAATATTTCTAGGTAAATGAAGTTTCAAAGAATTGATGAAGAGGAGAAATACATGGGAAAGGAGGCCAAGAAAATGAGCACAGGGATTTGTGGTGGAGATTTGTGAAGTTCTATTGGAGACTCCCATATTCTAAGGGTTTAGAAGCAAGTTTATCAGCTTTAAGCAAGAACAGAAGAAAGATTTGTAGGTGGAATAAGGTGTTAATATCTTCTGAAAAATAATAAAATTTCAGAGCAGCATTTATTTATTTATGTGTTCTTTTTAGATATGCATGGACGTAGAGTGTATTTTAAAGTATCGTACATGCATGGAGTATAACTTACTCTAATTCAGAGCACATTTCTGAGGTTATACCTGATGTTCAATTCATTCTACTGTCTTTCCTGTTCCCATTTGTCTAATCCAATGAACTTCTCTCCATCCCCCAAGCCCCCTTATTGTGTGTCAGCATTCACAGATCAGAGAGAATATTTGGCTTTTGGTTTGGGGAGATGGGTTTATTTCACTCAGCATTGTAGTCTCTACTTCCATCCATTTACCAGTAAATGCCATAATTTCATTCTTTATGGCTGAGAAACATTCCATTCTGTATATATGCCACAATTTCTTAATCCATTCTTCTGTTGAAGGGCATGTAGTTTGGTTCCATAGCTTAGCTATTGTGAATTGAGCCGCTATAAACACTCATATAACTACATCACTGTAATATGCTGATTTTAATTCCTTTTGGTATAAACCAAGGATGGGAATAACTAGGTCAAATGGTGGTTCCATTCAAAGTTTCCTTGGGAATCTCCACACTGTTTTCCATAGTGGTTACACCAACTTGCATTCTGGGGCAGGAATTTTGAACTGCGCATATTGTTAGACAATTAATCATTTTATTTTGCTTGTTAATTGAGTTGTTAAGTATTACTGAAATTCTTTCATCTCTTTTTCTTTAATCTGTATTGTTTCATAGTTGTTGTCCCCTCCCCTTCTCATTTATCTTTTATTCTTAAATTAAATTCTGAGGGCTTCTCCTAGTTTTAAAAGATTGTTTATCAATCCTTTACATTGTTTTGGTTGTCTTCTATTTTTATATCAACTTTTACTCTTATTAGCAGATAAATATTTCCTAGAGAGTTTTTTTTTCCCAATTAATTGTTTTTATTTGATTCACTTTGAAATTGTCCTTTTATTCCTTTGGGAATTTTGATTTATATGTAATTATATTGCCTCTATCTTCCAGGTATATTTTCCTTCATGATTTTTTTTTGCTCTCTATGAGTTTTACTTATTTGTTTGACTTAAACTTTTTGAAAAACTCCTTAGAAGATTGAATTATTTCTTCCCTTTTGTCTTCCAGGTCTTTCTTTGGGTTTCAAGCACTTTTCTTCTTTGATTTTTCTACTAAATTATTAGTTGGGAAATATGGCTCTGTTTATTTTTTTATCCTCAGTCTTATGTGGCAGATTTTAGCACACTTAAATGCTCTAATTGATATTGTTTTCAAATGAAATATTCAGCTACCTTATCCAAAAATTTATTCACTGGGAATGAGTTTTGATTGTCCAGTCTTATTTCCTGTAGGATTTAATATAACTAAATTTATTTGTCAATATTTCTATTCTATTCTGGGTTCTCACATCTTGCTTGATATTCTTTAATGTGCATAAAGAAAACATCACTCTTGTGGTATAGTTAGTCAAATTTGACAAAGCCATAGTCATGAATCAACTACCATAAAAAGTTCCATCATTTTACAATTTTCCTTTGGATACCCTTGGTAGTCCTTCCCTCCAAATAAACCTGATAATCACTTTTAACCCAGGTTTTCTTATATTTAATGTGATTTTTTTTACACAGCCTTGAGTAAATTTTGCTTTTTTATCTAATATATTCATCTCTGTCTTTGGTATATTTAGATTGCCCACATCTAAAATAATTATTGAAGTGATTAGATTAAAATTTATTATCTTGGTAGTTATTTTCTTTTTATTTCATTGATTTACTTTTTTAAAAAAAACTTCTTTGTTCTTTTTAATGCCTTCTCTTGTTCAGTAGAACAAGTTTTCTGACTCCATGCTATCTCTTTGATTGATATTTTATTGATATACTAAAATATTTTGAGTTCCCTTATGTATACAATCTATGTTTTAAATAAACTGTATCTCCTTTTACTCAGGAATGTAGCTCAGTGGTAGAGCACCCAGGGTTCAATTCCCAGTACCACAAATTTTATTCTGCATTCATTTTTTCCATTTCCAATGCCATTTTTCTTTGTCATTTCAAGTTTCTCTCTTATCTCTAAAAACTTTTAACATTTTTTAGAAAGGAACTGCTAGCAAAAAAATGCCTTGTTTTAGTTATTTTGAATAATCTTTATTTCTCCTACATTTTGAAGGGTATTTTCATAGGTGTAGATTTCTTATTTTATTGCTTAATCTTGTTTGCACAGTTTCTGAAAATAAGCTTGATGCAATTCTTTAATGATTCTTATTAAGAATTATAAAAGACATATAGGTTATATGTCTTTTTTTAAACTGGCTGACTTTTATTATTTTTATCTTTGCCTTTGTATTTCAGCATTTTGAAAGTGATAAGCTTATTTATGAACTTCCTAGGTCTTTACCCTGTTCATTATTCTCTGCATTTCACTCAACTGCATTTTTTGTCTAACACTGATTTTGAACCAGACATTATTTCTTCTTTTTTATTCCTTGTTCATTATCTGAGACTCCGATTACACATATATTGGACTACTTGATATAGTGTCACAACTTTTGAATTCTGTTTGTTCTCTTCACATTTTGATATGGATGACTTCTGTTCACCTTTCTTCAAGGTCACTAACACTTCAAGGTCAATAACTCTAGCAGTGTTGAATCTAATGTTAAGTCCATTAAAGACCTTCTTCGTATCTGTCTCTGCATTTTTATTTCTATTATTTCCATTTGATTCTTAAATATTTTATTTCATCACTTAAATTACTGATGTGCTCTTACGATTTGTCTGAAAACTGCTGCATTAGAGCCTTTAACATTTGAATGACATTTATTAAAATTCCTGGGCTCATAATACTGAAGTCTGTAATGAATATGGTTTGCAATTTCAGACTGTCTTTTAAACAGATTATGTCTTCTGTGTCACTATTTTTGTGTATGTTTTTGTTTTTTGATTGTCAAAAACCACACATATTTAAAAGTGGAAGAATAACAACTGGGGTAAATGTATTAGATGCAGATACAAATATCAATATGATATTTATGTCTTTTGTTTCTTCCTGATCTATTTTGTGAATCTGTACTGATTACCACTGCTAGAGTAGTACACTACATGGAGGATAGAAATGATCATCACTATGTCAACCACCAAAAATTTAAGTCCAAGATCTGCTGCCTATTCTATCTTGGTATTGGAGTCACCCAGGAAAACAACACAGTCAAGCACTATGTGGAACACTTTATGTAGAGAAAAGACCAAGTCTGGTCACCAATTGGCCTTATTCACACCTCTCTCTTGCTGCTCTGAGACTCCCTTCCCTTGTCTCCATTGCCCATGGAACTTCAGGGCATCCCCAAGGGCTAATGGCTCACAAGCTTGGTTAGTTTAGAAGGTATTGAAAGACTGTGTATATGAGATCACCCTTCCCAACATGTTTGTTAGTTTTACTTGAGTATTGCTAACACTGTAGATGGAGGCTGGGAGCGGAGGATTCTCTTCTCTATAAGTTGGTCCTGTAAATATGAGTCTCTGAGAATTTGGATCCTCAAACGTGTTCTCAGTCCTGCTCCATCTGTAGTGCGGGACTTTGTGTATTCCTGCCTCTCCTCCAACACAGAACTTGCCTGTTTTTTGAAGTGCTGCTATTATAACACCTGAATTTGTGCAAGAAAAAAAATTTAAAAATAAATTAAAATTTGCACTAATATGGTTAAAGTATCAGAGCAGTCAATATAATTTTCTTTGCAATGAAAAGTGATTTGGAGATAACTTTTAGATAACTACTGTCTGGTCTAGTTTTGTATAATTCAGTAAACTTGGACATCTTTCAACTTTTCCAACTGCCTTTAAGAGCTGAGATGAATGTCTATGTACGGTATATAGAATTACAGCATAACTCCTTTTTTGGAACAGAGAATGACAGACTAATACATATTGAAATTAAATTATAATTTTTCTTGAAGCATTTTATGAACTTCTGCAAAGGTATTTTAAATAGTAAAGAAAAGATATATATTTTCTGGATGAAAAATATTGTGACATTACACCTAAAAATGATTGGCCATTTAAAAACTCATAACATAGATGAATGTGTCTAAAATATAAAATGAAAATACACTCTAAGTCTCTGATGTTTTTTATTACTTTGCCACAGAAGAATTTGCATTTCATTAACTATGAAGACTATATTGGGCATCTAAGCACCATTGTTTCCAAAAGAAATTTTGAAAAACAGATACTGATGAGCATGAATTTAAAGATGGAAAATAATATGTAAAATATCAGTTGTTCATAAATCTATGCTTCAGGCCAAGTAAAACAATCCATAAGCCTGAAAGTAACCTGAAAACATTTTATCACATTTGAAAATATTGTCTGTACCATCTCAAATGCATTCTTACCATTTTTGACTTTGCTCTTTTACATTTTCAGGGGAAAAAAATCTCTTCATATAGAGAGTTTTATTTGTTAACATCTCTTTTATCCTGTCATCACTGAAAACATAGTTAACAGACTTACTACTAAGATATCATTTATCATTCTTTACTCAAATGACAAATATTCCGAATTCATTTGATGTGCTATAAAGTGCCTAGCAAAGTATTTGCCATTGTTACCAAACTTTGCTTAAGTTGCAACGATTTGTTTCAGGAGTTGTGTACTCACAGAATTCTGAGTTAGATTCTCAGATTAACCTCTTTGATTATCAACATCCTCATTTTTTGAAATGTATCTTCAGAACATTGGTCCTATCAGATGATCTGGGAGATGTTTTATCATCAAAAAAGCTTAGGAAATGTTATTTATTTTAGACATGACATATAGCATCCCTTTCAATTGACAACATTGATACCTCTCATTATAAATAAATGTGTATATTTTAAAAACTGTCATCCCCACTATTCCTTGGCCAGGAATCCTCTTTTTAAAGCAAAACATAAATTAATATCCCAATGGACTAATATTCTATAGTATAATATTCAGGAAATACTTTGCTTTTGAAAGTGAATCATCTAACAATTTCCTTATGGTCTGAAAGAAGTAGTTCTGGAATCAATCCTATACAAAAACATAGGCGTTCATATACAGTCTCTCACACATAAAAACAAACAAACAAAAAACAACAAAATAAAACAAACAGACAACACAATTTTTTTTTAATTTTTTTTAAAAATGGATACAAATGGGATACATGTTGTTTCTCTGTTTGTACATAAAACACAACTTTTTGTTGGTTAGAATCTTAAATCCTTAGAATGTTTCCACCCCAACCCCAGAGGGAAGCAGTAGTAAATAACAGAATATATAACTACTTCTAGAAACAAAGAAACAAATTTTAAAAAGACATACAACAGAATATTAAACTGACTTCACACATTTTCATAGTAAACCATATCGATACATATGAGATGGTAAATCTTCAGAACCAAGGAAAATATACTTTGAGGGTTAATTAAAAGAAATCTCTCTCATGTGGTCTTGCCTGGATTACATTAATTCCTTTTGTAAATAATTTTTTAGTTTTTATATGGAAATATTAGGATGTATATTAGTAAAACGGAGCAAAGCAGGGGGTATCGCAATACCAGATCTTCAACTCTACTACAAAGCAATAGTAACAAAAAAGGCATGGTATTGGTATCAAAATAGACAGGTAGATCAATGGTACAGAATAGAGGACATGGACACAAACCCAAATAAATACAATTTTCTCATATTAGACGAAGGGGCCAAAAAGATTCAATGGAGAAAAGATAGCCTCTTCAACAAATGGTGCTGGGAAAACTGGAAATCCATGTGCAACAGAATGAACTTAAACCCCTATTTCTCACCCTGCACAAAACTCAACTCAAAATGGATCAAGGACCTCAGAATCAGACCAGAAACCCTGCATCTTATAGAAGAAAAAGTAGGTCCAAATCTTCAACATGTCAGCTTAGGATCAGACTTCCTTAATATGTCTCCCATAGCACAAGAAATAAAAGCAAGAATCAACAACTGGGATAGAGTCAAACCAAAAAGCTTTCTCTCAGCAAAGGAAACTATCAGCAATGCGAAGAGAGAGCCTACAGAGTGGGACAAAATCTTTGCCACTCATACTTCAGATAGAGCACTAATTTCCAGAATATATAAAGAATTCAAAAAACTCTACACAAATACAAATAATCCGATCAACAAATGGGCTAAGGAAATGAACAGACACTTCACAGAAGATGTACAAGCAATCATCAGATATATGAAAAAATGTTCAACATCTTTAGTAATAAGAGAAATGCAAATCAAAACTACCCTAAGATTCCATCTCACCCCAATTAGAATGGCAATTATCAAGAACACAAGCAACAATAGGTGTTGGCGAGGATGTGGGGAAAAAGGTACACTCATACATTGCTGGTGGGGCTGCAAATTAGTGCAGCCACTCTGGAAAGCAGTATGGAGATTCCTCAGAAAGCTTGGAATGGAACCACCATTTGACCCAGCTATCCCACTCCTTGGTCTATACCCAAAGGACTTAAAATCAGCATACTACAGAGATACAGCCACATCAATGTTCATAGTTGCTCAATTCACAACAGCCAGAATGTGGAACCAACCTAGATGTCCTTCAATTGATGAATGGATAAAGAAACTGTGGTATATATATACAATGGAATATTACTCCACCATAAAGAATGATAAAATTATGGCATTTGCAGGCAAATGGATGAAATTGGAGAATATCATGCTAAGTAAGATAAACCAATCTCAAAAAACCAAAGGACAAATGATCTTGCTGATAAGCGGATGATGACACACAATGGGGGGGGAGGGGTTAGTGTTAGGGTTAGGATTAGGTTTAGGGTTAGGGTTAAGGAGGGGGGCAAGAATGGAGGAAGGAAGGACGTATAGAGGGAAAAGAGGGGTGGGAGGAGTGGGGGGAAGGGAAAAAATAACAGAATGAATCAAACAACATTACCCTATGTAAATTTATGATTACACAAATGGTATGCCTTGACTCCATGTACAAACAGAGAAACAACATGTATCCCATTTGTTTACAATAAAAAAATAAATAAATGCACACAAAAAAAGAAAAAATAAACCATTTGTAAACATGAAAAAAAAAAGATCCTATATTCAGTTGAAAAATTTCTCCATCTTAAGACCTGAAGACTCTTATCCCAGTAACCTGATAGCATCAAAGGAAATAAAAAAATCCTTTTATTTGGTAACTTTCATATACTGGCAGTTAGAGTAGCCAGCCCTTAATATTATTCATTATAACATAGTGAAAGGATTTTTCAGAGAAGAAAAACAGATTTTATATGTAAATAACTGGTAAAATATAATAGGAGCAATAATCAGGAGATGGATGTGTTAATTCTTGGAATAATTTTTGAGCTTTTTCTATTGTTATGCAAGTTATTGATAGCACATAGGACTTATTTCTTAAACAATTACCTTAGGAATGCTTGAATAACTTGGATGAATCTCCTTGAAATATAAGTGAACTTATTATTTTATTTTTATTAAGCAATGAGGTCTGTGTTTCAAGGGACCAAGAGACTATTTAAAATGGGACAATTTAATTCCATTATCCTACAATCAAAATAACCTTCTACATTATTATATACTTGTATTTCTATTGCATTTTTTACATCTTTGCTGATGTTGATCCCTGTTTAACTTTGTAGTAGGGTGTGTGTTTCATTCCAGATAAATGCAAAGTGTTTTTCTGATACCAGATATCTATTGCAAAGTAGGGAGAAGTCCTTGTCCTCTTACTCATCTTCTCCCAGGGCAGATTTGATAGAAAGAATTAACATCCAGTCATAACTTCAAAATATAATTTGAAGAACCTCAATGCACAGATATTCCATTTAATATAAAATGAAACCCAAAGCTAAAGAAAATATTTTAAACATTGAATTGCAAGCATTTTATATTACATTTTATGGAATAAAATGTTGTTTGACTTGCATTAAAATAAATGCATAATATACACACATTTTGTATTACATTTTATGGAATAAAATGTTGTTTGACTTGCATTAAAATAAATGCATAATATGCACACAGAAAAGGCTCTGAAGTATTTGAAAAATAATAGTAAATATAAATAGTTATTTACCTCTTCTTTCCTAAATCTGAAAATACCATAAACATGTTCAATTATGCAGAGAGGGTGTATCTTGAACTTCTAAACAAAATACAAGAAAACAATATTAGAGTATGATATTTTCTTCCATTGTGTTAAAACAGTATAAATTCAGTGCTATTTCAGTAATAATATAAGTTCAGACATTTCTTTTAAAAAGATGAAAATGTCACTAATAAAGGACAATAAAAAGCTTATGCTTCAAAGTTTCAAGAGTCTGATTTTTTTTTTTAATTTAAAGAAAATGCATGTGGTTGATTTCCTATTAAAGAGAAGAATAGTAATTAAAGAAGTTTTAAAGAGATAATGAAAAACAAAATGACATTTTATGTTCTTCATTTTAAATTATTTCTCTAATTTAGGTGGTTATTTGTTCATCTAGAAAGATAATATAGCATTTCCAAGCTTATTAGGAATAATAACAACTTAAAATCTATAAACTATTGTGCTTTGGGAAAGTGCTGCATAATGTTTGGTAGTAATATTTTTTCAGCTTATTAATGAATAGGATCCCAGCTGTGACCCTTTGAAAATCAACAAGATACATGTTCAAAACTATGCCAAGCATGAGGTCTTTTGAATAGAATATATTTATTATATAAAGAAATCTTAATAGCACAAGCATTTAATAAATGTTAATTTGTGGAGAGACTTTAGCAAGTGTCTTTAAAGGCTTGTACTTAAAATCCTTCAGCTATTCTATTAATTAAAAAAACACATTATTACAAGAAGAAATAATTCAGCATTGCTCAACTCTGTAATTTATTTCTTTTATAAAATACTATTTAAATATTATTTTATCTTACAAATTAAAATATGAAATCCTTTATAGTAAAATTTCTATAAAATGTAAACATTGAATGTGATGATGTTTATAAATAATATTTTCCTTCTAATTTGGTTATTATGTAGTGTTGGAAGACACTTAGGTCTCCTTAACATAACATCATACATTAACAGAACAATCTAATTTCTCATTAGAAACAAACCCCTCACATTTTCCCAGAGAAAAAACAAGTCACTACTTAATTAACCTTTTTATTATTCACTATTAATTTTATTATCTCTATGTAAGATAGTATTTCTAAAACTCTGAAGTATTTGAATATCAAAAACTGAAATAAGGATCAAGAGAAAAATATTTGGCAATGCAAATCTTAGTAACAAGACTTAAGATAAACATAAACATTTTATATTGATCAGAGAAAGAATATAGTGTTGTATCTTCACAATCCCCTGAAAGTTAAAATCATTTTATATTTTTCACTTGAACTATATACCATTGGTGGTAAATGAATCATTAGAAGCATACTACTCATTTTTACGTTTTTATTGGTGAATTTTAGTTATATATAATAATTGGTTTGATTTTTACATAATCATAGAATTGTGGAATTTAATATGCTCCATTTCAGTCCCTGGTGCCTCCTCTTTCCCTCTCCTCCTCCTTGCAACTATTCCTTTTTTCCTACTTTACTAGTCTTCCATTTATTTATTTGCTTATTTATAACCATGTTTGTAGATATACATAGAGATGGAATTCACTGTGGTATATTTGTACGTGAACATTGTACATGCAATATTGGTCAAATATTGCATTTCCTCCCCTATCCTGCCCTCTACTCTCTGTTTCAATTGCCCTTCTTGCCTTATCTTTGTGATATCTAGACTCCCCCCACTTCTTTTCCCCTTACTCTACTCCAGTTTGCATATATGAGGAAAAAACATTCAACCCTTGGTTTTCTGACTCTTATTTATTTTGCTTAGCATTGATGTTCTCCATTTCCCTCCATTTTCATTCATTTTGTGAATAATGCCATAATTGCTTTTATTATGACTAAGTAATACTCCATTGGATATACATATATATATATACTGTATTTTCTTAATTCAATCATCTATCAACAGGCACCTGGGCTGGTTCCGTAACTTGGCTATTGTCAGTAGTGCTGCCGTATATACTGATGTGGATATATAAATACAGAATGTTGATTTTAGAAAAAGATACTACTTTTTAAAAAAATATACATTTCCCCCCTTTTTTTTTTTCAGTCACACAATTAGTTTTAAAGTACCTGGATGTACTACTTCTAGAATTTTCTTAAATCCACTGTGTTTGTATTATCACTTTATTTCAAGTAGCAACATTGCTTTGTTATTGTTGTTTACCATACAAGCATAAGTTTAATTCAAATTCAATCATAATTGTGGTTTAAGTTTACTATTATTATTCACCACAAAAATAAAGGTATTTTTATTTTTTACTTTATATTTGATTAAAATATGATACTACAGAGTCTGAGATTTTGGCAACATTATCAATGTAATTCAAAGTTGGGGGTAGTTAGTGAATTGCTTGTTCTTTCTTAGTTGGAATATCAGTCTTCAGTACAAAACTTTTGAATGGGTAAACTATGTACTTTGATACTCATGTTTTGCCTATAAAGTCATTCATTCTTATTTTCTAGGCTTCTTGGTGATCTTAATCTTTCCAGTTATGATATTTACTTGCATTCTTTAATGTACTCATTCTCACTCATATCAATATCTGATTTTTATGAATCAGTCTCAGATATTCAACATGTCAACTCATAGTTTCACTTACTGGATATTTATTTAAAACATATTATTGGATAGGCCATGTAATGAAAGGGTAGAATATAGTAATACAGCTGAACTCAGGTTATATACAGATGTATGAGTTCAAGAGAACAGTAGACATGCAGTGTTATAATGCAACATTTTTGTTGTAACAGTACAAAAATTGGAGTAGACTACTATACATGGAGGTTACAGAAAGGGCTTGTTTTTGGTCTTGGGTTTTTAAAGATGAGAGGAGGATGTTACTACTGTATGCAGAGTATTCCATTAAGGACAATGTGTTCCAGTAGAATGATCCAAATTTATAGTTATAAAAAAACAAAAACTGCCATTAATATTGTTAATTCAGTAAATATTGATAAATACGCAAGCAAATATAATCTGACTTGACAATGTATAAGCAAAACCATGCAAAATTTGAAGGATAGAAAAAGAGACATTAAGGCAAAGAGGGATGTTCCACAGTGATTCTCACCATCAGGTACATCCTTAAGATCTAATTAAAACAAAACTAAGCAGCAAAAAGATCAGTAGAGGAGAGGGAAGGGAGCAGGGGGAGGGAGCAGGAGAGGGAAAAGGGAGTACTGGGGACTGAATGAGAGCAAATCATATTCCATGCTTTTATAATTATGTTAAAACAAATTCTAGTGTTATGTGTAACTAAAAAGATCCAATAAAAAAAGTCAAAGAAGAAAGGAAAGGGAAGGAAGAGAGTGAGAAAATGTGAGAGCAAGGAAAGGAAGAAGAGAGTTAAATTGAAAATTCTAGAAATATTCTTCCACCACTCCACCCCCTTTATCAGGAATTTTAGTACTCTGGGATAATGACCTTGTTATCTGCCACTGCATTAACAATCCATCCCGTAGTTTATGACTTTAAAGTAAGAAAAGGGAGTTATATTGTTCACAAATCTGCAATTGGAAGGGTTTTGGCAGGGAAAGCTTATTTCTGACCTAAATAACTTCATCTACTCTCATTTGACTGGGTGCTGGAAGATCTTCTTCTGAGATGGCTCAATTATATGGCTATCAAATAGGACTGGAGTTTATCAAATGGTTCTGCTGAGACTGGAGGTGGGAGCCTTGATTCCCTTCCACATGTCTCTACAGACAGTTTGAACTTTGGCCTAATAGGGTGGATGAGTTCTAATCATAAGCATGTCAAGAGAACCAGGAAGAAGATGTGTCTTCCTTTATATTACACATCATGTTGCTCCACTGTACTCACCAGTGTTTCCAAATCCATGAGATAAAACACGTACTCTCTCCTCTCAAGTGTAGACACCAAAGGCACATTGAAAGAAAGAATGTTCATGGTTGAAACTGTTGTGTCTTTTTTAGAAAATAAAGGTGAAGTCACAGAGAATTTTGTCCTAAATACTAGAAATATTTTCAAATAATCTCTTAAAAGTGGTCCTCAATTAGGGGAGATTTCATATAACAGTGGATATCTGATAGTCTCTGTATTCATTTTTGGCTGTCCTAATGAGAATTTTCTTCTGGCGTCCAGTGGATAGGAGTCAGAAATGCTTTTAGAAGTCTTACTATATATGGGATGTTCCTTCAAAATAAAGAATTTCCCACTATGATTAGAAATGTTCATAGTGAGAAAGTTGGATACAAATAAAAATATTAACATTTAATGGTAGCATATTTCCTTATTGCCAGAAGTCATCCATTTTGGTTACATATGCATTTCTGATGGAAATTTTGTCCCCTGAAGTATTATAAAAATAATCACTGGGAGAAAAAGGAAATATTGGCCTACTAGGTTACTTGAACAATAATCAATTGGCAATTTAGAGAGTGTACTGGTTTCCTAGGGTGTTCAGAACAAATTACCACAAGCTTGGTGACTTAAAGCAATACAAATTTGTTCTCTCACAGTCCTGTAGGTCAAAGGTCAGCAATCAAGGTGTCAACAAGGCTACATTCCTCACAAAGACTAGAGGAAAGAATTCAGTCTATTCCTCGTCTAGCTGTTGTCCATTTCTTAGCTTATGACCACAATCCTCCAATCTCTGTCTCCATGGCCAATTATCTAGTGTGTTCTCTATTCTACCAGTCTGAACTCTTCCTCTGTTTTTCTCTTATAAGTACATCTGTCTTTGGATTTAGTGTCCAACAAATAATCTCAAGATCCTTAACTTTATCACATATACAAAGAATTTTCTTCCAAACCAATACTTAATTCTAAAGAACTAAGATGGGTGTCTTTTGGGAGACCATAACGTGTTCTACATTAGAGAGTCACTTTCATTATAATTACCAATGTTCGAACATTGCAAATTAATTTCTAAAATAAATTGATGTATATATGTATATACAGTTAACTAAAAACTAAAATGAAGGTTGCATTAGCAGCTAACAAAAATACACTTACATAGCCACTTCTTTGTACATTCTTTAATATAAAGGGGTATCTCTTCACATTACAATGAATGGCATCCAACGAATTCTGAGATTTTAGATCAAAATACTTTTACTTAGAGTTATAAAGAATCAATTAAAGTTAGGAAATTGGCTTTTAGATCAAATGTTTAGAGTACAAAGTGCTGCATAATTTATTTTCATTTAGTTTGAGAATAACAATTAGAAATAAGTCAATATGATAATATATATAGTTTTTAAAATATTCATAGTTTGGCACAAAATTATTCTACTTAGAATAAAATTATATTATCAAAACAAAAGCAAAAGTCAACTCTGGTACTAATGACAATTGCATAAGATTTAAAATAATAATTAGTTTTATTAATGATACATAAAAACAGAATTGTGATCTGTACAGATATGAATATTTATGATTAGATAATACTAGGAACTGATGAGATTTAATTATAGAATACTAATAGCATAACTTTAAAAAAATAAGGAAGAATTATAGCCTCCATGCTCTCATCATTTGATTTTCACATGAAGATCGCTTTCACCATTTGAGAAATATATTACTTGAATTTTACAAATTTACATTATACTTTTAATTGACATACAAATTATACTTATTTATGGATATCATGTTGTTTCAGTACATGTAAATATTGTGAAATGTTGAAATCAGGGTAAATATATCTAACTCCTCAAACATTTGTCATTTCTTTTTGATGAAAACATTCAAAATCCTTTCTTCTAGCTGTTTTAAAACATACATTTTTTGTTATCTATAGTTATCCTACTGTGAAATAGAACACCAGAATTTGCTTCACCTACCCAACTGTATCTTCATACACAAAGATCAACCTTTACCCTCCTCCCCTCCTCCTCACTTGCCCTAGTCTCCTCAGTTTCACCAGGTAACTACCATTCTACTCATCTTAACTTTTTCCATGTTCTACATAGGATTGGGATGATTTTGTCTTTTGGTGATTGGCTTATTTCACTTTCTCAGAGAATTTCATTTTTTTCATGCTGAATAGTAATAAATTATTTATATGTACATTTTCTTCATCTATTTTTCAGTTGATGGCCTCTTCTGTTGATTCCATATTTCTTCCATTGTTTTGTTTATTGTAAATAGTTCTGCAGGAGAAATGGAAGTACAGATGTCTCTAGGATGACTGATTTCATTTCCTTTGGATATATACCTAGTAGTAGAATTTCTGGATCATATGATAATTTATATTTTTAATTCTTTGGTGAAGAATCATAATACTTTCCATAATGACTGTACTAAATTATGTTCCCATCAATAATGTGCAGAAATTCTCTTTTGTCAATATCCTCATCAGCACCTGTTATTTTTTTCTCTTTCTGATATCTTTCGTTTTATCTGGAGTGAAGAAATCATTCATTATGGCTTTGTTTTCCATTTCCCTAATGACTCGTGAGGTTGATCATATTTTCACTGAGCATATTTTCACATGGCCATTTGTATGCCTTATTCTGAGAAAAGTTCAATTTGGACCTATACCCTAATTTTGTCGTTTAATGTTTTGTTTGTTTTCCTTTTCACTATTGAGTTTTGGAGTTCCTTATATGTTTTGAATATTAATCCATTGTAAGAAGTATAGTTTGCAAATATTTTCTCCCATTCTATAAGTTGCCTCTTTTCTCTTTTGATTGTTTTCTTTACTGTACAGAAGACTTTTCATTTGATATAATCCTATTTGTCTATTTTTGCATTTGTTGCCTGTGCTTTTGAGGTCTTATCAAAAACAAGCTATCCAATGTCCTGAAACTTTCCCTATGTTTTTGTTTATTGGTCTCACAGTATATTTCCTAGAAAGACTTACTGATGACACTGTCTTTTCCCCAATTAGTGTTAATTTTCTCAAAGACTAGTGGACCATAGATGTGTAGGTTTACTTCTTATCTATTCTGTTCCAATGGTCAGTGTTCATATATTTAGATCAATACCATATTTTCCTTAGTATAGATTTGTTTTGTAGTATATTTTGAAGTCAGGTAGTATAATACCTCCTACTTTTTTTTTTCTGAAGATAACTTGGTTATTCAGGTTTTTCATTACATAGAACAAAATAATAAAGATGGAATCATCTGTCTTGTTAAGAAGTTACACCTTCGGTGTTAATGAAGTTACTATTATGTTTATCTGAAGCACGTCATTTAGAGCAGGAAAGACTGAGATTAACATTCTCCACCCTTCCACAAATGTATTTATACCCTTTGCCTCATTTTACCAAAAAATCTTTCTATTTTCAAATATCTTCCTATGGCACGAAAACAGTCCCAAGTGTCTGGTACAGTTGCACTTACTAATCATGCATTTTGTGTTTTTCTAAAACTATATACCCAATAATTTTGAAAATAATAATATTACCTTCCAAATCACCACAGATGCTATTCTTTACAATAGGTGCACAAAGACTTTTTAATTAGATAATATGTCCTACAACAATATAATTATCCTAATTAGGCATTAATATTAAAATACTAGAACTGAAAAAAAAGCAAAAAAATCACTGGTCGTAAAAATTGCAGAATTTCTCCTGCTATATTAAGCAATGAAATTCATGCAAACATTCTTCTGTGTTGTTCTAAGTTAAAGGTTTAATCTGTACTATAGCACCTGCAAAGAAATCACAGAAAATGCCAAATATTGGCAGGCAAGCTGAAAACTCAACCACTCCAAAATGTGAGAGAATGTCATATGCTGAGAGATAACACATTTGAATTTAGGAAATTGCATGCCCAGCACGAATTATAGGCACTAAACCAATATGGTGTTTTGCAAGCTTTTTACCTTTATTGTGCTAGCAATACTGCTAATAATCAGAGTCTATCAATTAATATCAGATATTAAATCTTAATATGTAAGAATTAAATGAGTATATTTTAGTTTGAAAGAGATAGTTAAGTACCAAATCATCTTTTTAATTTAAATATAACTTTTTTAATCTGTTCAGAAACTAATGTTGTTTAAATGGAGGAACAGCTGGCACAGATGTCACAGAATATTGTGCTGTGTGCTAGTCACAGCTGAGGTTTATATCTAGCTTCCCTTCGAACCTCAGAGGAACATAAGGACTGGTCACCTTGAAGGAAAGAGAAGAAATCTTGCAATTTTATAGTAGTTAATTTTATGAAAACATTATGCCCCTTCAATATAGCAATGACAATCTTAAATACATGAAAATGTTGAGCCACATCTGTCATAGCCCATCAACACTCTTGGGATGTGACATAATGACCCTGCCTGTGGCATTACTGTAGAGAGAATATTGAATTCCTTTTTGTGTGTGTGTGTGTGTCTCACCATGACACCTTAAAATATAGAGAAATATAACATTCATTGAGACCAGATTTCAGAACCTTCTCTGCAAAAGTTATTTTACGTGATCCCAAAGTATTTGACAGTTGTCCACAAAGTGAGTCTTGGTAGAAAATCTAAGAACATTTATACTCTCAAATATAAGCATAAATACCTCAAAATAGTGTGTTTTCATTTTAACCTCAGTAGATGAATCTTTGGATTAATTTTTCCTAAAAGTTTTTGGAAGTGATGTATGTGAAATAATGCATTGTGTTTAATATATTTGAGTGTGGATAGTTTCTCTTGCTCACATACTGTTTTCAAATTCATTCATATTGCTCAGTGTATTTGCAATTCATTCCTCTTTATTGTTGAGTATTCAATCATTTGAATGTAGCAGTGTCTTTATCCATTCTCCTCTTTTTTTTGTGGGGGGCAGCAATACCAGGGATTGAACTCAGGGGCACTCAAATACTAAGCCACATCCCCAGTCCTATTTTGTATTTTATTTAGAGACAGGATCTCCTTGATTTTGCTGAGGATGACTTTGAACTCATGATCCTCCTGCCTCAACCTCTCGAGCCACTGGGATTACAGGTTGTGCCAGGACACCCAGTTTGCATTCTTCTCTTATGAACAGGTGATTTATTCATATAATTCTTATAAGTAAGACCACTATAACCATTTTTGAATGAATCATTCTGAGTTCATATGTTTTTATTTATTTTAGGTAAATAATTTTGGAATGTGGATCTTTTTAACAAACTCCCCAATAATTTCATAAATTAGCTATGTATATTTTCCTTCAATCAGCAAATGTGTCAAATATTGTGACTCTATATCTTAGTTAAAATAAATAAGTTTATTTAATTTTAGTCATTCTTGTAGGGATAAAATGTTCCATCAATATTATCTTAATTTGCACTTCCAGAATACTAATGATGCATGTTCTTTTCACATGCTTAGTGGAAAGATTCCTATTTTGAAAAAGTTTTTCATTTTTTTTACCAATTTTAATTGCTTTGTTTATGTTTATACTATTCACTTGTAGAAGTTTTTTTAATATTAATGAGATGATTGAAATATGCTTATTAAACATTTTGTAAAATCCCTCTACTCTGTGACTTTCCTACTGATTTTCTCTTTGATGAGATGAATTCCTTAATCTCTATGAAGTTGAAGCAGTAATTTTTCAATTTAAAACTATTTCCTTTTTTTGTTTGCTTGTTCTTTCTAACAAAAATCCGCTTAAATTCAGACATGAAAATCATCTTTGTTGTTCTAGGAACTGTATGTGCATATTTATGTTTAGATATATGATTTATCTTAAATTGAGTTTTATGAGATATGATTAAGTGATTATGTAACAGTAATATGAAGGATCTTAATATGAAGGCTCTTTTTTTATTTGTTCTCTTTAGTTATACATGATGGCAAAATGCATTTTGATTCCTTATTTTCAAATGGAGCACAACTTTTCATTTATCTGGTTGTACACAACGTAGAGTCACACCATTCTTGCAATCATACATGTACATAGGGTAATAATGATGTCCATCTCATTCCACCATCTTTCTCACCCCCTGCTCCCTCCCCTCCTCTCATTCCCTTCTGTACAATCCAGAGTTCCTCCATTCTTCCCTTACCCCCTTCCTGCCATAATGCATCAGCATCCGCTGATCACAGAAAACATTTGGCCTTTGTTTTTTGGAATCTGACTTATCTCGCTTAGCATATTATCCAACTCCATCCATTTACCTGCAAATTCCATACTTTACTCTCCTTTATGGCTGAATAATATCCCCTTGTGTATATATACCACAGTTTTTTTAGCCATTCGTCTTTTGAAGGGCATCTAGGTTGGTTCCATAGTTTAGCTATTGTGAATTGAGCTGCTATAAACATTGATGTGACTGTGTCACTGTAGTATGCCAATTTTAAGTCCTTTGGGTATAGGCCAAGAGTGCAATAACTAGATCAAATGGAGGTTCCATTCCAAGTTTTCTGAGGAATCTCCATACTGCTATCCAGAGTAGCTACACCAATTTGCAATCCCACCAGCAATGTATGAGTGTACCTTTACCCCACATCCTCACCAACGCATATTGTTGCTTATATTCTGGATAATTGTCATTCTAATTGGAGTGAAATGAAATCAAAGTAGTTTTGATTTGCATTTCTCTAGTTACTAGAAATGTTGGACATTTTTCTTATATTTGTTGATGGATTGTATATCTTCTGTGAAGTGTCTACTCAGTTCCTTAGGCCATTTATTGATTGGGTTATTTGTATTTTTGGTGTAAAGTTTTTTGAGTTCTTTATAAATTCTGGAGATTAGTACTCTATCTGAAGTACATGTGGTAAAGATTTTTTTCCCACTCTGTAGGCTCTCCATGTTTTTGATTGTTTCCTTTGCTGAGAAAAACATTTTTAGTTTGAATTCATCTCATTTATTGATTCTTGATTTTATTTCTTGCACTTTGGGAATCTTGTTAAGGAACTCTGTTTCTAAGTCAACATGATAAAGATTTGGGCCTACTTTTTCTTCTGTTTGGTTTAGGGTCTCTGGTCTAATTCCTAGGTCCTTGATCCATTTTGAGTGGAGTTTGTGCAGGGTGAGAGATAGGGGTATAATTTCATTTTGCTACATATGGATTTCCAGTTTTCCCAGCACCATTTGTTGACCAGACTATCTTTTCTCCATTGTATGTTTTTGACTCCTTTGTGTAGTATGAGGTGACTGTTTGTGGGCTTGTCTCTGTGTCTTCTATTCTGTACCATTGGTCTACCTGTTTTTGTTACTATTGCTCTGTAGTGTAGTTTAAGGTATGGTCTTGTGATGCCTCCTACCTCACTCTTCCTGCTAAGGATTTCTTTGGCTATTCTGGCTCTCTTATTTTTCCAGGTGAATTTCATGATTGCTTTCTCTATTTCTATGAGGTACCTCACTGGTATTTTAATTGGAATTGCATTGCTGAATAGAGTTTTTGTAGTATGGTCATTTTGACAATATTAATTCTGCCTATCCAAGCACATAGGAGATCTTTCCATCTTCTAAGGTTTTCTTTAATTTCTTTCTTTAGTGTTCTGTAGTTTTCATTGTAAAGGTCTTTCACCTCTTGTTAAAAATATTCCTAAGTATTTTATTTTTGAGACTATTGTGAGTGGGGTAGTTTTCCTAATTTGTCTTTCAGAGGATTCATCACCAATAAATAGATATGCATTAGATTTCTGAGTGTTGACTTTATATTCTGCTACTTTACTGAATTCATTTATGAGTTCTAGAAGTTTTCTAGTGGAATTTTTTAGATCCTCTAAATAGAGAATCATATTGTTGGCAAATTGTGATAGTTTTTGAGTTCTTCTTTTCCTATTCATATTTTTAATTTCTTTCATTTGTCTAATTGCTCTGACTAGAGTTTCATGGACAATGTTGAATAAAAGTGGTGAATGAGGGCATCCCTATTTTCTTCCAGTTTTTAGAGGGAATGTTTTCAATTTTTCTCCATTTAGAATGGTGTTGGTCCTGAACTTAGTATAGATAGCCTTTATAATGTTGAGTTATGTTCCTACTATCCCTATTTTTCCTAGTGTTTTAAACATGAAGGGGTGCTATATTTTATTAAATGTTTTTTCTGCATCTATTGAAATGATCATTTGTTCTTGACTTTAAGTCTATTGATGTGATGAATTACATTTATTGATTTCTGGATATTAAACCAACTGAACATTCTGGGATGAACCCAACTTGATCATGGTGCACTATTGTTTCAATGTTTTTTTTATGTAGTTTGCCAGAACTTTGTTAAGAATTTTTGCATGCATGTTAATCAGGGTTATTGGTCTGAAGTTTTCTTTCCTTGATGTTTCTTGATACCAAAACCTGATACCTGGTTTTGGTATAAGGATGATACCAGTTTCTTAGAATGTATTTGGAAGGGTTCCCTCCTTTTCTCTTTCATGGACTACTTTAAGGAGAATTGCTATTAATTCTTCTTTGAAGGTCTTGTAGAATTTGGCTCAGAATCTCTCCTTTCCTGAGCTTTTCTTGGTTGGTAGGCTTTTGATGCCTTCTTTATTTCATTGCTTAAAATTGAACTGTTTAAATTGTGAATGTTCTCCTGCATCAGTTTGGGTAGATGATATGTCTCTAGAAATTTGTTGATGTCTTCAAGATTTTCTATTTTGTTTGAATATAGATTTTCAAATAGTTTCTATTTATATTTTGCATTTGAATATTTTCCATTGTAATATTTCCTTTTTTATCATGAATTTTATTTACTTGAGTTTTCTCTTTTTCTTCATTAGTGCGGCTAAGGGATTATCAATTTTCTTTATTTTTTCAAAGAACCAACTTTTTGTTTTGTCTCTTTTTTGAACTGTTTCTTTTGTTTCAGTTTCATTGATTTCAGCTCTGAGTTTAATTATTTCCTGTCTTCTACTTTTGGCGTTGATCTGTTCTTTTTCTAGGGTTTTGAAATGTAAATAATGTTAGGTCATTTATTTGTTGACTTTTTATTCTTTTAATGAATGAGCTCAATGCCATGAACTTTCCTCTTAGCACTGCTTTCATAGTGTCTCAGAGATTTTGATATGTTGTATTGGTCTTCTCATTTATCTCTAAGTATTTTAATCTCCTCCCTGATGTCTTCTACTACCTATGCATCATTAAATAGTGTATGATTTAGTCTCCAGGTGCTGGAGCAGTTTCTATTTCTTAGTTTTTTCTTTGATTTCTGTCGGGGTACCCGGGACCCCTGGCCCTAGGTGTGGCTAAGATGGCACCTGGCAGTGAGCCAGAGCAGTTAACTTTTGCACAAACATCTGACATCATTTTAAGGAAGTCTTTATGACTGGTTCTCTGGTCTCATGCACAACGCATGATCTCGGTATGCCCTGCTTGGCTCTCTGTATCTGTCCATGCTTTTCCCTCGTGTGCTCTCCTTTGATTGGTGGTTTTACCTATATAAGGTCTGTAACTTCCCTGCTGGGGAGAGAAATAGGATAAGAAAAAGAAACAATAGAAGCAGAAGGACAGCATGCAATAAAGCATTGAAACTTCAACCAGGTGTCGTGTTTCTCTGCGGGTATAAGATATGATGGTAATGAGATAAAAGGTAAGAATGTAGAGGTACTAGATCATAGAAAGTGTGAAAGAGGTATCAAAAGTAGTCAATTGTTAGGATGAGAAAAGACAGAAGGAGATTTCTCTGAGGAAACAGATAAATAAGAAGAACATAAAGCAAGAAAAAGTAATGTAAAAAAATATATAAAAGAATCTATAGCAAAACTGTAATATGCTATTCAAACTCCCAGTCCTCAGTAGCTTGATGCATGAGCAGTACTTGATTTCAAAGATTTGGGGGATGTGAGAGCAGGAAAAAAAAAATAGGGGAATAAACAAAATTAAAAAATGAGTCTTCAAGGGAAAGTGAAGAATTGTTTCTGTTGGAGTTCAATATCTGCTCTACTTCCCTTCTCTTCTGATAGGTGGGGTTGTCTGGGATTTTCTGATAACTCCATCCTTAGGTGGGAGGGTGAGATTTGGAGGTGGGACTCCTGGAAGCAGGTATAGCAATTGTCAATCTCTGTGGAAGACTGCACCCCAGGACTCTCCTTCGGGGTTCACTCAGGTGATGTAGGAGTCTGGTCTTAGCCCCTCCCCTCACTTGTGGAACCCACAATTCCTGGTCTATAATGTAGTCTCTAAATTGTATCTCTCCTGCCCCCATCTTTTTGACTTCCCAATCAGGATCCTCTCTCCCTGGAGGTACTGAGGGCTGAGCACTGAAACCTGTGTGCCTATCAAGGAAAGTTGTTCTGTATTTGGCAGATCAGGACAAGCTGTGGGCCATCATGTAGCCATAACACTGGGCTGAGTTAGTGGCTAGGGGTTGGTTGGGAGACAGGGAGTTGAAGAGCCAGAGGGCCCTGTTGATTACTAAACCAGCTGGATTAGGTAATTTGTGGGTGTTGTGCTGGGGAGGTAGTCATGGACCAGGCTGATATTGGGTCCCAGCAAGTGCTACCTGAGTTATCTCTGAAATCCCAATGAGTGTTGGGCTGGTTGGTTGAACAAGCTGGGATCAAGATTCCCTCACACCCTTTTCCTATTATAAAGTCTCTGCAGCAAAATGGTGGCTATTAACATACCTTGCAGGGATACTTCAGATGTAACCAAGCCCACAGGTCCCTTAGTGATAATCTTTCAGGTCCTGGCTATTATCCCTAGATGGAATTAGTCACATCCCTAGTTGGTGGCGGCCACAGTGGTTGCTAACCTGTAGGTACTTTGATAACAAGCTTCTAGTCCCCAGCAGGTGTTGGAAGATGGAAGCTACCCCAACTAAAAGTGGTGGCGGTGGCAATGGACATAACCCAAGATGGTGGTGAAGATGTACCGAGATGGAAGCTGCCATGTGTTGGTAGATGTGGAGCTTCAGTTCATGCTGGGGGCATGGCATTATCACATGGGTTGGAACCAGGCTATATCTGTGGGGGCAGGCCTGAAGGCTCCTTTTTGATGTATAGATTCAGGTTTTCAAGAACCATTCATTGAAAACGTGTTGTATTCTCTCTAAATTGACTTGGTTGAATTGTTTTTGTAAATATTCCATTGATTACAAATGTACACAGTCTCTTTTTGGACTCATCTTTTGTTCCTTTATTTATTTTCAATCCTTATTCCAATGTTGACAAGTCTTAAAGTAGATAGAGAAAATCTGCAACATTGATCTTACTTCCCACAGTTATTTTGGTTACTCTATAACAGCACATCTTTATATGCATTCTGGAATCAGCATATCAAGATCTTCAAAAATGTTCACCTTGAAGATAATAGATATCTTAACAATATTCTGTCTCTCACCCTCAATGGTTTTGGCATGTGTCTCCAACTATGTAGTTCTTTGATTTATCTTAGTGATATCTTTTAGTTTTGATGAGATTTCAGATATTTGTCTATATTTAGTGTAGACGATATATAGTAATTCATTTGTAATGATTCATTGCTAGAAAAATCAGGTTTTTTTTCTCTAATAACCTTGTAACTGAAAATCTTGCAAAAACAATTTTTTACTTTTGATGGCTTTTGTTGTTGCTTATATAAGTTTTCCTTATACATCATGACGTGTGCTGTAATAAGGGGTTTGCATATTTTCAACATATATCTTTTAACTTCTTCCCCCTTTAGTCCATAGGTTAACTTGTGAAATAAAATAATATTTACAAAAGAGAATTAATGTACATGACTTTCAAATTTTTTATGGATTTTCATAGAGGCTCAATATAATATTTTTAAAGCTCCTTTGTACTATTAGTTTACAGGGATATTTTCCAATTAAAAATGGATGTTGGATTTTCCAAATGCTCTTTTGCTCCAACTTTTGAGACAATCATGTTTTTTTCTCCTTTATTATATCAGTGTTGTGAGTTAGCCTGGTAGAATTTGTTTTTATTTTTATTTTATTTCATTTTTTTTTTCACATAAGGGAGTTTATTAAGCACACAAACTCTCTGCAGGGTAAGAGAGAAACTGAGAGGAAAAGAGGAAAGGGCGTGCACGCAGGAGAGAGAGAAATGGAGAAGACAGCATGAAAGTGAGGAGGAGAGAGAAGCATGAAAGTGATGAGAGGAGAAGAGAGAATTTGATTTTTAATACAACCATTAGTTTCTAGAAAAACCATACATGAGTAGCCATGATACCCTTTTTTATATACTGTTGGATTGAAGTTGCTGATATTTTATTGAGAATATTTGTGTCTAAGTATGAGAGAGATATTGACCAGTAACACATTTTTTTATCTTTTTGCCTGTAATTCATTTTTTTAAATTTTTACTTCTAAATTGCTTGGATTTTAGTATCAGGGTTATGCTAGCATCATGAAAGTGGTTAAGAAATGTTTCATACTCTTTTGAGAGTTTTATATAACTTGACCACTGTTTTCCCTGAAGTATTTAATAGACTGCACAATGAGCCCATGTGGCATGGGGTTGTCTCTGTATTTTTTCTTACATTACTAATTCAATATTTTTAACAAATATAAGTTTACTCAGTCTTTTAGTTTTGTTTCTTCTCATATCAACTTCATCAATTTTTTTCAAGTAAAATGTCTATTTTTTTAAATGATTTGATATTCATATTATCCTATTACTAGACTTTGTTCTCTGTATGGAATATAAATTCCCTTTTCATAATTAGTGCTAGTAATTTATTATATTCTCTGTCTTCATGATTAGTCTTGCTAAAACTTCATCAATTTTATTAATTATCTTAAAGAGTAATTTTAAACTTTACAATTTTTTTGGTGGGGGGATTGGTATATTTCAACGATTTCTGGTCTCACCTTTATTTCCTTTCCTCTACTTATTTCAGACTTATTTTTCTCCTCTTTAGTTGGGAATTATTATGACATAGTGATTATTATAATCTAATTATGACCTGAGTTGTTGACTTGTCCTTTTTCTATAGTGTAAGATATTATTTTGACTCAAACACTGTTCTAGCTGCTTTTTACCAATGTTTGTATGTTTATGCTTATCATTGGATTAATTATATTTTGCAAGTTCCCTTGTGACTTATTATTTGATCAATAGACTATTTATAAATATTTTGCTTAACATCATATTAAAAACCTTATAAAGTATGTTATATTTATCAATTACTATTTTGTTTGTGATTTCTATTCTACTGTGATTAAACAATGTACTGTTTTATGAAAATCCTTTGATATATGTTGAGACTAGGTTCATGTTCCATACATTTGAAATTAATGTATATGCTTTAGTAGGTGGATAGAGCATTCCATACATGTTAATCAACTCACAGAGATTGATAGTGTTCAAATATATATAAAATATATATATATAATTGTTTGGTACCATGGATAGAACTCAGGGACAATCCCTTTTTGTATTATTTATGCAGAGACAGGATCTGACTGAACTGCCTAGGGTATGACCAAGTTCCTGAGGCTGGCTTTGAACTTGCAATCCACCTGCCTCATCCCCCACAAGCATCTGGGAGTATAAGTATGAACCTCAAATCTTTATATTTAGTGACTTTATTTGATTCAAAATTTTCTAAGCGGTGTTAAAATCTTCGATTATAATCACAGAGTTGCTTCTTCAATTCTCTCAACATTTTCTTCATGCATTTTAAAAATTCTATTATTCACATACATAAAAAGATGCAGGGCATCATTAATCATTAGGGAGTAAGTTAAAACCGTAATGACTAATGATCTCACACCTGCTAGGATGAGTATTATAAAAGAAACAGATAACAAGTGCTATGAGGAGAAGCAGAGAAGGCAACGTTTGTAACTTGGTGGGAATGTAAATTAGTACTTTTACTAGGTAAAACGACAAGGAGCTTTTTCAAAAGCTAAAAATGAAATTACCATGTGATCCAGCAGTGCTGCTTCTGGGTATTTATCAGAAATATTTAAAATCATTATGTAGAGGGAATGTCTGCTTATCCATGTTCATTGCAACATTATTCACAATAGCCAAGTTATGAAAAGAATGTGTCCATCAGTGGACCATCAGATAAAAAACTGTGGCACATCTACACAAAGGAATACTACTCAGACTCAAGAAGGAGGACTTCCTGTCATTTGTGACAACATCAATGGAACTGAAGACATTATTGTTAAGTAAAATAAGACAAATAATTCATGTTTTTACTTATATGTGGAATCTTAAAACTGTTAAAATTATAGAGACAGAGAACAGAATGATGGTTACTGGATGATGAAAGATAGTGGGAGTGGGAAGATAATAGTCCAAGAATACAAAGCATCAACTAGATAGAAGAAATTTGTTTCAAACCTGTTGCATATTTTAATCAAGGTAGCTAAAAATTGAGTACTTTAAATTTTAGTATCATTAAGGAATAAATTTCAAATGTTTTCATCACAAAAGGCATCAAATGTTTGAGTTGATAGATATGTTAATTTAATGAATCATTCCATAAGCATTCAAAATTATAACATCACTTTATATCTCATAAAGATATACATTTGTAACTTTACACTATTGAAACAATAGAATAAATTTTTTCAATTGGGTATACACATTTATGATTTCTGTTATCTGAATAATTGATCCATTATCTACATTACTTGTTTCTTTGTTTTGCTAAACTTGATTCAAATTCTGCTGTTATTATTTATTATTCATAGAAGATTTCTTATTGTTCTGGGTGGATTCAGATCTGCACAAACACACACACAGTTTAATGCTTTGGGTGTATCTCATTGTTTATCTTTTAGGGTGAAAGAAATAGTCAATGGCAACTCTTTAAATACAAATTTAGGTAAAATTCAACTTTTATTTGCATTCAAAAATGACATATAATATTCTGAGACAATGAAATGTTTGACTTAGAACCTTCCTTCATACAAAAATTAACCTCATTTATTCTAAGATATCCTACATCTATGCAGAAGCCTCCTCTGTGGTTTCAGGGCATTGAGAATGATTAACCATCTTGACAATACTGTTTAGCTGGTGTCTTGCAGGTAAAAATAAAAGAGTAGAAAAACTGTAAGATCACACTAGGCATCCATGCCTTTGGAAAGGAAACTTCAGATTGGAATGGTATGAATAAATACGTACATTTAAAGATGCTATATGTTAGTAGCAGTAAAGCACATGTAACTAATGGAATTTTTTTTTTTTTTACATCAGCATTGGACTTTTTATCCAGTGCTTTTTCAGATATACCTAAGGTCATATTTAAACAACAATTTTAAAAGATGCATTGAAATGATCTTTAAACTCCCTACTAATATCATATAAATTATCAAAATAGACTTCTCTTCATATTGAAGGGAAACATCTACTGACAGAAAATTAAGATAATGTCAAAGTTACCATATGTTTGTTTTTTGCAAGTCATCAACAGAAAACTTGCTCCTGGGTTGTTGCTAATTTGTCAGCCATTATTAATAGGTATTGACACTGACAGAGTTCCCACTGGGGTTTAGCCCTCGGAAGAGCTCAGGATTCAAAATCCATCAGCAAGGAGCTGCTGCTTTTATCAAGTGCACATAGCAGTTTTATTTTGCATGGAAGTGTTCATAGTAAATAGAATGCTTTGAAAGGATGTAAAATTGATTTTTATTTTCAATTTTTAAGAGTATCAGTCAGAAACAAGGTTTCAAAAACAAATGTTCCGAAAATATCAATTTTTAAAATTAATCCTTATTTATGTTAATGTTCCACAAAACATACTTAAAAACATTAAATAACTCTTGAAAAAGCATAATAACTACAAGAAATATCCAATTTCAATCTTCTTATCAGTTCTTTCAGGTCTGTTGGTGACTTTTGTTCTTTGCTGGCCTCCCTTAGATGTCTGAGGACCAACTAGAATATTTATTTACCTAAGCCACCAGCAACCCTGCTGTACTTCACATGTCTCTTTGCTTCCAGTAGACTTATCTGAGCATATACTCATATACTGATAGAATGAGAGTGGAGGAGACCTAATTATGTAGGCACATTTCAAGCTCCTGCTCAAAATATATCTGGTAACATCCAATTAGTCAAAGCATATTGCATGACCAAGTCCAGTGTCAAACTGTAGAAAACATGATATGCAAAGAACAGGATTACAGGGAGGTGTGAGACATGAGGTTCAATGACAAAATCTATACCATTTAAAGGTCATAAATGTAAATGAGTGTTTATTTTCACAATTCTCGTATTTTTGTACAGATGTTGAGTTTATCAGAAAGTTTATATTTAAGTCAAGATTGCTATGTTAAATCACATTTTTGGTCCCTATAGGGATTGGTATAGCTGCAGAACCAATATAAAGAAGATATACAAAATTACATGTTAAGACAAAATTTGCAGTTGGAGAAACACATAATAAAATGCATTAATATTGAAGAAGTATTTGAATGCCTATCTGGAGTTCTTTGACATCCTGTTTTAATTGTAAGAATGACATATCTTTAATATACCAGTTGTTAATATGTGGATGAAAATATTAGTCAATAATCTAGATGCTTCTATAAACCAATTTAATAAGGAAACATCAGTTCATATCAATTAATAATATCCACTAAGCCCCTTCCACAGGGGAAGGAAAACAATGAGAAAGAATTCACAGTAAATTAGTAGACCAGAAGACAAGCATAGATGAGACAGGTGGAATCATATAAAAATGATGGGAAAATTAATTATGTAACATTCAATGTTGTTCATACTATTCTACATACTAACAGCTTAATACTATATAGAGGATTATTATTTTTGGGGAGGAATAGAAAAGAGTACCGTTCATTTAGTTTCAGTTTTCCATCTTCAGCTATAGTCAAAGGATGTTTGAAATTTCTAGCTGTGGAAATGATTCTCACATAATCCACTGCACACAATTTTGTTTGTAATTTATGTTATATAAATAAAGCAAGGTAGGGGAAATACCTTGAAAAAGAAAAAAGCCATAATGTAATTAATTTACTTTTGCAAATATTCAAAATCTTGGAATAGTAAAGAATGTTTAAACATTATTTATAGAAAATGATATGCTGAAACATACATGCAGATTAAAGTCAGAATCACTCCATTGTGGAAACTTAGGGATTGACCTTCTGAGTGTTATTACAGAAACTACAAATATGCTAATATCTTTAATGTACTTGAAGATGGTATGGAAAATCTTTGTGTACTTATAGATTTTTAGACTTATGGTGATATTTAACAATATTGCATGATATGAAGAACTAAGTAAATTCTTAAAAACTCTTACAAAAAATTTTTGACAAAGGACAAAAAAAAATCAATATTGTTACAAAGTACGAAATATCACATTTTCTCAAAAAAGGTTTTCTATATATGTTTGTTCTCTATAAAGATGAGTGTAGTGTTAAATATGACATATACACAGAAAATACACTTATTTAAAATATAGAACTCAAAGTTTTCAAAAAGTGAACTGCATGCAATCAATAGCAAAATGGGTAATAGGAAGGTAATTAATCAAAATTCTGTCTCATGATATTTTCTATGTGTCCCTCCCCCGGGAGTTTTTGGGATGCTTCTGGTGTTTCAATTGTTAGACTGGGGAAAGTTTCCTGGTATTGTTATATTTTTGTGCATGAAAGTTGATCAAGTTATTTGCTTATAAGCTGTGTACATATTTTATACTTCAATTAAAAAGTGCTACAGCATTTTGTTAACAAGAAGTCTTTTAACAATCCTTAACTATTATTTTAACATAGCATATTTTATACAATGTAAGTCTGGTATAGTTAAATTTCAAGTATGAGTTCACTGAGAACAACAATATCAAAGAAGCAAATCAAGGTGAGAGTTTGGGGACTAGTGTTATGCTTTCTACAAAATTTTCATCTCACTAAGTATTCAATGCTAACAGGTTGTAACAAAGTAAAGTGGAAAAAAGAACTGGGGAAATTTGAAAACATTTGAAATTTGTATAGGAATTATTTGTTTGGAATCTGAAACATTGCCTTCAACATAAGGAGTAATACCTACATATGTAGAAAAACTACTTAATTTTTTGAGTTTTATGATTATAATCTTGAAATCTAAGTAATATCCCATAGTGGTTACAAGAATTAAATAGTATATTTCATGTAAAACTCTGATTTCAATTCTGCATCCAAACGTGTACAGGGAAAGATGGGCATGATTCCATCTGTCTCTGAGAATTGTACATCATGAAGAATACTCTTTGATTTGAAGTTTTATTTTGTAAGGGCTAATAGAAATGTGAGGGTACTTTATAAAGTTAAGAGAATAATGATGTTACTAAGCATTAATTTTAAATAATATTTGTATGGTTCTCTGGACCCAAGCTTCTCCATGTTAAACCAGAATAAAAGAACAAGCCAAGAAGAGAGAGACTAGCACTTCATTCTACAATGACCACAAAGGTATCACTGCAAGAAGGTATCTGCTTTCTATAGAGAACTATCACTTCACATAACTGCATTGTATATTATTCCTCAACCCTCATTAATTTTTCTCAAATGGAAATTTAAAATAGTGATAATATGAAGTGTGTTTTTCAATATATAAATGAAAGTAAAATAGAATTAAAACCATAAATATCCCATGAGACCAACTCCTTGTTTTGACAAAATGAAAGAGTGCCTTGCCAAATGATTAACTCTATAAAGATCGTATTCATCTCTGCTACTATATTATAATACCAATGTACATGATTAGCTAAATTCAAGTAGTTCTAAATTTCATAGTTCTAAAATATAATTTATATCCTTTCAATACTGTTTGAAATTTTTGAACCCACACATCTATAAATTATACTTTCCTAACTGAATGCATTTTTTACTTAAATCTATAGTACTTCAGTTATAATCTGAGTAATACACATAATCTAAAACCTCCTACAGTCAACTTCTAATGTATGAGATGCATTGCCCACCAATTCTTAGAAAATTCTTACTTTGAAGTTGTCAAATTTATTAATGAAAATAAGAAATAAAAATAAAATGTTAACCAAAGTTTCTTTTTTAATGCAATCTCAAGAAAATTGTACATATTTTAATGATTTTTTTGAAATGTAGAATTTCCTCACATTCACTGACATATGAAATTGAACCCAGCTACCACTGTTAATTATAGGACGATGTCAAAGACATCCATAAATTAATAGAAAATTTAGTGTTACCACCATCGATGTCAAACAGATAGTCAAAGAATTCCATTAAATTAGACATAATCTTCTATTTCAGGAGCCCATCTGTGATATTTTAATTAGGATGCTTCTTCTCAGAAAATACACAATCGTTTTGTAGATTATTAAAGTCATACATAATGGAAATTACATGATGGTGTTTTACAATATTTCAATATTTTATCCATGAATTATCTTGCTTATAACAGAAAATCTTTATTAAATCATCTGTAAGGAACATGTGACTGAGAACTTTATGATGAGAAGAATGAATTAAAAGGATGTGGAAGTTTGGATTCATTTAAGATATAAACACCACACATAGGTTAAATAGCTTATGTTTAACAACAAAGCAATGTTAACTATGGTAAAAGAATAACTAACGATAAGATGTAACGAAACTGTATAACTTTCAAGGGCCAAAGGAAAATATCTAAATAAGCACAAACTTATAAGGCATTCAGACCAAACTGGAGAAGACATGGGGCAACTTATGGGATAGGAAGAAAGTATCTAAGTATGCCAAACAGGAGCTGACCTGAACTCTTTGGCAAACAATCGGACATCTTCCTGCCAGTGCTGGACCCGGGCATCGGCAGCTACAGCTGTGTGCATGCAGTGAATCCCAGTCAACTAATAAGGCTGGAGTCCTTCAGAACACACAGCCTGTGGGCTTTGGGTTTCCTTGCCACGCCAGGGCTGCAGTGCCACAGAGATCCAAGGCCCGGGAGGTGATCAGGATCTGCCACATACATAGATGTCTTGCTGCTGATCCTCTTCTTCCTGCATTTTTATTTAAGTAGGCTCTGTTGTTTACTTTAAAGGAGAAATCCTTAAATTGATTTTTCAAAGAGATCAAGGATTCATGTGGAGCCTAGAAACAATAAACTGACAACTTACATGAATGGTTATTTTAGAGATACCTTTAGTCATCATAGTCATCTCAGGAAGAGGATGGTTCCTAAAAAACTTAAAAAAGCCTAGTAACAAAACTAATAAGCAACTTAGTTATAAAAACAGAGCTATAAATTTGCAAATATAATGTAGGTAGTATAAGTTCAATCCAAATTCAACCTGATAGGTTTTGAAATAATAGGCAGATCATATCCTTCATCAAATCCTCAGAATACAGCCTATGTAACAAATCTAAGTAGATTATATTCACATGTTGATAAAGTTAGCTATGGTGGATGAGTGGTTCTTGAAATATATGATTTTGTGTTGTTGTTATTGTTGTTGTTTTGTCTTTTTGCTTTCTTACATACCCTTCCGTTTATCACCCCCAAACCATCTTACTTTTTTTTTTTGCCATGCAGGATATAATACCTGGGTCTCATGCATACTAGACAAAGACTCTAGCACTGAATCATACCCAAGTCCTCTTTTCTGCTCCTAATTCACTATGCACGGATATGATTTTAAACCCCCACTTCACAGGATAAGTCCAATGCTTCAAAAGGTTTTTTTTAGAATTGGTGTATATTAAAATTTATCTGTGAGAAGAACACACTGGACAAAATAAATATGCTCCCCCCAGAATTATTTATCTCAACTTTCTTACTATTAGTGACACAATGGTAAAGGGTATGGGAAGAGAGTTGGGCAATTCCATTATGGTTTCATTCTCTTGGAACCAATGACTGACACGAGTCGCTTACTATGCTGGCTGGGCCAGGCTTCTCTTCCCACTTATTGTTACTGCAATGCTCTGTCAACCTGGGGACATATTCAAACTGATCAGGAAAAGGCAGCAAGATTAAATAAGAAGTAGGTGGTGCTATCCAAAAAAATAAAAATAAAACTCATGTTTCCTTAATTCAAAGAAATAATAGAAATACTCTACAAGAAGAACATGAGTAGTAATAACTCATTACACTAAGCGCTGGCAGGAGGATCAGAAACTAGCTTCACTCATTAGTGAGTTTCCAGACATGATTTTCTAGCTGAAGACTTAGTCGAATCTCTAATGAGATCTTTCTTTATGAAACTAGCAATATTTTAGAATGTGCTTCCTTGAGATAAAAAAGGAAAGATAATTTGAAATGGCGGGGCATTCCCTCATGTATTTGACTGAATACATAGGCTTACTTTGTAAAAACGAGCATTTAAAGTTTTTGGTGTTTAATAAGTATTCCAAGTTGTATTCATAGTTCTCATTATGCTTGTTATTAAAAGTATTTGTAGTTGTTATCACACCTGTTATTATGATAGGGTATCCAAATCATTTGTCAATCACATAATATAATAAAGTATCTAGTTTATTCATCCCTAGATAAACATTTTCTTAATGTCATCTGGGTAAACAAGTTCACTGTAATAAACTTTCCCAAGTTTAAAGCATTTTTCTTTTTCCTTACTGTTTATTTTACTTAGTTATACATTTATTTTTCTCATGTGTTTATTGATTTCACATTTTTGCTATCTTTTAAATATTTTAAATTTAGGCAAATCTACACCAAAGACGATATCTTGCAGACAGGGTTTGCAAAATTGTGTGTCAAGCAGAAAAGGAAATTGCAAAAATAACTTGATTGATACAATTTTATGTGTTTTTAAGAAAAGTTAGAATGTAAAAGTATAAAAATACTGACATATCAAACTTGTTCAAAGTAGATGGTAAGTCCTCCCTGCTCATACTAAACACCAGTATTCTGCATTCTGAATTATTTCAGGTTGTTTCTCAAATTGGTTCACAATTCGCAGTTAGTGAATTTGTTAACTGTCCCTAAAATCACCCAAATTTAGTTTGAGATCTGCTTTGTGCTAGGACTCCAGAGGTTTAAAGTGTCTTCTCTACTTTTTAACAAAAAATCATGCCCATGCATTAGTACACTTTACCTGATGGCAGTACAATAAAATTGAACCATCTGTGATTAGACTGAGGATTTTTGTTATGCCAGAGAAGAAAGACACTATGAGTAATTTTGAAGAATTTGAGCATATTTTTATCTATACATATTTACCAATGGCAGAAAAAAAATGGTATGAACTCAGACAATAGTATCTTTTAAAAAATGAATCTAAACCTTTAAAGGATGATTTACCATCTCAGAAGTAAAAATTTAAACTTTTAAATAAAATAAAATTATAAGTCTCTGATTTTAGAAGTGCTAAATCAATCAGATTAAAACTTAGAGATGACATAAAGAATCAACAGGCAATTGTTAATGAAATATATGTGGGGAATGGAAAAATATTTTTAAGAATCTTGCATATTATTCTTAAGGTTCTCTTTAGTAAGTAATAATTCACTTCTTATGTTAAAAATTATCTTCAAATCATAATTGTAGAAATATATTTACGTGTTGAAATAATTCCCTTTGCGGTCTTCTATTATTAAGACACAAGCAATTTTGTCTTACAATGTATGTCAAGATCATTTATACGATCTCGAAAATTCCCCCAAATAGATCCCATAAACCTTTCCTCTCTCTAGGTAATAAGATGAAAATATTTTCTTAATTTCTAAATGCAGTCTGCCTTGAAAGATTGTTAAGAACTAATATGATTAATTTTTTGAGGGAATATTTTTAAAATTTTTATTTTTACAGACTGCATTTCGATTCATTGTACACACTAGAGTATAACTTTTCGTTTCTATGGTTGTGCACGATATAGATTCACACAATTTGTGTAATCATACATGTACATAGGGTAATGATGTCTGTTTCGTTCCACCATCTTTCATACCCCCTCCCCTCCCCCCCTCATTTCCCTCTACACAATCCAAAGTTCCTCCATTCTTCTCTCACCCCTCCACACCCATTATGTATCATCATCCACTAATCAGAGAAAACATTTGACCTTTGTTTTTTTGGGAATTGACTTATTTCCCTTAGCATGATATTATAATGTCATCAAACTAAAACTCAATGAAGCAAAGAAAAAAAAAATAGTTTTGGAATGCAAGATAAATTCCCCCTTAGGGATTTCTTTGTATTTTTTTGTTTTGTTGTTATCTTCAATTTCTGCTACCAACATTTCAAACCAAATTCCAGAAAATAAAAAAATAAAAGTAAAAAAAAAAAAAAAAAAAAAAAGATCTTCAGGCATCTGGTTAAACCACTGTACTGAACAAATGCATTTGTCTTCCATCTAAAATATCAATTAAATATTAGTAAAGAGGTATGCAGAAGAACCTCATAACTGGTTTTTGAATCACTGAGCAATGGGAGGCAAAGGACTACATCCTGATAGAGGAAAGAGAATGCAGAAAGCTGAAGGCCAAGAGCAAACAGTGTGGGCTGGCGCAGTGGTACATGCCCATAATCCCAACTGAGACAGAAGGATTGAAAATTCAAGGCCAGTTTAGCAATTTAGCGAAGCCCTAAGCAACTGAGTAAGAATCTTTCTCACTAATAAAAAATGGGCCAGGGGACCTAGAGATGTAGTTCAGTGGTAAAGTGCCCCTGGGCTCAAGTGCCAGAATCAACAAACAACAAACAAACAAAAACAATAAAACACAGAGTTGACTGCTGCAGAGTTGGGGTGTACCTTCCCAGGAGACCACAAGAAAGGCTCCATGCAGTAACATGGAGTCGCAGTGTACAGAGAACTTCCAAAATAGTAATAAAAGCCAATGTATATTCCATGCGCCAGGTCTAAGCAAGTCTTAACAGTGTCCTGATGAGGCAAGTGCTATTTCCATCTCCATTTTACAGATAAGATGCATATGGAATCTGGAATTCTGTACACTGGAATGTTGGATAGAGTTCTTGCCAATTATGTATTGCCACACCCCTTAGAGAGCTGACCAGGAATCACTCAAGTCTGTCAAAAAAATCAGACCTGTCCTATCAGCTTCCACAGTGTTGAAATGTTCTCCTTTCTGACAATGTTCTTTTTCTTCCCCAAGTGTATCATATTTTATGTAAATAATCCTTGCGTTCAGCACAATTTTGTTATCATCTTTATATTTTTATTAATGTGCATTTTCATATGCTATCTTGCATTCTATTATTTATATGTCCATTTTAATTTTTTTGCTAGCATAACATATAATACCTAAAGTATTTTAAGTACTCAAATATTTATTGGAAAATAACTGAAGTTTTGCAGCTACATCTATTGAAAACAATGACTATACTGAGGAGAATAAAGACGAATTTGCACTCGTAAAGGACTAAGATCTAAGATACATGTAAGTCAATTTAAAAATAATTGAAGTTCACATACTCAAAATAGAAGTAAAAGCAACTGCCACTGTGAAATAAGAACACTTACAGAAAGAAAAGCATGGGACATTTTCTATCATTAATGTCTTCTGCTGAATCATTTTTGTTTAGCATGACTTTTTTTTTCCTAATTTCAATTGACTTATATGCCAATAGGAAAATTAGATTTGTAAAATTTGGTCTAGTTTTATGGGAGAATTAAATTCTCAGGAGAATATGTAAGTTGAAAAGAGAAAAAAAAATATCACTTTTAATGTTTATTTTGAAAACATTTCAGTTAACTGTAATAAACTTTTCCTCCCTATGTATTTTAATGCTTCTCAAAAATATGAATATTATTTTATAAATATTGTTTCCCAAAGTGATCCGGTTCATAACCACTGCTATCTGGTATCTGATGCTAGAAATGTCAGGACAGGAGCCGTCACTATCAGTTTCCAAGTAACTATGTGAATACTAGAAATAAATCAGTGTGTCAGAAAAATCTTCTTAAAATTTTCCTGTCATGTCTTTTTCTCAGATCAATTTTTATTAAGGGAAATGCAAAACTGAGAGTTCCATGTTTGGCAGTTGATTTAGAAGGTAGGAATATCATTAGCATTAAAGATCACAGAAATGAATTCCAGACATTGGATACATACATCAAAAGACCCCAAAATGGACAACTAGAACACACATGGTACAATTTAACATTGCTCAACCAGGAATACCAAGGTGGTGGCTTATTTGAATTTTCTTATTTTCCAATATATTTTTAACCGTGCCTTTATTCTGTTCAATGTTTTAGAGCTTTTTACAGAAGTGTTTCTTTTAAAACTTGCTTTATTTGGTTTAGTGTCAATTAGGATTTTAAAGAATTAGTTTCTTTTCTAGTTTTATTCATTGTAGACATTATTTTCCTAAGAAAGTTTAGCCTCAGGGTTTCATGACAGTACTACTATATTATAGAATATAAATAGAACTCCAGTCTCCCTTTCCCCCTCAACCCCTATAAATTCATTTCTAATGACTGAAAAGCATGCAGTGGCACTCAAAGATATATCACAGTTTTGCAAAGTCCTTATTTTCACTATGAAAAAAGAACTCTAAATTGGAACTCATTACTTATAGCTCATTTATTTGCTGGTCTAGAAAAAAATGAATAACCTCATTATAGATCAGCTTTGTCTTACACATACAAGAAATCTTTCATCATTATGATACAGCAGTTATCTTGAAGAAAAAGTGAAATTATTCTTTTAGCAGACTGTCTTCCTCTCTAGTTATTAGGTTGTGTTAAAAGTACATTTCTTACAGAAAATGCCAATGTCTGATTGGATTTTCAACACACTACATTGAACTGACTGCATATTAAATTAACAGAGTTTTCCAAGTTCTCTCTTTCCTCATTCGTTTTTTTTTCTTTTTAACTTTAGAAAGTACTAAGAATATGTTCCACTCTATTTGCATTTCAGAAATTCTGCCTTATTATAGTTCATACCAAACCAGAAATTGGACTCAGTGAATATGATCTACAAATTACTATAACTCAAGAATGATATATCCTTATTATTATGTGAACAAACAGGAAAGAAGTTTTGAACTGAAAATGCATAATAAAACAAATTCTGTGCAGAACAAAAGTAGTGTAAATCAACCTGTGTGTGTGTGTATGTGTGTGTGTGTGTGTGTAAATTTATTTTGAGTGTCAAAATACACATAGATTTATAAAAAGAGTAAGATCTTCCTTTGGAATAATGTTATATTGTTGAAAATGTATTGTGTAGAGCTTAATAAAGCTGACTTCATAACTAGCAAGTTAGTGAAGAACATGAAGTGAGGAAGAAAGACGGAAGGGTTAACTGACTGAGTCCAAAGTAATTAATGTAGTTACACCCACAAATGGCAAAAAAGCATGATATGCCTATTGCCCAGGAAAATGTAACTTAGAATGACTTAATAGACCTTCCTTATCTTAGGAAAATTATATTTTGTTAAAAACTAGTTAGTACATATACACATTGAAAAATTTTAAACAAATGAATAGTTTTTCTATTTCGGATATTTCAAACATAGGCAAAATAAAGGAAATACCAAAATTAACAATCATCACTAATTCTTATGTTCTTTGATATTCACCCGAACTCAAATTTACTTGAAAACAAATCCCACACATCATATCTAGGAGATAAACTCAAACATAATTGCAACATTGTCATAATAGTCAACACAATTAACAATAATTCCTTAACAGCTAATGTTAATCTGTACTATTTAATTGTATCATACAAACGTTTTCTTTTAAAATTGCTTTGTTCTAAATGATTCAAGTGAATCTATTTTATTAACTCGATTGATCAGAATCCCAAAGTTTTTATTTTAATTTTGTTTAAAACTATTTTGTAAGGTATAAGCAATTTATCAAAAACTGTGCATGTTTTAATTGCACAAGTTTATGAAACTTCACATTTATCTACAACCAAAAAGGTTGGGGCTTCATTAAAAGCTGCAGAAAAGCTGCTCTAATCCTCTACAACAAACTGGAATCAAATGATAACCAAAAATAAGCATCTCATGGTACAGAAATATCTGTTTCCTCATCCCTTGGCTGCACCCTGGATTCTGGAGAGTATACTGTTCACCTTTTTGTTGTTGTTGTTGTTGTTGTTGTTTTGTTTGCTGAATCTAATTAAAAAATTGGAGCTTTTATTTTCATGTGATTTTTTCATTTTATTTTTCTAGCAATTTGTTTGTATTGTATTTTATACAAGTATTCATCTATGACAAACTGAACATATTAAAGAAAAAAAGGCCCTTCACCAGTTTGAAAGCGCAGCACTACATAATCATAATTTTCTTTTTTCTTTTTTTTGGCGGGGGAGGGTGAGAGTGTCGGTTTTATTTAGGTATTACAATAAAATTTATCATTTTTAAGAGTACTAGGGTTTCCCAAAGTAGTAAGATTGGACTTTGAGTCCCCTAGTGGTAGATAGCACATAATGCAGGTTTTATGACATCCTATCCCACTCTTCCCTTTCTTGATTCCTGCAGTTTAAACAATGTCCAATAATTTGCTTCTGGGAAAACTAAAGTAAGATTTGCCTTATATATTTTCTCACAATTAGAACTTGGTTAATTCTTTGATTCATTTTACCACATTCCTGTAGTCTCCTCATGTCCTTAAACTGGTACTGCTAATTGTTTTAGTAGATAAGAATGCTTTTCTTCCAACCATGAATACTTTATAAATGCTCTGCACTTTTTTCTTTATGTAAGCAAAATATGGTATTTTAAGTTTTATATATGTGGTTTTAGAATTATATATGTGTTCTCACATATTTTGTGAAACATACTCTAAAATTTACATGTAAGCATTCAGTAATTAGGTTGGAGATAGTCCTTCAAAGTTCAAGTCAAAGCATTTTGAAACCAATATTTAAATTAATCTTTTTAACTGATACATAAAACATAAAAGTTTTACAGATCAATGGGGCACCACGTTGTGTTTTCATATAGTATAATACTTAAACCAGGTTAAGAATAACTTCTTCCTGGTTTTAAATTGCAAGGTACATTATTGTTACCTATAGTCATCTTACTGTACAATAGCACTCCACAACTACTTATTTCTATATCACTTAGTATCCACTTCTTGACCATTCCCCATCCCTCTATCCCCTTTCTTCTCCCTAATGGCTGGTAATCAAAATTCTACTTTCAACTTGCAACAGATAAACTTTTTCAGAACTATGTATGAGTGAAATCTTGTAGTAGTCATCTTTCTGTTCCCCACTAATTTGCTTTAACATAATGATCCTCAGTTCCATAAGCTATGTCACAAGGGACAGGATTTTATTCTTTTTATGACTGAATAATATTTCACTCTGCATATTTGTCATTTTTTTTCTTATTCATTCTTCAGTTAATGAATATTTATACTGATGTAACTTCATTTTTTTTATGTATACCCAAGAATGGGGTTGCTGGGTCATATGGAAGTACCATTTTTAATTTTTTGTGAAATCATACAGTTTTGCATAATGTTTCTATAATCAACATTTCCACCAATGTGAGTTCACTTATCTCCACATCCATGCCAGCATTTTTAACCTCAGTCTTTTTTGGCAATAATCTTTCATACTGGTATATGGTGATATCTCATTGTGGTTTTAATTTGCTTTTTCATGATTATTAGTGATGTTTATCATGTGCTTATTGTCTATATGTCTATATGTCTTATTTGAAGAAATCTACTTATATCTATTGACCAATTTTTAATCAGTTTTTGGGGTTCCATGTTGTTTTATATTTTTTTAATGTTTTTTGAGATTTTGGTGTTCTTTATTCTGTGCATAAACCGTTGTCAGACATAGCATCTGCAAATAATTTTTCCCATTCTGTATGTTAACTCTTTATTTATTGTTTCCTTTGCTGTTCAGAAGCTTTTTAGTTGTTAAATCAATTTGAAAAGGGTTTTTTAATGAAAAGAAGTGTTAATTGAATGGATTAAATGTATTTTATTTAATATTTGAAAATAATTCTTTTATGTAGTAAAAACACTTTACACTAGAGCATTAGAAATAAAATATTTCATGGATTAATTAGGTTATCTCGCTGAGTGAACAATAATAGACAATCTGAATTTAGTCATAATATCCTTTTGCTTTGCATAAAAACTGCATTAGAAACATAAAGTATTGATCGTGCTGCAAATCCCAAACAAAATGATTTGTGAAAGAAAGTGAAAAATGTTCGTTTGCTTTTTAAAAGTTGTAATTTTATCTCACCAACAAAATAGTTGGTTATTTGATTTAAGCACATTGGTTTATTTATATTTTTATCCACAGCACTTAGAAAAGGGATCCCTTATTAGCATGCAATTTCATAGATCATGTTCTGATATATTTTATTAAATCTAATCTCTTCCTCTATATTTCTGCATATACTAGTAACTTATTTATGTTCATATTATCAATGTCAGCACGTTTAGAGTGAAAGGATGCAGAATTGATTATTTTCATCTCTTCGAGAATGTCTATAATTTATCCATGACCAAACACAACATTTTTAGACAGACTTTACCACGGAAAGAATTCCTCCCAACGAGCAATAACATCAGTTCCTGGCGTCTTCCATATTGAAATAAATTACATTTCGTGTTTAGTAGCTGTTTTCTGCCATCCTCACTGAACTGCCCTCACATTTTTCAAATTTTAGAATTGTTTAGCTATTTAAAGTTTAGAATTCTCTGAGACCTGTACAAATAACCCATTTTCCTTCCTTTAGACTATCATTTTCCAGATTATGAAGCTAAGGGATAAAGAGATTACATCTTAAACCAAATGGAACAAAATGATTCATTCATTCAAGAAAATGTGTTGACTAATTATGAGCTGCAAATTCTTCTTTGAACTGAAGATGTATTACAGTCTTAAATATACTCGTACATATTAATATGTATGGAGAAAGATATCCTAATTTTACAATGTGTATATTCTAGTTAAATTGAGCAAACCCAAAAAGATGTAAGATTATTTGAAATAGTAATAGATCATAACAAGAAAATAGCTAGAAATTGATATTATTGGTCAAAGAAATGTAGTTTATGTTAACATTTTCTCTTGATGTAAAAACCCAGATGTGCAATGTGCAACACTGGGATTGAAATTATTGCATTCAAATCTGCAATGGAGACTCAACAAATGCATTTAGTCAATGGTTTCTTCCCTACAGCTACCTGGACATCAGAATTAATTAAAGCAATAGGACTTTTCATTTCCATATGAATTTATTCAACTAATTGTTGCACGTTATTTCAAAATATTAACTAAATTTGTAGTTAGTTTTATTATGGCTCCCTGGCTTATCTTGTTTTTCTACTCTATTATTGTTAATAATTTATTCTGTAGCTCCTTGAAATTTGCTTTGTAAGTTAGCATGAAAACAGATTAACTGATATCTGTTAGTAGTGTGAATTTTTTGAGTCATGACACATTTTGATCAAATGAAATTTCACCTGTTTGCCAATATATTAATTACATTGGATCAGGGTTTTTTGGTGATAAATCCAACTTCCTGTCCTGTTCATTCAGAGTTGATTCAAAGTAGTCTTAATAGGGGGTCCCCTGTACATTGCAACATATAACTTAAAAATTATTTATTTTTTTCCTTAGTTATACATGACAGCAGAATCAATTTTTATATAATTACACAAGTATTAAATATATCTTATTCTAGTTAGAATCCCATTCTTATCTATGTACATTATAGTAGGAGTCACTGTTTTGTTTTCATATACGTACTTGGGAAAATAATGTCAGATTCATTCCACTATCTTTTCTTTTCCTGTCCTCCCCTCCCTTTCCTCCATTCCCTATTGTCTAATCTATTGCACTTCTATTCTTCTCCTCTCTGTCAACTTTATTGTGGGTTTGCTTCTACATATCAGCAAAAACATTCTACCTTTGTTTTTTTGGAACTGGTTTGCTTCACTTAGAATGATAATCTCCATATCTACCCATTTGTTTGTAAATGTCACAAAGTCATTCTTCTTCATGGCTGAGTAATATCCCTTTGTGTATGTATATCACATTTTCTTTATCCATTCATTTATTGAAGGGCACCTAAGTTGGTTCCAGAGCTTAGCTATGGTGAATTGAGCTGCAATAAACATTGATGTGGCTGTTTCACTACAGTATGCTGATTTTAAATCCTTTGGTATATATCAAAGAGTGGGATAGCTGGTTCAAATTGTGGTTCCATTCCAAGTTTTCTGAGGAATCTCCATACTGCTTTCCAGAGTGGTTGAATCAATTTTGAAGTCCCAACAGTAATGTATGAATGTACCTTTTTCCCATATCCTCACCAACATTTATTGTTACTTATACCCTTGATAATAGCCATTCTGCCTAGAGGGAGAGGAATGTCAGTATAGTTTTAATTTGCATTTCTCTAAGTACTAAGTATATTGAATATATTTTTCTTGTATTTGTTGACCTTTTGGAGAAAAGCAGGAGGTATCACAATACCAGACCTAAAATTTTACCATAGAGTGGTAGTAACAAAAACACCATGGTCAGCACCAAATCAAGCAAGAAGACTAATGGAACAGAAGACACAGAGACAAATACACACAAATCCAGTTATCTCATACTAAACAAAGGAGCCAATAACATACATTGATGTTACTTTCTACATACATTAAAAATACTTTCTTAATTCAGTAAAATACCTCTTAGGTTGTAGTTGTCAGCTTCAGGTCTATTTTCATAGGTGTTGTAGAATTAAATAACATTGAATTGTTCCAGTAGTTTGTATGTAGGTAAGAAAGCATTAATCTTTCTGAGATGATATTATAATAAAAGAATTGAAATAAATTTTACCTTTATTATTTACCCATAGCAAAAAATGTCTGAGTCACACCAAAGTCTTATCCACTCTACTAATTTCAATTCATGCTTCGTTTTAGAATATGCTACCTCAAGTTGCTGACTTTGGACATGGTTACAATGGCCTGGAGAATTTATTAACTCCTCTTGACTAAAATTTTTCATTTTCCTCCCTTATAGAATAAAGAAGTTTAATAATTTTCTCATTTTTATTGTCTGTAAGTGATGTCATATGATATTGATTATATTTTCAGAAATATTCTTAAATTACTAGTTTCAATCAAGCATGATACAATTGCTGAAATTTAATTTAGGTTCACATAGTCATGAGTGCATTTTAAACATAAGGTTTTCACATTAAAATAACTGTCAAACAAGAATAGGAAGTTTTATCATTACTATCATTTTGTGAAATAATTCACAATCTGATGCACATTATAAGTCATTTTTGAAGCTTCTTCTGTATACCTGAAAACCTCTGCTTACAGAACCAATTATCATGTTGAAATTCATCTAGCTCTAGGTAAGTGCACATCCCACCAAGCACCTTTCAGGTGGGGTCCTTTTCCTACACATGATGCATCGGCTTTCATTTATTTTCCAGTCACTTCAGTGTGAATTGCTTCCTAGAGCTAGCATTAGCCTCAGGAAGGAGTTGCTGCTAAGTAACTGATGTGGACTAAAGCATTCTTTAACCTGCTCCACATGCTTTTGTGGTTTCTTGGTCTTTAAACCTTATACCATCACCATTGATCCAGATATTTATATTGCATTAGTTTTATTAATAAATAATGGCATCATGTAGGTGCTTCCTTAACCATTACTTAAAAAAAAAAATGACCAGAAATTCAATAGCTGATCATAAAATTGAGATCAGTGAAATCATTCTGTAAATATTATTGGCATCTCTAATCAAAAATGCATAAATAGAAAGACAATTTTTACAAAAGCAAACTTCTCTCTTAGAATAACCAACCAGTGAGCCTGTTGAATGGGCAGATGTAGACTCAGTGCATGGTACTATTTGGTAAGTGTCTAGACTAACGTATTTCTCAGTCCATATGATGTATTTTTTATTGGTGTAAAATTAAAAAGTTATTTTTTCTTTTGTTTTAATACATAGAAAATGTTTTCCTTTGGTATTATACAGTTCATTTTATTATGTCTCACAGAGTGTAAACGTACTGACATTCATGCTTTTCACAAATAAATACAGCTCTGAGGTTTATATCTGAGCTTGCTAATGAGACAAATCAAACATTTAAAAACCCTTGATGAACTTCCCAGATCAGATTGCTCCATTTCCCTCCATGCTCTCACGGCATGATAGAAGTCTAAAAAAAATATTGTCTAAAATAAAAATGTATGCATAAACTACCCTCCTTTGAGGGTTTTCAATTCCCGTACATTTTAAGTCTCAGCCTTTAGAATAGAATCTAGTATCAAAACACTGGTCTGATAATATAAAAACTTTTCTTTTTCAGGAACAACTGATATCTATAATCACATTTTATTTCTGCTAAACATTTGTATTACATGTAAGTAAGGGAGAGCCTTTATTTGGAAGATGTTGGATTCTAGATTCTGTATCTCAGGAATTATTCATAATTAATAGCAGTGGTATTATTTTGCTTGTTTTATCTTACATATTTTAAAATTTAGAATCTATGCATAGGGTACTCTACAACATTTTTAAAACAACATATTCATAAATTATTCATTATTGTTTTAAGAGCAAACAATATAAATATTTCTAGGGTTTAAAAGACTTTTTTGCAAACTTTTCTCTTGTTTGGTTAGTTTTCAGGATCTATAGGTACAATGAATGTATTGGTAAGAATTTAGTGTAGAAATTCAGGTGATCTGATCTTAGGGAAGTATGCTATCTCAAAGACAGTTAAATATGGATGGAAGTAATATTGAGGAAATAATAAGCAATTAGTATTTGACTAAATTTAAAAAGTCATTAATTTCAATTTACTATAAATTTAAAGTACAGGATCATAGTGATTTTTAAAAATGGTTTAGATAATTTATGTATTTATGATTAATAAATTCACTACATGTTAGATCACTCCTGTCTTCCTCTCTTGAGATTTATATCTTTAGAGTTCTCAAATTTAGAATAAAATAAATGTTTAACTTCTTGTTTTGCCTTTGAAATACAAAAGGAGTATATTATATACAAAAATATAAAATAATAAAATATGAATCTTGTGTTGATTCTGTTAGATACATCTATTCATTCAACAAACACCTGCAAACATTAAATATATATATATATAATATATAATATATAGAGAGTGATTATTGGGAATATAGTTAAGAGGAAATGTTTAAATATAGTAAGTTCAATCTTTGAATTTATCCCCTGTGCCTCTTCCTTCCAAGTGTCAAGGGAATTGGAAAAAATAAAAGCAGATGAGAAATGTCACTAAAATTTTGAGAAATTAAGAAAAAAATTGTAAGATAAATAAATTAGTAGATTAGGAAACATGAGGTCAAAGTGCTGAAGAATTCTCATCTGGGGAGTCAGAGTCAACAATAAGTTTATTTTAACACATTGATTTAATATTATTTCTGGGTCGTCGTTAGGAAACAGAAAGATATTATGATATAAAATGAACAAATATCCTTGTTCATCTTCTCAAGTTTAGTTGTTTGATTAAATAAATAAATAGTTACTGATCTGTTGATCAAGATTTCTCATTTATTGTCTGAATGGCTTTCAAATAAAAGAAGCTCTTTCCGGGTACAAATATCTATTTCTCCATGATCTGATTTCATTTCATGAGTTCTCATCTCTGTGTACCCCACCATCATTGAATTTGTTGCTCCTTTTCACGTAACTCAAAAACCCTTGGTCCATGAAATAGGGCTTTTCTCACAATCCATTTTTTTAACTCAACAGCAAAACAAAAAAAAATGCACATCCAATATACTTTTGAACACAGATAAACCATGACCCATTAAGTAAGCAAAAAAGAAAACCAATAACAGGAATTTTATGGCATTTTGTCATAAAATATGATGAGAGTGTATATTTTTGCTTAAATATACATTGCTTTTGTTCATTCTATCTAAAAATGCATCATATATTTTAAAAGTATATATGCATGTATATATGTTTTTAATTTGTATGTATGTTATAAATGCATGATTATAAACATTAAGTTGGAAAAACTCTAATGCATGAATACAAATGTCTAATATGTTATCATTTGTTTTCATTAAAAGTCTTTTGAAGAGTTATTATTATTTGTCTTTATTTTTGGACTTTTGCAAGTTCTGGAGAAAGGAAGAGAAAAACATATTTAGCTTTTGAACATAGGCTTAAAGAGAATTTCTAAATATCTTGTCACAAATTCTAAAAGTGGCTTCTTTCCTCATGTGAGCTAATCAATACCCTCACTTGAAACCAAGTATTAGCACTAATTCCAGTGACAGACAAGCTCTCATTTTCACTGCGTTGGATAGAGTCTTTCTTTCTATTAGAGACATTCTCAGGCAAGCTGAAAAATCCATTAAGAGACATGATATTATTTGATTTAAGGATTTCACTACATCTGATTATTAATATTTTCTGTACTATCCTTTTTTCCATATAATGGTGACACATACTATTAGGCTTAATATATCTATGTTTTAATTTTTCATGGAACAAAACAAAATCTCAACAGATGCATTTTTATAGTTCTATTTCTGTGTCAGCAGAGAAATACAACCGTTTCAAGTAAAAGATAACCAGTTTTCATGAAAGATTTTGTTTGTTTATTTTAGCTTTTAAGACATTTTTAAATTAAAAGCTAACAAAATCACAAAGTTTAATCAGAGAACTAAAGTTTATTCAGCCTTAACGTTTTCTTTTCTTTTCTTTTTCCCAATACACTGCAACAGTCAGATCAGCTATCAAATTCTGAAACACACTTTTCCTGTGGGACCGCTTGTCTTAGCAAGTATGTCCAATCTGTCAGCAACTTGAACCTGTTGATATTAAAATCTATATTCCCCAGTTCATTGGTACTTCTTGAAGCATCCTGTTACGTGTGACCTTGCCCTGACATGTGTTATGTCACAAATACTAGACTCTCCTAAAACAACCTTGAGGGAAAGGTACTTAGGTGTGGGAAATCCTTTGGAAAAAAAAAAAAAAATCAAGGTCAAGCTTAATATTCTTTCCCCAAATTCACCTCAGCAACTCATTGCAAAGTCTTCTTTGTCCTGACACTATTTTAGTTTTCTTCAGAAAAATATCCATGATTTCTGTCAGTATCTGTCACAAAATGCGTAGTGCATTTCAAGTTAAAATAAAGAGAAGCAGTACTGAAATAGTTAGCACAGGATGCACCTGGTGTTCATTCTCTAGCTCCCCACAGGCCAATGAGACAGAGAAATAGCTTCACGCTCATTTTGCATAGAACTAGTAACTCCCCAAAGTGCCACAGCATTCCCCAGAAGAAGCCTGAGATCACACACTAAGATATTTCAGAAAATAGCATTAAACAGATCATTTACATTAACCCACAAATGGGTGTGTGTAAGTCAGGGAAGAAGACAAGTTGTGCCTAAGGCTGTCTCAGTTTGAATTATTGGTACTAGAAAAATTAACATAAGATACGAAGAAATTATTTGACTCTTTGTAAGTGAAGTTATTTCTTTGTAAGTGAACATATTTCTCACATTCTATCAGTCATGTAGGGCACTTTGAGCTAAAAAGAATTCAGGAAGTATAGGTTTATATCATGGGCATGTTTAAGTTGGATATGTATTTCACTTTTACAAAGCCCAGAAAAGAACTGAATTGTAATTGCAGTTCTAACTCAAAACTTTAGACAAGCAAATTTGTCCACCAACTATTTTTCAGCCAGAAAATGAAAATTATTAACAACACAGATTAAAAGACTGAAAAAAATCTAATTTGCATTTGTATGTTTTCTATTGTTTATAGAGTGTGAAGTTCACATAAAATACAATTAACTATTTTAATTTGTACAAGTCCATGGCACTCAGTTTATTTGTATAGGTGTGTGGCCTCCATCTGACCCTCGGATATGCTTATTTCATATCCTTTGGATGTTCTGGTTTATCTCACTTAGCATCTTGTCTTCCAAGTCCATCCATCTTGCTGCACAAGGTTGTATGTCTTTCTTTGTAAGGTTAATAATATTTCACGAAGTGCATATAGTTTATTTTTTTCTATCCATTCATCTGTCAATGGACATTTAAGACCTCTACATATATCAGCTATTGTGAGTAATGCTGCAATAAATATAGGAATGCAAATATCTTTTTTTTTCCTTATGTTGCTTATGTTTTTGGTGTTAAATCTAAAAACATGGTTAAATCCAACGTCATGAAGATTTACCTCTAGATTCTCTTCTACTGTTTCAAAATATTTGTTCTTTTATATTTAAGTCATTGATCTATTTTGAATTAATTTTTACATATGTAGGGATTTAGGGATCCAACTTCATTCCTTGACATATTTGTGGCATAATCCCTAAAACCATGATCCCATAACACGTGATGATTTAACATCTGATCCAAGAGAGAGATGTTTGCTCCTGAACACAACCTCAGTATGACATTGCATGGTGTGTGGTGCCTTTTTCTCCCTGGTTTTGAGTGTCTGTGTGTGTGTGTGTCTATGACCAATAATCATCTTAAATATATTAATTTTGTATATATATATATTATATATATATATATATACACACACACACATATATATGTACACATATATGTATACATATATATAACTGATAAACTCCTTCCAATCTTTCAAGTGTTGATTGATACATATTTAGTTTTTATATAACCTTAGGATAAGAATCCTTCCCTCTGATGCTGGGTGAACAGGAAGCAATTAATATAATCCAGATATTTGTTCATTCCTGTTTATTATTGCAGAGAATTCTTTCTATATTAAATGGTCATTGCTGATTTTGAATGAACATATATGTGTATTCTTATGCCAACACCAAACAATTTGGATTAATATATTTCTGTATTTAGTTTTGAAGTGAACTGCAAAATTTCAACTTCACTTTTCTTCCTACAGATCAGTTTGTTCACTTGAGATGCTTTGTGAATTCATGTGAATTCAGAGAATGACTCAATTCTGCAAAAGGGCCAATGAAATTTATTGACCATTTTTTTAATTTGTTTATTTGTTTTTTTGTTTGTTTGTTTTTGTCTTAAGTTTTCTGAGTTCTTTATATATCCTGGAGATTTGTGCTGTGTCTGAAGTGCCCGTGGTAAAGATTTTCTCCAATTCTGTAGGCTCTCTCTTCCCATTGTTGGTTGTTTCCTTTGCTGAGAAGAAGCTTTATAGTTTGACTCCATCTCATTTATTGATTCTTGGTTTTACTTCATGCATTGTAAGAGTCTTGTTAAGGAAGTCAGGTCCTAAGCTGACATGATGAAGATTTGGGTCTACTTTTTTCTTCTCTTAGGTGCAGGGTCTCTGTTCTAGTGCCTAAGTCTTTAATCCATTTTGAGCTGAGTTTCGTGTAGGGTGAGAGAGAGGAGTTTAATTTCATTTACTATATCAATTTCTAGTTTTCCCAGCACCATTTGTTGAAGAGGCTATCTTTTCACCAATGTATGCTTTTAGCACCTTTGTCTAGTGAGATAACTATATTTATGTGAGTTTGTCTCTGTGTCTTCTATTATGTACCCTTAGTCAACATGTCTATTTTGGGGACATTACCACGCAGTTTTGGTTACTATTGCTCTGTAGTATGATTTAAGATCTGGTATTGTGATGCATCCTGCCTCACTCTTCTTGCTAAGGATTGCTTTGGCTATTCTGGGTCTCTTATTTTTCAAAATGAATTTTGGATTGCTTTTTCTAGTTCTATGAAGAATATCATTGGGATTTTAATAGCAATTGTATTAAATCTGTATTATGCTTTTGGTAGTATGGCCATTTTGACAATATTAATTCTGTCTATTCAAGAACATGGGCAATCTTTCCATCTTCTACTGCCTTTTTCAATTTCTTTCTTAACAAATAACCCAATAAGTAAATGGGCTAAGGAACTGAACAGACACTTCACAGAAGATATGCAATCATTCAACAAATATATGAAAAAATTTTCAATATCTCTAGCAGTTAGAGAAATTCAAATCAAAACTACTCTAAGATTTCATCTCACTCCAGTCAGAATGGCAATCAATTACCAAGAATACTAGCAACAATAAATGTTGGCAAGGATGTCGGGAAAAAAGGTACACAGATACATTACTGGTGGGACTACAAATTGGTGCAATCACTTTAGAAAGCAGTACGGAGATTCCTAGGGAAATATGGAATGGAACCACCACTTGACCCAGCTGTCCGACTCGTCAGTTTATACCCAAAGAACTTAAAATCATCATACTACAGTGATACAACCACATCAATGTTTATAGCACCTCAATTCACAATAGCTAAACTATTCACAATAGCTAAACTATGGAACCAACCTAGATGCCCTTCAACAGATGAATGGATAAAGAAAATGTGGTATATATACACAATGGAATATTACTCAACATAAAAGAAGACTAAAATTATGGCATTTGCAGGGAAATGGATGGAACTGAAGAATATCATGGTAAGTAAAATAAGCCAATTCCAAAAAACCAAAGACTGAATGTTTTCTCTGATAAATGGATTCTGATCCATAATGGGGGGAGGGACTAGGGAAGAATGGAGGAACTTCGGACTGGGCAGAGGTGAGTGAGGGGAGAGAAGGGGTTATGGGGATGGGAAGGTTGGTGAAATGAGACAGACATTATTACCCTATATACTTGTAGGATGGCACAATTGGTGTGACTCTGCATCATGTACAGCCAGAGGAATAAGAAGTTGTGTTCTATTTGTATACAATGTGTCAAAATGCATTCTACTGTCACGTATAACTAATTAGAATAAACAAATACATAAAAGAAATTTATTGGTAATTGCATTGAATCTATAGATCTATTTGTGAAGAATTTCCATCTTAGCAACATTGAATGTTCAAGTGTTCAATCCATTCATAATATGTTCTTCTACTTAATTAGTTCTTCTCTTTCTCTCTCTCTCTCTCTCTCTCACCCTCTTCTCTCTCTTTCTCTGTGGAACTATATTTGAGTGGTAAAAAAGTCTCTTCTATTCCTAGTTTACACAGAGAGCATTTTAGTCATTAAAAAAATGTTGAATTTGGTCCAATGACTTTTCTGTCTATTAAGATGATCTTTTTTTATCTCTTCCTTTATAAATGTGATATTTTTAATTAATTGACTGTGGGATGATGAATTATCCTTACATTCCCTAATAATGTCATTAGGTCATGGTGTATACATTTTAAATATGTCTGATTTTATTTGCTAGCATTGTGTTGAAGATTTTTGCACCTGTATTTTTATGGATATTAGTCTGTAGTTTTCACTTCTAGCAATATTTTCTTTTTTTTCCTGACTTTAGCATCAGGGTAATTCTGGCTTCATAGGATCAGTTAGAAATGGTTCCTTCCTCTTTTATTCTTGGAAAAGTTTGAAAAACAGGTTTATATTAATTCTCTTTTAATTGTTTTGTAAAATGAATTAATAACACCATCATACTGTATTTTTCTCTAGGGAGGAGGTTTATGGCTTCACTCTTTTCAGTTTTGGTGTTACAATTTTCATTTATTTTTTGTTAACTTTTGTGATTTGTGATTCTATAAACTTGTTCATCTTTTTTTATATATTTATTTATTTTTTTTAATTGTATACAAATGGGATACATGTTGTTTCTCTATTTGTACATAGAGTCAAGGCATACCATTTGTGTAATCATACGTTTACATAGGGCAATGATGTTTATTTTTTTTCCCTTCCCCCCCACCCCTCCCACCCCTCTTTTCCCTCTATACAGTCCTTCTTTCCTTCATTCTTACCGCTCTCCTTATCCCTAACCCTAAACCTAACCCTAAACCTAATGCTAACCCCTCCCACCCCCCATTATATGTCCTCATCCGGTTATCAGCGAGATCATTCGTCCTTTAGTTTTTTGAGATTGGCTTATCTCACTTAGCATGATATTCTCCAATTTCGTCCATTTGCCTACAAATGCCATAATTTTATCATTCTTCATTGCGGAGTAATATTCCATTGTATAAATATGCCACAGTTTCTTTATCCATTCATCAACTGAAGGGCATCTAGGTTGGTTCCACAATCTGGCTATGGTGAATTGAGCAGCAATGAACATTGATGTGGCTGTATCTCTGTAGTATGCTGATTTTAAGTCCTTTGGGTATAGGCCAAGGAGTGGGATAGCTGGGTCAAATGGTGTTTCCATTCCAAGCTTTCTGAGGAATCTCCACACTGCTTTCCAGAGTGACTGCACTAATTTGCAACCCCACCAGCAATGTATGAGTGTTCCTTTTTCACCACATCCTCGCCAACACCTATTGTTGCTTGTATTCTTGATAATCGCCATTCTAATTGGGGTGAGGTGAAATCTTAGGGTAGTTTTGATTTGCATTTCCCTTATTACTAGGGATGTTGAACATTTCTTCATATATCTGGTGATTACTTGTACATCTTCTTCTGTGAAGTGTCTGTTCATTTCCTTAGACCATTTGTTGATTGGATTATTTGTATTCTTCGTGTAGAGTTTTTTGAGTTCTTTATAGATTCTGGAAATTAGCGCTCTATCTGAGGTATGGTTGGCAAAGATATTCTCCCACTCCGTAGGCTCTCTCTTCACATTTCTGATAGTTTCCTTTGCTGAGAGAAAGCTTTTTAGTTTGAATCTATCCCAGTTGTTGATTCTTGCTTTTATTTCTTGTGCTATGGGAGTCCTGTTAAGGAAGTCTGATCCTAAGCCAACAAGTTGAAGATTTGGACCTACTTTTTCTTCTATAAGATGCAGGGTCTCTGGTCTGATTCCGAGGTCCTTGATCCATTTTGAGTTGAGTTTTGTGTAGGGTGAGAGATAGGGGTTTAATTTCATTCTATTGCATATGGTTTTCCAGTTTTCCCAGCACCATTTATTGAAGAGGCTATCTTTCCTCCATTGCATATTTTTGGAACCTTTGTCCAGTATGAGAAAATTGTATTTATTTGAGTTTGTGTCCATGTCCTCTATTCTGTACTATTGATCTACCTGTCTATTTTGGTACCAATACCATGCCGTTTTTGTTACTATCGCTTTGTAGTAGAGTTGAAGATCTGGTATTGCAATACCCCCTGCTTCGCTCTTGCTACTGAGGATTGCTTTAGCTATTCTAGGTTTTTTATTCTTCCAGATGAATTTCATAATTGCTTGCTCTATTTCTGCAAGGTACATCATTGGGATTTTAATTGGAATTGCATTGAATCTGTATAGCACTTTAGGTAGTATAGCCATTTTGACAATATTAATTCTGCCTATCCAGGAACATGGGAGATCTTTCCATTTTCTAAGGTTTTCTTGAATTTCTTTCTTTAGTGTTCTGTAGTTCTCATTGTAGAGGTCTTTCACCTCTTTTGTGAGATTGATTCCCAAGTATTTTATTTTTTTTGATGCTATTGTGAATGGGGTAGTTTTCCTAATTTCTCTTTCTGAAGATTCATCACTTATGTATAAAAATGCATTGGATTTATGAGCATTGATCTTGTAACCTGCTACTTTACTGAATTCACTTATGAGTTCTAAAAGTTTTCTGGTGGAATTTCCAGGTTCCTCTAAATATATAATCATGTCATCAGCAAACAGGGATAGTTTGAGTTCTTCTTTTCCTATTCGTATCCCTTTAATTTCTTTGGTTTGTCTGATTGCTCTGGCTAGAGTCTCAAGGACGATGTTGAATAGAAGCGGTGAAAGAGGGCATCCCTGCCTTGTTCCAGTTTTTAGGGGGAACGCTTTCAGTTTTTCACCATTTAGAATGATATTAGCCATGGGCTTAGCGTAGATTGCCTTTATAATGTTAAGGAATGTTCCCACTACCCCAATTTTTTCTAGTGTTTTGAGCATGAAGGGATGCTGTATTTTATTGAATGCTTTTTCTGCATCTATTGAAATAATCATGTGATTCTTAACTTTAAGTCTGTTGATATGGTGAATGACATTTATTGATTTCCGAATGTTGAACCAACCTTGCATCCCTGGGATAAAACCCACTTGATCGTGGTGCACTATCTTTTTAATATATATTTGTATGCGATTTGCTAAAATTTTGTTGAGAATTTTTGCGTCGATGTTCATTAAGGATATTGGTCTGAAATTTTCTTTTCTCGATGTGTCTCTGTCTGGTTTAGGTATCAGGGTGATATTGGCTTCATAGAACGAGTTTGGGAGGGTTCCCTCCTCTTCTATTTCATGGAATAGTTTGAGGAGTATTGGAATGAGGTCTTCTTTAAAGGTTTTGTAGAACTCGGCTGAGAACCCATCTGGTCCTGGACTTTTCTTTGTTGGTAGGCTTTTGATGACCTCTTCTATTTCATTGCTTGAAATTGGTTTATTTAAGTTGTGTATGTCCTCCTCGTTCAGTTTAGGTAATTCATATGTCTCTAGAAATTTGTTGATATCTTCGAGGTTTTCTGTTTTGTTGGAGTATAGATTTTCGAAATAGCTTCTAATTATGTTTTGTATTTCACTCGTGTCTGTTGTGATGTTTCCTTGTTCATTCCGAATTTTAGTAATTTGAGTTTTCTCCCTCTTTCTCTTTGTTAGTGTGGCTAAGGGTTTATCAATTTTGTTTATTTTTTCAAAGAACCAACTATTTATTTTGTTAATTTTTCCAATTGTTTCTTTTGTTTCAACTTACCTTTCTTTGTTTTCAATTGCATATTATGTTGTTTTTCATCCTTTCACTTTCAGATTATTTGAGTCTTTGGGTTTAAATGAGTCATCATAAGGAGCATATATTATGTAGCATTTTTTAAATCCATTCTTCCAATCTCTCACTTTTAACCAATTAGTTTAATTCACTTAAATTTAAAATAGTTACTAATAATAAAGGATTTACTTTTGTCAATTGCTATTTGTTTTATATATGTCTATATCATTTTTCCCTCAAGTCTTTCAATTCTGTTGCTATATTTTGTATTTAATTGATTTTTCCCAATGTTATTTTAATTACCTCTATACTTCCTTTCTGTAAGTTTTCTGGTTATTTTCTTAGTGGTCATTCTTGGTTTTGCTGATAGCATCCTAAATTATACCCTCCTAGTTTACTTTTACATTTAATCTATGTAGGTTTACCCCCTTCATATTATTTTTGTAACAAATTATGTCTTTACACTGTCTGTCCATTAACAGTAAGTTACATTTATTGTTTTATTCATTTTTACTAAAAATTTTGGGGTCAAAACAAGAATTACAATGCAAAGTCTATTATACTATTTTTAATTTGCCTTTGCAGTTGACTTTTCAAGTAATATTTATTTGGTCATATGACTTTAATTAACTGTGTAGTATTCTTTTGCTTTGGCCTGAAGTACTCTAGTATTTCCTATAGAGCAGGTCTGCTAGAAAAAACTGCCTTCATTTTGGTTAACTGGGAATATCCCTAATTTTACTTTCACATTTTCAAAGAGAAATTTTGCCAGATATAGAATTCATGAATTCTTGGTTATTTCCCCCAGAACTTTAAATATATTATTCTATTGTCTTTATGGTCTCTGTTTCATTATGTGAAATTGATGTTCTCTCTACAGGAGGATTTATTTGTCTTTTGTTGCTTATAAGATTTTTCTCTTAGCCTTTTGACAGTTGATTATGAATTTTCTTTGTGTAAATCTCTTTGAGTTTATTGTTCCTGGAATTTGTTTAAGGTTTTTAAAAACCTTTAGGGAAGTTTCATTCATTATTTGTTCATCTGTCCTTTTTTCTTGTCTTGTCTCTCCTCTATCTGCAACTACCATAAAGGCACCCCAAAGCATCAGCTTCCTTTATTTCTTTACTCCTGTTCATTTCTGCTCTTCAAACTTGATAATTTCAGTTGTTCTGTCTGTGAAGTCCATGAACTTTTTGTTATTGTTATTTTCTTATCTTTTCCAAATTTATGACTGTATCTCTCTAGTGCATTGTCATTTTTACTTTTGTACATTTTACATACATAATAATAATTTTTCTTTATTTCTAAAATCCACTGATTTATTCGGTTTTATTATGATGTTAACTCTTTGTCCATGGTTTTCTTGAACTTTTCTGGCATATTTAGGATAATTAAACTTATATTTGTCTAGTAAGTTCAATGACCAGGCTTTCCTAGGGATGATTTCTATTGATTTATTTTTTCCAGTGAATGAGCTTACTTTTCTGATGTTACATGTTTAATTTTTTGTTGTTGTTGTTGAAGACTAGACTTTGGAATATTGTAATATGGAAACTGGAAATCTCCCCTGACTCAGGGACACTGGACTACTGAGCCACATCCCGAGTACTATTTTGTATTTTTATCTAGACAGGGTCTCATTGAATTGCTTAGTGCCTTGCTTTTGCTGAGGCTGGCATTGAACTCGGGATCCTCTTGCCTCAGCCTCCCAGGGCTCTAGGATTACAGGCATGCACCCCCGCACCCACTTCTTCTGTTGTACTTGAGGAATCAGTTTCATATTTGTGCAGTGAGCTAACAGATTATTTTTTTTAAAGACTTTTCATGTGTGGTCACTGAAAGATCTATTCAGTCATCTCTATGGTAAGTAAGAGATCTCAAAGAGACGTCTTGGAATATTTGAATTCAGAAAGAAAAGAAAAGTTTGCTCTGTTTGTTTTGTTCTCTCAACAAACACTGCTGTAAAATCCTTGTCATACTCAGGGGGCCCACACTACTGACCTGCCTCTCTGTCAGTCCTTCAGGGAGACAGAAGGTAGATCAAAACACTCAAATCTGACTTTTTGGAGTCAATGATTTTTTGGCAAACCTGGTACCCACCTGCCACTCCAGAAATACAGGTAGCATAGGTGGCTGTGTCCTTGCTGTCTGCTGACGGGGTTGAGAATGAAGGAAGGTAGTTGCCCTGCCAAACACCAGAATTCACTAAAATGTAACCATGTCTTTCTTCTCCATGCATGCTCCTGAATGGTACAAGACCTTGACTAGATTTCCAAAAACTTTGATTTTAACAGTACTTCCAGGTCAATTGACATTTTTGTGGTGGGATTGACTTATGGAACTGCCTATTCTATCACCTTCGAACATTCACCAAATTCATGTTTTATGGAATTTTAGATATTAGAATTGTGTGTGTGTGTGTGTGTTGTGTGTGTGTGTGCTGTAGGGATAGACTGTACTACTTTGAAATAGGAATAAAAGTAGGAAAAACAATTGAATAGTAAATTATATCAACAAGTTTTTTAGGTTAGTGACTAAGACCATGAGAGCAAGGAATATCAAATGAATATCAAAAGATCAGAGTTGAAATAATGATCTACAAAGGAAATTTGTAGGACCATGGAGAAATGGGAAAGATAAGACAGAAAGGTGCAAAAGGATCTAATGGCATTTAAGAACAATTTTGTCTATTATTAAAATTCTAATTATGTTATATTGTAGGAAAGCAAAGTATTCCCTCTTCAACTCACATATGTAAGTAAATATACCTCCAAAATTAGGTGTATATCTGTCTTCAGGTTTGAGTGTCTGGGGAAAGATGGGATATTGAGGAGGCTCAGGGATACATTTCAAACTCAAGGTGGCAGGGTGATGAAAGCAGACAGGAATTAGCAGAAAGTGAAAAGACCCAACACATAAATTAATGCAGTTCAAGCAGGGATTTAAAGTTGTAGGGAACTGTGATGTTCTAGGACTTATGAGGATATTTTGCTGTCTTATAGATCTTAATAGAATGCCTTGAACTTTGTGATCAAAGTTAGGGACAGGAAGACCTAGTTCATGCTTCAATCAAGTATACTTTGTACAAAGAAACTTCAAACACATAACACAAACCAAAAAGTTTTAAAAATTAACATATAACCCTTTACTGTACCCAAAAGTTTTGTCTATTTTTCTTTACAAGAACCAAAATGTGTGCTTTGCTTTTTACTGATTGATTTATTTTTTTTAACTAGTCTGAATGCTATTCTTCAAATATTTTGTTTCATGTTTGGTTGTCCAGGTTTTTTTTCAGATTGTTATATTACAAATTACTTTTATTTTTAGCATTTAGATTTGGCTTATAGAATTCTTCAAAAAGGCTCAATCAAAGCCCCTTAAGATGCAGTTAGTATTGCCTATATTATCTAATTTCTGTGTTCTTCCTTAGTGCAAGATCAGGAGTTACTGTCTGTTCAGGGAGTGTGGACCCTATTAAAGAAAAATATTGTGAAGACCTAAATTCCTGGCACAAAGATACCTCTGCAACTTCACTTCTCACAATTCCCCTAGGTAAAACCAAACAAAAACTAAACAAAACCAGCTGCTTTGTTTTAGTCATCGTTTTCTAGAGCCAACATTTTTGGTGAAACTAGTGAAAAAGCAATTCTTTCCAAAGAATGAGTTTCTCTGGAATATATTTTATCTTATTTTCATTTTTTTCATGGACACTTAGTGTATTAAATATATTTATTTGGTTTGATATAGACCAATCCTTAAAAATATCCTGGTTAAAGAATGACAAAACACATTTTATAAAAATAAGAAAATGATTCCCATAATTATAATAGAAAGGATCTTGATACATTAATTTTAATTTTGACTATCTAAATATGTGAATGCTTCAATAGCTCCAGATCCTAAAATGAACAAATGCCATCAATCATTCACAGCAAAATTGAAAACATATACATAAGAATAATCAGTATAGGTGACTAGGGTGTCGCTTATCTTTTTTTTCTGGTACTGGGGATTGAACTCAGAGCCTTGTGCTTGCAAGGCAAGCACTCTACCAACTGAGCTATCTCCCCAACCCAGGTGTCACTTATCAATAGAGAACTTGTTTACCATGTGTGAGATCCCAGGTTCACTCACTAACACTGGAAATAATAACAATAATAATCAGTAGTCCTGGAATTGTGTAACAACCCATTATGATTCCAACACATTCTAAGTGCAATTTCATATTCATAAAGTTTGAAGTATTAACTCAATACCTACAGATAATTCCCAGCAAGTTTTGGAAAGTCTCCTACTTCATTAACTTCATTAAAAAAAAATTCTAAATTATGGAGCACAGTATTTTTAGGTCAATATCATTGCACACTCTGAAAAAAAAATGTTATATTCAAAGATATGTATCCTAAGCATGTGTGCTCTTTTCCTCTGTATTAAAATTTCACAATCATATCAAAGAAAATAATTAAAACTAGGCTGAATTATGTCTGATCCACAAACAAGTTGAACCCTAATCTCTAGTATTCCAGAAAGTGTTCTTATTTGTCCTTACAGAAGTAATACGATCTTTAGAGTGGTTCATGTCAAGGAAAATTTGAACAGAACTTTGACCACAGTCAAAGGTAGCATTTTATCTTAGTAGTTCATTGAATTTTTGGAGCTTTAATAATAAAATAAAGTTAAAACAAGATCCAAGGAAATAATCAGTGCAAGCGAGTACAGACCAACAGGAACTTTCCAAATTAAGATACATAAAGGCAAAAGCAAAGCTAAATAAAGAATGAAAGAAAGGAATACTTAGTATCTATGTAAGGAAAGAGTTATAACTACAGGGAAGCACTATGAAGTGTATCATATCAGAGTAAGAAAAAAGGGAGTGCAAAATGAATGTCTTGACTCTGTTTATATAAGTAAATGAATAAATGAAGAATAGACAATTCTAAAGAGAAGAACTCAAAATGCCACACAGTTACTTTAAGGAACAACTGATGATGCTCCATCCCTTCCCTCAGAGCTGTGCAGAGGGACTTCTTTCCAGAGAACAGCATTGCAAAGGGCCTGAGGTAGGAAAAATAACCTTATGAACCTGACAAATACCAACTTTTCCAGGTGAACATGATGAGTACCTTTGGTGAGTTGTGATGGTAAGGGCATTTTATCTCTGTTGTATTCCTCCCCAAGAGTCACAACCCTTGCCTAACCCTGAGAAAAGCATGGACATACTGAAATCAAAAGGTGCTTTATACAATGTTTGATCACACTCAAAACTGTCAGAATCAACCAAAACAAATACAGTAGGGAAAGTTATCATAGCCCAGAAGACCCTGTGGAGAAATCACAACTAAATGTAAGGCACTGTACCAGATCGGGTACTGGCATGGGGAAAAATACAAATAAGAAACAGACTTCATGACAGGGTGCAAAGGCCCAGGAAGCTAACAAAAAGGGATCACAAGTTGTAGGCCAGCCTGGGTAAAAGAACAAGAATGCCCTCCCCAAAATGAACTTCAGCTAATAAAAATATCAATATCAGTTCATTAGTCAGAAAAATTGTACAAATGCTTTAATATAGGGTAACTGGGTGTGGGGTTTGTGGGAACACTACACTATGCTCATAATTATTTTTTTTAATTGTAAACAAATAGCATACATGTTGTTTCTCTGTTTGTACATGGTGTAAAGGCATACCATTTGTGTAATCATAAATTTACATAGGGTAATGTTGTTTGATTCATTCTGTTATTTTTCCCCTTCCCCCCACCCCTCCCACCCCTCTTTTCCCTCTATACAGTCCTTCCTTCCTCCATTCTTGCCCCCCTCCCTAACCCTAACTCTAAACCTAACACTAACCCCTCCCACCCCCCATTATGTGTCATCATCCACTAATTAGTGAGATCATTCGTCCTTTGGCTTTTTGAGATTGGCTTATCTCACTTAGCATGATATTCTCCAATTTCATCCATTTGCCTGCAAATGCCATAAATTTATCATTCTTTATGGCTGAGTAATATTCCATTGTGTGTATATATATATATATATATATATATATATATATATATGACACAGTTTCTTTATCCATTCATCAATTGAAGACATCTAGGTTGGTTCCACATTCTGGCTATTGTGAACTGAGCAGCTATGAACATTGATGTGGCTGTATCTCTGTAGTATGCTGATTTTAAGTCCTTTGGGTATAGGCCAAGGAGTGGGATAGCTGGGTCAAATGGTGGTTCCATTCCAAGTTTTCTAAGGAGTCTCCACACTGCTTTCCGGAGTATGCTCATAATTATTATGTAATCTCAAGCTATTCTAGATACATACAAACATATGTATTTATATATATTTAAGATTAAAAGATGCTCCCTTACCCTGAATTCATTAAGATCACATATATGTATATATGCGTGTATATGTACACACACTCACACTCGAACCCACATACACAACCACATACATATCATCCAGCTAAAATCATTAAGAAATCATAATTACTTAAAGGGCACAAAAAAGAATATCAGCATAATATTTCCTATCATATAATTAAATATGTAGCAATGCAAGGAATATTTATATTATTCCAGATAAATGATCTACGTGACTAACTATATTTTGGTCTTAGATCCTTAGAACTATTTATTCACCTGGTAATTTGTTTTCAAGTTAGCATAATCACTAATATTGGGACTGATTTTAAGATAACCTTATTTGAATCTTTAATTTTTCTATTTATGAATTTTCATAAAGATTATCAACATGTATGTCTTCAGATTTTTCTCCAAAGGATTTGAAAATATTTGGCTCTTTTAAAATATGATTTTCAGGTTTTATATGTTATTATTGGACATTCTATGCTGACAATGCAATCTATTTTACTGTAATTTTAATGTCCATATTTAAGGTCATTTTATTTTATAAACCTAATAAAAAAGTGAAAGAATTGTTCATATATTTGATTATGCTGCATATGATATACTTGTAGATATATAATTTAAATGCCTCCAATAATGTGCTGATAAAACAAGAAAAGTAAAGAAGAAAATTCAGAAATAGAAACATAGAACATTTCACATGTAAATTAAATAATTTAAAATACCCAGTTTTTCACAATACCTGATGGGAAATTAAAATATGAATAAGGAGAAATTACATATATCATTATCCTAGAATATATTAGTTACAGCAAGAAGGAAAATTATTTCAAAATAATTTAACTTGATGAAACTATTTGCAAAACACAAGAAGCAATGTTAAGTAGGTTATATAGATTTTATTCTCACTAGAGGGAATTTAATTCAGTGGAGAGTTTGATTCACTAAAGATTCATTAGATAACATTTTTTAGTGTTTGCTGCTTAGAAAGAAAAATAGGTATTTATTAAGGATGCATATTTTTGGTTTGTTTTTAATGGATAATGTACGCTCTGATGGAGGGTTTTATGAAAGAAGAAAAAGTACTCAAAGATAAGAGTATATAGCCATTTCCAGTTAGTCAATGTAATATTAGAATTCTAATATTTTCTAGAGGCTTTGCTTTGAAGAAATGTATCATTTCATTCTAAAAATCCATATGTCATTATTATTATTCTAATTACTACATTAATACAATAATGTAATTGATAAAGGCAACCATCAATACCCATTCTTTTCATCAGTAAATGACAAGAGGATTGAGCAATTTGCTGTAGACAGTAATATTCAATAAGTATCTATGTAAAGAAAAAGTGGAGTTCAGTTAATGATACAGTGTTTTTCCTCATTATTGCACCCTGGTTTCATAATATTTGATTCCCTTTTTATATAACATTCTATACTTCAGAGAGAATAGAATTGACATCATCCTTTTTTAATGATATCTGTACAGTCATAGCATATCGACCATTGGTAGGTACACTAAGAATTTTTCACTATGTCCTTGCATTTTGAATTACAATAACTATAGAATTACATGGGTCTATATTAAAATTATGTGTCCATATTAAAATTATGTGTATGACTTTTGCATATTGTATTATTTCCCTAAGATCCAGTTTCCTTCACTATATTATAATGAAAATACTATTTCAAGAATTTCTGCAAGCTGGGTACAGTGGCACATGCCTGTAATCCCAGGTGCTTGGGACCATGAATCAGGAGGATCACAAGATAATGTGATCATATGAGACCTCTCATTCTCCAGCCTCACCAATTTAACAAGACCCTGTCTTAGGATAAAAAATAAAGGGCTGAGGATGTAGCTCAATGTAGCTCATTAGTAAAGCATCCCAGGGTTCCACTCCCAGGACCAAAAAAGAGAAACAAAACAATAACAATAAACAATTCCTAGGGAGATAAGTGACATAAAAGATGCTAAGAAATCAAATACACTGCATATGTATTATGACTACATTTTCAAAAGTGTTCAATAAATTACATCACAACATATTATATTGTGACATTAGCTGTGTTATTATTAAAAATCTTCCCGACTTCAATCTCTTATAGGTTGAAAGCTTCTGAGGAGCTGTGATCATGATTCAACTTAGAATCTGCCACAGAAGTTTCCAATGTAATTTGTTTTTTATTTTAAATCTAATGAATGTTGTAAAACTGGAAGTTATTTTATATTCTAGCAATCTGCTTTCTCTAATTTAGTCCTAAGGACTATCCAATATTTACAGCTTTACTTAACTAAGAATGTACATTAGTACATACTGCTTCTCATAATTTTGAAGATTACACTTTTGTATAATGAACATAATAGCTCTCATGTATATTTTATTTACACCTTGAAAATTGACATTCTGTTACTTCTTAAATAAAAAATCTTTAAAAACTGTACTTTTTCACAACACATTCCATTGACAAAATATATCTCTTTCCAATAATGTAATTGCTAAATGAGAGAGAAATAACTACTTTATTAAAATTACATACAATTTAACTGTTGAAAATCTCTATTAGAGACAGAAGATTATTTAATTGAATTACTTTGCATTAATCAGAAAAAAATCAACGATTTTTGACAGGTTTATATTTCCTACAATCATTTTACTATATAATTTCTGAACTGAGTAATTATATGTTTGTGCTGTTATCTGAAAAATGCTAAATACATAAATCTCTGTTATTTCTCAGTGTTGTGTTCAGTATATAATTTCAAAACAGCATTTAATTTCTTAGAGAAATTTAGTTAATTTTACCTATAAACTCTGAATTAACATTTCATATGTTTTAGATATTAATCACAAAGCATTATCTCCTCATTTCTCTTTTAAATGATTTAAAAGTTCATTGAAGAGAACAATACCTCTATTGTATACTATTGGACCTCTAACATATAAAAATGTATCATATTGACCAATAAAAGTGTAAAGAAAGAAATGATAGCAAAACTGTAGTAGGTTAAAAAATGTCTTCAGAGGAAAACCACAGGAACCAATAAAGAGAACTAGAAGTGGGATATAGGCAGGTTGGTATAAAAAAAAGTTTGAAATATATACTCAATCTTCCTCACTAGCTTCTTTAAAAAATGTAAAATAATGTGAAGGAGAAATTATGACAATGTATTATTGGGTTTTTAAATCCGTGACAATGATCAATATTAATCAAAAAGGGTGAAATTGAGTAGATCAGTATAAAAGTAGCATTTCTGTATCACACAGGTACTAAGTTAGTAAAATCTGAAGTTCCTTCTGTTTAAGACAGATCTTGAAAACCCTAAAATAACAAAGGAAAGGAAGTATATCACAAAAAATGTTTTACTGAAAGCAAAGTTTTAAATAGAAAATAGTTAATGAAAAAGAAAGCAGAAAGTTAGGAACAAAGAAACAATAGAAAAAAATTGATGTTTTATCAGTAGTTACAGTAATATGACAAATAGGGACATTTTGTAGGTATAAATGGATTAATTCATTAGGAAACCGTCAATTATAAACCCATATATTCCAAATCAGAGTACAGTAACACAAGAAAATCTGACAGAAATAAAAAGGAAAGGAACAGTTTGGCAATAATATTTAGAGACTTTAATATCCCCTTTCACTAGTGAAAAAAAAGTGAAAAACAACAGGAGGGAAAAAGAAGATTTGAGTAATCATGAAAACAACTATATCTATGAGAACTCTTTAGAACACTCCATCTCACAAAAGCAAAATATACATTTTACTTAACAGCACATGAAACATTGCTCAGGATAGTTTAAATAATAAATCAAAAAATTAAAAATAAAAAATAAATGATGCAAATATGTTTTTCCACCACAGTGGAATGGTATTAAACAGAAAGAAATTTGGGATCATCACATACAAGTGGTTATAAAATCACATTCCAAAATAATAAATGGGTCCCTTGAAGAAATTAGAAAGGAAAAGAAAAATAAAGTTATCCCTTGGTAACCTCAAAGATTGTTTCCAGGATATCAAACAGATATCAAAATTCATGGTTGCTAACATTTCTTTTATAAAATGGGTAATATTTGCATATAATATACACATATCTTTCTACATTGCTGATTAAAATATAAAATGGTCAGGCACTGTGAAAAGAAATCTGTTAAGTTCTGAAGATTGTTAAATATAGAGCTATTTGTGACCCCAAAATTCCATGCCTGGGTATGCACTCCAGAAAAATGAGCCAGGCATGGTGTTCCATGCCTGTAATACCAGGGGCTTGGGAGATGGAGACAGGGGGATCACTTATCAAGACCTTGTCTTGAAAACTAAATAGATAAAAAAATGCCTGGGGATGTGTCTCAGTGGTTAAGTGCCACTGGGTTCAATCCTTGGTAGAAGAGAGAGAGAGAATTAAAAATATGCACACTCAAAAACTTGTTCATAGCAGCATTATTCATACATCAGAAAATGGAAATAAGCTATATGTTCATCACTGTTCAATTGGAAATCTTAAATGTGGTATGGCTATACAGCTGAATATCATGTGATAATAAAGTCTCTGCTTGCAAACAAGTATGTGACACAAGCCCACATGTGATAAAATTACTTTTCCAGGAGTGTATAGAATAGGTAAATTTTAAAAGATGGATGGTTAGTGGTTGCATTGAGCTGATTGACAAGGAAAAAGTGGGTTGATGTGTAAACTCTGGCTTTGGGGTGCAAGGTTTTTAGGGGTGATGAAATGTTCCTAACTTAGACTGTAGGGGTTGCACTACTCTGGATTTATTAAGACCATAGAATTGTGCATTTCGAGTGAGTGAATTTCACAGTGTATGAATCATAAGTCAATGAAATACAGGACATAAAATAAAGGACTCATGTAGGGAGGTGAATTATCATTTTTGTAGGTTTCCAAATGTTTTCATGATATAATTTATCATTAATCTATACTTATGGACCTGGGAGGTGCTCTGCTTTAAAATCTCCAAACCAATTGCCATTCAATGAAGAACCTATAGTCTACCTAAACCTAAACCCGGTCTCTAGGAGCTTCTCCTACTGAATTCTTCTCACACTTCAGCAACCCCACCTAATGCTGCTAAGACAGGAAGTTGTGAATCTTTTGAACTACAATGGAAATAATCATTTTACTTTTCATGGAGATGTGCCTCCCTCTCTCTCTCTCTCTCTCTCTCTCTCTATCTATCTCTATCTCTCACTATCTTTTATCTTTGCTCTGCTCAATTCAGACATGAATGGTTCATGGACATTTATGCATATTCTTTTTTGTTTCTTTTTCCTCATTTCCAGCATTTTTTGAATGTGGCTATTTTTCAAGGATCAGTAGTTTGAGGACAAAAATGTTTGATTAGTATATTTCATTTTGTTCTTGTACTCTTTTATTTCTTATAATTTTTTATTTTATATATTTTTACACTCACCTGTTTCCCTTGATTTTCTTTCTATTTTTTTCTACTAACAGCAAATCTCTATTGTTCTCTCTTCCAGTTTTTCTTTAACTTTTTTTTCTTTTTAAAAAATATTTATTCATTTATTTGTGCTGGAGATGGAATCCATGGCTTCACACGTGCTAAGTATATGTTCTACCACTGAGCTACATTCTCAGCCTACAAAAAGATTTTAGACACTGAAATTATCAGATTCTTCAACAATTATGACTACTCTTACAAAGAAATAAAAATCGAAGAACACCTCAGAAGACGGAATGATTTCTCCTGTTCATGGATAAGCAGAATCAATATTGTCAAAATGACTATACTACCAAACACAGTATATGGATTCAATGCAATTCTTACCGTAAAATTATTATTTGGCATTCATCATATATCAGGAAATATAAATTTTTTGCATATGTTAATTCTTTAGCCCTCACAACAATGCTGTGACGTTAAGACAACATGTATAGGAAGTGGCTAACCTGAAAAGGAAAGGTATTGCAAAATAAAAAATACATAGGTTATGTCAAGTTTTTATCATTTTCTTAATTTTTAAAATTTTTTATTTGTTCTAGTTAGTCATATATGATAACAGAATGCATTTTGACATATTGTACACAAATGGAGCACAACTTCTCATTCCTCTGGCTGTACATGGTGCAGAGTAACATTGGTAGTGTAATCACACATGTATATAGGGTACTAATGTCCATCTCATTCCACAATCCTTCTCAATCCCACACTCCTCCCTACCCTTCACTCCCCTCTGCCCAATCCAGATTTTATTCATTCTTCCTTACCCCCCCCCCCATTATGGATCAACATCTGCTTATCAGAGAAAACATTTGGCCATTGGATTTTGGGTTTGACTTATTTCGCTTAGCATAATATTCTCAATTTCAGTCTATTTACCTAGAAATCCATAATTTCATTCTTCTTTGAGGCTGAATAATATTCCATTGAGTATATTTACCATATTTCTTTATCCATTCATCTGTTGAAGGACATCTACGTTGGTTCTACAATCTAGCTATTGTGAATTGAGCTGCTATAAACATTGACGTGGCTGCATCACTGTAGTATGCTGATTTTAAGTCCTTTGGGTATATACTGAGGAGTGGGATAGCTGGGTCAAATGGTGATTCCATTCCAAGTGTTCTGAGGAATCTCCATACTGCCTTCCATAGGGGTTGCACCAGTTTTCAGTCCCACCAGTAATGTATGAGTGTACCTTTTTCCCCACATCCTTGCTAAAACATATCATTACTTGTATTCTTGATAATTGCCATTCTGACTAGAGTGAGATGAAATCTTAGTTGTGATTTGTGTTTCTCTAATTTCTAGAGTTGTTGAACATTTTTTTTTTTTTTGCATGCTTGTTGATCAATTGGATTTCTTCTGTGAAGTGTCTGTTCAGTTCTTTAGCCCATTTATTGATTGGGTTATTTGTATTTTTGGTGTTAAGTTGTTTGAGTTCCTTAGATATCCTGGAAATTAGTGCTCTATATGAGGTGTGTGTGTGGTAAAGATTTTTTTCCAATTCGGTAGCTCTCTCTTCCCATTATCGATTGTTTCCTTTGCTGAGAAGAAGCTTTTTAGTTTGAATACATTCCATTTATTGATTTGTGATTTTACTTCTTGCATTGTAGAAATCTTGTAAAGGAAGTCAGGTCCTAAGCTAACATGATGAAGATTTGGGCCTAGTTTTTCTTCGCTCTGTTCTAGTGCCTAAGTCTTTGATCCACTTTGAGTTGAGTTTTGTCCAGGGTGAGAGATAGGGGTTTAATTTTATTTTACTACATATGGATTTCCAATTTCCCTAGCACCATTTGTTGAAGAGGCTATCTTTTCTCCAATGTATGTTGTTGGCACCTTCATCTAGAGTGAGAAAATGTATTTATGTGGGTTTGTCTCTGTGTCTTCTATTCAGTACCATTGGTCAAAATGTTTATTTTGATGACATTACCATCCTGTTTTGGTTACTTTGCTCTGTAGGATAATTGAAGATGTGGTATTGTGATGCCTCCTACTTTACTCTTCTTGCCAAGGATTGCTTTGACTATTTTGGGTCTCTTATTTTTCCACACAAATTTCATGATTGCTTTTCCTTGTTCTACAAAGGATGTCATTGGGATTTTAATAAGAATTGCATTCAATCTGTATAATGCTTTCGTGTCCCGGCCCGCGGGACATCAACACGGGACCGCAAACCTGAGAGAGAAGGAATGAAGGGACAAGAGACGCAGGGAGAGGCAGCAAGACAGGAATTCTGATCAAGCTGCAAATTTTTATTGTTCACACAGGGGTATTTATACTGAGGGAAGGAGGGGTGTGACAAGGTGCAGGCTGGTTGGCTGTGTTCTTCTGCTGGGTTCCTGATAGGGTGCAAATTCGCGCCGTCCGGGAGGTGAGGTTCGCGCCGGCGGGAAGGTGAAGTTTGCGCCGGCGGGAAGGGAGGGACGCTGCTGCTTATTGTAAAGATCAGAATGTTCTCAGAATAAGAACTTCTTGGTCCCTGACATTTCCCCCTTTCTTATATAAAATTATTGACCATTTTTCGATAGCCATATTTTAAGGGGGTGATAGAGGCTATGCGCTGAGGCGGGGGCGCGGCTTGCCCGAACAGGTACAGAGCTGGAGTGACAATCCCTCGGGAACTGCGCCTGTCTTAGGTTGTCCGTGGCAGAGCAGCATCCTTACCCGTCATTGGATAATGAGGCTCTAGCCCTCATTTCCTGTCTTAGGTTGGTATGAGCTCTCACGAATCTTACCCGTCATTGGCTGTCCAGTTCAGCTCACAGGGGTGATGGTCTTTTAAGATCATCATCACGATCCATCATCTCCAGTCGATGGTAATGAACCTGAATAGGTTTCGCCTGTATAGCCTCAATTTGAGCTTTAAGAAAAGCCATGATCTTGTTGAATATCAAAGGACCTATAGATACAATAAGCAGCAAGCAAAGGAGGGGACCTAAGAAGGGAAGAAGATAGGGAAGGAGTCCACTGAATCCAGTCCATAGTGGATTATCAGCCAGTGCTTGTCGGCGTTTTTCTGAGTCTTCCTGCAGCTGTTTGATCTTGTCCTTAACAATTCCTGACTTGTTGGCATAGAAACAGCATTTTTCCTGCAAAGACAGACAAATGCCTCCCTGTTCGGCAGTTAGAAGGTCTAAACCTCTCCTATTTTGTAGGACCACTTCTGCTAAGGAATCCACCTGATCTTGAAGATCTTGTATGGTGCTTGAGAGTATCTGTACATCAGAAATCAATTGTCTGGATAATTTTGTATATTGAGTAAGAGAGACCCCCAAACCAGCAGTACCTGAGGCCACTGCTGTAGAGGTTGTGCAAGAACAGGGTCTGTCATTCAGGGGATTTTTCGCATAGATTGTTAGCTGCATCTATAAGAGAGGAAGATTCATCCTCAGGGGGAAGGTTTCCGTCCCTGGGTTGTGGTAAATCATTGACCTGTTTGACCAGGCGTTCTGGTAACCATCTTGGGGCTGCTTGTTCTTGATCTAAAATACAAGCTGAGCCTCGTCCCCAAATGAGGACGGGATCTGGGCCTTTCCATTTATTTGTTAAAGGATCGCGCCACATAACAGATGGGCGAGCAGAACTAGAAGAGGGATGCCAATGTCTGTCTGCGGTCGAATGTCCTTCATTGTCTAGGGTAAGAAAGTTAAGAGCAAATAATGCATGATTAAGGCGATCCCTGGGAGTGGTAAATGCAAGGGAAGAGGCCTTAAGGCGGGTAAGCCAGGTTTTTAAGGTGAGGTGTGCACGTTCCACAATGCCTTGACCTTGAGGGTTATATGGAATTCCAGTAGTATGAGAGATTTGAAGAGTGGCACAAAACTGTTTGAACTTGGTACTGGTATATGCAGGGCCATTATCTGTCTTAATATGTGCTGGCTTTCCCATTATGGAAAAGGCTGAGACAAGATGAGAAATGACATCCTTGGTAGCTTCTCCGCAATGCGGTGATGCAAAAATAAAGCCACTAAAGGTATCTATGGAAACATGTATGTACTTTGTTTTCCCAAATTCAGGAAAGTGAGTAACATCCATCTGCCAAATCTGATTGGGCAGTAATCCTCGAGGGTTAACACCCAGATGTTGAATAGGAAGGGAGACAACGCAAGCAGGACACGCTTTTACAATTTCCCTTGCTTGTTGCCTGGTAATTTTACAAAGTAGCCGAAGGCTCTGAGAATTTAAGTGGTGAAGTTTGTGTAAATCTGTGGCCTCTCGGATGGATCCAATAAGAACTGGGAAAAGGGACCGAGTGGCTGCATCAGCCTGAGCATTACCCCGTGATAGGGGACCGGGAAGATCAGAATGTGCTCTAATGTGTCCTAAGAAAAATGGATGTTTTCTAGCCTGAATTAGTCGTTGAAGCTGGTTAAACAAAAAGGCTGCGTTGGAGGAAGCCTTAATGGCGGGTGAAATCTCCAATAGGGGCACAGAATGGGCAATGTAAGCACTGTCTGTATAAATATTAATAGGTTTATCAAAAAATGTCATAAAGACTTGTGTTATAGCAAACAATTCTACAAGCTGTGCTGATGGATAGGCAGTGTCAAAGGTGGTGGGCTGATTATCAACAACAAAGGCTGCACGGCCATTGCTGGAGCCATCTGTAAAAACAGTAAGGGCTTGTGGAATAGGAGCCTTCCGAGTAACCCGAGGAAAAATAAATGGATGTAACTGAGCAAAATGCAAAAGGGGGTCATTGGGAAGGTGGTTATCGATTATTCCCAAAAAGCCTGATAGAGCAATACCCCATTCATCCCTCGTCTGTAGCAAAAATTGGGTTTGATCCTTAGTGTATGGAATCAGAATGCTATCAGGGTCTTTGCCAAAATGTTGTCGAGAAAGCAAGCGACCTTTAATAATGATAGAAGCTACCTGAGCAGGATAGACAGCAATAACTTTAGAGGATGTGGCGGGCAAATGAACCCAAAGCAAGGGGCAACCTTCATTTTTAAAATGTGGATCCCGCTGCCAGAATAGTCCCGTGGGTGTATGAGGGGTGTGTAATATAACCAAAACCAAAGGAAGGTTATAAGATATTTGTGTAACAAATTGTTGAGCAATGGCTTCTGTGACTTGAATTAATGCTTGCTGTGCCTCGGGAGTAAGCTCTCGAGGAGAAGAAGGGTCAGAATCTCCCCTTAAAATATCATTAAGAGGCAAAAGCACATAGGTGGGCAGTTTTAAATATGGTCTTAGCCATTGGATATCCCCTAGTAGTTTTTGGAAATCGTTAAGAGTGTGGAGATGGTCCACACGCAATTGTATATTAGGGATTTGAATTTGATTAGTTTGAAGTTTGAGGCCCAAGTAGGTGTAGGGGTCCTGTGTCTGAACCTTATCAGGGGCTATCTGAAGCCCCAAGGCAGTAAGGGCTTTATAGAGATCCAAATAACAATTATTAAGATCATAGGTATTAGGTGCAGCAATTAACAAATCATCCATATAATGTAATATATAAACTTGTGGCCACCGCTCTCTCACAGGGTCTACTGCTTGAGCAACATATTTTTGGCAAAGACTAGGGCTGTTAGCCATACCCTGGGGAAGGACCTTCCATTGAAATCTTTGCATAGGGCCCTGAAAATTGATGCGGGGGAGGCTGAAAGCAAAATAGGGTCTGTCATCAGGATGTAAAGGAATAGTAAAAAAGCAATCTTTTAAGTCGATGACCATTTTATAATAGTCCCTAGGAATAGCTACCGGTGTAGGGATGCCTGGCTGTAATGCCCCCATCGGGCGCATAACCTTATTGATAGTGCGCAAATCCTGTAAAAGGCGCCATTTGCCTGATTTCTTCATAATAACAAAAATAGGAGTATTCCAGGGTGAGGTTGAGGGTTCCACATGGCCGGCTGTCAACTGTTCCTGTACTAACATGGAGGCAGCCTCTAATTTTTCTTGGGTAAGGGGCCACTGATCCACCCACACAGGAGTTTGAGTTTCCCAAATAATTTTGTCTGCATGGGGTACAGGAGGGTCAGGGACCGACACTAAAAATCCACATACCCAAGTCCAAATTTGTCTGTTTTTTGTATGGGCTGTACAGGCTCAACCTGTCCTTGTCCTAGCCTCCCAAGGCCTGTACCAGGGATAAAGCCCATACGAAGCATTTGATGAGTGACTAAAGAGTCGGGACTAGCAAGAATAACTTTCATTTGGCTTAGAATGTCTCGTCCCCAAAGGTTGACAGGGAGATCAGGAACAACGAAGGGGGTAACGGTTCCTTTATTCCCTGTGTTATCTTTTGTGTCAGTCCAATTAAGCGCCCTGGAGCTAACTAAGGGGTTTCTTGATTGCCCTATTCCTTTAAGGTCAGTTAGTGATGAGGTGAGGGGCCATTCTGATGGCCAATATTTTTGAGAAATAACTGTGGCATCCGCACCAGTATCTAGGATCCCTCGGAATTTCTTTCCTTCAATAAATAAGGTAAGAGTGGGTCTTTTGTGGGAGATAGGTTGGACCCAATACACATCAGAGGAACCTAAGGAGGCTGTGTTTCCTGGTGAATTTCCTGAATTGAGGGGAAGGAGTATTAATTGTGCAATTTTTGTTCCTGCAGGGATGGCAGCTACTCCGTTAACAGCTGTGGCCAGTATTTTAATTTCTCCAGTGTAATCATCATCAATAATGCCAGGGAAGACCTGAACACCTTGTAAGGTGGTAGGAGCTCTCCCAAGAATAAGAGCACACATATGAGGTGGAGGGGGGCCTACAACCCCAGTGGGTATTATTTGAGGTCCTTGCATAGAGTCTAATATTGTATCGGTGGAGGCACAGAGGTCCAATCCTGCGCTGCCTGGGGTAGCACGTTGGAGGGAGGTGATTGTGGAGAAGGACAGGGAGCCTGGATTGGGTTGGGAGTCTGAGAGGGAACAAACCTTATTGCCCCTGGGTTTGCTCTGGGGGTGGTCGGGGCCAGGTTGTTTGCAAGTAAAGCAAGTACGTGGGCCAGGGTGGTGAAGGGCCTTGGTGAAGGCGGCACCAATGGCGAGACCCATGGCATGGGCTGTTCCTACCCCGGCACACAGCCTAATGAAGTCAGAAAGGTCCCCTTTATCTTTGTGAGGCCGAAGAACATCTTGACATATTGGGTTGGCATTTTCAAAGGCAAGATATTTTACAAAGGAGCTCTCGTTTTCACTTGGTCCAAGTAGGCGCTCCGCAGTTAGATTAAGCCGGGCAACAAAGTCACTGTAAGGCTCGTCTGGACCCTGATGAATTTTTGCTAGGGAGGTGGTGGCCGAGCCCTTTTGAGGGAGCCGTCTCCAAGCATGCAAACCAGCAGTTTGAACCTGTGCTAGGAGCCCAGTAGGAAAGCGTGCCTGTTTAGGGTTAGTATCAAATGGCGCATTACCCACTAGTTTAACATAGGTCCAGGATTTAGAGGAAGCCTTGGTTGAATTTTTTTGGGCAGTTTCCCGACAGTATTCCCTAAAGTCTGCGTTCCACAACAGGAAGTCACCCGCACTGAGGGTGGCTCGGGCCAAAAATTTCCAATCATTAGGGGTGAGCCACTGTGTACTATGGTTCTCTAGCAAGGCCAGTGTATAAGGTGCAGTGGGGCCATACTGTGTACAAGCCTTTTTAAGTCTTTCAAGAAAGCGGAGGCTCAGCCTTTTATAAGAACCAAGGGCTCCACTCTGTCCAGAGGTGGGCTCCTCCTCATCCCCTGATTCCTGGTCCTCCTCTTGTTCCCTCTCTGGTTCTACCTCTTGTTCCTCCCCTGGTTCCTCTTCCTGACTTCCTTCTAAATTCTCTGCTTCAGTTTGGGGGGGCTGATCTGCTTGACTGCGAGTGACTGGAAAGGCAAGAACAGGCTGACCACGTGGCTTCACCTTACGAGTATTAAGGGGTTTTGGGCCAGTTTGTGTTAACTCCGTGCCCAAGGCCAGTGAGCGAAGCTCGGCATCAAGGGCTTTTAGTTCTTTTAAAAGTTGGATTTGTTCCCGCCTATGTTGGAGAGACTCGCGTAAAGGGGTTAGATTAGGCAAGGGAAGCGGGGAAAAAATGTCTGGGGGGGCAGTAGGTCCCTGAGGGACCGGAGCACAAAAGGCAGGGGGTGTATAAGTGGGAAGTGGATTTGTAAGAGGTGGCAGGTCTGGAAAATGGTGTTGAGCCGCTGCCTCCTCCAGGGTAGCCTCCTCCTCTGGGGTCACGTCATCATAGGGATTTAAAACCGGATAAATCTTAGGGGGATTTTTAGGGGACTCCTTTGGTAAGGTGGGGTCTGGGAGGTTCCCAGGGTCTGGGAGGGTCCCAGGGTCCTGAGAAGCCTGAGCAGGGGGCATTTGAATACTAACCGAAGGGCATGCCGATGGGGGGCGAGAGGTAGATTGCATTGCCTGCTCCCCAATCTTTACAAGTTTTAAAGTACCACTGTCAAAGGGTGAACTTTTAAGAATCTCATTAATTAAATTCCAATAAGAAAAGACAGTGACGGGCACCTTTTGAGGACCAAAAGTCTCATAATAATCTTTGAGGCAGTCTCCTACTCTGAGCCACCTTTTACCATCAATCGATCCCTCGAGGGGAAACCAAGGACACAAATCCTCTATGTATGAAAAGAATAATCTTAAATCCTTTTTCTTAACACGCGCTCCCCGAGTCTTGAGGGCCTCCTCGAGACCCGTCAGAAACAAAGCATGTGACGAGACTGCTTGTCCCATGGTACGTCACTTACCTTGCGCTGACCTCACTCTCCTCCTGGATCTGACTCCCGGTTGCGTCTACCAGGGCGATCCCGAATCCTGCTTGGCCAAGTCTTCCCCGGAGGGCAGCGTTCCGCTTCTCAAAGTTTCCAATCGACCACGTTGGGCGCCAACTGTCCCGGCCCGCGGGACATCAACACGGGACCGCAAACCTGAGAGAGAAGGAATGAAGGGACAAGAGACGCAGGGAGAGGCAGCAAGACAGGAATTCTGATCAAGCTGCAAATTTTTATTGTTCACACAGGGGTATTTATACTGAGGGAAGGAGGGGTGTGACAAGGTGCAGGCTGGTTGGCTGTGTTCTTCTGCTGGGTTCCTGATAGGGTGCAAATTCGCGCCGGCCGGGAGGTGAGGTTCGCGCCGGCGGGAAGGTGAAGTTTGCGCCGGCGGGAAGGGAGGGGCGCTGCTGCTTATTGTAAAGATCAGAATGTTCTCAGAATAAGAACTTCTTGGTCCCTGACACTTTCGGTTGTATTCCCATTTTGACAATATTTCGATAATGACCTTGAACATTAATGGCCTAAACTTATTAATCAAAAGTCGGAATAGATTTTTTTTTTATAAAAGACCCCAAAATGTACTGTCTTCAAGAGACTAACCTAGGAAAAGACATCCACGGAATGAAAGTGAAAGGCTAGGAAATAACATATCACTCACATGGACTGTATAAACAAGCAGGGGTTTCCATTCTCATATCAGATAAAGTGGACTTCAAACAAAAGTTTGTCAGTTGGGATAAAAAACAACATTTCATTCTGCTTAAGAAAATTAAAAATCAATAAGACATAGCAATTGTAAATAATTATGCCCCAAACAATGGGGAATTGACATATATCAAAAAATCCCTGTCAATTTCAAGAATCAAATAGATCATAACACAGCAATACTGAGTGACTTTAATACAGCTCTCTCACCACTGGATAGATCTTTCAAACAAAAAATAAACAAAGAAACTATACAGCTAAAAAATAAAATTGATAATTTATACTTAACAGATATATATAGAATCATTCATCCATCAAAGACTAAATAAACTTTCTCCTCAGCAACATATGTCTCTTAGGCCACAAAGCGACTTTTAGCAAGTACAAAAATGTAGAGATAATATCTTGCATTTTATTAGATTATAATGGAATTAAATTACAAATAAATGATAAAATAAACAATATAAATGAGAGAAGCTGCTCTTATCACCTGGAGAGTATATGGTACACTATTGAATGAATAAGGGATAGCAGAAGAAATCAGGGATGAAATAAAAAAGAGTTGAAAGGTAAATAAGAATAGTGACACAACACATCAAAATCTCTGGAACACTCTGCAGGTAGATCTAAGAGGAAAGTTCATTGCATTAAAGTAACCAAATACATTCTAACATTACATATGAAAGCCCTAGGATAAGAAGAACAAATTAACACCCAAAGCAGAAGACAAGAAACAATTAAAATCAAATCTGAAATCAATGAAATTGAAACAAAAAAATCTAAAAAAAATCAACAAAACATAAAATAGGTTCTTTGAACAAATGAATAAAATTGATAAACCCTTAACCAAGTTAACAAAGAGAAAGAGGAAAAAAACCTGAATTACTAAAATCCATGATTAAAAAGCAAGTAATATGATAGCCAATAAAGAAATAAAACCAATAATCTGAAACTATTTAGAAAATTTAAACTCCAATAAAATAGAAAATCTTGTACATCAAAAAATTTCTAGAGACATATGATCTACACAATTTGACTCAAGAGAACATAGAAAATTTAAACAGATCAATTTCAAGAAATAAAATTGAAGACACCATCAAAAACTTACCAACAAAATAAGTCCAGGACCATACAGATTCTCAGATGAGTTCTAACAGATCTTCCAAGAAGAACTAACACCAATCATCCTCAAATTATTCCATGAACTAGAAAAGGATAGAACCATTCCAAACTCATTCTATGAAGCTACTATCATTCTAATACCAAAAACAGACAATGACACATTCAGAAAAAAAACTTCAGACCAATATCACTGATGGACATAGATGTAAATGTTCTTGATAAAATACTGGATAACCACATAAAAAACATGTTAAAAAGATAGTGCACCATGATCAAGTGGGGTTGATCCTAGGAATGCAACTTTGCTTCAGCATATGGAAATCTATAAACTTAATTCATCACATCAATAGACTTAAAGACAAGATTCACATGTTATCTAAATACATACAAAAAATGCCTATGACAAAACACAGCATACATTCATGTTCAAAACACTAGCTAAACTGGGAATAGTAGGAATATACCTCAACATTTTAATATTTATATATGTTTAGCCCAAGGCCAACATCATTCTAAACAGAAAAACTGAAAGCAATCCCCCTAAACACAGGAACAATACAGGGATACACTTCTATTCAACATAGTCCTTGAAACTCTAACCAGAACAATTAGGCAAAAGAAAGAAATTAATTTGAAACCAAATGGAAAAGAAGAGTGCAAACTATCCCTATTTGCCAGCAACATAATATCATACTTAGAAGACCCAAAAAAACTCCACCAGAAAACTCCTAGAACTCATAAACAAATTTAGCCAAGTACCAGGATATAAATTAACACCCATAAATAAATTGCATTCCTATATACCAATTCCTATATACCAAGAGAAATTAAGAAAACTATCACATTCACAATAGCCTCAAAAAATAAATAAATAAAATCCTTGGGAATCAACCTAACAAAAGAGGTGAAAGACTGCTACAATGAAATTTACAGAACATTAAAGAAAGACGTTGAAGAATACCTTAGAAGATGGAAATATCTCCCATGTTCTTGGATAGGCAGAATTAATATTGTCAAAAGGGCCATACTACCCAAAAGTACTACACAGAGTTGATTTAATTCAATTCCTTTTAAAATTCCAATGACAGTATTCATTGAAATAGATAAAGTAGTCATGAAATTCATGTGGTGAAATAGGAGGCCCAGAATAGCTACAGCAATTCTTAGCAAGAAAAGAAAAGTAGGAGGCATTAACAATACCAGACCTTAAATTATACTGCAGAGCTATAGTAACAAAAACAGCATGGTATTGGCACAAAAACAGATGTAGAGACCAATGGAACAGAATAGAAGACACAGACACAAACCCACATAAATACACAGTTATTTCATACAGGACAAAGGTGCTATAAATATACATTAAAGATATCGTCTTCAACAAATGGTGCTGGGAAAACAGAAAATCTACATGTAGCAGAATGAAATTGAACCCTTATATCTCACCCTGAAAAAACTCAACTCAAAGTGAATCAAGGACCTAGGCATTAGATCAGAGAACCTATATCTACTAGAAGAAACAGCAGGCCCAAATCTCTATCATGTCAGTTAAGGAACCCACTTCCTCAATAAGACTAATAAAGTACAAGAAGTAAAATAAGGAATCAATAAATGCCATAGTATCAAACTAAAATCTTCTTCATAGCAAAAGAAACAATTAATAATGTAAAGAGAGAGCCTCCAAAATGGAAGATAGTAGTTGCCCCTTACAACTCAGGTAGAACAGTAATCTCCAGGATATATACAGAACTCAAAAAACCTAACACTAAAAAAAACAAATAACACTCTGAATACATGGGCAAAATAACTGATCAGGCACTTCACAGAAGAACTATGAATGGTGAACAAATATATGAAAAAATGTTCAACAACTCTAACAATTACAGAAATGCAAATTTGAACTATATGGAGATTTGATCTCACTCCAGTCAAGAATATAAGCCACAGTAAGTACTGGAGAGGATGAGGGGAAATGGTACACTCATACATTTCTGGTGGGGCTACAAATTCATGCAACTACTCTGAAAAAGCAATATAGAGAGTCCTCAGAAAACAGAATGGAACTACCATTTGATCCAGTTATCCCCCCTCTTCCATGTATATCCAAAGGACTTAAAATCAGCATACTACAGTGATGTAACCACATCAATGTTTATAGAAGTTCAGTTTACAATAGCTAAGGTATGGAACCAAGCAAGGTATACAGGTGGAATATATATATGCAATGGAATATTACTCAGCCATTAAAAAGAGTGAATTTGTGACTTTTTTCCAGTAATTGGATGGATCTGGAGATTATCATGCTAAGTAGAATAACCAATCAAACCAAAGGTTTAATGTTCTTTCTGATGTCTGGATTCTAACACACAATAAGAGTGGGGGAGAATAGAAGCTCAGCAAAATAGACAATGGAAATGAAGGGAAGTAGAGAGTATGGGAATAGGAAAGACAGTAGAATGAATTGGAAATATGTTTCCTATATTCATGTATGAATACACCACCAATGAAATGCCACATCATGTACAACCAGAAGAATTGGACCGTAATTAGAATAAGTTATACTTCATGTATATATGATATGTCAAAATACACTATAGTGTCATATATATCTAAAAAGAACAATAATAACAAAATTATCCTGAATGTATGTATGTTTGTCTCACTGTGCCTGAATTTCAGGAAGTTGCATGGATATGTTTTAATAGTGGTTTTATTTATTTATTTACTTATTGTTTTTTTGGCATTGAGGAATGAATCAAGGGGCTCTTTGCCACCGGACTACATACGTAGTCCTTTCTTATGTTTGATTTTGAAACAGGTTTCATTAACTCTCCTTGGCTGGCATCAAACTTGTAACCCTCCTGCTTCAGCCTCTGCTAACTGGGATTTCAGGCATATGCTACTGTACTGAGCAATAGAAGAAATAGTAGTTTCTTTATAGAAATGTGTATTTTATTATGTTTTAAAGACAGTGACCATATGGCATAAGTTGTTTTTTAATCACATATTATTGATTATAACTATTTTTCATCAGAAATATCTTAGTGGAAATAATGATGCACTGACAAGCAGTACACTTTCTGGTGAATCACATGATAACACACAAAAGACACCATTTCAATGTAACTGCATACTTTGCATAAAAAAATTCGCCTAGACACTGATTCTATTATCTCATAACTAAGAATTTTATAATAAGCTTCACAAAGTAAAATAATGTATTTAGACTTACTCCATTAGTTGTGCTCAAATTCATTATTCCTGAATTGCCAATAAATTGAAAATTCATTTTTTCAGAGTTAAAGTAATGAAAAATAGCATCTGCTTTTATCAAAATTAGAAATCAAGTAATTTAGTGATGAGTTTAATAAATCATGGAAGGGAGCAAAAATGTTTTTGCATGTACAGTATTTATAGTATAAATGTCTACAGAGTACACATGGCAAAATTGCAAAAACTATATATATTTTCTTAAAATTTAATAGCATATTATGTAAGTAGTATTAATGTTATTGATTTGCATAATAGAGAATAGCCACTGTATTTTCCTTTGTGTTCTAGCAAAAAAGAAGAAAGGAAGGAAGGAAAAAGAAAGGTGGGCAGGCCATAAATACACCATCTGCTTAAAGCCAGGGGAATAAATATTTCTGTTCTTTATTCATGAATGCCACTATTTTTTTATTTACTCATTCATTTCTCCACCTAATCTTACATAGAAAGATGACTAGGTAGGTAGACAGAGATAGAGGGTTAGCTAGAGAGATACATAGGTGGATAGAAAATAGTGATGGATGGTTAGAAGGGTGGATGAATGGGTGGATGGATATATAGATGTTAGATTTATAGAAGGATCGATAGATGTATTAAGAAACTTCTGGGTACATGACATTGATTTTTATAAGTCACAATAAATATTTGGAGGAATAATAATTTGTTTTAACATCAACCACAGGCTACATTTATTCTTTTCCTTCGCTATATGATTTCTGTGACTTCTAAGTATAGCTTTCCTGTTAATTCACGTACAAACTTGCTGTCCCCTTTTCTAGAGATAAGTTTTCTAGAGTCATTTTCTCTTACATCATTTTCACCTTTCCAGTAGACAAGAGTGAACTGGTTTACATTATAAATTACCTCTAATCTTGCTATGTTTACCTGGAAGCTATATTTGTAGGGACCAAAAGTGGCTACCAAGATTAACAATTACTAAATAGATGGCAAAATGAACAGCACAGATATCATAAAATTTGTTAAGTTTATTGCATGTGTAATACATTCCACTCATTATTTTCAGTTCTTTATGTAGTTTTTTTTTTCTTAATTTTTACCACTGTTTTGTGAAATGAATCATACTGTTCCCATTTGCAGATGAAAAATAATTCACCTCTATTTCTCTTTTGTAATTCTCATTCAATTTTACACAGCAGACTTTGTCATAACCTGGAAGTATACACATGCTGAAATTTAACAATGTATGTTCTTTTTTCTGGTCACTGTCTCCTGTTTTTCATTGTTACTTTCTTACTTTGTCAATATTGGAATCTTCAGATGGATTAGGAGTAGCCACTTAGTTATTCCACTTGTGTCTCCACCCATCCTAGATTCCTTTCAATGATTATCCTTAGCTTTCCTCCTTTAAAAAAATAATAAAATAATCCTCCTAAACACTAATTCTAAATTAAATTATTCAAATGCAGAAAAACTGTTTAAATTGGTTAATCTGAAATATGATAAAAAGCAATACCAATGAAAGTTGATTACCATATAGGGAATACCAATGCATGTTCTCCAAACTCATTTGATTATAAACCTGATTTTTATATACTTGGTGATGTTTTCAAAGGACTCTAAACATTCCTTCTCCTAGTTTTCTCAGTTATTTCTCTGAACTTTTACTTAATTTATAATTTGAAACATTTTCTTTCATTACTTCCCAAAATTCCCTGTGTCCTTCTTCACTGAGAGGATTAAGGTTATTTCACAGGACATTATGTATTTAGTTCCGTGTCTCCTGACAATGAAATTCTGTTTACATACTATTATATTCCTACATTTCTTATTATAACGAAAATGTTGTTCATTTCTACTTTGTTGTTTCTCTCCCTATCCATTTATTTCTTGTCCATATTTCTCAAATCAAAACAGATTAATTGATCCAAAGTGTATTCATTCTATTTATCTACATTTCCAATTACATTCATAATTTCTAATTCCCCCACTATTTCCTTGTCAAAGAAGTACATCCAACTATCATCCCGAAATGACTTCCTTTAGTCAAAGATAATGGAATTCAACTGATAAACTATCTGCAGTATTAGAACAAATCACTAAAAAAATTCCACTTTTCTATTTTGTGGCAGTCATTCATTCTTTTGATTTTACTTTTGCCTTGTTGTTTATATTTTAAAGATCTTATTTGTGAATGTGTATTGCTTTGATAATGCCTTCAATATCCTTGAGAACTCATCATTTAGCTGCGTCTTATAAATGATATGTTGTTTTAGAGATTTCCTCTGCATGCATTATCTTACCCGAGGGACTGGAACAACTAGGGGCCATCCCTGGTCATTTCAATTCTGAGTTCACTATGTCAGGGTCACCTTTCCCTCCCATCCTCCTCCTTCCCCATTTCTCCGTTCTCCCTGGCATGACCATCTGCATTCTGTCTCTGTGTTTTTCTTCCTCTTGATTTTCACAAGTGGGCTTTCCTTCTTCTGAGGTGAGTAGACCCCATTCATTTGGGTACTTATAATAAAGACCTCATTTCAAATTCATCTCTTTAGGAATGCTTACCTTCAGAAAAGCAAAACCCCTACATTAAATTAGACTATTCTCCTGTATATTCTCCTACCACTCCCAAAGCGTATTCCTGCATAATTCCCCTTTGAAATGGACCCCAGAAGATGTTTTAAGAACTAAAACACTCTCAGAAACACTGCTGAGTCTTCTTTTGAGATTTTTATTTTATCCATGAAAAAAATTTGTTTAACTTCCTTCAAAATTTTACTTTACCAGTAAATTAACTCTAATTTTTTTTTTCCATATACTATCTGATGGCATCCCCATACTACATATTGTTAGGGACGTGTCACTAATTTTCACTAAGTATTCATGCTACACAGTAGGCATTAAATAAATTTGACAGACATGACTAGCAATTGTGTATTATAAATATTAAAAATATAATTTTCACAGTAATAATGCCTTTTTAAAAAACCCGAACATAATACATCTAGCATAATGCTGGGCAAATAAACATTTTCTGTAAAAGCTATCTAATGGCATTTCTATTATGATGATAAAGTTAATTTTCTTCAATGGTAATAGACTGATCTTTCCACTACATTGTTTGTATTGCCATGGGAATATTCAAATGCAATTGCATAATGTTATAAACTTTATTTTTAATGATAATATTTTCATTATTACAATTATTGAATTTATTTTGTAAGTGGAAATGGTTTATGCAAAATAGTTTGTAAAACAATTAAAATAGAAGGGAAATCAGTGAAATAGAAAAAAAAGGGGATAAAGGGAAAGGGAAGAGAGATGGGAAAAAGGAGGAAATGCAGAATGAAATTGACCAAATTATGCTATATACATATATACGTATACCAATGAATTTCACCTTTATGTATATCTGCAAGGCATCAATTTTAAAAATTGTTAATAAATAAAAGGAAGTCCAGTAGATCGCAGGAAGGGAAAATGGAAGAAAGGAGGCAGGAAGGGAAGGAGGGGTACTAGGAACTGAAGTGGAGTAAACTGTATTCCATATATCTGTGAATGTGTCAAACCCCAATTTATGTATAACTATAAGGTACTACTGAGACATTAATAAGCAAGAATTTTACCAGTGAAAATACATTTAAATACAGATGTATGCGTATACACTTAAATTATTAAGTTTGAAGATAGGATATATATAAAAGTGCTATTTCTCTAACACTGACGTCGTGAAATAATATGTAGCAATTCAGATTGCACCTTAATAATATTGACATAATTACTTGACAAGTGGTAATAAAACTTTCCATTTTATAGGATTTACAAATACAAGAAAACATGTTGCTGCACATTGCAACTTAAAATTTTTACCTTGCCCTATTATTGTGTCTCAAGAGTTACAGCTTCTGACATTTTCTTACCAGACCTATTATATCCAGCCTGTGAGCACTTAATTGATAATGATGAAAATCATGCCTGCTTCTGTGGCATATGTTGAGCATCTGTTTCAGGCTATAATTTTAACTTTATGCCTGTGTTTAAACCTGAAACGTTGAGGAAAATAAGTTTTCACTTTTGAAATTATTTTTTAAATTTTGGGTTGATCAAAGAAACTAATACAGTAGAGAATTAGCTGCCTGTATATGCAATTGCACATCAAAAGAATTTAAAAGAATCAGGAGTATAACAAAATCAATTATAAAAATTGATCTGTAAAATATTTGTTATTCAAGCTTGTGTGTACTTGTAAATATGCTTCTTTACACTCATGTAGGCACACAGAAGTAATTCATCAAATTTATACATCTATCCAATATTTACTGGTACACAAAATATTAAACTGAGATCTATGTGCTGGTCTGAGAAAAGGAAAAGAGTGAAATTTTGAAAATTCCTGTTTACAAGCTGATTGCTTGGCAAATATTAATGTGCCTCATCTCTCTGATACCAATAAGATGCATTTCATCTACATGTATTTCATTCTTTTACACAGGGTCTGTTTCCCACTCAACCTGTTTCTTATGGAGAACCTTGACATTCCATTCTATATCATTTGGGGGACAATTCCATTTATTGAAATTGATTCTCCTCTTACATACCATCACCTACTATTGGAGTGAGTAGGAAATCTAATCAAGGCAATTAGGCTTTAGCCCCTGATGAGCTGGAACACAGCAACAATTCAGATAAGGCTCAAATCAACTCCCACATACACAATCGGTGTGCTCCTAAGAATTCTAGTTATAATTGTTCCTGTCCTTCATTAGTGGCTATTTACCTTTTCTATCTTCCCTTCTCTCTGCATTTTTTAAAGATATAAATATGAATTAATTTAATTTTCTTTTTTAAAAATTGTTAGGTGTTTATGTTCCTTGAGAGAGATGAATTCTAACCAACTTGGTACTTTTCCTCAAATTAACAAGTTGCTTATTTGAACAGTTAGGCCTTCTGTCTTTTCCTTCCAGCCTTTGCTCTGTCCCTAAGTTCATCCCTGCTCATCACTTTATAAGCACATGTTTTATAAGCACATGTTCGTATGTCAGCACATTCATGTCTTAGGCCAAACATCAAACCTTTTAGTCTCTATCTACTTAAAAGTAACTGATTTCCCCTTTTTGATCTTTTCAAACTTAGTGTACTAGTTTGTCTGTTTATAATATTTGGTATCTAAAATTATTTCATTTCTTCTGTCCATGCCTCATCTCTCTTTCAAACTCACTGGAAGCAAAAGGCTTACCTCTTTTGTTACAGGACCATACCTCTATTGCCAAGAACAGAGACACTTAGTAGGAACTTAACCAACACTTCAGGATAATTTCAGGATGTGTCCTATTTAAAACATCACTTCATGAATTGCCATTTCACCATTCTATTTCAATTAATATCCCTGAGGCTGTCATCAAATCTGCCAAATGCTATAGCAAATGAACAGTGTAACTAAATTAATTGAATGAACTAATGTATAAGTTACTAATTTATGAGGCATATACATACATATGTGTATATACGTGTGTGTATACATGTGTTTAACAAATGTTGAATACAGTTTGATGATTTTAATTTAGTTACCCAGTAGTGAATAATTAGTAATTTTACTATTAATTACATATATTTGGTCTCTGTTAATTCAGAAAGTCACATTATATAGAAATACTTAAAATAAAACTAAAAAAAACTCATTGAATGTAACTGCTCATAGACTGATTTTGCTTTGCTTATTATTAAAATGGTGATAATAACACTGTTACTATTATAAAGTTATATATATATTAAGTGAGTCTCTAGAATATATTTAAAGTGGTTTGTAGAGTGAGAATAAAATTCAGGAATTATTAGTATTCATTTTTTGTTAACATCTTTTTTCTTTTTCATTTCCAGTGATTGTTAAAAATATTTTGATGTTGGTTATATGTAAGCAATAAACAATTTTAATTGCTATTTGTTTATAAATATTTCAATTAAACAATGAAGCTATTTACTTTCATAAAGGTCATCGTGCTAAATGTGTTACCTGTTATATACTAGAATATATCTTAGTTTCATTATTCAACATACACCTTCGGCAGCAAAGATAGCAGCAGGACAGGGATGGAAGTCCCTGTTTTTATTGATTGCATTTCAGCTGCACTATTATTTTATTTTCTATATCTTTTTTCTTATTTCCTTAGTTGTTACTGTAAAGCATGGACCACAAAACAACATGTGACAAAGACCATATGTGGTCTACAAATCCTAAAATATTTCCTATCTTGTCATTTTCAGGTTTTGTTTTTCTTTGTGCTTTACCACTAAGATACATCTCAGCCTGTTTCGTTTTTTTATTTTGAGATAGAGCCTTGCTAAGTTGCTTAGGTTGGCCTTGAGCTTGTGATTTTCCTTCCTTAACCTGACCAGCTACTGGGATTACCAGCTCCTGACTCTTTGCTCCCTTGATATTTACTGGGACCTTAATTTCTCATGTATTATACTTCAGATTTTCCTTCATTTTAGCAATGCTCTGTTTAATTTCATTCTTTCTCTACTTACAATAGTTTCTATTTCACTTTCACTAATTTTTCTAATGCTTAGCATGCTATTAATTCTCTTAATAGTATTTTTCACTTCAGAGATTTTACTTTTCATTTCTATGTAATGCATTTAAATTTTTTTAAATCTTCTATTTATTTTCATTATGTTCATGCTGGCCTTTTCCTCTTGAAATATATTGTTAATAAACAGGTGTATTAAAATATTTCTTCTACTAATCCACCATCTCTGTCATCTCCAGATGTATTTTTTTTTTGAATATGCTTTTATTGGTTACAAGTCATCTGTTTTTACTCTTTTGCATGCATCCTAATATTTGACTGAATGTCTGACATTGTGAATTTTATATTGGGGGTTACTGTAATTTGTAGAAACTGAAAAAGTGCTAGAGTTGTTTTGACATGTAGTTAAATTACAGATAAGTTTGATCCTCTAAAAACTTAATCTTAAAACTGTTAGATCAAATAAATCAACTTTAAGACTTCCTGACAAAGGCCTGAAGCTTCTAAGGATTTTACCTCATCTCCTTTTATTCATGACTCTGTTCCACTCCACTGCTGTGAACATTAACAATTTTAATATCGATGAGTTTAGGGAGTGCTTCAGCCTAGTGTTTTCCTGTATTTATTCACCTGCACCTTCACACCATTTGAGAAAAAAATAATAGAAGGGCAGTTTTAGTGATTTATTCTTGTCTTTCCCTATTTAAATTATTGGTACTCTATAAATCAAGAAAACAATGTATGGGTTTAATTTACTATTTTGGATCAGAAATGTCTTGAGCTTTGGTTTGGTTTGTGGATCTATTAGATCAACTGTGAGCTGGATTGGATCTAGGATTGTTTATTTTATTACTGCTCCCAAATGTCTCATTCTTTGTTGTTGTTTTTTTTTTTTTTTTTCTTTCCTTTGGTACCAGGGATTGAACCCAGGGGCGCTCAACCACTGAGCCAAATGTACAGCCTTTTTTAAAAATTTTGTTTAGAGACAAGGTCTCACTGAGTTGCTTAGGGTCTTGCTAAGTTACTGAGGCTGGCTTTGAACTCACAGTCCTCCTGCCTCAACCTCCTGAGCTGCTGGGATTACAGGCATGTGCCACTGCACCCAGCTAAATGTCCCATTCTTGCAGGGAGTCACAGTGATACTTTTGAATCACTTAGATGTTAATTTATCATTACACACTGCACAAAGTGCTACTTTTTTCTTGTACCCACTCTATCTACTCATGTAAATTGACCCAGTGTTTCTGAGGAAGGAAGGATATGGGTAATATTTATTAAATGTATTTTCAATGGTGATGCATAGTCCTTCTTCCCAGGAATGCAAACTCCGGAACTAAAGACATACTCAAGTTTAGAAAATAGGTAAGATATTCTGATTCTTTATTGCTACCACTGTTCTTAGCCTCTCAATTATTTTATAAGTCAACTCTAATTTATTTTGATTATGTACATTGAGAAATTCTTTTTCTATTGCCTATCTGTATTTTTCTGAAGACTCCTTATCCTAGTAGCCATGTTAATAATTCTCTATAAGGCAATCCTTCTGGCTGCCACTCTGTCATTTTCACCCAATACACATAATTGTTTCAATTATCTCTGCTGATTAAATGGCTATTAATATATGTTATTTTATTAGGAGTCTATCCTATTTTTTACTAATAGGAAATCCAGTTATGAAACAGACTCTCTTCAAATCTTAGGCTTCAGAAGATAGATGCCCCTGAACTTCTCAGAGGTATTAGAATCCCTCTTCCTTTCTCATCGATCATCACTTTGGTAAATTGAGTGACTTCTGGACCATCACATAGAAGACCAATTGCTTATATGTTTTTCAGCCTTCTGATATAATGCTGACTATTCCCTGAGTATTTTGTTATATATACATGTATATAATTTTATATATATATATATATATATATATATATATAATTTTTGGGTGATTTCCATAGAAATTCTGAGATTTCCACTTCAATTAGTTTAGGCTTTCACTATTTTCTAGGTTTTGAAACCAAAATACTTGTATGAACACAAGTATAATCCTTAGTTCTAGTCTTACATCTAGATCCTTTACAGAGTTTTAAATCCTGTACCAGTGTGAGTTTTTACACAGTGATAGTTTCTTATCACATTGTATGTAATATGCCATTCTTGACCCAGGAAACTTTATTCATTTTCATACTTTTCAGAATCCTGTAGAGCCTATAGGGAATATTTCCTTTTAGTCTTAGGTAATGGCATAAAATAAGCTTTATAATAAATTTTGGCAAGAAAGAGAGATAATGGTAGACCTCAATGAGTGTGTTGTTTGACGAGCTGAGTCCTTTAAGTTGTTTTCAGTAAGAATTAGGCTTCAACTGAAAGGACTGGACCATTTTCACAGGTCCAGAACGCGCGGGATGATCTGTGACTCAAGAGTTTCAAGGGTTTTAATTCAGAGATCCCTACAAAATAGCTCATGTATGCAATTCTTTCTAATCAGTCCCCCGCCACTGACATAATAGACTTAATAAAAAATTAATCTCTTTTGGAGCTTTGCTTCCTTTATATTCGAGTCCTGAGCTCATCATAGCTTTTAATACCTGTCAGTTCAGATGAGCGCCGTTTCATATGCTCCTAAGGAGGGCCTTACTTCGCATACATTTACCAATGTACTTTACATCACTGTCTTCAGTGTATTTATTGTCCCCCATAACAACCATCAAATGTCATAGTTCTTATATTTTCTGCATGCCTGTAAAAGACCTAATGTATTTCACCCATTAGTGAGTTAACTTCCAGTGGTACTCAGTTTTAGTTTGCCACCTTATTACTCAATAAATTTTACAACCACAGGGCTAAAGTTGGCTGAGAACTATCCATTTGCACCCTAGTCTCATTGATGTGACTCTCATTGAAAGCTGGTACTACATGTTTCAACTGCACAATTACATATTATCATTTGCTTCCTAGTACCCTATAGAATGAAATGCCTTACATCCTAAGAATACAGACTTAGATACGTATGTACTATCCTTTAATGGGAAGGGCTTTTAGGAAAAACACTTTTGAGAAAGTAATTGGAGCATAGTTGTTCTGAGAGAGAGAGAGAGAGAGAGAGAGAGAGAAATTGAACAGTAATGGAATTACAAAAGTAGTCCCAATCAGTCCCATAAAGTTGTGAGACTAGAATGGCCACTTAAAAAGTCCTTAGTACAAGCAAAGGGAACAATTTTTGCACTTCCTTATTGACTAGGTGAAGAGTTGTCTGAGGCAGCTATCATTATTGTAGGTGTGCAAGCCCAGGACCACAATCCTCAGCATTCCCAGCAATTGGATTAATTAGTGCCTTTGTCCAGAAGGAGCATCAAGATGGTGCAGACCTGGTACTATAGAGATGCTTGTTATTTAAAGATGTAATCACAATTGGATATCACGATTTCTATGAAAGTAGTCTATTAGGATATCTGAAGATTCTACAGTTTGGCCTCTTCTACCAAATCTGGGAACAAGGGAATTCTTTCTATAGAAAAAAATGTACTTTTGTTAAAGGCATATGACATGTATTTTCATTTTTTCTTATTTTCTTTTGCTTTGTTTATTCTTTTTAGTTATACATGACAGTAGAGTTTATTTTGACACATTTCTACAAACATGAAGTATGTCTTTTTCTAATTAGGATCCCAGTATTGTGGATGAACATGATGTGGAGATTTATTGGTGAATTCACTCTGGTGTATTCATATATGTACATAAGAAAATCATGTTAGATTCATTCCACTGTCTTTCCTATTGCTATCCCTACACCATTCCCTTCTTTCCCCCTTAGCTAATCATGACACATATTTTCTAAGACATGGGAAAAAAGACTAAATTTTATAGATTCCACAAAATGGCTTAAAACACTGACTAGATTTAATAAGCCCAGGCAAATACTCAGTTATTTAGTAACTACTGGCATAACATAGTGAAACTATGCCCCAGATGTTTATGTGTTTTGATAATAATATGTATATAAACATAGGACTAAAAGTTTTAATTATCAATAAGTTTAATAAATATATAAACTAATGTTGTTATTCAAAACAGTCAGTGTTTTGGTGTAGATCTATACATATTTATCAGTATTTGTACAGACCAATATAGCATCTTTAGTATTGTCTTTCAAATGATATCATCTCATTGTTTTTAAACACGTAACTAATTGTACCAGAGAATATAGACTTTGATTATTACATGAGAATCTGAATTACTTTGAGGTATTTCCAATTATAAGTTTCTTTCAAGATAACAAAGATATTGACCATTATTGAGGATAATCAAAAAAATGTGATGTGGGATATGAAGGAAATTCCTGAAACCAATTGTATAAAGATGCTGAATCACAAAGTTAGCAGAGGGGTATTCCAGCATTCTGAATAATATTTTTACTGAGAATACAAATTCATCTAGTTGATATAGAAGTTTACTCTGTTCTCCATTTTCACAAACTGTCAAATAATCTTCCCAGTCATTTCAAGATCTAAATTATTTTCCTTATTATCATTGCATTATAAATGCTTAGGATGAATTGAAATAAATTTATGCTTTGGTTTTCTCAATAACAACTTTTCAGATAAGCTTCTTTGTTTCCACAGTTTCTCCTAAGCCCCCATAAAATAATAATGCCAAAGTATGATTATTTTTTCTTAAAAATAATTTGACCTTATTACAACAAAGTAGAACAAAAACAAACACACTTCCCTGGCTTTAAGATCTCATTGAAAAATCATTAAGATAGGATTTCTGATTTTTTAAAATATCACTCCAATTTACTTTGTCACTTGATTTCTCACCTGTAACATTCTACTCACATGAAGATATCTATTCCTCAGTAATTAAACAAATATTTTCTTTCTTTTCTAGAGTTAAACATCTCTGCATACATTATGTCACATTTCTTCTTTTTTTGTCTATTAATAACTTATCTGACTCAAAAGTCCAAAACTCCTTTTCTTTTCCTTGTAGCTTCCTAATAAGACACATTATATAATCCCCTCCCAGGATATTTATGAAATATGTGAAATATTGCAATACAGCATCTGTACCTGGCCATCCTTAGATCCATGTTTCATTTTGGTATTTTCCTTGTCTGAATTTTTGTTCTGTTACTTAGGTTTACCCAATTCATGTACATTATTTCTCCATTTATAAATTTAAGTACGTTCTATATCTTAGTTAAAATATTCTGTGGTTCTAGTTTTTGATACATTTTATAACCAAATGTTTTCTGGTTAAAATTCTCACTAAGTGTTTTAGTGGACTGAATTAAACCTGGATCATTAGAGGTGCTCTTAATTATTTCCTCTATATAGTAGCAACTAAGAATGAAGATACATAATTTTATAATGCAATAAATGCCATACAAGTTATTTCACCTTTTAGCTCTAACACTGTCTGTCACAGTTTTCAGATCCTTAGAATAATATTTTGTATATTCATTAACATAATATTAATATTATCTTCCTACTCTGTGCCTGGATCTATATCTATCTATATTTACCTAGAGAGTAAGAGACATTAACAAATGTGTACACATAAAGTTGTGATATTTTGCACAAAATGTTATGTTTACTTAAAATTGTCCTCATATATTCTATCTGTACCCAATGAGAATAAAGGAAGGAAAGTGAGAAGTTCAGTTTTTCTAGTCAAATATCTATCGTAATTTCCCACATACAGCCCTCTCCTTTCTCACAGCTTCTTGTAAAAGTTTGTTTTAGTGGTCAGAAGGGTAAAGAAGGGTAAACGGAAAAAAGGCTTTCAATGGAGATGAGTGTAAATCCATCACTAAGGCTGAATTACTAACCCAATGGATCAGTGGCATCATCTTTATGTGTGTTGGACAACGTAATTCCCCTGACAACAGCTCCTGACACTTTGGAAACAGTCAGCAGGTTATAGTGGCCATGCTGCCACCAATAAGTAAATTATGGGATCAGGCTGTTAGGAGTGACTATCATCATTCACTCTTTCTTATAAAGTCACATTTTTCATTATGTCTTAGGTACATTGCAAAGATATATTTCAACTCTAACCTTCATGGCACTGAGTAAAAATGAATGTGGATTTCAGTAAGTGAAAAGCAATATTTCACTGGCAAAAACAGCCTTTCAATTTTAATGATGATAGCTAAATGACTATGAGTAAAAACTGATTTTTCCTCTATACTTGGAAATATGAGACTATATATCACTCTTAAAGTTGTGGATAGTAACTTTCAAACAATCTCTCGAAAATATCTTCAAATGTACTCTAAACACATGTGAAACTTTACTTCGGCTACAATATAATATTAACAATTTGATTTTTATTCCTATTATACACACACCCTTCATTGTGAATAAACCGAATAAATTATAGATTGCTAGGAGTCCCTGAGACATTGTTGGAGGACCTGGTATGTAAGGTTAATTTTAAAATAATTATTCCAATACTCTGCCTTTTTAAATTATTGATATTTAAACTGGTGCAAAATCAACTTTGGATATATTAAGTCAACTGTGGCTCCTTTAACAAAATGCCACAGACTGGGTGGCTTACCCAACTGACACTTGTTTCTAGATTATGTAGCTTCAACAAAATACATTGATTTTCTGCAGTTCTGGAGGCTGAGAAATCCAAGATCAGGGTCCAGCAGATATCATATCTGTAGACCACTCTTTTTCATTTGAAGACAACTGCTTTATTGTATCCTCACGTGGCAGAAAGAGTTCTCATCTCTCTTCATCTTATAAGGGCACAAATCTCATCATGGGGTCCTACCCTCATGACCTTATATAAGCCTAATCATCTCCTGAAGGCCCTAATTATAAATACTATCTTTTGAAATGTTAGAGTTTCAGCATATGACTTTAATGTTTTTAAAAACATTAGTTTCAGTTTTTAGTTGTAGATGGACACAATACCCTTATTTTATTTATTTATTTTTATGTGGTGCTGAGGATGGAACCCAGTGCCTCATACATGCTAGGCACACATTCTACCACTGAGTTACAACCCTAAATCCACAGTGTATGATTTTTTTGATGAACAAAGTCAAAGTGTATAAGCCCACTTGGCAGCTTAATATAACCCTTGGAAGTTATTTCAAACTGTTCCTGCAGCCACTGTACTGACCACTGCCACACATGAGGTTAAAACAATAGGAAATCCAGCTTCAACTAAAAGACAACTTGTTGAACCAGTCAATAATCATTTTATTTAATCATGATATTTGCTTACATAATACATATGGTGAGATATTATATATGGTGAGATAGCAATTGTATCTAAAATACATGGAAATGCCATGATTTTCTTAAGGAAAAACGCTGGGGAGATTAAGTTTCAAGAGGAGTTTTAGCCACTTTGTCACATTGTGTCATGTTTTTTAATTAATGTCATGATAATTATTCAGATTTTTTAGATATTTGGAAGACATACTTTTAGCATATTCATAGTTTATTGAGATGTAAGATAATCATTAATCTGGTTGTATTTATTTATATTACTTGTGAATTTTTTTTCTAAATTCCTTTATATATTTTCAATTTGCAGCATTCTCTTATTAATAAAACTATATTTTTGTTATTCCATTTCAGTTTACTTAGTTGTACTTTAACCTATAATGCTCATTGTCTCTCTGCTTCTCACTTTTTCTCTCATATATATACACATAATATATATTGCATCTTATGTACAATATATACATTTATATAGCATTTATATGTCCTATATATTAAGTTGTACAGATAACTTTCTGTATATTATTATTGAATTCACAGGATGTATATTCTAGAGAATGAATTTTGTTATCTATGTCTAAAGAGAATTTTTTAAAGTTTTTTTTTTTTTAATATGGGCGAACTAAAATCTCCAAATTGGTCTCTCCTGTAGTATGTGGAAAGAGAAATCAGTCTGCAGCTATTTGGGTTTTATCTTATTGAATTCTCTCTTGCAAATGTGCAATATTGAAATCAGCTAGAGATTTGGATGTGGTTTACATACAAACTGAAGTTCTGCTTGGGTCTTTCTGCTGGGGTTTCCCCTCTTGTTGCACAGCTGATGTGACTTCTCTGAGCTGTTTTAAAAAGCTCAATTCAATGCTCTCATTTAGTAAAATTGCAGGGAAAATCCATCTTATAGGAAAACTATCCAATGACATTCACTTTTGTCTAAGTAGAGACTATCTTTCAATTTCTGCTGAATTTCTCTCTATTTATTTGCTTTCTTATTCAGTTATTTGAACAATTGAGGCCTATTACATGCAAGATTATTGATTGTATAAGGGATACTTGGAAACTACTGGAAATACAATCACCTGAATATAGTTACTCTGGGATGAATTTTAAAAGTCAGTTTCCAAGATGATTCATTAAATCTACAATATACAAGTAATATATGTTAGAACTGTAGATAAAGAGGAGATAACAGAGAGTAGAACATCAAGAAAATACCCAAAAGTACATGATATTTGATTTTGGATTCTTGTATGAATAGGAAAATCACTTCAGAGTAATTGAAATAGAATCTCAAATCTAACCTGAAATCCCATTTAAAAAAAATGTTTCTCACCAAACATGTGTTTTATATACAATAGCTATCAATATACACCTTTGTGAGAAAAACTGAATTGACTTATAAAACACATTAGTGTTATTTTTTCTACTGATAAATTTGAATGTTAAAAAATTCTTTGAAATAAAAGTATAAAACTTTTATGTAATTTAACTGATAATAAGATATATCAAACAACCTTTCATAAACTGCTGATTAAAACGCATAAAACTGGAATTGATTGTCATGCTTCACTGAAGATTATGGGAATGCTCTTAAGGTAGAAACTCAATTTAAAAGAAAAAAACACCAAAAGGAAGAAACTTGCCACAAGGGGCTGACTTAAATTATAAAACAATTGGGTCTCATCTTTGTGATCTACATATTATACTGGTTATCCTCACTATGTTTAAGATAATTCTTCAGAGAGTTAGATATAAATAATGTTTTTTAGCTACAATTACATATATTTGACAGTATTAATCAACAGTTATCATTAATTAATGTGGTTTGTGAAATTAAGGTTTTAAGTGTGAAATGTGTAGTGAGATACATGACATAAATATATATAAGAAAACAAAAAGGGAGTCAGTTTCCTTGAAAAATTCTACTGTCATATATAATTACGAAAAACAATAAAAAATATTACTAACAATTGCAGCATTTTCCTCATGGGTAAATAAGTCTAAATGGGTGTTTAAAGTTAAAGGAGTATAAGGAAGAAAATGTACTGAAAACAAGTATGTGTTCAAACTTTACACTGCTTTTTTTGCTTAATTTCATAATAAAATGCAGAGATATGTACCATTATATTTATGTAGAAGAGGGAATTGGAAAATTATAAATATTTCCCAAGGAAGTGAAGATACTAAAATTCAAACACATGCTTCTGTCTCTTCTCACATTAGTCTTCAAATATTTAATTCTAAACCTACACTATATAAATGATTTAAAATATTGGGCTCATTACATAGGCAATTAAAAGTAATTACTTTCTTAACTGATATTTCACCAAATTGATTGACTCTTTTGCAGAAAATTCTGCAATGACAATTATGTTTAGTATGATTTACATAATGTGTGCAGATTTTATGTGTTCAAACTCGTGTTTACAAAACCCTGATTATAAACAACACATAATTAGGATATGCTGTAATCATCTTAAACAAAAAAACTAAGTAACAAATGATAATTCTATGCATTTATTAATTAATTTCTGCAGAACAATAAAAATTGATTATGTAGCAGTAGAATGATGCTAAACATAAATTACTATCTTTGATTATGCCAAAACCATTTTGTGATGTTTCAATGATTCTAAATCCTCAACATGAACATCAATTATATTATGCTAGTAAAATATGAAAATGACAACTAGTAGTCTGTTATTAATAAAATGAAAGATAATCTTGGCTCCCTATTTTCTTCTACAATTTCTGCACATGGGGTCTACTTACATTCAAAGCTCTCCACATTATAGTCTCTCATGATAGCTTTCTTTATTAATTTTCCTTACATCCTCTCTTTCTCCCCAGACTTCTTTTAATAGTGTCAGTTTCATCTTATAAACTGAAATTTTGATCATATGGCCTCCAGAGATTTCCCCCTGAATGCTTCACCACAAGGTAATCCATCTCTGTTTCTTCCATCTAAGCCAAAGAACATTCTCCCTTTACCCCATCAAGAACTCCTCCACATAGCAAGGCTCTTTCATCTATGTACAATGTATTCTGACAACTAATTCTCTGTAATATTATCTCAGAAACCTGAAATACTGGGCATAAGATCTTTTTACTTGAGATTGTGAAAAATAAATGGAAGAGGAAATCACTGAACATACCAGATTCTTAAGAAAGGCCTTTTCTGTGCACATCCTGATTCCTAATCTATCTCTACTGCCTGAAACTGTGAGAATTTACTAACATGTTTATGAGGATCTGCAGTAAGTTCCCAAAAAACCTTTCTACTTTAGTATTAGGAATATTCATCTTTTTTCCTCACAATCGTTATCTGTCTATGTTTATGTCTCTTTCAGTATGAAGGGATGCCTTGATAACCTTCAGCAGATGTATTTACCCACCTACATGCAGGTGGTAATTGACAGAGGCATTTAAAGAAAAGTATTCTAAATTTCCACCATTAAATGTTTCATCTGTGATACATATAAAATCTCTGAGCAAATTGTTATAATTGTAGACAACTAAGGATTTCTTAAATTTTTAGTCCATGGCTATCAATTTCATCCTCCTCTTTATGAGGAAAGAGGAGGAGGTAGGTATTATATTCTTTGAGATATTTCACTGTATGGCATGGATGATATTAAGGATTAGAATCATATCACTTTGGCATATTCTCAGTATTGCTGAAAACCCCATGTGATAGTAGATTTTTGTATAACTAAACCACTATACATATTTGTGAATTCAAATTAGAGACTGCTTTTATGTCTTAACATTCTTCACATGATTATGATCACCAAATGCTTCAGCAGTTTTTTTTTCCTTTTTCCTTAATTTACATTAAAAAGTTGTAGTAAGAGAATGCAGAATGCAATGCTTGTACACTCAAAAACTTACAGAGCATTGCTGATTATTTAAAAATGTATAAATGATCTTAGCAATTGTCTAAAACCCTAAAATCATGCAACAGAGCTAAACTGATGTACAGTGATATTTTCTACCTAGTTTACCCTGATATAAAATGTGTCATTGCATAGCTTTATAAACATTGTATTTCCAATTTTGGGTTCACAAAGGTTAGGGAAACATTTAGAGTAATTTCGGTGGGAGCATCTGTTTAGAAATTCATCATATTAATACCAGCTATCCACACAGTGCAAAGAGTGCAAATTAACAAACTGTCATGACTGTTTTATATTCATTCTGTTGGAGGCTGTTGGGGGATACATATTTGTTTAGCAAAAATCTTTTTTTATTTTAAAATCTGTTAGAAGAAAGTGCAATGGAGGAAAGAAAATGTCTTATTCATTTCCTAGTAGTAAATTTCAAGGACAAAAGAATTGTGAGACATATGATCCCAATCAGTAACACATTAATTCCTTTCAGTGGGTGACTTTTCTATGAGTATCTACTAAATTTGGAATAATGGAAGAGTATTTATACACACAAAAACAGAAAAGTCAGTGATGTATTTTGACAGTTCAGCTTTTCCTTTCACATTTATATAAAAACAGGAGGGTCATGTAATATATCCTTTTTTTTAATATATTTATATTTATATTGATAATTTATAGGTACAGTTTCCAGGAAATCAAAAGACCCTTTGTGTCCATTTCATAAAATTTTCTGATCAATTCAAGAGGACACTTATCTAAAATGTTAAAATAATGTTTACCTATCACCATTCAATTTGTTTCAATAAATGTACTGATTCTTAATGAATATAGAATAATATATGGATTATTAACTTTAAATTTGTCAATTATTAGGGAGCTTATCCCTTCACATTTATATCTAGGCATTGCTCTCTCTACTGATTATATATATAAATATAGATACATAATATACATAATGTAATAATGTTATATATTATATAAATAAACATGTTCTTTATTATATAAATGAATGTTATAATATAAAATAATTACATATACAATAATATATTGTATCATATGCATACATAAATATGAGTTTGGGTAATTGCTGGTTTTCTTTAAAATTTTAGCACTTCTTCAAAATGCAAACATATCAATATTTATGAAACTGCATAGGTAATTTCTATATCATTAAAAATTAATATATTCCATTAGTACTAATATAATTCATGATTATTAAAAATTTTGTTTTTTGTTTATTTAAATTTTTACATTTACATCACACATTTGTATCCCTGGAATTTCTATAAAGATACCTATAAGGCAACAGTATAAATTAGTTTATGATGTATAAAGTTGTTCTTATTTTGTTTTTCTTCTTTTGATTTCATTTATTCAATCAATTTCTAAATTGGAAAATTAAGTACAAACTTGATGCATCTGACCTCATTCTCTTCTATGTTAGTCACTCTTCTATAACTTCCAGTTTTTTTCTATAACAAATACTTGCATTATCTCTAAGGATGGCCTATTCTGCCTCATTTTAAAGGATACTGATACATTTTATAACTTGTGCCTTATCTCTGGTTTCCATTCTTCTAGGGCTATCTTTGCTTGAAGCCCTCACTAACTCCTAACTGAAAGTTTTAATGTTTTACTCTAAGAGTTTATGTTGTTTTTAAATATGCCTTGTATTCTTCCACTATATTTAGTTTGCATTAGAAAAAAATCTTTTAAAAATTCAAAGTAACTCAAGAGTTCAAGTATTAATCTTACTAAAAATATGTATTCCTTTGGTCACTGACCCAACTACCTTTTATCAACTATGAAAGAAAAAGTCAAGGATGAGTTTATTTATTTAAAAGGAAAAAAGATTGTATCATAGGCAAAATAAAATAAAACAGAAACAAAATGAACACATGGTAATCAATGATGAAAGTTTTAATAAAATAAGGTTAAAATGAAAAATATTGATGAAATTAATGAAATAATTATCTAAAGTTTAAAATGATTGACTTGCATGCATTTCTCAGAGAAATAGTGAAGAAAATAGAAGCTAAAAGTAACTAGTGAGAAATGACTAACATAACAAAAGAAAAGAAAATGTAACATATTCTAACTAACATACTAAATGGTGGAAAAGAAAAATGGAAGAAAAAAGTTTTCAAAAGTGTAATTTAAGAAGACTTCATTAACACACACATAATCTAGAATTGAGTTTACAACTAGAGATTACAGGAAGAATTCATAAGAGACAAAATCTGATATGGATCAACTACTACTGATTCTTTGTCAGATGAATTGCAGTTCAAAATTAAACAATCATAGAAATGTTTAAATTCTATACCTCTTCAAAAAGGGCCCTAAAGGGTAATATAATTCAATTCATTTTAAACTTTTGTAAGACATTTATCATATGGACATATTAAAGCATACAAATATTCTAGAGGAAAAGTTGGATCCAGGTGTCGTCCAAAGCAGCTAAATCATCATTTACTTGTAAAGAGAAAGATGGATGCTTTCAAGCCTTCAGAATCTTACATTAATAGAACTTTCCATGTCCTGTTATTTAAAAAAAAAAAAAAGAAAATTAAGGTAGGGTCAGCCTGAGTAGCTAAAAGGCAAAAGGAGAAATAAGATTTAAATTATGGTGGTGGAGCCAGATTCTGGAAACCACACCCGACCCTGCCCTGCCACAGTTGAACTTGGCAAGCTTGCACTGCAGCTCCCCAGCTTCTTTGGAGGCTGGTGCAGACATTTATAATTATTCCTGAGGCCGTGGCCACCATCATTGAAGGGTGATCCCCTTCCTGAGACACCTTCAGGAGACTGGAGGCCCTTGTCAGGTACCACACTCGCATTGACATACTGAGGCCTGGGAGTTTGAGTGGTGGATGACTGCGAACCATAGATTTTTTTTTTTAATTTTTAATTTTTATTTATTCTTTTTTTTCCCTCACTTGACTTTCCTTTTATTTACCTATTCCTTTGAAATCTCCTTCTCTCTTTTCTCACGCTAAAGACCAACTTCTTTTGATCCTTCTCTCACTCTTCCCTTGATTAGGTTCCTCTATTTACTCACTTTTTTTCCCCATTAATGATTACATCCTACACCCTTTCCCAACCTCTTTGTCCACCACTAGAAGTTGTAGAACTCATTGCAAGTCTATTGTCTAAACTGTAGATAGTAATCAAACTCACTGTGTTTGTTAAAATACTGTTTAAGTCTTTATAGGGACTATCTGGTTTAGGGTGACATATTGTTTGTATTGGGTATGCTAATATTGATCTCTCCCTCAAAGGAGAGGTACTGGAAAAGTGCAGGGTTACAATAAGCCTGCATGCTTCATTCATGCATATTCACTGCTAGAGGGGAATATACAGAAACAATATGAGAAAAAAAAAGGGGAAGAAAGTGTCCCTAACAAACCAATATCCTATTTTGATAGAATCAAATGACAGCATGGCAGTAGAAATGACACAGAAAGAGTTTAGAATCTACATAATTAAAATAATCTGTGAAGCAAAAGATGAGATAAAAGAGAAAATGCAGGCAATGCATGATCACTCCAATAAACAGGTAAATGAGCAAATGCAGGAAGCTAAAGAGTACTTCAATGAAGAGATGGAGATTCTAAAGAAAAACAAACAGAAATACTTGAAATGAAAGAAACAATAAACCAAATTAAAAACTCAATAGAAAGCATCATCAGTAGAATAGATCTCATGGAATGCAGAATCTCAGACAAAAAAGACAAAATATTTAATCTTGAAAATAATGTTGAACAAACTAAGAAAATGGTAAGAAATCATGAAAGGAACCTCTAAGAATTATGGGATATCATGAAAATACCAAATTTAAGAATCATTGGGATTGAGAAAGGCACAGAGATACAAACCAAAGGAATACACAAACTATTCAATAAAATAATATCAGAAAATTTCCCAAAACTGAAAAATGAAATGGAATATCAATTATGAGAGGCTTACAGAACACCAAATGCATAAAATTACAACAGATTCTCATCAAGGCACATATTAATGAAGATACTCACATATAAAATAAAGATAGGACTTTAAAGGCTGTGAGAGAAAAATGTCAGATTACTTATACGGTATCAGCAATTTCTCAGTTCAGACCCTAAAAGCAAGAAGGATCTGGGACAATATATTTCAAGCTCTGAAAGAACATGGATGCCAACCAAGAATCCTAAAACCAGTAAAACTAACCTTCAGATTGGATGATGAAATATAAAATCTTTCAATGATAAACAAAAGTTAAAAGAATTTACAAATAGAAAGCCTGTGCTACAGAACATTCTCAGCAAAACATTTCATGAGGAGGAAGTGAGAAACAACAATTCAAGTCAACAAAGGGAGGAACTACCCTAAAGGAAAAGTCAATCAAAGGAGAAACAAAGTCAAGTTAGAAAACAAAAATAAACCAAATGACCAGGAATACAAATCATATCACAATAATAACCCTGAATGTTAATGGCCTAAACTCATTAATCAGAAGACATAGAATGGAAGATTGGATTAAAAAGAAAGACCCAACAATGTGCTGCCTTCAAGAGACTCATCTCATAGAAGAAGAAATCCACAGATTAAAGGTGAAAAGATGGGGAAAAATCATACCATGCACATGGACTCAATAAAATTGCAGGGGTCTCCATCCTCATATCAGATAAAGTGGACTTCAAACGTAAGTTAATCAGGGATAAAGAAGGATATTTCACACTGATTATGGGAACCATAAACTAGCGAGACATAACAATGTCAAACAATGGAGCATCTATGTATATCGAACAAACCCTTCTCAATTTTAACAATCAAATAGATCAAAACACAATAATAGTGGGAAATTTTTAACACACTGCTCTCACCACTGGATAGATCCTCCAAACAAAAGCTGAACAAAGAAACTATAGAACTAAATAATGCAATCAATGATATAGACTTAATGGACATGTACAGAGTATTTCATCCATCATTGAGTAAATACACTTTCTTCTCAGCAGCTCATAGATCCTTCTCCAAAATAGAACAAATGCTATACCACAAATAAGCCATTAGTAAATATAAAAAAATAGAGATACTACCTTGTATTCTATCAGACCATAATAGAATATAATTAGAAAACAAGGATAAAATAAAAAACAAAAGCTACTCCTACACCTGGAGACTAAATAATATGTTATTGAATGATGCATTGATAACAGAAGACATCAGGGAGGAAATAAAAACTTTCTTAGAGGCAAACAAGAACAATGACAAAACATATCAAAATCTCTGGGACACTCTGAAAACAGTACTAAGAGGAAAGTTCATCTCATTGAGCTCATACATTAAAAAAATAAAAAGTCAACAAATAACTGACCTAATATTACATCGCAATGCCCTAGAAAAAGAAGAACAGATCAACATCAAAAATAGTAGAAGACAGGAAATAATTAAAATCAGAGCTGAAATCAATGAAATTAACACAAGAGAAACAATTTGACAAAACAAAAAGTTGGTTCTTTGAAGAAGTAAACAAAATTGATAAATCCTTAACCACACTAATGAAGAGGAGAGAGAAAACTCAAATTACTAGAATTTGTGATGAAACAGGAAAGATCACGACAGACACCACTGAAATACATAACATAATTAGAAGTTACCTTGAAAATCGATACTCCAACAAAATAGAAAATATCAAAAACATTGACAAATTTTTAGAGACATATGATCCTCCCAAACTGAATCAGGAAGACATACACAATTTAAACAGATCAATTTCAAGCACCAAAATAGAAGAAGCCATCAAAAGCCTACCAACAAAGAAAAGTCCAGGACCAGATGTATTCTCAGCTGAATTCTATAGGACCTTTAAAGAAGAACTAATACCAATACTCCTTAAGATATTCCAGGAAATAGAAAAGGAGGGAACCCTTCCAAACTCATTCTATGAGACTAGTATCACTCTGATACCAAAACCAGACAAAAACTCAGCAAGGAAAGAAAACTTTAGACCAATATCCCTGATGAACATAGATGCAAAAATCCTTTAAAAAATTCTGGCAAATCACATACAAAAACGTATAAGTGGGGTTTATCCCATGGATGCAAGTTTGGTTCAACATCCAGAAATCAATATATGTAATTCATCACATCAATAGATTTAAAGTTAAAAATCATGATTATTTCAATAGATGTTGAGAAAGAGTTTGGTAAAATACAACACACCTTCATGCTTAAAATGCAAGATAAAAATGTGATAGTGTGAACATACCTCAACATTGTAAAGGTTATCTATGCTAAGCCCATGACTGACATCCTTCTAAATGGAGACAAACTGAAAACATTCCCTCTAAAAACTGGAACAAGAAAGGGATGCCCTCTTTTGCCACTTCTACTCAACATTGTCCTTGGAACAGTAGCCAGAGCAATTAGACAGACCCAAGAAATTAAAAGGATACCAATAGGAAAAGAAGAACTCAAGTTGTCACTATTTACCATCACATGATTCTATATTTAGAGGATTCAAAAAACTCTACTGGAAAACTTCTAGAACTAATAAATGAATTCAGCAAAGTAGCAGGGTATAAGGTAAATATGTAAAAATCTAATGCATAAATTTAATGCATAAATCTATTCATAAGTGATGAATCCTCTGAAAGAGAATTTAAGAAAACCACTCCATTCACAATAGCTTGAAAAAAAAATAAAAAACTTGGGAATCAATCTAACAAAAGAGGTGAACGACCTCTACAATGAAAACTATAGAACACTAAAAAAAAATTGAAGAACACCTTAGAAGATGGAAAGATCGCCCATGTTCTTGGACAGGCAGGCTTAACATTGTCAAAATGGCCATTTTACCAAGGGCACTATACAGATTCAATGCAATTCCAATTAAAATCCCAATGACATTCGTCATAGAAATAGAGAAAGCAATCATGAACTTCATCTGGAAGACTAAGAGACCTTGAATAGCCAAAATAATCCTGAGCAGAAAACGTGGAGCAGGTGGTATCACAACACCAGACCTTAAACTATACTACAGAGCCGTAGTGACAAAAATGGCATGGTATTGGCACCAAAATAGACAGGCAGACCAATGGTACTGAATAGAAGACACAGAGATAAACCCACAAAAATAAAGTCACCTCATACTAGACAAAGGTGCCAAAAACATACAATGGAGACAAGATAGCTTGTTCAACAAATGGTGCTGGAAAAACTGGAAATCCATATACAGTAAAATGAAATTAAACCTCTATCTCTCATCCGGCAGAAAACTCAACTCAAAGTGGATCAAAGATTTAGGAATTAGGTCAGAGATTCTGCACAAAATAGAAGACAAAGTAGGCCTGAATCCTCATCATGTTGGCTTAGGATCAGACTTCCTTAACAAGAGTCCCAAAGATCAAGAAATCAAAACAAGAAGCAATAAGTGGAATGGATTCAAACTAAAAAGTTTTTTTCTCAGCAAAGGATACAAGTAAATGTGAAAAGAGAACCTACAGAGTGGAAGAAAATCTTTTCCACATCCACTTCACATAGAGCACTAATCTCCAAAATTTATGAAGAGCTTACAAAACTTTACACCAAAAATAAAAAAAGACCTCAATCAATAAAAGGACCAAGGAAGTGGACAGACACTTTAAAGAAGAAGATATATAGGCAATTAATATATGAAAAAGTGTTCAACATCTCTAGTAATTAGAGAAATGCAAATTAAAACAACTCGAAGATTTCATCTTACTCCAATTAGAATGGCTATTATCAAGAACACAAACAATATTAAATGTTGGCATGGATGTGGAGGAAAAGGCACACTTTTACATTGCTGGTGGAGTTTCAAATTGGTGCAGCCACTCTGGAAAGCAGTGTGGAGAATCCTCAGAAAACTAGGAATGGACCCACCTTTTGACCCAGCTATCCCACTCCTCAATTTATACCCAAAGGACCTAAAATCAGCATACTACAGCAACACTGCCACGTCAATGTTTATAGCAACTCAATTCACAATAGCTAGATTTGTGGAACCATCCTAGATGCCCTTCCATAGGTGAATGGATAAAGAAACTGTGGTATATATACACAATGGAATATTATTCAGCTATAAAGAAAAATAATATTATGGCATTTGCAGGTAAATGGGTGGAGTAGGAGAATATCATGCTAAGTGAAATGAGCCAATCCCAGAAATCCAAAGGCTGAATGTTTTCCCTGATAAGTGGGTGATGATATATAATGAGGGTGGAGGGTGAGGGTTGAGGGAATAATGGAGGAACTTTAGATTACATAGAGGGAAATGAGAGGGAGGAAGGACGTATGAAAAATGGTGGAATGAGACAGATATCATTACCCTATGCACATGTATGATTACACGAATGGTATGACTCTACATTGTACACAACCATAGAAATGAAATGATGTACCCTATTTGTGTACAATGAATCACAATGCAGTCTATAAAAATAAAAATAAAAATAAAATAAATAAAAAAATTCTGGTGATGATAAATATCAAGTTACTTTAAGACTAGAACCAGTTTCCAGTATTTACTGTACATAATGAAGTTATTATGAAATTAAAATCGAAGTATAAGAACAAGGTGTAGAAGATAGTAGAAACAATGCAAAGTAGCACATAAGTGTCTCATTTATCACAGATGAAATAAACTGAGAGTTAATACATGAGTAAATGTTTATATTATTAAGTGTAAGTCAGGCACTATAGAGAAGAAAAGTGATGTGAAAACCAAAATTGATGATTGTACCTTGGAGGAAAAAAAGCCAAAATCAAATTACTTTAAAACAAACATTTTTACATATTTCCTAATATAGAATTAATGATGATCATGAAACTCGATAATGTAATAAAAGAGGAAAATATCACATTTAGACTAAAAAGCTATAAATAAATAGAAAAGAGTAAATATGCAAAAAATTTTTTAAAGAAACAAAATAACAGAATGTATTGTTAAAGCTAAAAAGGTTAAAACCATTATTGCTTAAAAGCATCATGAACTAAAATTAGATATCTTTCATATCAATAATGAAAATGAGATAAACTTATTGGGACAAATAAGAATCTAATTAAGCACCAAATGCCCAACCCTATATTTTATGTAACAAGAACATTTGAAACAAATTATTTAGAAAATTTAAAAGGGCAAATACTAGTTAAGAGAACAAAGTTCAACTATTAAAGTAGTTACATACGTTTGAATGAAAAGAAAATGGCCTTGAAAAGATAATGAAGAAAAAAAAAAATGAAAGCTGCAGCCAATAAGTTTGGAAATAAATACTTTTCTCAAAATAAATGTACATTTTGTCAAAATTTATAAAACAAATTACGTAAAATAGAAGAAAAAGTAAAACAATAACATCTATACTTGAGTATTTTACTTATCTCCCTCAGTTTCTGACAAGACACAAGAAAGTCATGATCTTTATGATCTTATTGCATAATGAATTAATATCTAATATCTACTTGTTTATATCTTTATATACATATATTTAGAATTTTATGTATTGAACTTTGTACTTAGAATACAAATACATATCTGTCTCAAATCACAAAGCAACAATAAAAAAAGTATATATTGGCCAAAATATAAAATATAAAAATATTATACAATATTTTGTCTTTAGCAGTGTAAGAAACTTTAATCATAAAATACCAAATTGAACTTTATTTTAAAATCTACACTGAATAAAGAAGAAGCAAATTCAAAGGTCAAATTGCAAGCATGGAAAGAAATATTGGCAACATACATAGTTATTAATAGTTATATATTATTAACTTATTTATCAAAATTATTTATTAACATTAATAAAATTATTCAGACAATGAAAAAAAAGGAAAGGTTAATAAATTTGAACAGAATTTCTACAACAGCATGATGGAAATTTCTGTACTCTATCTGAAGAATCTGTGAATATGATTTAACTAGACCCTCTGTGCTCTTATATTGTTGATTGACATTGATGTAGGGAGATTACCCTGGATTATTTGGGTGGACCCAATGGGATTACACCAGCCCTTAAAAACAGACCATGTCCTCTGGCTGATGACAGATCTGAAGCTTTAGGAAGACTTTATATTCAATTACTGATCTAGAAATATAGCCATGTGAAGAGTAATGTTCGATTCTCTAGGAGCAGAGAGCAGCCTCCAGGTGCCAGTCACCAGGGAAACTAGGATCTCAGAATATAACTGAAAGGACCTGGATTCTGCCAAAAATTTGAATGTTCTGGAAAGCAACATTTTCCCCAAAAGTTCCCAGCTAAAAGCCCAAACTCCCTGACCTGATTTTTGCCTCCTAAGACTATGAACTTAGTACAAATTTTAGCCTACCCAAACATATTTGAAATGACATATATGATAAAGTACTTTTAGCTACAATGTCAAAAGTATTCTTATGGTACCCTTATGATTCAATCATAAGAGCACTAACAACTCAAATAAGAAAGTGCAAAACAGTTCGATTGAAATTTCCCCAGTATAAATATAAAAATATCTATATAGTACATCAAAAGTAAGTTCTTTAAGTCACTAGAGAAACAAACTATCATGAATACAACTAATATCCAGTGAAATGACTGTAATCCAAAATATTGAAATTAATGTCACCAATTTGAAAGAATTGCACTTATATATTGTGGGGGTATAAAAATGGCAAAAAAAAGTTGGAAAACAGTTTGATAATTTTTTTAGAAGTTTAAACCATTTTTTTCAAAGGCTTCAACACTTCTGTCTCCATTTTTAGTTATCTAGCAAAAAAAATAGAAACATAAGTCCATAAAAAGACTTGTGAGGTTTCAAGATGGCAGACTAGAGGGTGGCTGCATTTCATGTTGCTCCAGGACTCAGGATTCAAAAGAGGAGATATTGAGAGACTTGGGACCAACTCAAAGCAGCCGGGTGAGTCTCTCCCATTGGGGAGGCGTCCCGGATGGGGCGGTAGTCCCAGAACGCAGGGAATTTTGTGAAGTAGAGTTGCCCAATGAGACACCCCTCCACCGCTGGAAGAGTGAACTCAGACAACTGGGAGCATCGTAGAGGAGGCCGCTCAGCACGATGCTTGGTTTCAGAGCAACCCCTGGGGCTCCGGGCAGCTGCCCAGAGGAGAAGCTGCGCGGCGAGTTGTGTGGACTCAGAACAACTGCTCCTGAACACTGGCGGGCTGCCTGGAGGAGGAGGAGGAGTGTGGTGGGTCGCTTGGACTCGGAGTGACTGTACCAGAACTACAGACTGTTGCCAGAGGAGGAGCTGCGCGACAAGCAGTTTGGACTCAGAGCGACCACTCCTGAATACCGGGGCCTGCCCGGAGGAATGTGGCGGGTCGCTTGGACTCGGAGTGACTGCACCAGAGCTACAGGCAGTTGACAGAGGAGGAGCTGCGCAGCGAGCTGTTTGGACTCAGAGAGACTGCTTCTGAACACCAGGGGCTGCCCAGAGGAGGAGGAGGAGTGCGGTGGGTTGCTTGGACTCAGTGTGACTGCATCAGAGCTCCGGGCAGCTGCTCAGAGGAGGAGGTGAGTGGTGAGTTGTTTGAACTCAAAGCGACCGCTCCTGAACACCAGGGAACTGCATGGAGGAGGCGTGTGAAGGGTTGCTTGGACTCACAGCGACCGCTCCTGAACACCTGGGGGGCTACCAGGAGGAGGAGGAGGAACGGGATAGGTCACTTGGACTCGGAGTGACTGCCCAGAGCTATGGGAGGTTGGCGGGAGGAGGAGGCACGTAGTGAGTTGCTTGGACTCCTAGTGACCGCACTGGAACACCGGGCGAGTGTTCGGAGGAAGAGGCGTGCAGCAGGTCGCTGGGACTAGGAGCGACTGTGCAGGGCTCCAGGGGGCTACTCAGAGGAGGGGCCACATAGCCAGGCAATTAGGTGCAGAGCAGGGTCCCAGGACCTAGGAGGCTTCTTGGTGGGAGAGCCGCACAAAGACATGCTGAGGGGCGGGGCGAAGGTTCCAGGACTATGGGAAGATTCTCTGAGGAAGGCAGTGTAAGGAGACTCATCTGTGAAGGGTGAGGCTCCCAGGCCCAGGAGATAGGTCCGGGCCCCTGGGAACATTGCAGAGGAAGGCAGCCCAACCCAGGCAGTAGTTGTAGATTGAGGGGAACCTCTAGGAGGGGAAATGACCAGCGAGACCTCCCCACTGGGTGAGTCTTCCCCGTCGAGTAAGGTTTTCCCACAATGACAGTGAACCAGAGACACAGGCACAAACAGGCATTGCCTCAGCCCACAGCTTAGTTCCCCTTTGGATGATCTTTGGTCAACAAGTGGAGGCACCTCTGCCCACTAGCAGGGAATATACCCCACCTGAAGGTCACCACCCTTAGAGAGGCAGCTTCCTTGTGGAGCACCGCATTATCAACTTCCTCCAAGACTGCAGCTACTGAAGGCTAAGAAGGGATATACTAGAAATCTTCAGGGACATTATAAGTCAATAGAGGAAATCTGCAATATCTTAGAGGTGCACTGATACATGAATAATATAAGAAAACAAGGGAAGAAAATGCCCCAAACAAATCAAGATGTTACATCAATAAAATCCAATGACAGCATGGCATAAGAAATGACAGAAAGGGAATTCAGAATGTACATAATTAAAATGATTAGGGAAGCAAACGATGAGATGAAAGAGCAAATGCAGGCATTGAATGATCGCACCAATCGTCAATTAAAAGAGCAAATACAGGAAGGAAAAGATCATTACAATAAAGAGTTAGAGATATTGAAAAAAAAACAAACAGAAATCCTTGAAATGAAGGAAACAATAAAACAAATTAAGAACTCCATAGAAAGCATAAGCAATAGGATAGAACACCTGGAAGACAGAACCTCAGATATTGAAGACAAAATATTTAACCTTGAAAACAAAGATGAACAAACAGAGAAGATGGTAAGAAATCATGAACAGAATCTCCAAGAACTATGGGATATCATGAAAAGGCCAAATTTAAGAATTATTGGGATTGAGGAAGGCTTAGAGAAACAAACCAAAGGAATGAACAATCTATTCAATGAATTAATATCAGAAAATTTCCCAAATCTGAAGAATGAAATAGAAAATCAAGTTCAAGAGGCTTATAGGACTCCAAATACACAAAATTACAACAGACCGACACCAAGGCACATTATAATGAAAATACCTAACATACAAAATAAAGACAGAATTTTAAAGGCTGTGAGAGAAAAGAACCAAATTACATTTAGAGGGAAACCAATACGGATATCAGTAGATTTTTCAGTTCAGACCCTAAGAGCTAGAAGGGCCTGGAACAACATTTTTCAAGCCCTGAAAGAAAAGGATGCCAACCAAGAATCTTATACCCAGCAAAACTTACCTTCAAATTTGATGATGAAATAAAATCATTCAATGATAAACAAAAGCTAAAAGAATTTACAAAAAGAAAGCCAGCATTACAGAACATTCTCAACAAAATATTCCATGAGGAAGAGATGAAAAACAAAGAAGCAAATCAGCAAAGGGAGGAATTATCCTAAATGAATTGTCAAATAAAGGAGGAACCAAGTCATTCAAAAAAATAAATAAGTAAATGAAATTTTAAAAATGAACCAAATGACCGGGAATACAAATCATATCTCAGTAATAACCCTGAATGTTAATGGCCTGAATTCATCAATCAAAAGATATAGACTGGCAGATTGGATTAAAAAGAAAGATCCAACAATATGTTGCCTGCAAGAGATTCACCTCATAAAAAGATACCCATAGACTAAAGATGAAAGGATGGGGAAAAACATACCATGCACATGGACTCAGCAAAAAAGCTGGTGTATCCATCCTCATTTCAGGTAATGTGGACTTCAAGTCAAAGTTAGTCAGAAGGGATAAAGAAGGACATTTCACACTGCTTAAGGGAAGCATAAAACAGTAAATTATAACAATCATAAACATCTATGCCCCAAACAGTGGCTCATCCATATATGTCAAACAAATCCTTCTCAATTTCAGAAACCAAATAGACCATAACACAATAATACTACGTGATTTTAACATGCCCCTCTCACCACTGGACAGATCTTCCAAACAAAAATTGAACAAAGAAACCATAGATCTCAATAACACAATCAATAATTTAGACTTAACAGACAATTATAGAATATACCATCCAACCAAGAGCGAATACACTTTCTTCTCAGCAGCACATGGATCCTTCTCTACAATAGACCATATATTATGCCACAAAGCTAAAGTTAGCAAATACAAGAAAATAGAGACACTACCTTGTATTCCATCAAATCATAATGGATGAAGTTAGAAATAAATGAAAGAGTAAAAAACAGAAACTACTCCAACACCTGGATATTAAACAATATGCTATTATATTATAAATGAATAACAGAAGATATTAGGAAGGAAATTTCAAAAATTCATAGAGGTAAATGGGAACAAATAAATATCATATCAAAATCTCTGGGACACTATGAAAGCAGTACTTAGAGGAAAATTTATTTCATGGAGCGCATTCAATAAAAGACGTGAAACTCAACAAATAAATGACCTAACACTACAGCTCAGAGCCCTAGAAAAAGAACAGACCAAAACCAAAAGTAGTAGAAGACAGGAAATAGTTAAACTCAGAATTGAAATCAACGAAATTGAAACAAAAGAAACAATACAAAAAATTGACAAAATAAATAGTTGGTTCTTCGAAAAAATAAACAAAATTGATAAACCTTTAGCCACACTAACAAAGAGAAGACGAGAGAAAACCCAAATCACTAAAATTCAGAATGAACAAGGAAATATCACAACACACACGACTGAAATACAAAACATAATTAGAAGCTATTTTGAAAATGAATACTCCAACAAAGTAGAAAATTCAAAACCATCAACAGGTTTCTAGAGACATATGAATTGCCTAAACAGAACGAGGAGGACATACACAATATAAACAGACCAATTTCAAGTAATGAAATAGAAGAAGTCATCAAAAGCCTACCAACAAAGAAAAGTCCGGGACCAGATGGGTTCTCAGCCGAGTTCTACAAAACCTTTAAAGAAGAGCTCATTCCAATACTTCTCAAGGTATTCCATAAAATAGAAGAGGATGGAACCCTCTCAAACTCATTCTATAAAGCCAATATTACCCTGATACCTAAACTAGACAGAGACACATCGAGGAAAGAAAATTTCAGATCAATATCCTTAATGAACATCGATGCAAAAACTCTCAACAAAATTTTAGCAAATCACATACAAAAACATATTAAAAAGATAGTGCACCAAGATCAAGTGGGTTTCATCCCAGGGATGCAAGGTTGGTTCAACATCAGAAAATCAATGAATATAATTCACCATATCAATAGACTTAAAGTCAAGAATCACGTGATTATTTCAATTGATGCAAAAAAAGCATTTGATAAAATACAGCACCCCTTCATGCTCAAAACATTAGAAAAAATAGGGATAGTGGGAACGTTCCTTAATATTGTAAAGGCCATCTATGCTAAGCCCATGGCTAATATCATTCTAAATGGTGAAAAACTGAAAGCATTCCCCCTCAAAACTGGAACAAGGCAGGAATGCCCTCTTTCACCACTTCTATTGAATATCATCCTTGAAACTCTAGCAGAGCAATTAGACAGACCATTGAAATTAAAGGTATACGAATAGGAAAAGAAGAACTCAAACTATCATTATTTGCTGATGATATGATTATATACTTAGAGGAACCAGGAAATTCCACCAGAAAACTTTTAGAACTCATAAGTGAATTCAGTAAAGTAGCGGGATATAAGATCAATGCACATAAATCTAATGCATTTTTATACATAAGTAATGAATCTTTGGAAAGAATAATTAGGAAAACTATCCCATTCACAATAGCTTCGAAAAAAATAAAATACTTGGTAATCAATCTCACAAAAGAGGTGAAAGACCTCTACAATGAGAACTACAGGACACTAAAGAAAGCAATTAAAGAAAACCTTAGAAGATGGAAAGATCTCCCATGTTCTTGGATAGGAAGAATTAATATTGTCAAAATGGCCATACTACCAAAAGTTCTATACAGATTCAATGCAATTCCAATTAAAATCCCAATGATATACCTTTCAGAAATAGAGCAAGCAATTATGAAATTCATCTGGAAGAATAAGAAACCCAGAATAGCTAAAGTAATCCTTAGCAGAAAGAGTGAAGCAGAGGGTATTGCAATACCAGATCTTCAACTCTACTACAAAGCAATAGTAACAGAAATGGCATGGTATTGGTACCAAAATAGACAGGTAGATCAATGGTACAGAATAGAGAACACAGACACAAATCCAAATAAATACAATTTTCTCATACTAGACAAAGGTGCCAAAAATATGCAATGGAGAAAAGATAGCCTCTTCAACAAATGGTGCTGGGAGAATTGGAAATCCATATTCAACAGAATGATACTATACCCATATCTCTCACCATGCATGAAACTAAACTCAAAATGGATCAAGGACCTTGGAATCAGACCAGAGACCCTGCAGATTATAGAAGAAAAAGTAGGTCTAGATCTTCAACATTTCGGCTTAGGACCAGACTTCCTCACTAGGACTCCCATAGCACAAGAAATAAAAACAATAATCAATAACTGGGATAGAGTCAAACTAAAAAGCTTTCTCTCAGCAAAGGAAACTATCAGCAATGCGAAGGAAGAGCCTACAGAGTGAGAGAAAATCATTGCCAATCACACTTCAGATAGAGCACTAATCTCCAGAATCTATAAAGAACTCAAAAAACTCTACACCAAGAATGCAAATAATCCAATCAATAAATGAGCTAAGGAAATGAATAGACACTTCACAGAAGAAGATCTACAAGCAATTAACAAACATATGAAAAATGTTCAACATCTCTAGTAATAAGAGAAATGCACATCAAAACCACCCTAAGATTCCTTCTCACCCCAATTAGAATGGTGATTATCAAGAATACAAGCAACAACAGTTGTTGGCAAGGATATGGGGAGAAAGGTACACTCATACATTGCTGGTGGGGCTGCAAATTAGTGCAGCCACTCTGGAAAGCAGTGTGGAGATTCCTTAGAAAACTTGGAATGGAACCACCATTTGACCCAGCCATCCCACTCCTTGGTCTATACCCAAAGGACTTAAAATCAGCATACTATAGAGATACAGTCACATCAATGTTCATAGCTGCTCAATTCACAATAGCCAGATTGTGGAACCAACCTAGATGTCCTTCAATTGATGAATGGATAAAGAAACTGTGGTATATATACACAATGGAATATTACTCAGCCATAAAGAATGATAAAATTATGGCATTTGCAGGCAAATGGATGAAATTGGAGAATATCATTATAAGTGAGATAAGCCAATCTCAAAAAACCAAAGGACGAATGATATTGCTAATAAGTGGATGATGACACATAATGGGGCATGGGAGGGGTTAGTGTTAGGGTTAGAGTTGGGGTTAAGGAGGGTGGTAGGAATGGAGGAAGGAAGGACTGTGTAGAGGGAAAAGAGGGGTGGAATAGATGGGGGAAGGAAAAAAATAACAGAATGAATCAAACAACATTACCCTATGTAAATTTATGATTACACAAATGGTATGCCTTTACGCCATGTGCAAACAGAGAAACAACATGTATCCCATTTGTTTACAATAAAAAATAATTTAAAAAAAAGACTTGTATACACACTTTCATAGCAGCATTGTTCATAATATCCAAAACCTGGAAACAATCGAAACACCAATTGGCTAGTTAATGGACAGACAAAAAGTTGTACAACCATAAAATAGTATGTTATTTAGCAATAAAAAGAACAAACCCCCTAACTCAATCTGAAAACAGTATAAACAATAAAAAATATACTAGGTGAAAAATATCCATTTTCAAAAGATGACATATTTTATAATCCCATTTACAATAATTGCTAAAGAAAATAAATCTGTACAGATCAAAGATTGCCCAGGTCAAGAGATGAAAAAATGGAGAAGGAAAGCAAGCCAAAGGGACATTTTAGGGCAGTGGTTGAAAAGTTCTAGAATTGAAATGTTGTCACAGCAGCAAAATCATATTGGCTTTTTTCAATATTTTTTGTGAAAATTGTACTTTACAGAAACTATTAAAAATAAAAGCAAGAGTGGATATGACTCTAGTTTAATTACCTGAGACTGCTGAAATCTTAAAACTGTTTTATATAAAGTAATAAATGAGGTATGGATATTTTCTTCAACCCTATTATCCTGGTGCTAATTTCAATATCTTCTGTTTGTAGACCACTGTGATTATTAAATAAACAAATATAAATTAAATTGATAATAGAAAAGAAAATTAGCTCTTACATGGGCAAATTTGGAGGTGATGCTTTCCCTCCTGTATTCAGTGAAATTATATAGGCAGAAGTAACTTGAAATGCCACACAGAATAGTGTCCTGCTTATGGAATGTTAATAGGCAATTGGGTGGTTGGAAATTTACATCCTGTTTGGCATGTACTGTGAAGGATATCTATTAGCATAATGATAATTTTCTGGAAATTATTGTTTACTTAACAATAATTTAGATATTATTTGGATAAATATTTAGATAAATTCTTGAATTATTCTTGAAACTTATACAGGAGGGAGATGATTCTCATTACATAAACTAGATACTGTTATGGTCTGTGTCACTTCTAATTGTTAATATGCATAATTCTATATAAACTTGGGGAGGTGACAACTATTTAATAAAATGACATGGTGTACTCCATTTGGATAGTTATAAGTCTGACATGTGTTTATATTTTTCTATTCTTCACTTGACATATACTTAGAAACAACTTTTTATAGTTAGCTGCATTCATTCAGCTTATTTTGTCACTGAGGTATTTCTGGATTTTCTATAAATTCTACTTTCATTGTTTAGTGCTAAAAGCCATTATTTATATGATTGGTATTATTCAGAAATGCTCCCTTCTCCATGTGTTTCCTCACACTGTTTTCTGTTGTTGAAAATTTGTTTTGTTATCTTCTTTGATTATATCAACTGCCAAAAATAGAAAAGAGGAGACTCTTAAGAAGATTTAATTTTTGTTTTTCCCCTTTTTAAAAAAAAAATTAATTTGTTCTAATACATGATAGAGAATGCATTTTGGCACATTGTAAACAAATGGAGCACAACTTCTCCTTCCTCTGGTTGTACACAGTGTGGAATCTCACCAGTAATGTAATCATACATGTATATAGGGTAATAAGTCTGTCTCATTCTACCATCCTTCCCATTGCCCAACCATCACCTCACTCCCCTCTGTACAATCCAAAGTTTCTTCATTCTTCCCTTTTCCCCTTCCACACTATGGATCAGCATTCACTTATCAGAGAAAACATTTGGTCTTTGATTTTTTGGGATTAACTTATCTTACTTAGCATGATATTTTCTAGTTTCATCCATTTACCTGCAAATCCATAATTTCATTCTTCTTAAGGCTGAGTAATATTCCATTGTGTATATATACCACCTTTTCTTTATTGATTCATCTGTTGAAGGGCATCTAAGTTGGATCCATAGTTAAGATACTGTGAATTGAACTGCTATAAGCATTGATGTGGCTGCATCACTGTAGCATGCTAATTTTAAGTTCTTTGGGTATAAACCAAGGAGTGGGATAGCTGGGTTAGATGATGGTTCCTTTCCAAGTGTTCTGAGAACTCTCCATACTGCTTTCCATAGTGATTGCACCAAATTGCAGTCCCTCCAGCAATGTGTGAGTGTAGCTTTTCCCCTACATCCTTACCAACACTTATTGTTGCTAGTATTCTTGATAATTGCCTTTCTGATTGGAGTGAGGTGGAATTTCAGAGTAGTTTTGATTTGCATTTCACTAATTGGTAGAGTTGTTGAACATTTTTTCATGTTTTTGGATTGACTGTATTTCTTCTATGAAGTGTCTTTTCAGTTCCTTAACCCATTTATTGATTGGGTTATTATTATTATTTTTTTTTTGGTGTTAAGTTTTCTGGGTTCTTTATATGTCTTGGAGATTAGTGCTCTATCTGTGGTGCCTGTGGTAAGGATTTTCTCCCATTTCGTAGGCTTTCTTATCACATTATTGATTGTTTCCTTTACTAAGAAGAAGTTTTTAGTTTGACTCCATCCTATTTATTGATTCTTCATATTACTTCTTGAGCTTGAGTGTGGGGGTTTTTGCCACATCCCACGTGGATGAGAAAAGGGTTAACTGCTGGAAGATGATGTTGGCTATAAATAAATCAATGGTGCAACTTATCTAATCAATGAACACACAAAAGCCTATACTCTTTTTAAATGAGATGGATTGGGCCATATGATGGATTGGGCCATATCAGCTCTGGCCTCTAACAACATAGAGTAGCCCAACTCTCTTTTATTTATAGTCCCACAGGTAAAGGGGCATAGAATGGGAGAGGTTTCTTCTGTGGTGAACACGATGGAGGTGGAGTTATGGGAGCCAATTTGCTCAGGGAAATTATCATATAACCAGGCAGGGGACCACTCCCACAGTGCCACATACTCCCTGGTGATCTGGGACAGACCTCCATGTCTGCCAGTTCCTAGGTGTCAGCCTGTTCCTAGGTGTCAGCCTCTATGTCCTGAGGCTAACCCTCATCTAATTCTGCTAGATAAACATGGCTTCCCACACTTTAGGAGTTGTATTAAGGAAAGAAGACTAGATTTTTAAGAGATTCCATTAAGGAACAAAATTAGAAAATACCTTATTCCTTCTATTGATATTTATAATTTTTTTCTGACAACTTTTTACTAGATGTTTTTAGTAATGTGTCATAAATTTAATGATAGTTATTAATTCAAATCTTAATCAGTGTCAATGATAGTTCTTTCACTGAAATATTGCTAGAGAAATTCATAGTAGGAAAATTTTTGTGAAATTTTTCCACATGTTTAGAAAATTGTTAATTGTCTTAGCTTCTGTGAATATGCTTGTGTGATACTCTTATGTCAAAAAATTTACATAGTAAATTATAATAAAATTGTAGAAGTGACCAACATTGTGACATGTTTATAGTAGAGGTTGATGAAGCAATATTTTTATAATTAAAATTAATTACATAAGAATTAGAAATTTTCGGGACTGGGGAGATAGCTCAGTCGGTAGAGTGCTTGCCTTGCAAGCACAAGGCCCTGGGTTCAATCCCCAGCACCCCCGAAAAAAAAAAGGATTAGAAATTTTCTTGAATATTAATTTTATATTTTGGTAATAAATGAGAAAATATTCATGCAACACCACTGTAGAGCCTAATAAGGCTATAAAACTCTTATAAATGCATTGCTTTACTTGGTATATAGTTTTTATTTTTAATATAATAATTGTTATTATATACAAAAATAAATTTAAAAAATTAGCCTTAAAGTATTACATTTCCAAACTAGGCACTTATTAATCATTAGAGGCTAGAGGCTAAATACTGAGTCGTTCTTTTTTTTTTTTTTTTTTTTTTTTTTTATACTTTCAATACCAGGGTTTGAACCTGGGTACACTTTGCCACTGAGCCACATTCCCACACATTCCCAGTCTTTTTCATTTATTTTTGTTTTAATTTTGACACATGATCTCAGTAAGTTGCTGAGACTTGCTTTGAACTTGCAAGCCTCTTGCATCAACTTTTCCAGCAGCTGTGATTACAGTGGTGTGCCGCCACAACCAGCTCTAAATAGTTTTTGAAAAATCTTTTAGAGTTTTTACAAAGTATAAATCATTCCAAACTTCAAAATAGAATATATTAATGAGAAGACCCAATTTTTCTTTCATTATTTAACTACTAAATCAGTTAATATATGCTAAACTCTTAGAATAAATCAAAAGTATAATAAAGTATATTTGTTGTAACTATTAATATTAATAATAATTACCATGAAAATTTTGATACCAAGCATCATGAAAACAATGCTGATGTACAGTCCTTCTTAGGAGGATTGGATTGACACTTTTTCAATACAGGGAATCTCTCTGGATGTCAACTCATACAATCTTCACACCAATCTTCTACAATAGGGTCCATGTCCCTCTTTTATGTTTGAACATCTTTGAGTCACAGATACCTGAACAGCTTTCTCATGGTTATAGACAGAGTAAATACTTCAGAATTTGAGGTTTGAGTCTTACACAAAATTCTACAGCAAACTAGGTGACAAATTTTTTTATGCCTTCCTGTCCTCAGATTCTAAGTATTTTCTCAAAAAGAAAGAAAGAAAAAAAAAAAAAAGAAATCAGCAAATACATATCAAGGAAAATTAATTAAGTAGTAACTATGCTGGAACCAAATTGTGATTTTGTCAGACTTGCATTGTATTGAATCAAGAATATAAAAACAACAATATGTGATGGACTTTTAGCTTTTCTTTCACATTTTTAGACTCATCTATTTACGGATACATATAAAGGATCAGTATTTTAGAAAGTCCTTATTATGCTGTTCAGATCAAATTAAGTATTCTAAGAATGTACAATGTATACCATCCTCATACAAAAACATATATTTTCATGACAGTAACTTATTTTCAGGATATTTTGGTCAAAGTAAAATTTTTGCATTTTTTGTATCAGTAGAATGGTTTGAGTTTTGTATGAATTTTCTTCTTATTTTATATATGTCTGGGTTTTTGTTTAATAATTATATCTATAATAATGGACTCATTTGTTGATTTAATTATAACCAACATCAATGATATTGTGAATAGATGGGAAACACAACAGACATTCTAGTAGACCTGATTTGGGACCAGAATGATTCCAAAATACATAGAGTTTAGACCAATCATTCCAAAATAGTGTCCCAAGACTGATTATCTTAAAGAAAAAACAAACGTGGTTGAACACAGGTGGCTTTTCTCATTTCTGGGTCACTTGCAACTATAAAAAACCACCATGATTGTAATTCAGTCTAACCTACAGTAGCATATCTAGGAGAAATAATTTATAAGAATATTTTTACTCTTCTTTTAAAATCAAATTACTTTAACTGATACATAGAAACATAAACAGTACCATACAAATTGGGCACTCTGATTTTCAACAAATGTATATGTTGTAGAATGCTTAAATCTTGTTAAATGTAACTATTTCTTCAAACACTTATTTATTTATGGCCAAACCTTAAAAAATTCTTCTTCCTAGAGGTTTTGTTTTTGTATTCTTTTTGCTTTGGTACCGGGGTTTGAACACAGGGGCACTCAATCACTGAGCCACATCACCAGTCCTATTTTGTACTTTATTTAGAGACAGGGTCTCACTGAGTTGCTTAGCACCTTGCCATTGCTGAGGCTGACTTTGAAATTGCCATCCTCCTACCTCAGCCTCCTGAGCCACTGGGATTACAGGCATGTGCCACAGTGCCCTGCTCCTCTTAGAGTTTTGAAATATATGTATTATGATTTGGATGTGCGGTGTCCCCCAAAATCTCATGTGTAAGACAATTCAAGAAGATTTAGAGGAGAAATTATTGGTTCATGAGAGTCTTAAGCCAATCAGTAAATTAATCCCCCTGATGGGATTGAGTGGTTACTATCAGCAGGAAGGGTGTTGCTGGAGGAGGTGGTTCATTGGGGCATGGCTTTGGCATATATATTTTGTAACTGGAGAGTGGAATCTCTCTCTGTCTGCTCACTGATCATCGTGTTAGCTGCTTACTTCTGTGACACTCTTATACCCTGATGTTCCACCCTCAACAAATGGATCCTGCTTTCTATGGACTGAAACCTCTGAAACCCTGACACCCAAATTAACTCAACCTCCCCTAAAATTGTTCTCATCAGGTCTTTTAGGCACAGCAATGAAAAAACTGACTAAAACAATGTGGAACATAAATTCACTGATTTATGACTGAATGTTTTTCATCTATTCATCCGTTAATGTGGCTAGAAGTCTTCTCCTTTTTTCTTTTTCTTTTTTGTATTTATTGCCTTATTAGCTATTTCAAATAAAATCTTAAATTCTTTTCTTCAAAATGATTCTATTAACACATGATTTCCATGTATTAGTTAAATTCAGTGTGATATTTTTATACATCCATACTGCAAGGGATCCCACGAAAACCACGCCAGAAACGGGAAATCACATAAGGGAATTTATTAAGCAAACAAAGTGTCTCCCTGCAGAGTAAGAGAGAAAATGAGAGGAAAAGAAAGGGAATGAGAAAGGGCACACACTAGAGAGAATGGAAAAGTGAGGAGGATAGAGAAAGTGAGTAGAAGAGAGAAAAGCATGAGAAAAGATAGCGGGGTAGCTACCGTGAAGCAGTTGAATTCTGCCAGGCTAACAGGGGACCAATAACGGAGAAGGATACTTGCAAGCTGACTGATGAACCAATAGCTAGCCAGGATGTTCACAGACTGACAAGTGGTTGGGAGGCAGGGAAAATGGCTGCACCGGAAAGGCGGGGAGAGCAACTTTGTATTACATATACAGAATGCTTTGATCATATCCTACAACCCTACTTCCACCCTCCTCCCTCCCTGGATGTTGCCCATCCCTGTAGTGGTGCCAGGCTAGCTCAGACACAGGGTAAGGGCCACAAAGTCAAGACCCCCAGACTCCGGGAGTTGGGTGAAAGTAGGCTTGTGGCAAGCAGCCTGCAAACTCGTTTATTGTGGGAACAGGTATACATTTTATAAGTTTCTTGCCCAGTCACAATGTGCCACAGGGGATCAGACCACCAGGCTCCTATACAGGTTCCCTTGGTAACACAAGGTCAACTTGGGGCAGTTGTTTACTTTCCTGGGTAGGAGAAGCAGAACGCTCCTCCCTACAAGTTTACCTCTTGAGATATTAACAGCTGCGAGCCAAGAACTAGGATTTCTCCCAACACATTCCCTGCCCCACACCTACTGATATCCTTCCCAGTCTCCAGTAATTACTATTCTACATTAGTATAATGAATTTGATGAAAGTTATTTGTCATATTTTTAATATACTCTTAAATGGGTCATTCATTTCACTTTTTAAGCTTGTGTTATGATGAAGGTGATATTGAGTTACTGATGTCTTTTCACCTATTCATCCAACAGAATGTTGTGCAGCAATTAATCTTCAGAAGATATGGTGAAGCTCACAAACAAATTGAAATCATCACATCGAGTGTCATAATTATGCAGATGATAAATGCAACTAAAAATTTGCAGCTTAATTAGTAGTACTCAATGTTGGACTGATTTCTCTTGTCAACTGTTTTACCTTTTAACAATTCAATGTAGACTTTCATGTTGACAGGAAAATATCTCCCAACTGAGTCATAAGAAAACAGAGAAGATAGAAGGGGAAAAATTAGAGGTATATGTGCAAAGGTGGGGTGGGGAAGTGAAATACCACCATAATAAGCTTCGCGGATAGCTTATACTTTGACAAAACTTAAAACTCTAAGGTCAGTGCAAATAAAACTATTAGAGGCATTTTCTAGTTCCATCCATTTACCAACAAGAGACATAATCTTATTCTTCTGTATGGCTGAATAAAACTTCATTATGTGTGTGTATGTGTGTGTGTGTGTGGTGTGCATGTGTCTATGTATCACCTTTTATTTCTCCATTCATCCATTGATGGACAACTAGGCTGATTCAAAGAGTAACAGTATTTCTCTCATATGTGGAAGTTAGGGAAAAAAAGTAATTTAAAAAAGGATCTCATGAAAATGGAAAGGAGAGCAATAAAAGAAGGGTATTGAAAGGGTAGGAGAAGGGGAGGTGCAGTACTGGGCAACAAAATGTAATAAATTATGCTATATTCATGTATGAATATACCACAACAAATCCTGTCTTTATATATAATCAATATTAAATAAAGTAGTAGTAGTAATAATAATAATAACAATAATAACAGAAGAGATATCAATTGAGAAGTGTAAGCATATCAGATGGAGGAGGAGGAGAGGGACAGGGAAAATAAAGAAGAATGAGATTTACAAAGTTTTATCATGTGCATGAAAAAATATGACATAATGTATCCCACTGTTATGTATCCTTTTAATGTACCAATTATATATACAATTTTAAAAAAGAAACAGTGAAAACTATTATAGAACTACTACTTAAGTTTAGTTTTGGTTATTCAAGTTTTCATTCTAATTTTATATAGATTTTGCTTGCTAAGTTTGGTAGTGGGGTCTGGTACTGCTATGTGTAAGAAAATATTTTATATCTGCATTCACTCCACAATAGTTGCATTATATTTGTTTTTCAAGAATTTGTAAATATGCAATTTTCCATATCAAATTATTTCCAAAATGAAATATCTAAATTATTTTGCTTCCTACTCAAATCCTAGTACAAAGACACCACAAATTCAGGATCAGTATTTCTTGACAGTTATTTGAAGAAACAGGTTGTACTCGATTAACTTTTCCAGCATTTATAGACAAGTTATGTAAGTATTTTTCCAAGCTAAAGATGCTATCTTCAATATGCTGATAACTAGTAGAAAATAACTACAATACAACAAAATACATGAGCAACACCTTTTAAAAAAAAGGAGAATTGCCAGAGGGAGAGTTAAGGGATATTATATTTATCTATAAATTCTAACTCGTTCAAATCGATCCTTCTTGTTGAAAACTAATTATGTCTAAATGGGGTTTTCCATTTAAGCAAATAAAATAAAACTATGATCCCATATTATACTAGTGATTAAATATGTACTTACATATGCACATAAACAGACATATATTTAAATGACTTTATAAAAAGTGACATCAAAAATTTCATTTCGCATATTTGGCTAGGTTTCATCCAAAAATTTGAACATTATCAATTTAGGATTCAATAGAAACTTAGAGATTTGCTTTTAAGAATGAGAGGAAAGCAAATGCAATTGCTCACAATGTTTTACATGATGTCCAAATTGTATGTGAATTGCTAGTATGTGTTCATAAAAATGAATATATATTCATATACATGCATATACACATCTTTAGTAACTGCAGTGGAGACAATATTGCATCTTAACCAAATCATCTTTTGTTCTCACTAAGTACAAATTAAGGCTCCATTTCTGAGTCTTAGTCATTTAGACATATCCAAATGACCAGTTACAGTAATGGAAAGTTTTAAGTCACGTAACATGATTTATTAACTGTTTCACAATTAAAAAAAAAAAAAAAAAACTCCCATGTACATTATTTTTCTCTATTTTATTTGTGGAAACCTTATTGGCTCCCAGTAAGGATGTTAGAGTTATAATGGAGGAAACCAGCAGTACTTCTAAGTCACTTCTTATAGAAACCTGGCCATCAGGAAACATTTACATGGAATTTTACATGAACAAGAAGTAAATTGTGTTTGTGTGTGTGTGTGTGTGTGTGAGTGTGTGTGTGAGTTCAACATAGAAGTGTTGGATTGTTTCATTAGAACAGGAAGCATTTTTATCCTGATTATTTCAGCATTTGTCCTAATAATTGTCTGGCTATCTTGAATAAAATAAATATTTTGTCTCTTACCAAGAATCTGCAAAGAATTAGGTACTTGTGGAAATACTATGGCTTTACGTTCATTTAACATAAACTTTTAAAATGGTTATAAAATAAGGAAAATAGAAAAACTAGTCTCTATGTCTTGTAAGTGTCTGACTTATTTTCTACTCTGCTTAGAGGAGGGTAACTATAAGTTAAAAAACTATATAAGATTTTAGAATATTGAAATACAACTATTTCACCAAGAGAGATAAATAAAGCAAGAACAGTACCCACAAAGTGCATTAATGTTTAAACTAAGGGATTTTTTATTTATGTATTGGTGCTTAATTGGAATATTGACTACTTTGAGGAAAATTGTGGCAACAAATTATGAGTTATTATATCCACCTAATTGAAGAATTATAAAGAGATATAAACCAACTTAAAAAAAAGAAAGAAAAGACTGCATTGATTTTTTAATACTCTGTTTTTATGTACTGGGTGATAATTGAAATGTTTAAAAAGTCCCAATTTATTTATTTTGACTAGGTCCCAAATAAGGGTCCAGATGATAAATAATGTGAAGTTAAAGAGTTATTTCTGGTTCTTAAAATAACTTAAAACTCAACTATCTTTCAATTGTTGGTTTTTCTGTTTTCTCACCCTCATCATGGATTTTAAAGTTGATTTTTAACTTGGTTCTGTTGAGAGCAGGGTGGTATCTGTGCTGCTAACTGTCTCAAGGACAAACAGGACTGCTGGGCCCCTGTGCTTACCAAGGTTGTTAAGAGATATTTGTCCAAGGAATGTGCGGTTGCCTGGAGACCTTATCTGTCAAGGACAGGAGCGGGGCTTAGCCCCGACTCATCCCCTGCATAGTTCACCCCTTCCCTCCTCCCTTCTTCCACTAGGACCGTTCAGTTCTGGCAGGACTCAATGAGAATCAAATAGATTGGCCGGACCCAACCAGAGGAGGACTAATGTTTAGCTGTTCAAATGTTAACCAATTAAAAGAACACTGTAAAACTGCTTGCCTTTCATTATAAAAACCCTGCTAACGAGGGCTCGGGGCCTCTCTTAGCGTCACCGGTTAAGGACGAAGAGGACCAGGCTCAAGCTTGCTAATAAATGACTCTTTGCTGCTTGCATTGATCGTGGTCTCTGGTGGTCTTTTTGGGGTCTCGAGCCTTTGGGCACAACATATGGGCGCTTGTCCGGGATGCCCCAAGCCCACCCAGACAACTGATCATAGAGTCATAAGTGACACCTTCGGCCGGTGAGTAAGGCATTGCCGTGTGTTTTCTGGTCTGTATTGCCTGCAGGTTCTGGTTCTGGGCTGGCATAGTCCTGGCGGAAGCACTATAGGACCCCAGCAGGGTCTCGGGAGACGTCCCCTCGACCCGTCGGGTGACTTTGTCGCATCTGGCGAGTCTGTCACATCTGGGAAGCTTTTGGGCTGCATCTGGACGACTCTGTTGCATTTGGGTGACTCTCACATCTGGGCAGCTTCTGCGCTGCAATTGGGCAACTTTGTCGCATCTGGGTAACTCTTTGTCCCATTTGGGCATTGTGTTGCGTCTGGGCAACTCTTTGACACAATCGGAAATTGTTTGTTTTTGTTGACAAAGTACCAGCTAGCCAATTTTTGATTTAGCACGCTACGTGTCTGTCTGTTTGTGTATTGTACTATATGGTCTTTACTCTTGCCTTCTATTAAATTCTTCATTGTGTTAATCCGATCTTAGGCTTAGGGATACTCATTGCAGGGTACTTTACAGTCCTTCTCCTTGTTCCTGAGAGATTTGTTTACTCCAATCTCCCTAGGCAGAGAGCTCAGCAGCTCCATTCCTCGAAAGTAGTAAGAAATAATGTTTTGTGATTTTCTGCATTCAAACCTAACCTGATTTCTCAACCAGGAAGAAAAAGGGTTGAAAAGCCCTAGGTGATCCCTCCCTCCCCCCTGCCTGGCCTTGCTAAAGCCTGCATTGGAATGTAAACTGCAGCAGTATCAGAGGGAAAGGGGGGTGACCTGAAGAAAGGAAAAAAAAAAAAGGTGTCCGTTTTAAACTCCTGGGCTGCTACACAGAACTAACTCATTCTCTAGGATTCTTGTTTTGTTTTGTTTTTCTCTAATGCTGTATTTGTGAGCTCATAATTTTGATCCTACATACCTAGGTTAATGATTTTTTTCTTTTTGATCAGTTCTATTTTTATTCAACTAGAGTTTTTGAACATCTGTTACATTGCAATGGAGATTCACCTATAAAGTTACAAGGCCTTTGATTTTGTATTATTTGTATGTCGTGCTAATGTCATGTTTTGTCTGTATCAAAACTGAGCGCTCCTAAAATTAAAATTTAAAAATGGATCCAAATACTTTTATTCATGTGATTTAAAAGGGTTCAATTTAAATTGGGTAAACTAATAAAAGTAAAATGTCTTTAGAAATAACTCGCAAGTCTCTAGGTGGTCAAACTAATGGAATGTTGATGTTAAACAATGTCTAATATCAATTGTTTCTAGGACTTTTCTTCAACAGGAAAGAGACAGCAAATACTGTTCAGGACACTTGTCTGATATCTTGGTTTTTACAGAATAAGTGAATTAGAGTTAACATGTATGGGATTACTCAAATGTGTTTGTTGGTGACATCTGATTAATTTGCAAAGTTAAAATGTTCATTGTTAAATAACATCAAGTACTTTTAACTCTTTAAATTACATGGGGTAACATACTTAAACATTATTGGTGTTTTCATAGGTTGGTAAATTAAAAAGGGTTTAAAATTGCTTTGTGTCATTACTAAAAACAAGGTTATTAAGAGTTATGTTCTAACAGATAAAACCTCAACTCGGAGGGTGAGCGTTCCATCTGCTCCCTTACCACTTCCCCCTGCTCCCCCTCCAGTTCTGCAAAGCTCCAAGGAGCTCTTAGATTTGGATGTAGAGCTACCATCTCCCCTTTCACTGTGTTTCAGTTAGAGTACTATAAACCACAAAGTATTTTATCTTGTTAAATCAGAGTAATTTGTCTAAATTCAAAAATTTCATAAGAGTTGTTTCAGAATGTGGACAAAAAGGGGTCAACAGATAGGAAAGAGAAAATAAAAGGTTCTGGGTTTGGAAATATATTTAATAAAAAGGAAAAGAAAATGTTTCTGGGTAAGAAAGTGCCTGTGTGATGGAATACATGAGGGTCTAAGTAAGTGCTAAGAAAGTCTGTGTGTAAGCAAAGGGCAAGTTTCAACAAGTCTGTGTGTAACTAAGTTGGTTGTGTGTATGTGAGACAGCTAAAGCTATTTAAGGTTTTTCCTAAGGTGAAATACTAATGTTCTGATATAAGCCAAAGTTTAATCTATATGGTAAAATTACATGGTAAAATAACAAGGATTTCTTAGAAACACTAATTTACTCTTAACTTTGTGTCTATTAAGTTTTATTCTTTAAAACAATTAGTCTTAAAAATTGGGGTTTATACAATTATGGTTAAACAACTGTTAAGAGTATTGTACTATGTTACAGAGTCTAAATTTTTCTTTAAAAACTGAATTTAGTAAGATTAAAGTGTCAAGGTAATTGTGAAATGGTCACTCCTTGTATATTAAATGTATTCATATTTTCCAGGTGTACAAGTTTTTAAAGCAGGAAATCTGTTAAGCTGCTATTCTCCAGAATAAACTTGTCTGTACTGGTAATATTAAACTTAAAGAGTACATTTTATTGGGGATTTATTTCTATCATTTAATGCTCTATTATGGGACATATTATCAGTAAGGTATATTTAAAATTGGTTACTTATTTCACTGAGATAAAAATTTAAATGTAAATGTATATCTAAGAGTTAGTGACAGCCTGATTTGTTTAAAGGTTCATATTGTAGAAGGTGAAAGCATTTTGCTACACAAAAGAAAAGTTAAAAGCTCTCTCAGCTTTTCTTTGATTGATTCCTGTTCTGGATATAATGTTAGACTGTGTTAACTAATGTTCATATGGACTCAGAAATCAATATATGTAAACTTCTTAAAATGACATTTACGAAAGAGTATAATGCACAATAGCAAAAATGGGACAACAATGACTGAGATTGGGGTCCCTGACTTCATGACTGTAGCATGTCTGGTGCCTGGGAGTGTTCCTGTGTAGGAGCACAATATGCCTAACTGCTGTGGCAGTAGCCTCCCTGGGGAGGCTCTGTACAGGAGTCCTATCAGCTCTTACATTGATCTCAGGCACACAGCTCTTGGGCAGAAAGAAATTGTTTTGCTAGATAACCAGTGTTTCATCAGTTCCCTTCTCTAGTTCCTGCCCACCTTACAGTAACTTTGGACAGTGGACTTCTTTGAGAGCTACACGGAGTTCCTAACATTGCACTTTGCAGTTGTGGGAAAAAGTTATGTAGATGTTCTATTCTCTGTAACTCTCCTGAAAACAAAGAATAATGCTTACATAGTCTTTAACCTAATAATAAGACATGTATAAATGTTGCTAACATAACTCTTTAGATCTGCATTTCCATCAGAGAACAGAGCTCCATCTGATCTCAGCTTAATCTTCAAAATCTGTGTTTATAAACCTTTATTTTCTAATACTCCTTTGACCCTCTCTGAACTTGAAAATTTGGTCATGCTGGTCATGGCAAAAGGGGCAAAAATTAGCTTTAGGATTAGAACATTTTACTTAAGACTTGTGAAGAGCCCTGCCTTACCTGAGATAAGGCTCTGCCTCACCCTGCTACATGTTAGAATGACTCCAAAGTAAGCCAGACTTTAACTCATTTAAAGTTGTGCTCAAAAATTTGATGTTTGTTGTAAAGATTACTGTGATCTCAAACAGGGTATATAATGTAGAACTCAGCTAAAATTCAAGATAACTATTATACAAGCTAAATATGTTTTTACTCTTGCTAATTTCATTTTGTAAAACTGTTGCCTGTTACTGTTTTGCAGAAGGAGCTGCTTCCAGAACATACAACCTAGGTAACTTGTGATAATAGGCCATCACCTTCAAAGCAGATAGTATGTGGTAGTACTTTAATAAAAGGGTAAATAACTGTAAAGTTATAGGCATTAAAGTTAAAGCCCAGTACTCTTACTTTATGACTGGTGAGACTGGCTTGCTGGATGATTAAGATCAAACTTAGAAATTGGAATTAAATACAGAGGCCAAAAAAAAAAAAAAAAAAAAACAGTATCTTGCTCTTAAAGTCATCCTGAACCCAGGGAATAAGAGGACTTCTCTAAGGAGCGCTGCAACTCTGGGTCACACAACCTCCTGATCAAGGAGATTGTTGAGACTAGAGGATGAGAATCGCTCAGTGCATCTGCTGCAGAGGAGGGTCATGGAAAAAGGGAGACACCCCTGATGCTTTCAAGGAAAGCCACCTCATCGAGAAGACCCTGCCTAACCAATGGCACTAATGGAGCTAAGAAGTTGCTCTTAAGTTCTCTATGAGTGGCCCCTGTGGAAACTCAGCTAACTCTTTAACAAGATAGGAACCAGGTCAATTTGACCAGCTTGGTCTTGGACACCCAGCAAAACAGTTAAAACCAAAATATAGCCATTCTTGGGCATTTAAGAGAAATAATAGTTAAAAGTAACTTAAGATGTACACTTGTGTTAACCCACTAAAATTAAGAGTGGAAGCTACAAAAGAAAGATTCTTAGGCAAATGTGCCTGATAACTATCAAGGAAAACTGCTAGAATCAGAAGATTTTAGTCAGTTTAAGGCCTACAGTCACAGGTAGGCTTTATCTATGTTTGCTAGTATGATTATCTAGCCCTAAGTAACAGAAATATAGAGATCTCTACTTAACACAGGCTATACCAATAAAGGGATATTGTATAAAAATCAGATGACATTAAGAGTTAAATATTGTGTTTACATTCCTGATAACCTGGACAATGTTAAAGTCCCTGAATAAAGGCCTTGTCTCCTCCAGCCTTTGCTAGGCCTTGTTATGGGAACAACTTCTCAGTTCTTCCACCCTCTGGTGAGGAATTATTGGCTTCTGTCATCTTTATGATATTCGTTGGCATGTTCTAGATTCCGCAACATTTATATTGTATCAATCTCATTTCAGTACTCATGTCTTTTTTTTCTTCTCTCATAGAAGCACCCATCCCCAGATGCCTTTACAGCCTGCTCTTCCCCAACCAGACTTCTACCTTGGACCCCTCAGTTGACCCGATTTCTAAAAAGGGAACTCCAAACTGTTTGCCCCACGCTGCCCACTTCCAGCTTGAAGAAGCCAGATTGGTCATCGCCCATTTTCCCTACAGCAGTGAAGGAGTTCCTAGTATTAGAGGGGTAAATGAAGTCAGAATTGGGGACAGGCAGTTAGTATAGAAATATGGGATCGGGTCAAATTTAGGAAGTGAAAGCCATGAAGGCCATCTGCTTCTGGAAGTTGGAGACTGCCCCTGGGAGAATAAAATGCTAAGGATCTCCTAAGCTCATTGATTACCAAATTTACCTGCCTTTAAAGACTGTAAGCAAGGAGGTCTATGTGCAGCTCTGGGAGGTTTTATGCTAATCATTCTGGAGTAGTGAGGGAATCCATGGCAAAAGTCAGAGAAGGACTAACAAACAGAAAGAAAGAAGGGGAAGCTAGTCAGAGCTGGTTTGAATCCTGGTTCAATTTTTCCCCTTGGTTAACTACTCTGGTGTCCGCTATAGTGGGGCCCCTAATATTGTTGTTACTAGCTTTAACTATAGGACCTTGTATAATCAATAAGTTAATTGCTTTTGTTAAAGATAGAATAAATACAGTACAGCTAATTGTGCTAAAGGCCCAATATCAGCCCATTAAGCAGCAAGAATTAAAACAATAGAGACCCAAGATTGACTCTCTAAATGTTCTTGGAAAGGGGGGAATGTTGAGAGCAGGGTGGTATCTGTGCTGCTAACTGTCTCAAGGACAAACAGGACTCTGGGCCCCTGTGCTTACCAAGGTTGTTAAGAGATATTTGTCCGAGGAATGTGCGGTTGCCTGGAGACCTTATCTGTCAAGGACGGGAGTGGGGCTTAACCCCGACTCATCTCCTGCATAGTTCACCCCTTCCCTCCTCCCTTCTCCACTAGGACCGTTCAGTTCTGGCAGGACTCAATGAGAATCAAATAGATTGGCCGGACCCAACCAGAGGAGGACTAATGTTTAGCTGTTCAAATGTTAACCAATTAAAAGAACACTGTAAAACTGCTTGCCTTTCATTATAAAAACCCTGCTAACGAGGGCTCGGGGCCTCTCTTAGCGTCACTGGTTAAGGACAAAGAGGACCAGGCTCAAGCTTGCTAATAAATGACTCTTTGCTGCTTGCATTGATCGTGGTCTCTGGTGGTCTTTGTGGGGTCTCGAGCCATTGGGCACAACAGTTCTCTCTATATTAAAGCATGTATTTTAAAAGGTAAGCAGAAGAAAGGGCCTAGTTCAATGTAACATGTTCTTGGTTTGAACTAATTTTTAGAGAATAATTAGGTTCTGTCAATCAGAGGGAAAGCAAAATAAAATTGCATATACATAATTAAATTTATTGTTTAAATGAGTTCTAATGTTGAACAATTTTAATATTAATAAAAATATTTTGGTGTGGACTAATTGTTTACTCTTGATTTATAGAATACAATTTAGATAGCATTATTATGTACAATGCCAATGAACTGTTAATTAGGATATGCACATTCCAAATTAGAAAACATAAACCTGTGGTTTGAATGGTTACTTTTAAGTCTAAAATCAAATATTCATTATTTTTAGAGTGATGGATTCATTCATTTTTTTTTTTGAAAAATAAAAGGTCGTCATCAAACACAAATTTTTGTCTTGTTCTTGATTTGTTTAATAATTAATGATAATAATAATGAAGTAAGAACAAAGGACAGACAGTATAGATAGATGATCTGGTCAGGTATGTCAGATGGAAGCTGATTCAAAAAGAATGGAAGATTAATACCATTAGAACACTTCTTCCTCCACCTCGCCTGTAGCCAAGGTCAACTGCCTCCAGAAAATTGTTCCTCTCAGCAGGGAATTGTTAATGAGTACTCCCTGGGTGTCTCCCTTCCTGCTTTTCTGGCCAGACAATGGAAAATGGGGAGAGGTACCCCTGAATCAGCCCCTTTCTGCCTTTTGGTCACATGGGTGGGATAGGAGGAGGGGCAGGACAAGTAAGAAACCTGGGAACTAGAAGAGGACAAGATTCACCCCCTCTCATGGATACCAGCTCTGATTCCCCTCTCCCTTGGGAGAAGTCTGTCTCTGCTCTATTCTTTAAGTAAAACTTTTCTGGGCTTGCCTAGGATCCCCAGGAATGAGACTCAGATTTTCAACAGGAGTATCAATGATAAATTATAAGAGAAAATGATTTGCTTTCTAGTATCTCCTGACATATAGTAAGCAACTAATATTTTAAATATTAAATATAAGATAGTAAACCTAGAAAAGGTCTATTACCCAAACTCCTCATTTATAATATAATGATACAACTTAAATTTTCAGAGTATAGGATCATAATGTGCTAGGACAGAACAGAATAGCCATCTTCAAAAGGGAAAGTCATGTATGTCAACACAAAACTTGCTTTGTAAATAGTATAAGTTTTGCATAATTCTACATGTTCTGTCCAAAAGTTAATTTTACACATTTTTTCTTACAGATTCTGACTTCTATCTTGAGGAGCATTCTAAAGCTTTATATTGTGAGTTTTCTTAGGAGACAAGAGTTGGGAAAGTGTGCCTGTCAGTTTGAGAGATTCCACCATCTACCCCATTTGGGCTATTTAAGTGCAAGCTGCCCTCTCTGTGGCAGACACTTGTAGAAGAGGATTACCCTATTTAATACTACTTGAAAATAATATCTGTTGAGATTTGGTGGAATCTTTTGAGAAATTTTTCTGATTTTATCATTAAATTAGATATGTTCATAAACAGTACCTATATATTTTACATTATTTTCAAACATATGTCCACAAGTAATTCTTTTATAAGTTAAATATTTATAATATTCCCCTGAAAATGACATTTTTTTCTAACTCCTGAAACCATGTTCAGTTTTAGGCTAAATATACATTGTTTTCTTAAAATCAGAGGATAATTCCCCTTTTGTCATTCTGCATTTTGAGCGACAAACCTAAGGTCAATCTGATTTTCAGCCTATGGTAATAAATAAATTTTTTCCTTGTCTTTTGTGAATTGTATAGGTTTCTTTTTCAATCTTTTGTTTTTATAAATTCATGGATATATGCCTACTTGTTGGTCATTTATTATTAATTTTGCTAACAAATCTGAAAAACAGTGTTTTTTTTTTAAGGTATAAGTCCTTTTTTCACTTTCCTTCTAAAAAATTGCTTCTGACCTTCTTTAAAATATTTCTTATTGTTTCTGATCTCTTTTGGAATTCCTTGCATGACATTCATGAGATTGGTCCTTTTAGAGTTTGTCCTGTATCATTTAACCTTCTCATTTCCAGTTTAAAAACATCATTTTTGCTGCACTCTGGGAACATGATTCAATTCTTCTATCAAGTCAATTTTCAGTTATGTAGTTTCTGATATTCAGGCTGCATGTTGAGATGATTTTTATTTTAAGATCACACTCTTAATTCCTTGCTTTAGTTACTTTAATGTCAAGTGGTATTTTTGCATATATTTGTGAGAATATTTAGACTTTTCAATTCTTTGCATTTTGTTTTTTTATAATGTTGGTACTGATTTTTAGGTAGGTTTTTTTTGTTATGTGGATCTTGATATATATGACATGTTATTTTTTAATTCAGAAATACCAGTCTTTAATTTGTTCCTTGAAATGTGTACTTGAGACTATCATTTAGAGATGCTTTTTGTTAAGTGACTGGGTCCCAAGGAAGGATCATGTTTTACCTTGAAGTATAACTTTTTGATCATTGAACTATTAATACTGATGAATTATTTATATCAAAGATAATTCTAAGAGTGGGTATAGGAGTCTTGAAATTGAGTTAGATGCAAAGACATACTGAGTTACTCACACCAATAAGATAGTATTTGCTAATGAATTATCTCAAAAAACAATAGAAAAGTATGTGAAAATGGAGAAAAACCAGGTTATAGCAAAGGGTGTCAGGATGGATTAGGGATGGTTATGATATCTGGGAGAATAAAACTATATTTGATATCACTGGTTATTGGTGAGGAGTTCTGCTTTCTCAAATGTTGAAGTTTAAACATTAGGGAAGCACGAAGAGGTAAGCATAAAATATACAGCAGGTTTTATTTAAAGGTAGTGACACAGACTTCTCCCCTGAGAAGGGGGCTATCGCTGGTGTTCTGGTATCCCAAATGAGAGCCCTCTGCCCATTTTTTAGACTAAAGTTTCCTTTCTTCTCCTGCTTTTTCCCCACTTCTCTCTCTTCTTCCTGTCTATGTGACTAGGCCCAGGAAATGCCCTAGGGATGGCCAAAAACAGATGGGCAGGGGGAAGGGACAAATGAAGAGGTGGGGCAGGTAAGGGAGGGGGTTACTAATTAGCAATTCCCTGCCTGCAGCCTTGCAGCCTTTTGGGAGGGGTAGCATAGTCGGTAAACTTGGTAATCAAAGGGCTCTGGAGACATTGACATTCCATTTTTCCAGGGGCAGGATCCAACTTCCCAGACTCTGATGGCCTCCATTTTCTGGATTCAACCTGATTCCCTATTCCTCAGTTCTAAGTTCATATTTAGGGGTGGTCAGCATATGTGTAAAGAATAAAAGTGATAGTTAAGGAATCATGGAAATTAGGAAGAAACAGTGAGCAATAATGCAAAATTTATAGTAAAAAGAAGAAAAATAAAGAACATGGAAAACAGAGAAGAAAAACAATATATTCATTTTCGGATAGGATATAGGAGTGTTGAACCTACATTTTCATCAAGCATAAAACCAGTTAATTTGAATGATAAATAAGAAGTAAGAGTTATCTTAAGTTCCTCTTTCTGGCAATAAAAATAAATTAGTGGGGACATTTCCCTCTTGAGAACATTTCTGTATCATGAAAGTAAAATGATACATCTGAGAATGCTTGAAGTTCAATTTCATATTTGAGGAGGACTAGACAAATATTATCTAGACTACATGAAATGCATGATATATAAATGTGTGTGACTGTATATAAATATGTACACACACAAATATATTTCTGAAATCTGGAGTAAAAAGAGATGAAAGTTTAAAATGTGATATTTTGATATATGTATACTACATATTATAATGTGCTAATTTACAATTCATCACCTCACATAGTAATGATTATTTTGTTTGTGGTGAGAGAATGTAAGGTTAAGGTCTAACAAATTTCAATTATACAATAGAGTGTTATTAACTATATTCACCATAATGTACCTTAGATCTCTCTTCATATTTAAAACTAAGAATAACGATGTCAGGAATTTCATATATTTTAATACTTTCTGTAGGCAAAACTGGTTTTGATTGTTACTACCATCAAACTTGAGCAGGACCACATGGAGAAGAGAATATTTAGTATATATAATACGTTTGTGGGTTACTGGTGTCTATCCAGCTAATAAAGTTTAAAAAAGGATTAAAGCACCACTGAGGTTGATAAAATATAAAATTATGGGAAAAATACATACTTGTATTGATTTTCTGATTGCTTGAATTTATATCTCGTCTATTTTTTTTTTTGCTGAAGCAATTTTTATTTCACTTTCTAAATTTTTCAGGGTTTTTTTTTTCCTGTGTGAGTGTAAAATATCTTGTATTTTTGTTTTAGTATTCTGTTCTATAAGAGAAGCATAAGAGAGTGATTATAATGGTTAATCAGTAAACACAATGAAACCGCTCACAATATGACATTTTCCACAGTAAAATTAAAATACTTGGACTGGGGATATAGCTCAATTGGTAGAGTGCTTGTCTCGCAAGCACAAGGCCCTGGGTTCAATCCCCAGTACCACAAAAAAAAAAAAAAAAAAAAATTAAAATACTTCATAAATATCTGCAGGTTCTTACACACACACACACACACACACACACACACACACACACACGTAACCCTCCTGCCTCAGCCTGTGGAGTCGCTGGCATCACAGGGATGCAGTTTATTTGAGGGCTCAGGGTTTCAGAGATCTTAGTCCACAGAAGGGTAGCTCCATTCCTAGCAGCTTGAGGTGAGGCTGAATACCATGGTGGAAGAGTGTGGAGGAAGGAAGCAGTTCACCTCATGATCAGAAAGCAGAGAGAGAGAGATTGCCATTCACCAGATATAAATATATACCCCAAAGCCACGCCTCAGTTCCCACTTCCTGCAGCCACACCCTACCACTTCAGTTACCACCCAGTTAATCCCTATTAAGGGAATTTATTCACTAATTAGGTTAAGGTTATAACCCAATCATTTCTCTTCCAAACCTTCTTGCATTGTCTCACACTTGAGCTTTTCGGGGGCCACATCTAAATCATATAAACTTTTAATCAGATACCGGCTTTAGAAATTACACAGAAATTTGGATTCATATTGCCACTTCTTTTTGGTTTTGTGCTGTGTTTTTAACTTTCTCATAATGTTGACTACATATGTATGGTATTTTTTACTTTTTGAGATTAAACTTACTATCCACAATTCGAATTGTTTGCATAGCCTGTAACAGATGGTGATCCTTTTTCTATTGAAGTAAACCAATTTTGCCACTCTGTTATTATCTAGACTCTTCAGGACACTGTTAAATGTCACTGTTTATGCTGAGACTTTTGTAAATTTTCTTACATTTTTGTAAGAACAATATATTATATGTCACCACTGTGAATGATGAATGCATTTGTTTAAACAAATGAACTACACAAAAATGTTTTTATAATTGTAATATCTGTTTTCTTAAATAAGTAATATAAATTAGAGCTTAAGGGCTTAGCCTCTGAGTATGAGAAAGTATTTGTGTCAGCATGTTTCTGAGTATATATGTGTGTATGGAACAGCACATAACATCCTTTTTGCAAAAAGCATTGGTATTAAGTATCTATATGTTTTATCAATTCAGAAAAGTAAGGGGCTGGAACTTTCAATTCAACAAAGACTCAAAAGAAAGATAATCAGTAAGATAATATTTCTATTTGAAGGACCCACATTACTCATGCAGATTGTTAAAAGTTGCAAAATGTTACAGTTTAAAAGGAATCGACTGTCATCCAATCCATTTATTTATCTTGAAAATTTAGCTCTATGTGTTTGACGTGATCTTTATCTTGATCTATATTGAATCCTCTCACAGAATCTGTGGGTGTATTGTTTCAGTACTAATGGAGAAACAGATCCACGGTGTTCAAGTTCTTTTTAAAACATAGCATGTCCATATAACCTATGTGCTTCATGACACATAATTTATATCAAGATCAGATTACATGTAATGCCTAATGCAAAGTAAATATTTTGTAAATAGTTTTTGCACTGTACGGTTTAGGGAGCAATGACAAGGAAAAAAAAAGGCTGATAATGTCCAATATAGATGAAATTCATTTTATGAATATTTCAATCTCTAGTTAGTTGAATCTGGGAATGTAAAAATCAAGGATATGGAGAACTGATTTTATCTATACACATGTAAACACATGTGCAACACACTTATGGACACAAAATATGCTTTATATGTGAATTGTATATGTACAGATTTTTCTAATGAAAATCATTTTGTACAAAGACATTGTTGAAGCAAGACTACAAAAAATTTGGCTATCTGTCAACCTTCCATCTGTTAAGAAATTAATCTTGCCTTTTGACAATCACTACCATGAATACAATCATTCTACCTAAAAATGAAATGTAAAAAAATCCAGAAAGTGCCCATCAAAAATTTAATTTCTATATTTATAAAGTCAAATATTTTTGATATTATATAATTTAAGTGTCTTGTATGCTGAAGCGTCAGTGTTATCCTTTAGACAAACATGATCATAATTACTTAGTGTTTGATTTATGTACTTAGAATAGTTTTTCAATGAAGGATAATAATGCCTGTCATTTCTTAAAAGGACAAATGAAATGATATAATTAATTAGAAACGTTATGTATAGAAGTGGTATAAAACAAGCCATTCAGATTTTCTGCTCTTTATCATACTAATTTGAGTTTTAGACATCTTACATATGTCTATAATTATGAAAGATATTTGTTTGAAAATTAAAAATAAAAAAAAATCACCCCAGATTTTTTAAATTGAAGCTAGAATACTTTTTTCTCCTCATCGCATTGCCAAATGAATGCAAATGGTGTTTTGAATATCCAAGGCCTCTCAAATTCAAATTGCTTGTTACCAGATTCCAACATTTTAACATGCAAATTGGGCAGTTATTACATATTAACTGACTTTTTCATGTCTCTCTTTGCTTTAAACACATTTAATAACAACTAAAGCCCATGTGATAATTTATTGAGCCAAAACTTTGTAAAGAGCACAAAAATAATGTGGCCCTTAAATGATTTGTTTCTACTATTTATGTCATATATCACATGGTATTCTATATTCAGTTTCATATTTTCTATGTTCTAAAATGTTTTGAGTTATGAGGATGCCAATTCTTTGTTGTACTTTCTTCTAATTTACCCTGTGCTATTCATTTTTTATACATATATTGTAAGAACAAATTCTAGCTACCATAAGAAATATTGTTATTTTTCTTATTTTATTCAGATTTCCATTCACTGTGTCGTACTTAGAAACTCCATACTGAGTTAAACGGGGGAAGTAGTAAAATCACAAGAAATGTAATAACCCTTCTCAGAGAAAACAAATAATGTTACCCTTTGTTCAGACCAAATGTAAAATAAATTTACACAAGGATTTTAAAGCAAATCCCAATAGTAAGGTCAAGCTAAAATGTTTGCTTTCTATCTTATTGGTATATATTATTCATGAAAATCATATATTCTGCATATACATTGTCTAATTTTATTTTCCTCATAAACTAATAATATTTGGAAGTCATTTTCCAGTTTTCAAAATGGTAACAGTAAAAAGAAAAAATAAAAACTGAACCAAAAAGAAAATTGCTTTTAGGAAAGTGTTTCAATAATACTTAATCTACCAATATAACTATAATAAGGAGTTTAATCTACATGAAATATATAAAATCAGGAAAAAAATTTTAGTTATACACTTATAAAAATTATATTAGGAAAAGATTTAATTTATTTTATATGGTTGTTGCTTTTTAAATTTATCCAATATGAGTTTTTGTTTACTTTTTGCTTATTGTTTATATATCCACTAAAGAGTGACATATTCCTCAGATTTTAATAGCTTAAAAATCATTAAAGAAATCTGGCATATAAGACATTTAACATAAATGAGCACTTATTCTCTAATTTTATCAGTTAAATAAAAATTATTTATTAGTTAAACTTTGCATGCTAGTCTCTAATGCCCAGTTAAGCACATCCCAATACCAACTTCCACCAGCATATATTGATGATTTCTGTGTATAATTGTCCACATGACATCAGCAAACATGGATTTTGGAAGATGTGCATGTAATAATCTCTTAAGAGCCTGTTTGTAAGTTTGGATTTTAACTCATTTAAAAAATGTATAGTGTACTAATTAGTTTTTCATTACTGTAACAAATATTTAGAATAAATGAACTGTTCAGGAGGAAAGGATTATTTTGTCTCACAATTGCAGAGGTTTCAGTTCATGGTTGATTGGTCTTATCATTCTGGACCTGTGGCAGTATGACACTCTCATGGGGAGAGTATGTGACAGGATAGGCCTGTTCACCTCACAGCATCCTAGAAGAAAAGAGAGAGAGAAAAGGGGCCAGGAACCCAATATCTCCTTCAAGCACACTCCCCACCCAAAGACCTTTCTTCTGTTAGTTACACTTCCTAAGGTTTCCAACATTTCCCAATAGCACCACAGGCTACCACCCAGTCTTTAACACATGGAACTTTGGGGAACACTTATTTAAACTATACCATGTAGTAATTGTTAATGGAGTCATTTCATTTACATGTAATTTTATTTAGTTGAACTAAATGCATGCTGTAAATCCAGAACTTACTGGCTGCCTAAATTAATATATATATTTTTTTATAAATAAGAGAATTTCCAAGGCCCTACAATTGTATTTACATAGTTAATGAGATTTTTAATGAGTTTCATTGCCAATAATCTCTAGAGAAATAATATTTTAATGTGTCACTTTGTATAAAGCTCTTCCAAATAGTTATACACTGCATTCTCCAGTAATTATGTCTTAAAATTAATATTAATAATTAATTATAGGTTTGTAAATTGCATCAGCAGCAAACACATACTACAAGACATTAGAGATTAGTGATTAGATGATTGATTACATTGATTTCATTAGAGACCTGTGATTATGTGTTGCTTTTCACCTATTTTAATACCATCTCAATCTCCCTCTATTATGGGGTTCTATTATAGAATCATCTCCTTATTTCCTGATTTGATGTAACTTCAGAATTTAAATTAGAAGAGAGAAACAATTCTAGATTCCCACTTTCAATATAATTTTCTATTTTCTTAAAATACTCAAACTGTATCTATTATCTATTATTGTTCAGTCAGGACTGTAGAAGCTATACTATTAAGGGTATTAAAGGGAACACATTTTAATATGCATAGTTAGTAATTTGTAAGATTTATCAGTGCTGGAGAAAAGTCATGGACTTCAACATTGATGCCTTCATTTTGAAAAAGAAAATTGTTTTGAGGTACTGGGAAATGAACCCTGGTGCACTCTACCACTGAGTTACATCCCCAGCCCTTTTTATTTTATCTTGATATAGGGATCCCCAAATTGTTGAGACTCATCTCAAACTTCTGTTCTTCCTGTCTAAGTCTCCTGGGTTGTTGGTAGGCATACACTACTACACTTAGCTTCATTTGAAATATTGAATTAGATAATTCTCAAAGGGCAGTTATTTGCTGCAATTTTGTAAAACATTTTATTTTGAAATAAGTTTATGCTTACAGAAATGTCACAAAAATTGTACAAATAATACAGAGTTCCTTCACACAACTTCCACTAAAGGGGACATTTTACATACCCATTCTACAATTGTTAAAGCAATTGAAAGGCCCCAGCTCTTTGTCTTAAACCCATGACCTAGACACTCTACCAAACCCCCCCCCCCCCCCCCCCGGGAAGGTTGCACGACCTACCTGGAGGTCGTTAAACTGATAACTAGGTTAAGAAAGAATAGGGCGGTTGGGAAAGCATAGATCATCGGGTCCCAGGGAGTGCCTGAACAATCAGGAACTGATAAGCGGGAACCAGGAACCATAAAAATACCAAGAATACCAAGTAATAATTGTGGATTTTTTTGGGATATAATAACCTTACCCTTCAAGTAACCTATGTGCTGTGTACGTGCTGGATTCAAAATAACCAATAGGAAACCTGTTGCTTACCGCGCGCGCGAAACCTGCCCCTTTACCCTATAAAAACCTGTACCCCAAAAAGCCCGGTGTGCCACATAACCGAAGCTCCGGCTGAGGTTTTGCTGCGCACCCGCAGGCGCCTGTGTAACCAATAAACTGCCTCTTGCTTTTGCAGCCAGTGATTATGTGGGTTCTTCCTTGGACAGGGGGGCGTAGGGTCTTTCATTTGGAGGTCCCACCGAGATCAGACGAGATCACCCCGGACCCCTGCCCGAGGAACGGCCGAAAGTACTCTGGGAGGTAAGCTGGCCAGCACAAAAATTTTTTGTTCTTGTCTGTCTTGGTTTGTGTAGTTGTTCTGTCTTTCTGTCTTGAAGCGCAGCGATAGTACTTTGTAGGGGCACGCGTGTTCCATTTGTAATTTTTGGGCAGCCTGAGAAGGAGTTGACGAACTCTGACTTCTCCCCTGCCACCCTGGGAGACGTCCCAGGGATCCCGGGCGCCCGATTTTTCGGGGCCTCAGGTGTCTCCGAAGGATACACCGTTTTGAGATTTGGCCAAGAACTCCCCAGTTCGTTGGCACCCTTAGATACTTTCGGCTTGTGTCGAAAGCGCGCAGCGATTGTCTTTTGTGGTTTTGTCTTTGTCTTGTTGTGTACTTTTCTTTACCTCCTTTTACATCCTGAGGCAAAGATGGGGCAATCCATGGTAACCCCTCTAAGTCTCACTCTCGACCATTGGCAGGATGTCCGGAGCCGAGCCAACAACATGTCGGTCGAGATTACAAAGAAAAAATGGATAGCACTCTGCTCCTCTGAATGGCCAGCTTTCAATGTCGGTTGGCCCAAAGAAGGAACCTTTAACCTTGATCTTATTTCACAGGTCAAATCCCAAGTTTTCATTCTAGGACCCAGAGGACACCCAGATCAAGTCCCCTACATCGTGACTTGGGAAAATCTAGTCTCTAACCCACCCCCATGGGTCACCCCTTTCTCCTCACTTAAGCCCTCTCCCCCTTCTCCTCTAAGCCCCTCACCTCTCCCATCTGCACCCCTTGCTCCCATTCCGGCACCATCTACCCAAAGTTCTAGGTTGTACCCTATATTAGATAAGTCTAAACCCCCAGCCTCAAGCAGGTCAAAGTCGCGAACGATCCTTCCACCCGATGAATCCACCCTGATGGACCTGATGACAGAGGAACCCCCACCCTATCCACCCCAACCTCTTCCAGCTCCCCATTCAGATTCCTCCGAAGAAGAGGAAGAATCACCTGTCGCCGGTGCCCCTCCAGACCCATCCCCCATGGTGGGGCGACTCCGGGGACGCCGAGAACCCCCAAATCTGGGGAAAACTTCAAAAGCCTTCCCCTTGCGCCAGACCGGGGGCCCTAATAGTCCATACCAGTATTGGCCATTCTCCGCCTCTGATCTTTATAATTGGAAGGCTCATAACCCTCCTTTCTCTAGTGACCCAGTTGCCTTGATTTCTCTGATTGAGTCTGTTCTAGTGACCCACCAGCCAACCTGGGATGATTGTCAGCAACTTCTCCAGACTCTCCTCACCTCAGAGGAGAAACAAAAAGTGTTACTGGAGGCTCGAAAAAATGTTCCAGGGGATAATGGGCGTCCCACTCAACTACCAAACCTGATCAATGAAGCCTTTCCTTTGACCCGACCAGATTGGGACTATAGCACTGATGAAGGTAGGAACCACCTACGTCTCTATCGCCAGTTGCTTATAGCGGGTCTCCATGGAGCAGGGCGACGGCCCACTAATTTGGCCCAGGTAAGACAGACTATCCAGCGGGCGGAAGAAACCCCGACCGCATTTCTAGAAAGGTTGAAAGAGGCTTATCGAAGATTCACTCCCTTCGATCCAGATAGTGAGGAGCAGAAAGGTAACGTCTCCATGGCATTTATCTGGCAATCAGCCCAGATATAAGAAGCAAGTTACAAAGGTTGGATAATCTGCAGGACTATTCCTTGGCAGATCTACTGAAGGAAGCAGAAAGGATTTTTAATAAGAGGGAAACTCCAGAAGAAAGGGAAGAAAGAATTAGGAAAGTGCAAGAGGAAAGAGAGATGAGATACAAAGAGGAATTAGATAGAAGGGAAAGGGAAAGAGATCGAAAAAGAGAAATAAAGAATTAAGCAAAATACTGGCCACGGTCGCGCAGGCAGAACTAAAGGAGAATAGGCTAGGAAAGGAAAAAGGGCGAAGCAGGCCCCTCGTAGAGCATGACCAATGTGCCTACTGCAAGGAAAAAGGACACTGGGTTAAGGACTGTCCAAAGAACCCAAAAAGGCTTCCCAACTTAAGGAAGCACCCAAACCGAGCCCCCCAATTGCTGGCTTTGGATGATGAAGATTAGGGGCGTCAGGGCCAGGAGCTCCCCCCTGAGCCCCGGGTAACTCTTCGAGTGGGGGAGCAACCGATTACTTTCCTAGTAGACACCGGAGCCCAACATTCGGTACTAACCCAAGCTCCAGGGCCCTTGAGCAGCAAGACCACATGGGTCCAAGGAGCCACCGGGTGCAAATCTTACCGATGGACCACCAAAAGAGAAGTGCATCTTGCCTCAGGTAAAGTCTCCCACTCATTCTTACATGTACCTGACTGTCCATACCCACTACTAGGAAGAGACTTACTAACTAAATTGAAAGCCCAAATTCATTTTGAAAATGGGAAAGCCTCAGTCAGCGGACCAAACGGGGCTCCTTTACATATACTAACCTTTAAATTGGAAGATGAGTACCGACTATTTGATAGCACCCCACAACCCGATCGGAACATGGACTATTGGATTACTACTTACCCAGAAGCTTGGGCAGAAACCGGGGAAGTGGGGATGGCAATACGCCAGCCCCCTATAGTGATTCCACTTAAGACTACTGCCTCCCCTATTAACATCAAGCAGTACCCCATGTCAATGGAGGCTTACCAGGGCATTAAGCCACACATCCAGCGGCTCTTAGACCAAGGCATTCTAACCCCTTGTCGATCGCCCTGTAATACCCCCTTACTCCCAGTTAAGAAGCCCGGGACTAAAGATTACCGGCCAGTTCAGGACTTAAGAGAAGTAAATAAAAGGGTAGAAGATATTCACCCCACGGTGCCTAATCCCTACAACCTCCTGAGCACCCTGCCTCCCACTCACACCTGGTACACAGTATTGGATTTAAAGG